>NC_087449.1:54106465-55356465 GCF_036321535.1 Camelus dromedarius | reverse complement strand
CTGCCACTCATCATTGGCTCCTCGGCGGCCGGCCTGGTCTTCCTCATCGCCGTGGTTGTCATTGCCATCGTGTGTAACAGGTGGGTAGTGCCCTCCAACCTGGTCCAGGTCCAGCTGTCCATCCCTTCTGCCATCCCTGAACAGTGTTTGTGAACCGAGGAGGCAGGAGAGGCTCGGGTAGGCCTGGAGACCATAAGTGGCCCTCCACCACCTGAACAGCCACCGTTGACAGCCCGCCCTCTGGGTCTGGCGTCACCCATACAGCTATTTGAGGAGGTGGCACATGGAGACACTAATACTGCAGCATGAAGGAGCGTCTCAGAACAGTGGGAGGGAAAGACTGCAGGATTCCAAGACCTAAGGGGTGGTGGGGAGCGGGTACGGATCATCCCACTTTCTGTGCTTGTTGAGCTCCCTTCATGAATAGGGCCAGAAGCAGTTGAGGAACTCGGGTAAGCCCCCCTCCCCTTGGCTGAGGGGGCTGGAAAGAAGAAGAGAGGACACAGACGGGAGGCATCCCAAGTGGCTAGCACAGCAAAGGCAGGCGGTGGAACCAGTTCCCAGACTTCTGCTGGGCATAATGCAAAGACAGACTCTTCCTTCTTCTGTAAAGGGTTCCCCACTTTAGAACAGACTAGGGCATAAGGTCAGATGGACAGAAGTCAGGAGCCACAACCAGAGATGACTTTGCTCTTTGAAAGGGGCTCAGCTGGAGAGGAGACAAGGGAAAAATAGTGAGCCTGGACTGAACTCGGGGAGGTGGGAAGGGATGGGTGGGGCCAGGAAGGGTGAGGCTGCTAGGCAAGGCGGCAGGCAGGGAGTCCTCTGGCACAGGGGTGGTTTCAAGGACCAGCCCACCCTCTCCCTATCACCTCCTGTGGCTCCCAGCTCCCTGGGCTCCTCCAGGTGGCTCCAGCCCTTTGCTCTTGTTCCAGAAGACGGGGCTTTGAGCGTGCTGACTCGGAGTACACGGACAAGCTGCAGCACTACACCAGTGGCCACAGTATGTATACCCCAGTGGGGCCAGCACCCTGGGGCCCTTCACCACCAGCTCCCCAACAACCTCTCCAGCCTTCTTTCCCTGCCTCCTCCCTTGCTGCAGTCAGACTGAATGTTCCCTGACGGTGTCGAGCTCACGCCCACCTCTCAGCCTTTGTCCAGGCTGTTCCTCTGCCTGGAGTGCTCTCCCTTCTCTCTACCTGTGTTGCTCTCACTTCCCCTCGGGCCTCATCTATACAAACCCCTCTGAGACGCCTTCCCTGACTCCCCAGAAGGGAGGTGGGAGGCCCCCTGTCATGCCTCCCTGGTGACTCTGGGCTGCCACTTCCCCCACCCAGTGCCTGCATTTCCCTCACTGCCTCATCCTAACTCAGGCCAGGGTTGGGGCACGTGTGCCAAACACACCCAGCACAGGTATCCCCTCCAGGAGAGCCAAGCAGAGAGAAAAGCAGAGCATA
Source organism: Camelus dromedarius (assembly GCF_036321535.1). Lineage (NCBI taxonomy): Eukaryota > Metazoa > Chordata > Mammalia > Artiodactyla > Camelidae > Camelus > Camelus dromedarius. The sequence continues at coordinate 55,355,008 of NC_087449.1, read as the reverse complement.
GACTCCTCTGTCTGACCCCTTGGGCAGGTCATTTAACCATCCTTCTACCACAGTTTCTTCATCAAAAAAGGAGGGATAGTATTAGGTTGGACCAAATGAAACTGCCATTTTTGTAAGTCAGGAGCAGCCAATACTGATGGTTTTATGGGGCTCAGCCTAATAGCAGTGTTTACCTGGGACGATTGTTAGGGAGGATTAATTGGGTCGAAATCTATGAAGTGCCACGAAGGGGCCTGGTACATGGTGCATCCACGCTCAGCTGTGAGCCAGCAGTGTTACCAATGGTGAGGCGAAACCAAAGGGTCACCAAAGCAGGAATGGCTGTGCTCAAAGCCAAACATTCAAAAAGTTTTTATTAAGCATCTACTGTATGTCACCTCTACATATACTCCAGAGAAAACGTTCCAGAGCAAGGGCTTATAACTTGGGGTTCACGGACACCTAGACCTTCAAGGGCATCTGGACATTCCAAAATTGTATGTTGACCATGGGCGTGTGCACACACGTGAATACTTTTACAGGAGCAGATTCATAGCTTTCATCAAATTCTCAAAAGCATTCCTGACCCCAGACAGGTTGGAGAGAGAAAAGGAGGGCACGTCAGTGAGTAATGCTATTATTCTTTCAATAAACATTTATTGAGCACCCTCTGTGTGCCAAGCCCTGGGATTTAGGAAGAACAAGACAGACGTGGCCTCTGTCCCCCAGGGGAAAAAGGGAAAGCCAGCCCTCACAGGCAGGAAAGTGTTCCAGAAAAAAGTGGCAGGAGGCTGTGGGCCTGCGAATCTGGGAACCCTGATACAAGGTGGAGACAGAGCTGTGGGAGCCTGAGAAGAAAGCACTAGTCTCCACTGGAGAGATCCAGGCAGGCTTCACAGAGGAGGTGGCATTTGATCTGGATGCCAAAAGAAGACAGATGTTCCAGGTGGAGGGAACCACATGGACAAAGGCACAGAGACAAGAAACTGTAAGGCATGTCTGGGACCTTGTGCTGGCATGTGAGGAGCAGGGAGCTATAAGTGGGGCCCATCATGGAGCACTTGGAATGCCAGGTGAAGGCATTTGCCTTTGTCCTGAAAGCAATAGAGAGCCCTCCTGACTAGCACTCCGGGCCAAGGCTTGGGGACGGCATCTGATTGGTTGGCTGCACCCAAGCAGGCTTTGAGCTCCTGCCATGCTTCTCCTTGGCTCCCTGAGCTGACCTATTCCTGACCTATTCTGGCCCAGCCGAAAGGGCTTCCTCCAGTTCTGTTGGGAGGAAGGTGGCAAGTCAGTCACTAAGAACCATAGGCCAGGCACTGGGTTGGGCAAGAATGGGAGCATCTCTGGAGCTGATGCCCTGGCTCAGAAGGAGGAGTCATGGCTGAATAATCCAGGAGGAGGAGGCATGGACCTGATCTGGGTGGATTTCCTCCAGGAGGCAGTGAGCGTGGTGATTAAAAGCACTGGCCCTTGGCTCAAGTCTGCCAAACCTGGGTTCAAATCCTGGCTGTGCCATTTGCCAGCTGTGTGGCCATGGACAGACTACCTAGCCTCTCTGAGCTGCAGTTTTCTAATGTGTGAAATGAGAAAAATAATCCCTTCCTCCAAGAGTTGTTGGGTGGAAGAGATGATAATGCATAGAAAGAGCCAACAGTGTTGGGCACACAGGACTCAGTCAGTGGTAACTGGGATTAATCATCTTCTAGCTCTGTCTTCTGGATTCTACAGACACTGATATCTGTTGTGTGCAGAGTTTTATGCAGTGTGCCAGGGAGGGAGGAACAAGAAAAAATCATGCACTCACCCCTCTCCTCCCAGGCCCCCACAGTCTAAGATGGTAGTTCTTAACTCTTTGAGGGTCTTAGGCTCCTCTGAGTCTGCTAAAAGTTTTGGATCCTGTGGCCACAGAAATACAAATATGCATGTGTGTGTAAATAAAATAAGGTAAAAAATCCAGGAAAAAATCTATATTCAGAGAGATAAAGTTTTGGAGAACTTTTACTTTCAACAATATTTATTTATATAATTTTAAACTACTTATAAGAAGCATAATTTACTTTTCTAATTCAAAGAGGCAATAATAATAAATGCATTCCATTTCAGGAGCCCCTCCAGACCCATCCTGGGACTGCCAGGTGGTTCACAGACCCAAATTAAGAAAATTAAGGGCTAGACCGACACCCACACAAACAATCCAAAATAAAACTAATGTATTAGAGCAGTGGTTGGCAAGTTTTTCTGTAAAAGGCCAGACAGTAAATATTTTAGGCTTTGCAGGCCTTACAGTCTCTGTTGTAACTGCTCAACTCCACCGCTGGAGCATGAAAGCAGCCACAGGCAAAGGAATGTCTGAGGCTGTGTTCCAATAAAACTTTATTTATGACACCTTATTACACAACAGGCAGTGGGCCATATTGCTAACCCCTGTGTTGGAGATTCCGACTCCTAGATTACTGGCATGTCTGAATTAGAGGCTGAAAGTGGTCACCTAACATGTCCAAGACCGAGTGAGTTCAAGTGACTTGCAGGGGGCTGTCCAGTTCCTATGGGGGCCGCACAGGAGTGTATTTCCCTCCACGGAGAGACTGGCTTTCACTCTTTCATTTGTTCACCTCTTGAGTCTGTGCATGTGACTGAGCCTGGTCTTCTCTCCCAGTGACCCCAGGCATGAAAATCTACATCGACCCTTTCACCTACGAGGACCCCAATGAGGCAGTGCGGGAGTTTGCCAAGGAAATTGACATCTCCTGTGTCAAAATTGAGCAGGTGATCGGAGCAGGTAAGTGCCTGGTACCCTCCCTGGTACCATGGCCTCAGCCATGGGTGGGGAGACTACCCCAGTTGTACTCCTGGGGCAGAGTAGGATGTGGGGCAGGAGCCTCACAGGATCCTTCAAGGCCCAAAGGCTCAGAATGCCCAAGGTGGAAGAATGCCCTCAAAGATCACCCAGTAAAACCACCTCATCAACAGATAAGGAAACTGAGGCACAGGGCTGGGAAGGAGCTTGCACATCCCATCAGAGATTGAACTAGGTCTGGAACCCAGTTCTCGGGACTCACTCTCATGCTTTGTCCATCCCACCATTCATCCCAGGTCCCTCTCTCCATCTCCCCAGGTTCCCCTACATCCTCACCCCACACCCAGCCAAATACCATGGGATGGCCATGAAGGGTTTACTCTTACTCCCAAAGGTGGCTGGGACTCTTCTGGGCCCCTACACTCTACAAAGTGGTTCTGTGGATGAGAGGATGAGCTGACTGCTAAGGAGGAAAAGCTCCTGCAGCCCCCAGGGGCAGATGTTACAGGGAACAAGGAGGTGGCATTTCCACCTGGTAAGTGACATCCTGCCTCTTTCGGTGTGTCTGTCCCAGGGGAGTTTGGTGAGGTATGCAGCGGCCACCTGAAGCTGCCAGGCAAGAGAGAGATCTTCGTAGCCATCAAGACGCTCAAGTCAGGCTATACTGAGAAGCAGCGCCGGGACTTCCTGAGCGAGGCCTCCATCATGGGCCAGTTTGACCACCCCAACGTCATCCACCTGGAAGGTGTTGTCACCAAGAGCACCCCTGTGATGATCATCACTGAGTTCATGGAGAACGGCTCCCTGGACTCCTTCCTCCGGGTAGGGGAAGCCAAGAGTGCCAGGGGCCCGTGGGTGGGGCAGAAAAAGGGGTGGTGGACACAGTTTCATACTGTCAGAGCCTGGAAGGGTCTTGGGAAAGATCTAGGTCAGGATTGGCTTGCTTGCTGCCACCTTCCTTCCCTTACCCACAGGAGGCATTGCTAATAAACCCCAGACTGTCTCCCACTGAACCCAGAAGCAATGTCAGAATCCTTCTCAATCCAGGAAACCACAGCCGGTTGATCAGAGTTGGCATACAACCAGAAATCTTTGCCATCCAAGCTCTCAGCCAGCCTTCTCACTATGCACCAGAGAAAACTGAGGCTCTTAGAGAAGCAGAGTTTGCCCAGGCTCACCCAGAGGGTCGAGATGAGAGCCAGGACTACAACCAGATCTCCTGACGCCTAGTCCAGGGTTTTCACCAGATTTGAATTTCCCCAAAGCTGTATAGGGAGAGAGTTCAGAGCACAAGGACAACAAAGGAAAGCTTCTAGGCCCCCCGATATATCATAGTCAGCCAGCTAGACAAAGAGCACTGACGAGGAATCAGAAGTATGCCATTGGACTAGTTGCTATTTAACAACTATTTATTAAGCCCCTAGTGTGTGCCAAACACCTTCCATGCACCTTCTTGTTTAACCCTGATGGCCCTGGAAGGTGGGTGTTAACTTATCCCCATTTAACACACGGTGGAGAAAACTGAGACTCAGAGAGGTTAGATCATTTGTCCAAGGTTGCACAGCCAGCAAAGGGTGGAGCTAGACTCAAATCAGCTGTATCTGTTCCAAAGCCTGTGTTTTCTCCACCATCCTGAAACTGGCCTCTCCTGGGCCTCTCTAAGGTCCCTGAGCACCAGAGTCCTTCCCACAGGGAGCCCAGAGGCCAAGGCAGCAGGGTCCTGCTCTGGTTCTGTTGGGAGAATGCTCCAGAGAACTGATTCATGCCCTTCCATTTACTCTGTGTTTCCTCCACTTCCCAAAGCAAAATGACGGGCAGTTCACAGTCATCCAGCTGGTGGGCATGCTGCGGGGCATCGCAGCCGGCATGAAGTACTTGGCAGACATGAACTATGTCCACCGTGACCTGGCCGCCCGCAACATCCTCGTCAACAGCAACCTGGTCTGCAAGGTGTCTGACTTTGGGCTCTCACGCTTTCTGGAGGACGATACCTCAGACCCCACCTACACCAGCGCCCTGGTAAGATGAAGGCAGGGAACAGTGGGGTCACAGGGCCAGGAAAGAGGGCAGATATCCGTCTCCCCCTGCAAGACATTTTTCACCAACACCTGCTCATGCCAAGCGCTGTGCTGGGCCCTGGAGACATAAAGACATAAACCACATGTTCTGCCCTCTTGGAGCTCACAGGCTGGAGGGGGACACAGAGGTGCAGAGCAACACAGAGTGATGGGGCTATGAGTTAGACACCAGCTTTGGGAGGCAGAGGAAGGCTTGCTAGAGGGGGTGATGTCTGAGCTGAAAGCCAAGGGCCAGTGAAAGTTTACCAGATGCCATAGTCTCATGCGAAGATGTGACTGGAACACAGGCTGTTGGGGGAAGTAGTGAGTAACAATGCTGGAGAGGTTGGTAGGGCCAGACCTTGGAGACCTTTGAATGCCCCAGCTCAGGACTGTCTTCTCAAAGCTATTAAGGTTGTTGAAGTGTTTTAAACAGAAAGAAATAAGACACAGTCCCTACCTTCACAGAGCTCAGAGATAGTTCAAGTAGAGCCAGGCAAGTAGGCAGACGGTTGAGGACTGCTCTGTATGAGAAGTACCTCCTTGATGGAGAGGCATGGCACACAGCTGTAGGATTAAGAAGCAAAAGCAACTCTTTGGGACCTAGGAAAGATTTTTAGAGGGACTTCAAGGATGAGAAGGAGGTTAACAGATGGCAAAATGGGAAAAGGCACCTCATGCCAAGGGAATGGCATGTGCAAATGCCTGGAGGTGTGGAGCACCAGGTGAGTTTGGGGAAAACAATAAGGTATTGCATGTGATTGTGCAGCACAGGACATAGGGTAGGAGTTTTGTGAGCAGAGGCCATTCGGGTCAGCCTCCCACCCACTAACCCATCTCATTCTGTCCCCCAGGGGGGTAAGATCCCCATCCGCTGGACAGCCCCAGAAGCCATCCAGTACCGGAAGTTCACCTCGGCCAGTGACGTCTGGAGCTATGGTATCGTCATGTGGGAGGTGATGTCCTATGGGGAGCGGCCCTACTGGGACATGACCAACCAGGACGTAAGTCTCCAAGGGGGTGGGCAGAGCCTCTCGGGCCAGCCAGATGGGAGGGGAAGATCCAGAACTCCTAGCCTTTTGCCTGTCTCTCAGGGGTGGGAGCAAGGTCTCTGAGATCCTGGGCCAGGGTAGCTCCCAGCCTGATGTTAATTAATTCAAACATCTGCACAGGACCCTGGACTCTCCAAGGGGTCAGCAGTAGTAAGACCTATCCACCCACGAATCAGCAAGTCTTCAGGATGCATTTACCTTGTGGCCAACCCTGAAAGAGACCATATCTGCCCCTTGGATGTTTACCACCCATATGGGAAATAAGACAATTATTCCAGGAACCAGATGTAGTTATCAGGTGCTATCTATGATCAGGTACTGAAGTGGAGAAGGCAGGCGTCAAGCCCCATAGGTACGGAGGCGAGAGCAGTGTGGCCCAAGACCAACCAGGAAGTCGTCATGGACAAGTGGGGCTCAAACGGAAGTGGGACTTGGAGATGTGAGGGCTTCCAGTGGAAAGAACAGCCTGTGCAAAGGCCCAGAAATGGGATGATGAGGGGTCATGCTGGAGAGAAGTGAGAAGCTGGTCAGAAAAGTTCATGAGGTTCAATAATGTGGTGTTTGAAAGTTAAACCAAGGAATTCTGATTCACAATGCAGGACAGGGAATACGTGAGGCTTGAGCAGGAATGGTGACCACAGTCACGTTGGGGAAGATGAACTTGGCCCTGGTGGGGGGACAGAACTGAGAGGTGTTGGGCTCCTTTCCCTGACAGAGGAGTCAGGTGGGGTTGCCCACAGGAGGGTCAGCCTGGTAGACCCTGAGGCAGAGGGTATCTCAAGGTGCTGGTCAGGGGGAGCAGACACCCAGCTGCCAGGACAGGCTGAGGCCACAGATGGTGGGAAACCAGGTGAGGCACATCCTGGGGCTACCTCCAGGGGGTGGAGGCAGTTGCCGTGGCAACCAAGTAAGTCTGTCCTGCGATGTACTGGGCCAGGCCAGAGAGCAGATGCTTGTACCTCACCCACCCAGCCCCACTCTGCCCCTGTGCTGTCCCCAGGTAATCAATGCCATAGAGCAGGACTATCGGCTACCACCGCCCATGGACTGCCCAAGCGCGCTGCATCAGCTCATGCTGGACTGCTGGCAAAAGGACCGCAACCACCGGCCCAAGTTCGGCCAGATCGTCAACACGCTGGACAAGATGATCCGCAACCCCAACAGCCTCAAAGCCATGGCGCCCCTCTCTTCCGGGTACGGCCCCACCCTGGCCCCGCCTCTTCCCAGCTCCACCCAGGCCCCGCCCCCTCCTGTTATGGCTGAGTTGGATGGGGAAGGACAGCACTAGTGCTTGTGGGGAGCCTGCCTGCCTTTGGGTGCAGAGTGCAGGACACAGGCTATCCTGAGGAGGAGAAGGATGCCCACTCTGTGTAGCAGAGGAAGCATCTTTTAAAGCATAGTCAGAGAGGACAACTTTTAAGAGAAATTACCAGAATCTTGGTGAATAGATTTACTCATCACTCAGTGTCCTCCATAGCTACCCTCACACACAAACCTAGGCCCTCAAATTTGCATCTGCATCTTCCTCAACACAGCCATGCTCTCTCTCTCTCACACACACTCACGCAAAAATGCAGTCCTACACATGTACATGAACACACAGTTGGGCACGAACACTCATGCTTACGCTCAAACAATCTCACACACATGAATATACCCAACCGCAGGCTCTCGCACCTACACACACCCACAGGCACCTAAGCACACACATTCAGAAGTACATACTCACCACACACACACACGGGCACACACACATGCATGCCCCCATAAACAGGCTGCCTTTCTCATTATCAGAGAGACCGGCTCAGCTGGAGGACCATTAGCTCAGTGATCCCCCTGCTTCCCTTCTCCCAGCGGTCCCGGGACACCCTCCATCAGGCCTGCAGCCAACACTGCCTTGCTTGGGCAGCTATGACAGGCCCCAGTCCCAGCCCTGCACACTCTCACTCTTCGGGACCCTCGATCGCACAGGGTTTCTGAGAGGCATCTGGCCAGGTGTCCTCAGGGTCCATGGTTGGCTGTGTCCAGAGACTCTTGAGGCCCAAGTCCTTCACCTGCCAATTTCTTGGGGCCAAGAGATGTTTGTGTTTGCCTCTGTTCTCTCCTCACTGTGACCCTACATCAGCCACTCCTGATTCTCCAGATAAAAACCACTCCGAGTTTTTAGCCTCATGAGGGTCATTTCACACCCTGCCTGCCAGGACGTCATTCCCATTAGTGCCACCAGGTTTGTCTGGACTTTGGAGATGCAGTCCACAAGATCAGCTTCCTCTAGCACAAGCAGGGTAGAGAAGGAAAGAGAATGGCATTGGGGAGGAAACAGCAAATCACAAGCACAGTCAGTCCAGCTGAAATCCCTTCTCCTCAAACTAAGCAGGAAAAGGGTCTCCTACCTCACCACTGTGGTCCTGTCTCTCAGCCGTACCATAGAGGCTTCCCTAGACCATCTAGGCAGCCCCAGTTTTGGGCCATGCACACACACTCGCTCTTGCACACTCATGCATATATGTGTGCATATTTATGTGGGTTCAAACTCACGCCCACTCTCATACAGAAACACATACGTACACTCTTACCTACATTCACACGGATGGATGCTCACGTGCAGGTACACACACAGCCTGCAAGTGTGCCCTCCTCGCCCAGGCTTACCCTCACCCCCATATCAGTATGTTCCCTGACCGTTCCTGTTGCCCACCCCACCCCCAGAGTCAACCTGCCGCTGCTGGACCGCACGATCCCCGACTACACCAGCTTTAACACAGTGGACGAGTGGCTGGAGGCCATCAAGATGGGGCAGTACAAGGAGAGCTTCGCCAACGCAGGCTTCACCTCCTTCGATGTCGTGTCGCAGATGATGATGGAGTAAGTGCCCAGCCGTCTCCACCCACCACCATTGGCCCCCCCCCGCCCCACCCATCCCACCAAACAGCAGGCTCGGAGAGTGAGGAATAGGCAGTGTCCCAGCAGGGATATAAGGGACCAGGGGGCAAGACAGGCAACATGGAGTCACATTCAGATCAACACCCAGGTCTCCTGCCACCCACTGGCTGTGACCTTGGGCAAATCACAGAACTTCCCTTAGCCCTGGTTTTCTCCTGTAAACTGGGAAGTGGAAGAAAGATCAAAGGATTTAGAACGTGAGTGGGTACTTAGTTCCCCCGTAGCAGAGGAAACGAGTGCACCTAGACGCCCTGACTCCCAGTCACCTGTTCCTTCTGTCTCAACATTCACTCACCTCAGCTCCGGATGCCCACCCACTCCCCTAAGCCCCTCACCTTGCTCTCTCCAGCAAGAAACCCTCAGAGAAGCCCAGGCATCTCTCTACCTGAACAGAATCCCTCCACCCACCCTACATTTCACTAACACACCTGCTTCTCTCCCAAAGGGACATTCTCCGAGTTGGGGTCACCTTGGCTGGTCACCAGAAAAAAATCCTGAACAGCATCCAGGTGATGCGGGCACAGATGAACCAGATCCAGTCTGTGGAGGTTTGACGTTCACCTGCCTCGGCTCACCTCTTCCTCCAGGCCCCGCCCCCTCCACCCCACACGCCGGCCCCTCGGTTCTCCGTCCACCGCCGGGTCAGCGACCTGCCAGGAGGCCACGGGCAACAGGCAGAACCAAGCAGCACTCCAGCCATAAGACGTCACCAAGAACACGTGCAACTCAGATGATGGAAAAAAGGGAATGGGGACAAAAGAAAATAGATCCTGGGAGGGGGCGGGAAATACAGGAATATTTTTTAAAGAGGATTCTCATAAGGAAAGTGATCATTGTTCTTGGGGAAAAACAAGGGCTTGGGAGATCCATGCGATTTGTCCAGTCGGAGATCAAAAGCAGTTTCTCTCCAACTCCCTCTGGGAAGGTGACCTAGCCAGAGCCAAGAAACACTTTCAGGAAAACAAATGTGAAGGGGAGAGACAGGGGCCACCCTCTCTCCCAATGCCAGGCTGCTCCTCCAGGCCTCACTCAACAGCCACGTGCCAGGCGGATGGGGAGCCACCCCGGGAAACACTCTGGGAAAATCCAATCCCGCTGCCTCTGGGCAAACAGAAGAATTTTTCTGTCTTTGGAGAATATTTTAGAAACTCCAGTGAAAGAGACTTGTTTCTCCTGTCAGCTCCTGGGGCTGAAAAGGGACTTTTGTCCTCCTGGGTCAGGGAGAACATGGGGACACCAGAAAGGTCAGCCTTCCTGAGGGCGGCCGCCCCCCAGGTCTGCGGCTCCACATCCACGTCACGCACACGGCCGGCGGCCCCAGCCCAGCTGGGCGCCCACTCCCGCCAGCCCCCACCTGGAGGACTGATGCCGCAGTGACTGCCGTCAGCTACGACTGCCACTGAGAAGGACTGCTCCTGCATCTGGGTTTGTTTACAGCAATTCGTGGACTCGGGGGTATTTTGGTCAGGGGTGGATTTGGTTTGGGGGGGTTTGTTGGTTGGTTTTTTTTTTATGACAATGAAGTGACACTTTGACATTTCCTACCTTTTGAGGACTTGATCCTTCTCCAGGAAGAAGGTGCTTTCTGCTTACTGACTTAGGCAATACACCAAGGGCGAGATTTTATATGCACATTTCTGGATTTTTTATACAGTTTTCATTGACACCCTTCCCTCCTCCCCCTGCACAGAGCTCCCCGCTGCTGCCAGGCCTCACCAAAGCCAACTGCCACAGGACCATCTGGGCCATTCAGAGACTGAGATTTGGGCAGAGGGTGGGGGCCAAGGTGGAGGAACATCCCACCCGAGGGCTGTTTCTGAAAAGCAACAGCTTGAGAAGGAAGTGGGCTTTGAGGCTGCAGGGCCAGAAGTCTTTGCCCACTTCTCCACTCTCTTTCTTTCCCAATCTATCCAGTACTTTCTAGGCAAATAGGCCCCTTCGAGGTCCCTGAGCGCCCTCAGATGGCCAGAACCCAGTTTCGCCTCTGGGAGCCTAAACCGGGCTGCACCAGAGGCTAGGACCCGGATCATTCACTGTGATACCCCAGCCCTCCAGAGCGTCACCCTCAAACACATGTGCAGGCATGCTCCTTTCCTCCCCTAGGGAGAAAGAGTGTTATATCTCTCCCACCTCCTGCCCACCACCGGACCTTCGCCCAGGCTGAAGGTCTTGGCCATAGGAAAACCATCAGCCAAGGCATCTGGCCACAGACTGTCCTGTGAGCAAATGCAGGCACCTGAGCAGAACAATCGGTTAGTGAATTGAATGGAAATAAATGCTTTAGTTAGAAAATGACCCTGTTCTCTGTAAGTTGCAAGAGAGACCCTGGCACCCTTGGGAAATGTCAAGTCTTCCAAGGGACCCTTTGTCAGGGCTCCAGAAGGCCCGGGGCTGAGAAAACACATAGAGGACACCAGTGGTCCACATGGCCTTTGCGGCTCTGGCTTATCAAAAGCGCAGATGAGGAAAAAAGTGAGTTGGAAGTGGCTCAGAACTTGGAGTCCGATGCCCTGCAAATCAGGGTGAGCCACTGCAAGATGGATCGGGAGCGGGGAGTTGACAGCAGTGCACTCAGCTCTTCTGGGCCAGAGGAAGGGGGCCTAGGTATCAAGTGAGCTGCGATAGTGGGAGTGTGAGGGTCCCAGAGAACCCATGGACCCTCAGTCTAAGCAACAGGTATCATCACCTTATCCTGGTCAACTCCAATATTCTCTCAGCAGATGGGCTTCTACTCACGTACAATCAAAATTCTTTGTGTGGGAGGACGAGGCGGGGGAGGGGGAGCCAAGGACACCACATCTCAGGACCTTTCCCTCTGTCCCTGGGAGACTGACCAGTGAGAAAGAGTCAGGCTGCAGGTGGCCGACTAAAGGCCCCTCAGTCAGAGCAAGCATCCAGCATGATCCAGCCTGTCGTCTGTCACTCACCTGTTCTCAGAGCCCGAGATGCAAAGGGAAGGAAGGGATTAGAGGGGAGCACGGCCCCCAGGGGGAACAGCAGAGCAAGCCACAGGGAAGGCATTGGCTGGTTTCCCATGAACTGGCCAGCCTTGGCCCAGCCAGCTGCCCTTTGTGCCCCAAAGATGCCCAGCACGGGTGGCAGCTGTCCCAGCACACAAGGTCACCTTCTGGAGGGAGCTGCCCTGATGCTCTTTAGATTAACTCCGTCTCCCCAGCCTGCCCCCCACTGCTCTGGGGCCCCACAGGGGGTTGGCACTCAGTGCTTCCTGTCAGATGGCTTCCTGTCCTAAGCCGCTAGGCTGGTGTCTGCTAGCCAGCACGTCTGCCCATCCACCTTCAGGGCCCAAGTCCGCAGAGGTCCTGGGCCATGTGCCTGCTTCTGAAGAGTAAGGGTGCTACCCTGACCCTCTGTCTCCACTTCAGGGCAACATACAGACACCACTGTGACTGTCCCGGATGCAGGCAGATGCTCACCTCTCCCGGCTGCTGGGGCAGCTCCCCCCGCCCCAACTCTTGCCTGCTTCTCAGTGGGGATGGTAGGCCATGCTGCCAAGCGCCTTCCACGGACGCTGCCCGCTCACCCAGGCAGACGGCTCTCAGCTACCCGCTGCCTGGTTACTAATCCTTTCCTGGCTCAACCTCCCCAAGTGCCAGCTCCCACCTGCCCAGCAGTGTGAGAGGAGTTTCCGGCTGCTCCACACACAGTTGGTACTTGAGGAAAGAAAGCTGCCTTGGAAACACTGGCCAGGGCACCGTGGAAATGGGGACCAGCTGCTCTGAGAGGGTGTGACAAGCAGATCTGCGCAGGGCCAGGCTGGGTAATAGCGAGCCCTGCCATTGCCCCCGCTCCTACTGCCCCAGAGCCCCCAGATGGGATACTGCTGATGGTCAGCGACCTCCTCTTGGGGGATGATAGTCCAAGTATCTATCAATTGGTAAGACACGTGCAAGCCAATCAGAGTAGATGATGGCGTTAGTGCCAGACCAAAAGGCCCCAGAGTAGGGGTGAGGGTGGCAGGGACAGTTGGGAACACTTAGGGACTTGCGGCGGTAGCTGTTTACTAGCCTGTGGTGCCTCCTGCCCAGATGGCGTCAGCTGGACTTACTTTCCTCATCTTTTCTGACCCTTCTCTCTCAGGGAGCTCTCTGCCGCCCCCTGGTGTGCAGTCACTAGCTCTGCACCCCTCAGATCAGCGGCTGTCTCCTGTGCCCGCTCTTCCTCAGCCCTGGCTGAAGCACAAGCCATGCTCACGCCCTAGAGCGGCAGCTATGTTCCTGTCATTAACTTAAGACAGGGGTCTGGGCAAGCCATATCCCCTCACTGAGCCTCAGCCTCCCATTTGTAAAATGAGAGTATTGGACTGGGTGAACCAAGCATGCAAAACACTTCGTACACTGCAGTCCTGTGAGGAGAGACTTTTTCCTCCCACAGGCAGCAGGGGGTGCGGGGATGGGCTCAGAAGTAGCTTGCCCAGGAGTATTACACAGCCAGGAAGGGCAAGAGCAGGGCTGTGTTTACCGGCTCTCAATGCTCACGCCACCACACTGTTAGATGACATGAAGCACCTGGTGTCTGAATGCCAGCTGGTAAGAGAAGAGAAAAATCAAACGGGCTGGGGTTGTCAGGGAGAGCTTCATGGAGGAGGCTGTCTTGAAACTAACAGAGCTTGAGAGAACAGTCACTCCAATGGGGAGTACAGTGTAACCAAAGATGCAAAGGCCAGAATGGTTAACAGTGAGGAGTTGTGCCTAGATGAGCAGAGCAGTGCTGGAAGGTGGGAGCTGGCTTAAGGGCAGGCTGAGGCAGTTTGGACATGATGCACAATCCAGCCACAGCAGGTTCTTAAGCAGAAGAGTGGCAGAGTGAGCATAGGTCTAGAAAGAGGAGTCAGTTCAGCCACAGATGAGAGCAGGATGCCTCATAGCTCCCCCTCTCCCCTGGGAGGAAGAGCCCCCGGGAGAAGCCCTCCTTTATTCCCGAAGAATCCAGGCCCTGCGGCTTCATTTTCCATCCTCAGTCACTGACGCAGATAATCCAAAGAGTCATTTCAGCTGCTTGGAACAGCAGGGTTGGATTTTGTGCTACCTGGTTCTTACTTTGGCTGCATTCGACTGAGATGCCCACCCCACTTCCTCCAGACCAGGCACTGACAGAGCTGCCTCTCAGGGCCAGAGCCGAGTAGATGCAGGTGGTGGTAAGGACATGGGAAGGCAGGGAGGGGAACGGACATGGCAGACAGTACCCCGAGGGGACAGGGTGGAGTGATGAAGCGAACAGGGCTGGGGATGGGGTGAGTGGCATGCAAACCGCTCAGGAAGCCTGTCTCTGCCCCGTCGCCCTGGCCCTGGAGAGACCACATGGACATGATGAAAGGGGGGCTGGGGTCTCACCCTTTCTAATTGTGTGTTTTGCTGGGGAACCCATGGGGAAGTCAGGGAGCCACACCCACATGCGCACTCCACCTGCCCACCATGACCCAGCCTCCCATGAAATGACTCCCACCATGAAACTCAGCATGGACTATGGCCTCGAAGCTGGCCAGATTCCCCTTCAGGGAAACCAAAGTCAGAGTGTTGGTCCCAGGAAGTGACTTGGCTTTTGTTCTGGGACACAGGGAGGCTCAGGGACACCCCATCGGAGGCTGGTCTCAGGGGGCTGACGCCACAGGGACTGCGCTAATCGCTCCACACTTATAGGTGGGTGTTGCCATCCCCTCTCTACAAGTGAGGAAACAGATTCCCAGAAGTGATTCTCAGAGGATTCCAGCCTGGCCATCTGCCTATTCCACCCTGACCCCTAAATCTGAATACCCAAGGTTGGGCTTAGGAGCCTCTATTTTTAACAAGCTCCTCTGGGAGAGTACTCCAGACGCTGAAATCCTCTCTTCACTTCCCCCACGATGACCTGTGCCCTGAAGTCTGCAGAGAGAGGGTCTGGCGTAGACAGGGATTAGGAAAAAGCAGGACATGGTCAGATAAGATGCCTAAACTCAGACAAAGATTAGGACCCATGAAGTGGGGGGAAGGGCTGATCCTCAGGAATGTATTCAGAGTTGAGATTTCAGGAGAATTAGAAAGATCCCCCCGCACCTCCAGACCCAGAGTCTGAGTTTAGCTTCACAGCATGAAGGCTACTTCAGGAAAGCTGATACAGCAAGAAGCAGCAGGAACCTAATACTTCAGAGGGGCCCAGCATCTTGCCCAGGGCCACCCTACGGAGACCTCACAGACCTCAAGGCTATGATCCAGGCCTGCTCACTCAACACCTGGCCAGCTGGGCCCGGCAAAGGCAGGGTGGGGCTTCCAGCCAGACCTGGAGCTTCATATAACTCCCCGCCACCAACCCCTGCTTGCCAGACTAAGGCATGGCTTTCCCTGGAGGAAGAAGAGGGAGTGAAGGTCCTTGTCTCTACTCAGGGTTGAACTGCCCCTGTTGCAGGAGAGGAAGGGGAGAGGGGGAGGGAGGAGGTCAGAGCCAAGACCACATACACTCTGGGGACCCTGCCGAGACTGCAATTCTAACATTCCATGAGTGAAAGATTCCAAGACTCTAAGGTTGCAAAACCTCATAACTCTTAAGATTCAGACAGAAGGGGTCCATGTTTTTAAGATTCCACCACCATACGGTTCTAGGCTGTCAATGCTTGAAATGTCAAGTCCCATTGTTCATCACTGATCCCCCAACCTGAGGGTCCCAGCAGTGACAAAGCACAAAGAGAGAGCAAGACAAAGATAGAGAGAGAGACAGGGAGGGAGACAACTAAAAGCAAATACTAACAGCTCCATCCTTTGAATCTGAGTCAGAGATCTTGGCAAGGACCAAGGACCCTCCTTTTGAGTGTGATGCTGGATTTCCCTCGCTGGGAGAGGGACAGAATTGCCCACACCTGGCCCTCCCAGCGGCCAGGGGGCTGACTGCCCCAGGCTGCAACTAAGCCCCACGGAGGCCACAGTGCCCACTGGCAGGAGGGCTATAGACTGCTCAGTTCAGGAGCTTAGGAGAGGCCCCAGTGGCTCAGCTTAGGGAGGAACTCAACTGGGGTGGACACCCGCCACCCCCTTACAGAGGAAGCTGCGGGCCAGGGATTTGCTGAGGAATCTTCCCCAAGCACCCCACCTTCCTGTTCAGAACCAGAGTCCTAACACCAGGCAACCGGAGGGTCTTGCTGCAAACTCCAGAGCCAGGTGCCTTCCCTCTGACACACAGGATGCAGCTTCCATGGCCACATGGACCCTGCCCTCGTGCAAAGGACCCCCTCACTTTCCATCTGATGACACTGCCTATGGGATCTGGGAGACCAGCCCAAGGAGGTGCTTTTTTTGGATTACTCAGAGCTCAGTAATCAGTCTGGCTGCTTTCCCTTCGGTGGACTGGGACTCCGGTGGGCAGGGGGCACAACATCGAGCCCCGGGGGCTGGCGCAGGGTGGGGCTGGCAGGGACACTCACTCCCAGCCAGCCTCTCTGGACCCCAGAGAAGAGCAATTACAGGTGGCCATGCCCAGCCCCAAACCCCAATTACAGCTGCTATTTCTTGAGTGCCAACAATGTGCCAGGCGCCGTGCTTAACTTTTTATACAATGTCTTGCTTAACCCTCACACAGCTCTGTGAAACAGGTACAATTATTACTCCCCCTCCACAGACTAGGAAAGTCAGAGCCGTGTGTGGTGGCCTTCCCAGGTCCCACGGTCGGCCAGTGCTCTCTGACCGGCATCTACTGTTGTAATCACCATGCTATGCTGCTACCAGTGGTCCCCACGCAGCCCCTCTCCACTGTCAGACTCTTTACCAATCATATCCAGATCCTGAGGAGAACTCTGTTTGGGCACTCGGACACCCCTCTGACCTTGGCCTCCTGGAGCTGCTGTCCGAGCCATGGGCAGTGGGGGTGAGCGCCCAGACTACCCGCTTGAGGGGTTCACTTTAACGTCGGCCATGCAGGCCAGAGCTCTCAACCGGGACCTGTGGGGTCTCGTGTAGTTTCACAGAACTCTGTTTCCTCTGGTCACAAACATGGGTTTTCCTGACAATGTTGGGGAGTCGGGGAGGGATGTAACTGGGGCTCCAACAGTCATGGGTCAGACCCGGCTCCCCGGACCCCCGCTGTTGTGACCAAGGAAATCTCACCAGCTGTGTCCATGGGCAACCCTGACCCTGTTACTCCAATGCCTTTGTAGGAGTATTTTTAGCAGAACTTTTCTTTTCCAAAAATAAATGTGAATTGCAAAAATTATCACTTGGACTCACGGTATTATTTTTTCCCCCCTGAGATTCCCTAGGGAACAAATGGGAGCTCCTAGAGGACTTCAGCAAGGTTCTGAAGAGTGACTAGGAGTTTTCCGGGGCTAAGGACGGAGCCAGGGGTTGGGCTGGGGCTGGGGTGGGACTTTGGTCTTGGTTCAGGTAGGTGTTGAACTTGTGCAGTAACTCCTGAGTGTTCTAAGAATGCTCATTCATGTTTAAGAGTCGGAGCTCTGCTGTCACAGGTCCTAGAATTTGAATCCCTACTCTGCCACTTGTTAGCTATGTGTCCTCAGAGAGGGCACATCATTGCTCAAAGCCTCATTTTCATGTCTGTAAAATGGGGCAACACTGTCAAACTCCCAGAGTACAGGCGAGGATGAAATGAAACGAAGCATACCGAGTGCTCAGCGCTCACAAACACAAGCTTTTAGCATTTTGCTGGTGGGAGGCAGGGCCCACGTCACGCACACTGCTGTGTTCTCCGCAACCAGGACAAAGCCTGACCCACAGGAGGCTCTCAGTGAACACTCAGCAGGTAAACGTCAACTGATGTTCTTCCTACTTACTCCTTCTCACCCATGGGACAGTGGAGACCTCTCTTCGTCCCTCCTGGCTCTACATGGGCACCCACAGGCTCAGTCATTTCACAGGGACAGAAGCACTGTCACTGCTACAAAAGATGTCATCAAGGAGAAAAAGGGCAGAAGCGGCTTCCCGCATAGTCTCTCACTGGTCTTGGTATCATGTAAGGAGCCCACCAACAGCGCCCCAAGTGGGACTGCAGAAAAAGTGCACCCCTACCCCCTAAAAGTCCCATCAGACCAAAGTGTCTGCCTGGACCAGCCTTGCCCCAGAATCCCTGATGACTTAGCATGTGGAGTCTTGGCACCACCAGCCGCCCCCCCACCCCCACCGCTGACACCTCCTCCCCTCTGGCCCCCGGATAGCACAACAGCAAAACTTGAGACCCTGTCACTACTGCTCTTGCTGCCACGGCCTCTCCTCCCTGCTGGTGATGAAAGGTCCCAGGACAGCAAGAAATGTACTGCAGGCTGCCCCAGCCCCTTGTGCCAGCCCCGCCCCTACACACTCACAGCCATGCATAAAGACACACAGACACACATTCACACATAAAGCCATAAAGTCCCACCTGCTCACACACACATACACATAGGTGCAGGCTCACTTCCAAACTCACCCCACACCCTGCTCAAGTCACGTAAACACACACTCACTGCTGCATCCTGACAATAGATAACATTCCCCAAACACCTCCTTTCTGTCAGGCACAGTTCTGAGAGCTCCATGTATATGATCCTAATTAATCCTTTAAACCCATGCTTCTCAAACTATCTGTGGTAAAAGATTGGGTTTGGGGGGCTTTTTGTTTGTGTGTTGTTTCTAATTTTCATGGGGTTTTTTGTATGTCTATCCAATATGTGGTCTGACTGTGAATTCAGCATCCTAACTTGTCAGTCATATGCCCTCGCACTTGGACTTCACCGCAATGTCATGCCACAGAAGTTTCTAAAATGTCTGTACCAATCTTGTCACAGACCGGAAACACACTGTCCTAGGACAGACACCAGTCTGTCTATATTTTGAGGAGCACTGCTCTAAACATCCCAGAAAGTGGACAATTGGCATCACCCCCATAAATGTGAAAACTACGGTTCAGAACTTTGCAGGAACTCGCCCACAGTTACACAGCTAGGGATGACAGGAGCCAGGATTAGAACCCGGGTGGTCTGCTCCAGAACTATCTTATCCTTACACACTTGGGTACAGAGTTACATCACATACACATCTGCAGAGTACACACGTGTGGACTAGTGCTCCAGACACAGACGTGCCTGTATCTATCCACTACCGTCAACACACATGTACACACAGCACAAACATACTGGTACCGAACAGCACCTGGCACACAGCAGGCACTTAGAAAATGACTCGATACCTTCACGCCCATTTACATTCCTTCCATAAAGACACACACACGTGTATAGACTCTCAGACACAAAGAGACTAAAGCAGCTGGTTAAGAGCACAGTCTTTGGGTTCAGGCAGACAACAATTTGAATCCTGTCCTTGCCACTAATGCTGTGTGATATAGGGAAGTCACTTTACCTCTCTGAGTCTCAATGTCATCATCTAGAAAATGGAGATTTATTCACTATTTACTTAACAAGTATTGCTTGACTTCCACATGTGATGGTCAGTTCACCAGGCACTGGGAACAGAGCAATGAACAAAACAGACAAAAACATGGAGCTCACGTTCAAGTGGGGGCAGACAGGCACTTATGCAACTGAATACAAATAATATGTGGGGGGAGACGAAGTCATAAAAGTCATAGTGGGAAAGCAGTTTGGGGAGTTCTGGAGGGGGGTTGCAATTTTAAAATAGAGTAGTGGACACGGGAGAGCACATAATCTAAGATCCACTGGTGAAAAGATCAAGAACAGTCAGATTAACCAACGGCGACAGAATTCATGAGTGCAGAGAACGGAACATTTATGAGGGCTGGATGTGTTCCACTTCTTGATCGAGGTGATGGCTGCACAGATACAGGTATAGGTAAAAAAAAAATCATCAAGTGTAAAGAAGAGTGTACATGACACACTTGACAGTATTTGTGTTATCCCTCAATTTATAAAGATAGGGTGGTCAGGGAAGAAGTCGCTGAGAAGACGACATCTGAGTGAAGAAATACCTGAAGGGGTGAGGGAGCGAGAGCACGGTTCACCGGAGGGAGAACTTCCCAAGCAGAGGGGATGGCGGGAGAAGAGTCTGGAGGATGCTGGGCACGTTCAGGGACAGCAAAGAGGCCTGGGTGGCTGGAACAGGAAAAATAAGAGGGAGAAGAGTGGGAAGAGTTGTAGTCCCCTGCAGGCCGTGAGAAAGACTTCGACTTTTCTCTGAATGAGAGGGAAGCCCTTGGAGTGTTTGAAAATACAAGTGCCCAGATGTAACTTCTAAAAGGATCACTCTGGGTGGGAGGTATAGCTCAGTGGTAGAGCATGTGCTCAGCGTGCACGAGATCCTGGGTTCAATCCCCAGTGCCTCTATTAAGGGGAAATAAATAAATGACTAAAAATAAAAGGATCACTCTGGTTGCTCTGCAGAATGATGGCTGGGAGAGTGTCTGGGTTCTCCAGAGAAACAGAACCCCTAGGATTTATATTAAAAGATTTCAGGGAATTGGTTTACACGATTTGGCTGGCAAATCCAAAATCTGGAGGGTAGGCTGGAGATGCTCAGGCCGGAGCTGCTGCTGCAGTCCTGAGGTGGAAATTTCTCTTCCTCGGGGAAACCTCAGTTTTGCTCTTAAGGCCTTTCACTGATGAGATGAGGCCCACCCAATGGTCAACAGCAAACTCCTTCACTTAAAGTTAACTGATTATAGATGTTAACCACATCTACAAAATACCTTCACAGCCACACCTAAATGAGTGTTTACATAACCGGGTATTATAGCCTAGACACGTTGACACATAAAACTAACTACCAGAGGTGGGGGACACGAGTGGAAGTGGGGAGACAGGAAGTCACTATACTAACCCTAGGAGAGGATGCTGGCCTGGAACAGGTGGTAGGATAGTGGGGATCCAGGAGACTGCCCTGAGCAACAAGAAAGGTACAGCGGCCACCAACTGAGATGGGGCAGACTATGGGAGGAGCAGGCGGGGAGGTGTAGGCAGTGGGAACAGTGGGGATTGAGAGTTCCACTTTGGACGTAAGTTAGACATACCTCTTAAACATCAATAGGCAGTTGGATATATGGGTCTGGAGTTAGGGAAGCAGGCAGGGTAGATACAAATTTGGGGGTCTGGGGTTTGGCAAAGTGATTGTGTTTACCACAATCCAGAGAGGGAACAAAGAAGATGAGAGCAAATGCACGAGTGACAACAGTAACGGGTCTTGGGGTCAGAGCTGCTACAGAGCGCAGTGCAGCATGATGGGTGAGGACAACACAAAGGTGGTGGGACCAACACATTATTGTTGGGGTGGTGGAGGGAAGGAAGTGTTGGAAAAAGGATCCTGGAAGAAGTGACCTAGGAAGATAGGAGACAGTGGCTGGAAATTAGGGTGCTTAAAATTAAGATTATGGAAGGGTTGCTGTTTTCAAGGCAATGACCAAAGAAGTAGGGTGGATGGCAAAAGAAGGGTCAAGGAAATTGACAAAGGGCCAGGGTGTCGGCAGCATCATCCCATGTGGTTTTTGAAAGTATCAAGAATCATGTTGGAGAGGTTGGAAGGCATGACATCAAGCCAGGAGCTAAAATATTCAAGGCATGTGGAGTAGGGATGCCCAACAAGGCGGGTAGTGGGAGGTCTATCTGATGGCCTGACATTCAAGCAGGGAGAGTGTAACAGACCCTACCTTGCAGACCTTCATGAAGGTTAAATAGTTAACAGGTGCCAGAGTGCCCAGCAGCAAACAGCCTGGCACATAGTGGGGGCTCCTCAGTACTTTCTGCAGGAGCAGCCTGCCATGCCAGTTTGGATGAGAGGCAGGAGGATGGACTGAAGGTTGAGCTAGGTCTTCCTTCCATGGAGCTACTCTGCCCCCTGGGGGTAGGGGTCGGTAACAGGCAGTGTTGAGCCCCAGAGGAAGCTTGGCATCCTGGGGCTGGTGGGGTGAGGTATCTGACTCCCTGTCCCCTGCTCCCTACCCCCGCTAAGGTCCAGGTGAGTGTGTGCGAACCTAGAGACACAGCGATGGGGCCAGAAGCAGAGAAGTTGAACCAAAGGTTATCCCTGTATCACCTGCCCTAAATGCCCCTTCCAAACTCCCAACTCCTGACTTAATGATAATACTATGTCTCAGGTCCAGGGTGTTGGCCTCAGAATTTCTCTATGGTAAGAACTCAGGAGTAGCCATTCTGGTTGATATGAGGAGCTGGGAAATTCTTCCCAAGGTTGTAGTTACCCAGCCAGTAGGCTATTTGTCTGTAGATTTCAAATTTATTGGGAATGGCTCGGGGAGGAGGCAGCTGATGAAGAATGCCACCCATTGGCACTACCACCCACATTTTACCACTGAATGCCTGCAACCATCCAGAGATGCTTACTACCAAGGGTATGCTATAAAGTGTGTACCAACCAACCCGCCAAGCATACTTCATGAATGTTGGCTAACATTTCCATTTGAGTCAAGGAATAAGATAAGAGTGAAACAATGGGGGAGATGGGTGGGTGAAGGGACAAGACAGGGGAATGGGATTAAAATATATAAAAGATATAAAATATGTAAAGTACAAGGATATAGCATATAGCATAGAGAATATAACCAATATTTTATACTAACTGTAAATGGACTATAATCTATAAAAATATCGAATCACTAAATTGCATACCTGAAACTCATACAACATTGAAAATCAGCTTCAATTTTTTTTTAAGTGAAACAAAGAAGGTTTATGTTGAAACTTTACACAATGACATGGGTGACTTCTTTGCTGAATCAGATAATAGTTTTCCAATACTGGAAGAGTATTTCCTCAATTTTTTGTGCTATTCACTATGTCAAATTTTTAGATTTAATCTGCATTGACATGTTATCCATTACTTTCTCAGGTCTAGACAACCAACAAAATGATACACAAATCAAGCCCTGATGTGTAGCAATTGCCATTTTCCACGGTGGAAATACTCCCACCAAGGTCGGTTCCAAACTACCAGTGTGAGTCACTGAACACAGACTTTGGAAGAGATGCTCAGTAACATATTATTTTTTCAATTTTTGGCTTATAAACAACAGAAATGTGTTTCTCACCATTGTGGAGCCTGCAAGTCCTAGATCAGGGTGCCTGCATGGCCCTGGTTCTGGGGAGGGCCCTCTTATGCGGTGCAGACTGCCGACTTCTCATTGTGTCCTCGTGTGGCAGAGGGCAGAATTCTGCAATCCATCATCACAGAATATCCCCCAAATCCAGACACAATAGACGTAAATAATCTCAAGAACACAGACAATAGTAACACATAGTAAAATAACTCGGCAGTGATTCGTTTTGAGTGTTGTCTTTGTTTTCAGTATAATTTGTGCTACCATAAATTTTGCTTCCCAAAATTCCTGGAACTGTTAACAACTGGCTCTTGCCAGCCAGTGTGAACTGACTCCAGCACCACCCTGGGCCCTTATCCTGTTCCAGAACGGTGGAAACTGAGGCTCACAGACACAAGGTGTCTTATCTGTTCAAGGTCAAGCTGCATCCTAGTCGGGGTAACGCTCAGGTCTATTATTCTCTCCAGCTGAGTTCTTTCACCTGTTCCCTAGATTTTCCAGCTCCCTTCTCAGGAAGATCTGGCACCTTCGCTCCCCACATCTTTTCTCCGTCCCTAGACACAATAGACAGAATTTCCTCTTCCTCCTCCTCCCTCTTCAAAACCAGTCCTGAGGCCGGACCCTTCCTCACACTGTTCCAGGGACAATAAACCCTGGAGCCTCTGAGGCCAGACAAGGAAGAGCAAGGCACACCCAGCGCCATCCAGCCAGCACATGCTCGAGTGCCCCATTCAGAAGGTTCGTCCTTAGCTCTCACCTCTAGGTGGTAGAAGAGCCGTGGAGCCCGCAGCGCTGTGGTGGAACCCCACCGATACACTTGTGCCCTTGGGCAAGTCACTTCACCTCCGAGTAAAATGGGGCTTATAAGCCCCACCCTCAGGGTTGCCACGACAACTATCTAAACCCTGCCTGACTTCTTTTCTCAGTTTCCTTAAAGGGCATGATTCAGTGGATGCCGGAAAGCCGCCCACTTGTCCCCGAGGCCTGGAATTCCACTGTAAAGGGTCGCACCCTGGGTTTTCAGCACTGCCTTCTTCCAACTGTTCTTAATGCCATTACACTCGGAGAAGCAGCTGGTCAGTCCTGAGCGTCCTCAGGAGTGAGCTTCTTCGGGCTCCTCCCCTGACTGAGGCCCTGGGCTCTCCCCCTCTTCCCTCTCTCTCCCTCCTGTTGGAGGGAGAGCTGTGGCCTGACCTCCCCGCACCAGGCCCACAGCCAGAGGCCCTGGCCTGGGTCTTCCCTTCACGGAGTCTTAGTCTTACTCTTACCGGAAGGGAAATCCCACCACGTTACCTGCAGTCCCTCTAGGTCATCCTGAGAGGCTCGTGGTTCACTGCAACCAGCCTTGAATGTCCGTCCCTGGACAGTCCTGATCCCTGATTAGCAACTGAATTCCCCTTTGCCATGTCCCCTCGCATATTCAAAGGTTCTGGAGATTAGGACGTGGACAGCTTTGGGGGGTCAATATTCTGCTTAAGACAGTGGGTTACATTTCCATTAACAGCCAACATTCTGATGCTCAGAACATTCCTCAACCTGTTTAATAACAGGCTCTCCTTTGATGCCCCTTCTGGGGTCCCCTGCAAATACCAGTATCTCTTGGGGAAGGGCCTGGGCAGTATCATTTTGCTAGTGTCCCCCATCAAGTCCCCCCAACCCATAATTCTTCCTATACACTCCAGGTCTTCAGCTGCCTCAAACAGCAATGGCAGGTACGCGTATTAAACCCCTGAGCACACTAGACACTGCTGGAGACAGGCTGGCCTAAGTTTGAATCCTGCCCCACCATTTGCTAGTTGAATAATCTTGGGAAAGTGATTCTTCCTACTCCTGAAGCTCAAGCACTTTGTCTGTAAAATGGAAATGTCCCTTCCTTCATGGGATTTCTGTGTGGCTAAAACAATATAACGTATGTAGAATGTCTATCCTGGAGTCTGGCAAACATCTATCCATCTATTCATCCATCCATCTGTTGAATTTTCCATTGAACCATCCATCCCTCTATCCTTTAATTTACTTACCCATTAATTTATTCATTCATTCCTTTGTCCTCTCATCTATTATCTACCTTTCTATCCACCTGTTCATTTATTAATGTATCCATCCATCCATAAAACCATTCATTGAACCATCCATTCATCCAACCACTTACCCAAAAGAAAAAAAAAAGTGTGGGGGAGGAGCATGCTACATGCTTTAAACACATGACCTCATTTAATCCTCATAGTCCCACAAAAGAAGCAGTATTAGTGTTATTCCCATTTAATAGGTGATAAAACTGAGGCACAAGAGATAAATTAATCTATGTAAGACCCATTAAGCGGTATAGCCAGGAGTGAACCCAGCAGCTGGGCTTTAGAACTGTAAACCCTAAACACTATACTACCCTGCCCCTAAACAGGCCCATGGAGTCTCTTCACCCCACTGGAGGCAGATTCTGAATTCCCCACAACCCAGGCCACACATTGTACTATCATTTTTGATAAGACTTTACCAAAGGTTCAGGAATAACCAGCAGAATGTTCAGGGGTATACAACAGGGGGACATGCCAGTCTGGCAAACCCAAATGGCTTCACTCACAACATGTTTGGAGCTTTGCAGGGATGGCTGGGAGGCTGGGCTTGTCTGGGACTGTCAACCTTAAGTGTCTACATGTAGCCCCTCCAGCACAGTGGGCCTCAGCAGAAGCAGACTATAAAGGCTCAAGGCCCCAAGAAAATATCCAAGAGAAGAAGTGAAAGCTGCCCGGGTCTCAAGGCCTGGGTCCACAAACTGGCATCTCATCACCTCTATCATATTCTGTTGGTCAAGCAGGCCCACCAAAACAGACTACATCCTAGACCACAAAAACACTCAACACATTTTTTAAAAATTGAAATCATACAAAGTGTGTTCTCTGACCACAGTGGAATCAAATTAGAAATCAACAGCATAAAGCTAATGGGGAAAGCTCTGAACACGTGGAAACTGAACAACACACTTCTAAATAACGCATGTGGTCAAAGAGGAAATCTCAAAAACAATTTTTTAAATGCACTGATCTTAATGAAAATAAAAATACAACACATTAATATTTGTGGGACATAGCTGAAGCAGTACTGAGAGGAAAATTTACTGCACTTACATCAGAAAAGAGGGAAAGTCTTATACTCGTAAAGTAAGCCTCTACCTTAAGAATTTAGGGGGAAAAAAATTCTAGAAAAAAGAAGAGCATAGTAAGCCCAAAGCAATCAGAGGAAAGAAATGATAAGAGAACAGAAGACATCAGTGAAACTGAAAACAGAAAAGCAATAAAGAAAATCAATGAAACAAAAAGTAGTTCTTTGAAATGATTAATAATTGACAAACCTCCAGCAAGACTAACAAAGAAAAAGAGAAGACATAAATTAGCAGTCTCAGAAATGAAATGGGATATCATGACACACCCTGCAGATGCCAAAAGGGTAATAAGGGAATACTATGAACAACTCTACAAGTCAATTTGACAACTTTGATAAAATGGAACAGTTCTTGAAAATGCACAAACTACCACAACTCACTCATATGAAACAGACTGTTTGACTAGTCCTGCAACCACTGAGGAAATGGAATTCATAATTTTTTGTAATTCCCAAAGAAGAAAATCTCCAGGCCCAGAAAGTTTCACTGGAGAACACTACTCAGTGTTTTAATTCTTCTTACAATCTCTTTCAAGAGATAGAAGAGGATGAAACACTTCCCAACTCATCTTATGAAGCTAGTATTACCCTGAGACCAAAACCAGACAAACACAGTAAAAAAGAAAAGAAAAGAAACTATAGACCAATATCTCTCATGAATATAGATGCAAAACTCTTTAACAAAATTTAGCAAATAGAATTCAGCAATTTATGAAAAGAATTATACACCATGACCAAGTTTGTTTATTTATTTCAGGGATACGAGGCTGGCTCATTATTCAAAAACCAATCAATGTAATCTTCAGATTAACAGGCTAAAGAAGAAAAATTACATGGTCATATCAATTTATGCAGAAAAAATATTTTACAAGACTCAAACCTTTGTATGATTTTTAAAAATACTCTCAGAAAACTAGGAACGGGGGAGAATTTCCTCAACTTGAGAAGGCGCATCTGCAAAAAACTTACAGCTAACTTACAGCTAATTTACAGCTATTTCATGGTCAAAGACTGAATGCTTTCTTCCTAAGATCAGGAACAAGGCAAGGACACCTACTCTCACCACTCTTACTCAACATAGTACTGGAAGTACTAGTCAGAAAAATAAGGAAGGAAAGTGAAATAAAAGGCTTACAGATTAAAAAGGAAGAAAAAAACTGTCCATATTTGCAGATGACACAATTGTCTACATAAAAAATCCCAAAGAACCTAAAAACAAAAACCTTCTCAAATGAATAGGTGAGTACAGTACAGTCACAGAACATAGGATTAACACACAAAAAAACCCAATTGTTTTTCTATATACCACCTATAAACATGTGGCCACTAGATTAAAACTATAATACCATTTACAAATACTCCCCCTAAAATGAAATACTTAGGTTTAAATCTAGCAAAACATATATAAGACTTCTATGCTGAAAATTACAAAATGTTGATAAAAGAAAGCAAAAAAGATGTAAATAAATATACTATATTCATAGATTGGAAGACTCAACATAGTAAAGCTGCCAGTCTCTTCAGATTTAATAAAATTCCTATCAAAATCCCAGCAAGACTTTTTGTAGATACAGACAAGATTATTGTAAAATGTATATGAAAAGACAAAGAATAGCTAAAACAATTTTGAAAAAGGAGAATAAGGGAGGAATCAGTCTACCCAATTTCAAGGCTTGCATTTTATCTACAGTAATCAAGACGGCATGGTATTGGTGGAAGGACACATAGACCAATGAAAGAGGATGGAGAACCAAGAAATAAGACCCCCCAACAAATATGCCCAACTGATTTTTGACAAAGGGGCAAAAGCAATCCAATGGAAGAAAGACAGCCTTCTCAACAAGTAGAGCTGGAATAACTGAAAATCCACAGGCAAAACATTAACTTCAACCTAAATCTCACACCTTTTACAAAAATCAACTCAAACTTAAATATGAACGTAAAATGATTAAAAAAAAAAAAAAACCTTTAAGAAAAACCACAGGAGAAAACCTTTGCAAGTTAGGGCTAGGCAAAGGGTTCTGAGACTTGACACCAAAAGCATGACCCATAAAAGGAAAAATGGATTAATTAGTATATTAAGTTTCCTGAGCTGTTGTAACAAATGACTGCAAAATTGGTAGTTTAAAACAAAAGAAACGTACTCTCTCACAGTTCTGGAGGCCAGAAATCTGAAATCAGTATCACTGGGCCAAAATAAAGGTGCTGAGAGGGCTGTGTTCTCCAGTGGCTCTCATTCCTTGCCTCCCCTGTCTTTTGGTTGCATCATTCCAATCTCTGCCTCCTTGGTCACACTACCTTTTCTTCTTCCATCTGTGTTAAATCTCCTCCTGCTTCTTTTTTATAAGAATACTTGTGATTTCACTCAAGGTCCACCCCAAGAAGCCAAGATAGTATGCCATATCTCCAATATCAGTAAGATCCTTACCTTAATCACGTCCAGAAAATCCTCTTTTGGTCATATAACGTAACATTCATAGGTTCCAAGGATTAGGATGTGTACATCTCTGGGGGGCCATTATCCAGCCTACCATAATTGACTTGGTCAAAACTTAAAAATTTTGCTTCATGAAAGGCCCTGTTAAGATGATGGAAAGACAAGCTACAGCCCAGAAATTATTTGCAAACTATATCTCTGACAAAGGAATAGTACCTAGAATATGTAAAGAATTCTCAAAACTCAACAATTTTTTAAATCCAATTAGAAAATGGACAAAAGACGTAAAGAGACATTTCACTGAAGAAGATATACAAATGGCAAAAAAGCACATGAAAAGATTTTCAATGTCATTAGTCATTAGAAAATTAGAGTTACAAAAATAAAAACAGTGACAGTACCAAATACTTGCAAAAATGTTGAGAAACTAGATCACTCATACACTGCTGGTTGGAATACAAAATGGTACAGTGACTCTGGAAAGCAGTTTGGCAGTTTCTTTGAAAAAAAAAAAAAAAGATACCATTCGGCCATCAGTTGCCCTCCACGGCATTTATTCCACACAAGTAAAAACTTAGGTTCACACAAATACATGTAAATAAATGTTCAAGTCAGCTTTATTCATAATAGCCTAAAATTGGAAACAATCTAGACGTCCTTCACCAAGTGAACAGTTAAATAAACTGTGGTACAGCCACACCATGCGACCACTACTCTGCAACAAAAAGATGCAAACTGTTGATACTTGCAACAGTTTAATGAATCTCCAGAGACTTATGCTGAGTGGAGGGAGAGGGAAATCCCAGAAGATTCCATACTGTATGACTCCTGTCAACAGAAATAATCAATAACCAATCTGTAACAAGAATAAAGGAGAGTTTTATTTGAGCCAAACTGAGGACCAAAGCCCAGGAGACAGCCTCTCAGGTAGCTCTGAGGAACTGCTCCAGAGAATCATGGTTTTCAGCACAGTTTTGTATCTTGTCAGAACAAATAACACCAAACATGACAGGGGTACGTTCCATCAAAGTTTCAAAAAAAATACAGATTAGCAGGTACACAGCAAGTCAGGATGGTCTTGGCACCTGAGGAGGGAGACTTATCAAAGGAGTAGTAGCAGTGACATCTCAGGGAGGGAGGCATTTATCTCTACCTTCAAAACCTACATTCCTTACTTCTGGACAATACACCCTTTTCTTTAACAGTTACAGAAAAGCAACAATGTAGGTTTGATAAGTCCCAAGGCAGGCTGTTCTAGTTAGTATAAAGTTCAAGCTAAGTCATGTATAAGCCAGAATGCCTGCCCCATACCTCAACATGTGAAAATTTCTTCCATCTCTCCATTTATGTAATATTCTTGAAAGGACAAAACCACAAAAATGGAGAACAGATTGGTAGTTGCCAGGGGTTAAGGAGGGAGTGGGGTTGATAAATGAGTGGATGTGGCTAGAAAAGTGCAAAAATGAGGGATTCTTGTGCTGATGAAAATGTTCTGTACCATGACAGTATCAAAGTCAATAACTTAATTGTGATACTGTACTATAGTTTTGCAAGATGTTTCCATTGGAGGAAACTGGGTAAAAAGGGTACACTAGTTATTTCTTACAACTGCATATGAATCTATAATTATCTCAAAATTTAATTTTTAAAAGGATGTGTGAAATATAAGCCTAAATTTTGTATTAGATTCAACAGGCATAAAATTCATCAAAATTTAAAAACTGCTCTTCAAAAGACACCCATTAGGAAAAGGAAAAGGCAAACAAAAGACTGGGGGAAATCTTTGCAACACCTATATCTGACGAAGGATTTCTACTCAGAGCAGTTAGAGAACTTTTACAATATGATAAATACAATGCAATTAAAACCACAGTGAGACAGGACTTCACAACCACTAGCATGACTAAAATTGAAAAGACTAATAATGCTAAGTAGTAGCAAAGATGTGGAGAAACAGAACTATTGGATATTGCTGGCGGGAAGATAAAACGGTACCAGTGCTTTGGAAAACTGCATGGCAGTCACACGTAGCTATTTACCCACGAGTAATGAAAGCATATATTCACATACAAGAAAGACTCATACAGGAATGCTTTTTCATAATAGCCCCAATCTGTAAACAACCCAAATGTCTATCAACAGGTGAATAGATAAACAAATTGTGCCATATCCATACAACCAAATACTATTCAGCAATAAAAAGGAACAAAATACTGTTATACACAAAGACTTTTGAACCTCAGAATGAATGAACCTCAGAAACATCATGCTGAGCAAAAGAAGACAGACACAGAAGATTGATTCCATTTATATGAAATTGCAGGACAGGCCAAACTTACCTAAAGTGATAGAGTAGACAGTGGTTGCCGGGGGGCTGAGAGCAGGGGAGGGGACTGACTGCAAAGCAGTAGGAAGGACGTTGAGAGGGTGATGAAAATTTTCTATATCTTGATTGTGGTGATGGGTATAAATATTTCTCAAAAATCATCAAACCAATAATGTGTGCATTTCACTTTATGTAAATTATAACTCAATAAGGTTGATTTTTACGACACAATGCTAGACTATTTTTTGGTCTTAGATTCAACAGACACAAAAGTACTCTGCCAACTTGCTATTAAAGTTTCTAAATGCTCACTAAATTTCTGCACTTAACTCTTCCGCTCCCATGGATAACAGTTTGCCAACCGGCTGTGGTCCGCGGACCACACTTTGAGTAGCATTGCCCTACCCAACTTTGCCAACTCCTCAGGTATTTTAACAGACACCCCTGCAGCCTTACCTTGCAAAATTAGGTTGGAAAGCTGGGAGGCAAGAGAAGAGGGCACTCAGAAGAGAGCCCAGGGTCACTGGGTCTTGAATACCGGCTTGTGCGGCAGCCGCAGCACCCGGTACGTGTTAAGGCCCGGCACGTCGAAGCCGGGGGACAGCCCGTGGCGGTCCAAGGGATAGAAGTTGACCAGCTGCCCATGCTGGGCCTCGAGGGACAGCCAGGAGTCGCCGAGCGGCAGCGCGCACGGAAACTCGCGCGCCACGTGCAGCTGGAAGACGCGGCCGCGCAGGTGACGCAGCGTCAGCGTGCGGAACGCTGGGGGTACCAGCGCCTCCACCCGGGGCCCGAACTGGCGCAGGCGCAGCTCGCCTGCCGGCCCGGCGCGCACCTCGTAGAAAGTCAGGTTGCCGAAGGTGAAGTAGCCCGCGAAGGGGTGCGCGCTGGGCGGCGGGGCGGGGCTGAGCTCGGCCTCCCGAAGGGCCCTCTCCATGGCCGGCAGGAGCACTTCGTAGGCCTGCGCCACCAGGTCAGGCCCCGGCGGCCGCGGCCCGGCCAGGAGCAGCACGAGGCCCAGGCGCAGCGGCGGCACCAGTGAGAAAGTGGCGGCGTAGCCGTCCAGGTCGCCGTCCTTGCGCACTACGCGGTAGCCCCGCTGCGCGTGGAACTCCCACGGTGTGCCCGTCTCATTGGCGAAGTAGGCGCCGGGGCAGGCCAGCAGCGGCGCCAGCAATGTCTTGGCCGCATCGGGTCGCAGAAGCCGCTGGGGCCCGCTGCCCAGGAGCACCATGGCCAGCTTGGCCAGGTCAGCGGGGGTGGAATACATCTGGCCCGACGGGCGATACCAGCCGAGGTCGTAGAGTGGCGCCGGCCGCCCGCTGCCGTAAAAGCCAGCTGCCAAGCGGGCGCGTACAGGAGGCGTAAGATCGAAGCCCGTGTCTACCATCTCCAGCGGCTCCAGGACATTCTCCAATATCCAGCGCTGGTAGTCACCATGGGCGGTGTGGGCTGCCAGGACATGAGCCAGAAGCGAAAAGGCCAGCGTGCTGTAATGGCATCTGGAAGAGGAGGGGGTGAAAGCTGGGATGCAGCTGAGGATGGACATCTCTAGGCCCTAAATAGCCCCTTCCTACAGGCTCGGACTGAAAAACCACCAGTTTATTTGAACTTGGCGGGACCTGCTTCACTGCATCCCAGGTGGCCAGACCCAGCAGAGACTTCGGAAATCATTAGCGACAACTCACTATTCTACATCTGGAAAGAGGAAGGGCCAGAAAGGAGCAGAGAATTGCCCAGGGTCACAGCATTTTTGGAGGAGACCTGGGCTTGGCAATGCATCTGGGAAAGTGGTAAAACAAATCTCCTTGGTCCTTTACAGTTTAGTGTAATTGCTTTATCAAATGGAAAACTGGAGTCTCAGACTAGCAGGGGTTGGAGTTGGGGTTGGGGTGGGGGGGAGTAACGATAGCTATCATGTCGCTCAAGGATAACAAATAGGAGGCGGGATTTCACCCCTCCCTTCTTATATCAGCCATGGCAGACACCAAAAATGGGTAGTAAGTCTCTTTTCTTTCCCAGAGCAGATGCAGTTTCAGAATGTCTAAAATAGGGCCTCAGAAAGGTACAAGAATGGATGAAAGTGCACAAATCCTATTAGACATTCCTGAACTCCAGCCCAATCTCCTTTCTTTAACAGATGAGGAAAATGAGGTTCATAGAGGCAAAATACTTCCTCTGAGGTCACACAGCAAGTTAGTGGCAGAGCTGGAAGGACTCTAGCCTACATATGCCTGAGTATTACCTAGATCCTTTCTTCCCTAAGAGAAATGGGGGCCTGAGGTTCAGCACTTGGAGAAGCAGAGGGGCAAATTTAGAAAAAGGGCACTGCCTAGGGCCTGGAAGGGAGCATCTGAAGCAAAGGAGTGCCAGCTGTCCTCTGCCCAGCTCCACAGCCCCACTGCTCCAGGGTTTGGGCGTCTCTGTTCAGTGGCTACTCCAGCTATCCCCTCCCTATCTCATCAGCATCCCATTTATTTTCAGCATTTGGCAAAATCTGTATTTATCTTGTTTGTCTGCTCACTGTTAAGATGTTCACTGTCCACTCACAGGAATGCAAAGTCCGTGAAGAGTGACCTGGTTGGATCCATTCACTGCTGTTATCTCAGTTTAGCACACAATAGGTGCTCAATAAATGCTGAGTTGATTAATAGAGAGAGCATAAGGTTCAAACAGAAATGGATTTGGGCCCAGCTCCCCACTGCCTTGCTCTGTCATCCCTCTGTGGGCCTCAGTCTTCCCAGCTGTAGAATAGGGGTTATCATCAGTGATCTCTGAGGTCTTTCCTGGCTCTGACCACCTAGGTTCTCTTCCAGGAGGGGGTGTGTCACCTTCTGAGGTTCCTAGCATTGGCAGAGCATCAAGGCTCACTCCTCACCTGGTTCCTGGGTCCGCCACCAGCACATCATCCTTGAGCAGGCTCAGGGCCTCCTGGGTGCTGCCCCTCCACAGCAGCGAAGTCGAGCGGAGCCTTCGGGGCAACCCTAGAGGGGAGCAGTGGTCAGACCTGCTGGGTCAGCTGAGGGTGGGATGGTGGAACCATGGGTGCACTCCCTCTCTCCACCACCTCCCATGGGTTGAACGACAACAACAAAATCACCTTAAAAAAAAAGTCTAACATGGACTCTAATCCTGCCTGTGTTTCACTGGGCAAGCCATTCAACCTCTCTGAGCCCTAATCCCTTCATCTGTATATGAGGGAAATAACAATTATATCATAGGGCTGGTGTGAAGACTTGGTGAAATAAAATGCTTAGCATGGTGCCTGGTCATAGTAACTGCTCAAAAAATAATTGTTATCATCACCGATAGAAGTTTGATTCCATAAAATTGTTAAGGTCAGTGTCCAAATAGGTTTTGTGGAAATTGCTCCTCTGACCACCTGGAATTTTCTGGATTAGGATTCTTTCCATCCATTCACTCAACAATAGTTTTCAAGCATCTCTTTTGTGCCAAAGACTGTTCTGGGTACTGGAATTCAGGAGTGAACAAAACAAAGTCCTTTCCCATGTGGAGTTTACATTCTAGTGGAGGGGACAGACAAGAAGCAAATAAACATTCATGGTATCGAGAAAAATAATTCCACGTATGAAGGGAAGGATTGTTACTTTATAGTAAGTGGTCAGAGGAAGGCTTTTCATGGAGAAGATGACCTGGAGGTGAGACCTGGAGGACATGAGCAAGAGAGCCACACAGCTCTATGAGGAAAGAATATCTCAGGCAAAGGGAAGAGCAAGTACAAAGGCCCTGAGGCAGTAATGTCTTGGTATGTCTAAGGATCGGCAGGAAACAGCCAGTGTGGCTGAAGAGGAGTGAGAAAAGGGGAGACTTTGGAGGTGAGAAATACTAGGGGTACAGGCACCAAGTACTTAGGGTGCTGTAGGCTACTGTAAGGATTTGGCCTTTTTTCTGAGTAGGATGTGGCCACTGCAAGGATTTGAGTAGAGGAATGATGCAATCTGACATATATCAAGGTTGCTCTGACTGCTGTGTGAAAACAGACTTTGCAGGGCACTGGCAGAAGCAGGGAAGCCTGTAAGGAGACTTGCAAGTGATGGTGGATTGGATGAGGGTCCTAGCAGTGGAGGTGATGAAGAATGGATGGATTCTGGACATATTTTGATAGTGGAGCCAACAGAATTTGCTACTGGAGGGGGTGTGGAGGGTGTGGGAGTGAGAGGTATCAGGGATGCCTCAAGGCTCTAGGCCTGAGCAACCCGGGTTTGGAGTCCCAAGTCCTGGGTTTAAATTATGATTCAAACATTTCTTGTTGTGTGGCCACAAAGCATGTGCTTTACCTATCTGAGCCTCTACTTGCTCACATTTAAGTGGGCTGAAGCACCTGCAGTGGTTTTCCTGAGGTGTTGCAAGACTTAACTAAAAATGGATGAAAAGCTCCAAGAATGGGAGAAAGCTCTAGCTGAGGGTGAAGGTCAGTCATAAAAGACACTGAGAGCCTGTAACAGAGTTATTCAGGAAGCTGTATGCTCAGCTGGCCCCTTTGGGACTGAGAGGAGACATGTAAGGTGTTTTTAAACTGACTACACAGAGCCAGCCTAGTACTGGGTTCCCCAGGTATAGATGACCAAGCATCCGCAATGTACCCCTAGAGGGAGCCCTGGGTCAGATTATAACCAGGAGTGGATTTAATAGAAGGCTCATGGAGCAAAAGCTCTGGGACCCCACCCCTGCATGACCCCTTCCAAGGCCTGTATCCAAGTTTGAATTTATAATATTGTACTTTTAAAGAGGACCCCCAAATTATATCTGCATCAGGCCCCAATAAATCTAGGTCTATACCTGGCTGGTAATAACCAGAGCTACATTGACAAATACCTGCTGTGTGCCAGATATTCTGCTATGTGGTTGACATTCATTAGCACATTTAATCCCCTAAAATAGCAGGAACCAGTCATTTTACAGAGGAGAAAAACAAGGCTCAGAGCGATTATGTGACTTGCCCAAGATCACACAGTTAGGAGGAGGCAGAGCTAGAATTCCAGTGCTGGTGCCCTTAACTGCTGGGCTGACCTCCCTGAAGACTCTGATCCTGTCCTGCCTGGGCAACTTCAGGAGGCTCCATTCCCTAGCTGAGCCTCAGGTTCACCATCTGCTAATGGGAGTGATAGCCAGCTATGTCCAGAGCCTGAGAGCTCAGGCCTGAACACACTTTGTAAAATGATGAAATAGTGGGCAATGGAGAGGGATTCCTACCGTCTAGAGCTGATGGATTGATGACTGCAAATATGAGCAATAGAAGGTATTTGGAGTGGTGCTGATGGCGCCTGCCTTCTCCCCCTTCACTGGATCAGTCACCACGCAGCACAGCCCCCTGCCCACCTACATGCACACCTTCTCTCTAAACCAGCCCTCCTCATTCACAGGTGGCAAGTTGGCATAAAAGGCAGTGGAAGGCCCTTCACAAGCTCCCAGAGCAATCCCTCAGCATCCAGCCCTTTCCTGAGCCAGTCCTGCCCAATTCCTGTTGACTGGTTTTGTCTTCCACTATCCCAGCGTGCCTTTGCCCTCCCACCATGTTGACTTCTTGACTTTTTAGCACCTCTTTTGTTATCATTATCATCAGTATTATTATATAATTTATTTTAATAATTCAGCTACATGATTCAAAATTCCAAAGACACCAAAGGGTACACAATGAAAAATTTTCCTCCCACTCTTCTCCCCAGCCACCGAGTTCCCCTCCCTGGAGGCAACCCAATGTTTCAATCTTTTTAGTTCCCTTACAAAGATATGCGATGCACATGTAAACATATATATATATAATCATATACATAACATATGTGTGTTATATAATATGTACATTATACTGATTATGCATATACATTCATATGTATGTGCATTATGTGTGTATACATTATTTTATTTATTTATATGGTAGCATTCAGTATGTGCTGTTATGAGCTTTTCTACCCACTTAACTTTGTATCTTAGTGCATCTCAGTACATAAGGACATTATTACCCTTTTTTTTAAGGGCTACATAGTATCTGATTGTATAGCTATGTCATAGTTTAGTTATTCTCCTATTTACGTTTAAGTTACTTCTATCTTTTTTTCCCTAGTACAAACAGTGCTATAGAATAACTGTGTACATACCTCCTACTGCACATGTGTGAATACTCTGTAAGAGAATTTCCTAAAAGTGTAATTGCTGAGTCAAAGGATATATGCATTTTTGTGGTGGATGTTACCAGTAACCCTCCATACAGGTTGCACCAATTTAAATTTCCACCGCTCATGTAGAAGAGAGCCTGTTTCACCATAACTTCACCAACTCAGTACACCCACCATTACGGCCTTTACCAATCTGATAGGGGGGAAATGTCTCTCAGTAGATTTAATTTGCATTTATTTTGTTATGAATGAGGTTGAGCATCTTTTAATATGTTTTAATATTCATAAGAGCCATTTTTATTCCTTTTCTGGGAACTATCCTGTTCCTCTCCTTTACCCATTTTTCTGTGGAGTTATTGGTCTTTGTGTTGATTTATAGGTGATCTTTATGTATTAAGGGAAATTAATGTATAATTACAGAATATATATAAAATATGTAATTTGCAGAATTGTCTCCAAAATTCACTTGTTGAATTGTTCTTGATCCAATAAGCAGATCTTGACCTGTCAACTTGCTTTTGACCTGCCAACGGATTTTGGTTTCTCTACTTGATCTAAATTCCCAGGTTTCACCTCAGCTTTTTCCTCGTCAGCTCTTTCTACCCTTGGCCCACCATCCAGGGAGGGTAAAAGGGAAGTATGGCCAGTTCAGAAGGAGAGAGTGGGCTCAGCCTGGCTGGATGAGAACCTGTTCCTTGGTTCCCCAACCTGAAATGGTTTGGGCTGAGCTAGATTAAATGCAGAGCCACTCACCTGAGAGCTGGCTGGCCATCCGTCGGAGGGTGACAGGTGATGGCCTTGGAGCTGGGCCCACCTCCTGCAGCCCATCCATCAGGTTCTGTTGTTTGGGGGCTGATGCCATGCCCAGTGGGTTGTTAATGGTGAAGGTGCTCGCATAACGTTCCAGAGGGTCATCTAGAGAGGCTACGATGCCCTCCTCCCACAGGCGGTACAGCATGAGGACGGGAAAGATCTTGGAGATGCTGGAGATCCTGGAAGGGGGCGTGGTGGGGAACAAGGGTGCACAGAGCATCCTGTTGGCCCCACAATCCACCTCCACCCCGTGCCTCCAGCCTCCAACATTCTAGTATAATAGGAAAATGCTGAGTCTGCCCTTATTCAGTGTCTCAGATAGAAATTCACTAGCCTCTGCTAGTGAATTTGGGATGCTAGAGAACATTCCAGAGGCAGTGAGCCTGGGCCAGATG
This sequence comes from Camelus dromedarius, assembly GCF_036321535.1. Classification (NCBI taxonomy): domain Eukaryota; kingdom Metazoa; phylum Chordata; class Mammalia; order Artiodactyla; family Camelidae; genus Camelus; species Camelus dromedarius. The sequence goes on along the minus strand of NC_087449.1, from coordinate 55,316,921 downwards.
ACACTCTTGAGCACCTACCCCATGCTAGCCCCTTCATCAGGCACTTCCCACTCTGGGAAAGATCTGCCTCTCAACAGCTGAGTGGCCTTCGGCAAGTACTAGACTTTCCTGAGATTCAGTTTAATTGTCTGTTTCATGGGTTGTAAAAAGAATTTAATGAGATTGTGCATACAGAGTGCTTGGCCACATACTTGGCAGGCAACAAATGCTCAGTAAGTGATAGCAAATATAATTATTGCCCCCTGCCTGGCACATAGCAGGTGCAGTGTGAATGGAACCCCTGTAATCCTCACAGCACCTCTGGGAGCAAATGTTCACTTTGCGTGGTGAGCTTTAAGGATCCTGCAGGCAACACCCAGGAGGGCAGACTCTGGGTGTGCAGCAGATTGTCCCAAATTGCTCCCATCTGGGCCACTGCTGCTGACTAGCAGAGACCTGGGATGAAGGCCCAGGAACTGGCTACAGTTTCTTTGTGGCACATGGAAGAGGGGTAGGGCAGTGGCCTTTTCTGATTTGGGTATAAGAGCTCTCCAGAAGGGATTCCTTCCTGACCTGTTATCGCTGTGGTGTGATGTTAGGCACTCTCTGGTCCTCTCTGGACCTCAGACTCCTCATCTATAAAATTGTCAAGACTTAATAAAGGGCTCTGATAGCTCAGACCCCCAGTCATGATTCTCTTGAGTCCCTCTACCTCCTAAGTCCCCCTTGTCCTCCCATCCCTCACCCCCTCCACAGGACCCTGTTGGTCCCCAGCTGACCGGTACATGGTGTACTCATTGGGGGGTCCAGAAGCCGGGTCTGAACCATTCTTCCTTCCAAAGTTCCTGGTCCAGAGCACAGTGTCATTGTGGATGACTACTGCAGACATAGCAGCCAGGCCTGGTGCAGACAATGCCTGGCGCAGGATCCTGTCCACCTTGGAAGAGAAGCAGGTGGCTCAGAGTACAGGTGCAGAGACAGGCTCCTCCCCCTGCCCACATACCCCACTTACCATTCTGTCCACCATGGGATTCAGCCTGGTTCCCACCCCACACCCTGACACACAGCACCCCCTGCCTGGCTCCCCTCCATTCTCTCCCCCTAGTGGCTGGAGGGGATCCCAGTGAGCCTCTAGGTCTCAGGTTCTCAAACTGTGTCCCATGGGGTGGGACCCCCTCCCAGCTGCAATCAGAGCAGTCCTCTGGAATCCGTTTTATGTGTAGGGTTTCCTCACAAGACTTTTGTTCAAAGAAACATTTCCTTGGAAAAATATAAAAGGAGGGAGGGAGTGAAACTACTAATCTAATCAAGCCTTTGTCTGATGCCTTAGAAAATCTCCGGTAGGCCTAGTCTGATTCCCTAGTGTTGGAGAATTCACTATTTATGGAGGGCCCCTAGGCACTCTTTGAACATTTATTGAAAATACCTAATTATTTTCAATGATGAAATATAATGATGATGATAAGAGCTAACATTTATTGGATACTTAGAATGTGCCAAACACAGTATAAAATGATTTTCGTACATTGTCTCACTTCATCCTCATAATAAGTCAGTGCTAATTTCTCCTCATTTTGCAGATAAGAAAATTAAGTCTGTGAGATACAAAATGACTTGCCCAAGTGGCTGTTGGTTAATGGAATCAGGATTAGAACGCCATGCAAACTCCAACCCCAGTTCTTATTAACTGCCAGACCATCTGGTTGAGAGGTTTCACATACCCTGAACTAAGCTTGGTCTACCTGAAGTTTTCACCCCTGCACCAGCTTTGCCTCTCTGAACCTCAGTTTCTTCCTCTATAGATAGAGATCCATGAAGTAGTCATTTAAGAGGTTAGTGAGGTGCCTGGCATATACTAGGTGCTCACTGGAAGGCAGCCATGGTTATTATTGTTGCTTTATTTTTTTTAATTGCTTTGACCCCTGGGAGTCACATAGCACCCTTCTCCTCCCTCTCTTCACGAAAGCTTTCCATGTATTTGCAGGCAGTCATTGTTCTCTCTGCATTGGCCTACACCCTCTTTTATGTGGACACATCACCTTCGTCCCCTTCAACTGTTCCTTGGATGAAGTTTCAGCACCCTCTCCACCCGCCACCGCCAGGCTGCTGCTCACACACTGCTGATCACGTTTCATTTGTCTGTATGTCTCCTGAGGTGAGTGACCTAAGTGGGTAGGAGGTGGGGTCTGAATGGCACAGACTGGAGCTGGCTGACAACCCCCTCTAGTGTTGAGCCATCCTGCAGTGGTAAAAGTCGTGCTGTGGGGTGAGTGTCTTTAATCCTATTTCAATGGCTTCTGTGATCCTCTCACTTCCACTTATGGCCCTACCAGGCTGAATTTTCCTGCAGTTCTCTTTATGTGCCTTGTACTGACTCTGCTGCCTCTGGGCTTTTGCACATGCTTTTCCCTCTATCTGGAGCATACCCTTCATACCCTCAAGCTCCCTTATTGTAGACACGCCTATCCTTTGGGTATCTCCTACTTATTCACATCTCATTTCAGACAACACTTCCTCCAGAAGCCTTCCCTGACTCCAAGGCCAGTTCTTTTGTGTCCCCATGGCCCCCTAAACATCTTCTATCCTCACAGTAACCCTATGTTATAGCTGTCTTAACTGTTCCCCTCATTCCAAGACTAGTAACTCCTTGCGAGCAGGACAGTATTTTCTTCCTGCCATGTCCCTGGTACCCCGCACAGAGTAAGTGCTCAAGAATTATATGTTGACTGAATAAATGAATGATTGCTGCTACCAGTGCAGAGGGTGTGTCCTCCCCTTCATCAGCCGGGCCTAGCTGACACAGCCAGCCCTCTCCAGGGACATCACTGACCTTCTCCAGGGCCTCCTTCAACACAGGGAGAGGATGGGCCAGGGGCACAGGCTCAGGGTGCTGAGGACACATCCTCACGGGGTCAGAGGTCACCTCTGGCCCCAAGGAACCTGGAGGGAACATCACATGGTGAGTGGAGGGGACAGAGATCAGGATAGGCATCTCAGGGTCATCAGAGATGAGGTGGAAAGGTGGCAGCAAATGCCAGGCTCATGCCTTGGGGCCAGCCTTCCCAGTTGGCACAGCCTCACCAGGAGACATCAGCCATGGGCACCAATGGGCAAAGGGCAGGGTACTCCCGGGAGGAGACAGCACTGTCCCACACTCACCACCCGCTGCTTGGCCTTCAAGATGCCACCCTGGCCACAGATGCCAGTTGACAGCCCCTCTTTCCCACATGACCAGCTTCCTCCCTCCACGTGGTCAGCAGACTCAGACAGGATCCAGGTCTGTGGGACAGGCTTAGCCACGTCTCCCAGTTCTGATTATATATGTGGGTGGAGAAGTGGACTCGGGGCCCTACTTAGGCCTCAGGCCTAACCACCAGGAACAACTCATTCCATCCCCAGAGCCGGCATCCAGGCATCAGTGTTTGAGTCCCATTCTGCTCTTGTTCAGGTAGATGGCTTCCTTGGAACCTCAGGGAGAAGGTGTGGGCCTGGGCAAGACAGGATTCAGGCTGTGAGCCCATCACAGTGGCCCCCAGACCTCTCCGCATCCTCTGAGGATGGTGTGGGGTGGTAAGGGCACAAGAACCCCCCAGGTACTGCACCCTTCTCAAAACCTTTCACTGCCTCCAGGGACCACCCAGAACTGGGAGAAGGCTCCCTGAGGGAGGTTCACTGTGGACGCAAACTCTTTAAACCCTCCCACCGCTTGAATCACACTGGCTCTGTGACTTCTTGTGGCCAATAGAATGAGGCTGAATTGATTTTATGCCTCCCCCAAAGCCATGTCTTAGTCGGCCTAAGTTCCTGGGGAACACTGCCCCTTGTGGACAAGCCTGGGACAGCGAGCTTGAGAGGGAGGGTCCACATGGGGGAGAGGCCCAGCTGACTTGGCTGCTGCATTGGAGAGAGCCCAGGTTAGACCAGCAGCAGAACTGCCAGCCAGCCCACAGACTCATGAAGCCAGTAGGTTTGGGGTGGTTTGTTACTCAACATTAGATAACAGATGTGGTCCCAAACAGGAAAATTACAAACTTTACAGAAGCTCTCCCAACAACTCCATGATATAGGTTTAATAATTGGAGTGGGGAGGTCTCAGCCAAAGCCCAAGCTTTGCTCAGCCTGGGACCCCAGGTCAGCCTGGTGTCTACAGCCGTGCCTTAATGTGAACTTTAACGTGCACAAGCTCGAAAATCGCCTGGGAATCTTGAAATGCAGATTTGATTTAGTAGACATTGGGGTAGGGCCTGGGTGTCCTCATTTCAAACAGCCTCTCAGGTGATGCCCATGTGAGGGTGAGGACATAGATCACGCTATGTGTAGTCAGCAGACCCAGAGCAGATCCATAAGCTATTTGTTTCCCACTTGTGACAAATTAAATACAAAATTTGAAAGAAAGCATTTAGAAACTTTTTATAGCAGTTTCTCAGACTAATTTTGTGTCTGTTGAATCTAATTATTCAAAACTTTGGCTTTTATTCTGTGGTCTTTTTTTTCCATTCGATTTCTCTAATAATTCATTTCTATCTAGTAGTACTGGTCTACTATGGATTGGTAGTTTGATAGTTTGAGAAGCATGGCCCTGGGGGACAGATCGACCTGCTTACTTGGGGACTATTTGCTTGAGGGATTAAGATGCACCTGATAAAGAAATTTACCCTAGAAAGAAAGGGTTGGGGTAGGAGAGGAAGACGCTGGCAAGAAAATAAAAGGAGCCATTTCTGCAAAAATCTATGGGACTTTGGGAGCACAGACCACCTTGTTGAGCCTTTGGCATCTATATCACAGGATGACTCAGAGAAATGGAGAGAGACATTCTCCTCAGCTTTAGCAGAGACCTGAGATTCTGGACCATCCAGGATCCCAGCAGATTGGAGGGTCCAAGGGTTGCTTTAGCAACAGAGGGCCTGGACGTTACCAGCAACGGTGGCTTATTTGCTGAGCCCTGACCAGCCCAGGGTGAAGATGCTCTAAGAAATGGCAGCTGCTGTCCATGGACACCTGTGTTGTTCTTTCCAAGGCCTTAGATGTAGCTGAGGGAGGGTGTTTAAAGGAGGGCAGGGCCTGGAGATCCCATCATGGGGGTTGAAAGCAGAGCAAGAGAAATATTGTTGGCACTTTTTGGGTTTTACCTGAGTTTTACCCCCAGAGTCAGTGGCTTAAGAAAACCCCAGTGGCATTAGACTCCGTTTATACACAAGGACATCGAGGCACACAGAGTACAATGAATGGCCCAAAGATGCACAGTTAATGAGATTTGGAGTCAGAATGGAGGCCAGAGCTTCTGAGTCTGAATCTTATGGTCTCCCCCTGCACCCTCAGATCAAGAGTGGCAGCTCTAAGCCGTGAGGACCCCTGGGGGTAGGGAGGAAGTCAAGGATGTTCCTATACTCACCAGTCTGCAGCTTGGGGAGGTAATACTGCCACAGGAAGCAGCCAGTCATGAGCACAGAGAGCAGGAAGAAGAAGCTGCAGGAAGCAGGGAAGAACCACTTCTTTTTCACTTTCAGCAGACTGAGCTTCCGGCCAGCCTGGAAGGGAAAGGATGAGGCACGCCCCCATGGGGATCAGCCAGAGGGAGGAGAGATGGGGACCCCTGCTCTGGCCTCACCTGTGCCTTAGGCTCACCCAGACATCAGGAGAGCCCACAGCTTGGGGTAAATTTCATACCTGTAAAACCAAGGCCCTTCCCACTGTGGCCTCTTCAGCAGCTCTGCCGTGCTTGCACCTCTGTACCTCTGTCCCTTTGCGTAGCCTGTTCCTTCTGTTGGGCATGCCCTCTCTCTCCTATGTACTTAGTTAAATATCTAAGAACAGCTGAAATGCCACCTCCATCCTGAAGCCTTCCCCAACTCTCCTTCCAAGGCACTTGGTATAAGCCTCCGTTGTGGTGCAAATCCAGCTCTCTCTGTAGAATATTAGCTAATCCATCTCATGGAGTGTGAGTTCTCCGAGGGAGGGGCCACTTCCTCACTTTCTCTCCTCCGTGGCCTCTGGTTTATCCTGGATGCTCAGTACACTTTGTGGAGTGAACATGTGGGTTCTGAGAACACAGGACAAGGCTTTCCAGGAGACCCGCTTCCCTCCACTCCTTGCCACACACCCACTTTCCAGAACATCTGCCAACGGTGTGTCCTTGAACCTGGAGGGAGCACAGCAGGCCTGTGTAGAGCCCCCAAAGTGTGGTTGGCACCTCACAGTGGTGGCTGGTTCTGGGGAGCTGGTCGCATCACCACGTCCCCCATGTTGCTCTGTCCAAATAAGTATAAAAACCACTGTAGGAAAAAATTAAAAAGGGACCTGCTGGGAGATCTCAAAGAAAGGTGGAGCCCAGAGAAATGGGGCCCTTTCCCTCAGACAGATTTGGGGGCTGAGGAAGCGCAGCTTGGGAGGTGGGCCAAGGCAGGAAACAGGGAGTGTAAGACAATGCCAGCAAGGCCTAAAGTCCAGCAGAGAGAGGAGGAAGAGGCTGGTTGGGGAAGTGGCAAGGTATCTGGAGAGAGAGCATGTGTGGCGACCTGGCCCCAGGAAGAACCATGGGTTTCCTCACAGCCAACTTAGAATTCTGGAAACACAGTACCACCTCCAGTTAGTGTCCCAGAGATGGTGCTAAGCCTTTTAAGAGGAGTGTCAGAGCACCCTGTGGGATGGGTGCTATTAGTGCCCTGATGTTACAGATGAGGCTCAGAGAAGTTAAGAGACTTGCCCGAGGTCACACAGCTATTGCAGAGCTGGGATTTGAACCCAAAGTTCAGTCTCTGACCTAATCAGCCAAAGTTGTGGAAGAGCCTTCACGATCATTTGTAGAACCCTCTCATTTCCAGGTGGGCAAACTGAAGTTACAAGAAGGAAAGGACTTGTCTAAAAAATAATAAACATCATATGTTGAGTGCCAACTTTATGCCTGGCCCTGCACTGTTCATTTAACAAGTATTACCCTCAGCTCCTTCCCTGGGAGGTCTGCAGCCCAGAGACGCTCACCTCTTTTCCCCTCCCTGTCCACTCTGGGACAGCCCTCCTTGTCTGCTCATTCATTCAGGATACAATCCACAAGAGCTGGCTGTGTGCAGGGCACAGTGTTAAGCCCTGAGGTTTCTGAGCCTTTGGCCAACATCTGTCTCTGTTGGAGCCAGCAGGATGGTAGAGAGGTTAGACACAAGGTCTCTGGGGCCAGATGAAGCAAGGCTTGATTCTGGCTCTGCCCTGACTAGCTGTGGACAAATGATTTCCCCTCTTTATGTCTCAGTTTCCTTGTCTGCTTAATGGAATGACCGTTGTTCCTACACCTCATAAAATGTAGGTGAGGGTAAATGAGATAATTGCATGCGAAGTTCTAGAAACTGGCTGCTCACAAACTGGTAGCTAGTGTCATTGTAATAATTTCTCTGGGAGAGAGATGTAAACAGAACATGTCAGAGGGGTCTAGGGGCTCCGAGGTACCCATGAGCTCAGCCTCGGGGTGGGAGGGGGAGGACAGCTTCACTAAACAGATAGTTGGGGATAAGTTGGGAGCACTCGGGTGAGGGGCCTGGAGATTGGAAAAAGAAAAACAATCAGTTTCTGGTTTGTTTTGAGAACTCAATGAGTTAATTTACATAAAACACTTGTAACTGTTCCTGGCCTGTGATGCAAACTCTAGAAATGTTAGTGATGACAATGAAGGTGATACGGGGTGATTAATGATTTAGGCCAATATTTGATGCAAGCCTTTGTGGGGCTGTGCCTCACCTGGGTCTTCATTCTCTCCATGGTGTGGAAGAGTCCAGCCCCTTGAGGATTCAGATCTACAGCCCAGTAGACCCTGTGATTGGGAAACTGAGTCAGTGGAGTGACAGTAAAGAGAGGTCCTGGAGGCTGGAAAAGGGAGGAGGGGAACAGAGAAATGCAAGAAGACAAGGAGGGGGATTGAGGATGGGAGGGGGGCCAAGCAATCCCCCATTTTGTGAAGCCCCACCTCAAAGGCAAGGGGAAACGAGCTCAGAAAAAAAATTACGAGGGTGGCTGACTGTCCGGATCTGCCCAGATCTGTCCTGATTTTAGCACTGAACATCCCAAACCCCTTAGTCCAGGGGAAACTGGGCCAGCTGGTCACCCTCCTTATCATTGCCTCTGCTTCCAGCTCCTCCTCCCACTTCAAGCCTCAGAAACAACCCTGCCAGACCCCTGGGTGCTTGGCGCCAACTCACCTTCTTCTGGAAGGCTCAGGAAGGACAGGGCAATTCAGTTCCAGCCATGGTTGGACAGTGCCTCTGGGAGTCCCCTGTGTTTCAGGGGACAGAGATGGCTTCCTGAGCTCTAAGGCACAGGCTTCACCCAGGCGCCCCAGGGGCTGGCAGACGTGGCGCCTGATTTCCCAGCACTAATCCCTTCCTGTGTCCTGCGCCAAGGGGATTAGTTCCTGGGGTCCCTAAGCAGCAGGGAGGGGGCACATCTGTCAGGGAGACTGGGCAGCACCATGTGACCCAGGATGTTCCAGGCTAGCCGGCAAAGCAATGCTCTCTCCAAAAGGAGTGCCTGCCAAGCCCAGTGTGTGTAGGAGAGATGATAGGGGCCACCAGGAAATAGCCTGGGGCTGACCCACAGGCTTCCCGGATCTGCCAGCCCCAGCTACCTCTGAGGAGCCCTGGGCTCCAGAGAACGCAGTTTGAAGACCACTGAGGTCAGCCTAGTTGCTACATATTCAGATAACTCGGTTCAAATCCCAGTTTTGTAACTTCATGTCCTCTTTGGGGCTTTTTTAAACCTATAAAGGGGATAATATCTATGTTACTGTGAGGATTAAATTGCAATGTGTATGCAAAGCAGGTAAGCCCAAGACCTGGCACTAGTAAGGGCTCTGTTAAAGCTAGCTTCTTTTATAACTTAGCTTTTGTGCCACAACTTCTACCCAGCCGCAGTGGCAGATATCAGATCTTTCTCAGTGAATATTCTAGAAAGTCACTATTTATTGATTTTATTTGGCACACTAGAATTACCTGGAGAGCTTTCAAAAACCACTGGTGTCTGGTTCCCAGGGAGGCAGCCTGGATGGGCATCACCATCTTTGAAGACTCCTCAATGATTCTATTGTGCAGTCAAGGTTGAGGACCATTGTCCCACACTATTGTGTCTCCACTCATTCTAAATGCGTGTAGGAATAGCCTGAGGATCGACTTAAATTTCAGGTTCTGAGTGGATGGGTCGAGGTGGGACCTGAGAATCTCCATTTCTAACAAGCTCCCAAGTGATGTTGATGCTGGTCTGTGGACCACACTTTGAGGAGGAAGAATTCGCTGCAATTCGTGGATTGCACCAGCATCCACATAATTATCTCAGTAAAGCCTCACAATTGCCTCCTAGCCACCCTGTGGTTGGACAGGTCTTGAATTATTCTATTTTGCTGATGCTCAGGGTCAGGTATGTGAATGGGTGAAGATAAGCCTTTTGAATCTTCTGTATCCCCCATGGGCAGAAATCTGGACTGACCCAGAAAAGAGCTTGATAAATTAGAGTGAGAAGAGATCTGAATAGTTTTGTCCAAACTCCACATGTATGGCTGGTGAAACAGACTCAGAAAGGAGGTGACCTACCAAGGTCACATAGAAAATTCAGTGACAACAATGGAGCCAGGTTTTCTTTTCCATTGTATCTGGCTGTTTGGTTCGTCTTTACTGAGGCTCTGAGCAAGCTGGGCAGCCTACCTCTGAGTCACAGATTGAATGCTGACAATGTGCCCCATATAGGTGCTCAGTGCTTTCTGTTACCTCCTTTGATCATCACAATCCCTTGAAGCAGGTTTTATTCTGTCCCCATTTGACCATGAGGAAACTGAAGCTCTGGAAAGTGAAGTCCCCAGGAAGTGGCAGGCCTGGGATTCGGACCCAGGAGTCCTCTCTGTTTTCCAGACACTAATGAGCCTCCCATGTTGTTTCCCCCACCAGACTATGAGGTTTTCTTAGGTAAGGACCATGTCTCATTCTGGTTTATGCCACCAAACCAAGGCTGAATATTTGAATCAGTAAACCACTCTAGGGTTCTGCACTTCCGCTGACAAAGACCTTGATCCCCAAGACACTAAATCCTCTCTGGGAGCTCCTCACTTAGCCCTTGCCCCTTGCCCCTTGCCCCAGTGCAACCATTTCTCTCCACCCAGACCAACCCCTGCGACATGACCAAAATTAGCCAGACCAGAACCCACATCATGTTGTACAGCAAAATAGCCACGTGGTGGCAGTAGATGCCCATGTGTAAAATCTTCTGGACCAGTCTGCACCTCCTAGAAAGGATCATTTATTTACTCGCTAAATGGTTTTCTTTCTCCAGGCATTTGTCCAAGGGCTTTGCATCCATGAACCAAGAAAATCCCCATAATAGCCCCGTGTTATTCATCCTCTTTATAGTTGAGAGATCCTGTTAGTCCTTTGCTGAAATAACCTTCCATGGCTGCCCACTGCTCTTTGGAAAAATCGAAATCCTTACCTTCATAGTCTAAACCCTACCCAGTAGACCCTTAAGTCAGACTGCTGGGGTTCAAATTCCAGCTCCACCACTCCTTACTTATGTAACCTTGGTCAAATTTCTTTGCTTCTCTTGGACTTCAATGTGCTGATCTGTAAAATAGGGTAATGAGATAGAATCTACCCCCATGTGGTGGGAGTGAGGGTTGTATAAGATAAGACACATAAAGCACAGAATTCCATGGCTGGCACACAGCAAGTGCCGGACAAATGGCGGCCACTGTGATTACCATCAGACTCAAGGGCTTTGTTCAATGGCTAAACTATTACTATTTCGTCTTGCTTGACTGTTTTCCTTTGTTTCTACATTTTCTCTCTTCTCTGATTAAATTTATTCTTTGGAACTTGGGGAAGGCGTAGGAGTCTAAATTCTTTCTACAAATGAGGTTGGCAGAAGACATGGGAAGATTCCGTAGGGTCCTGCTAGGTTACACACGTGCAACTCAGGTTTTACTAGGGAAACTCAGAGGCAGAGGGCAGCAGTTGAATGAGGCACTGGGTCGTCCATCCTGTGGATAGAGGTGTGGGGACCCCCACATACCTGGAACCATCCTGAAAAAGAGCGCCTCCTGACCCCATCCGTCATTAATTGACTTTTTAACAGACACGTATGAGGTAAGTCAAGTAAAGAAAACCTGGTCTGAGCTCAAGCTCAGGGGAATTGTTTGCAGGGCTAAGGGCACCTGGAGACCCTGTAGGAAGTAGAGACCATGTGGAATCATTTCTGCTTTGGGAAGGGAGCTCCCTCTGGAACCACCTGCTATCTCGTTGCTGGGTACCTGGAGTGAGCCCCCAGGGTCTTCCAGTACAATCTAAATTGTTTTTCAAAGGTCCATCCCCTGACCGAGGAGCTCATCCAACATAATCCTGCCAAACAGAAGTAGAAATCAACAGGGGTAGAAAGCAACTGGGCTTATAATGAGACTTCCAATGGTGTTGGCAATGCTGGAGGAGACATTAATGCTGGGGCAATGGTACAGAGCCCATAATGGAGGCCTGAGCCATCTGGCCATGGAGTCCATGCCAAGCCTGGGAAGAGAGCCCCATGTTCAGACGGAGAAATGGCCTGGAGGCACTGGGCTTGCTCCTACAGCAGCTGCATGGGCTTCTTGACTTGGCTGAAGGTGTTAACCCAGAAGCAGCAGGAGCTACTGGCCAATGTGGCTACTCCCCTGGCTGGCTAGTAAATAGTCCAAAGCTATGTGGTTATGCAACATAGCCTGAGCTAAAGAGTCATGATAACCTTCTTGGCATTGAGAAACCTGGCTGCCCCCATAGTAATTTCCTTCCAGAGTAGTTATGGATCATGATTCTTCCTATCTATGGGAGGAAAACCTGCAGAAAACCTGCATGAAAACCACATGCTTAATACCAGGAGAGTCTTGTGTCAGTGGCACCAGAGGCTGGGGCTGGGAAGGTTACCTTTCCCGTTGGTCTTGGGTTATTAGGAAAGCTCATATGCAGGTGGCATTATGTCCAAGGAGAAAGCAAGGCAGGACCTATATCCAGAGCACAAAATGATTCTGTGTTCACAAAGGGCACTGCTCAGTATTCTGTCTGTAGGCCTTAATACCATCCCTGCAGAGAATGAGAACGTGGTTGTAAAGGCCCAGGGCATAGCAGTTGGTGGCTGTGGCCAGCTGGGAGCAATGCCTTTGCTGTTGTCAAAGAGTGAGACACTGATAAGATCTCCCATAGCTGGGTACAGTGGGATGGGGAGAGTGGAATATTCAGTACTGTGATGGGTTCATGCCATGGGCCCTGGCCTGGGCAAATACTGGAGGCTGTTCAGCATTGCCTGTCCAGATCCACTCCTCCACCCTGGTCTATTTCCTGAGATTGCTTGCATATGTTCCTGCTAGATTTGCTGGGGTCTGTCATGCTCCTGGGATGATCAACTGATCTGTCCTTTCCCAGAGTATTTACCTCCATAGGAACCCAGGAGTCATTCTACTGCCTGACACATCAGGTGAACTTGTCCCCCTCCTAGGTGCCCCCAGAGGATGATGAGGGAGTGGCTAATGTAATTGCTTTTTAAGTCCTCCACACCAAGGCTCGTTTGTACCCACCACCTGGAGGTGGCAAGTGTGGAAGAGCAAGCAAATTCCATGTTGGCAGCTGGGGGGCAGTGCCAGAAAGATAATTCCATCACCAGATTGTATCAAACCAGGAAATCCCAGCACATGATGGAAGTGCTTATCAGAACGTGAAGAGTCTAGGTGTTACCTCCTTGGTGGAAGAGAACAGCCACCCCTATATGCCTAAACCATGTTCACAGTGGTCAGAATCCATGGAAACCAGTTGGCTAATTGTAAACTGGCCAGATCCAAAGTTCATTGTGTCACCTTGAGCCACCATGAGCCACCATGTGACACATGTCAACGTTACTGGCAAGTAATACACATTCCGTGAGCACCAGTGACTTCACAGGTCAAATGAGTCCTCATTGGGCCATCTCAGGCCTCCCCCCCCCCCCCCCCCCGCCTCCATGGTGGTTTCACTGTTATGGTGGGTCCAGGCATGGATCTAGTGTACTAAAGTGTATATGATGGCCACAGAGTCTTAATGAGCTTTTTCATTCCAGATGCTGTCTTCCAGATGAGGCGGGAAACCCCATAAAAAGACCAGCAGGACCCCCAGGCAGAGCCACTACTCTCCTGCCAGCACCATCCGGTTCCCTGGCCCAGAGGCTCTATCTCACTTTTTGCCTCTGAAACGGCTTACTTATCCCTAAAATTCTATTGGTTCCCTGAGCTCACTCCTGATTAGTTATTTCCTTCACTCCTGATTGGTCCATTTCCCTAACTTGTGACTGGTCCATTTGTAGTACTTCATTTGCATGGAGACCACTCCTGATTGGTCCATTTCCCTCACTCTTGATTGGTTACTTCTCTCCCTCCTGATTGGTCCACTTCTACAAAGTTTGTAGTCAACTTCCCTTATACTTCATTTGCATACGATGTTGCAAAATGTAAACTGGCAGCCTATAAAAGCTTTGTAAACCTACAGATGGGGTCCAGAGTTTGGAGTGTTATAACGCCTGCTGGCGTTATAAACCTGAGTTCTCTAATTCTGCAAGTGCTGCTGTGTCTCTTGCCTGGATCCAGATTGCTGTCGCAACTGAGCTGTAACACTGAGCTGTAACACATTTTTTCTGCAACACAGACGCAGTACGTTACTGTGGGTTTGTTCATATATCACATATAGATGGAGTTTGTGGCTGAATTGTTGCACACCTATCTCCACAGCAGGTTTTATACCATATGGACATTCTCCTAATGGTCCAGTTCTGAGTGATCCAATGGGCCTGGCCATACAGTGAGACCATTAGCAATGGCCCATGAAGCTATATAAAAGGGACTATTTACAAAGGTGTAAGCAGGCCATAGGGAACCCTCAAGGGTGATGCAGTACTCCTGGGCTCATAACAGGGAAGATGCTACTGCCCTTGGGCCAAAAAGGAACATGGAAGAAGGAGAGAGAGCCTCCCTGAGAGGAGGAGTGACCCTCTGTGAAAATACCCAACCAGGCCTAAACCAGCCCTAGGCAACCGCACAAGTGGGAACTGAGGAATGAGCACCTCAGCCTCCTCCTTCCCTCTCATACCCTGCCAAGGATCCCTGTTGACCAAACTCAACTGGAAGCCACAGGGCAAAGGCATCTGATGGTGCAGTCTGTGCAGGTTGGCCCCCTGGTGGAAAAGGCAAGAGAAGGATGGAGAGTGGGCCTCGAGGGAAGAGGGAGATACTGACACACAAGGGAGAGTGGTGATCTTAGATAGGGCAGTCACAGGAGTCTTCACTAGGAAGGGATCATTTGAGCAAAGACCTGAGATAGTATAGTAACTCATCTAATCCTCACAATTGATGAGGAAACTGAGGTACAGCACTCAACTTAGTTTTTGTCCAAGATCACACAGCTAAGATTTGACAGAGCTGGGATCTAAAGTCAGGCAGCTTAGCTCCAGAGATCCTGCTCTTAAACAAATTCGGATATAGGAAAGTCATCATGAAATGAAAGGGCAGAGAAAATGTCAGGATATATAAGACTGTAATCGGCAATCATAGATGTTATTTATTGAGCATTAACTGTATACTAGCCACTGTTTTAGGTGCCATGGGGGGATATACAGTTGAACAAGATGCTGTCCCTGCCCTCAAAGAATCCATCATCTAGCTGAAGGATGGGGGTGGAATATAGAAACATGCACAAATCAAATCCCAGCAGAGTGTGTACATTCTATAGAAGAATTACAGATAAAATGCTGGGAAAGAGGAAAGAGACTTATCACAGCTGGGTTGAGGGAAGCTTTCTGGAGGTGGTGACTTTGGAAGAAGTGAAGAATTATAACAGCAGAAAGGGAAAGATAAGGGTTTCCAGGGGAAGAAACCATGTGAGCAAAGATGTGGCTGCATTTGGGGGATGGCCAGTCAGTTGGATTAGAGTGCATGAGACTTTTGTGGGAGAGAGGTGATTTTAGGTGGGCCACCAACAAGGCATTAAGTCATGCTGGATCCCACAGTGAGGTAACTTCCTTCCCAATTCTCCCTGTTGGAGAAAAGTCTCAGCTTAGGGCTGGCATATCTTTCAAATGTTAACATTTGCTAATCTCCCTTTTGAACCCAAATTTTACAGGTTTGGATCTTCAAAGCAGGCAAACAAGCTCTGGATGGAACTTCATAACATCGTTTTGTTTTCATTGTCTTTAGTTTGCAGTTAACGTCTACTTGAAGCAAATGATACTGGTTTTGTTTTTTTTTTTTTTTTTACAGATAAATTATTTATTTTTAATTATTTTCCTTTACAGGCAAATTTATTAAGGAAAAATAGTCAATTTAAAGGGACAGCGTTGAATTAAACATTCAAGTGGCTTACAGTTATGGCAAAAATCACAAAGGTGGTACACTAATGACCAATGTTTAGGATACTCTGGGATAGAGAATAAAGCATGTGAGGGAGAGTGGTGGGGAAAAAAGGCTGGGAAGGGAGTCAGACCATGGAGGGCCTGAATACTAGGGTAAGGAGTGTGGCTTTTATTCTGTCAACAATGGTGAGGCGTTGGCTCAGGAACAGGCAATGAACATGCCCAGAGCCATGCTTGGCCTCTGAGTGCAGGTGAAGGGGAGACTAGAGGCTGGGACAGCACTAGGGAGGCCGCCGTAAGACTCAAGATGAACAAATAGAAGGCCCTGGAGCAGGGTCCAGGTGGTCCAGCTGAAAGAGAGGACGGGCTGGGTACTAGAGCCCACGTCAGGTTGGGTCATACGGCGCTATCTGGCTGACCTGGTGAATACAGGTGTCTTTTCCAGAGGTGACCGACCTTTGAGCCTCCAATCCTCCTCTCCAGTGTGATTTACTAAGAGAATCCAACAGTCTCTGACTGGGCTTTACTGAGAAAAGGTAACATCAGAAGAGGCCAGCCCACCACCGTCTCTGACCGCGTTAGGGGGAATTGGAAGTGCAGTCAGACAGGATGGAGAGAATGGACTCACGCCTCCTCAGTCTGTGTTTCCCGGCCAGAAAAGTGCGACGTCGGCTGGGCCGCTTGTGGTGATTCATTCCATTCCACACGATGAACATCTGATTTTCTAAGACCTTCAGCTTCATTTCACTGAACAAGAGTCGTTCAAGGATCTTGTCCTGGAGGGCAAAGCAGGCATGCAGTTTCTCGACTTCTTTCATGCTCAGGGAGTGGGTGTTGGGTTTGGTTTCGCAAGTCTTTGATTTCTCTGCCTCTTCCTAAACGCCCCACCACCAGGAAAAGAGGAAGAGTTAGTTAATGGTGATAATCCTTTCCCATGCCAGGTGATTTACAAACTTCATGTGAATCAATTCTCACGACAATGGGAAAAGAATGGGGCCCAGGGAGGGAAGTTCCCTTTCTCAGTATCTCCCAGCCTGCGTGACGGCCCCCAGACTCCCAGGACCCACAGCTGCCTTTGGTTCATAGGAATAAGTGAAATGGCCCACTAATCTGTACTCAGAGAGGACACAAAACCCTTAACCCAAATGTATCTGCCTCCAGAGCTTGTGCTTTTCCCAACATGCATTGCTGAGAGTTTAGTCAGGCCTCATAAAATCTCCAACTGTCAAGTCTCAGTGGTCTCATGAAATGCTCTTATCTCTATAATTACCTGCACCCCTCCACCATGCAGTTAATAATGACACTTAATTTTTTTCTTTTTGGATTCAGCTACAAACTCCTGGTCTGTAAAACCATTTAAAAATTAAATATTTCGGACGTGCAAAAAAGTAAATATTATAACAAATGCCCATGTTCCCACACCAGCTTAAGAAATAAAATGTCACAAAGTGCTCTGTGGATCCCGTTTCCAGAGTGTTCCCCTCCCTCCCTGAGTCTTATCTCAACTGCAATCCTGAATTTGGTATTTATTTTTTCCAGCATTTCTTTGTACTGTTTTATACTAGTCCTCAGTGGGAGACTTTTTTTGCCCTCCCTTGGGGACATTTGGCAATATATGGAGAAATGGAGAAATTTTTGGTTGTCACAAAAGGAGTGAAGAATGCTATTGGCATCCTGTGGGTAGAGGCTAGGGATGCCGTCCAAAATTCAGCAAGCACAGAACAGTCCTTCGTAACAAAGAATTACCCAGCCCCAAATGTCAGTCATGCAGAGATTGAGAAATCCTGCCTTAATATACTTTCACTATACACAGGCATCCATAAACAAGGCAGGATATTATTTTGCATTGTTTTTTAACTTTATATAAAAGATGTCATAATCTAGGAATGTTTCTGCTGTCTTCATTTTTCCATTTTAGAGATTTATCTATTTATACCTGTTTTAAAATTTATCCATCTTAATTTTCCCCACTTTAAAGTATCTGTTCCCATTACCAAAGCACGTTGACATCAAACATGAAGTAGGAGAGTCTGGGATGGGCCCTATTTTTCAGCCCAGGCAACTGAAGCTTTGTGAAGGAAGTGCTTTGTCCTCCATCACCCAAGAGGGAGCTGCAGAGCAAGCTGTTAGAGTGGAGTCATGTATTCCTCAGTCTGACCCCCTTGTCCTGACGCCTTCCCTGTCTCCCCACCCTCTAGTCTAGTTGTGACTCTCCCATCACCCTCAGCTGAAGTTAAGGCCCCTCTTGCTCACCTGCTGGGGCTCTGAGGGGGTGCGCTTGAGTTCATACTTGACCAGCCAGTTGCTAAGCAACAGCAGAAGGAATAGGAACCCAAACAAGGCTGGCTTATAGCTGATCAGCCAAGCAATCAATGCTCCTATGGTGCCTGAGGAAGCAAGTATCCCGTGGAGATTCCTAAAAAGAGACATTAGTTCCCCCAGCATTATGACTTGGAAGCACCCAGGCCCCGAGACCCTGCTTCAGTCCCCCATCTAAGACAGTTGCCCTCCATGATAGGAGTCATGGCTGCCCCCTCCCCTGAGTCATAACCAACCCCCACCCCCAGCTGCTGCATAACAATAATAGTAACTACTTCTATGTCTTAAGCAGCCATAGTGATGTGCCAAATTTTGACAGGCATAATCTCATGACATCCTCACAATAGCCAAGTGGTTTAGGCCTTCGTGATACCTCTGTTATTCAACAGCAGTTTTGGGCCCAGTCACTGGGAATCAAATGACCAGTGGTACAGAGCCCCTACCTTCAAAGGGAGGGAGACCCCAAAGAAGTTACCCAAAACTTGGAAACAAGGCAAAAAGATTTCTGCAAGCTAGTTCACAGTCATACTAGGAGATCATTTAACTGGCCCACTTGTTGGTCACCTGATGCTTTAGGGGAAGGTAATTTTGTTGGGCTTACTATTTAATACTGATTAGGGTCCTGACTGTAAAGTCAGATGGATAAATTGCTCCAGCAGTTTCACATGGGTGTATATCTCAAAGAATTGAAAGCAGGGTCTGGAAGAGATGTTGTACATCCATGTTCATAGCAGCATTATTCACAATAGCCAAAAAGTGGAAGCAACCCCCAAATCCATCAACAGACGAATGAATTAAACAAAATGTTGTATATACATGCTGTGGGATTAGCCTTAATAAGGAAGGAAATTTTGACCCATGCCACAACACGGATGAACTTTGAGGACATTATGCTAAGTGAAATAAGCAAAAAGACAAAAGCTGTTTGATTCCACTTATATGAACTATCTAGTGTAATCAAATTTATAGAGAGAGAAAGAATGGTGGTTGGCAGGGGTTGGGGGTGGAGGGGAATGATGAGTTACTGTTTAAAGGGTACAGAGTTTTACAAGATGAAAAGAGTTCTTGAGATTGTTTGCAGAACCATGAGAATGAACTTAACACTAGTGAACTGTACACTTAAAAATGGTTAAGATGGTAAATTTTATATTATGTGTATTTTACTACAATTTTAAAAATTGAATTAGTTATTTCTGGGAAAAAAGTGTAAGTTGCAAATGTTTTTTTTTTTTTTTTGCAAATAGATGGACATGAGTTCTGTCTGATAGAAAAGATAACCTCAGAAGTTTATCATTTTATGGCCCTGTGGGACTTTTTTTTCTTACTCAGCTTTGCAATCTTACTCCAGCATTCTGTGTTCCACAGGCCTGTGACTATATATCAGTTTCTCACAATCTCCTTTGAACCAGCTTTATCATCCTGCTGGTTCTCTCAATAATGAGTTAAATAAATCTTTGACATATGCTCACTGTTTTGTATGAGAGCTTTATGTTCCAGTGTAAATTTTAATGGCTATGATATTCTAATATATTCAATTAGTTGCCACTTGTTGGGCCTTTAGGAACCTGAGATAAATACATTGAAGTTAAATCTCTGTACATACACTTAAAACTTTCCCTAGAATGTTTTCCTGAAAGTGAAATTGCTGGGTCAAAGGATACACTTTTTTTTTAAATCTAATTTTAAATTTTATCAAATTATTAAATGTGCAAACCAGTCAGACAGAACTACAGGATTTAAAACAAACTAGTTTCCATCTCCTTTCTCACCCCCTCCCACCCTCAGGTTCTATGACTCAGACAACCAAATCCAACTCTTTTAGCTGTTTCTTCTGGTATTTATCTTGATATATCTAAATCGTATGCTCATACTTTTATTTCTGAATTCCGCAGTTTTGACATTATATGCTATCTTTTTATGACGGAAGATGGGGATTTATCTCCCTCCTCCATTTAGAACCTCCTCCGTTCCCACTTTGTCCCTCTTCTGTAAACCTCTCTCATCGCTCTCCTCCACAAACCTTCTCCTCTCTCCATTCTCTCAATAAAATTCTATCCCTTTGCTTAAAACAATATTTATTGCTTATGTTACTACGGACATGTCAATATAGTTCACAGCTGAACCATATATGATTGTATGTATATACATTATGATGTAGTGTGATTACACTTTCTTTCTGGCATAGCTTCTAGTTTTCCTCATTTTTTCTGTTTGCTTAGTTTAAAAAAAATTGACTTCACTGATGTACAATTGACATAAAATAAAATACACCAATTTTACGTGTATAGTTCAATGAGTCTGGACTAATCTATACCCACCCCAATCAAGGTACAAAACATTTCCATCACCCCCAGCAAATTCTCCCCTGTTCTTCCGAAGTCAGTCCCCACCTTCATCCCAGGCAACCACTGATTGGATTTTATCATTAGAGATTAGTTTTACCAGTTTTTGAACTTCATATAAATGGAATTATTTTTTTGAAAATTGTACTTTGAAGAGACAGACTTGTAAAGAAACAATTACAGCTCAGTGTCCTAGTGGAACTAAGCTTGAAGAACACAAGGCCTATTCCAGTGTTGGGTCACTGAAGGATTCCTGCAATAATTAAAAGAATAAACCACCACCACCATCATGGATATTAGAAAGAATTAACCTGGAGTAGAAAGATGTCCTGTGTGAGGGGACGGGGAACATAATGGGTGGGAGGAGGTGCGAGTGAGGAAGTGCGAATGGGGAGAGGGACTGGACAGAAGGAAGATCATGAACAAAGCCCCAGAGGCAAGAGCAATCTCATTTGGACTCATCTGGATTTCCTAACTTCTGTCCATTTTATTACCACGAAAGCCATTTGCACTTTAACATTTCCCCAGTCTAAGCAGGATAATTATGAATAGTAAATAAGATGATCTACCAGTTACATTTCAGTGTTTTCCCCTCAGTAGACCATAAGCTCTTTGAAAGCAAGAACTTCATAATCAAACCCTTATCAAGTGGTAAGCATTAACCAATATTGGTTGAATTGACGAATGAGTACGTGAATGAATGAATGAATGAATGAATGAATGAATGAATGAATGAATGAATGAATGAATGAATGAATTTATGAATACACGCAAACGGCTGGAGGAAATGGTCGCCCTCGGAGGTGCAATCTGGCTCAGAAGCCCTAGGATGGGGGAAACGGGGCTGGGATCGCCTCCAAAGGTCAAGGAGACGCTCTAGGAAAGCTTCGCGCACTCGGCCAGGGAGCCGCTCTAGCCGCCAGGACGCCGCTCTATGGCAGCGGGGAGGGCGGGGCCGTGGGCGTCTCAGGTCTTATTGTCCGGGCGCGGCGGGAGCGCGCTCGGCGCGTGCGTACGCGGGGGCTGTTGGCATCGCGGACTGTGTGAAGTAAGGCGAGGCCGGGAGGCTCCGGACCGACGGACCGACAGACAGAGCGGCCCCTACGGCCGTCGGCGGCCAGGCGGCCGGACATGTTGTCTGGGAAGAAGGCAGCAGCCGCGGCGGCGGCGGCGGCAGCGGCGGCGGCCGCCGGGTCGGAGGCGGGTGCCGGGGCAGCGGGCGGCGCGGAGAACGGCTCCGAGGTGGCCGCGCCGCCCGCGGGCCTGTCGGGATCTGCCGAGACTGGGCAGGGGGCAGCCGGGGAGCGCACTCCCCGCAAGAAGGAGCCTCCGCGGGCCTCGCCCCCCGGGGGCCTCGCCGAGCCGCCGGGGTCCGCTGGGCCTCAGGCCGGGCCTACCGTCGTGCCTGGATCTGCGACCCCCATGGAAACGGGAATCGCGGAGACTCCGGAGGGGCGACGGACCAGCCGGCGCAAGCGGGCGAAGGTGAGGCCCGACCCCCTCCCTCAAACCACAAGTCCGGATGCCTAGTTTCTCTGAGGTGACAGCCCCTTTACCCCCCACCCCCCGTCCGGGTCTTGGGCCTTGAGCCTCGGGCTCACCCCCGACCTCACGAGTCAGCCTATCTCCTCCCACCTCCCCTCTAGCTGGCTGGGTGGGGTGAGAGAGGGGACGGTCTTTGCCAGCGGTGAATGCGTCTTTGTGCTGGGACTGGGCGGTCCTGGGAAAGGGGGATCGAGGGGAGAGTATTTTACTCATTACCTCTTGTACCCCTTTTCGTTTTCTTGACTGGAAAAAATGGCTCCCTGACGTGGAGTTACGATTGGCCTTGCTGGAGACGTACATCACTTGTTTGTCCACAGATGTATCTGGAAGCTGCTCAGCAGTATTTATATGTTTCACCTGGCAGCGCACTGGGGCTATAGGGTGATGCTAAATAATTTGCCTTAGCCATGGAGACCCGAGAAAAAAAAAAGGAACTTTTTTTTTTTGAGCCCTTGCTGTGTGCTAGTTTTCCTCTTTTTCCTTCTTTCCTGGACGCCAGATGCTGTGTTCACAGCGTTACCAACATTTTATTTTTGCTAAATACAAACTGGCAGGCATTGCTACCCCATTTCAGGAATGAGTAAACTGAGGCACACAGTTTGAGCAACTTGCGCTGTCACAAAGCTAAGTAAGTTGTGGAACCGGAATGTAAGCCCTACACTTAAAATGTGATAAGGTATCACTAGCCTCTGAAACAAAGGACCACATGGGACGCC
Organism: Camelus dromedarius; assembly: GCF_036321535.1. Classification (NCBI taxonomy): domain Eukaryota; kingdom Metazoa; phylum Chordata; class Mammalia; order Artiodactyla; family Camelidae; genus Camelus; species Camelus dromedarius. The sequence continues at coordinate 55,294,663 of NC_087449.1, read as the reverse complement.
AACAGTGTGCAGGGCCCTGGGGCAGTGCTAGGGCACAGACTTTAGATTTGGGCCCTTTTCTGGAGATTCATGGTACAGTTGAAAAAACTGGAAATACGTAGTTTTTAAGTAAATATTTAAAATCACACAATTTGTGTAATTTGTAAATGTTAACAAGTTTTCTATCTTTATGTAATTTAAATGAGTGTACCAGCACAGTGTGTATGAGGAGCCTCTTGGGAGCCTGCAGATTGAACTGCCTAGTTGAGAGATCTCTCACCAAAAATACCCTGTGCCAGGTGTAAAGGAGGAAAGTCTTTGGGGGGTGCTTTTACCAAAGCATGAGTTAGAAAAAGCACAGAGGTTGGTGACTCCTAACTCTCAGAAATAAAATAGAGAGCCGAAGCCCAATTAGTTTTAATTTTACTATTTCAAAAGAAATTGTGGCCAGAAACCAGGTGAACGATATTTTTAAAAACAGATTTATTGAAGTAATTCACATATCATAAAATTTACCATTTTTAAGTGTATAATTCAGTGACTTTTATCTTATTCACAAAGTTGTGCAGCCAAGCACCACAGTCAATTTTAGGAGATTTTCATCACCCCCAAGACACCTGTACCATTAGCAGTCACTCCCCATTCCTCCTTACCCCCAGCCCCTGGCAGGCACTGGTCTACTTTCTGTCTCTGTGGATTTGCCTTTTCTGGACATTTTACATCAATGGAATCAAATAATATGTGGCCTTTTGTGTCTGGCTTTAGCATGTTTTCAAGGTTCATCCATGTTGTAGTACTTCCATTCAGTACTGATAGCTCACTGGCCAAATAATACCCCGTTGTACGAATATACCACATTTTGTTTGTCCATTCATCAATTTATAGACATTTGTGTTGTTTCCACTTCTTGGCTATTATGAATAATGTTGCTATGAACATTTGTGTACAGTTTTTGGTGTGAACATGTTGTTGGTTCTCTTCGGTATATGCCTAGAAGTGGAATTGCTGCGTCATATGGTAGCTCTGTTTAATTTTTTGAGGAACTGCCAAACAGTTTTCCACGGCAGCAGTGTCATTTTACATTCCCACCCGCAACATATGAAGGTTCCAGTTTCTCCAATCTTGTTGACACTTGATATTGTCTGTCTTTTTATTATAGCCATCCTAGTGGGTGTGAAGTGGTATCTCTTTGTTCTTTTTCATGATTGTTTTGGCTATTTTGTGTCCCTTGCATTTCCATATAAATTTTAGGATTAATGTATCAATTTCTGCAATAAAGGCAGCTGAAGTTCTGATTGGGATTGCATTGAATCTGTAGATCAATTTGAGGCATGCTACAAGATTTCTGTCTTTGGAATTCTCCTATGCTTATTTTAAATTTTCTTTCTGATTATCTGTGAAACTCTCAAAAGAAAAATGGATTATGTGTTTATTTGGAGAGCAACTATAAAGTAAGGAACTGGGGAAGCTGACCTATATATTCATAGCTAGTCTTGGGAGCCAGAGGAAACAGACCTCAAGGGATAGAGTATCCATAAAAGAGTAAAATGAAAACTGAGTCCAGTGTAGACAGGCTATGCTTCAAGGGTTTTTAGGTAAATGCAGGGGATATATCTATACCCTATGGCCTGGGAACTTACTCAGTTTGAGGGGAACCCTCTTTTTAAGAAATATATATACATAAACACACAGATATATATAGCATAGATATAATTAGGTAAATAAGTAAATGTATATATAATTATATAATCAAAATTAAGTTCAGGGTATTGGAAGGAGTCCATGCAATTAAGGGTCCCTGACACTTAAGTTTCATTAGTTTCAGAATAAATTAACCTGAGTGTATATGCTAACATTATGGCAAACTAGGGTTTGAAATTGTTAAATTGGGCTGAGACTTTAGGAACACCACATAGCTTAAGGAATGGTGGCCTTAAGCTGGTCATTGAGTTTTTTAAAGTGTTCTGGAAAAGAATGGACTTCTGGAGTTAACTCATCCTATGATTCATTTTCCTCAGGAAGATACATCCTACCTTGTAAGGTTATTAGATTTAAATACAGTGTAAACATAATGCTTATTTCAGTGCCTAGTATAATTAAGTAGGTACCCAGTGATTAAGTACTACTAGTGGAGAAAAGGAAGTAAAAAAATGTTTGGAATATAATACAAAGTGGTTTGAGAAGCAACGGGGATTTCAGAGTGGACAACTGAATGTTGGGAACAATAGGCAAATAAATTTAATTGGAAATGAGGTTTTTCTAGGAGCAAGATAAGTTGGAGGGATTGGTAGTGTTCGGGTTGTAGAGTGGTGTCCAAGTTGTAGAAAGCCAAACACTGGATCTGTGCTGTCCAGTATGGTAGCCACTAGCCACCTGTGGCTGTTGAGCACCTAGCCTGTGGCCAAAAGACTGAGGAAATGAAATTTTTAATTTTAACTTAATCCTAAATAGCCAGATGGTAAGTACTTACTAGCCACACATGGCTGGTGCTACCTTATTGGAAGCACAGATGCAGAACATTTCCATTATCACAGAAAATTCTATCAGATAGCATTGCACAAGACTTTGAAGTGTAGACTGTCCATGCTGTGAGAATTTAGAGAAGGAAAAGATGTATTTGTAAGCTTGGATATTTGGGGAATAATTTGCAGAGGAGGTGGGCCTTGAATTTTAGGCAATAGATTTACAGAAAAAGGAGAGAGTGGCTTTTAGGAAGTTTAGGGATGGGTAGAACAGCATTGAGGACTTTTTGACTAGTGTGTTAGAAAATGATTGACAGGTAAGTTTGGCTGGTTAGAACCAGCTTACATGCTGGTATGAACGTTTTGGTGTTCATCTGTTAAACTATCTGAAAATATAACATATTTGGAAAATTAATCTGGCAGTTGTGTCCTAAGTGAATTGAAAAAACAAAACAAAAAGACTGGAGCTTTAAAATGGTTGGGAAGTGAATGAATCACTGTAACAAGTGTGTGGTGGAGAAAGGAGACTGAAGATGTAAATTTGAGATTCATAAGTGTACAGGTAAGAACAATTACCCTACTGACTCATAGCTGCCTATTGGGCCATCTTTATGTCCTTGGTTATAAGTAGGTGCAGAACCTCTGAAGTCTCAGAGGATTTTACTTAGGAATAAGATATTCCCAGTCCTTTGTGTTCAGAGCACCCATTCTCTTTCTCAGGGGAATGAATAGTTTTTATTTTCTAGAGTTTGTATGATTCATTCAGATGATTTTTAGTCAGTGGAGAAATCTTTTTTTACAAAATAGTATTTTATGCATAATCCCCAAATAAATACTATTTGCCTGTTTTATATTGAGTTTAAATTTATAGCATTTATTTTAGTTGTCAGTCTTTGAGACAGTGAGGCTGTTTGGTGAAGCCAAATTTGAGAATGGAGGGTAAGCATAATAGTTGCAATCTTGTTTCAGCCTCATTTTCTGTATTTTGTTTATGAAATATTGTGAAGATCCAGTACTGATTGACAAGTACGTTTGTTAAAAACTTCTGACTTCACACTCTGTGTATCCATTCTTCTCCTGAGTTCTTTCATCATCTTCATAGTCATTACTCTGAATTCTTTCTCGGAAAGATTGCCTATCTCCACAGCATTTGGTTCTTCTGGAGTTGTATCTTGTTCTTTCATCTGGAACATACTCCTCTGCTGCCTCATTTTCTCTAAATAATTATTTGTATTATTATTATGTGGTGGCTTAATTATGTTTCTTGACCTTGGAGAAGTGGCTCTCTGTAGGGGACATCCTTTGTGTCCCAACAGTACACTCCCCTCTCTCACCCAAGGGCTAGGAGCCAGCCAGTCCTAGGGTAGGGGTCTGGCCTGTGTTTGCGGATTTGGTTCTGCAGGCTGTGGGGTTGTAGTTTTCTTGCTTTTGATGTCTGCCCCCTGGTGGGTGAGGCTGGTCTAGAGGTTTGTGCAGGCTTGCTGTTGGGAGGGACCCATGCCTGTTCACTGGTGGGTGAAGCTGGGTCCTGGCCCTTTGATGGGCGGGGTTGTCTCTAGGGGTGTGCAGAGATGCAGCTGTGGGCTCAGGAAGTCTTTGGGCAGCCTGTCTTCTGATGAATGGGGCTGTGTCCCCACCCAGTTGGTTTTTTGGCCTGAAGAGTCCCAGCACTTAAGCATACAGGCTGTAGGTGGGTCCAGATCTTGATGCTAATGACCCAAGCAAGATGTCAGTCTCCAGGAGAGTTTATGCAGTTGAATACTCCCAAATATGTTTGCCACCAGCTTTAATGTTTTCAGGGTAAGCCACAGCCACCCCCCACCTCCCCAGGAGACCCTCTAAGACCAGCAGGCAGGTCTGGCTCAGGCTCCTATGAAATCACTGCTTTGGCTCTTGGTCCTGGTGTGCATGAGAGTGAAGTCTTTAAGAGTGAAGTCTCAGTTTTCTCCCAGTCCTGTGGAGCTCCAGCAGTTAATTAAGCCCCATTGTCCTTAAAAGCTAAATTCTCTTGCGGCTCCTCCTCTCCATGCCAGACCCCTGGGCGGGGGTGCCTGACATGGGGCTCAGAACTCTCACTCCCGTGGGAGAAGTTCCACAATATAACTATTCTCCATCTTGTGGGTTGCTCACCCTGGGGGTATGGGACTTGATTATATCATGAGCATGCCCCTCCTACCAGCCCACTGTGGTTCCCAGAGTCTCCAGTTGTAGAGCTTTTATGGTAGGTTCTAGTCTTTTTTTTATCAATGGTTGTTCAGCAGTCAGTTGTGATTTTGTTGTTTGTGAGAGGAGGTGAGCTCAAGGTCCTTCTACTCCCCCATCTTTACAAGATCCCCTACCTTTAGATGTTGTTACTCCTACTTCTAGGTATTTTACTGATCTCTCTTTCCTGAAAACTAAGAATTCTAGACTACCCTTTTCAAAGTGTATTCCTTGTTAGTAGTTGTTACTTCATCAAAACATTGGACTAAACAATGTTAAAAAGATTGTTTTTAATGTAAAACTTCTTAGTACCTTTAACATGTATTGTGACTCTCAGAGAGGGAACCTATAAAGAATGCAGTGTTTCCTTAACTTTAATCTTCGTTTCTTTTTCCTTCAAGTTGCGTGGTGTCTTATGCAAAAGCTCAACTATTACAATAGAGAGGACCTTATATTATTGTTTGTTTGTCTCAAAGTTTGCACATTGCCCAGTTCCATAGTGGGCATTTGTTAAGTGATTATTGATTGAATGGATAGGATTGATGGACAGGAGATTAAAGGGCTGACTCTTTGGGACAGAGAGGAGTCAAGCACTGTTGAGAGGTAAAAGGAGAAAGGAAGCTGCATATTGTAAACATCTATTACATTTTTTTTTAACTCCCTCCCTCTTTGAAACCCTTTTTTCCCTCCTTGCCATTTACCCATTATCCTGAGGTCTGTTCCTTTATCTCAGTCAAGTAGGATAAAGTTTAGTGCCTACGTTTTTGGAGTATTTATTATAAATTCTCTCTATGAGATAGTTACCTGTGAGAATTTTTGTTGTTGTTGTTTACAACTAAAGTTTCAGCTTATTAAGGGCCAGGAGACGTTAATTCATTTTCATTTTCTTCATTGTGCCATGTTCTCTGTGTTCCGTATTTGATAGATAAATACAGTTAAATGAGATTCTTAGAGCATGGGTCAAAACTATTCAGTTTATCCATAATCTGTTTCCACTTTGTAACACAATCCCTGTTTTCAGTAAAACTCTTACCTCCCCTAGCTGCCTAATCCCCCATCCACCAAATCCTGTGGTGTGTCATTTTAAAAAAAATAAGAAAAGGCAAATAAAAGCAGTCAGCCATCTGGAGCTACTTCAAAGATATTTCAGAAGTTAAAATAGATTACATTCACTGTAATCCATAGGACTATTCATTTCAGAAATCTAATAAAATAGGTATGTTATATGTGGAAACCATGTTGTCTTTGCCCTTTCTCCACATCCAATAAATTATTTTTGTTTGATTCATTTTATCTTTTCAGTGCACCCGGAATAGAGAGCTATTGTTTCTGTGGCTGCCTGGAATCTTTATTAGGGTGAGAGTCACAGTGATGATGTGACAGTGTTCCAAAGTTGATGACTATGTGTAATAATACCACATTACGCATTTTAACAGAGGTCCATATTAATCTTCCCTATCCTAAGTTGTTTTGTCCCCAATAAAACATTCACTAAGATTGCTTCCTCTTTCTACTTATTACCTGGTTTTCTCCTGTATTATCAGTGTGAGTTAATAGTAAGATCTGTAGCCTCCATTTCTATATCACTTAAGTATTTGTTGTAATAAGGATTCTTTGCTCTGATGACTCAGCTCCTAGGTCACCTGTTTTGTTTTGTTTTGTTTTGTTTTTTAAGCAAATGTACCTTTTCATTGCTTCAATTTGACTATTATCATTTGCAACTTTTCATTCCCTGCCCACCCTTCTTACCTCCATTTGGTTTCTGGAATTCTTTTGCTGTTTTCCTATGGAATAGTAGTTAGATGTACACATTGGCATTAGACAGACTCGTTGTTCTGGTTAACTACGTTTTTGTCTTACTGAGGGCTATTTTAATTTTTTATTGAAACTTCCAGTGTGAACTTGATATATACATACATACAGATGTGCACACACACACACATGCACACAGTTTTTATTTGCAGAGAGCCTCAGAGTCATTAATCTGAATTTCAGTACTATGATGTGAAAGTTACAGATTGGACTAAATCTGAACTGACACAAGATTGTTTCATGAGAGTTTTTGTTTTTAATAGTTACCTGTTATGAGCCAACTTGTTTCTTGTTATTTGCTTATTTCTCTTAGAATTTAAAGTTAAAAAGCAATTCACTTTCACTGATGGTTCCAAATAGAGTTTCTGACTTTAGATGTTCATTGTATTTAGCTTTCCCTGGTATAATCTCCATATAGGTAGAGTACAGAGAGATGGATGAAAGCTTGGCCAACCTCTCAGAGGATGAGTATTATTCAGAAGAAGAGAGAAATGCTAAAGCAGAGAAGGAAAAGAAGCTTCCCCCACCACCCCCTCAAGCTCCACCTGAGGAAGAAAATGAAAGTGAGCCTGAGGAACCATCTGGTGAGTTGTAGCAATGAACCACAGTTTTGTTTTTTTCTTTAAAAAATAAGTATAAATGAATTTATTCCTATCCTGCAATGTTATTTATGTCTTTGGTTTATACTCTGATATTGGCCATGTGTATTTAGTGTATGTCGTGTATATATATATCTCTGTATACACACGCATATACATGCATACATACATAGTGGTACTGACATTCTTTTTGTGTGTATCTTTACATATAGGAGGAAAGTAAAGAAGAGGAGGTGGAAGGATAATGGCAGTGTAAGGCAGTTGGAAAGCTGGAGAAAATAAACAATTAGAGAAAACATAGAAAGCCAGACCCAAAGAACCAAATCTTTCAATGGTAATTCTGGTTCAGAATTTAGAGGTAGAATGGTTTAGAAATTATTCTGGCTAAATTACGCATTTACTTCACAGTTAGATACTTTCTGATAAAGCCTTCATAGTATGGATCAGTTTTGAAAAGGATCTTTTCCTGGTGAACAAATGTAAAAATATATTCCGAAGTCAAAAAAGAAAAGGCCCAAGTGCCTGTTACTGTTTAGTTGTTGAGCTCTCCAGTCAAAGGAACAGTATAAGAAAAGGCTATGAAGAGATTCTAAGCTCACACTATCTTCACTATGACATGGAAAGATTATTGGACTCTATAGTCCTGGTTTCAGAGCTTCAAACATCTTGAAAGAATTCTAAAATCCTCTCAATCCTACTGAGGATACTCAGACCAATCAGGAATACCCTTCTGTTTTGGAGAGATCAAACAAAAGTAGAACCTTTATTAATATTTTATATATTCTCCCTTTAATGGCATCTCATTAACTCTTTTTGACTTTTAATTTTTACGGAGTTTTTCTCCTTAAAATACTTTCTGTATATCCAGTAAGTCCAGGTCTGTTCATCTCATCAATTCTTTTAGTCCTGCACCTTTTAAAAACAAAGTGCTGGTTTCAGACCCTATCTGTTGTATCTTGCATCACTTTCATAGGTACCCTGATTAAGATGTGCTTTCTTTCAGAAATTTTATCTTTTGCTTTAGCCTCTTTTTTGTTATTTTTTTTCTCCTCTATGATGTTATAGAAATACCCAGAAGTTATTTTATTTTTTAAGATTAATACTGATATATCACTGGAGTATTACAAATCAGATGTTAATTTAAACTTAGATTTAGAATTTATCAGATTCTGGCTAAGACTCTCAAAAATAAAAATTTATAATTTACAGTAATTATGTAATAAAGTGTAATAAAAAGAATACTGTTTGAGAACATTTAGAAAAAGATAGATTAGATTCTTGGTTCAAGGCTCCTCAGGAATCAGGTTTTCTAAGAATGATTTTCCTAAAACTTTCTTAAAATGACTTATTGGATGGTTACCTGTTGGGAGTGGTATGTTACCTTTGGGAGTAATGTCCCTGCAGCAAATGTGCCTCACCAACACCTCTCTTTTTGTTTTTTTCCTCCTCTTTCTAGTCTTTTACATAGACCTCTCCTCCCTTCTTTCTGTCCTTACTTTTAACTCTTCCTTTGACTCTCTACTTCTGGATTCTTCTTTGGTTCTTGCCTTTCTTTTCTTCTACCTTTGTTACAGATTTGCTAATGAGATACATGGAGATAATCCTTTTGATAGTTATTTTATTACAGATCAAGAGGCTGCTGATCTCTTGATTAAAGGACTCTTAAGAATTATTCAGTAGATGATCTGATATCTCAGATGCTGCCTCACCCTCTTTTTTGTGTGGCTGTCAGTGTCTCCAGTAAGTAACGGGTTTATCATAAAGTACCAAGTTGATGTACACTTTGTCCTCTGAAAATTTTAAACCAAGTCTTGGTGTTTTCTTTTTTTGTGAAGATTTTTTTATTGTGTTTTCTTTCTCCATAAACGTCAGATACTGTTTCTGTAAAAAGTAAATATCTTAACAAAGGGATTTAGGATTTGGGAAACTGTCTTTATACCATTATGTTAATTTTAGTCCAGTGATTTAAACAAGTTTTCTTAGTATTTTTGGAGAAGGTAAAGTTTTGTTTCTTAAGTTTAGGTTATCTTCAGTGCCCAGAGGTGTATTGATAACAGTCCAAACTTGCCAGTATATTATTTGTGGTTATGAAAATAGTTATTTTTCCTTTAAAACAACTGTAAAAATTTTTTTAAACGTTTGTAGGGTGAATTAGGGAAGTACTTTCTCTGGGAAAATAATGGTAACTTACTGGACTATAGAATTTAGAAATAGTTTGGGCCTCATGGTGAATAATTAAATATTATCAGGGGAGTTCAAGCATGTAGAAACTGTCCAGGGTTTTCAAATTTCTTGTCTTATCAGAACCAGTTCTTTCACTTAAGTTTTAATTACAAAATTGAATGGAAGTATTGCTGTATGGATATCTTAAAATCTTGAGAGAAGGTATCGGTCTATTTCTTTACCAGGTCTTTTCTTCATCTCAGTCATTTTAGGTGATAACTAGATATTAACTTATTCTCTTAAAATATATAAGTAAGGTTTGTATACATTTCATTCTTACCAACTTTTAAACATGTTTAGAAAATTTTGCTTTGCTTTCCACAGTGTTAATCTTAAGAAGAATAAAAAGTTTTGTTAATTATGAAAGCACAAGGTATTCTGAAGTCAGTGGGTCAAAATTTGACTGGAGAAGATTCCTCTAGGGGAGTTGTAAGAAGAGGCCAGAAAGGGAGGTTGGAACCTTGGTTACCAGGCCAAAGAATTTGAACTTGGTGTCCTTTAAGCAGTGGGGGAGGATCTGGTCAGGGGAAGCATTGAGATTTTTTGAGTGAAGGGTGTTGGACCAAAATACATGTTTTGGAAAAATCAATCTGATGTGCTCTACAAGAGTGAAGTGCAGGAGTAAAGAGACTAGGTTTGGAGAGATGATTTAGGCTATTTTGGTAATTGAGTTTATTAGATTTTGGTCAATGGAAAAATGTTCTCAGTACCAAAGTTGAATTTTTATGGAAATGAGAGGTTTTTTTTTTTCTGTTTGTTTGGATTTATTTATTTGGGAAAAGTTCTCTGTTCTGGGATAAACATTGTTTTTAGATTTGTCAATTTTTAATTATAACTTAATGTGGCATGTAGTCCTAAGATAGTCATGTGGATAAATAATGTATTTTTCATACTAGCTATTGCTGCTTACATTTTAAAATCTACCTAATTTGTTTTCTTAAACATTTCCGTGTATTTTTTTCTTCTTTTATTTCCATGTATTTTGATATTTACTATACACTTCTGAAAATATTTGTTTTAACAAGTGATGGTTTTATTTGGTTTCCCAGTACCTTTTCTGTCAAGATAAAAGTAGTCATGGCAATTGAACAGGTTGTCTTTGGAATTGAGTGTTTGATTGTTAGTGGTGTCACATAATAGTGGAATGTCTATAAAATAAAGTAAAATGTCAGTTGGTGTTTATGTACTGCTTTAGAATAACTGCCCCTCTGTTAAAATAGCTTTCTATTGGAGAAAACTTTTTTCCCTTCTTGACTCAGTTGTTACCCTGTCTACCTTAGATTATTCCTCAGTGAGGTTTCACTGTATTAACTGATTTGCTAGCACTTAGCTTTTTTATTTTCATAAAAAAACTTACTTTTTTTCCTCTTTACTGCCTTTCAGCAGTTAAAATTTTCCAGAAAAATCTCACTAGTAGTTCCTGGATTTAAATTTTGTATTGGAATACTGTTTAGGAACTTTGGCTTGGGAAGATATATTTCATTTTGGGCTAGAAGTAGCTTAGTTGTGTAAAGCTTAAGACTTTTATGTAAACTTACTCTAAAGTAAATAAAAAATTTGAAATGGGCTATTAAGATGCCTTTCTTAAGACTTCTTCAAGTTAATGGATTTCTCAATAGACATTAGCAGTATGTTTAAAATATATGTATATATGTGCATGTGCTTGTATGTGTATCATTTTTCCAGGCTCAGTGATGTGCTAATACTCTAAGGCTTCCATTAACCATTGGTTAACTCTTCACATTGATTTTGTTAGATATGGTTGGCTGGTTGGTGACAGCTCTATATTATAACCTATTTTATTGAGTGACTGTGGGAAGAATCACTTTATTGCCTTGTTTAAAATAAGAATTCTTGTAAGAATATAAACAAAGAAAAATATTTGCTCCCTTTGTTATTGTGCATGGTAATTTTGGATGTGTGTGTTTGAAAGAGATATGGGCTGTTAAACAAATTACAGAACAATAAGACGTGAGAAATTGGTATGACAAATTTTGTGTGGTTTTAATAATTTTGGGGCCTTGTTTGTGTAATAGCCATGCTGTAGATTAAGAGTATTTTTAAAAATCACACAAAGGGAGATGCAACCTAAATTAGTAAAAAATACTAAATTTATAGAAAATATATGCAGTGTATGTATATGGGTAGAAGAATTTAGCTTAAAATTCAGTGAAATTTGATCACGAATACTGTTACAGTGAAAATATTCATAAGACAAAAGATTGACCAAAAATTTAATAAGTTGCTTATTTGGTATAGCAAAAATCTAAAAGGCAGAATCTTTCAGATTATCCATTAGAACTTGATATAATAGAATTTGACCAGAGAAGAGTTGAAGATGGGCCTTACTTTAAAAGAAAAACTCAATGGCTGGTCCCAATATTTGTATCAAGGTCCTTATATTTTCATAGTTCTTTGTATATAGGGTGCCCGATCATCTCATCTCCCCTTTGAGGCAGTCATACTGATTGCAGTCAAACTGATTGCTGGGTTTGGCAGCATGTAGAGTTATGGTCAGAGTTCAGGTGAATAGTTTTGTTTATCATGCTGTAAGTATTTTCAGGTGGCTTCTCCCAGGCTTTCCTCTCTCCATGCCTATAAGTGCATGCCCCCATACCCAGCAGGAGACCCTCTTTTGTAGATTTTCTAGAAGTTGCTTGGGAAACTCATCCCTGACAGGGTTGTTTATGTTGCCATTTTGGCCTCCTAGTGTCAACTAAGTGCCTGAAACCATTTAAGTTCTCATTATGTGAAGTATGATGCTTACATTTAGAAAACATTAATTTTCTTGCCTTTTTTTTTTTTTTTTTGTATAGCATCATTTCAGTGTTCTGATTTGGAACTACGCTCCAGAATAACTTACTAGAGAGCTGGGGGAAAATGTCACAGGCTGAAAAGATAATCTAGATCAATTCAACAAAATTTTTATATTTTAAGAGATAACTAAAAATGTACCAAGATATATATCACTATACAACACATGGTCTCCACTCTAAGATAATTTATAGCCTAGTATGAGATACAAATATATACATAAATGTATAAAAGAATGTATATGTAATGTAAAATACTCTTAAATGTTACATTTCAGGAAAAAATTTGCAGGGATGTAGAGGCAGAAAGAGTAGAAAGGAAGGAAGGAAGTCTTCAAATCCTTCTTTACTTACTGAAAGAGTTTCAGAAAAAGCCAACAAGAAACTAGTAGTGTGGAGGGGAAATTTTTTTAATAAAATAGAGACATTTCCCACACAAAATAAGATTCCCTCAAATGTGTAGCGCCTCATCCACTTTATTCTACATACGTTAATTATAAAACTACCATGTTTTGTTCCAGGCATGGTACTGGATTCTGAGGGTTCAAGCTAAAAACTAGGTCCTCCTGCAAAGAATTCACAGTCCAGTTTAGTATTACAGATGCTAATTGACAACTATGAAGAAACAATACAATAAAAGTGTATTCAAATTATGGCGAGATCTCAGAAGTTGTTTTTAAATGTTTTTCCCAAATTTGGATTTTTGAAGTTTTGCATTAAATATGAGGGAATGAATTTAGGCTTTTATGAAGCAGTTTGAGAGCCTTGATTTTTAACTGTTTTAACTGTTTACTGGCTAATAAGAACCACTGAATCAAATGCTACCAAGTTTTGTTTGGTCTTTTGAGAGGTTGAGCTGCTTTACTTAATGATGTGATTTTATTGATTTTTTTTTAAATTAAGGCAAAATAGTAATTCATTTAGTCAAGCAACTTTATAATTTCCTTGTATTCTTTTTGCTACCATCCTTTGGTGTGATCGTGGAAAATAGAAGAGCAGGATACTTTGTCTATGACGATTTTCTTATCTGCAAAATGAGGCTTGATATGAGGATCAGATGAGAAAATACGGACTCCACCTTTGTGTACAAATATCTTACATTTATTAAACAGAGTTGAACCAGGAATAGGGTGATTGGTGTTTTAATCAGGAAAAAATCAGGTTAGGTTATGGACTAGGTTGATATGCATACTCTCACTTTTGGGAACTGGCAGGTGTTTGTGGTAACCTATTTTCAATAGTATGAAATAGATCATTTTTTACAAAATAGATCATTCTTTAAGCTTTTATATGTTAAATCATAAGAATGGCAAATCTTGATACTTTGTAATATAGACTTTCTCTCCTCAGAAAATAACAAAAATCCATGTATCAACTATTGAGATATAACATGTTAAATTTGGCAATATTTGGTGATCACAAAAGTTTTAAAGGTATGAAAATAGGATTGTGTTTTTGTTGTTATTGGGTTTTTAGCATCTTCTGATATTTGAAGATAGAAGAGCACATATGATTAATTAATGCCTAAGAAGTTGTATCTTTCTCATAGCAGTGTAGACTCAAATCGTATTTAAGATGGAAGGAGCTTCTCTACTCATAGTCCGGGAAGATGTAGATAGCCAGAGTTCTGAAAAACTGTTACAAGAGCGGGAAAAGGGGATTTTCCTGTTGAGATATACATTCATGGTTATCAGTTGTGAAAAATTATAATGGTTCTTTTAATAGCAGGTCCAGAATAAAATTCCATATTGGCCTTTTTAAAAACAGGTAAATAACTAGAAAAATAAGCTTTTTTTTTTTTAAACTACTCAAACACAGCTTAAGCTTGGTAGTTGAGCAACATAACATAGCATCTGAATTACAGACTTTCTTTGCAACATTTTGAAAAGTGAACTACAAACCAAGATTTTGCAACAAAATAAGTAAGGAAAATCTCTGCTATGGAATGTGGAGGGAAATAGCATGTGAAAAAGTCAGTTCTTCCAGTTGGTTTCTAAAATCTTTCCTTTCCTCCCTAGCTTGTAGGGCTTTTACTTTCTTTTATATGAGATTCCTGCTACTGAGAATCTCAGTTTATGCCCCACTGTTAGGTCTTCAGAAGCAAAGCAGTGCTTACTACTTGCTCCTCCAGTGGTACGCTGAGAAAATTCCAGGCAGGCTCCTACCTCAGTCAGTACCGTTTTCCTGCTTTCTAGATGTTAAGAAGGCTGTCTATTTCAGTTCAATATTTTAAATGTGTAACCCCAGGATTGCTGCTTTAATTGGAGGTTTCATTTTGGATAATTTTGTTGGAGAGTATTGATCAGTGTTAGGTGTTTTAAAATGCCTCTGATGTGCTTCAGAGGAACCCCTGAGGCTCTTCCTTCAGGCTAATTTAGTCACCCTCTTTAAGCCCAGTTTACTTTCCTTTGCATTTTTTGAACTGTGTAGCTCATTTCTTCTGCCAAAAATCATAATCATAAAGTTAGCAGGAAAGAGATGCATCAAGACTGGTATACTTAAAGGTGTTTTTAAAGCCACCTCTCACTGCATCCAGGACAGGAAGGTAGCATGGAGTGGTGATGGTCACCAGTAACTCAAGTTTTTCTCAAGATTTTTTTCTTTTTATTCTTTATTTGTTTATGTTGACCAATTCCTCTTTGAAACTGACTTTCTTTATGAGATTAATCACAGTTACTTCAAACTCTAAGGTAACTCCATGCTAATTTAAAATTTCTTATTCCCATTATCACTTGTGAGTTCTAGTCTTTAATTTCCAACCATCTTTAGTGTGTTTCCATTTAATTTTACTATCGTATCTCCCAGATTCTTCATCTGGTCCATTGTATTACTATTCTCCTGAATTTAGGAAGCTTGGAGTCATCTTGAAAGCCCTTTATCCCTTTCATCAAGTCTCTTTTAAAGTCATGTGTCTTCCTGTGCACAATCTCTTTGACTTGTTATGCCTTACCGTTTTTACTGCTACCTTTTTATTCTAGTGAATTTCACTTCACATCTAAATTCTTTCAGTAGTCTTTTGATTGGATCTCCTTTATCTAGGTCACGTTTTCCCTCTAATCCATCTGGTACAAAGTGACCAGATTAGTTTAAACTATCACTTGTGTTTCATTGCTTTCCTGCTAAAAGTCATAGAGTTCTTCTACATTACTGTTAAGATCAAGTTTAAGTTTTGGCCCTGAAGGTGGCCCATTTTTGCCTACCTTGTGGGACCTCCCACTGCTCTTTGAGACTTTCTCTTTCATTAAGCAGGGTGCTGTGTGGTTCTTTGTACATACCATGTCTGTGCTTTTCTGCTTGCTTTTGTAAATGTTCTGGACCATGCTGGTGGTTTCGTTGCCTGCCCCCTACACCCCGAGTCTGTCCACATCTCTCTGGATTTGTTCAGAAAAGCTTCCCTGATTCCCTAAGTCTGTGTTAGTTTGTTTTCTTTAAAAAAAAAAAAAAAGTTTTTTTCTGGATATCTTTCATCTTTCCTCTGTTAGATTATAAACCTTTTGAAAATAAGGACTCAACCTATTCTACTATTTTTTTGTGCTTGGCAGATTTTGGATGGGTATTCAGTAAACAGTGAATTTGTGAGGTTTAAGTAAGAAACTCAACTGACATGTTAGTATAGTGGAAGCTATGTATTCAAAGATGGTTTTGACTTTTGAGATGTTTTTTCCTTTGCCAGTTTGTCAGGTTTGATTGAAGTCAATCCTTGGCAGTCACTTTTATTCTGTAAATTTGGTAAATTTTTGATTAAATAAATTTTGATAAGTTGATTTTCTATTTAAAATAATTGCTTCCTGGAAAATTTAGATATTTCTCAAAATGTTTGCAAAAGTTATCAATGATTGTGATTCCAAGAAATTTAATAGTCAAAATGAAATGAATATGTTGTTCAGTACGTTCTGGGAACAACAAACCAATTATTATCACTTTCGTGCCTGCCAGATAAAAGTACTTGAAAGTATTAGGCTTCCTCTTAAGATATTATCAGAGTGGTCTCTTGAGAATTTGAATCAAGATGAGAAAACATCCAGTAGTGTGACTTTAAGTGAAATACTTCACTGTCCTTCAAGAATAACTAAGCAGATCTACAGAAGATTTATTAGAGGACAACTGAAAGGCTGCTATGTAAGGTAAACCGAAAAGGTATTATTTTCAATTTGAAGAAGATATGCACAAATAAACTATATTAAAGGTCTCTACTTCAAACTTGAGGATTTTGTGTGTGAGTGGGTTGTGGTGGGAATGAAAACAAAAGGAAGTCAGCTTGCTCAAGCGCCAAAATCAAGGTGATGTTAAGCAGTTGCTTTTGTATATTTTCGTCTTCTATTTTGAATTTGAGCTCCCGGAAGATAACACTCATACTTGCCTGCTGTTTCATGTCTTTGTGCCACTATCAGAAGTAGAGTTCTAGGCCGGAAAGACCCAAAGAGCAAATGAATATGGCATTTTGTATGTTCTCATCAGAGATACTACCTGGATGGAAAGTTAGCTGCAAACGTTTGTATGTGTGCTGTTCTTAAGAAAACGGTGTATTGGTCTAGAGTACCACTAATAAAAATGGGGCTGTTTTCAGCTGTTTTTGAGAAGTGGGCACCCTCAAAATATTCTTGAGTATATTTTGATTAGAGAGAAAATAGCAACCTTATCTACTTTCAAGCAGGTTATAAATACTCATTAAGTCAGAAATATTTTTCCTTTACTTAATTATAAGCACTTTTTGTTTTCTGTCATTTCTTACATATTTATAACACTTTCTGCTTGGTTTTCTCCTTTTTCTCTGCTTAAATAGTACTTTGGAGTTTAATTTCTTTCTTTCTTTTTCTTTTTTTTTTTTTTTTACTTTTCTGCTGTTACGAGAGATTCCTTTTAAAAAATCTTTCTGGAGTATTGAATATTTTCCATATGTTTCTCCTACATATTTTTATCAAAGAACAATATCTTTAGAAGAATTTTGTTAGTTCCTTTTTTTAAAAGCAGAAGATGAAAAAGAGCTTTACCTTGTTGTAAAAGAGCAACCTTGTTGACTTTTTGAGCACATAAGTCAGGGATAAGAAATCCAAATTTCTGTTAAGTACCATTGACAGAAAAAAAAAAATCAGTCAATAAAGTAAACAGCATATTGTATGACATATAGTGGGAGAATAAAGAAAATGATAGAAATAGGAAGGGTAAAATAATCCAGACTTAATAGCAAGCTTGAAAGTCTTTTTTCGTTTTTGTTTTTGTTTTACTTATTTGAGTGGTAAGATGCCACCACGACAAGAGACTGTTGTTTTCATTCTTTGCCAAGCCAGAAACATAAGTTGAGAAAGAGGAGCTGTATTATTCCTAATGCCTAAATGTTGTTCTTAGAAACTACTTATTTCATTGTTATGAGCCCCTCTTCCCTCGCTTCTAAAATATAGTTCAATCTTCTGATCTAGTTTACCAAACAAAACAATGACAACAATTTTTAACTCTGAAATTTTTTTAACTCTGAAAGACTTTTTTATGAATAAATCCATAAATTATTAAGAATAAACATTTTGAATTTAAGTAACATTTTAAAGGTAGAGCCTGCATTTTTAAGATAAGTTTTCAGTTTGAATTTCATAATTAGAGTTATCTCTTCATAGTTACATGCCCTTTTCCAAAGGTTGTAAACAACAAATGATATACCTTGTACCTTGTCTGAGAAGCATAACCTTCTAGAACTTAAAGGACCCTTCATACAAGAGAATGTGTAATAATTTTAGAGTGAGATTCTATTCTACTTCCAAAGCAGAGCATATACCATCTAGCAATACATTCTAATGTCAAAAATCATTTATACTTAAACACCTTCATATACTTAAAGGTGAAAATGTCACTTTAAGTCTCACAGATCTGGGAGCATTCTTACAGTAAGGGGGCTATGTTAGTTTTACTTTCCTGCTCACTTTTAACTCAAATGGTAGAATAATCAATCTGCTTTCTGGTTGAAATTCTTTTAAAATAAACTGTTTAATGAAACTTGTCCGGTTTTATTATTTTTACTGCACATACTTTTTAATTTACATATATGTACCTTTCATTGTTTCTAAGAACATTCAGAGCCCTAGCCTTTTAAACTTACATAGCTATCAAGGGAACAAAGCCAAACACAAAATAAGAATCAATTTAAAAAGACATATACACCCCACTATTAACAGCAACATTATTCACAATTGCCAAGATATGGAAGCATCCCAAGTGCACATCAACAGATGAATGGATAAAGAAGATGCAGCATATATATGCAATGGAACACAAGTCACCCATAAAAAAGAAGGATATTTTGCCATTTGTGGCCCTTCATTCATTTTTTTTTTCACTTTAAAAACCAGAACTTTACAACTGACATAAACATTTCCATTGCCTTAAAAACAACAAAACACCTAGAAATAAACCTAACCAAGGAGGCTACCCATACTCTGAAAATTGTAAAACACTAATGAAGGAAATTGAAGATGATATAAAGAAATGGAAAGATATTTTGTGCTCTCGGATTGGAAGAATCAACACTATCTGAATGGCCATACTACCCAAAGCAATCCACAGATCCAGTGCAACCCCAGTCAAAATACTCACGACATTTTTCACAGAACTGGAACAAACAATTCCAAATTTTATATGGAACCACAAAAGACCTCAAACTGCCGAAGCCATCTTTTGTAGGTCATCTTCTTCCCCTTCTTCTCTTTATGGTTTGATGACTAAAGAAGTTCCTTTAACATTTGTTATAAAGCTTGTTTGGTGGTGCTGAATTCTTTTAGCTTTTGTTTATCTGTGAAGCTTTTGATTTTTCCGTCAAATCTGAACAAGAGCCTTACTGGATAGATAGAGTATTCTTGGTTGTAAGTTTTCCCCTTTCATCACTTTAAATACATCATGCCACTCCCTTCTGGCCTGAAAAAATCAGCTGAAAACCTTATGGGAGTTCCCTTGTATGTTATTTGTTGCTTTTCCCTTGCTAAGCTTGTCAAATTTTAGATCATTGGGGAATGGTGTTTCATATCTTCCAAATATCACACTGTAGTTTCCTCATAGTGTGTCAGGTGGCTAGAAGCTTAAGAGGGTCATAGCAGCTGTCTTTGTGATAGATTTTGTAAGGATCTGGAAGACGATCTATTCTGACTCTCTCAGATTGAACTTTCAAGCTCTGATACTTTTCTGAATGTTATTTCTGTACATGAACCAATGAGGAAAATTTCTTAGCAGGGTTATTGTGTAGCTTGAGGTAGAAGCTCCCCCATGATCTTGCCTGCTCTGGCGTTCCCCCTTGTTTTGTGTCTATCTGCAGTACTTGGCATATGACTGCAGGGTGTCTTACGGTGTGTTGTAAAGTTTTACTGAGGAGGCACTGGCATGTTCAGATCTGGTACTGTCTAGTATGTATAGTAAATAAAACTTCATTTGGAACTGAATCTTTTAGTTGTCATCCCTTCTTTGAAGTCAAGGGGAGAATTTTTCATTAAAATGGTATCTTTTGCTTATTGTCTATTCTTTATAGATAGAAAGATAGAGTTAAAGAGGCATTGAGCAGACGCTAGATCATTGTTGCAACTCCAGATCCTAGAGCCCATGTCACACCCACTCTCATTCTAGCAATGAGTAGTAAAAGACATTTGGAATCCCCCCCTTCCCCCGGCATCCACCCTTGATTAACAGCAAGGATTTAGCAAGTAGAAACACTCTGTCCTTTTTTCTGCTACCTTTCAGTAATAATCAGCATGTAAAGTTGAAATTTCCTGACCAGAATTTGGAAGACTATAATGTGGTTCCTTGGGCCTTGATTCCAGAAGAAGGAGCTCTCTGAATATGGGTTTACTAGTTGGTGGTGAATTCGTGAATCACCAACTATTAGGCCTTTATGTCCAGATATTATCTCAATTTATGGAGTAAGGTCCCTGAGTTCTCCTCTTTCCTTCCACAGGGCAAGCAGGAGGACTTCAAGACGACAGTTCTGGAGGGTATGGAGACGGCCAAGCATCAGGTGAGGGTGGCATTAGATGCTTGCCACTTAGTAGCAGGAGCCGCCAAGTCAGGGATTGATGCTTGCAAGTGTTTTTGGCTGTGGTACCCACGTTTTAGCCAGAAGCGCAGGGGACCTTTAACCCACAGGACAGAGGAGTGTAATAGGAGAGAGTGTAGCCAGGACAAAGGCAAGCAAACCTTTTGAAGTCCTCAGGCCGATCTCAGCCCTCCACTCTTCTTCATGTTTTTGAGGAGATGGCGGGTACTATTCTCCCCAGCAGCCTTTACAATAAGAATAAATAAAACACAGTTAGGAGTCCTGGGACCTTTACAAAGAAATACAGCTGTATACACAGAGAGGGGAAGCCGTAGGCTGAAAGCCTGCAGAAAAGTAGGATGGAAAGGCATCCCAGGTCTAGTCAGAGGAATTATGCAGGCAGGTGACTCTTTTTAGAAATGGTTGTTAAGTGGTATTGGATACAGGTTTTTCAATTAACATTACAGTCAGTCATTTTGCAGTGTTGTAAACATTTTGTTTCTCACATGAAAATAGATCTTTTTTAAAAAGTCTGCTCGAGGTGCTCTTTGCTTTCAGACCAACTATGAGATTTTAACTTCAAAGAAAAAGTAAAGGGTTAAATGATTTATTGGGGCCCATCTGGAACAGTTAAAGTTTGTTTCAGGAATCCAAAGTAGAATGTCTGGATTTTATCCTTGCCTCTTAAAGGATGTTATTGTGTGTTCCAGTGCTCAAAACTGGTTTATGTATACATTTTGATAGACTTGGAATAGGTTTGAAGTTTGTCACTTTTCAACTCTTAAGTCTACTTTAAAATTTATTTATTGTAGTTTGTATACAGGAGGTCCAGGGAATATTTGTATTTTACTCTATTGAAACAAAGATAGTTCAGCATAATACAGAAATTAGTACTTAGGGGATCCAGAATGTTAGAAGTAGACGTCTTTAAATGCTGTCCCAAGGATTGGAGGTTGGTAATCAGTATATGGTTATCTTAGAGGAGTTAAAATTCTCATTTAGAGTCTGTATCTGGCAGATAAATCTTCAAGAATGCTTTTCATCAAACAATGTACAATCGGATCTTCTATGGAACTGTTGAGGATCAGGGATATAGTCTTTTGAACTTTAATCCCGAAGAAGTGAGTTTTCTTGTTTTTTGTTTTGTTTTTACATGAATAATAAATTTACTCTTTCGCTTGAGTAAACACTATGTTGTATTGCTGAAAGTAAAAGCAAACTTTCATATAAAACTGTGGTGCTACTGACTTAATATTAGTAGAACATGCGTTTTAAGTGTTTCCAGGAACAGTGGTGACTATTCTGAACTCTTCAAGATCTCTTCTTCAGATCTTTGTCATGTTCACAAGACTACATTTATGAGATGATCAGAGTTAAAAACATGTGCTTGTAAATGATCAATGTTCTTCTTAAAGCCAAATGACCCTCATGAATATCTTGGGACCAGGATCTTATCTTGACTTAAAAATTCACATCAAGTTGATATATCCTAAATCTTAAAAATTAGAAGGGAACTTGAGGTCATCTTGCCTAGCCTTCTGCCTTCATACAGATGGTATTGGATCACCTCTGTTTTATCGGTTAGGTCCTAAAACACAGTTAAATGACTCAACCAGGTATATACCAACAATGGAAGAGTGAGAACCCAGAGGTCTCATTTCTTATGCATAGACTATTCTTCATAGAATCATTTAAAGTGTGTGTTTACCCTAAAAATAAAAAATCTTAAAGCATAAGAAATCATAGAATTTGCCTTTTTTTTTTTCTCTCCCCCTATTCTTTATTCTTTATATCTTTAAACTATTATAGGACTGGATATGGTGTTATCTGTAGTTGCTAATTTGAAATAGTTTATATGTAGATCCTATCAGGCTTTTGTTTTCACTTTTTAGCTAGAAATCTAGTTACAGTTTGTTTTATCTGCTTTACGAAGGGAGAAAAAAGGCAAGTAACTCTCATGGAGGCTTTCTTTTCTTTTCTGTTAAATATCTCTGCTACTTTAACTCTAGTCAAGATGCTGCCTGTGTCATACCAGAATCAGGGAAATGATTTTATGGAATAGATGGCCTGTGTCTTCCCTCACATTCCCTTTTTCTGCCTCTCTCATTGATATATCTGGAAAGGTCTAAATTATTCCCTTAAATATTTAACTACTTTTACTGTGTTTTCAGAGGAAATATGAGCCAGTCAGACTATTAGAAGGGACAGTTCTGCTTTAGCATGACTGCATTCTGAAAGATGATGCTGGAAATTTCCTTTGTGAAGTGGTGAGAAAGAAGAATTGAACAGAGGGCAAGATTGGTGTGCAGGCATCCTTGGGGCTTTTAAAAAATTAAAATAGCATCTTTGAAACATTCTAAATTTTCAGAACACCAGATTCTGTAAGTTCACACAAACACCAAACTATAAAACTGTATTCCAGAGCCAGGCGTGAATTATGTGTACTGCTGGTACTTTTAATATTATTGGAGTCTATTGTATTCCATAAGATTCTTCCCTCTAAAGGATCTACTTAAGAGTTAGGTCATCCAGAGTGGTCTGTTCATTTTGAAAATATTTTACAAAAAGAATGTTTTGATTTAGCTTCTGAACAGTTTAGGTTCCAAATTAACATTTTTGTTTCTTTGAAAAAAGGTTAGATTTTTTATCTTGTATACTTTTCATCTTGATTTTGATAATGGTTTCCTTCCTTGAAATAATAGTCTTTATCTCTAAAAACCAGAAGGCAGGCAGTAATTCTTGAGAATTTATAGGGATCACTTTTCACTTTTAAAAATTTCATTTACTTATAAGAATAATTGGAGGGTTTTTAGATGTTATGTAGAGGATAGAGGTGGAGAGCAATGTTATTCCACATATACATTAATGTCACAACTTTTGGCTTCTTTAATAATTCCTTTTTTTAAACTTCTAATGTTTGATTCAAATATAGTTTAAAACTGTCACATGACTTATATGAATAAAATTTCTTAATTGTTATATATTCTCCAGATTTCCCAAAGTTAGCCAGCTATATTGGAGTGATTTTTGTTGATAGTTCAAACACTTGGATTGAGGAGCCAAATATAAGATTTAGTGGGGGTTTTTTCCCACATGATTTTTCCGGCTGTCATTGACAATAGTATTTTGCAGTAGGATTGATATTCAGTGATTATTTATCAAACATACAGAAGATAATATAGCTAAGAAAGAAAACTACCCCTATTTTTGGGAGGGAGAAGTAGAGTTTCTAGACTTCATTGGTGGTCTTGTTAATGGTACAAACTCATGAAATATACTAAGAAGTAACTTGATAAGAGGTATTTGGTCCAAGTACTCAGGATTATTAGGTAGATAATGTTCCATATAAATGTGGCATGTTTTGTTTGGGTCTTGGCTTTTTTTGTTTATTCCGATTTGGGAGTACAGGACTGGGGACATCAAAGCTGTATAATTTTAGAATTTCACATTACTGAAATAACCTATACCTCTGATAGTCGGTATTTCTTCTTTGCATGCCTTAATTTCATGTTCCACCCTCCACAATATGGCTGTTACTTGTGATTTTTTTCCTTAAGGAATAATTAATTATCCTGACAGTCTTTAATTTTAGGTTGAGAATCATTAAATGTGAGGATTATTAATTCAGTTTAGTGTTGTGAATACAGTGTCTGTGCCCTCATTATCTACTGTGGATGGTTGAGTTTTTCTCCTGGTCTCCAAGAACAGTGTTTCTTAATGTGCAGCCCATATTAGCATTAGGTATTTTTGCTTGACCTCTTGTTAACCGTTATTTTTTTCTAGGTAGTGTTTGGATGTCTTTATGGAAACAATACCTCAATAGCTTTAGCTGTATTTCTAAGTTTCATGTTTACCTGCCTTGTTCTCCGAATCTTACTGTTTCTCCGAATCTTACTAATACCTTTCCTTTAATGTTGCTTCTGTTATCAGTGCTCCCAACTTGTTTTATGTGCTTTGAAATGATTGACTGTGGTTATCTGGTGCTTATTTGATTACCAATATAATTACTTCATTAGTATTGAATTTTGAAACTCTTTAAATTGTGTCTTGATATTTTCAGAAGCTGATGATTAAGTATATATTTATAAGATCATCTTAGAAATGCAAGTAAAATATATGTAAATGTATTTCTGAGGACATCTTATAAAGATATACTTAACCACCAGCTTATAAAAACATCAATTTAATATCCAGTTTTAAGAATTATACTTATTATATAGGTTATACGTATACATATACTGTATGTATATGTAATATATGCAGTGGCATACTTTATTTGCAATGTGTAGTAAAGCATTTCTGATGTTTCTGCCAGAAAATTGCTTGCTTGCTTGCTTCTGCCTCATCATTGTCGTCTGCTTAATTGCTCTCACTGCTTGTCAGCATTGAATTATGAGAATTAATGGATGGTACCATTGATGAGATCATCTGTTGGTTATTAAACCTTAGCGTCCTCTTCATGTTCCCTGTTGTCGTACTAAAAGAAGGCATGGGATTGTGTTTTTCACCCCATAGCCTCTTTTGCTTTCTTGTTAGTGAATTTTCCTTTACTCTAGTTCTTCAGTTTTAAAATTTATTGTATACTATCAGTGATGGTAATTTTAATTAGCATATCCTCTAATTTTATTAAGTTTTTTGGTAGGTGAAGAAAATATTCTAAATGCCTTGTTATGTTTTATAAGGTTTATTATTTCACTCATAGTAAAGTCTGATTTTTGGAATGTTAAACTCAGAAGAATGACTAAATTCTAACAATGTTTCAGCTTTTGAGCAAATTGAGGTTGTTTTTTTTTTAAGGAATTGAGATCAGTCTGCATATGAGGCAAAGCTTTACAGAGGTTCTTCAGACAAAAGAGAATTTTGAGGCATAATCATTATTTTTAGTTTTATATTCACTTGCACTTTTCCCAGAAGTCCTTTGCTTTTCTTTGCTAGGTGTAGAGGGTGCAGCTTTCCAGAGTAGACTTCCGCATGATCGGATGACTTCTCAAGAAGCAGCGTGTTTTCCAGATATCATCAGTGGACCACAGCAGACACAGAAGGTTTTTCTATTTATTAGGAACCGTACAGTAAGTTTCCATGTCAGCTTTTTCTACCTGGATTGGAAAAGGTGCATGTTACTTTTATACAGAACGTGAGGTGGGGAAAATAGAAAGAGAGGAAAGAATTTTTAAATTATCTGTAATACTATTATTCAGAGATAACTACTGTTAAAAATTATTTTTTTCCTCCAGATATCTTTTAATGTATATTTAATTTTTGTTTTTACAAAATTGAGATCCTACTTCCATGCAGTCTTTGGATTCTTTTCATTCCTCATAGCCTCATGAACACACAATAAGAATCTCTAAACTTTTTTTTAAAGAAATATACTTCTAAAATAGTCATTTTGTCTTTTCTTCCCAGGATAAGAGAACCCCTTACTCTGTTCTTCGCATCTGGTTCATCCTCCTCCTCTGGCTAAATGATTACTTTTAATGTCTGCCTAGTATTTTGTCTGACAGTTGGGTTGTACTTTAACTGTTGGGCAGTTAAATGTGCTTTTTTGCCTTATTATAATGAAGCTCTAAACAACTTTATACATTCATGGCTCTATGTCTTCTTCTTCTTTCTTTATGATAGAGTTCTAGAAGGAAAACTATCTTGTTAAAAAGTACAAACACTTTTTAAGATTTGATACATGTTGTCAGATTACTTCCCAGAGAGGCTAACCCAGTTAACACCCTCATTACCCACCCTGTTTTTGTAATTAAAACGGTGATGATCTATGCTGCTGTAATAGACCAAAATCATTTATTTTACATTTCTTTGATTACTTAGACTAATTGTTTTTTCTCATGTATTAGTCATTTGTATTCTGTGAATTTTTCTTTCATGTCCTTTACTCATCAGAAATTCCATACCTAGAGAGTAGAGGAGGGCAGGATACTATTCAGAACATATTCATTGTACTCTGGAGTAATACAAAATAGAAGAAATTTATGTTGTAATTTCAGCTGTTTTGAATAAGCTCAAAGATGTCTTTTTAGCCATCACTAACGTCTCTATTTTGACCATTAGATAGCGAAACCACTGCTAAATTTGGATTGTTAAATGCCAGTTAGCTAGAGTGATTGGTAGGTTTTTATAGTACAGAATAAAGGTTCTTTTTTTGTGAAGAAAAATAGGGTGATTTTTTTAAAGTGAATGGAAAATTCTTAATGTGTATTTCTGAGGCTGATTTGTCTTATAATTGAATCAGCTGTGTGTAGCATGTCAACATTTGTTCTAAGTAGATTTTAGACAAAATTGTCATTTTTTGTTTGTTTCATCTGAGGGAAGTTTTCACTTTTTACTTGAATCTGAGTGGTGGATTTATAGTGATCTCTATTTTCTCTGATCCATTCTGTGTGACCAGAAGTCCAAACTGGGGGAAGGATTAGCTGAGTTTAGAGTTGTGGTCTCTGGCTATAAACAGTACTTAAGTCATTCTCTACTGTAAGAATTGTGTCAGTTCTCTCATCTTAAACTGCATCTTTTGCTTTCAGATTTTAAAACCACGATTTTAGGATTATTCAGCTAGAACTTATGACCTGAGCTTTAATTATAAGATGGAAGGAGGAAGAAGGCTTGTAATGAGGGTTTATGAGCTTGGGCCTGCTGGGTGCTTTAGGAATTCCATTTTCCTTTGAGAAAAGTAGAGGGTACATATGGATTTAGTCATCTCTTTGTAATTGGTTTTATTTACACATTAACTCCTTCATTGAAACTTGTTTATAGAGCAGTCTTTATTTTTGGCTGAGACTTAAATATGGTATTCAGTTGGTCTTGCGTTTTGCAGATATTCAGTTTGAAAAGAATTCATTGTTAGAACCCACTGATCATACCATGTTTTTCATGCCTCACCTCACTGCTTTTTCAGCAGTATTCAAAAGAATTGACTCCTCCTTTCTTAAGTACACAGCTCCCTTAGCTTAACACGGTATTCTAGTTTTTCTCCTGCCTCCCTGATGTCTTCTCTGAATGCTTTGTAGGCTTATCCTTAACAGCAGGCCACTGTGTGACCTGGTTGGAGTTCCTTCTCTCCTCTCTCCCCTGTTATTTCCCGCTAGGAACCCTCTTCTACACAGTTGGCTTCAGTTATCACCCATAAGCAAGCAGCTCCAAACCTTAACTTTCCTCTGAACCCCAGTATATCTAGATGCCTCTCTTGTCTTACCTCCTCTCTTACCTCCTCTTGTCTTGAAACTAAACTTATTATCTCTTTTTTCAGTGTCCCTCATTCAATGAATGGCATACCAGCTCATTCAGTTGTGAAAGCCAAAAATTGAGGTGTTATCCTTTGTACCTCTACCTCTATCCCCACTCCATGCATGTCCAATTGATCATTTCATTTTGTGTATTTTGTCTACTCAGTATCTCTGGAGTCATCTAATCCAAGTTTAAATACTTGCTGCTCACCAGCTGTATGATCTTGACAAATTACTAGATATTTTTCTTTTTCAGGCTGAATATCTCCCAGCTTCTTCAGTAGTTCACTCATTTGACATGGTTTTGTATTTCATAGTTTCTTGGTCAGGAGCATAACCCTTATTGTTTCACTGAAAGGAAAACCCATGTTTGAGGCCTTAAAGTTAAAAGGTATTTTAAAGTGATCAAATGGTATATGTCTATTTGTATGTAATACAGTTTCTATCGTTTAAATACAGTTGCAGTTGTGGTTGGATAATCCAAAGATTCAGCTGACATTTGAGGCCACTCTCCAACAATTGGAAGCACCTTACAACAGTAAGTAGTGTGTTCAATAGGACTGGATTGTGAAAATTGATACTGCTTTCTAGAATCTCATAGTTCTTTGATAATTTTTTCATACATGTTTTCATCTTATTTCACCTTATGCTGTGCAAAAAATGAGCCTTGTAGAAATACTATTTTGTATGTTTGTGTGTTTGTAATTGTGACTACAGATTTTAAAATTCTTATTTTTTAATTGTGTTGACAGGTGAGTGAGTTCAAGAGATTGCTAATAACTTCTTCAGACCTATGTTCCAGCTTTAATCCATGGAGTACTTTGTTGGCATTTAATTGGGTGGCTATCTGGCATTCTCATTTCCTACTTGCAACCAACAAAGTCTCTCAAAGTTTTTGCTAAAGTAAATGAACATAATACTACTTTTGAAAGGGTTGGTTTTGTCCTTCATTTCATCTGTAATGGGATGTCATTCTTAAAAATTCTAAATTATGTGATGTGCATTTTGGACTACTACACAGACTAATCATCCTAAGAATCACTTTTCTAAAGGAGTTGCGATACTTGAAGCTAATGGAAAAGATGGATAGAATGGCTTCATGATGGAGAAATAAGAAGAGTTAAAGAGTTTTCTGTTTAAAATGCTAAAAATATAAACATTTTAAATTCATTTATTCTGTAGGTGATACTGTTCTTGTCCACCGAGTTCACAGTTACTTAGAGCGTCATGGTCTTATCAACTTCGGCATCTATAAGAGGATAAAGCCCCTCCCAAGTAAGGACCTGGCCAGTGAATTTCGTGGTTTTAAATTAGATTCCAGGAGGCTTTTAGCATTTTATTTTGATTTCTAAATTCATATTTAGAGTCAAAATATTCCCAAGTTTATCTTCTTCTTAGTCAAACTTAAAATAAAATCTCTTCATAAATGTGAACATCCTATAATTTCTGGTTTGATAAATACCTGGTAAAAGATACTGAATTTCAGGAATGTGAAGTGTGCAGCTCAGTGGTAGAGTGTGTGCTTAGCATGCATGAGGTCCTGGGTCCATTCCCCGGTACCTCCATTTAGATAGATAAATAGACAGACAGACAGATTATCCCCCTCCCCCAAAAAACCAAAAAGATACTTAATTTCAATTTTTAAAAAAATTAAAATTTGTTAAAAATGGAAAAAGTCAGTTTTGAAAGCGGGAAGCTTATTTTCTCTCGACCAATTCTTTATACTGCTGAAAGTTGCATTTTTATTTTTTAAATGCTTTTACCCATATCATGGTGTTTGGATAATGTCTACCAGGAATAAGAAGATAGAGTTATTTTGAGAATTGATACATCTGTTTGTTTATTTTTAATACATTTATTTTATGCTTTAATAACTTTTTAAAAGGGAAACTAAAGACTGCAGAAGTAGAGCTTAAAGAAAATAGCTTTAAGAACAGGTTGACTGCTCAAATTATCCTAGAATAATTGTGAGGTTTATGAGGGAGATTATTCATAATGAATTAGCCAAGGGTCACAGATACTGAAGTGCATGACTGAGGTAATGAGAAGCAAATCTTTTTGGGAGGGAGAGGGTAATTAGGTTTCTTTCTTTCCTTCTTACCTCCTTTCTTAATGGACATGCTGGAGATTGAACCCAGGATGCATGCTAAGCAGGCATTCTACCACTAAGCTACACCCTCCCAACTGAGAATGTAAATCTTAAGAGACAGGATTTCATTTATGAATTTTCAGTATCAAATTAAAGGAATTAAAGTGTATGAAGTTTCAGATATTTGCTAATTTGTATTCAGATATTTTTCAGACTTTGAAAATAACTGAATTATTTACTTTGTAATACATCATGACATGTTATGAGCCTAGAGGTTTTCTTGATTTAAAAAAAAGATAAAAACTCTTAAACCTATAACAAAATATTTTAATTTTTGTTCATGTTTTGCTTTTAGCTAAAAAGACAGGAAAAGTAATCATCATAGGCTCGGGGGTGTCGGGCCTAGCGGCGGCTCGTCAGCTACAGAGCTTCGGGATGGACGTCACACTTCTAGAAGCCAGGGTGAGGCTTTATTTGGGGTTTAGAGGCCTGACCTAATGGAATTATGGTAAGGAAATTATCTGTTGCAAGTTAAGGAATCATGCAGATGGAGCTGATTCATATAATGCTCAAAGTACTTTGGATAGTATTAACTACGTTGGATAAAGCATTTTTGACAGTAAAACTTTGCAAAGTGCTTAGTGAGGATGTAGAATTTATAAATAATCCATATAGCCCTTTGAGGTATATTTTCAGGTCATTGTTTCTTGCAATTAACTTTCAACCTGGGGATCTTGGACATGTCCCTTATAGGAGGCAGTTATTTTTAGTGGTGGGAGAGAATAAATTGTATTGTTTGATAATAAAAGGAAAGAAATTTTATCTCAGGCAGCAGCCATCTTTTATAGCCTGATAAAGCCAAGACATTGGCTCCTTATAATTAGTCTTATAGAGAGAGATGGAAACTGAAGGAGGACAAGGATGATGGCACAGAGTGGAAAAAAAGAACACTGCATTAGGATGCTACTATTCAAATCCTTTTCATGAGTAATTTTTGAGATTTAAGTATCTTTCCAGTGGCTTAAAGACCTCCCTGGACTCCCACCATTAAAAAAAAAATCAGGTAACCTAAATAATCTAAAATTTTATAAAAGCTTTTTAAGTGTTTTGTGCAGTGCAGTCTAAATTGCCATTTACAAATTGCTAATTTTTTAAACGCTCTTTTCAAGTAGAGTCTGGAGAAATCAAAATTAAATAATTCCTGATAAAGTCTTACTAAAAATAATATTTTGTTCATTAATTAGTAATTCATGTGCTAGCTGTCCTGTGTGCTAAGAATACAGTACGGAATGATGGGATCATTATTTTTCCTACCCATGTGTACAGGTTTTTGTTTTGTTTTGCTTTTTTTCATTTGTTTGTTTGGAGTTTACAGAGTGCTCTCATGTAATCTATGACTGAAGTATCACTGCAGTTTAGTAAGGTTTCCCCAGACTTGAAAATCCCCATCAGCAAAGATATACTTAGACCTGTTTAGAAATGAGAGGTATTGTCAACATTCATGCTCAGTAGACACTTGCCCCAGTCATGGGGCTTCACTGGAGAGGTATTTGTCAGAGAAGTCATCTATCAAATCCTTCACAGCTGACTTTGACACTTTGGGGCAAGAGTCTGATACATGGTGGTAGAAGGATGGCCATTTAGTGTTGGAATTTGTGAATAGATTTTTTCTGTGTGGGTGGCTCTTGCTCAGCCTTTACAGTAAGTAAGTGGTATTAGAGACACTGGGGTAGAGAGCTAATGGTACCGGTCATTAAATATGTCCTCTAGCTGTCAAATTGTTTCCTACCTCACATCACTTAATTCTGTACCTTTATAAAAAGCCATTCATTACCAACGACTCCCTCAAATAGTTAAACTTCATTTGCTCTTTATGCCCACATCGTACTCCATGTAAACTCTTAACTACACCTTTCTTTTTAAAATTAAGAGAGAGTCCTGAGATGGTACCTTGGCAGGTTCTTACGGTTAAAGTAGAATTGATGATTTTAGCCGTTTAATTTCTGAAAAACAGGATCGTGTGGGTGGACGAGTTGCTACGTTTCGCAAAGGAAACTATGTAGCTGATCTTGGAGCCATGGTAGTAACAGGTCTTGGTAAGTAGTTCTTAGTCTTGTGCTGTAATACAAGGTGTGAGATTGTTATAAAATTGTTTAATCTTGTATTTTAAAGTCATAGGAGCAATTTTAAAATATATTGGTTAGGATACTGTTCTTAGTATTAGGTAAATAGACAAATAGTCTTCCTGCAAAGATACATCAGTATGTGCAAAATTTAAAATGTACATGCATTTTACCTAGCAGATCCAGTTCTAGGAAGTTATCCTAAGAAAGTAGACAAGTGGACCATGTTGTGTTTATAACATTTTCAGTGTGGTGTAGCGGAATGGTAGAAAAACCAGAGATTGGAAGATTAAATTATTATTCAATGAGAACTGTACAACCACTGAAAATTGTGTACCTCCATAGTAACATGAAATTATGTTCACAATTTATTGCTAAGTTAAAAAGAGGTTACAAAACACTACATGTGTTATGATCCTTTTGTATGTATATGTCTGTAATTTTATGCACATAAAATCTAGGAGGATCTGTAACATTAACTAATTTGTGGCAATAGGTAACTTTTTGCTTTCTTTATGCTTATCTTACATATTTACTTTACTGTGGGCCCTTTTTTGATATATAATTCACATACCCTAAACTTTGATATTTTAAATTTGAGTAAAAATATTTTTGCTTTGAGGTTTTTGTTCTCTTTTCATAAGTATGTTGAATTTAATTGTTTGAATTTTTTCTAGGAGGGAATCCTATGGCTGTGGTCAGCAAACAAGTAAATATGGAACTGGCCAAGATCAAGCAAAAATGCCCACTTTATGAAGCTAATGGACAAGCTGTAAGTTGATGACAAACAGAACTTTTCACAGTTTCTTTGGTTCAGTTGAAAATAATTTTGGGGAAATGTGTGGATAACTATACACACATACAAATATGAACTGAGGGTAGAAATGGTGTAACATTATTCTGATTGTTTCTTAACTCTGAGCTGTATAAGAAGGGATTATACATGCCTGTTCAGGCATTTATCTTTAAATGTTTATGAAGGCTAGGCTAGCTAGGCAGTTAATCTTTTTATCTGGCTGTGGCCACCTACTTCAGGAGACCTGTGGAATTGACACCTGATTCTTCATTTCTTTGTATTGTGCCTCCCATCGTGTGTTTTAGCTTCGTGTGCTGTTTATTACTTCAGTTTTATGTTTGTAGGGTCAAGTTTTTGATGGGCTAATAGCGAAATGGTAATACAAATGTGTAGGTAGGTTAAAGTATTTGTTGACCAGAGGCATAGGAGCTTCCTCTACTTAGTATGGCAGTAGCATGGAAGTGATGTTCAGTATGAGACAGTGAGAGTGTTTTAACAACTCTGACAGGCTTAGACTGTCAAAATTTTTGTGGTGGGTGAAATTCAAAAGTTTGTGTTCATGGGGAGGGTACAGCTCAGTGGTAGAGTGCATGCCTAGCATACATGAGGTCCCGGGTTCAATCCCCAGTACTTCCATGTAAATAAATAAACCTAGTTCCCCCATCCCAAAACAAAAAAACAAAACAAAAGTTTGTATTCAGCAGAAGTTTTACCATCTTACCTGTCAGGAGTGAGGGAGTCTACAATTCTCAGGATATAAGCACATTATCATCTTTATATTTTAAGGAAGGGAGGGCTTGCTATATATATGAAAATCAGTTACTGTTACTAAAAGTGGTACGATTCCAACTCTTGAATTTTGTGGGATAAGTGCTGTGGGACAGCCTCACTTTTTCCTGTCTACCTTTAGCCTTTATGGGGTTCATATCAGAGAAGTACAGACTTTCAAGGAATACTTTGGTTCCCATCCCCACCATTCTGGATCCAGATTTCTTCCCAGGGCTCTTTTGGGGGGTGGGAGGGAGGAAGGGAAAGCCTTCCAGCAGAATAAACAAAATAGAAAGGAAAAAGATGAAGTAGAAGTTAACTCAGTAATTCAGTAAACTTCTGTTACTCAGAAAGATCTGTAAAGGTTATAGAGACAAATAAGACAGTCCCTACCATGTATGACCCCACAGTCTGGTGAGACTTTTACACAAATAATCATCTTTTCCCAACTTTTTATTATAGAAATTTTCAAATACACAAAAGTAGAAAGAGTACTGTAATGGGCTCCCATTTGTCCAGTCTTGTTTCGTCTACTTAGTACTTTTGAGAGCAGGGGATGTGACATGACCAGGTAGATGTTTTAGGTAGATAGGCAATAATGTAGAGAATTGAATTGAGGAAGCAAAGTCTCTGAAGTGGATACATTAGTCCTCAAGAAGTAATGGAGTCCAAACCAAGGATTATTGCTGATCTTTGAGACACTGTCTTTTTCTTTAGACTTTCTTGAATGTAGAGCAGGTTCATGTAGTCTTTCTAACAGTGAAAAGTGAGGATTTTTTTCTAGTTAGAGATATCCAGAGAAATTGTCTTCTTTCTAGGTATTAGATAAGCTTTAATACATTTTTAAAAACGTGTGTTTCTAAATAATATCCTAGTATTCATTCAAGTGTGGTCTACAACCAGCTGCTGATCCATGAACTAACTGTTGGTTACTAGTATGGGATGAGATAAATGGCTTGTTCCAGAATGTAAATAAACCACATCCTTAACCATGCTGTTAGCTCAGATGATGACTTTTTAAAATTTATTTATTTTTTTCTGGTAGCAAAACTTTCTATGAAAGAAGTGGTGCATTAGTTTACATTCTGGCATAAGCTCCGTACCTCACCAGGACCAGCCCTTTGAGTAGCATTGTAGTAAACAGTTGTTAAGCTGGTGTATGGTTTTCAGCATTTTATTGTCATTGAACTCTGATCTTTATAGAATTTTTCTAAGTTGGTTTGTTTCTATTTGGTGCAGTAGCCAAGTGGTAAAGAGGATTCTGATTCTCTAAGTATTCTGAAATTTGGGGAAAAGTTCTTTGCAGCTTTGAGTTCTTCTTGCCTTAAATTAGTTAATCAAACATAAACCGTGTTAATGTTTCTATATCTCGCTGTTCCCAGTAGTCTAGCTCGGAGTAGGAGTGGACAACTATTGACCAGTAGACTGGCTTTTCGCTTATAGGACAAGTACTAAGAGCTTAGAGCCCCATTAATTTATGCTTACAATCACAGATGTATTTCATTGCTTTAGAAATCTAAGGAATAATTAGTCAGTTGCTCCATTCTCCCATTTTTCAGGGGGAGAATCTAAAGCTCAGGCATGTGCTTACCTGAGGTCATTATAGTCAACAAGTTGTAGAGCTTGGGTCCCTTGCCTGGTGTTCCAGCTTTAATGGCCACACTTGTTCCATTCTGTCTGGCTGATAGTACGGGGAAGGCGGGGGCAAGGGTGAGTGTGTAGTTCTAACTGCCAGTATGACTGGATCAGCTGAGTCTCCTTCTCAAAGAGCTTTCTTTTAATAGTTACTCTAAAGAGGCAACAAAGCTCTCCTTGAGTGACCACATTCAATCAGCCATTGATTTTTCTTTAGTAAACTTTTAAATGAAATTGGATGTGTTCCTCCATTCTCTGTGGACAGCCTCAGTGGAAGAGGATGACTCGGTGGTTCTGTTGTTGATACATAGAAATTAATTCTGTCATCCTGTATAATAAGGCCAGCAGTTAACTCATAGTTTTATATTTATCACTTGTAATATTATCTTAAAGACATAGCACCATACCCATCCATTTTGCTGCAATAGGAAAAAAATCCCATAGCAAGTGGTTTTTGTTTTGTTACCTTGTTCTTGTTTTAATCACTGTCACAAGAATCCCTGAAAGAGTTCGCCTCTGTGTTCTCACTGGTCTGGCTTTGGCAGCTAGAATGTTGAGCTTCTATGTTTGTTTTTGACAAAGGAAGCTTATTTTGTGGCTTTGGTGGACTAGAACAAGGGCTTTTCAGTTTGGTTCTAATAGAATATATCCTTATAAATAGAAGTATCTTCCAAGCCCATAAAAACAATCAGAGCTAATAAAGCAGCTGCCCTCAGATTGATTGATGATGGAGCTGTACTCTGAACTATGCTGTAATCAGCTTCAAATGGATATGGAGAAGGTTGGGAAATAGAGTAATTCATACTTCAGGAGCATCTGGGGAGTCACGAGTAAGAGGACTGAAAACATGGACTGGTCGGGGAGACTGGGGAAATGACCGAGTGTTTCCTGCATCTCCTGTACACCAGCTAGTAACTCGGGGGCTTTAGATTCTGGTTTTGGTTTTGGCTTTTTTTGAGTAATGAAAAGGTATCTTAAATTCCTGCAGTGCTCAAGCATTCTGCATTGTGCCTTGTCTCCTTTTGAGGGAGTGTGTGTGTGAGAGAGAGAGATTGTCAAGTGAGATCCAAAGACTCAGTAACTACTTGGAGAAACATCTTTCTGCTTGAGAATGGCTCAACTGTCATGAGGAAGAAAGTTAACACTTGAAAGGTAACAGGTTCCAGGCCTCTTAAAAATACCATTAATTGGATACACTCAGTACCTATCATAACTTAGCAAGTTTTCATTTACACTCATATAGAGTCATGCCTAATTAGGTTATTATACTTTTGACACAGGTGTCTTGGCCTTTTCGGTTTTCATCTTCCTTTTCAGAAACATCTTTAGTATCTTTAAGGCGGTCTTTCTCTATCCTTTAAAATTATGACTGCCAATCCCTGCTTTTTATAAATGTCAAAATCTCATACCTTCCTTTAATGTTTTTGAAGTTCTAAAATAGTTATTTTCCCCTCAGATATAGTTAACAAAACTGACTTTGCTTTTCCAAACTACATTAATTTATTCATTTAACAAGAATTTACTGAGCACCTCTATTATGTGCTAGAAACTGCTAGAGTGTGCTTCTCCACACGGCTTCGTCCCTGCTCTAGAAAAGTTAGTTATTTACATCCCCTGAAAGATTCCTTTATGAGGTAAAAGATGGGAAGGAAGACAACAATCTCCATTCATAAGATCACACTGAATTTTATTCAGGATATACCTGCTGTCCTTAGTCTCCCTTTATGGTTAATAGCTGTATCTCATTTCCCTCAGCTGTTTGGTAATCTGAGTTAGAAACTCCTCAGATGTAAATTTCTTCTTCTGGGTTTTACCAAAGAAACTAATCTTTCATTTTATCATAATTCTATAAGTGCATAGGGATGGGAAAGGTGAAGATTGACTGTAGCCTCTGTTGGTCAGATCAGGCCAGTACAGCTTTTTTCAGGGTGTAATTCTTCCTGAGAATTTCTCTGGCTAAATCTCAGAACTTGGAGTACCCAGAACCTAGGTGCACTTAACTCCATTTTGCTCTGCTGCTAGAGAACTTCTGTAGACTGGAAGATGGATGGACAGTGTATTTGAAGACCTAACAAACCTGTGATGATAGAATACAACCAGAGGTAGAACTCAGAAGAGCTGTCCTTCCTTTGAGATGACTTCTTGCAAGATCAGAGACCCTGTCCAGAAAATTGCTTGGCTCTCCCTAAATGTATTCTGCATGGCCAGTCACACAGGCTGCCCGGGCCCTGACCATGTTCAGGAGTGCTCCATATAATCTACAGGATCAAAATAATCAGGATTGTACCCATGTAGAGCAGTGAGACTCACTAAATTTTTAATCTTGAAGGAACCATTTATCGAGAGCCTTTCGTAGAGAAATAAATAGTTTTGAAAAATAATCAAAATCTGTTTCAAGTGATAGCCTTTCTGTTTGATTCTTTGCTAGAAAGCTGTATCAAAGGTCCTTTCCCAAAAGACTGCTTCTTAGTTTGTTGTTGTATGTTTTCACTGTGTTGTGGTATGGAAATCCAGTTGCATCAAACATGCTGCGTAACCGTTGGTAATTGTTTGCTGAATTCCTTTCTCAGGTTGCAATTTAAGAACCTAGAGTAGAATGGTCAGGTAAAACTAAAATTATTGTGCCTTGTGTTTAGAAATTGCCAACATTTCAACATCCTTGCATAATTATTTGTGGAACTAACAGAATCTGAGGGTTCTCACCAAAGGGAAAGAAATGACCTGAAATAGGTATTTAAGGGGGTGCTTAGGGTTGTCAATTAAGTTATTTTCATTGTCTGAATATGTCAACTAGAACATATCTAACTAAGCTTAATTTTAGAAAAAGATTCAAGATTTACATATATCAAAAACACATTTTGGTTTTCTCCTGGTCAGTACTGGTTTCCTAATGGACAAGTATTTTATTTACTGTTTTCCAAATATTTCTTTAATTTCAAAGTGGAATTTTGAAATTAATGGGGGAAAAATCCTGGTTTCAGAGGTAGCCCTGGTTTCACTGGCAACATTCCTATAAATGCTTACCTAGCAGAAAATGGATGGGGCCTGACTGCTGACTAGAGCCCTGAGTTAGAGTGGGGTACGGGAGATACAGTTTCATCCTGCTGTCCGTCAGATGTGGCAGTGATCTTTTGGTTTGGTGTTTGTCTGTTTGTTTGATTTTGTTGTTGTTCTTGTTAACTGTTCTGTGTTTTTCCTTTTCTCTTTTATTGAATTTTGCTTTATTCCTCTCTGCTTTCTGATACTGTCTCCCTTTACCACCTCACCACCCCGACTCTCCCACCCAACTGCCTTTCTTTTGCCCATTTCTATGCCTTGACTTTCCCATTTTAGTCTCTGTACAGTCTGTTCCTTATTTCTCGGTGGTTGCAGCTTCTAAGCTAACAGAATGCTTCTGTCTTGCTGTGTGTTGATTTTACTGCTGTCATACAAAACTAAACTTGACGTGGCTATTGGGCTGTTATTTACAGTTTATTTCTTTCTCTGCTGCACTGGTTAAAAGGACACTGTCAAGGTATTTTTTTTCATAATTTTTCAAATCATTTTCCTCACTGTTTACAATAACCCATTAAAAGCTTGAAACTTAAATCTTTCCCTTCCAAAGATCCTCTCCATCCTACATTCACACTGGTTTGTTGTTGTAAAGTTGGGCCTATATGTTGGGCTGGTGCCGTTTGAGTTTTTGTCATTGAAAGCGCATGTAAAAAGTCAGGTTTTTTGTGGGGGCTGTGGGTGGACTAAAGGGGAAAGTGTAATGAAACAAGTGGGCTGCTCAGCAAACAGAGGGAAGAAACAAAAGGTCAAATTTGGTCCCGCTAACCTTGACAGTGTCCCTTTAAATATTTCTCTGCCACACACCCTGGACCCCAGTTACTGAGCCTTTGAGTGCTGCGTACTTTTTCAGTATGAACTTCCCTATGTGACTGTCACCCTAGCTGCAAAGATTAAAGCTTGTCTAAGGCAAGCCATCCAGTTGACACTGGAAGAGCTTTAATCTGTATCGTTTGCACACTTGTGTAGTGGCACATTCTGCTGTCTTGTACAGGCACATGTGATCTGGTCCCTCTTGCTGCTATAGCATCCTTTTGCTAGGCGTTTTAGAAGCCACACATAGAAATATCACCATTTGTATGCCAGAAAAGTAGTCATTCACATTGCATCTGTGATTAGTTAAGGTCTCATAACTATGTAGATTTCCTGTTGAAAATATAATTGTTTCCTTTTTAAAGGAGCACCAGATTTAGAGTTTTTAGAACCCTCTTTTGTAACATCATTGCAGGAATTACACTAAGCAAATTTCAGCATTGCTTTGAGCTGCTCTGTATATGACCATCACATCAGTGACGAAAAGTAACTGATGAGAAAGTAAACGAAATTCCTGACAAGAGGGTCACTTCCATCAGCTTTGATAGCTGTGTAATCAGAACAAGTAAGAATGTCACCAAGAGCTCCTTTCTTTGGCCGTGGAGTTGAATGGATAGGTCAGATTTGTTTGATCCATCAAGACCTGGGTACCACCTTAATATATAAATGGCACCAAGCATCCGAAGCCCAGTTCACTGCCTTATTTCTCAACATAAGCCAGAAGATTATCATTTATATCTCTTAGGCTAAGGGGGATTCTCTAATTTGTAAAGATTTCCTGATCTCTCCCATGTGTGATCTTTTAGAACTTGATGCATTAAAATATTGTTTTGATTGAATCAGTTATAGTGTCTTGTCATATTTTCAGTTCCAAAGAATTGCAGTCCTTTTCCTTTTCACTTTTTGGTGCAGATTGTACTTCTCACCACATTCTTTTTGCCATACCGTGACCCATCTGATAGAGTTGTGTGACTCATCAGTGAAGGAGCAGAGGCTAGTGCTTCAAAATCATCTGTTTAATTGGGAAGGGCAAAGATGAAGGTGTTTCAAATGAGAAGTAGAGTTTTACTGTGACGATCTTGTCCACAGTATTTACCACTAATTGTAAAAGATCACTCTTCCTCAGCCTTAGTGCTCATTAGAACTTACTTTCATGTTTTGTTTTCTTTTTACCAATTCTAGGTTGATTGTAAAGTGAAATTCCAAATTTTGAATCCTATTTCCCAGTTGATGCCCAGCTTTTTATGGCAGGAGATGCTTGCCTTAGAGAGATGCTCTTTCCTTCTCGCTAGTGCCATAAGTTCAGCAGTAAGAGTGTAGATACAGTGTACTTTGGGGCTGAATTCAGCAGTAGCAGGAGGACTGTGTCAGCTAACTGATGGGGTATCACTAGGCAGGGGCACAGCAGGGGTTAGGAGCGTGGTCTCGCAGCTTGATGATCTGCTTTGCAGTCTGTTCTCTTCCTCCACAATAGTGAGCCAGACCTGGTACCTTAGTCACTCAGAGTCTAAGAGCTTTGGACATTCAATTCTGAACTTAAATGGTACCATAAAACCCTACTACTCTGAAAGAATTAAGATGCTCTTGTGTTCTTATTAATAGCCATGAATTTTACTTCTCTCTTCCCTACTCCCACCTGAAATTTGTCATCTTTGAGGGAAATCAGATACCTTGGCCTTCTTTTTTCATCCTGCCCTTGTTCTGGAAGGTGCTCAGGTGTGTTGACACAGTCTTTGTTCTCTGGGACTTTTCCAGCAGTGTTGTCTGCATGTCAGCCTGGCTTATCTCCGTGCATGTCAGCTCCAGGGCACCTTGTGTTCCACATGACTTCACTTAGCACCAGTGTGAATCCTGTGGCTGTTAATAGAGATGGAGTCCCAGCTCTGAGGGCAAAATTGTGAAAGTAGGAGAATATCTGGGCTGAAACATTTCATATCTCATTTAATAGAATTGACCACTCCATAGAAAAGACAGTTTGAATCATTGTCCTCAAAGGTTTCCCCTTTGAGATACATGTTTTGATCTTTTAAACTGTAGAGCATTTGTGTTTTCATGGATGGTTATATTTAGTCTTGTAAGGACCAACTCTGCCATACTTCGAATTTTCAGGTTCCTAAAGAGAAAGATGAAATGGTAGAGCAAGAGTTTAACCGGTTGCTAGAAGCTACATCTTACCTTAGTCATCAACTAGACTTCAATGTCCTCAATAATAAGCCTGTGTCCCTTGGTCAGGCCTTGGAAGTTGTCATTCAGTAAGTACTTTGGTACTGCTTATTGTTTTGTGAATTCTGCTTATAGACTTGCTGTTTAATGTTTTAAGTTTTTCATCAAGTCTTATTTGAGATGGTTTTCACTTATTTTCATGCAAAACAGTTAAATCCAAAAGTAAAGCCATTTAAGATAATTACATGATCCTTAAGCCGCCTCTCTATTGTAAAATTTTCTTTTTTATGGTACCGAGTTAACTGCATTTAACATAGCCTAGAAAATAGTTTGCCACCAGCCAACTTTCTTGTTCCAAAGAATTAGAAATTTCAGTGGGCTTTGATGCCATCAAATGTTTTTGATGGGCATCTGTCTTATGCAGCAAGGCTGGCTGTGTGGCCAGGATATACATATTGTCTCTTCAGGTTACAAGAAAAGCACGTCAAAGATGAGCAGATTGAACATTGGAAGAAGATAGTGAAAACTCAGGAGGAACTGAAAGAACTTCTTAATAAGGTGAAATTCTATATATTTTTTTCATAACTGAAGATGCATCAGTAAGGGGAAAAGGCTCTTTAATTTAGAAATTCTAAAAACATTTCTGATTTTTTTAATCTGTGGAAGCTAAAGTCTGCTCTGGTGGGGCTCATTATTCTTAGGCAATAATGACTAGCAAAAGACACTGTTTTATCTGTCAGTCTTTCAGCATGACATTATTGGCAAGTTGTTGCTGGGGGAAATAGGTCTTTCCTGTGTCAGGTTGCCTTTGTTGCAAAGCTGGCCCAGTGCCCTCTGCTGAAATCCAGGATGAGAGGAAGATCAGCTTTGCTGGGGTCAGGTTCCCACTGATGAAGGCAGCATGTCAGCAGCCAGGACCATGATTCATTGCCATAATTATTTCATTTGAGGTGGCAGTATGGGGACACTCCCCAGTCGTATGTCTGTTGAGGTCCTTGTTTACCCACCTTCCAAAGCCCAAGCTCTAGAGTGGGAAGCCATTTGTTTCTCCTCATCCTGCCAGCTGCAAATATGGGGGCTTTATAACACAAAATCTGGGTGCGTCTTGTGATCGGTCTCTGCCTCACTCTCTTGCTGTGCCTCATTTCTCCATCTTGACAGATGAAGAGATCTCTGGCCCAGTTTCATGGATTGTGGTGCGTGTGCAATGAGGAGAGAGGCTAGAGAACAGCTGGTGTGGGGCTTCGGTCCTGAGCTTTAACCTTTACCCTAGTCTTTGTAGCAGCATCAGAAACCTGAACTAACATTCGGAATGGTTCCTTAAGGTTCTTTTTGTGATGATTTGACCTTTTACATATTTAAAAAACAAATCATGACAATTTGTTTCCCAAAACAATAAATTTAAGTTAAATTGGTGGTGGTTTTTTTCCTGGTAGTTAAATTAATTTTAATAATATATTTTGATTAATGGGACACTCCTAGCTCTCCCATTTGTTTCGGAAAGCAGAGCCAATCCTGTTACCTGATAGTGATGTGATACTTCTGTGTTGAACCATGTAGACTTTTTCCTGTTTTAAAATGTCATGATTTGGAAGAGGTATTAAAGAATTCCAGGGACCTTGCACTGTAACTCTGTTTTGATATAATAGCAGTTTAGGGGAGGAGCCAAAGCACATGCTTTGGCAATGAATTATATCACTATTTGAAATGGTAAATTTGTATTTTTCCCTCTTAGATGGTAAATTTAAAAGAGAAAATTAAAGAACTCCATCAGCAATACAAAGAAGCATCTGAAGTCAAGCCACCCAGAGATATCACTGCTGAGTTCTTAGTGAAAAGCAAACACAGGGATCTGACTGCCCTGTGCAAGGTGTGGTATACGTGCATGCCTCATTGAATTTACTTGGAATCCTAGGAAATAGTATAGATCTGGGAAACTGGAAAAGAGAGAGCCACCAGCCAATCCCAGGTGCCTATAGTAGAAAGAAAAGGGTTTGGTACACAGGAGCTGTGGGGGACTTAGTGGGTTAGTTTTGTCTGCTTTTTCTGCAGAATTTATACCTTGTTTTCATAATCTCATCCTTCAGCTTACCTACATCTCAGTTTGGCCCTCTGTCATAGTTTAGCCCTGACAGTTTAGAATAATGATAATGAACATGGACTCAGAGTCTTAAGAGTCATACTGTCTGGCTGAAACCCCTTAACTTGTAGCTCTTAGCCACGTGACTTTGGACCCCTTAATTAGCTCATCTGTAACGTGGTGTTTCGTACTGCCTCACTTGTAGGGGTACAGAATGCTCATTCCGTGCTAGCGTCATGGTCAGTGCACAGGAGTGGTAGTCGCTATTCTCGGTCATCCTTACTGTCTAGCATACTAGTATGTTTCTTTGTTTCCTCCTCCTGCCTCTCCTCCCCTCTCTCACACTCCCCACTTTTAATTCCAGGCTAACATTGTAACTTGTCTCCAAGAACAACCATCCTGGAGCCTTGATGCAGCCATAAGCTGAGGCACACTTGTAGATTGACCTGAACAGGGATGTGGTCCAGGCCTTACATTTTGTGGTATAAATAACTGGGTGGGTCTCTGTCCCATCAAGATCAACCTGGTTCTCTTAATTTTATCAGGAATATGACGAATTAGCTGAAACACAAGGAAAACTAGAAGAAAAGCTTCAAGAATTGGAAGCCAATCCCCCAAGGTAAGGAAAACAAGGAGACTCAGCTTTTACTGTTCCTTCTGTTAGATTTAGAAGGAAAATTACAAAGCATCCTGGGATTTTATTTGTGTTCAGTGACTGGACTATAGATTGTTCAGTGAATGGAAGTAACCTGTGTACATAGGACTACTTGTCAGGTTCCGTAATCCCCTGCTCTTATATTTTAATGTGTGAGAGTGTCCCAGATGCTTAAACGTACTGTGTTTGAAAAGATAGCCTTTCTCCATAAGATTCTGATATTTGAACGAAAATATAGTTAATGAAAATTGTCTTTGAGTGGGGTACAAGGTGGTATTGCTTTAAATTCTCATAATTCTGGGGGCTAGGAAAGTATTACACTTTATTTCCATTGGATTTTTGACAGTGAACACATGTTGACGGTGTACTCCATGTTGTATCTTCTTCCACATACATCTACTCTGTTCTGTAGTCAGGGATGCTACCCATTTTTGCTGGGGGAAAAAAAAAAGCCCATGCTTTATTTTCAATTTAAAACAAATAAGCTTTAGAATTTCTTCACGTAAGGCGTAGTCCCGCTGAGATCATCCACATCAGCCCATTGAGAATAGTAGTAATGTCCTTTGACAATCTTGTGCTCTTCTGTTCTCTTTTTGCAGTGATGTATATCTCTCGTCAAGAGACAGACAGATACTTGATTGGCATTTTGCAAATCTGGAATTTGCTAATGCCACACCTCTCTCTACACTCTCCCTTAAACATTGGGATCAGGTAAAATTCCTTTATCATTTATTTTGTTGCATGTGGGCTGAGAGGACTCCTGAGAGAAACTGTTAATGTGTTTGTATGTGTGTTTTTAAACAGTTCTGTTAAGATTTATTTTTTATATAACAAAACTTACCTATTTTAAGTGAGCAGTTTGATGCTTTGCCAAATTGATGTAGTCATGAATCACCATCACAATTAAGATACAGAACATGGCTGCCATCCTGAAAAGTTCTCTCTTGCCCCTTTGCAGTCAGTCCCCGGCCCTCCTGTTCCTGGCCCTACACAACTGCTGATTTGCTTTCTGTCACTATAGTTTTGCTTTTTCTAGAATTACATATAAATTGAACCATACAGTATATAGCCTTTTGTATGTGACTTTTTTCACTTTGAGATTCATTGTTGTTGTGCATTATCAGTAGTTTGTTCCTTTTTATTGTTTAGTAATATTCATATGCATTGTATGGCTATACCATAGAATGTTTATCCATTCAGTGGTACATTTAGGTTGTTTCCAGTTTTTGGCTATAAATGACTGAAGCTACTGTGAACATTTATGTCTGTCTCTTGGGTAAATATCTAGGAGTAAAATTGTTGGGTCTGTG
This sequence comes from Camelus dromedarius, assembly GCF_036321535.1. Taxonomy (NCBI): domain Eukaryota; kingdom Metazoa; phylum Chordata; class Mammalia; order Artiodactyla; family Camelidae; genus Camelus; species Camelus dromedarius. The sequence goes on along the minus strand of NC_087449.1, from coordinate 55,249,856 downwards.
GGAAGTAGATTTTTAACTTTATAAGAAACTTCCAAGCTGTTTTCCAAATTGCATTTCCACCAGCACTGTATGTAAGTTCCAGTTGCTCCACATCCTCACCAACACTTGGTATTGCCAGTTTTTAAATTGTTAACCATTTTAGTGGTTGTATAGTAGTTTTTCATTGTGGTTTTGATTTGTATTTCTGTGATGACTGGTGATGTGAAGCATCTTTTCATGTGCTTTAGGCCATTCCAATGTCAATTCTTTGTTGAAAGTCTGTTCAGATCTATTGCCTATTTTAAAAAACCTAGTTGTGTGTCCTCTTTTAAGAGTTCATTATGTTTTTTAAATTCTGGATACACTAATACTTTTGTCAGATTCATGTTTTGAAAATATCTTCTTCCAGTCTACAGCTTGCCATTTCATTTTCTAAATGGTGTCTTTCAAAGAGCAAAAGGTTTTAATTTTATGAAGTCCTGTTTATCAACTCTTTCTTTTAGGCTTTGTGCTTTTTGTATCCTGAAAAATCTTTTTCTAAACCTGATTGCAAAGATTTCCTCCTGTTTTCTTCCTGAACTTTTATGGACTTAACTCGTATGTGAGGTCTGTGATCCATTTTGAGTTAATTTTTGTGCATAATGAGGAGTGAGGGTAGGGTTCATGTTTTTTTATATGGTTATCTAATAAATTATTCTAGCACCACTCTTTCTCTTCATTGAAAATTAGTTGAGCGTGTGTGAGTCTATTTACCATTACTCTCTTCTGTTCAATATCTATCTATATGCCGCTGTCACACTGTCTTGATTACTGTTGCTTTATAGTACATCTTGAATTTGAGTACTAGAAGTTCTCCACCTTTGTTCTTTTTTGAAAGTGTTTTGGCTATTTTTAGGTCTTCTATAAAATTTTAAAATCAGTTTATCAATTTCTACAAAAAAATACCTTCTAGGATTGTCATCTTAACAGTATTGTGTCTTCTAATCCTTGAACATGGTGTATCTCTCCATTTAATTTAGGATTTCTTTATCTCAGCAGTACTTTAGAGTGCTCAGTGTATAAGTCTTACACATCTTTTGTTAAATTATTAAGTATTTTCAGTGTGATGTTACTCTTGACCTGATGAGAAATCAAAAGGCTTCTTAGATGTTGAGTGGGCTAATCTCTAAATCTGAGATTTTGGCCAGACTTAAAATTGTGTAGAAATAAATATTGCATTTTACTTACATATTTCATTTTCATTATACATTTTCCTAGTAAAATTATTTTGACATCTTCATCTTTAGATTATGCCCTGGTATTTTTTAAAATCTGAATTATAGCAAGGATTGGACTTGTCAATGGTATAAATTTTACAGAATTTCCAGTTTCTTTATGATTTTTTATATAAATACTAAATGAGTCTTATCCTAGTCACTTGATTTATCACTTGAAGTTTCAATGTGTTCATTTGTGATCATACTAAATTTGGAATGTAGATGGTGTGAACTCATGAGGAGAACAGATGAGTCAGTCACCAAGTAGTAAGAGTTCTGCCAGCCTAATGTTTTTACCTAATTTTACCTAATTCCTAAGAATTGTGGTATGTTTCTCCAGGAATTTCATGAAATTAGAAATATCAGCTAGCCTTCAGAAGTTTCTCTATATGGAAAATTTTTCAGTAAATTCCAAGCCATAAAATCATTTTGGGAATTCTTCCAGGCCAAATCCTGACTTCTTTGCTGTATGAATTATCTTGGGCCAGATTTTATAATCCTAGGTTGCCTTCATCTTGTTTCACCAGCTTTAGTTTTGGAAGTCTTCCTAAACTTTAAAACCTGTAAGTTTAAGACATAAAAACTGATTTTGCTCTTAGGTAAAAGGAGATGTAATTAGGGTGGAGAATCTTGACATCCTACCAAATCTGTAATGGGTTCAAAAACCAAACAAATTTTTATGATATCTAATCATCTGAATTTACTGAATCAGCTTCCTTCCCTCTCTTGCACCCCTCATTGTGTAGTATCTGGACTTGGTGATGCAGCGCTATTACAATAAAAAGTCTATCTCAGGAATGAATAAACTGCCCTAATCTCACTGCCCGAAGAGAGCCATTAGGGACATTTTGGTGTTTTTTTCTTTTCTCTTTAGTTTCCTGGGGCAGCTTTAGATGAAGGCTGAGTGCTTGTTCTTTAATTTCTGCCTTAGAATATTGACTGTTGCCACAAGCTGGTGTTTTCTCACTGTTATAGAACTCAGGATAATGGCATAAGTTAAATTAAGAAAGTGTGAAAATATGTACTTTTCTGTCCTCTTTAGGATGATGACTTTGAGTTTACCGGCAGCCACCTGACAGTGAGGAATGGCTACTCCTGTGTGCCTGTGGCGTTAGCAGAAGGCCTGGATATTAAGCTGAACACAGCGGTTCGGCAGGTTCGCTACACAGCTTCAGGTATGTCAGTGCTTCACTGGTAAGGTACACCTCTTACTATGGAACACGGTACTGATCTTCTGTTGAGTTTGACTTCCAGAAAAAATATTGGGTACATCTCCTGATAGGATGTCTGGTAGACTGTGACTCCTGGATGTAAAAGTTTGCATCTACAGAAAGGCGAGCCTGTGGGGCCCTTGGAGGCTCTAACCCCGTCACAGCATAAACCAGAAAATGGAGGTAGTTTTTAGCATCTCTAACTTGTGCATGAATTCGTTTGGTGTTAATAATAACAACCAGTGAGTTTGGATCTAGTTTAGCTAAGTATATTCTTAAATACAAGGATTTGGGCCCCTAGGCTCCAGTGTGACCCACCCGTTGTATTTCACCATCTGCGTCTTGGCCTTTGGATCCATTCTGGCTTCTCTCCAGGTGGGCTAACTGCTTAGGCCAGTTTCTCATTTTGGGAGCAGTCTTGCTGATAGGTTGATTTTAGAGATGGAATTGCCCTGTAATTCTTGTGGCATTGAGCTTGGTGCTCATTATTGCAGCTTTCAGGGTACATTTCAGAGAACTTGTCATCCACCCACCTTTGGAATTAATAGTCTTGAACTCCTTACAGTAGCTAGTCACCCTCCTCTCTGAGAGTCCTCATGACAGGTGGAGATGTGGCCACCAATCTTGCCTCCATAGCCCCTTCTCTAGAGTTGCCAAGATCACTACAGATTTTTTTTACAGACAGTGAAACAGTTTTCCATTTAATTTTCCTTTCAGAGGCCACTTTTAGCTGGTGGTGTTGAGAAGGTCTGCAGCCGTTAAGTAGCCGTTTGCAGGCGGGTGGAGGACAGTGAGACTAACTTTTGTGTGATTTTCCCTAGTTTTGTACCACAGAAAATGGGCATGTACGGAGCGCTCATACTTACTTTGAGCTATTCATGTGTTTCTCAGAAACTATGTAAAGAGGCATTTATTAAAGAAAAATTGAACATAAATGAGGGAAAATTACATTAACCTATTTTCAGTACCTTTTCTGTGGTCAGCTTTGAGCTCATTCACACCCTGGCAAGCTAAGCATCACAATGTGTTCTCACGAACAGCGTGCTCTGCCGTTTTAAGCTGCATCCCTTAGATCTGCACCACGGTTTTCTGGTATCATTCTTCTCTTGGTCCTTAGTGAGCACCTAACCACAGTGGAGAGGTATTGGTTCCGTTGGGACAGGCATTTTACTGTTAATTTTGGTCTAAATTTAACTTTGGTAAATGATAAGTTCCTGTTTTTAGTCCTGAAGATCACCAGTGTATCAGTCAGGAACATGGGGTAGTATGGTGGTTAAGGTCGAGGACTCTGAAGTTGACTGTTGTGTTTGAATCCCAGCATTTATTATCTGTATGGCCTTAGACAACTTACTTCATCTCTGCCTTGCTTTTCTTCTGTAAAAAATGAGTAGAACTCACTTCATAGACTTGTAGTAAGAATTAACTGAGATCACGTGTTGATTCTGCTGCGCACTAAATGTTCAGTACCCTTGTCAGTATCATCCTTATCACCAATAAAGTCTTTCCTTTCTAACCTCTCTAGGATGTGAAGTGATAGCTGTGAATACCCGCTCCACGAGCCAGACTTTTATTTATAAATGTGATGCAGTTCTCTGTACCCTTCCCCTGGGTGTGTTGAAGCAGCAGCCACCAGCTGTTCAGTTTGTGCCGCCTCTTCCTGAGTGGAAGACATCTGCAGTCCAGAGGATGGGATTTGGCAACCTTAACAAGGTAACCTGCCCTGGGCACCTCTCTGCACACCCACTGTACAAGCACCAGTCTTACTGCCCTCCACTCAGGAGACAGGGTCGCATTTTTGTACATTTTGCTATCTTCTCAGCTCTGTGATATCAGAGTGAGGCCTATCAGTTCGTTCACTTAGTGCCTAATTACATATAAAGTACCCATTGAAGACTGTCTTCTGGGGTCACTTCACAAACCCAAACCTACAAAAAGAGAGCTATGAATGTCCTTCTGAGCAGTGCAGTTGCAATAGGGGTTTCTAGGCTCATATTGAGTTTTATATTACTATTTAATATTACATATTTTATATTATATAATATTATATTAGAAGAAACTTACTTAATAAGGTCTGAGGAAGAAGTACTTCCTGTTGAGGCGCAGCTGTGCTTAAAGCCACGTTCTGAGCGCTGTCACCAGCTCATGTGCTCTTTTTTCACGGTAGGTCGTGCTTTGTTTTGACCGGGTGTTCTGGGATCCAAGTGTCAATCTGTTCGGGCATGTGGGCAGTACGACTGCCAGCAGGGGTGAGCTCTTCCTCTTCTGGAACCTCTATAAAGGTAACTGCTTTCTAGTTTTAATCTTTTGCATTTTCTTATAGTAGTAGAGAATTAGGAATATTTTGGTTTTCCTCAAATAGATAGTCTTGATTTTTCATTAACTCAACAGACAATTCCTGAAATCCCTTCTAGGAGCTGGGCATATTAAAAAAAAAAAGAAAAGAAAAGAAAAAACCTGCCTTCAAGGAGCTCACGACCTAGTAGGGGATACAGTAAGGAGGGAGGCGGTCTCAGAACGGGGCAGTAAGTAGAGTGACAGAGTGAGAGCCCAGGGCACTGCAAAAGAAAACATAAGACAAAGAAATCAACTCAGCTGGTGGGGACATGCCCAGGGAAGCTTCCTGGAAGGGGAAACTTGTATTCCTCATTCTCAGGCTTTTGTATCTGATTTGCCTCTGAATCTTTGATCACTTCCCTTAGAATATATTTATCAAACTCCCAACTCCTGTTTTACATTCTTCTGACATTGGGTTGCTCTTAATTCTATATAGAGCTTTAAGAAAAAAAAGTACATTTAGACCCTGCCTCATTCCAAGAAAAGGATGTAAGACATGCTACCATGCAGCAGAATCAGGAGGCCTGGCCTTTGACAGTGCAGACACATCAGTTAACCAGTTTGACTTCCACCCCAGTTCTTCCAATCACTCCTCATTGCCTGATACTGAAACATCCATCACATGGCTGGGGCCACTAACTCTACAGAGGAGCCACTTGTTCCCTGAGCACATTGCTTCCAGTAATAGCTAAGTACTCATTCTTTCTCCCCATCCAGGCCATCATGTCCTGTCAGTGCCAGCCTCACTCTCTGACCTGTTTACTTCTTCCCCAGTCTAAGCCACTCTCACCTCATACCTGTTCACTTGCCAGTAACCACTGACTGCTACCCCTGCTTTGTCTTTTGATGGCTTTTCATTATCATGGCCATCATGAAGGCCACATAATCCAGCCCTTCTCTGCTTCAGCTTCGTCGTCTATCCCCTCCCCTGCCTCCAGGCATACCTGTCTCCTCTCCTGGAATCCTAAAAGGCACCATGCTGTCTTCTATTTCAGGCTTCTGCATTGTGCCATGGCCTGGGCCTAGGGTACTTTTATTTTTTTCTCCTTCTCTTCCTTCCCAGCGTGGAGTACTCTACTGAGCCTTCAGGTCTTGACCTAAATGTCACTATTTCAAAGAGGCTTTTCAGGACACATATACCTCCACTGCCTCAACTCTAAATTATGTCCTTGCATTTTCTTTACATCCTATGTTTTTCTTCACAGCTTTTATCATAATTTCATAATTCTGTATCTCTGTGATTCTTTGTTGATCTACATAGTCTAGTTTACAGCTTTTATACCCGCAGCATCTGTTACTGTGCCTATCACATAAGGCTGTTGCAGAGAGTCACCAAATGGGTGAGTAAAGGTGGTGATGAGTGTGGAGGGCCTGGGATGACAACTAAAAGGATGCAGCCCTGGTCATGGAGATGTCCAAGAATTCTGTGCCTGAAGTGCAGGGACACTTGTTAGCAAGGTCTGAAATTGCATCTTCAGGACTTCCGTATTCTGCCAGGTTAAGCAGTGAAGTCTGTGAGTCACACTTCACTCACTGTGGTTTGCCAGCTCCCTTCTGGAGACAGAATTCAGGTTGCTGTTTCAGAAGCATGTCTCTGGCATGAGTGGTGCATGTCTGTTGGTCATCAGATTTCAGACAGCCAAGAATAATGTGGGACCTGATGAGGTACTTGAGAAAAGTCTATAGGAAAACCCTGGAATTGTCCTTTCTGTTTCTCTAGCTCCAATACTATTGGCACTAGTGGCAGGAGAAGCTGCTGGCATCATGGAAAACATAAGTGATGATGTGATTGTTGGCCGATGCCTGGCCATTCTTAAAGGGATTTTTGGTAGCAGTGCAGTGCCCCAGGTAAGTAAGTGGGAGGTGGGGATGGTTGGGGGCAGACTAAAGCAGGGTTTGATGTGTCTCAGGTTGCAGCATAGAGTCTTGGTCAGCACAGAGTTTCAGCCAGAATTGAGGCATGTATGCTGGGTTTACATTAATGCTAATGTTAAGAGTTCATGCCCTGTGTGTGGGATTGAGAAGAGCCCCCAGTACGGGGTGCAGGGGATTGAGAAGGGTATTTGCTGCATTTCTTTGCTTGTCTTGCCTGTTGTCTCTGCTTGTGGAATCATCTCCCTGCCCTCTCTCCGCCCCACAACCAGCTTTTAGACACTGGCCAGACTCCCTTAGGGAAGTCTTAAGAGAATCTTTTGGTAGTTTTTTCTATTATTCTTTCTTTGGGCCTATTGAAACACTTTTAGGCTCTTATGATTCCTTTGAGAGAAGGTGTATTGCTTCATGTGAATTTTGAAAGAGAATAAAGGTCAAGTCCTGGGTAGATCGGATTAGCAGATGAGAAGGCAACCTGGAGGCTCCCTTGCAGCCTGAAGGCATTTGTCTTTGGTCCTACAGCAGCAGCGTTCATCACTGGCTAACTCATGTGTCTGTTGCCTCTTTCTCTCTCTCACTTGAATCCCCATCCATCACAGCTTTTCCACCTTTCAAAAATGATTGATTTGGCCTTGGTGTCCAGTAATAACTTCCACTTGTGGTTTTTCCTTTAGCCCAAGGAAACTGTGGTGTCTCGCTGGCGTGCTGATCCCTGGGCCCGGGGCTCCTATTCCTATGTAGCTGCAGGATCATCTGGAAATGACTATGACTTAATGGCTCAGCCAATCACTCCTGGCCCCTCAATTCCAGGTGCCCCACAGGTGAGAAACTGGCAAACTATATGTGGGCTTATTTGGAAACAAGCCAGAATCCCAGGATCTCAGGGTAAAAATCATGCCACTGGTTTTAGATATGAGTCATTCTGTCCTTGGACCCTTTCAGATAACCAAGAGCAGAGAGAAAGCACTATTATTTGTATCTGATTTTTCATATATTGGCTTTGTCAATCTAGGTAGTCTGTTCAGAATGGAAGAGTCCAGAGTATAAACCAATTACTTTTCCCTTATTCAGATTTTCCTTCCTAAAAAACAAAACCAAAAACATTTTAAATTGTGCCCCATTTTGTACTGGTGCATAGGATTGTTGCAGGGTCCCAATTATTTAGAGGCCTCCAGGACATGCCCCTGAGAAAAGGCCTGCTCTGAGCTGAGGGGCAGAAGTTTTCCTGAATAAGAACAAATGCTGTATTCTCTGTAGTTTAGTCAGAACACCCCCAACCCCTAGTAGGTACTACATGAAGTAAAGGAAGCTCTAGAACTGGGCATCCCCCAGAAATAAACCAGTAAACAAGCACCGATGCAGTTAAGCATCACCCTAAAACTAAGGCTGGGGTGAGTTACTGTGCTTCTGCTTCTGTCAGCTCTAGGAAGGTGCCTGCTGTAAGGGAGACCCTTTTGGGTAGATTGAAGGACCAGTAATTAGGGTGAGCAGGAGGAAGATGGAAGGAGGGAGCCTTTAAAGGCCAGCAGGAATCTGGCAGTTCAGACACAACAGGAATAAAAGCCTATATTGCAGCCTGCTGATTTTCTCTAATTTTTTTTTCCCGAAATAGCCTATTCCACGACTCTTCTTTGCTGGAGAACATACAATCCGTAACTACCCAGCGACAGTCCATGGTGCTCTGCTGAGTGGGCTGCGAGAAGCAGGAAGGATTGCAGACCAATTCTTGGGGGCTATGTACACCCTGCCTCGCCAGGCCACTCCAGGCGTCCCTGCACAGCAGTCCCCAAGCATGTGAGACAGATGTATTCAAAGGGAAGAGGCTGATACATATGTCTTTTGCTGCATAAGCAAAGCTCTTCCAGCAATATTAGATTCCACTGAGAAATTCACCCTGGCATCTGGGCTCGTGGTGGTCAGGTAGCCAAGGAGGTTGCCTCCTTTAGGTGATTTAGAGCAGGGTAGGCCTTGTCCGTTAGTGTGGGCGTCTGCATTCTTCGTTAGGACTGAGGCAGGCAAGCACTCTGCGAGAACATCTAGCCTGTGTGTGTGGTGAGTTTTTATATTTTGAGAATAAAACTTCATAGAAAATTAGTCCTATCTTTTTTGTTTCCCCTTAGGGTTAGAGTTATATATACAAGGCAGGGGTGTTACTCCTTTGAAAATGCCTTTTATCCATGTTTAAATAAGGAAGATGTTTATATAAAGGAGAAAAATGGTTTGGTCAAGTCAAAAGATAGGGCTGGGGGAGGGGGGGGTTCCCATAGAGGCAAAGGGCTTCCTGGTGTGTGGGGCTGGACTTCCCCACTGGGGTTGTAGGGTGACTGGGCCAAGGGTATGAAGCTGCAGGTCAAGCATATGGAAAATGAATGAATTTTCCAGATAACACAAAACTTGACACAAAGTTTGGGTGGGCCTCTGGCAGACCATTCTGGCTCTATTCCACCAGATTCTCTCCATGGGTATGTGCTAACTTTCCACTTCTGACCAAAATACTGGTATAAAAGTTTAAAGAGATCAAGGGTTCAGGTAACTTAGCTGGTGTATTAATTTCCTATTGCTGCTGTAACAAATTGCCACAGCGGACTTTAAGGAAGATTCCATTTCCTTGCCTATTTCAGCTTCTAGTAACTGTATTCCTTGATTTGTGGCCCCTTCCTCCATCTTAAGAGCACATTACTCCAATCTCCGCTTCCCTCATCACCTTCCCTAGTTCTGTAGTCAGATCTTTTTTCTAACTCATAAGGATACTTGTGATTTCGTTTAAGGCCCACCCAGATTGTCTCCCCCAATTTCAAAATCCTTAATCAGATTTGCAAAGTCCTTTTTGCTGCATAAGGTTAAAACATTTTTACAACAAAAAGGGACCAGTGCCTGTTCCTTCCAAAGGGCCTCTAACAGACAGTGTTACCTTAAGTGTATGAACGTAATCTGCTTCTGGAAATTGGATTTCCTCCTGTTAGTCGATTCTTCCCTATAATTAGTTTAAATGAGGTTTTATTCTTAGTACAATTCAAGGGATATTACATTGGTGGTCTGACTGGAAGATGAAGATGGATTTTCCCCCAGTCTTGGACTGAATGACAGCTATGGGAAAAATTTGCGCACCAGGATCAGGGCAGGTGGTGTAACTGAGGTAAAGGTGAGAGCAGCATGTAGTAGAAAGTGTACTGACTTTGGAATATGACCTATATTTGAATCCTAGCTTTGCCATGAATATTGTTACCTCAGCGGGGTTAGGGTATCTGATCCAATGGTACGTGCTTTTTAAAGAGTTTGTTTTTTAAATAAATGGCATAGGCAGCTTGAGACACAGATGATTTGGGGGGGGGGGTGACAACAGATAAACCTAAAAATAAAATGTAGCAATGAAACAGCTGCTATGATTCTAACTCCAGTTATCTGGGTCTGAGAAATGTCCTTTCCCAAGCCTCAGCTACAGTTCCAGTCCTTACAGCATCAGTAATTGGCTGAGTATTTTAAATAAAATACAGTGAAACATACTAGCCACACCAGTGCATAGCAACAGTTGTACGCAGAGATGACATCAACAAAAATGGCATCACTGACTCACACGCACACAGAGCACATGGAAACTAGGGAGCTTTATTGGTTACATATTGTGCTGCAGAGCCAACAGACAGCATTAGAGCCAGAGGATACATGCAGACAGGCAGCTTCAACTATACACATGCACCCAAGGAGCCCTGAGTCACTGCTCATGGCTTCGCCCTGGTTTCCAGCGACAGGGTCCGGCCTCCTTGGTCCCAGGCTTGGAGCAGGAATGTAGGAGAAGCTGCTGCACCTAGACTCCAAGGGGCGGCGGCGAGACCAGAGCACCTGCCTGAGCAAGTAGGTGCGGACCAACAAGATACTGATGCCCCCTGGCAAGGGGGCCTATGATGCAATAACAGTTTGAGGGCTGTTTCCCTAGCCCTCCCAATCTTTAAAATACAAAAAAATAGACTATATTCTCTTAAAAATACATTCCATTCAGTACATGTTCTGAGCTGTGAAGCAGCAGGAAAATAGGGCCCCTTTCCTATGATCTTGGTTGTGAGGCTTTGAGGAGAACCCTGATCCCCACCTGGGGTATTTAAAAGGTAATCCCTAAAAGCAGCTCTTTCAACGCAGTCTTGTCAGATTAACGATTTAAAAAAACAACAAAACAAAACACCAACAAAGGCAGCTGGGGACTCAGAGGCAGGGTCCCTATTCCTTTACTGGGAAGTGGTGGCACTTGGCACTAACCCACCAAAATGAAGAACTAAAACGGCCCCAGGATGACAAGTCCAAGATCAGTATAGACCCTCCCACACCCCACTACGGGGGTGAGTTATGTGCAAGCTTGCCCGTGGCTGAGGTTGGAGTCCTTGGCCCCACTGCAAATCCCTTTAACCCACGTCTGACCTACACTCTGTTTCATTGCCATGCAGAAGCAAAAGCAGCCATGGCTTCTCTGCCCACCATCCCTGCAGCTTTCTCTGATTGATTGATACAGAGTGGTGAGAGAGACGTGGCAGCAGGTGGAGACCAGCTCCTGGCATTTAGCCAGCTCTGCTTCCTCCAGCCAGGCAGCTCTGGAGTGCCAGGTTCCCCAGCCTTACTAGGAACTCCCACAGCCATACACCTGCCAGTAAAACTCAAGAGTTAGAGCCAAGCTGCAAAAGATGCTTGTCATAAAAGTGGGGTTGTTGGCTGGGGCAGTGGGAATATCTGGCTTGATTAGACAAGCTATTCAACTATCAGGTCTCCCATTTGGAAGTTTCCTCCAGGACCCCTGATGGTGAGGCCTGGGTCCAGACGGTCACACACCTAGGCTGCTTTTCAGAAATGGGCCTTCCAACTTTGGAATTTGAGAGCCAGCCTTGCCAGCCATTTGAAGCCTAGAGGAACTGAACCTCTAGCCTTCACTTGCTATTGCAAATGGTATTTTCTGTAATTGCTGAGGACATTTAAAAATAAAACCTTTTTTACAGCGACTCTAGAAAGTGTGCAGATTAAGGAAACAAAATATTTATCCTGAAATAATTGTTACAATCAAACCCTATTGCACTCAGGTTTTAAGATAGCAGCTCCAGCAAGAGGGCACCAGAGCTGTCCCTCTTCCATAGAGCATTTTGGGTGGTGGCAGATGTTGGTGCTGCTGAAACATGGAAAGATCCAGACTTTGGCACCAGGAGCTACAGCACCAGAATCCAGGGCTCCAACGCCCAAAGACAGGAATTATTGGCTAGATCTTGTAGGCATGGCTTGGCGCCTGTTTTCCACCAGCAAAGAGCCACAGACTAATTTCCTAGCCTCAGCTGACCACCACAGAGGTCTGTTTCCTTTGGACTCTCAGGGTTGCCAACCAGTGAAGAATGGCAGGGAGACTTCAAGTGAGAGGTTGTAGCCTCGAGCTAGTTTCTGGCCAGTGACTCAGCAAAAGCAGCAGGAAGAGAATTTGAAAACAGCATCTTAAGTTGAGCATCTGAGGCAGCGATGTGGAGAAAAGGCAAGCCACATGATTGGCAAACTCCGGGAAAATGGAAGTATGAGCAAAACACTCCTGTCTGTGAAAGGTAGGTACTTCCCCAAGACTCCTCCAGGATCGCCAGATCTGATGCAGACAAGGGTGAGGTGAACGCTGGTTCCCACAGAGTGGAGGCAGAGGAGCCCCAAGCAGCACTGGAACAGGAGACACACCAGCTTGCGTCATGGAAAGCCCGTGGCCTGCTGTGTGGCACTGGGCAAGGCTGGTGCTGCGAAGGGCCACAGAGACCACCTAATCTGACCCTTTTGTTTCATAGATTGGAAAAATGGGGCCGAGGGAGCTTCTCTGAGTTCATCCTCATGACATTAAAACATGGGGAACTGTAAAGAATAAGACCCAGAAAAACAAAGGTGTTGGGGGAACACACGCAAACCCATTTGGACAGTACCTTCTGAGAGTGAGAATCACCTCCCCACAGGAGAGTGAAAATAGAAAAAAATCTTAGAATGCCAGATTTAGGACCCCTAGTGACCATCCATTTCAAATAACTCATTTTACAGATAGGGAAACTGAGGATCCAAGAGGACGGTGACTTGCCTAAGGTCACATAGCAAGGAAGTACAAAGCCATGAAGAAAATTCAGTTTTCCTGAATTCTAATGCTGTCTTTTCACTATGAAGGAACAGTGTCTGCTTCATCAAGGTAGCTTTTTAAAGGGGATCCCTTCTTTGAACTGAGAGAATGCAGTTTAAAAAAAAAAAAGCACTGCCAAGAGCGTATGGTTCCTTCCCCATGTCACTGGTATAAGGAAAGTAATCAATTTTTGTTTATGTGGCTTCCTGAAAGGTTTGCTGCATTCTGAATTGTATAAACCTGGGGCCCTTGGTAGGCACATATTACCTTTCCTCCAATGAAGTCATCGTATTGACAGTCGGTTTGCAGAAAACCGTGGGCCCTCTCCTGTAGGAATGCATCAGCTTGGTAAAGTGCGACACCTCCTCCGTGGGGGGTGAGGAGGAGGAACAAAGTCCGTGCCTTCCATGGAGCTATTGCTTTGTGGAGTGACTAAAGGGAAATCGCTTCTTCCTGTCCGCTTTCCCCCTTGCTGGCACTTCCTAGAAGGCAGAGTATGCTGGGTCAGGCCCAGTTTAGTCTGGGAATATTCCAAAGGAGGAAACAACGAAGTCAGCCTGAAGTCTCCAGCCACAGGAGAGGAGCAGGCAAGGCCAGCAGCATTCATTACTGGAGCCCCGGGAAGGAGATGCATGAGGCTTGTGCACTTCCAGGTGCCTCTGGAAGGTGAGCGGAGTTGGGGTTGGGGGGAGGGGTGACACCATGCCAGTAGGTGGGTACCTGTGTGCTCTGCCCCCAGGAAACAATGGCCAGCCAGGTCCGAGAAACTTCAACCTAAAGGGTAGTCCCACAAACCCTTAAAGGCAGCACAGACCTCTTCTGTAAAAGTCTGCGGAACTCCAAAGGGGAAGAAATGGAAGCCCCCCAGATGGAGCTGATGGCTGGTGGGTGCTTAGGCCCCTAGGGCAAACAAGCAGTGATGTGGTTGTGGTGAGGAGACTAAGGGGTCAACATGAACCACACAGAAGGGGCTGCTCTGTGACACACAATCCACCAAGGAGTGGAGAAGGACTACTGGCTGCTGCTGTGTGGTAAGGATACAAGGGACTTCTGTATCTTTGCTCATTTGGGGGCCAAAGTGGCCCATCCTACCTTGGGGACAGGGACAAGGAGAGAAGACTCATGCATCAGGGGAGGCTGGGCCTGGGTGACCATGTCCAGCTTGTAGTTTCTGATACCCTCTGGTCAACTGGCAAAAAAATAACTTAAGCCACAGCCCGGCTTTCTGGCACAGTCTCCCAGCCACAGCCTGGTGTCTGGCCTGGCTAACTGGCCTTGGATCCTTCTAGGGCAGGAAGGTGGAAAAGCTGAGAAGCAGGAGTAGAGGAGACAGCAGACCTCACCCGGCTGGCTCAGTTCTCCTCAGCACACGGCCTGCTTGGCCGTAACCGTTCCTCAGCCCGAGCGCGCCCGGGCTCTGGCAGCCCCTGCTTCCCAGACAGTTCAGACCGTTCTAGGGAGTTGTGCAGCCGCCTGTAGACACTGAGTGTACAGTCATCACATTCCTCCTGTGCCAATAAATGACAAAAGTCAGCTGTGGAGGACAAATAATGAGAACCAAGACAGCCTCACACCCACCCCAGTGGTCCTCCCCCCACCAGCCCAGGGAGATGAGTGCAGACAGACCACAGCAGGACTCCAAAGATCTGCTTTGGCCGGAGGAAGGCCAATATAAAGGTTCCAGCTACCAGCTCCGAGCTGCCGGGGCCCCAGCTCCAAGCTGCCAGGGCCTCCTAGGGTGGACTGGGCGGCTCACACTGAACAGCGGCCCTATAAGGACAGGGCCTGGAATGGGGCACTGGAGTGCTCCCCAAAGCAGGGGCAGAGGCAGGGGAGTAGCTGAAAAGGAAACTGGACAGCTCTTACCCAACCTACAAACGACCAGAAGCCTTTCCTACTGTATCCCACAGTGCCCCTCGCCCTGTATTTCTCAGACAGCCAGTCCTAGACAACTTTCTCCCCACTCCTCTTCTGCTGGAATCCTGCCTTTTTAGTGCTCTTGGCAGATCAGAGAATACAAGCACGAGTGAGAAAGTCAGGTTGGCAGGGTGAAGGAGCACTGGATTTAGAAACAGGAATCTTGGATTCAAATCTTAGCTCTTCCAGTAATTCATCTGGGTGGCCTTGGGTAGGGCACTTTCTGTCTCTGACCTTCAGTTTCTACATCTAAAAAATGGGGCTAATATCCCCCCCATATTCCAGGGCTGTTGGAGAGACTGAACAAGATGGCGCGGAAGTGCTTTGCCCAGTGTTAAGTGCCTTGTAAAGACCCAGGGCGTTTCAAGTTAACACACAGTCACTGCCTGACTTTCAAGAGAAGGGAACAGTATCTAGGTCAAAAATGCCTGTCGTTCATTACAGGAGCCACATCTGAAAGACACTCCTGGGGGCTTCCCCTTCAGATGTTGTGCTGACACTCTGACCCTCAAAGAAGGGAAGATTCTGGATCTGTCTATCCAGTAACAAGCCATACTGAACCAGCCCTGCCGTCAGACAGGTGTCTGGGACAAAAAGTGTTGCTCGGGCATAAAGCTTATCAAAGTAGGCCCACTGTGAGCCCTAGCTCTCCTCAGCCCCTATATGCCAGCAGTTGGCAAAGATCTGCTGTCTATTCCTTGGCTCCATCTCTACTCTACAGAAAGCTGAGGAGAACTGAGCTTCCTCCTTTCACCCAGAGCCTCCAGCAGCTGCAGCTGATTCTTGTGCTTCTAGGCAAAGCTCTGTGGGGCCATAAGGGGAGCTCTGGCTACTCTGGCAAACCAAGAGAACAGAGGCCATACTCTTTTTGTGGCCTTCATCTATGAAGGCAAAATAGAGGAGACAAAGAATTTAGGAAGTTCATGCTGCTCTCTGCCAAATACCTTCTTCAAGGCCAAACCCATCTTATTTTCAACAGTTCTCAAACCACCCAGTTCTAAGCAGTGTTTCCCAGCCGCATGGTCTCCATAATCCTGAGTCACACAGGCCAGGGCAGAGGGGAACAAAGGAGAAGATACAGGAGAAAACGAGAAAGGGGAAGGGGGGAGAGAGAAAGAAATGGGACTTACCATGCCTGTTGAGTGGTTCCAGGCTGTGGCCGAGACAGCATCTCCTACCCGATTCCGACGAGTGAGCACCTCTGACACGGTGAGGCTGCTTTGGGTCCTTCTGGAGGAGAGCTCGGGGGCATCTCCTGAGTGTCCCACCCTTTGAGTGCCCTGCTCAAAAAGGTGCAAGCTGGGCTGTTCAAGGTCTGAACAGTCTGTGGAAGACCTTTGTGTGTAGGCGTTGGTTGATTCCACATTTTTACCTATTCGAGTTGGGGGGTCTTCTAAAGAGTTCAAGTCTCGCCTACTCTTCCAGGCATTCCGCACAGTAACGTGTCTGGCATCTGAAGAGCCCACTTCTAAAGGGGCACTATGGCTTTTCCACCTGATTGTCTCCGCTGCGGGTGCATGGCTGTTCCTCTCCATGGGATCTGATGGCTTGATTATAATGCTGCTCCGAGAGACCACAGTTTCTGGCCTGTTCTTCATGGGCCCATCTCCCATTCTTTCAGCTTCTGTGAACTGCAGGGTGATGTCATGTTTGTGAATGGAGAGCTCAAAGGGGGAGCTGACGTGGTTGCTAACTGACGTGAGCTCTGGCAGCCCAACCTGGATGTTGCTGGTGGATGTGTGCCTCTCCCGCAGGGCCTCACCGGGGGTGGCCCTCGGGCTGCTGCTGTCGGAGGGGTATATAGTTATGCTGCTTGTCACTTTGTTTGGCCCTGGTTTGGAAGTAGATTTCTGTTTCTCCAGTGTGACCTCAGTTCCAGATCCTCCCATGATTTTTTTCACGTCCTTATCAATGATAACAGGTTTAATGATGGCTCTAGACCGCAAGGCCTCTCTGGGGCTGAAGGGCCGCTGGCTTTTCACCCCGGCACCATTGGCCTCTGGGAGCTCCACGGCATTGGTGGGGGCTCTGACAGATTTCCCAGATTCACTTTCTGTTCCTGCATCTTTATCATTCTCAAATAAGGAGGTTCTAAGTCCCCCTTGGGGTTTGGCTTTTTCTCTACAGTTGGGCTGTTGCTTGGGCTCTGGCTCTGGAGTGATGGTTGTGTTTACCAATTTGGCAGTAACAAGAGACACCATGTCCATGTCATCATCTGAGTCTGGCTTCTCTCTGCTACTGGATTTGATGACTCGACACCTCAAGGCCTCATGCTGACCACTGTCTTCCATCACAACTGCTACGGGTTGATCAATTCCATCTTTACTTGGGGTTGAAAAGCCCTGAAGGATGTTCTCTTGGCTTCTGGAGCTATAATACTTTGATAAAGGTGGAGCCTTGGAATTGGATAAACTGGTATCAGCCTCCGGGCCATTGGCAGCCTTTTTGCCCTTAGAGAGCCCTTCTGAGGAAGATCTTCTAGATGTGGCCAGAGCTCCAATGGCCTTAGAACTGCCAGAGTCTGCGGCCTGAGTTATTTGACTTCCATTGCCAGTCACCTGCCCTCTCTTGCCAAAGAGGGCTTCAGTGGAGGTGTCAGAAGCCTTGTCACCTCTCCCCGATACGTCATTGGGAACAGATCCATGGGTGGTATCGCTGAATGTTCGTGTTGTCTTCTCTACTTTTCCCTTCAACCCACTCTCAGTACCTGACTTGGGGTTGCCCTTCCAAACTTTATTGTGCTCCTGAGCAGCTGGGGGGTAGCGGCTAAGCACCGATGGCTGCTCCCTGGACTTCTTCCCTTCACTCTGAGAGGAGCCAGACACAAATCGATCTTCAGTTCTCTTTGTCTCCTGAGTCCCACTGTCTGTACCTGCCCCTGTGTTGGCAGCTTTGGCTGCCCTCCTGTTGGTAAAACTGGGAGAGGAAACCTGCTTGTTGCTCAGAGAATAGTTTTCATTGTTGAAAGCAAACTCCCTGTTTCGGTACCTCTCCCGCTTATGCTGAGGGGACAGCTCCCGGGCTGTGTGCTTGGACACAGGTGCCTCGTTCCCATGGCCTCTACACTTAGTCCTCTCGTGCCTGCCTTTGCTGGACAGGAAAGTGTCTTCCCCTTCCACCTCCCCGTTCTCTAACTCTTTCTGTTTCTTGATTTGTAGCTTTACCTCCTCCAACTGGCTGGCTAAAAGTTTGTTTTTATTTTGTTCACTTAGGTAATTATCCTGAAGGTCATTATTTTTGGCCTTCATTTTCTTAAGCTCTTCCTCCAGAGATTCAAAATGTTTGATTTGTGTCTTAAGTTTCTCAATCTCTTGGTTAAGGTCTTTGACTTTGTTGTCTTCCTGATTTCGGTTCTTTTCGTTTTCTGATTTGTTTCGTGTTTCATTCTCTACCTGCTTCAGATAGTCCAGAGAGCCCTTCCTTCTCGATTCCTTGCATGGCAGTGTGGAAGAGATACCATCCTCGATGCGTAGGTCATTCCTTTCCAGAAGATTAGAAGCATTCCTTGTATAATCTCGATTCATTTTTTTGTTCTGCTCCAATTTTTGAGTAAGTTCTTTTATCAGTTTCTCGTTTTCTTTCTCCTTTTCATTCAAGTATTTTCTCTCACTTACAAAGCTCAGAGTTAATGATTTCAGCTTTTCTAATTCTGACACTAAACTCTGCTCAGTTTTATCTAGCCGGTCCTCGGAAGATTCCAGTTCTTTCACTTTGACCCTGAGCATTTCCAGCTCAGAGGAGATTTTCTTCGTCAGGTTTCTCTCCTCATTCAGACTCAAACAGAGTTGGGTACAGTCATTCTTACTCCTGCTAAAGGCCTCCTCTAGCTTCTCCAGCTCAGCCATTCGCTTCTGAAGCCGCTCAATCTCAGATTTCAGCTCCCGGGTGAGGTTTTCCTCCTCTTCAAGTTTCTCCTTCATCAGCTGACAGAGATCCTCTGCTCTCTTAATTTCCTCATCTTTGCCTTCGATTCTCAGCACTCGCTGGCGCAGCACCTCAATCTCAGCCAACATGCTGGAGTTGCTGCCTTCCGCCTGAATCACCTTGTCCTGGAGATCCAGGAGCTCATCCTCCGCTTTCTGAAGGTTTTTTGTGGCTTCCTCCAACTCATCGAGGCGGCGGCTCAGACTCTGTAACTTAAAGCGCAGGTGGCGGCTGGAGGCGGTATCCTTGTAGCTCGTAAGCTCAGCCATGTCTACTGACAGCCAGTGGGGGTTCCTAGAGGCATCCAATTCCACTCGAGGGGTAAGAAACAGTTACCTTTCTCTTGGCATCCACAGTCTTCTTTGGCAGCTGGGGACCATTATCAGTCTACAGAAGAAAAGCAGAAAGCACGTCAGGCAGCAAATCTAGATCTCCACTTCAGCTCCCAGCTGTAAAGAGTTACCGTGTGTAATTCTTGTGCCTAGAACACAGCAGGCGTTGAGATTGGTTGAATGAATGAATCTGACTAAACCTGCAGGAAGACACTAGTTCTTTATGGCTTTTATTAAGCTAATGCCTAGTTTCACCCTAATGAAGACCACCACCAATGGCAGCATGTCAAAGACACAGAGAAATGCATCATCTCTCACGGCAGGCTGCAGGAAAGTCTTCACCATCTGCTACCTGCATAATCTCAGAAGAGTCATTAACTCTGTGACAAGTCATTAGGTAAACAGCCTTGGTTTTACTTGGTTGTAAAATGGGGCTAATGATGCTTATCACATCCGTCCCCGGTACTGTTCTGAGTAGTGCATGGAAAGCTCCTGGTAACAAAGCAGTAAACAGTCCTAAGATTATTAAGAATTACAGCTCCAGGGAAAGGAGACTAGTGAAAAAAATCACTTCACTGACACAGGGGGATAACAGGGCCTGGACTCTTAGGGGAGAAAGGGAAATTCTCTATGTCTCTAGAGAATTTATAATCTTGGGCCTGCCTTCACTTGAATTCAGAGTTTAAATTTACACTGCCAGAGTGGAGTGGTCTGGTATCACTTGCTCTCACTGAGAATCTAACCTAAAGTGGTCTTGGCCTGGTAATAACCCTGGGAAACCTGCCAGAGGTAAAACAGAAATACTCTGGAGAGAGAGACTCTCTACCGAGGTCACACAAGAGTCTCACAGATAAAGTCCTGCTGAACCTGAGTTTACCGTTCAAAGTTACAAAACACATAAGGACCAATTTTTTACTACAACTGAACAAAGGAGATTTATACCAATAAGAACCAAAGTTAGTAAATAGACTAGGGACCATAAATCAAGTACCTGCCAATGGTTAACGTCATAAACAAAGGAATCAAAAACAGACAAGAACAAGATGCTATCAACAACGAGCAGAAGATTTTTTAAATTAGCCAAACAGAATTGCTAGAAATGGAAAGAAGAATAGCAAATTAGATGCATATGGAGAAAACAGAGTGGTTAAGAGGCATGAGGAAATTACAAAAGGTAGCACAGAGTTAAAGAGACTGAAGAAATGAAACAGGGGAATAAAAGAGGTCCAGAAATAACAGGGGAATAAAAGAGGTCCAGAAATGAGGACGGTCAACAGGTAATCCAAAGGAAGGAACAGAGAGAGGCAAAGAGGGAGAGGCAATATTTGAAGAGCTACTAGGTAAATTTCAAGAGTTGATGAAAAATATGGATCAAGGTAAATTAAGCTTTCATATAGTTTAGATACAACAGATCTTTGCAAAGCTAAACAATGTTACTGACTGTTGAATCTTTTACATTAACTAAGTTTAATTACCACATGAACAACTGTTCCAAATTCAAGAGGCAAAGTCCCAACCCAAGAAGGATAAAAATAAAATCTGCACCTAGACACAGCATAAGGATACAACAGGACAGCACAAAGAGAAGATCTTAAAAAAGCAACAAGAAAGGGGAAAAAAAGGACAAATATTCTGTGAGGAAATAACTGAACTGGATTCTCAGCAGAAACTTTTAAGTGAGTATCAAGAAGACAAAAGACCATAATAATAAAGTTCTAAGAGAAAATAACTGTAATTACTAGAAGTAAATACCCAGAGAAACTATGAAAGAAAATATAATTATTTTGAAACACTTTCAGAACACAAAAAGGAAAACAAAATAAAAACTTAAGTGTTTAACAGACCATCACTGAAAGAACTATTTATGAATGTACTTCAGAACACAAAAACTAACCACTTAAATGAGGCATGCGATGCAAGAAGGAAAAGAAATTAACCCAAACAAGCACCGATTCAGTTAAAGAATAAAAATTAACTGGAGGCTGGGGGCAAGGAGCAGGATAAAACCAAAGTGAAACTAAAACACTAGACAATTATAACATGTTAAGTCATAAAGCGAGAAATCAGAATTCAAGGATTCTTAAAGACGTTATGTTCTTTGGGAAAAGAACAGTGTCATTATAACTAACTTTAGACCTAGTTAAGAACAGATATTAACCATATACCTGATAAGGCACTAATAAGCATGATATATAAAGAACTCCTACACTTAACAACACAAAAGAACTTAATTAAAAACTGGGCAAAGGACTTTGAACAGACATCTCTCCAAAGATGATATGCAACTGGCCAACCAGCACATGAGGTTCTGGGTTCAATCCCCAGTACTGCCTCTAAAAATAAATAAACCTAATTATCTGCCCCCCCCCCAAAAAAAACTAAGAAAGAACAAATATCAACAATCAATAATCTAAGCTCCTATTTTAGGCAACTAAAAAAAGATGAGAAAATTAAAACCAAAGTAAACTGAAGAAAAGAAATAATAAAAAATAAAACTGAAACCAGAAAATAAAGAAAAATCAATGAAACCAAAAGCTGATTCTTTGAAAAGATCCATAAAAATATATCAGCCTCTAGCCAGGCTAACTAAAAAAAAAAAAAGAGAGAAAACACAAATTATTAATACCAGAAATGAAACAGTAGACACCAGTAATCAAAACAGTATGGTACTGGCACAAAAACAGACACACAGGTCAATGGAACAGAATAGAAAGTCTAGAAAGAAACCCATGCACTTATGGTCAATTAATCTATGACAAAGGAGGCAAAAATATGCAATGGAGAAAAGACAGTCTCTTCAATAAGTGGTGCTGGGAAAACTGGACAGCCACCTGCAAAAGACTAAACCTAGAACATTCTCTAACAACACCATGCACAAAAATAAACTCAAAATGGATTAAAGACCAGATCTATAAAACTCCTAGAGGAAAGCACAGGCAAAACACTCTTTGACATAAATCACAGCAATATTTCTTTCAAACCAGCTCCTAGAGTAATGGGAATAAAAGCAAAAATAAACAAATGGGACCTAATTAAACTGAAAAGCTTTTGCACAGCTAAGGATACCATCAACAAAACAAAAAGACAACCTGCAGAATGGGAGAAAATACTCGCAAATGATGCCGACCAACAAGGGAGTAATCTCCAAAATATACAAATAGCTCATACAGCTTAATATAAAAAAAACAAGAAACCTAATCAAAAAATTGGCAGAAGACCTAAATGGACATCTCTCCAAAGAAGACATCCAGATGGCCAAAAGGCACATAAAAAGATGCTCAACATCGCTAATTGTTAGAGAAATGCAAATCAAAACTACAATGGAGTATCACCTCACACAAGTCAGAATGGCCACCATTCAAAAGTCCACAAACAACAAATGCTGGAGAGAGTGTGGAGAAAAAGGAACCCTCCTACACTGCTGGTGGGAATGTAAATTGGTGCAGCCACTATGAAGGACAGTATGGAGGTTCCTTAAAAAGCTAAAAACACACTTACCATATGATCCAGCAATCCCACTCCTGGGCATATAACTGGAGAAAAACATAATTCAAAAAGACACATGCACTCCAACATTCACAGCAGCACTATTTACAATAGTGAAGAAATGGAAACAACCTAAATGCCCATCAACAGATGCCTGGATAAGAAGTTGTGGTATATATATATATACACACATACACACACGATGGAATACTACTCAGCCTTAAAAAAGGATAAGATAATGCCATTTGCAGCAACATGGATGGACCTGGAGGTCATCATCCTAAGTGAAGTTAAGCCAGAAAAAGAAAGAAAAAATACCATATGATACCACTTATATGTGGAATCTTAAAAAAAAAAAAAAAGACACAAATGAACTTTTTTACAAAACAGAAACAGACTCACAAACATAGAGAACAAACTTATGGTTACCAGGGGATAAAGCGGGTGGGAAGAGAGAAATTGCGAGTTCAAAGTTTGCACTTCCTGGGGAGGGATGGAATTGTTAGGGATCTTGATTGTGGCGGTGGTTTCATGGGTGTGTACTTCTATCAAAATTCATCAAATTGTATATCTGAAATATGTGTAGTTTACTGTACAGAAATTATACCACAATAAATTTGTTAAAAAAAAAAACTACTCTGTATGATACTATAATGGTGGATACCTGTTACTATACATTTGCCCAAACTCATAGGATATACTATGCCAAGAGTGAACCTAAATGCAAACTATGGACTTTGGGTGATGATGTGTGTGGAGGTTTGTCAACGTACTCGGAGGATGCTGGTAACAGAGGAGACCAGGGGGAGGTTGGCAGGGGGTATTATGGGAAATCGCTGTACCTTCTCCTCTATTTTGCTGTGAATCAAAAACTGCGCCAAAAAAGTCATAATGTTTTTTAAAAGTTTAAAAAAAACCCTAAAGTATGATTATGGGAATATTGGGTGCAGGGAGGGGTGAGATCATTGGAAGAGACAAATAACCAATAGGCAAAGGTGATCACCAAATTGTACACTGAAAACACACAAATTAACAGGACTAATGTTGGAAAGAATGACATTAAACAAGAAACTACAGCCCTTGAGAAATGAGAGGCAGTAATTCCGGGGTTCAGCATGAAGCAACAATAAGGGCACTGGGTGATACAGTCTGATACGAGATTTGAACGTAGGGGAAAGGAGGGAAGGAACACAGCCTGGGCCATAAGAGAAAATCAGCCACCATTTGAGAGAGAAAAACCAACTCAACAATGATCCCCTGAGAAAGTCCAGGCAAAAGAGAAACAGCCTTAAGTGGGATTTGAGGAAATACCAAATACCACTTCTCTCCAACCCCAAGATCCCCTCCATTAATTGCACTTAAAGCCTAGAGCCACCAGATGGAGCCCAAGCTCAGCCTTCAAAACACGCCAAGGCCCTGGAGGTGTTGGAAACACAGAGCCTGCCTCCCTCCCTCGGCCTCTCAGGTCCTGCTCCCCACCCCCACCCCACCCCACCCCGATTATTCCTCCCTCTCCACCACTGGGTGTCCCTGGGAACTATCTTCCTCTGTCTTATCGCTGCTTCTCTGGCTTCCTTTCTCCTCCTTTTCCCAGCTAATAGGCCTCCTCATTCTCTAGTCAAAAATGGAGAGGGAAAAAAACCCTTCATTTATGTATTTTTATGAGAAAGGAACCTTTCCCCTTACTCCCATCTACTTTTCCTACATACAAAAACACTTGTTTTGGCCTTTTCCCTAGTGGTACAGTAAAAAACAAATAAAAAACCCTACCGATTTATACACAGGATGGAGGTGATGGGGGACTGAAACAGTATGGGTCATAAACCACTTTTAAATAAGTAGACACAGAGGCTCTGTACTGGCACGGCAGCTACTGGAAGACAGTACATGATGCTTCTGAAAAGTGCTTTACAACAGCTCGTCCTCATAATATGCCAGCCAGCCAGCCAGTAAACTGCATACTCTAAAGAGAGGAACTGATGTATAAACTTTACCTTAGGCTGTTTTTTAAAAAAAACCCAGCTTACTTCAAATTTCATGTATACTAACTTATACTACAGTTGTCATAAATAAATCCCTTTTTTAAAAGAGGGAAATGTAAACTTTAGTACGGCTCCATCTATAAATTATAATTTGGAATTAGGAGAGTCCAGGAATTACACTGTTTTATTCAGTTGGCTTTTAGTGCCAATTTTATGTGTTCTGTTCAAGACTGATATGAATCAACCAGTACAGCACAAGGAATGAAAAAGCTAAACCCACTGAATAATACAGCAAATACTGGAAATATCAAAAGGAAGAGTTATCACACACCACAACTCAAAATCCTTTAAAGGTCCACACTGCTTTCAGGATAAAACCAGAAATCCCCCACGGCATGTAAGGTCCTTCACGACCTGGCCCTACCTACCTCCTCAGCCTCGTCTTCAGACTCCGCACAGGCTCTGCAAGCTTGCAGCTCCAGGACTTCACTAGCTTGACTGTCATTCCTTCTCATTTCTTCAAATCCCACCTTAGGCAACACCTCCTCCTGGAAGCTCCTGGAGCAGCTCCTTCCTGAAACCTTAGGCCAGGTCAGGGCCTCCCTTTCTTGCGCTTAGTCTGCGGTAGTGGTCCCTTCACAGCGCTTATCACCAGGTACTCAAGTTTTATTTCCTCATTTTCTCTCTCCAACTTGTTTCTTATTCACCACTGTATTCTCAGCACCCAGCAGAAAGCCTAGCACATAATTAATGCTTAAAATCTTATGAGTGAATGGCTGAATGAGCCCCACCCCCAATTATTAAATGGGTGGTCAGCCCTTTGGCACTAACCATCAACAGAAAACTAAAAAAGTTGTCAAGGAGCTCCTCACTCACGGATTTACAATGGAGAAAACAACTGACAAGAGAAGGTACAGCCGGCAGCCAGCACAGATGTCAGGTCCTGTGGTAACGCCCTGAGAGCTCTCGCCCCAAGCCCCAAGCCATGTGCACAGTGCTTCTCCCTGCTGGACAGTGACCCTTCTGGCTTTCAGCTCTAGGCCATGGAAATGGGACATAAATACCAAAAAAATCACACCACTCATATAGGTTCTAGTTATTGGACCAAGTGTTGAGAAGGAGCAGAAAATATTTCTGGGTCTTCTTCCACCCCTTAGGATGGGATTCCAGAGCCAAAACACAACTAAAAGGTCATTTAGTCCACTGACTTCAAACCAGACTCAGCAAATCCCCTCAGGGCTCACCTGGGGAAAGCGCAGGACGAAGGTCTGAGAGGCTGAGTCAGACGTCTTTGCTCACAACTTCAAAGCAACTGCTTTTAGCTTCTTAACATACCAGGCTTCCCCATATGACCTCAGGCAGAGTTCTACTGCTTTTATTTAAAATAAAACTACCTATTTGGACCAATTCCTTTATTTTAAAAATAAAGGAACTGAGACTCCAGTCTTCTCCAGCAACTTAGTAACTTAGCCAAAGAGTTTAGTCTCCTGACTCTCTACCCAAGACTCTTCCCATTGTGAGAAATCACTTCCCTACAAATTCTTAAGCATTTTCACAAAATGAGGAGTTCTCATTATACACAGGCCAATAACAACAGAAAGGTATAAAGGAAACAAATAAAGGGCAACCACAAATTGAGCATGACTATACTACAGACAATATATTAAGTATTTAATATACATGGCTTTCTCTAGGAATGCCAGATCTACAGCGTTCTTTCTCTTGAACAAATTACTTCTCTGAGGTTCTGTGATCCATACAAAGACAGTATGCTAAACCCCTGGCGTGTAAGGCACTTAGCAGACTACCCTGCACAACAAACAGTACACAGCCACAACAAACAGCCTTCACAATAACCGTCACAACAAACAGCC
The DNA here is from genome assembly GCF_036321535.1 of Camelus dromedarius. Classification (NCBI taxonomy): domain Eukaryota; kingdom Metazoa; phylum Chordata; class Mammalia; order Artiodactyla; family Camelidae; genus Camelus; species Camelus dromedarius. The sequence goes on along the minus strand of NC_087449.1, from coordinate 55,223,580 downwards.
TTCACAATAACCGTACGGGATGGGTACCCCTGAACTCGCCCAAGGTCACACAGCTAGTAAGAAGTATAGCCAGATGGTGAACAAAGTCTAGTTCCAGAGTCCATATTCCTTTAAGAATGCTACCCTGTTTGGTCACTGATCTCCATTCCTCAGTCCCTTCCACTGAAAAAGTAAGAGTATCAACCTGTCCACCTCACAGCACAAGTTAAAGTCAGCAAAGGCCTCTGAGAAGTCTTATGCACACCTAAGGCAAGTTTCACTAGGCAGAAGCCTCCTAAAAACAGTGACTCACTGAAACTGGTTTCAACGCTTCAATCCAGGGAAAACAAGGAAATGGATCGAAAATGGGGTGAGTGTCACTTATCTCTGACCTTTTGGCCCTAAGCACAGCCAGAGAAAGAAATGCTTCGCTACCTCCAGGACCATCCACAAGGGGAAGAGACAGCTGCCGCTCTTTCCGGCCCTCCTGCATTCCCCATCAAGTACACTTATCCAGGGAAAACGCGCTTCTTCAGCAGACATCTACGGAACACCTACAATGCACCCAGCATTCTGCCGAGTGCTAGTGGGAGGTCACTGAGACCCGACCTTTACCTTTATGAAATCAGAAAGCTAGAACCAATTGCAAAACAAGAATAAAGAGGCCTCCCTGACCACCTCACATAACCGAGCACCCACTCTTCTGCTCCCAGTCCTCTTGCCCTGCTTTTTAAACTTAGTACATTTCACCACCTGATATATGTGCACTGGAAGCTCAGAAGTGATTAATTGTGCCCAAGGGTGGGGTCTGGGAAGGAAATTGTTTATCTTAAGCAACAGAAATCATGGGAAAGTGAAGAGGGAAGGGTGGTCCATTCTTTAACGTCAATTCCTCCGCCTACACACACCAGTGTCTAACTCAGTTCCAGTTCACACTAGAAAGATACAGCACCAACGGGCTCTCATTCAAAGCTCCTTTCTGCCAAAGGTCTTGAACCCAGTTCTAAGTGGCCCTGTCCAGCAACTGGAGGCTGGTTCTTTTTCCTGTCCTAGTGGGCCAGGAAGGTCTGAAATAGGACATAATCACACTTGCACTGCCCTTTCTCCTAACACAGCTGCCGTGATTCAATTCCTTTTCCCAACAGTCATTTAAAGTAAGGAAGGGGTCGGCAAGGTTTTTGTTACAGTTTGATAGTATCCTTATTAGTATACAACTTAGTTTGATAGTAAATATTTTAGGCTTTATAAGGCCTAAGGTCTCTGTCCCAACTACTTAACTCCGCCATTGTAGTGTGAGGCAGCCATACACAATGTGTAAGCGAATGTAAACTTTATTTACAGTAATAGGCAGAAGCCCTGTGGACCACAGTTTGCTAGTCCCTGATCTAAAGGAAAATGGGAGACTTATTTTTAAGCAGCTTCCTCCTGACAATTTCTAGTTATCTGTCTTAAAACCTTAGGCTGTCCACATCTCACCATCACTTCTTGAGTGTTTTGGTTTAATTACTGGACTTAAATGATTTTTCCCAGAATCACAAATTCATGTATTTTAGAGATGCAAACCTCAGGGTTGGGAGCCCAACCAGCACGCAGAGATTCTCCAGTTTGGAAAGGATTTAGAGATCATTTCATCCAACCTCCTACTCAATGAAGAAATTATCCAGCAAGTAGTCATTCAGCTCCTTTTCAAACACTTCTAATGGGAGGAGGACACTCATTTCCTCCCAAGGCAACTCATTTCATCTTTGGACAGCTCTAGATAAGATACTCCACTCATTCTTCTTAGCACATTTAACCACTTACTTCCTTGAGAATCTGTTTACCATTTGACTCTTTTTACTAGGTGGTAAGATCTACAAGGTCAGGAACATGGTTTTTTGTATTTGTAGCTGTTTTTTACTACTGTGTCTCCAGCACTTTGAACAGTAGTACATAAAGCAATTACTTACAGGGAGGGAGGAAGGAAGGAATGGAGGAAGGAAGGAAGGAAGGAAGGAAGGAAGGAAGGAAGGAAGGAAGGAAGGAAGGAAGGAAGGGCAAACAAAACAATGCTACATGTGGAGAACTCTAAGTACCTCAGCTGTACTGACATGACAGGCACAGGGGAAGAGCAGAGCAGGTAACGGATAGGGTTGGGTGTAGACAGGGTGCAACATGGAAGCCCTGAAATCTCACAGCAAGTGCAGAGGCTTGAGGTGGTGATATCTGAGGAACAAGTTTAGAATTCCCCTCTTCTTTCCTTCCTTCCAAGCCTCCCCTGCCCCATTCTGATGGTGAACATATTTCACTGCAGCACGTTTTCTGAAGCCTTTTCAAACAGCCCCTACCCCAACAAAAATGCGCAGCCCAAAAACCTGTAGATACAGTAGCCCCCTCTTACCCACTGGGATATGTTTCAAGACTGCTGGTGGATGCCTGCAACCACAGACAGTACCAAATCCTATGTATATACTGTTTTTTCTGTACAGTTGACCTTCAAACAATGTGGGGGTTACAGGTAATGACCTTCTGAGCACTTAAAAATCCATGCACAACTTAGGAGGGCCAGCTATATGCAGTTCCTCTGTATATGCGGTTCCTCCGTATCCTGGGCTCTGCCAACCACAGGTCATGTTGTATTCAGTAATATTTACTACTGAAAAATATCCACATAGAAATGGACCCGTGCAGTTCAAACCTGTGTTGTTCAAAGGTCAACTGGACAAAGAGATGGAGTGAGATTTCATCACGCTACTCAGAATAATGTGCAGTTCAAAACTTATAAATTGTTTATTTCTGGAATTTTCCATTTAATATTTCTGGCTGACCTGATCCATCCTAAGTGCCACATAAGTTTAAGCTTACATTATTTACTATTTTTTTTCCATTTCAACTTGAAAGTTTCAATCAATAGTTTCAATTGTTTAAATATTTTCTACACCTTCCAGTTTAGAAGCATTCACTCACTATGAATCTAACAGGCATGTCTTTTCTGTATCTTCACCCAAACTGATGTTCAAATTGTTAAACAAAATGTAACCAAGAGCAGCCCTCTAGAATGCCACTAAAAACAACCCCTCGAGATGAACATTCATCCATTAATCAGTACTTGTACATTACCTACATGCAAGGCAGCCCCAAATTTTCTTTGTCTTGGGGCCACATGAGAAAATGTTAAATACCTAATTTTAGCACTTAACACACATTACCTTGGTAGCATATTCCTAATCCCCAATCTAGTAACTTTTTCAAAAATGAATTGCCCTGATATACGTCAAAGTGCTACATGGTAATTGCCCCGGATGGTGTGGGGTTTTCCCTTTATTTTCTAATACTTCTGTAACAAAACTGTACTGATTTTTACAGTTTAAGCAAAATCATGGCAAAACTTGAAGAAAAGAAAAAAAGCACTACCAGTTAGCACGAGTTACTCGACTTCAAGGGTCATCATTGTGTTCGCACTCTTTGCTCAGTCGGTTTTAGAATTTTACCAGGGATCATTGTCAGGTTTCCAATGATACCCTCAAACCCATGTGACCTAGAGGTTATCGCCAGATAAACCAAACATCTCTACAGGGAGAATCAGAATTCAACTCTCCTTTCAAAAAATGTATGTCCAGAATCCATTCCCTTCTGGCTCTGCAGCACCACCACCCAGTCCGAGCCACCCACTGTCCCTGCGCTGACTGCTGACAATGGCAAAAGCTTCCTACCTGGTCTCCCTGCTCCTACTGCTGCCCAACTTTCCCCACCCTCCACAGTCTATCCTCCAACAGCAAACAGAGTAACAAGCCTTTTAAAACATCAAGTCAGATCATGTCTCTGCTGTCCACTCCCCAGTGGCTCCCGTCTCACTCAGGAAAAAAATGCACTCCAAAGGTCTTATTCCAGTTCTCATTCCTGCGTCCCATTCCTTCTCTGCTCTCATCTCCTAGTGCTCATTCCTGACCACTCCAGTCCAGCACACTGGCCTCCTTGTGCTTGGACACAACAAGTCACACTCAGACCTCAGGGCTTTCATGCTTGCTGTTCCCTCTGCCCAAGGTGCTCTTCTCCCAGGTATCTCCCTGGGGGCATTCCCCACGTCTTTCAGATCTTGGCTTAAAATATCACCTCATCAGAGGTCTTCCCTGACGACCTTCCATAAAGCAGCCACCCCCCAGCTCCCCATCACTCCCTGATCACCTCACCCTGCTTCTGTTCTTCTGAGTACCTGTCACCTAGTGGTTGTTATTTATTTCTTAACCTATTTGTTTATTTACATCTAGTTATTTATTTTTTAAATGTTTCTACCCATTCGAATATAATCCTTGAGAACAAGAATTTTTTCTGTTTTCTTCAATGCTGTATACTTAGCTCCAGGAACTGTACTAGGCACGGACTAGGTGGTATTACCAGAACATAAGCCCTAGTATACGGCAAGATACTCTATGTATAAGAGGTGTGTGTAATAAATTTTGTTGATGAAAATGATTACTTCCCTTCCTCTAAAATTCACCAAATATATTAAAAAACACTGGTGTTCCACTAAAACAGACTAAGGTGCTCTCAGAAAGATCAATGAACAAATGAATACGGCTACCACTCCGCCCAACCAAAAGCGAATTTCATTGCCCAGTTCCCTGGGGGAGGAAAAGTGCCCCCAGGGAAAGGAAAAGAACAAGAATCCTGAACTAATTAGCCAGGCAAGAGCTTGCCTCAGAGTTTCCCACTCCCTCAAGAAGAGCGCGTACTCTCCCTAACTATGCCTGTTTCCAGGAGGGGCTCCCATGAGAATGAGAGGTCTTGCTAAGGTTCCTTATCCACATCCAGTCACTCCTATGCCTGGAACCCACCTCCCAGACTCATTCTCTGGTTGTCCCATTGCTCAACCTTCCTAGAGAAGGTTCTCTAACTGTTATGCAGCTACCCCTGGTGACCAAGACCACTAGGTCCTCTGGCCACTCACTGCTCAGGTTTCTATCTCCTTAAAACTCTCCACTGCCGTGGTCAACACCACCAATAAAATACTGGCACACAGAATCCGGTAAGTGCTAGGAAAAGGAACCAGCTGTCAGTCACTGCCTCAACCAAAAAGTAACTTTCTCAAAAGGGAAACATTATAGGGCAATGGAAATACCCCAGGTTTGAAATCTAGCCCTACCGTCTACTACCTGTGTGAACTTAGAGAAGTTACTAAACCTCTCTAAACTGATTTCTCTGTGGCGGAAGTACCAGCACTTACCGCGCAGGCCGGTGTAAATGTTAAGGGAGATGATGCATGTCAAACAGGGCTGTGCCTGGCACAGAGTAAGTACCCAGTACATGGAAGCTAGGCCTGTTTCTGAAGGTTGGCTCGTGGATTAACTGAGAAACATGTGAGGCACTTAGCATAGTACCCGGCTCAGAACAGGTCATAAACAAATACTGACTTTGACTTTCCTCCCTCTCTTCTAATGGTGGACAAAATGTAGAGACTTCAGAAACCACTCAATTCTATCAGTGTGGCTACACAACATACTCACCATTTAGGTAATTAAAGCTTTCTGTCAGTGCTTCGGCTGCTCCCCTGATGCCTGCTGTCTTGGGAACAGTCACTCATTCTCTTTCAATGGCAGTTGCCTCTTGACCTGGAGACAATATAAAGGAAGAGATAGGTAAAACATAAACTGCACCAAGATGGGCTGACCCAAAGGCCTATCCCAGAGACCTTCAGATAAAGAGACAAGGCAGGATCTGGGTCCAGATCCCCACTCCGAAGGAAGTTGGCTCTCTCTCTCCTCAGGGGAGAGAAGGAGTTTGGTACCAGGAGACTTCCCTTTCCTATCAGATGGTACGGTCTCAGGACTGACCTCATTGTCTTTCCTTAAATTAACCAGAACCATACATTCCCCAACAGTCTAAAAACTCATAACATCTTACATCCAGAAAGGACCTCAGAAATCAACTAGTTAAGTGCCCTCATTTTAAGGAAGGAAACTAAAGCTTGGAAAGGGTGAGTCACATAACTGCTTAGGGCTAAAGCTGGGATTCTACTAAAAATAAGATGCTCTGGAATATGGGTAAGAAAAAGAAAAAAAAAAAACCCCAAACATCTGTGGAGTGTCCACCACACCCTGGGAAATATGTTTTATGTTTTATAAGAGACAATAAAACAATGATGTTACTCCCCTTATAGATGAAGAATCTAAATTTCAACAAATCAAGTGACTTGTACAAGGCCTCACCAGCTTGATAGTAAGTGACAGTCAGGGTTAAACCAAGTCTGTCCAACTACAAAAGCCACGTCACCATGCTGACTCTCACTGAAGTGCCTTCTAGACTTGGTCCTCAAAATGGCCCTAAACCACCAATTATCAGTTAGAACAAAAAACAGAACTCTGCCTGCAAACTTTACTCCCGGTTCTCTAACACACCTTCTACAGGAGAGCTGAAACACCTACTAACCCATTGAATCTTACTCCTAATACTGGAGAAGAATAGCTGAAGGAGGAAGAGCTGAGTCAGACTTCTGTCTATCCCAGTCCTGAGGACGAACGGAAAAGCAGCTTCTAAGCTAGTGGCAAAACTAACGCTTTTGTACCTGGTCTTACACTCACACTACCCACTCCTTTCATCACAACTGCCCATCCCTCCCTTACATATCCCACAGACCATCCTGTGACCTCCTTCCAAGGCTGCTGGTCCCTTTAATCCAATGTCCACACCTCTACCACCAACCCCATGACATACATTTACAGAGTCCATCCCTACCGCCATCCTCCCAGGAAGCTGGAAGGCTAGAATTGAGATGGAGAAATAGTAAAATTATAGCTTTTTAAAAATGGCTTTTTAGAAGATGAGGCCTTGAAGCCTCAAACCAGTAAGACTTAAGAGAGAAGTACTGATATGCGATGAAAACAGCTAGAAAAGAAGTAGAAAAAAGGATCTGTACCAGGGGCCACACCTAAGGGATGGCCTGGGTGAGTGTGGAAGAAGCTTCAGCTCCTCTCCCCCACCACACACTTCAGAAAAAGAATCAGTCTAAGCAGAGTAAGTACGACTGCCATTCAGACAGCTTCAGGACAAGCCCACGACCTCCCGTCTTGCTCCCTCCACCCACCTCACACACACACAGCCCCCTTCCTCTAGAACCTTTCCAATATAAAAACTCTAAACTCCAAGAAATGGCCACACAAATCTGGTCTATCTCCACTAAAGTCTCTGCAACCCAAACAGCAACAGCGACAGCCCTGCTGACAGCCGCTGTCCCCCACCTCCTGCCAAATATGCGGGCTTATTAACAAGGCCAGGAGCCTGTTCTCCTCAAAACAGGATGGACTACGCTGCCCCAAATCAAGCAGACAGGAACGCCAGATGACCCTCATTTGTTTTCAACTGTCTACAGTGACTCCTTACTTCTAAGGGCAAATGATTTCTTGCCTTTGCTTCTGAATGTCACTTACTTCCTGCATCCTCAGTGTACTGGCCTTCTGTCCCCAGAAACAAGAGGATGACTGTAAACATCCTCAAACTCTTTAGTGCTGCCCCTTCAGAGAGCTCTCCACCCCAGCAGAGCCAGCCACATCACCTCCCTCAGGCATCTCTTCCGGTGCTTCTTGCGGTTACCATTGGTAGCGACAGTGGCGGTACTGCGCGTATGTGCTATCTGTCCAGAAGCAGATATGATCTTGGAGAATCCAATCACCTCATTTTCCACAGGAGAAAATGAGCGCCGGTAAGGAGAAAAGACTTTCCCAAGGTTGCAAAGCCGGTAAAAGTGAACACGGCTGAGTCCACCTAAGGTAATTAACAAGCCATACTGAGGAAACGCCATCAGTCCATCCTCATTTGATGGAAATTAATGAAAATTAAAGGTCTCTTAAATGTGTATCACTTTTGTTCCCAAAACACTTTGATAATGGATAAAAATGTCAGTGGGGAATTCTGCTTCGAGTATGCTCCTCCCACACATAAACAACTATATACTCCGGATAAAATATAAAAAAACAACTATCTGAAGTGAACAAAAGCTGGCAGATTTTAGAAGAGAAGCTGAAAACTGGAAACTTGCAGGGGATAAATTCCCCATTTTTAGAGCTTTGCCCTGAGGGTTGTCCAGCTGAAGTTTCAATTAAAAAACCAAACCCTAGGCCTTCTGTCCAGAAGAACCAGAAGACAGAGAGCCCAGAGCAGCCACAGATAATGAGAAGAAAGAAGAGAGTCAGAGGCTGAGAGTCCCAGGTTCTGTGTGTAAGCTCTGCCCAGTCTCCAGCTCACTCCTGAACCATGCCTGCACAGGGCAGAATCCAAGGACCTCAGCTAAGCACAAAGCTGGACCGAGAATTGAACTGCCACCCACTGCAGGCAGAATGTGCCATTTGGGGTCTAACCAGTTAACCTCCTACTAAAACAAAACAACAGAAGTCAGAGTCTCCACAACATAACATTCACATGCCTCCATGTCCAAGATACAATCTCAAATTGCATAAAGAACTAGAAAAAACTAAATGCATTTGCAGGGGAAAAGACAACCTGCAGAGCATAACTCTAAGATCACCCAGATGTTGGAATTAGCAGACAAGGTTATTAAGGCAGCTATTACAACAACTATTAAAAGGAGAGAAATTGAAAGAACATTTTAAGTGGAAATCTGAGAACAGAAATGCAGGATCTGAAATTTTAGAGATTCTCTGAATGGGTTTAAGAACAGAATGAAGAGGACAGAGAAAAGGATCAATGAAGCTTGCCGTTCAACAGAAATTATCCAAACTGAAATAACTGTGGGTCATCCACAGTCTCTAGAAAAACCACCCTCAGGCCCTTCACACCTGAGTATACACAATAATTACTGTTATGAGAAAAACTGGTATCAGAGAGAACCTGAATGACTAGGGAGCACAGAGAAACCATTACCTACAATTCTTTTGGACCAGGCCACCCCTCATCTACTAATTAATCTCTTGTGGTCTTTCAAATACAAGCAAAGAAGAAGGTGGAAAGGTGGAAAATGAGAGGGCAGGATAAAAATTTAAACCTGAGATAACCATAATATTCAAAGTCCTAAGAGTCAAATCTAGTGCCCCACTGTGTGTATTGAGAAGCAAGGAGAGAGTCATGTTTTCCCCTGTAATTGCTGAGGATGAGGTGGCGTTCTCAGGACTGTTCACGAAAAAAGCAAGGAGGGAAACGTTTTCATGTTTTTTCTGCCCTGTGTGGTCTCTTCAGCAAACAGCCAACCTGGTAAACTGGCTACTGGCAGGGTGGGGTGGGAACAACTGGCAGTGTGCGGCTGAAGAGTACCAGCAGCCCGGTGACAGCCAACCTAGTGCCACCTAGAGTGGTAAAGCAACTAACCTAGTGCCTTCTCTGACCAGCTTCCCACACTCAAGTCACTTGTGCTGGAGTTCAGCTGCAGAAGACATGTCAACTTCTGCAAGCCCTGCCTTCTTCTCACTCATGCCCTTCTTCTCCACCCACCCCGCCTGCCCACAGCAAAGAGAATCCAGAGCCCTCTAAGTGCTCTTTTCTGACTAAAGTAGGAAACTGAGAAAAGAAGGAGCCATCTAAGTGCAAAGAACCTTGGACTGGGAGCTCTGCCACTGACACTACCAGACTTCACACAAGTCTTTTACACTCTCTGGGTCTCAGTTTTATCAGCTGAAATAAAGTCAGAATTGTATCTTAGGTCCTTTCCGATAACACCATGTATGACATCCTTATCCATGCTATCTCCAACTGCCCTCTAAGAAACCGTAATAGGTCCCAAAAGGCAGAAGTGGAGACACACCAATTTACGTGATTCATTAGAGTACCTCAGGGTTATATCGTTACTCAGACTCTTAAAAGATAGTTTTTAATTAATAAAATCCTGTCATTAATTCTTAAATTGTGTTAATAATAGAGATTTCAGTACCTCTCTGAAGTGGAGGGCTGCTAAAATAATGCTGCTCTTTTTCTAATTCTCCCAGGATAACTTTTTATCCATGTAACTTTTAGGATGAGAAGAAGGTACTTTTATCCCCCATATGACAGTTGAGCAAGCAGAGTTGTGACTCTTTTAGGAAAGCCAGAAACAGACAGGATTGGCCTCCAATAATCCCATCTCTGAGTTTCAGCGTTTCTTCACCTCACTAAAGAAGCCTTCCTTACCCAGTAGAGACCCAAAAATATAAACAAGATTGGAATTGGAGAGAAAGAACTTAAGAACTTTCAAGCACTTTGGAAGTGCTTATTATTAATAAACAATTGGTAAGACTAGCTTGCAATTAGCATATCTATTTAAACACAGGCTCTCAAGGACACCACCTGGCTCTGCTGTTTCCTTTCCTAACAAGTAGGTTATAATTGAGACTAGGCTTCCTTGCAATTAGCCCATGTTTGTGGGGTTTAGCAACAGAACCACATGCCTAAAATTGTTGTTTATTCACCTGTTTTAACAAAGTTGGCTGAATCAGAAGAACATGTTGGCTCCCTTCCACCCCTAGAAGTCTATGATTAGGATACCAAGGGGCCACAAGGAGTACAGCAAGTAATGGCAAAAGTAGTTAAACAGCAAGTCACAGAAACTACCCTAAGGAGAAAAGAACCAAGGTGATTTATTACCTAATTTAACCTTCAGGATAGCACTATCAAGTAAACACCATCATGTTTATTTTACAAATGAGGAAAAAAATAAAGGTTCAAAGTCATATCATGGTATGTGGTAAATGGATTCTCACCTAGGTATTTCTGCCCCCAAATCTTGCTTCCTCCTCGCCATTATACTATCCCTTTAAGGAATTAGCTCTCAGATCTTACCCCCAAGAAAGCCAGTCCTGATCCACAGGCCAATCATCAGAAACCTTCATGAGGTAGATGTTTCATTCATTCATTTATTCATTTAAATATTGACTGACAGTGCATCAAGCTCTAGGTAGATGTTTCATTCATTCATTTATTCATTTAAATATTGACTGACAGTGCATCAAGCTCTGAGGCAAGCACGGGATAAAAGTGAGTAGAAACAGAAACAGTCTTTGAGGCAATTACTGTATAGTACAACAGAAAAACACCAAAGGATCATATTAAATTTAAAATACATGAAACACAGTTAATAGAAAGTGACCCCCTGGGGGAGATCTAGGAAGGCTCCAACTAGTAATGAGACCATTCCAAGTAGAAGAGGCAGCATGGTGAGCTTGAGAAATTAAAGCCAACCTGGGTAACGAAAGAAAGGAAAACCAGTAGACACAAGAGATGAAGTGAGGCTGCAAAGATATGGAGAGAGACATACATGCAGGCCTCTGGCGCCCAGATGATGGATTTGGGTCTTTATCCAAATAGTTTAAGTCATTTAAGTGTTAAAAAAGGGTAAGATGTGTACATTTCAAAAAGATCACTTTGGCTTCAGCATAGACAACAGATGAAAGGAAGTAAGAATGATGCCAAGAGATCAGTAAGGAGGCTAGTTCTGTGGTCTCAGAGAGATAAAAGCTAACAATACTGGGTGCTTACAGGGCACTTATTGTGTACCAGGCACTGTTCCAGGCAATTTATATAAATTTAATCCATGTAACAACTCTGCTGAACAGATACTTTAATCAGCACTAAACAGATACTACCATAAGGTTAAATAATTTAACAGAATTATATGCCTCCCCACTTCACGTTCTCACTTCCCTCATGATCAGTCCCTTGCAAACAACTTTAACTCACTTGACCCCCCCCATCCCTTCATATTCAACTATTAAAACTTCAATCCCCGTTAAACCAAACCAACAACCTCTCCAGGCCTACACCAAAGCAGCTAAGTTTATAAACTAAGTTGTGTCTCAACAGAAATCCAACTGCATTGGCTATTATCATTTTAAATTTATCACCACAAATTTCAAATAGGGCCTTCAATGCCGCCAGCCATCCTGATATATTTCCCCTAGGAGGTTCACTCTCCTACTCTCCAAAATGACTCACATTTTTTTCTCTCTTGATAAACCTCTAGCCCCCATCAGCTAATGACTTAGTCACCGAGAAGCAGCATTCAGACCATCATTGTCCTAACTCCAAATCTAACAATACACCACCATTCTGCTTTCCCTACTGCTACAGTGAAGAATCTTCGTTGGTATATACGTTGGTATGTCCATCAGCATACAAACATGCTGGAGAATGGTGCTAGTTGAAGTGTAGTCCACAAACCAGCACTGGCTCACAAACTCTGACTGTTACAGGTACAAAAGCTGAGAGTAAGCATTTAGACACTTGTGTAGCAAGCTGACATGGCTGTGACATCCAAGCATACGATCAGTGGACTTCTCATACCAGGTCTGGACCAGTAAGGGTGTTGGTGAACTCACAGGGGAAGTCACGTGTGGAGTAAGCTACGTACAAATCATACACAGCACTACCACATGGGGGTCCCAGACAGATTAGGGAAAAATTAACTGGTCCTGCATCATGGATAGCTTGAGAAGCCCTCCTCCACAAAAGTGCTTCTCAAACTTGAATGTGTATACAAATCAGCTGGGAATCTCACTAAAATGAAGAATCTGATTCAGCAGGTCTGAGGTAGGGCCTGAGAGTCTATATTTTTAACAAGTTCCCAAATTGATCCAGAGACCATATTTGAGAAGCAAGATTCTAGAATTTCCCACCTTAAAAAACAAACAAACAGAAATAAACTCTCTCCTGATCTCACATTTCCTTCCAGCTACGCCAGCCTCAGCATCTCTGCTTCTCTTCAAAGCTAAATACCTCTGGAAAGAGTTGTCTGTACTCTTCACTTCCTCCCCTTTCTCTCAGTTCATTCCAATCCTCAACACTCCACTAAAACGGTGCATTGGGGGCAAAGGCCTCAATATCTCCAAATTCTATGGCCACCTCTTTGACCAATAAGTAGCATTTAACACAACCACTCTTTCTCCATCAAAACACTTTCTTCCTTGGTTCCAGGACATCATACTTGCCTGATCTTCCTCCTACTCCACTGGGTCATCCCTATTCAGTTTTGCTGGGTCCTCCTCTGCTTGACCAGGGCCAGTCCTGGACCATTTTTCTTTGTCTGTGCCTTCCCTTCTTTGGCTGGTCTCATCCAGGTCCGTGACTTAATATCATGACTTCCAAAGTTTTTATCTCCAGCACTGAACTCCCTGAACTCTAGAAGGGTATCCAACAGGCTACCTGACATCTCTTTCCAGACATCTAACTGACATCTCAAATCCACGTATTCTCGTATTACTGATGGTCTTCACTATCTACTCTTCTCTCCCCAAACCCTTCCTCTTCAAGTCTCCTCCTGTCTCAGGTCACAGCAACACCATTCACCCGACTGTCCAGGCCAAACACCTGGGATCGTCTTGGATTCTTCTTTCTCTCACACCGCACGTGCAAATCCATCACCAAGTCCTATCAACTATACTTCCAAATGTCCTTAAATCTGTCTCTCCGCCCTCTATAACCCCTAATAAGCACCCTGGTCCAAGTCCTGGACTTTCACCCTACAAACTACAATAGCCTCTCCTTAAGCCTCCCTGCTACCAACTATTCCCATTCTCCAAATAGTGACAAATTATATTTATAAAAATTTAATCAGATCAAGACACTATCCCGATTAAAAACAACAAAACAAAACACTTCTACTGGCTTGCCCTTTCACTCAGAATAATCCAAAGTCCTCACCATAGTCTACAAGGTCCTACATGATCTGGCCCCTACCTACTTCTTTGACCTCATCTCCTATCAGGTCCCATCCTCACTTTCTATTTCCTGCACACACTGTTCCCTCTTCCCTTTGTACATCTGGCTCCTTTTGGTCACTGATGAGTCAGCTTAAAATTTACCACCTCTGTAAGAACTTGACCAGCCAATACAAAGTCGCTCTCACCCTCTAACATATCCCCCTGGCTTATGCTCACCTTAGCACTTAACCCTATCTGACACTTTGTCTATTTGTTATTAATTGTCTCTTTCTCCCCATCTCTACCCCCATATTCTGTCTAGCTCAGCACCATATTCCCGGGGCCTAGAACAGTGCCTGACTGACAATAAACTGATGAGTATACAGCACAGGAGAGTGATCTGGGCTGGAGACGTGCATTTATGAGTTATGTGCACAGAGGTGTGGCTACTGAAGCCAATGGAGTGGATGAGCTCATCCAGGGAGAGAGGAAGGCCTGGGAGAGAAGAACAAGCAATAGCTGAAGAATGGAGGATGAGCCTGCAAAAACAACAGAGAAGCACGAGGAAGAACAGGGCAGTGCTACAACACTGAAGCCAAGAGATGAGCGTTTCCGGGAAAAAAGGAGTGGTCAACAGTGTTAACTTCACTGAGAAAATTGAAGATGAAAAATATTTGTTGAATTCAGCTTCATGGAGGACATTAGTGACATTAGTAAGGGGTGTAAGTGATGAGGGCAGAAGCCAGACTGGAACAGGCAGAGTGAGTAGAGTGAGGCAGTGAAGACAGACAGCTTTTTAGAAAGTTTGGCTGTTTGAAAGTGAAGGTGTGGATTAAAGAGAATGCAGAGTTGAAGAAGAGTTGTTTTGTCTGCTTCTGTTTAACGGGGACATTTATCCCAGCACTGCTGCACATATAAGTTGCAAGTCACTCAAATGTTTCACACCCTCACACCCAGCTTAGACTGCTACTTCCCTTGGACTGATTCCTAAATGCCCAGAGTATCATTCTAGAAGTTTTTCTTTATATGTACATCTCTTCCCCCTTACTACAATGGAAGATAAAAACACCCTTCTATATACTTTTGCTTGGTGCTGTCAGGATCAGAATACTGGGCTCTCTTACTAAAGGGCCTGAGTTTAAAAGGGTTTCTGCTGCCATTTTAATTCCAAGGCACATTTGGGGGGGGGGGGGGTATTTCTATCCCAGCAAGAAGTTTCCTTCCACTTTATGGCCCCTAGAGAGTTTCCCTTTGTCTCTATTCCACACTCCCTTATCCGCCCTGCCTGCTGCCCTGGCAACACACCATAAAGAAAAGAGCACACACGGTCTTGGGAGCCAGAGAATCTGGATTCCCACTATAATTCAGTCACATTTCAGATTAGGTGACTAAACTTCACAATCTCAGTTTCTTCAAGTGTATATAGAGATTATAATACCTAAACTTCATGAGGCTGTTGTAGGGGCTATACGATAGTACACATTAAGTGCCTAAGCACATAAGGCCTGGTATAAAATATATCCTATAAATGTTAATTCAATTTTCTTCTCATTAACATTCTGATTAAGCCATACATCCCCTGCATAGGTTTAGTCTGTCTTCCCCTCTGACTAAGTGCACCAGGAAAAAGAAAGGAACCTTGAAGAATTAACTTGCCCAGTTCCAAAAGAAAAGTTTTTTAAAGAAAACTGAGAGAGATGGATGGGTGGGGCCAGAGGTGTAACCAAATAGCGTCTGAAAGGGCAGGGAGGATTCCCAAGTGAGAAGAAATAGTCAGGCTCCCTGCCAGGTTCTCCTGTGTCCCCCCTCCAAGTTCCTTCTTGCAGCTAAGGCTGTGTCTCTTTATCATGTTCTTTTAGTAAGTCATGTTTGCCAACAAGTCTCAAGTCAAAGTCTTCAGTATTTATTAAAAACAAAAAAAAACCAAAAAAAACCCCAGCACTCACACACATACTGGGCCATACAAAGGGCAATGGAATCCTGAGTCCTAGTCTTGTCTCTCCAACGTATTAGTTCTGTGACCCTTGCAGAATTACTATAATTCTGAGTGAAAGTTTCCTCATCTGTAAGACAGAAGTAACAATCTCTCTTGACTACAAGACAAGATTGAAAGGATCAAATGGAATAATGTACATGAATGTACTTTGCACACTATTAAACACAGTTATTGTTATATTATAGGTACACAAAGCAGTTACAGAGTCTACCTTTGGCCAGTCAGGTGTAAGTTTTACTGAGACAGCCCCAGTTCTGGAGTACTCACCCTATTCTATGACCCAAGGCTACCTATTTCCAACTCAAGTCTTCTGACCCTGGCAGCTGAAAATTTTGTACTTTTTCTAATTTCACTTGCTTCCCTTAATTGAGCAAAGTTTTCTGAATTTCTGACTCAATGGCGTCCCCAAGATGGTAAAGATCACTGGACCTGATGATCTCTAAGGGCCCTTTCATCCTATGCTTGCAAAGCACTTTGTCCGCCTACGTGAACAGTTTCCAGTCTACTTTGCATTATAGCTTTATCTTGTATCATCTCCTAAGGAGAGAGCATAAGGTTGTCTTACTGAGATTTATATTCCGCACAGCACGTGACATGCAGCTCTGTACACAGAAAGCACTCAAAAAGTACTGGCTGAATTGACTCAATGCTGATTTCTAGTTTTTTGTACTTATCCACACCACACAATAATTACAGCCTTTCTTATCCTTTAGCAGCTCCATAGGCCTGGAACAATGTGAAACACACAGTCAGTATTTTTTAAAGGACCAGTTTAAGGATCGTTTCTTGATCAAGGTGAAAAAGTTCAGAGCCAATCGACCTATCCTATGATTGTTTAACAACTGCCTCCGGTTACTGACATATATAAACATGACATTTATCAGACTGTCACAGACGGAAACTGTTTAATAGAGTTATCACATGGAGAAAGGTAAATGGAATGCAGAGGCTGGAGACCCTTGTTCTCCCCAGTGGCATCAATAATGTGGTAAAAAGGCAAATATATCAATAGTCAGCAGACCCGGACTCTAAGTTCATCTCTAGAAGGTAGGCAGTCTTCTAAACAGCTCCGGGTGACCTCTACCTCCTAGTATCCATGTTCTATGGGAGTTCCTCCCCTTGACTGTGGGCTGGACCTAATGACTTGTTTGTAATGAAGAGAATACGGCAGGAGTTATGAGATGTCAGTTCTGAGATTAGGTATAAAAGACTATGAATTCTTTTTTTTTTTTTCCCTAATTCTATTTTTTGGGTGTTTTCTTTTTTGCGGTGGGGGGGGGCAATTAGGTTTCTTTATGTATTCTTAATTTTTTATTTTATTTTTTAGTGGAGGTACTGGGGATTGAACCCAGGACCCTGTTCATGGTAAGCACACTCTCTACTGCTGAGGTATAGCCTCCCCCCTGAATTCTTTCTTGCTGCCACCTCTTGCTCACTTTGATGAAGCTAGCTGCTGTGCTAGAAAGGCCCATGTGGCAAGGAACTGAAGGTAGCCTCCACCCACCAACCGGCAAGGAACTGAGGCCCTCAGTCCCACACCCTCGAGGAGCTGAATCCTGCCATTGACCACTGAGAGAACTTTGAACTTCCCCAGTCACACCTTGAGGTGACTGTAGCCCTGGCTGACATCCTGACTGCAGCCTTGTGTGAGACCCTGAACCATGGAACCCAACTAAGCCATGTCCAGAGTCCCAACCCAGAGAAACTGAAATATAATAAATGTATATTATTTTATGCTACTAAATTTTGTTATGCAGCAATATATAACTAAGATACCCTGTATATTACAAAAAAAAAAAGCAGGGGGGATGGATGGAGAGAACCTCTGGATTAAAAGTTTTTTTTTTAATTGAAATACATTCAGTTACAATGTGCCAATTTCTGGTGTACAGCACAATGTCCCAGTTATGCATATACATACATGTATTTGTTTTCATATTCTTAAAAGATTCTTAAAAGACATATCAATCAATCACAGTGTGTGGACCTTAACTGGATCCAGATTCAAACAAACTATAAAAAACAAAACAGAATCATTACATTGATGAAACAACTGGAATTTGACTAGATATCTGATATTAAAGAATGCTTGTTAAATTTTTGACGTGATATTAAAATTATAGGTTTCTTTTTAGTTTTTTTTCCCTTTCTTGGGGGGGATTAGGTTTGTTTGTTTGTTTGTTTGTTTTACTGGAGGCACTACGGTTTGAACCGAGGATCCTGTGCATGCTAAGCACACAGTCTACCACTGAGCTTTACCCTCCCCTCCTTAGATTTCTTTTTAATTTAAAAAGTCCTTAACTTTATAGATGCATACCAAATGCTTACAGATTAAATGATATGATGTCTGGAATTTGCTTCAAATACAGGATGGGATTAAGTGGATGAGGGAGGGTACAGATGAAACACTGGCCGTAAGTATGCAATGGTTGAAACTGGGTATGGGTACACGGGAGTTCATCATGAAGCTTCCTTTTGTACAGGTTTGAAATTCTCCATAACAAAAAGCCTAAGAAAGGGAAAAGGGTTATGTAAAATCCAGGAGCCCAAGGGCCCTTCTAGTTCCAACAACTCATGATCCTACAGCACCTCAAAGCCTATGCTCTGACCTTCCCCAGGTTTCCTGAACTGGATATACCAGTTCAGTCCATGCCAGTGACCTATATTACCACTTTCCCACAAAAACTCTGTTGAGTACTTATACCTAATGAGTTACTTAAAATATTTAGACAATTTGGCCTTAGTAGGTAAAGAGAACTGAGTGATATGACGGCTAATTGCTAGAAGGTACCCGGCACAAATTAGGGGAAACCACCCTAGGGCTTTCTAGTGGAGAAAACCATTATCCGTCACACCTTTTTGTGGCCTGCCTTAGGACACACCAGCCTCTGACCAGTACAGGTATTTTTAAATTTCCTCCTTATGCTGTGTATAAACTTAATTTTTAAAATCCCTTATAGTTTTCTTTCATTACACCTCAAGTATCTCGATGGCTATGAATGACCTATTTTCTAATTTCCAATTTTTTTTAGCTAATTGAAAAAGAAAAGCTCATGGGTCTACAATTCCACAAGAAAAGAACTACAACAGGGAAGAAATTATTATCTGCTTTTTCTTGTCAGTCTGATTCCTAGGTTAGAAAATATTTGAAGTTCCTACTAAACAAGAAGATTCACAAAATAGAGTGAAATTGGAATAGACAAATGGGAACTTAGTAACTAGTTCCCACACTCTTCCTTGGGTACAAAACCACTGCTATTGCCACATTCCACTTCTACTACACAAGATGTCCCAGCTCTAATGTGCCATGATGGCTTCAATCACCCATGCAATATTTACATTCTATCCCCTACCCTTTACCCTCTCTTTAGGAACAGTCCTAAGATAATACTCTATCTAGCTGAGGGGTTTTCAACTCTGGCTAAATATTAGAAAAACCTGGGGAGCACTCAAAACTACCACTACTATCTTACAATTGACTCAATTACAATAAGTCAAAAAAAAGAGGGGAGAGCAAGGGAAGAGGGACCACGCTACATATAAAAAATCAAGAAACATAATTCAATGTACTATGTGGACTCTGGGCGGATCTTTATTCTAACAAACTAACTGCAAAGACATTTTTGAGACAATTAAGGAAATCTGATTATGACCTAGGAATTAGATATTATTAAGAATGTGTTAACGTCATCAAATTTGGTAATGGCACGGTTATGTGAGAAAATGTCCATATTTAGCAATGCATATAGAAGTGTGTAGGGGTAAAATAACATGATATCTAGGATTTGTTTTAAAATTCTCAACAAAAAGAAAAAAAGGAATGAAGCAAATGTAGCAAAATCTTGAAAAGTACTGAGTCTAGATAAATAGATATATGTAGGTTCACTGTATTAGCCTCCCCAGTTTTATGAATGTTTGAAATTTTCATAATAAAAAAAATTAATGCTGACACCTAGGTACAGTCATAAAACTGTTTATCAGCATCTACCACAGCTGAACATATGACCCAGCAATCCCATTCCTGGGCATATATCCAAGAGAAATGAGAGCCTGTCCACCCTAAGACATATACAAGACTAAGAATGTTCATGGCAGTTTTGTCACATAGCCAAAACTGTCCCAACAGTCCAGCAATAGCAGAATAAATAAGTAATTGCAGTACATCCAAACGATGAGACATTACACACTGCTACACGCTACATGGATGAATACCTAGATATGATACTGAGCAAAAAACTCCAGACCCAAAAAGAGTCCACGCTGACTGATTCTATTCATATGAAACTCAAGATAAGACAAAGCTAATCAATGGAGAGAGAAGTCAGAATAAGCAGTCACTTGAGCGCCAGGATTGATGAGGAAGAAGCACGAGGGAGCCTTCCAGAGTTTCGGAAATGTTCTGTATCTCGATCTGATGCATATCTTGATGTGAGTAGTCTTTTATATGACTGTATACACATAAAAATTCACTGAGCATTTTACTGGAAAATTTATATATTTTACTGTAGATAATATCTCAATAATGAACAAATAAATAAATATGGGAATAAAAATCAAAATCATAGGAATCAATATTTTACAAAAGCTCTGTAAGCAATTCTAATATACAGCCAATGATAAGAACCATTTTTCTACCTCAATAAGGTCAAACTTAAAGACTCCCAGGTCTTTTTACTTCCACTGCAATAGTAACTGTGAAACAAGGTAATAAGAATAGAAGCTTAAAAAGATGGTGGAGTGAGACATAGGGAGAGAGGCCCCTCTTAGAAGAGCAAGGATCCAGGGCGAGGGAGGAAAAATCGAGGTCACTGTTAATGGAGCTAAGAACAGAAGTGAAAGAGACAGTGAGGATGACAAATCGATTCTAGTTCTAGCTTATCACCGACTAGCTGTGGGTGTGGCCTTAGGCAAACTGCTTCATTTCTCCAGGCTTCACTAAGGTCTCTTACAGTTTTTTAAACTGGAGAGGAAGGTGAGAGGCATCAAGTAAGAACACGCCCTTTTGAAAGACCCTAGGTTTACCTCTAGCATAGCACTTATCATTCTGTATTGTAATTATCTACTGGTTTATCTCCTCCCACCAAACCTTGAGATCTTAAAAGGCCAGGATCATGTATTTCATCTCTGAATCCAAGCACATGCATAGAACTTGGCACTTAATAATAGTTCAGCAAATGTTCAATAATTTGAGTGCCGATCTTGTTCTTATAAGTATAGATGAAAAAGAGTGATTCATCTCCCACATATACATTCCTTTCAAATAACACTGAATAATAGCATTTCCCTTATTGAGACCAACTAAAGGAAGTCCAGTTTCTAAAATGCCCAGAATCATCAGAAAGGCTCCCTAGGGATGTCCTACCAGAAGGACTCAAAAGTCCATGCCTCCTCCTCCCTAAGTAACATACCTCCTAATAATATCTGATGCTTATACACCATTTCATAGTTCAAAGCACTTTCATTCCCACAATCTCAAATAATCTTCATGAACAAGTCTATAAAGAGGTATTATCAAATCCATTCTATATAATGAGCAAACTGAGGCTCATATTTTAAATACTTTGCTGGCCCAAGGTGAGCTGAAATCTACTAAAGGAGGGTTTCCATATGCAGCCTTTCTCCGGTGCTCAGGAGGAGGAAACAGGAACATCACCATCTCTGCTCGCCTGCATCAGTCCACTGGCTGCTTCTGCTTTATTGAGCTTACTACCTCTTAAATTTTCCTTGTCCCTTTGAGAATCAATTACTCAATTTTTTTTTTCCTTGGCAGGGGGAGGTAATTAGGTTTTGTTTTTTTTTTAATGCAGGTACTGGGGATTGAACCCAGGACCTCATGCATGCTAAGCACACACTCTACCACTGAGCTATACTCTCCTCCCTACATAGATTATGTTTTAAGCAAAAAATAAGCCCATCCCAAGGAGAAAAATCCCAAGACTAAAAACAGCCACACTCAAAACCTTCTGGCTAACATCCTTGTGCATAAAGTTAAAGAAATAAGAGCAAAATCTGCGCCAGCAGGGAGATGTAAAACCTACTGACCAAGCAGCCCCGCCACACTCAGGCAGTTAGTCATGCACAGCTGATTTAGCTGGTACTTGTTTTTATATTTTCTTCAATAATTTGTACCATCTATTGTCGTCTCACCACTGCAAATACTTCAAAGGCAAAGGTCACACTTTCCAGTTAGGAAGGTCCATCTCCTATAAATGAGCATTCTATATATACCCAAACCAAAATTGGACCATGTTATTCTGACCTAATAATTTATATAAACTTTCTCAAAATTAAAAGTTTAAATACTTTAAGTAATTAACAAGCTGACATTCTTCAACACAATAACATATAAATTCTAGAGTCTCTAAGAAACAAACAACGAAGGACACTTAGCACTTACAGTGATGCCAGGTACACATTTGAGTGGGAACTCAATAAAGGTGAACTGAGTAAGTGACAACTGACAGCTTAAAAATCCATTAAAAAATCACTTAAGGCAGAGTGAAACAACCAGGAACCAGGAGAAATGGATAGAGAATGACAAATTAATTGGAGAAACAGCAAATCAGATTCTAAGGCAATGTCACCCAAAGCTTGGGGTCCCACAAGGGAACACTGGATTTAAGCACTGCAGTACATCCACAGCAGAGATCTGCAGGCCAAGTGCACACATTAGGACAAGGACCTACCATGTGGTTCTCTGCTTCACTAGCATCTGGATCAGCCGTAGCTCCCCTTCTTCCCCTAATTACTCCCCGCTACCAATGCCCTGAGGCCCAGCCACAGGACTGCAGGAGTTAATAAACCCGGCAATACTAAAAGTTTAGGAGGAAATTAGCATGCCACCTGACACTTTCCTGGCACAGCCTAAGCCGATTAGATTACAAACACGACTGCAAGATTCCACTACACTGATGGAACTACTCTTTTTCTGCAAACTAAAAATAACCTATTTATCAAATCAGGAGCATTCCTCAAGTATTTTTGCCCTGTCAGCAACCAAAAGTTCCACTTCCTCAAATCCTTCATCTAGTCTAGTGTTTTATTGAATCCAAGCCTCCTCATGTCCCCCAGCTTTCCCCCTCTTCACCCTAATCCTGTGACTACAGCAAGAGACCTAAACCCCTTTCCTAAGTCAAGCTTTTAAAGTTTCCTTTCCACTAACAATACACGTACAAAAGCTTTGTGGCTCCTACCTTGCGCAGAGTCACAAACGGAAGATGGGCTGAGCTGCTGCAAAGAGTAATGAAAAGCAAAGAAAAAATGAAGGACAAGACTGGGCATGATCAGGAAGTTAGCTAAATGCTTTTCACTCAGGCAGGAATGGAAGGAACCCCACCCCTTAGATGAATAAAGCGTAAGGGTGAATGGTTTCTAGTACAGAGCAAGACTGTACTTTATCACCTTACAACATAGCCATCAAGCCTGCCTGATGCATACCCAAAGAGCTCTGAGTACCCCAAAAGAATCATTAGTCTGTTCTAGGGTTGAAGTGACATTTTCAGAGGAAACAAACTTCCATCAAGTTAAGCCAAACAAGTCAGGCTTAAACTGCCGATTTCCTAGTCATAAAGTGCTGAGAGAGGAGCTCAAATCATCAGTAGTTCCCACTCCTCTCAGGCCCTGGGGGTAAACCAGCACTCCATTTCCAAAGGTGGAAAAAAACATGGACTTTGAACTTCCTTATGGGCCCTTGCTCTCTGCAGTAGCACCAGAATGCCACCATACTCTGCCATCCTAAAGAGACCTAACAAAGCATTTGCTATTGTAGAACAGTTACTTGGGGTACACATTAATGTACTTCCCACAGATCCAACTTTCAAGTCTTCTCTACTTTTAACCTTTTACTATCTCTTTAAAGCAAAACAAAAAAAAGTCTTATCTATAAAACCCACACTTTCAGAAACATTCCTCCTGAAAAAAAAATCTAGCCTTCGACCACCCAAGGTACACTGTGGTAAAGTTCCAGGGCGGAATCCTCACTGTGTCAGAGCAAACTGCAAGCTGTAGCCCTTCTAGGGTTCATGAAAATAAAGAACATCAGATCTGGAAAGATCTTTGGGGGTCAATTATCCAGTCCAGATTTTCATTTTAAAGATGGTGAAAATAAGGCCCAAAGAGAGGGAATGGAAGCTTGGAGCAAAGCTGGACCTAAGACCAAGATGTCCAGACTCCCAACTCAGGCCTCTTATGCCACACCTTACCTCTGCAGAATACTGAGTTCATGGGAGTCGAGCGGCTAAGGAAAGAGAAGGAAAAGAAAGCATAAGGTACAAAGCAAAGAGGCCAGCCCTCTGTGAACTCGCCTCCTCCTCTACTGTTTCGCAGTGTGACTCAAGGCCAGTTACTGTTCCTCCATATGCCTTAATTTCAAGAGCTTGTCTCTTAAATATTACATAACTTTTACTAAAAGAAAGATATAAACTGCCACTCACCTCCTATTAGGGCCCCCCAATCACTGGACAGGCAAAGTCAAAATCAACCAAACACTAGGACAGAATGACTATTAAAACCCTCAAACAGAAATATGACATTCTTCAGGGGAAGGGAGCACATTTTAAAAAGATGATTCCATTGGATGACCCCATTGAAGGAAACCACATTACCAGAATTTTCAATTCTCTGAATGTCTGTTTCTTTAAACAGTAAAATGAAAAGTACAGACTTCGTTTCATTCTAAGGTCCTTTCAAGTTCTAAAAGGCTCAACTTCTTTTCAAGAGGTCCCTGCTAAAGGACCCAAAAGGCAAGGTACAAAATAAGCTTGACTGTAAGCCTGGAGATGGGTCCTGGTACTTGGGCTTCCTAGCTACCAGTCTTCCCACAACCTGACAATGAACATCAGTGGTACCATTAAAATTAAACATGGAGAAAACAGTGCATACTTTCTTCGACACTGTGCCCACTAGAATTTTGGCTATGATGCCTTTAAGAACCTGGTTTGACCATCAACAGATGGTTTAAGTTTCCCATTGCTGATTGTTTCCATCCCCTCCCTTGAAATCAAACTGAATGTTTACTGAATGTCTACTACTAAATATATTAAATACTTTCTCAATATCCTCATTCTGTTTATTTTCTCTTTCATTTAGCCTTGTGCATGTTAGAGATTTAAAGACCAATGAAAAAAATTAAAAACCTTAATCACAAACAAATAACTAGAATTTTCAATTAACAGAAAATAAAACAAACAAAAAACTATTGGTGTAAGCAAGCTTTGTTCTAAATCTTATGAATCTATATAGCTAATTCAGTGTTCTTCCAAAGGGTGCTCCTTCCCAGGGATGTGGCTGATGGTGAAAATGCAAAATAATGTAAGCAAAGAGTTTCCTTTTCTGCTGTCTCATCAACACATCTTAATATGGAGACTACAATATATCAGAGATTAAAGCCAAGAATTCAATCAACGCAAAAGGAAATGCAAGATCCACTGTAAATTGTGAAAAGTAGTGAATCTTAAATAAGCAGGGACTTGTGTGCCCACCCACTAAGCCTGGAATAAAGATGATTTCTATCAACAAGATAACAAACAGTAATTTTCAAACCCCAGTATGGATACAGAATTACCTGTTAAAATTGCAGATTCCCAGGCACCACCCTCGAATATTCTGATTATTTGGATCTGCTGTGATTTGCATTTATATTCTGATACAGATAGTCCAAACACTATACTTTTAAAGATACTGTGAGGAGAAAAAAAAGAGGGTTAGGTCTCAACACCTAAATGTACATTTTCTGGAGTAGTGTAACTTACAGTATGTGGTCCAAAGATAACAAGCAGGCTGATTTTCAACAGAACTGGACCCACTCTTTCCTTTCAGTAGACATTTGAGAATTAATATGGGCTGATTTCAATGACTCAACAAGGCAATTCTCCCTTCCACTTCCTAAAGCAACTTCTAAAGATAGTGCTACCTCCACTCCTTAAACCAAAGAGCCTTGCTTCTTATCTTAGGGGGTCACTGGCTTCATTCTAAGACTTCTCAGAGAAGTTGGCCATGTCATCCTAACCAAAGTGAGATCTTAGCTAAAAAACGTTACCCCTTCTCTAACTTGCTCTTGCTTCTCCTGTTACATTTCTCTTCGTGGTACTTAGCATCACCCGAGATTCATTATACTTCATATTTAATATTTATTTACACTCTCCCTCACTAGAACGTAAGCTCTATTAGAAAAGGAGCTTCCCTGCCACTACCATTGTATTCTTAGCACCAGAAGAGCACCTAGCTAAATGTTCATAAATGAATAAAGCACTATTTCAGAAAACAAAATACCATCAACAGATGACTGGATAAAAAAGATGTGATACATATATACAATGAAACAGAAAACAAAGTAAGTTCCTGGTCTTTCATCCTATTCAGTTTACCTGCCACACTCACTGTCATCAGACTTCATATTCTGGGTGGTAATTCTTCTTCCTTTTGATGGTTACATCATTCAGAAAACTGAATCCAGGTGTCAGCCCAGGTAGACTTCTTGCCATGTGACTTTCACTACCTTATGGTAATGTGAGATTTTTTTTTCCCCAACTAAACTGCAACAGAGGTTTAAAGGTCCAGCCTACAGATGTTTCCAAATGACTTATACTCCATAGGAATGATTTGGCTTCTACTATGTGAGAAGTCAAATGCAATGTTGGCAAACACCAATGTGAGAGCTCCAAGTTTCAACAAAAGCAGAACATTATGCTGGCAGCCAAAATCACCTCACTCTATTCTACGTTAGGTCAGCCAAACACTTTCTGTCAAGACTCAGCTAACTCTCACCACACACGTTTGTCTATTCATTCGCTATGGGCAGTAAAATCCCATAAAACACATACTTTATATGCTTTATAAACATCACCCTAATCCTCAAAACAATCCTACATGATAGGTATTATTATTCCCATTTTATAGATTAGGAAATTGAAGCTCCAAGAAGTAAAGCAATTTGCAACTCATAAATAAGTAGTAGGCTGGGATTTGAATGCAGGTCAACTTGACTTGAAATTCTTGCTTTTTTCATTACAACACTCTCATTCTTAAGGCTCCCCACCACCACCATCTTCATCTCCCTCCTTCTGTACTAAGCCTGGCACATAAAGGACATTTGATAAATGTTTGCTGAATCCATGAGAGTTAACGGGGATATTTGAACACAAACTCAAGAATCCACCTAAGATCAAACTCTTCAGTCCAACTTTAGTTTTAAAAACAAAAGAGTTCATTCAACTCCCTTTGAATAATAAAAAGTAAAGAAAAATGTAGCTTTTTCAGTTTAAAAAAACTGGATTTATTCCAAAATGGAACCTATCAAAACATAATTCATTACTATGGAAATCTGGATATAAAGCAAGTGAAATCACAAAAGCAGTGTTGTTTAGCACGCTAAAAGGTGGACATGAAGGAAAATCTGAGTTCAAGCTTCAACTAAGTTTCAACTACAAAACAGGGATAAATGCTCCTGCCTCCCCACCTAACAAGGGTGCCCTAAAATTCAAATGTGATAATGCCTATAGAAACACTTCAAAAACTGTACAGTGTTATACAAAGATAATTATTAGTACGATTTGAACCTTGATGACAGAATAAAAGCCTGACATAAGACTCTTAACCTATAAGGCCAGCATTATTAAAAGTGCCACTATATTTAGAGCTTGGTAAGAGGTGAATGTCCTGCACTCCATCTAGCTTATCCTTAGTAAAGAAAGGATGTGGCTTACACATTACTAATTTTTTTAGGTCTAAGTTGTCTCTCTCCAACTGCACCATTAAGCCTTTTGATGACAGAGAACTAGGATATAAACATCAGTGTCTTGTTTTGTTTTGAGAAGGACCAACAATGACCTCACCACAATGTATGGGGGGAAGGAAAAGACAGGCTCCTCTATATCCAAATAATTCCTTCCTTCAGGCCAAGGCTCTTATCCATTTGGAACAACAGTTGTCAGATCTATAAAAAGGGGTGAAAGAGTCCATACGATTTTTTTCCAGCTATAAAAGCTCTAATTCTTAAGGAGAGCCAATAAACACTATCAGCATAAGCCTATATATTGGCTTAGTCCTTCACATGCTAAAGAGAAAATAAGCAAGACTCAATAATTTTAAATAAAAGACTATAGCATTGGTCTTAATGCCACAAAGTACATTTATCAATGATATTGCTGAGATTGGTAAGGAATGATAAAAAGTGGGGCTTAGGTAGAAGGGGAGAGATGGAAAGAGAGGAGGGGAGGAGGGGAAAGAGAGAATATGAATTAGTTAAGGCGCTATTGGGACTGTGTATGTGAAAATGGTTGTATTTTAAGTAATGAACAAGATAAGAAAATCTCATCATTAGGCTCACCATTCTCTTACTCTCAGCCCTCAGACATAAATTACCATGCTCTGTCAAGATCCAGAATATAAAAATGACAATGAGATTTGTAATCTTGCAACACATTTTAACATCAACATAGCCTTCTTAAGAGTTTCAACATTTCCCACAATCCACCTCTCAACAAAAAAAATCCTCCAACTATTCAGCACATGCTAGTGATACAAATCCCACCCTATCAAACTTGCCTAAGGAAATAAAATCACTTAAAAGAAGCTTCCTGGTTCATTCATCTTCTGTATGTTTCTATATCTATGTGCAAGTCATGTGGCAGAATCCCAATTCAATTTTACATCTGCAAGCAATCAAGGCTGTTACAATTTCAAAGAATACAAGCGCACATAGTATTAGACAAATATTAACTGAATAAACAGATTTAGAACACAAATGACTAATGCACAAATCAGACTGACGAGGAGTGCCCACTACATCCACAGTCTAGGGTCTACATTATTCAGTCTGTTACTCAAGGCCCTAGCATGCTGGCCATCACCTTTTCCCTTCCCTGAAAGGACTAACCTACTCAGTATTTCCTGAGGACAAATTCCTTCACAGTATACCTTTACTCCGACGACATTTCCCCTGCCTGGAATGACCTCCATCTCATCAAGTCTATTCAAGAAACAATTCAATGCCAACTCCCTTTCAGTGTAGCTCTTCCACACCCACCGCTCGTTAACTCCCCCTTCTTGAACACCTTCTGCTGTTTCACATATACACATATACGATATGATAGATGTACTGTTCTCTTATACAGGACACTCTTAAGACTTTTTTTTTTTGCATTTATACCATATTATTCCAACTACAATGCAAAACTCTTTGAAGATGGAGTGTGCACTTGTTATTTCTTTGTATTTCCACCAGTACAATGTTATAACAGTTATTTAATTTAAAAAATATATATATTTAAGGAAAAAAGCAAAAATGGGAAGGTGAGGGCTATATTCTCAGGATACATCAAGTTAATGTTAAAATCAAGCCCTTATCAATGACCTGAATCCTTCAGCTATTTTATGAAGTACAATTTGGATTTCCCTACACAATCAGGTCACTGCCTTCCTCCTCTACTTCATCTCCTATCATTTGGCCACCACACTCTCTGATTCCTCTCTCTGCTCCTTTCACACCAGCCTCCTTGGGTCCTCGGAAAGGTCAGCTTGGCACAACCTTAGGATCTTTGTATGTGCAGCTTCCTCTGCCTTCTCCCAGATCTTCCCTTGGCTGCTGCCTCCACGTAATTCTAGTCACAGTTCACATGTCACTTCCTCAGGATGCCTTCCAGACAATCCTAACTAAGGGTACACTCCCCTCCTCCCATTACTCCCTACTGTTATCAAACTGTTTTGTTTCCCTTTATATCTATCTGAAATCATTCTGTTGATATAAATTTACTGCTCATCTCTCTCAACTAGTATGTAAGCTCCATGATGGCAAGAACTTTGGCAGTCTTGTTCCCCACTGTATCCCAGTGCCTAAAACACTACCTGGCACAGAGGAAACAGTCAGTAAATATAAACCAGAAAAAAAAAGTTTGTTTCCTCTCAGCTAATACTGTAGTTCTCCTCAAGCATGTGAATACTTTTTTCTACTTCCTTATCTCCCACAGCACCTAACAGACTAAATGCACTAGAATTACTCAATAAATGATCAATTCCAGTCTTTTCTGGCATGCCCTTCCAGTTACATCTTTAATTATGTCAACAAATACTAAGTACCTATGATGAACCAGGCACTAAGCTAAGCATCATTCTAATTTCTTACTTTTTTATTTATCATGTTCATCATTGATACTCTGGAAAGTCCAGCACTTGATCATAAGCTAAAGTGCCCTGAGCCCCGTTCCCCCACAGTCAGGTGACATTTTTTTGACTGATGAAATGCAATAAATTGCAGCTACCTGCACAGCACCATACAAACTTAGTACAGTCTTCCAAGACCACCACCCATCCTGCAGATACCAAAATCTGCCAATGCTCAACTTATATAAATGGGCATAGTATTTGCATATAACCTATGCACATCCTTCCATATAACCTATGCACATCCTTCCATATATGTTACTTACAACCCCAATACAGTGTAATTGCTATATAAATACAACGTAAGTACTATGTAGATAGTTGCCTCATGCTTAGTAAATTCAAGTTTTGCTTTTATGGAACTTTCTGGAAAATTTTTTCTCCAAATATATTCCATCTGTGGTTGGTCGAATCCACAGATGCAGAAGGCCAACTGTAGTTATTTTTTAGTCAGAGACCACATACTATTCAATTAATTATATGCCAACCTCTCATATATTATTGCTCTTCAATAGAATATCTCTCGAACAATTTATGTTGGAGAGGATCTGGAGAAAAGGGGATCCTGTGTATACTGTTGATGGGAATGGAAATTGGTGCAACCACTAAGGAAAACAGTATGGAGGTTCCTTTGAAACCTAAAAACATAACTACCATATGATCCGCAATTCCACTCCTGGGTATATGTCTGGAAAAAAACAAAAACACTAATTCAAAAAGACACATGGACCCAAATGTTCACAGTAGCATTATTTACAATAGCCAAGACATGGGAGCAACCCAAGTGCCCACTAACAGATGATTAGATTAATAAGATGTGGTATATAAGTAGACTATTACTCAGCCATAAAAAAGAATGAAAAACTGCCATTTGCAGTAACATGGATGGACCTAGAGAATATTATACTTATTGAAATAAATCAGAGAAAGTCAAATATTATAAAAGGTATACCTTACACGTGGAATCTAAAAAATAATACAAATGAATGTACATACAAAACAGAAACAGAGTCACAGATATAGAAAACAAACTTGTGGTTACCAAAGGGGAGAGAGGAGGGAGGGACAAATTAGGGATAAGGGATTAACAGATACCAACTACTGTATATAAAATAGATGAACAACAAAGATATACTGTATAGTGTGGGAAATTATACCCATTATTTGTAATAACCTATAATAGAGTATAATCTGCAGAAATACTGAATCTGAAATTAGCACAATATTATAAATCAACTATACTTCAATTTAAAAAACTGTAAGACATTCTTCAGAAATCTGGAGATAAACCACAAGTCTCCACTGTCTAGCAAAGGGAACTATATTCAATATCTTATAGTAACTTATGGTAAAAAAGAATATGAAAACAAATACATGTGTGTTCATGTCTGACTGAAGCATTAGGCTGTATACCAGAAATTGACACAACGTTGTAAACTGACTACACTTCAGTAAAAATACACGTATACAAAGAAAAAAACATTTTTAAAAGTAATTCAATTCAGAAAAATACATAAATAAAGAGTATATCAAAGAAAAAAAAGAAATCTGAAGACATCTGAATTTGGACTAATATTTATTATTATTAGAAACATAATTTTTAGGTGTAATAATGGTACAGTCGTTATGTACTAGAGTGTCCTCATTCTAGGGGGTTACACATTTGCAGGTTATCGAGTAATTAAGAAAAATGGATTATACATACAGATTTACAGCTACTTAAGTATAATAAGGCAAACAGTTAACAATTATTGAATCCAGGTGAAAGGTATGAGTATTTAGACTACTGTGTTGGCTTTTCTGTAAGTTTGAATGTTTCATAAGAAGGTGGTGCGGGGAAATGTTTCTCTTAAAAGATGAATATGTGCATTTCTCTAACCTTTAACTACTGGTTGGTTTTCAATACAAGCTTTAACACATAATTAGACAAAAACTGGTCCAGAGAGTACTGTAAGATCCACAAACTGAACCACTAAAACACAAGAAATATCAACAGAAGAGGCAAGAAACAAGAAAAGCTAGCCACCCAAGGCAAAGACAACTTCTGGTCCATATTAGGCCAGGTCCCTTCTGAGGCAGCCTTGGGCTCAGAAGAGGAAGATGCCATATTTTGGAATCCTGCTTCTAGACATGCAGACCGAATCTCCCACCCTCACTCTTCCAAAGACAATCTATGATGAGAAACTAAACCAGAGAATCACAGTGACAATATATATGAATAGGGCTTTTTAAGCTCATTAATGTTTTTAAAATACAATTTGGTTTTTATTGCTGTTGATACTTAAGCAGACATTAACAAATATAATCACAACCAAAAGTGTAATAACTGATTCAGGCAATGATCATCGATGGATGCTAAAACCATTTGGTAGGAGAATAAGACATGGACATTGTCTCAAAGTCATCCCATGGATTACTTACAAAGGGGAGCAGGTACCTTTACAATGAAGTGATCAAACTTACCATCAACAGTAATGGCACAGTCGTATCCACTTACGGGGGGGGTGAGGTGGGGGGAGACTTTTGAGAGATTCAAGACAGTTGTACTTTTGATTCCAATGTAATTTCATATTCCATCAAAGATTTGGAAAAATCATATTAATATGAATAGGTCGTTACAAAAAGGCACAGTGCCAGTATAAATCATTTTCATCAGGAGTCAAAGTAACCAGAGAGAACATGGATTGAGACAAGTGTAACCAGGGGTGCTGGACTAGAATTGTTATAGTACATACAGGCAGTCACTTCGAGATCACAGAGCGATATATAACTTTCTAAGGCTGAAAATAGGTCCTTGAAGGAAGGAAAGATGATTAAAAATTAAAACTATGTTCAATTTACACCTAAAATATGTAACAAACATGTCAGTTATACTTGATGCTACAAACTAATTAGGAATCAGAATTTGGAGGCAAATTATTGTAGCCCTTAGTTGAAACACCAGCAAATTCCTGATACATCATAAAAAGATTTTAATCTAATAATTCATGGCAAAGTAGTATCCTGGAAATAGCAGTGAACCGAGTCCCAGACACCTCAGCTCTCATCTCAATTCTGCCACTAACTAGTTATACAACCTGAGCCAGGATCATAGTAAATACTCAGCAAGTGGGATGTTAAATCAGTGTATCAATTTTTTTGTACCTCTAATACATCTGTAATAGAGGACTCTAGATTAAAATATCTTTGGAGGTCTTTTTTTAAATTGTAAATTCTTTAACAAAACCCATGTTTATTTATATGACTAGAAGTAGTCAGAATTAATTATGACTAGTTTTAAAGAAAGAGAGGGGCCTTGACTGAAGAGAAAAAAAAGTTGTCCAGCAAAGTTAACAGCATGCAGTTGTTCCATGTAAACAGATGAGATGGAGGGAGATCAACATGGTGGAGCAAGAGGACATGGGGCTCACCTCCCCACCATGAAAACATCAAAAATGTATCTACAGGCAGAGCAATTCTCATCAGAAACTGGCAGAAAGCAACTATAACCACAATAAACAGTGAAGGGATGAAGATGTAAAATACGACCTCAAAAACACAAAACATGGGGGAAGGGAGTAAAAAAAAAATGTAGATCTTTTTAATAACAAATGAGATGGAGTATAATTTGATTTGTCATGCATGTGCTCCCAAGGACTGTATCAACTCAAACAACTTAAGTGGTGAATCTTAAAGATTATCCAGTCCAAATCACTTCACAGATGAGAAAACTGAGACCCCTAAAAATTACATGATAGCCCAAGGTCATAGTATCTGGGTGTGGCAATGCTAAGACTAAAACCCAAACTTCCCCAGGTTCCTGTCAAATGCTCACTACCTAGCTTGTAACCCAAGGCTTCCAGAACTGCGTAACTTCAGTCCTACGCAATCACTTCAATCAACATATGCTCTTTCAGGACCTCTAGTTCTACCAAATCATATATATGTATGAGGTGGGCAACAAATTCCAGGTAAAGAGATCCAAAAACTCACAGAGAATATTTGCAAATCATAGATCTGGTAAGAGACTAGTATCCAAAATATACAGAGAACTCGTATAATTCAGAAATAAAACGTCAACAAATTAAAAAATGGGCAAAGGATCTGTATAGGCATTTCTCCAAAGAAGTTAAACAAAGGGCCAATAAACACATGAAAAGATGCTCCAGCATCATTAGTCATTAGGGAAATGCAAATCAAAACCACAATGAGAGTCCAACTCCACACCCACTAGTATAGCTATACTCAAAAATAACAAGTCTGTGAGAATGTGGAGAAGTTGGATCCCTTGTATGTTGCTGGTGGGAATGCAAAATGGTACAGATGCTATGAAAAAAGTCTGGTAGTTCCACCAAAAGTTAAGCATAGTTACCATATGACCCAGCAATCTTACTCTAGGTATACACTGAAAAGAAATGAAGACTTATGTCCATACAAAAACTTGTACAGAAATCTTCATTCATAACAGCCAAAGTTAAAACAATTCAAAAGTCTACCGACTGATGAACAGATAAACAAAATGTGGTATAGTCATACAATGGGATATTATTCAGCCCTAAAAATGAAGTCCTGCTACATGCCATAATGCAGATGAACCTTGAAAACAGTGTGGTAAGTGAAAGAAGCCAGACACAAAAGTCTACATATTGTATGATTCTATTTATATGAAGTGTCCAGAATAGGTAAATCCATAGAGACATAAAGCAGATTATGGTTGCCAGAGACTGGAGTTAGGGGAAAATAGATAGTGAATAATAATGGGCATGGGGTTTCTTTTTGGGGTGATGAAAAATATTCTGAAATTACTGAATGATTGCACAAACCTGTAAATATAGTTTTTTTTAAAAATGAATTGTACATCTTAAAATGGTGAATTTTATGGTATGTGAATTATTTCAATGTACATTTTTGTTTTGTTTTAAAACACACAAAGACACCAAAGTGAACTTCCCACTCATGCCCTCTCAGGTTGAAAAAGAAAAATACCAAAATACGGTTAATGCATCAGTCTCAATTCAGTATGTATTAAGTCATGTGCTATAAAGTAAAAATTCAGTGATAAATACTCTGTTCTTATGACATTCACAGTCAACTGTAAGTACACAAAGGTAAGTAAATAATTATAACCCAATGAGATACATCCAACAACAAAAGATGTACAAAGTACCGAAAGAGTCAGGAAAGGTTGGAGAAAAGATGTCTAAACTAGATTTTAAACAATGAAAAGAAGTTCTCTCCAAGCAGATAATGGGAGCAAAAAATGCTATATGTATCAGACCATGCTAAGTGTCCTAATGGCACTTAGAAGTGGGACAAATCATTTCCCCGGAGTAATCTAAGAGAGCTTCATGAGGTGTCTCCATCATGCAATGGATAGCGCATTGGACTTCTAAGAGAGCTTCACGGTAAAATTTAAGCTGATCTTTGCAACTGAGTAAAGTATGCTTATGTATTATAAAAAAGAAGGGACTGGACTTTGAGATAAATTTGAGGAAAAAATGAGTCCTGGGCAGAATACAATTAGAAACACACATCTTTAGCTCAGCACAGTAAGAGTAACCCAGTCTGCTGAAGCAGCACTGACCAGGTGCTGGTGCTGGTATGACCTGGGAAGCATCTTAACTTGCTTCTTCCAAAGAAATACTGCCTGTAGTATTTCGGTTGCTTCAGCTGTTTTTCACACATGTGAAGTCTATGTGCCAGGCTGGCTAGCTTGCTTGCTTGCTTTCCTCATTTAATCTTTACCACAAACCTGAGCTAAGAACTAGTATCAATTTTAATGAGGAATTCAACATCAGAAAGGTTAGAAACAGCTCACAGTACTATACCGATGCATTGTTTGAGGTCATAAATTCATTCTCTCAATTAATCCTTAAAACAACCCTAAGAACCAGGTATTACTAGTATTTCTATTTTGTAGATGAGAAAACTGAGATTCAGGGAGTTTAAGCAATTTGCCCGGGGGTCACACTGATAATAAAAGGCAGAACTGGGAATTAAATCCAGGTCTGCCTGATCTTAAAGCTTTCTTCCTCTAGACATATAGCTTCATCTATCCTTAACCATTATTCAGTCCCATTCCTTAGGCTTCAGTGTTTATTCTCTGCATTTCCAGTGACTAGTAGTAGTAGTCTCTTACGTGAACGGACATAACACACATTTGCTGAAGGCATCATTTCTATGTATTACAGAAATCCTAGCCAAGAGAAACCCCAACACAAGGTGACTCCTCAAAAACTCTTCAGGTTTTTCCAAGGAGTAGGGAAGAGCCTCCAATGCTCCAGCTGACTAGAGCAGACTCCTGAGGGAGAGATGCAAAGAAATCTTTTCATCAAAGAGATGGATAGGGCAAGTCAGACCAAGATCTGGTTACAGCAATGCAGAGATCATGCAGTACATACTGCAGCAAAGTCAGGTGCTGACAGCTGAGCACTAACACACTGCATAAGGGAACACACACATACACACACATACATACACACACACACACACCCCTACCTAGAAGCAGTTTTATCCCAAAAATGCATCTCAACAGCTGCAGTAAACTAACACAGGACAGAGTGGGATTCAGCTGAAGCATCTCAAAAGTTAAATCCATGAAGCAACTCACATGACAGCAATACTGGTAGCTCACATCTCCCACTCATTTTACTTTGTTTTCCCACATAGAAAAGGTAAGCTGTTTTCTCAGTTCCCAGTGAATCTGATACCCTTCAAATGTTGTTTCTCAGCTTGCTAGATGGCTACACTAGGACACAGGAATGACGCAGCAACATCCTCCCCATCTCCCTTCTAACAGCAGGAAGAGCATCAAGGACCAGAAGAGACGAGTAGCTTGGAACGATTCTCCTTCTCATTCCAAATACCTCAGGTATGTCCTACTTACATAAAAGAGGTGACTATTATGACACTCATCCCAAACCTTTTTTTTTTCTCTTTCATATTAAATAATCTTTTAAGTTTTATTCCATTTAATTTTGTTGGTATCCTTACACAAGTTTCTTCATGGATTTCTCATCTGTAAAATGGGACTAAATATGCTAGACTCCAGAACTTACCTCTCTCATAGGAATGTTATTTGAAATAAATGGTATTTAAAGTACTTGGAAAAGTTAAAAGCATAATCTAATAACAATAGTGAAAATCTGCCGTATGTCTGTTTCATGTCATCCTAAGCCCTTTACATAAACTCCTTTATTTCTCATAAGGAGGCTATCAGGCAGATACAATTAACTCCATTTTTCAGATAAGTAAACTGAGGCACAAAGAGGTAGAATTCTTTTCCAAGTTTACACAAATATATATGGTAGAGCTGAAAGTCAAACGCAGGCCACATTGGTCAATAGTTGTGAGTGTATATTTCTAAACTAATGTAATGCGCAATGAAAATTATGTTAGAATATTACAGCATGTGGCTTAAGGAAGCAACACGATAACCTAGTCAAACATTCAACAGATATTTAAATTCTACTTTGTTCCCACCACCACACACTATCATCTGTACCCATTCTGAGATTAGCATGTAATAGATACATTCATGCAGAACAGAGGCTCTGGAGTTACAGACAGTGTGTCACTTTTAACAGCAGTACAGGCGAGTTACCTAACTGTGCCTCAGCGTCCTCGCGTGTAAAATAGAGACAACGTCGACCACGAAGAATACGAGCCACACTCTGTTTCTTACATGTCAGATGACATACTGCAAAACCCCTCAGATCAAAATGACAGTATCTTCTTAGAAATTATTTACTCCAACTTCTCATTTGAGAAATCTGAAGCCCCAACGATAAGGTGACTTTCTTAAGTTTATATAGCTAGATAATCACAAAGACCTCCAAACCCAGTCCAAAGCTCCTTATCATCTTTCTAGGGCTGAATAATTCCATTTCCTGTCAGGGCAGGTGATAAATATCAGAGGACAGAGAATGACTCAAATCTCTAAGGATGAAAAAAATTTAGGACGCAAGGCTTCAACGTTCATCCAACATAGCAAAACAAAACAACAACAAAAAAAGTGGCATTACTCAGTACTGCTTCCTTCTCAGAAAACCATGTCATCTCAAAAACTAGCCCTCTGACATCTCTACCAGGTTAACCCACATTTGCTCATGCTGCTCGTTCCTGGCAATCTCTGCAACTTTCTGAAACTGCCTTGGCAAACTCAGGTCAAAATCTTAATGATCTCCAGGGGACTGTCACAGCACAGTGTTACTATAGCAAATACTCCTGAAAATAAATGAGGCTTGGAAATTCTATTACACTGAAATTCTCAGTGTAGTTTTTTTTTTTTTGCTGTGATAGAATCGGATCTGTTTTTGCAGAAATAACTTTCCATGCAAATCATACTAAAATAAGAGAGAAGACATAAAACTTTTCCCATTAAGGCCACTAACTGATATTCATTATACTTTTCCAAATTTTTTGGAGCACTTCAAATCTCACATGGTTTACCAAAGAACTCAATTCATATCACTCTTTCCAAAAGTCTTCTCTAAAAAAGACATGTCTGTTTTTAGTATTTAACCAGAGGCAAGACCAGAATCCATTCTACACACAAGACACAGCAGGATCAGGGAGAAAGGAAGAGAGAGCAAAGAAAGACTGGCAAGTCAAATCAATTATTTACTTAAAAGTCCACAGGGTACAGAGCGCCAATGTGCTCCACCCCTTCTCTGCTCGTCAGTACAGGCCACACGATGAACACCAGAGTACAGTAGCCAGCCAACTTCCAGACAAAATGGCCCTACCAGGCTAGATGGGGCCAAACACACATTTTTAACTCCTAATCAAAAACCAGAGATTCAAGGGGGAAGATGATCAATAGTTTAATTAGAAAGAGATTAAGGATTAAGAGATTAAGGCTATGAAAATCCTTGAATTGGACACTGAATCTTCTGAAAAAGCCTTCACAGTCAAATGTTAAGGACAGAAACAAGACAGGAAAGGTATTAAAGAATGAGCAAATGAATGTAAAAGAAAAAGCTGCAGGGGAGTGGATGTAGCTCAGTGGTAGAGTGCATGCTTAGCATTCAGGAGGCCCTGGGTTCAACTCTCATTCAATTCCCAGTACCTCCATTTTAAAAAAGGGGGGTGGGGGTGGGAGAAGAGTACAGCTCAAGTGGTAGAGAGCATGCTTAGCATACACAAGGTCCTGGGTTCAATCCCAGTACCTCCTCTAAAAATAAAATAAATAAGTAAATCTAATTACCTCCCCCCCAAAAAAATAAAATAAAAAGAAAGAAAGAAAAGCTGTATATAGAATACTGCCTTTTTTAAAAGATGTTTTCAAGTGAAAGAAAAAATCAGCAATAACTGTAAGTGACAGAAAGGCAGAAGGATTTTATTTAGTTGTTTTAGGATAGAAAAGAACTTAGTGTACTTATAATCTGAAAGGAAAGACTCAATATGAAGCTATAGATGCAAGAAAGAGAATAATTGATAAGAAAAGTGAGGTACTAGACAAAGTGGGTACTAGGGAATGGGATGGAGTGGGAAAGCGATCCATGTGGGTCCTAAAAAGTTACCAAACACAATGAAAATGGAGACAGCAGATGGTAGGATCTTTGAAAAATCAGAAGCCACACAAAAACAACAGTCTGGAATCAACAGTGAAGAACCAGAAATATGTATACTGATTAAGCCCCACTCTCCAAGGAGACACAGAGTATTTAACCAGTAAAAACAGGAATAATAGTATTCATTAGAGGGAAAAAAAAAGTTGTTTTCAGTAATGGGTTAAGAGATGGGGGAATATTGGGAGAAAAGATTAAGAACCTAGGACCTGACTCACAGTTTGTGCACTGGTTCTACCAGACCCAGTAGAAGCAGCTGGAAAAGGAACATCAGGAATGAGGTGGAAAGAGATGGGGCTTAGATTTATAATGTTGAGGAGATAGTAAAAATAGAACTTTGAAGTAATTATCAACGGCAAACATAGGAATAGTAAGGTAAAGAACTGTGTATGGCTGCAGATGATGGAGGAATGAAGAGAGAGGAACAGACACCAAAAAAGTGCTAAATATCACTGACAGTGAGTCTCCAGGACTAACTACATTTTCAAGTAGAATGATCTTCAGTTCCACTTTCCCAGAAGCTGAACCCTGAAACTTCCTTTCATTTCATTTGCCAAGATTAGCAATTTGCTGAACTGTGTCAAAAATTTGGGGGTTTCTTGTTTTCTGAATCAAACATTTGTTTTTAATAAGGATTTGTTCCTCATACAAAAGGATATGAAGGACATTATCCAAAAGATAAGTGAATGTAATTGACTAGAATCAAGGCTACAGACCATATTTGGTCTTTTAAGAAGACCTCACCCCACCCCACCCTGACCCACACAGGATAGAAAAGGATAGATAACACGAGTTAACATTTTGGTACCACTTCACTGATCTGAATTACTGCCTAATCAGTTATCTCAACTGACCCACACTTCATTCCTATTCTTATGAGGTCTAATCCAAAAATAGAGCAGTGGAAAGAACACAGGATTTGTGTAATGGTGATCTAGAGTCCTAACTCTACCAGTCCTTCAGAGGTATTTTTAAACCCCCATGAGCTTCAGTTTCCTTATGCATAAAGTAGGAATAATAGTACCTATTTCATGAGGTCATTGTAAAGATTAGTCAACAGACATCAGGTATCTGCTACACAGTAGATGCTAAATAAATGGCAGAAAATGTATTCTACTAAAACATGCTGCAATGACAGAAATTGGAAGACTATGTTAAACTAACATCATTATAAATTAAGACATCCAAGGTAAATCAGTTTATTGCTACCCTACTGTTAATATACATAGGACAAATTCTGTTTAAAAAATTCCTAAAGTAACAAATGCATCACCAAAATTCCATTGCACTTGATAATCTAACTAATGATGATGTTATTTGCTGGTATACAAATTCCATAACTAAGAATTTATACAATGTTTAGTGGTTTCAAACATTATTTTTTGTTTGGTTTTGTTTTTCCCCAAGTAAGTACTACTTCCGAAACAAAGGAAATCTTTTAACTTCCAATAATTCCCAGGGCAACAGCAGAGACTCTCAACATATCTCAAATAAATGGAGTTGTAAAAACACATGAATGTAAAGTAGTTAGCAGAGAATCTGAGGCAAAGGCTATGTCTTGCCCCCATTCCCAACTTCAATTAACTAGATCACAAACACTCCTCAGTTCTTCTGAT
This sequence comes from Camelus dromedarius, assembly GCF_036321535.1. NCBI lineage: Eukaryota > Metazoa > Chordata > Mammalia > Artiodactyla > Camelidae > Camelus > Camelus dromedarius. The sequence continues at coordinate 55,182,689 of NC_087449.1, read as the reverse complement.
CCTATAATCTTTGAGTTATCATTACTTTCTCTACATGATCAAGTTCTATCTCTTGTTCAAAACGTCTCTCCAATACATCTCTTTTTTTTTTTTTTAACTCGGTAAATTCAGGTCTCAATAGTGCTCACACCTGAATTTCTATAAATATTCTTAACTGGCCTCCTTTCTAATATCTACATAATACCTCCTGATTAATCAGTCTGTAACTCCAAGTTTATAAAGTCATGGCCCTACTTAATAAGTTTTCAATGATTCCCAAATGTTGACAAGATCAAGTCCTAATTCCTCATTATAACTTTCAAGACTGTTCATAATCTGATTGATCATTTCCTCACTAACATTATCTCCTCCTAGTCCATAACCTAAACTCAATTATAGGATCAGATAAGTACTCTCAGGTCCAATCAATAATACAAGTTTGCTCCAATCTCAGTATCTATGCTCTTGCTTTGCCCTGGCCTCAAAAACCATCCCCATCCTTTCTGCCTATTCAAATCCTATTCATCCAACACTGTAAAACTCTAGTTAACTGCCTCCAAGAAGCCCTCACAGACCACTTCAGCCCAGACTAATCTCAGTAAACTATTACCTGTCATTTTGACCTAAGTTAGGAGTGTAACAGACCTCCTAGAGCAGTCACCGTTGTATCATAGATTCAATGTCATTTTCACCAAAAAATACCAAAGTAAACTTTTCATAAGGCTAAATTATTCAATATAAAAAACTCCCTTCATCTGAGATGATGCGCTTTCATTTCTGTTTTTAAATGCTCCATCTTTTACAAAATGGTGGTATTAGATGAGAAGATGGTTTTTCATTTTCATGTCCTTACTTGGAAAACAAAAACCTCTTTTGAAATATGACTGGTTTTATGAAACCCAAGCTCTGAAACCACAAGTCTACATCGTCCATTTTGGCATTTATATATGGTCCAAGGCTGTTAACGGAACTGTTTCACAAACTAGGTACTGCCCCCTCCCAATGAGAATTTTAAGTTCTTTAAGAACAAGGGCTATAATATTGCACTTCTTTTGTTTTTTTGTTTTCTCCACATTAATTAGGCCTGGGTTAAATATAAATCAAGTACTGTACTTAACAAAATTCTTGGCTTTTAAATTTGATGTGAAACTAACCAAGTATGAAACAAAGGCCAGTGTTCTTTATCTCCTCTCCATTCCTCGTCCCTAAAATTCTCTGCACCTTTCTGGATCGTACCTATTTTATTAACAACCACCTACCTCCCAATATTTCTGCTCAAATCCCACTCCTCTTGCCTCCCTTTATGATCTGAAATGTTATCCCTCAGTTACCTTATTATTTCTCCCTGCTCCATGAACTGCCTCACTACCTACCCCTCTCTTTTTCCATCATAACACTTTAAGATCCTCATAGTCTCTTTCAAATTGCCTTGGAATCTAGTCTTAATAGCATAACATAATCATCAGTCCTCAAGTTCCTACCAAAAAAATTGTAGAATATGTTGGAAAGTATATAATTTTATCAAATTATATTAAGGATATCTCATATTACACTCCAGTAGAGCTGTGGAAAAAAGCATAAAAACTGGTATTCTAATACAAACCCACCAGGGACCATTACTTTGTTACACAAACAGCCTAACTACATTTGTAATTATCCTCTATGTTCAACCAGCTTCTGTATATTCTGTAACAGTCATCCATTTAAGACATTTACTATATCTTTAAGTTTATCAAGACCTAAAAATGGTATTCTTCCTATCCTAAGGAATATAAGCTAATGCTGACCTCGTTTACTTAGGGAATAATGATCTTTTTTAAATACACACAGTTCATAAAATCATCTTGTGTTCTGGCTTGAGCAACGTAACGTTTAAGAGCAAGCCTGGAGTCAGATCCTAGCGTGGCTTTCAGCAGTTGTGTTGACTTTGGGCAAACTGATCTCATATCTCAAGGACTTTTTATCTATTAAATGGGGATAATTAACAGTATCTACCCCAAAGGGTTGCTAAGAGGGAGATTAAATAAAGACAAAAAGCACTTAAGTACAGTGGCTGGCACACAGTCAACGAATGTTAGGTTTTACTATTATTAGTCCTCAATGAGAAAGAATCCTTAGAAAAAAATTTAAGTATAAGACTTAAATGAGCTGCTTATTCACTGATATTAGATATAAATAACTAAGGTGGTCCTAAACCAGATAAATTATCCCAGGTAATTAGGAAGTCAGTACATTTGTGATAGAGCTGTTCCAGGGTTTAAAGAGAAAAAAACTGATTTCTATTATCTTGTTCAGTATTTAACTTTTCCAGTTAACTTGAAAGTGGATAAAACCAGAGACTACGTTTAGAAGCAGGAAATGCTGTCAGACCAAGCTGGATGACACCATTTTTCTATCTGAACTCTTCAGCCTCTGTAGAAAGCCTACACAAATAATGCCCTGGTAAGCAGGTCGGGAAAATATCTTCCACTTTTTAATTATAATCAAGTTCAAATCTGTTCCCATACAGATCTGCCTCTCAGCAAACTAAAAATGTTCCTTTTCCCTCTTTTTTAAAGGACTAATTTTTAAAAGGCCATAAATCAGACCATATTAGTATTAATATAAGATAATGCATTCATTAGAGAGAATTTCAATTCAATCATAGTATACAAGTTAAACAAGTTATATTCAAGTAGTTATTTTATCCATAGAGGTTCAAAATGAGTGCTGTTACTCAAGTCGTTTTGGGAAGCAAGACTCCTGCAACGATGCCACCAAGGCTCAAAACTCTTTTGAAACTCCATTTGTAAGATTCTCAAAGACAATCCTCACACGCAAAAAAATCCTAGTCTCCACTTTTTAGAACTGCATCTCATTTATGACCAAAAACAATGTTAATTACTCATTTAATTCACCAGACTTATCTCTAAATTAAATATAACTCCTCACAAATGAAGACTTCTACTAGGATTAAGAACATGCAATACACTCTACAGACAAGTTCAAAAGAAGTATACCAAATATTTCAGTTTGGAAATCTCATTAAAATAAATATGTAAGTACTTCTCATTTTGGAAACTTCTTATACTTGTTTTTAAAAAGCAGTCATATTACTTTACAGATAACCCTCAGAGATAACTGTAAAACTACACAGTAATAAAAATGGGAATCAAAGAGCATACCGGATCTATGTAAAAGCAGCAACATGATACTGTGGCTAATGACTGAAATTGTTAAATTGAACAATTAAACTATCATGCTGCCATAACATTTGCTCCCAGAATGCCTCTGAAGGAACAGTGTTTAATAAGGTTATTAATATCCACTTCTCTTGAAAATTTACATTTGGATCACACCTACTTGGGTAAATTGGAATTCTCCAAAAGAAATAACTTTAAAGTTATTTTTTGTTGTAACTATTTTTTTTAAGAGATGGATTTGGGGTAAGAGAAGAAATTATCCCAGCATAGTTTACCTAGCCTAACACATCTTGCTCTTATTACCTTGACTATAACTTATTTATCAGAGACTTCAAAATTTGATTACTGTTCCCCCACTAAAGACAAAAATCTGTGATAGAAGTAATTCATGCCAAGATTTCAGCAACAAGAATTCTAAAAAAAAATTCTAAATCTGACCCTCAACAGCTTTGTGACACTGGACAAGACACATAGCTTCTCTGTGCCCCAGTTTCCTCATCTGTGAAATGGGGCTAAGTAATAAACAATATACCTATTCCATGTGTGTGGTAAGAATTAAACCCATGGTAGGCACTCAATAAATATTTGCTGAATGAATGATTAAATGAATTAATGCATATAAAATGTTTAGGATAATATCTCACAAATAGCTACTATAACTAGTGTTATAGTTAATTATAATAATGACTTAAGATCTATACCTGGAATAAGCAAAAATAAATAGCTAACAATATTAATATCACTATCCCAAAACTCTATAACCAGACAATGTTTATAAATACTTTTCAAAAATTACTATGGTTTAGGGGAGAGGGTATAGCTCAAGTGGTAGAGCACATGCTTAGCATGCACAAGGTCATGTGTTCAATCTCCAGTACCTCCACTGAAAAAACCAAATAAATAAATAAACCTAATTATCTCCTGCTGCAAAAAAAAAAAAAAAAAAAAAAGCTATGGTTTAAATATTCTCATATGTTACCAATAGCCCCAATTTTCAGTTGCAGTGTTTCTCTTTAAGTGATGAAGAGCTAGCTAGAATATCCAGAAATTCTCTCTCCCTCGTACCAATTAAAATCATATAATCAACGTCTGGGCTAAGGATGAGCCTCTTAAATATACATTTATTTAGTAGGAACATAAAGGAAATCAAACTAGTCACTGAGAAAGCTGCTTAGCTTCATCAGAAATTAATAAAGTTAAAATTCGACTTTTAAAAACTCTTGTGTTTCTTCTAGTTTGCCAGTACATAAAGAATATTACCTGACTTTTAGACTAAAGGATATTAATTATTAAATAATAAAAAGAGGGAATTTTTGTTCTATTCCTTGGACAAACAAAAATGCAATGATAAAACCAAGATAATGACTAACAGTTTATGTACCATCATGATAAAAGCACTTTTCTTTTTTTAATAACATTTTTTATTGATTTATAATCATTTTACAATGTTGTGTCAAATTCCAGTGTTCAGCACAATTTTTCAGTCATACATGGACATATACACACTCATTGTCACATTTCTTTCTCTGTGAGCCACCATAAGATTTTGTGTATATTTCCCTGTGCTATACAGTATAATCTCGTCTATCTATTCTACAATTTTGAAATCCCAGTCTATCCCTTCCCACCCTCCGCCCTAAAAGTACTTTTCTATGTTAAATTATTTAATCCTCACAACCACTCTCACAATTTTAAAGATGAGGAAACTGAGGTTTTCTGAGGCTACAGAACTGGAATTGGAGAATTTTAAATAACCTTACAAGGTAAGGTGCTACTTAACCAAAATAGTCAAAGAATAAAAATAAGACACAAATGAGTAATCAACTGTCAAAAAATCAGAATATAATAAGCCACATTAATAAGGCTCTACTTGAATAAAATCTAATGATTCAGAAATGTTCTCCACAATCTCATGATGCCTAGAAGCCAATCTTAGGAACAATTCTACCCTGAATGTATAAAGTGTAGGAGACTGGGCTGAACATGTACTAAGTTTGTAATCTATTCTGAAAATTACTTTTTGTAATGAATTCCTCACATAGTTTATCATTTGTCTTCTCACATTTCAAAAGAAAATTTCTGGTTACTGAAGCTTATTAGTGGTTTGAAGTATGGATAAATGTAAATGTGTTCTACCTGTACTTTTTATTTTGATCTAGTTGGAATAAAAGTTAAAAAGCAAATAGGCTGATTTCATAAACTATTTCTAAGTGGTTAAAGAATGAGATAACAGTGAGAAGATTATTAAAGTTAAAAAAATGACTCCAATGTCTCTCAGAAACTTCCTGAAAACCTCTGCTCCAATGTTTCCATAAAAACAGTTATTAAGCTACCCTATAATCTTCTGATCTAGTTCCATCAGAAAAGTCAAAATGATGACTGCTTTGAAATACATAGTAGGCACCTCTTAAAAAACAGATTTACATTTATCACTCAATTGTGTTACATGTATATTAAAATAAATCATATCAGTTACTAATTCAAATTTGCATTTAAACTGGCTTAATGTAAGCATATACAAAATTAGTACATGTATCCTTCTACCTGTAATAAAAGAGGAAAAATAACTTACTGGTGAGTCAGGGAAGGTGGCTTTAAACTGACTTAATTGGCTTAAATTTTTCATTGTCGACATCAAAATAAAATGTTATTCAACAGAGCAATTCAAATGAGTATTACCTAGTATCTCATTTCAGTTAATAACTCCAATCTGAGAGCATTAGGCATGCACTTGATTAAGCGTCATTCCAGGAAGGAACTGTGCATAGTTAGTTCTTTCCCAGTGACAGGTTCCAAAGAAATGTCCACACCAGGACTGGATGCCTGTACTTTCACATCCTAAGCACCTGAAGCAGTTGGGGGCACTCTTGGCCTTTGGATTACAGAAAACACTAAGCAGAATTCTAATTAAAATGTTAATAAGCCTGAGAAATTAAAATTGTTACCTATACATAAGCATAACAAGCATTGCTAACCTTTTTAGGCATTGCTGTTTTCATCTACTTCTTTTTTAATTTCTCGAGATATGTCCTTATATTCTAAGGAATTTATAGGTCATCCTTTATTGTATAACTCCTTTTCCAGACTCATAAGAGGGCCTACTATGTACAATGCTCAGTGAAAGGAACTGAGGGGAGTACCTGCTAAGACAAAGTTAGCTTCTCATCAAATTAGGTAATTAAGCTAATCAAATTAACCAAGAACACAAAGGAGTGTTGTTGGCATTACAAGCCACAAGATTTTTGAGGAAGAAGCTTTTGATCCAACTTGGTAGATAAGATACATGCTAGAGTGACTTAACCAAGAACAGGTGTTATCAGCAATAAATGTCACAAAATTTTAGAGAAGAGAGATTTACTATTGCAAAGTCAGGACAGACTTCAAAGAGGGGGAATTGAGCTGAGCCTTGAAGGGTGGAAAAAATGAAATAATTAAACAGCATAAGAGAAAAGGACAAATTATAATGGAAACAAAGGTGATGAATTGGGAATGTGGTCATTAAATATTTATTAAATACTATATGTCAGTCACTGTGTTAGGTACTAGGTATACACTGGTGAACAAAACAGATGAGTTCCCTGCTCCTGTGATGTCTAGTGGGGAAGACATAATAATTACACAAGCAGATGTATCATTATAAATTGTAACAGGTGCTGTGAAGAAAGGCAACAGACAGTAATACAGAATAACGGGAAAGGACCATCAAGGTAAGATGATGAGGGAAAGTATCTCTGAATCATGTGCTGAAGCTTGAAGGAGGCACCCAGACAAAGAACAGGGGAGACAGTGTTCAAGGAAGAGAGAGCCATACATACAAAGGCCCTGAGGTAGGAACGAATTTGTTGCATTTAAAAATAAAGCAGCTAGTGTGACTGAAGCACAGTGGACCACAAAACTGACATAAGATGAAGTTGGTAGGCAAGTGCCAGGTTACACAAGGCATTAAAGGCCAAGACAGTTTGAATGTGGATTTTATTCCAAGCCCCAATGAAAACCATTAAAAGTTTCTGCATACTCACATACTGTTGAATAAAAGGAGCCAGACCCAAAAGAGTATATGCTAAATGATTCCATTTTCACAGAAGTACAAAAACAAGTCTATTGCTGTTAAAAGTCAGGATGGTGATTACCCTGGGTGGATGAAAGGGCAGCAGGAACTAGAAGGGAACTCAATGGGGGCTTCTAGGTCCTAGTAATGCTGTTTCTTGATCTGGGTACTGGCTACATGGGTATATTCAGTTTGTGAAAAAAAATCATCGAATTGTACTCTTATGTGTACTTTCCTACATATAAAAATTACATACTTCAATTAGAAGTTTAATACTTTTTCTAATTTTTTGCAAGTTTTTAATAGCATGTTAAAAATTATTACTCTGTCCAGATAAAATGGGAACAGAGGAGCTCATGCAAATATGGAAGGTCTTGATTGACAGACTAACCCGATGGAAGATTTCAGATACATATAAAATAGGGGGAAGGGTAAGTAAAAACAGCCAGTGAATACAAAATACCATGTTTATAAAGAACAAATGCTGGGTCTGGAAAAGGAGTTATACAATAAAAGATGACCTATAAATTCCTTAGAATATAAGGAGGTATCTCTAGAAATTAAGAAAGGAATAGATGAAAAAAGTAATGCCTAAAAAGGTTAGCAATGCTTGTTATCCTTTAGCTTACATTTTAATATGGTGTTTTCAAAGCTCTTCCCTTGCCACCCCAACCCCAATACAACAGAGAGTGTAATGAAATACAAAGATCTTCAACTTGAGCACCAATCATATCTGAGCTCGTCTGCCCGCCACTAGCGCTGGCAACAACTGCTCTGAGCTTAGCTCCCTCATGTATAAAGAGGATAATGACTACCTCATAGCTATTATTTTCTTTCTATCACCACCCAAAATGTTGAGCTGGTAGACTGGTGTTTTTATTTAATTATTATTTCCTAATGGTATATGGAGGGCTGATGGTTGATGGGTTTCCATTCTCAAAATTCACAGGTGAGAGAAGAGGATCATAAAAGAGTCAACATACAGAAACAGAACAGATAAAGAAAAACGAGGAGTAAGATAAAAATGAGGCTGCTTCTAACAACTCAGAGGTTTCAAGCATTTTCTAAGCCAGAGACTTGAGCTAAAGCAGACTGGGACAGGTTCAGTGACTTGAGAAGTTATAAGAAGGAAAAAATAGCCTATGTTTTCCCAACAAGACACAATTTCTATCTAATGTATTCCCTTTGTGGAATATTAGCTAAAACAAGTTAGAGATTAACACTAAGGATATTCTCTCATAGGTGGAAGGGCAAGGCCTTTAATCATTTTATAGCATCCCCACCCTTAAGAATTATTCGAACAACCATAATATGTAAAACACTTCTTAAATACAGCCAAAGATGTTAAAGTTTTATACTTCAGGAGTACCATTTCAAAAAAGAAACAAAAATAAAAGTTCAACTTGTTAATAAATCTTCAGGTAATTTTTTTCCCCACAGTGTAATCCCTGTCCTAAAAGTAATGAAAACCTGGTTCCTCACAAATTTTATCTTGCCACTGATCTGACACGTGTCCCTCTCTTACTCTTCTCATGCACCTCACCATCAAATACCTAAGGTTTCCCTGTTTCCTACAAAGTTGGCACACTGACTCTCTGGTATTCCCTCTGATCTCACCAGTATTGATTCTGAAGATAGAAACTTCACAACATTCCCAGGGATCACTGTGCTAACTAATGCCTAAGAGATAACATACAGCTAAACAAATGAAGGCGGTCGTGGGATTATACAACTTTGTACATTTGTCAAAGCTCAACAAACTGTACACTTCAAACTGGTGAATCTTACTGTATGTAAATTATACCTCAATAAAGCTGATTTTTTTAAATGCATGCATGCATTCATCCAGCAAATATTTACTAAGCATCTATTACGTGCATCAAAGTTTATACCAAATCTTTCAGCTTGACTCTCTGGACCCTACCTATATGTGACGTGCTCTATCCCTAAGCTAAGTAATGTGCTCTATTCATAAGCTAACACTGCTTATGCCAAAAAGCCATGTTACATGAAAAATGGTTCCATTTCTGATCATGAATGACACCTTACTGATGGCCTCTACAGAAGTACCATTAGTTATCCACGAGCTTCCACCACATAAATGAAATCTATGCTCTGTATTTTAATACAAATGCTTCCATCATAAGAAAAAAATTAAGTACCTACTGCATATAGGACATATCACTACCACAGCCTTTTATATTTGTCTTTCTACCGAAAAAAAAAAAAAAACTAGAAAATATCAAAAGCTTACTGACAACATTGCTGGAAGAAAAGGCAGTATCATTAGGGAACAGACTTAATTGACTCATTTTAGGATCCACATTGACCCAGTGGCTGAGTCAAAGATCTGGAAATCAGGCTTCCTGGTTCCCAACGCAATATGCATAGTGGAGATAACCACAGACCTTAGATACTGACTTGGGTTTGAATTCCAGCCACTTATTACTAGCTGTATGCATAAACTTAGGAAAGTCACCCTCAGTCTGCTCATCTGTGAAACAGGGATGACAACTACTACCTCACAACATTGTTGTGAGGATTATGAGATCTATACCACCTAGCACAATTACTGGGCACAAAGTAGGCAGCTCAACAATATTAGGTCCCTTTCTTGGTCTTAAATTATTTAAGAGTAAGAAAATATCAGTAATTAGGGCTAACTCACAATCCCTGATAGTAACAGGACAACAATGAAACTGTATTTGCTGCCTTGTTCATAGCTAATCTACTCTCTTCCCATCCCACCATTTCCAGTTTTTCAAACTTCAGTTACTATGTTTAGAAGTAATTTAATTTTAGAAACCTGGAAAATTCTTCTGAGTAAATTGAGCAAAACCTTCATCTGCCCCAAGGGGAATTCTGAGCAAAAGAATTATTTCTAAGAGAAGAATTTTTTTCTACGGGTCTTATTCAATTTAACCACATGAATGCCACCAAAGCTGCACACAAAGTAAAAAAAAACCATCTGGAACATACTGTACAGAGTCTCTTAAGAGAAACATCCCCCTAAAATCCAAACCCATCCCCTCCCTAATCTGAGGTAGTAAAATCTTAATAGGTGATCTGAATTCCCCGGGCGCTGACATCAATCCAACTCCTTAGGCCAGAATTGCAGCAGTTTGTAAAATGCCCTGAACAAACCCCACCTCTCAAAATATCCCCAAAGGGCTCGGAGGTCCAGAAGAGTATTCTCTCCTTAACCGACAGATAAAGCGCCGGGTGCTCAGAAGCATAATTCTTCTCTCCCAAGGTCATTCAAGTCAACGAAGGTACGACGGAGAATCTGCAAGCAGTCTCTTTCCGGAGATCACATTGCAGGGATTTGGGGAGGGGGGGGTGCCTATTCTTTTCCCCTCTCCCACCCTCAAGTGTGAGCACTGGTCTCGGCATTTCCGAAACAAGCCACAACAAGCTCTGCAGTGTTAGGAAAGGGGCTGACGCGATGAAGAAACAGATGCTCCAAAGCAAGATGGTCTTTCTCGGCTCGCAGAGCCTCCTCCAAGGTTATTAACAGAAACCGCAGGCACCCCAGGGAGCGCTACCCGGCCCCGAACCTCCAACCCAGCCGCCCCGGGAAGCCGGGTTCCCTGCAGGCAGCCTCCGCAGCCCGAGGCCACCGGCCCCAGAAACCGCACTTCATTCCTGCGTTTCGGGAAGCCATGGCTCCTTCACCACACGGGCAGGGGTGGGGGTGCGCGGGGAGGCGGGCCGCGCGCGCTGCGGAAAGTTCACCTCGGCGGCGGGCGGGGGGCGGCCCCGGCCCGGCTCGCCCGCGTTCCCCTGCAGATTCCACCATTAATTAGTCCTAAGGACTGTCTACTGGCAACTTAAACAAAGCGAATGCCTCGAATTCCTTCCCGGCCCAGCGGTCTGGCTGCGAGACCAGCATCGACCGGGACGCGGGCCGGCGCTGCGGGCGGACAGCTGCGGCGGCGGCAGTGGCGGGACCCCTCCCCACCCTGCTCGCGGCCCCGCCGCCGGGCCCCGCAGCCCGGCACGCACGCCGGCCCGAGCGCTCCCAAACCTCCCTCCTTCTCCTCCTCCTCCTCCTCCTCGGGAGCTCCCGGGCTCTTCCTGTAAGATCACTTCCTTCCTCCCCGGGTGCCCGCGGGCCCCGCGCAGCCCCCTCCCCGGCGGTCCCGGCCCCCCGCCCGGCCGCGCCGCTCCCTGCCCCCACCGGGCCCCGCGCTCCTTCCCCACCCGACTCCCAAATTCGACCTAAAACTCTCCTCTGCCCCCACGAAGAAGTCCCCTCAGCTCTCTGCCCCAAACATTTCTCCTCAGATTGTCGCTCCTACCAAGAAGTCTCTCAGAACCTTCCCTCCCCCTCCAAAGGAAAAATCTCCAACTCCCAAAGAATTCTCAAGGTCTCGCCCAAAGATCTCCCCTCCCCAGCTCTTTCTCCGAAATTCCTCTCAAACTCTCCCCACACCTCAACTCCACACCTCCCCAGCCCTCCCCGGGGTGCGCCCGCCGGCTCTGCCCGGTCACCCCTGGGTGCCCTGACCCCTCGGCAGGGCAAGTGGCCCCCTAGGGACGCCCTCCTCTCTGCCCGGCCTCCCGCGCCGCGCTCCCGCCGCCTCCCCGCGGACTCCTCACCCCAGCGGCTCCGGCCCTCGCTCCCGCCCGCCAAAGGCTGCGGCGCTCGGATCCCGGTGGCCGGCGCCTCCTCCGGCTCCCCTGGACTGACAATGAGGGGCGGGGCCAGTGGGTGACGTCAGCGTCCTGGAAGGCGGGATCTTCTAGAGGGGCGGTGCTTATTAACAGTCCCGCCCCTTTCGTCTTTCTCAATCCCTTCCCCGGACTTGGACTTTTCCAAGTTTTTTATTGCCTGCCTAGCTAGATGCCCAGGGCCTGTGCTAGGCGCGGTGGAAAATCGAAATGGAAGACAAGATGTCCTGCTTTCAAGAGGGGCACTCAGGGGATTGTGGGATTAAATGAGATAATCCCTGTAAAGGTATTTAGCCCAAGGCCTGGTATGGAGTAATCTCTCAACAAATACTACTTCTATTACTCAGCAAATGTGGGAAAGGAATTCAGCTTGATCTCAGGAGGCAAGGGTTCCAGTCCCCGGCTATGCTATTAATTCCTCGTGTGATCCTAGACAAGTCCTTTGCCATGTATGTTCCTCACTTTCACCTTCTCCAATAATTTTATGGCATATTTCCTGTCGACCTACTATGTGCAGGGTAACTAGGGCCCAGAGAAGCGGGGAGTGGGACCTTTGAAGGGAACCCAAGACCCACACCCAGCATGGTACAGGACACAGCTAGAGACGCTCTCCTGGCTGATGCCCTCCCACGTACTGGCACAGAGCTGCATTCACAGGCCGGAACACAGATGCGCTGAGGGCTGCTTCATCTCCAACTGTAGCAGCATAGTTGGTCTCTTGAGACATCTCTTGTGTAAGCTCCTTATTGCCTATGGAATACAGGCCAAAGGCCTGGCCTGGCCTGATTTCTTCCTACCTTTGCGCGCACACACACACACACACACTTTATCCAAACTTCCCCTAGGACACCCACTGCTTTCCCACATCTGCCCTGTTGCTCATGCTCTTCCGTTGCTGTCTCATCTCAGTTTACAACTCCTCCTAGTTTCCCCCAGCCAGAAGCCGAGTCTCTCTCTCCTCTGAACACCCATAGTGTTGTGTTAACTCTCATGTGGGCATGAACACATTTTTAACTTATGTCAAACTGTCCTCCCCTTTGTTTCTTAGCACTTCCTCACTCCCTTGAGGTCAGAACCTACACATGTTTGTGGAGCTCAGGTTCTGACGCCAGAAAACCCTGGGATTATACACCCATATTCTGGCTCTTTTTGAGCCTCAGTCTCCTCATCTGTAAAATGAGGAGATTAAGATAGTCCTTGTAGCATTTGTTTTAAAATTACATAAGACACTATGTAGAAAGCACTAGGCACAGTGTCCCACAAATGATGTAGCTGTCATTCTTATTTTCATTATTATTATCATCATCAATATTATTTCTACCTCCTAACACCACATAGCACCCCCAGTGATAATCTACCCAATCATTTCATAATGCAAGACTTTGAGGTCCTGAGAGAGGAAGAGGCTCACTGAAAGTGGCCCTGCAGAGCACTGCCATTGGAATGGAAACTCCAGTTTCTAGACCCCAGGTAGATTCTACAGAGTCGCATCTGACACCCCAGAATGCCTCTATCACTCAGCACTCCTCCAGGTTTGGGACATCTTCAAGTTCTCATTCTTTGCAGCAGACCTGACCCAGTTCTCCCTCTTGCCTTTCTCCTCTCCTTTCCCTTACAGAGAGATGGGTCTGTGTTAAACTGTCCTTGGCACCTCCACACTCTTCTAGCAGAGCTGCAGCAAGACACAGGATATTTCCAGAGTGCTAGCCTATACGATGAGGGAAAGGACTTTGGGATTCTGATTAATTTCCTGTAAGGCGGATAGGCAAATGGCTGTTCTAAAATACCCAGGCTGGTACTCAAGGGCCCCTAACGAATTGTGGCTTATTTTTAGAATAAGAGACTCAAAAATGCCACTTCCCATGAAAGGAAGGCATAGCCACAGGATTGCTACAGGCAAAGAAAGGGATTTTACTCAGTCCCTCCTATATGCTGATGCTGATTCCAAGCACTGCAGAGAACTCAGGACATACAGGGGAAGTTCTGAAGACAGAACTTTCTCTCTGGGATCCATGACACCATCAAGCACTTATTCATTCATTCAAGGCAAAAACTTTGGCACAGGACCAATCAGGATTCAAATCTCAGCTCTGCCACTTACCAGTTCTGTGACCTTGGACTTTCAAGTCTCTGCACTCCAGTTTCTCACCTGAAGAATGGGAATAATAATAGTACCTATCTCATAGAGTGGCTGTGAGGATCAAATGAAAGAACTCGTGAAAGAGCTTAGTTCAGAGCCTGGTACCTAGTTCATGCCAGGATATGGTGGCAGCTCTTACTATTCCAACATGCCCTCCCAGTAGGACCTCTCATGTGCTGGCCTCTGGGCTGGAGGCAGGGCTAATAGTCCCGACCACAGGAAGTTCAGTTGTTAAAAGGAATGTAGTCGATTTTCATTAATAGGCAAGAAAAGGTGTCTACTGGTTATTGTTAAAAAAGAGTAAGAGTAAATTGCAGAATTACAGGAGTAGTTGGAACCCATAATTATAAATTATATGCTTAATATATGCATTAAAATGGAGAATATAGAGAACTAAATAGGAGGCATTTACCCTTTTTTTTCTTTCCTTTTTGCTTTAATTTTCGTGTGTGTGTGTGTGTTTGTGTGTGTGGCAGGAATTTTCAAAAAAGACTCTACTGAATGCTGAGAGAAGAAAAGGATCAAAAACACAGCTACAACGTGTATCAGCAATAGACATCTGAACCAACGGTGCGTACTGCTATAGAGAATCCCACAGGGTCCATCTCATTCTTCATGGCATTCCAGGCAAAGACCCTGCCCATACAATTCTCACTTTCTCCCCACTCCCCAGCTCTTAGCTGCACTTGAACTTTCAATGCTACGGCCAGAGTCAAGGCTCCTAAACAGAACTCTTAGGAACCATGGCAAGGCTGGTGGGAGAGACTTTTTTTAAGCAGGAAGAACTTTGCTCCCTGTCCTGTGGCCCACCCCCCACCTCCCAGGGAATAACAATCTGTCAGCATCTTGTACCTATAGTGCCTAAACCTGCTTGCACTTTCATCGTCTTCAATATCTTTCTGCAATTTAAACTTTTTACAAGGAGGATGTGTTACTTGGTCATCAGAAAAAGGGCAGTAAAGATGCATATAAAAAGAAAGCTAACCAAGCTGAGGTTGGTTCACTTTTGCTGGTTTGCAAACAATAAATTAGAACAACGTGGTTGAAATCAGTGCTAAGTCTCACAGAAATCACAGAAAGTGAAAGTGGGGAGGGATAAAATTGCCCTCAACTTCTCCTGCCATCCCCCAAATGGCATGATTTTAAGTCCCGTCACATTTCAGACCACCCACCAACACATATATTTCATTCATTCATTTGACAAACACATATGGATCCTTTACTATAAATCAAGCATCATACGGGTATGAGGGTCATTATTTCTATCTTGCAGATTAGAAAAACAAGGCTCAAAGAAGTAAACTTGCCCAAAGTCTCACATTTAGGGATCTAAACCAAAATCTTCACAACAACAAAACCTAATTCCTAAAGGATATGGGCTGGCTCATGCAGGCAAGCCTCGCTTGTGTGGCCTCCTGTTGTCTATAGCAGTGGTGTGCCCTCATACACTCCTTTCTAGTCCCATAAAAAAAAAAAATTTTTTTTTTAAATGAAGGATATGGGTTGAATTCCGAAGCCAGTGTGCACTCAGGAAGCCATGATTGCCTGGGTGGCCTTGGGCAAGTCACTGAACTCTTCCCAGCAGCAGTTTACCCATCTCTGTGGGGCAAGGGCATATCTGGATATTTTATGTAAGTTAAGCACTTTGTAACTTATAACACATAATTCAAAGGGAAGTTGTTATGTCAGCTCTTCCAGGACTGAGTCTCACTCATTATTGGATCTCTTGGTGCTTTCCCTGTTAGTGCTTCTCCCCATTAATGTTCAGCCCGCACTAACACATTTAGGACAGCGTTCCTTGCACAAACTCATACTATTCCCCTCACCAGCCTGGGACCTCCTCAAGGAGGGGACTGTGATTCCCTTCTGCCCTCAGTGCAGCGTCTGGCATGCATCCCTCCATTCCTTCACTTTTATTTATTTCATAACAAATGGCTGAGAGCCTAACATGTGTAAGACAGCAAAGGTCCCTGCCTTCTTGGAGCTTAAGACTGGTGGAGTAGAGAGACAAGATAACATTAAACACACAATTACCTTCTAACAATTGTGTTAAATCCCACAAGGTATCAGGCCAGTTGCAATGAGGGCTTGGGGGATGTGAAGTGGGGACCTAACTGAATCTGGGACACTGGGAAGGCCTCCTAGAGAAGGTGGCCTTGAGGCTCAGAGAGGTTAAGAAAGTTGCTCAAGGTCACTAGGCTGGTAAGTAGAAAAGCTAGGATTTTAACCCTAAATGCCTGATTCCAGAACCATGCTCCTCTGCTAGACAACACTGCCTTTTATCTCCTCCCTCTTATTCATCCCTGGCTCTTATTGGTGAGAAGGGAGCAAGGTATGTCTAACACTGGATACGCTAAAGCAATGTTTTTTTCCCAGATGTGGAGACCAGGGCCCCCTTTGAGAATGTGGTGAAATCCAGAAAACTTCTCCCAGGAACTACATGTATAAGGGTAGACCCACAAAATCTTGTCTGTAATTGCAAGTGTTCATATGCATCCTGAGGCCCACGTTTAGACCTCACAGCATGAAGGACTGCAGGACCTTATAGTGAGATTCTCAGAATCTCAGATAAGACACCAGGGCCCCAGAAGGACCTCAAATTCACAAACAAACCCCAGCATTCTATAGAAAAGATTCTCAAGACCCAGGAGAAAGAGCTTGGGATCCTATAGAGACCCAAGTCCCTCTAGGGTAACAGCAGGCCCCTGCAGAGACATTCTGAAGATGCTACATTGACTGCATAGGGACTCAGGCCCCCACAAAGCTGGAGCCACCACACGGGAACCCATGGGCCTTGGAAAGCGATGCTTCATAATCCTTTTTGGGTCACTGACACCTTTGAAACTCTGAAGGAAAATGCAACACACGACATGCTATACACAAAATCAAGAGGTTCACAGACCTCTGGGAGGCCATCAACAGCCCCCAGATTCAGGGCTCCTGTTCTCCTGAACCCCCCTCCCCCACAAGCCCCTCAAGAACCTGGACCAGGACCCCAGACTCAAAGCACAGACTTGAGAGTCAGACCCCAGGTCGAATTCTGGCCCTGCTGTTTAATGGCCACGACCTTGGACCACTCACCTACAAACCCTCAGGCCTCAGAGTGCCACCTCCCAGAAGAGAGGGTCGGCCAGCTCTCCCTCCCAGCGCAGCCCCTGCGGCGTGGGCTCAGTGCCGGGTGGGGCGCTGGCGCCCGCAGGACTCAGCCTCTCGGCTCCGGCCGCCCGGGACCCGCGCTGCAGCACTTTCCTGAGATCCGAACGCGCGGACTGCAGCGCGAGCGCGGGCGGCGGGGGAGGCGGCGCGCTTGCCGCAGTGACAGCTCCGCGCCGCCGCCGCCGCCGCCGCCGCAGGCCTGGGAAGCCGGCGGGGCCGTTCCCACCCGCCCGGCAGGGCGTTCCCGCCGGCCGGCTTCCTGCAGTCGGGGCAGGGGAGGGGCGAGGCGCGGAGGGGCCGCGGGGCCCGGCAGGCCTGGTTCCTGGCTTTCTCTCCGCGTTTCCTGAGCAGGACCGGCCGGGGGATGGGACCCAGCACAAACCTCCTTCCCGGGAGCGCAGCCAGGAAATCGCGTCCTTGTTCACTCGGGTTCCTCCTCTGTGCCGGACGGTGCCGACTGCCGTCTCTAATCTTCTCGTCCTTACAGCCTGGGTATGATGCGACCCACTTACCCCATCGGGAAGCTAAGCCCACAACACAGCAAGACTCCAAACCTGTGATGGAAGATGATTAATTCCATCAAATAGATGAGAAAACTGAGGCTTGAAAAAATGAAGCGACTTACCCAAGTCATAGTAAAAATATTACTACTAATACAATAAAATGCTTACTGCCTACCAGGCACCGTGCTACAAATGCTGTAAATGTACTTGTCATTGAGTCCTCAGAATCTATGAAAATATTATTGTCCCTTTTTTATAAATGAGGAAACTGAGAACCAGAGAGGCTAAGTGGTTTATCCGATGTCACACAGCTACAAAGCACCAGAGCTGGGACTTAAATGCCAGTCTCCTGTTTCCAGAGCCTACTTCAACTTCCCAGATAGCCTACTTCAACTCATCACAGTGAGTAACCTGAGTAAGAACCTTGTCTCCTTTGTTTTTATGTCCCACAAGCCCCACCTGGAACCTGACACAAAATAAGGGCTCAGAGATGACTCTGCAGCCTTGTACAGAAGCTGAACATTAGAAGGACTAGTAGGAGGCATCTAGCCTGACTTCTTCCAGTGCCTTCAGCCAAGTGAAAATTCAGCCTCTGCTTCAATACATCCTACCATGATAAGCGCTCTCTCTCCCATAATAATCCATTCCCCTGTTGGACAAGTATGTTTGGTCTAAAACGTCAGTACTTCATTTTGCTCATGGTTCCTTATAAATGGAGAAAGCCTATTTCCCTCTTCACGGCGGTAAGACACATTGTGTGTTTCCTTAGCCATTTTATATAGGTAGACAGTTCAATTATTTTAAGTTCCTTGTGAACTGAAACAATGCCATCTGTTCACTAAAGATGTTCCCCTTACACATATAGAGTCATTTCAGAGAAAAGCAGCCCAGAGTACATTTTCCAGCACCCCTTGCAACTAAGTATGTGACAGTGGGTTATGGGCAGAAACCACATGTTCTGTGTCCAGGACAAATCCAAGTTAAGATCTAAGCCTGCTTTCTCAAAGCTCCCTCTTTTCTCTCCCATCTGCCAACTGGATGCCAACACCAGGGGGACCTGGGAGACCACACATTGAACATAGCAGAGCCTTGGCCAGCCTGGGTTTCACTCAAGTTGCCTTACGGAATGGTGCCCACATTGAACTATCTTCTATTTAGTGTTCAGGCATTGAGATCTCAAGATTTCTCTATTAAGCACTTAGCTAATTTAACTGCCACTGGGACCAACGTGGGTTCATTGTTATATCCTCCACATCACGGAGCATGGTTTTTGCTCAAAAGATATCCATCTAGCACCATCTGTGTCTGGCTAGTTCAGCTGGTCAAAAAGAGTCTCTGTTCATCTCATTGATACATTATGTCCTGTCTATTCCAAAAAGGGCTTTGAGGTGGCTTCCATCACAGCTACAAGCCTTTCTGATGGATAATTAGAATGCAAGAATCAAGGAGTAATGAAAGCCTGGACAAAGGCCAGTGGAAAAAGAGGGAAGAAAGATGAAAAATTGGCTAAGTATAGCAGAAATTCTAGGCCAGGTTTTCTAAGGATAGCAACTGTGACAGAGCAAAAACCATGGCTTTGAGTTTCCTGGCAGTCAAAGCAAAGAGGGAAATAAGATGAGTTACAAATTATATGGGAAGGAGTTGTCATTAAGCACACAAACCCTGGAGCCAGAATGTATTATTTTGAAGCCCAACCCTGCCAGTTACTTAGGCAGTTATTTAACTTCTCTTTGCTTCCATTTTTTCATCTGAAAAATGGAGATAATATAATAATAAAACCTCTCTCAGGGTCATTGGGAGGATTAAATGAGTCAAGCATATTCAGTTCTTATAACAGGCCTGTCACATGGTGAATTCTATGTAAGAGTTAGCTATTGCTATAGTCTAATTGGAAGAGTCAGGTCAGTAATTTGGGAGACAAATTTTTCCCTGTACTAAATTCTAAGAGGAATGCATTATAGAAGGGACCTCAACTAACACAATGGACTATGCCTTGGTCAGACTTATGACAATTGCTGGGCCCTGTATCACATGGTTATTTGTCTCATTGACTTTTGGTCCAGACAAGCCTTGGCATTCTACTCACTAGGTAATTCTGGGGACAGGTTGCTGGGGGGCCCTAGGTGCCTTTCCAATGACCTGTCCATAAGGCAAGTGAGTGTTGTGGTGACAAGCAAAGGAATTGGTGTCAGACAAACCCAGGTACATTTGTACCTCTTCAAGTCTCAGTTTTTTCATCCATCCAGTGGAGACAATAACAATAATAATAGGTAATGCCCACCTGAGAGAGTTGCTGTAAAGACTGCATGAAGGAACATACACAAAATCTTTACCACAATAACTGGAACTATGGGAAGTCTGCAGTACATCAGCACCCGCAAATTAAGGAAGAAATCGACGGAATAAAAGAGACTCTCACCTGAGACCTCTGGAGTAAGGAGAATCTTTTTCTTTTTAATTGAAGTATAGTCAATTTACAATGTCATGTAGGACAATCATTCTTAATGCTTCAAAAAGTGGAACAGAGCTCTTCTGGCCTCTTTGGTCTTGGCTGCAGAAGCGAGATGACGAACAGAACGTCATCGTTTGGAAAGCGTCAGAATAAGACACACACGTTGTGCCGTCGATGTGGATCTAAGGCCTACCATCTTCAGAAGTCGACCTGTGGCAAATGTGGCTACCCTGCCAAGCAAAAGAGAAAGTATAACTGGAGTGTTAAAGCTAAAAGATGAAATACCACCGGGACTGGTCGAATGAGGCACCTAAAAATTATATACCGCAGATTCAGGCATGGATTCCATGAGGGAACGACACCTAAACCCAAGAGGACAGCTGTTGCAGCATCCAGTTTATCTTAAAGATTTCAATGATTAGTCATGCAATACATGCTCTGGTTTTGAAAAACAAAAACAAAAAGTGGGAACAGAAATGGCACGTTTCCCCTGAATGTGGCCCCAGGCTGACCAAAGCATCATTTCTTTGCTTCTGGCTAGAATTCCCTTGGCCTAATTCAATGTGGTGTGTAGCCTAGGCTGGCCCATTTTGAGCAGCCTGGCTTGGTGAGGTGTTGCAGAGCCAGAATGACCACCATGCCCTGGCAACAGACTCTGTTTCTGAGGGTCATTAAGAACCAGAAGCTCCCCCTTGGGCTTTCACACGTTGGGTGCTTCCCAGGTAACCAGCACAGAGCTGAGCTGAACACATTACCTTGTCCAGCCCTCACAACAGCTTCAAAGGGTGAGTCCTACTGGCATTCACATTTTATGGATGAGCAAATGAGGATTAGAGTAGCAAAGTGACCTCTCTAGGGTCACACAGCTAAGAAGTGGCACAGGTGGAACACGAGAGAGATGTGCCTGATGCTAGCTTGTGTTTCTAACCATTAGACAACACTGCCTCTCACTCCACCCTGGCCCAGGATGTCTCTCTCATTAGCCTAGGCTCTCTCTTCCTAGGCTGGTCTGTTTTCCTCAAGGATCTTCTAGGAAACACCTGCTGCAGGGACCCCCTACTCCTCCTACCTGGGCCCAGAGCAGCTCCTTATCCTGTGGGAACTTTCTTATGGACCAGACAGACAAGTTTCCACAGGACATCTCAGAAGCTCTGAGTGGACGGAATATCAGCCACCATCGCCATCACCAAGTCCAGTGTGCATCTCTCATTTACTTAGCCTCCCAGTTGGTCTCTCTGCCTTCAGGCTCCCCCACCTCCATACCTCCTTTCACACACAGCCACGGTGATGGCTCTCAACACTTACCTGACCCAGTCATTCCCCTGCTGAATAATCTTCAGTAGATCTCTGTTGCTCCTGGAATAAAGTTCAAAGTCAGTCACTTGGTTTAGCCCTCAAGGCCCAGCCTACTTTTCCAACCCTCTCTTTCTTCTCAGGCATCCTTGCCCCCCATGGCCCCAAACATTCATAGTTCCCAGCCCCAGAGCCTCTGCACACGCAGTTCCCTGTGTGATGTGAGATGAACAAATGAGCGAACGAGCTGCCAGGCCTAAGCTGGGCTGTTGAGGCTGTCAGATGCCATTAACCTCACCTCTTCCCTGTCTCTGCCAGGGGGAGTTGCTCACCATCCACCTGGAAGAGGGACCAGTCAGGAAGACAGCACCAGCAACTCCAGCTCTGTGTAGAGCCTTGGGAAATGAGGAACTTATCCTGCATCCATTCTATGTGTCAGAGGCTAGGTGTCAGGGAGGTGACCTGATAAAGCAGCAAAGGGGAGCTAGATTTCCTACCAGGTCTGCAAGATGCCCGTGTCCAAGCTTTTAACACTTACCCTCTGCTTTCTCCTTAGTTGAAGCAGAATTCAGTTCTGTATATGTATATAGTGTATACAGTTGCCAGAGTGCTGTCCCAGAGCAGGCAGCCTTCCCACCTCATCATTCCCACTTGCTAAGGAAAATTGCTGTTAATGAGGGAAGTGCCCACCCACCTTTGATTTCTGGGCCTTTCTCTGGTACCTCTTTGCCACCTGGTGGTCATATCTGGGATAGACCAGGATTTCTGCCAACAGCTCTGAGGTAGGAGGCCTAGGGTTGATGATCCCTTTAGTCAAATCTTCCAGGGTGGCATTTTCATCTCAGCTTACATCCCCCTCTAAGGTCCCAGGGCTCACCTGTGCCTGAGGTTCTAAGAAAAGCAGAAGTTGATTCTGTCTCACTGTGGAATCTTGGGTCTATCACTGCTCCTCTCTGGGCTCAGGTTCCTCATCTATTAAAAAGGGCCTGAAGAGACTGGGCCCCACTTGCAGCCCTGACATTCTAAAATCTGTGTCTGAAGTTCACCAAGTGGCCTGTGACTCGGCCTTCTTCCTTAGCCCTGTGGGAAGAATGAAAATTCCAGGTGGGCAGGGAAGTTGCTGGGTTGTTCATTCTTTATCACAAGTGCATGGGGCAGTTGTGATACACAGCTTCATACACAGAAGCTTTACTGGCTTTGGAGCTGCATTAATAGAAGCATTGCATGTACAGTGAAGGTGGTTATAGTCCTTCTGCCATCTGGAGTCCCATGTTCTATTTGGTATCAGAATGTTGAAAGGGACATGGAGAAAGTGTAGCTCATTCATAGGAGAATGAACCAAATGATGGCTGAGGGGAAAGACCACAAAACCACATTTTATGGGGGAACAGCTGAAGGACCCAGAATATTGACTCTGGTATACAAAAGACTCAAAGATTACGTGTATCTTCCTTCAAATATTTGAAGAGGACATCTGGAGAAAAGAGCTGGGAGAACTAGGAATTAGGGCTGCTACTTCAAGCAGACAGATATTTCTCTCCCCAAAACCAAAAGAAGTTTTCAGTCTGAACTAGATAAAGAACAGACCTGAATTTGAATCTCAGCCTGTCCCTAACTAGTTTTGTAACCTTGGGCAAGTTCCTTGGTCATGTTAAGCCTTGGTTGTCTCATGTGTACGATGGGTATAAGGTGGAGAACACAGGACTGTTGTGGGGATGGGATGCTACAAAGAATCTTTACAGCACCTGGTACCAGGCCCAGTGCCTAACTAGTGCTGGGTAAGTGTAGCTATGGTTAAAAACATGGCGAGGTAGCGAGCTCCCTGTCACTGGGTGTGTGAGCAGAGGCTCGAGGTTACTTGGTAGGAATGGGAAGGGGTCAAGGAGCTAGTGAGACTGTGAATTGGGGCAGTAGTGCAGGCAGGTAGCTAGCAGTACTTGCTCTTGGTCTCACTGACTAGATGTTTATTCTGGCTTTGCAATTTAGTTGCTGAGATACCTTGTGCAAAGTACTTAACCTTTCTGAGCCTGAGTCTCCCTACCTGCGAAATGGAGATAATAGGAGTTCCCACCTCACTGAGTTGTTGGGGCTTGAGAAGGTAAAGTAATCACAATGTGTGAACTGCTGCTCTGATGGTAGTGCTCTGATTGGGGCTGTCCTGGGTGACCTTGAAGGTCCCCTTCCGTCTGATAATCTCCACATCTGGAATCTTTGCTCCTAGCCTTTGGGAGCAAAATGCAGGGTCCTTGGTGAAGCAGATAAATGCACTGCCTTAAGACTCTCAGATGCAGAGGACTGTTTGCCTTTGCTCCTTGCCCGTGGCAGGGTAAACAGGGCACTGTCCCTTCCCTCCCCAACAAGCCAGCTCTTCCTGTGACAGGAAGATAACCTGGATGGCACCTGAGGAAGCTGAAGGGGTGGGGCATAGGATGGAGTACGGGACATGCACAGCGGAGGACAGGCTGTCTGGCTTTCTAATCTGCTCATGCACTTTGGTCCCCAGATAAACCATGAGCTCCATAAGGGATCCAGCTGCTGCACTGGGTTCAGAAATTAGCCAATAGCAGGGGAAGGATCAGAGGTTGCCAAACAGTGGCCCAGGGGCCAAATCTGGCTTATAGACTTGTTTTGTAGTCTGCATAGTTGCACAGTGGTTTGTTTTTTAAATTAGTTGTCCACCTTTAAAAATAAGAGAACTGCATAGAAAATCCCAATTCCTTACCCTCTTCAAAGTCAGAAGAGCAGGCAGTTTCCTGCACAGCATACACGAGTCAGGTGGAGATGAGTGGTAGTAAAGGCATCACAAATATTAAAGAACTGTTCCGTCTGTTGGGGACAGGGGCAGGGCCCTTGGATGACAGGCCAGCATTGCTGAACTTCACAGGGGTGCCTCCTTTGGTGGAGGGAACTGTGGTACTCCCCCCCTTTTATGAATGGCCCCTACAGTCCCTTGGGTTTGTGATTCCTGGCATAGAGGAAAGAGCACTGGCTTTGCAATATCGAGGGATAATGGGACAAGTCCCAGCCTGCTTATGGGACTCATGAGTGCGCTGAGCTCCATTTCCCCATCTGCAAAAGGGGAATAAGGACACAGGTTGCTCCTGGGGCTGATGTGAAGATTAAACAAAAAACATCTATACGGCCTCTGGAATATAGTAGGTGCTCAACAAAAATTCCTCATGAGTAAACTGTGCCTGGACTCATTCAGTAATCTCCCAGGTTTTGAATGCTACAGGGTTGGGCACAGTGCCAGGTCCCAACCACCCTTTGAGGCTGGCGGTATTGATATCCAGTCTGTGCAGAAGAGTAAACTGAGGCACAGAGAGATACTAAGCAAGTAAATGGAAGAGCTGGGATGGGTAGCCTAGTTTGTCTGGTTCCCAAACCTGTGCTTTTCCCACTACCTTACGCTGCCCCTCACAGCCACCTGCCATATTGGCCCTGGCCACATCCCCTGGGGTTAAGAGGGTGGGTGCTGAGGTACAACTGTTGGCCTTGAATTCTGGCTCCATCACTCACTAGCATGTGACACTAGGCAAATTATCTAATTTCTTGGGACTTCTATCTGGAGGAAGTCCCTCCAGTACTTTATCTGGAGGAAAGTAAAAGGACCAATTTCATACACATTAAATGAGTTAATGTTTATAATATACCCAGGGCAGTACCTGGGTACATAGTCAGAGCTCAATAAATGCCAGCTATTGTTATCATTAATTGAGCACTGGCTGTGTGCCAGATACTGCGAGCACAAAGATCAGTGAGAGTCTGTGTGGGGCTCATAGTCTGACGAGAGATCATAGGTCAGAGTGATGTGCTGTCAGGCAGCTTGGCTGCAGGAGTAAGAGGGGGATGGTGGTTAATTTTACATGTCAACTTGTAAAGGGCTACAGTGCCCAGCTATTTGGTCAAATATTATTCTGGATGTTTCTGTGAGAGTGTTTTCAGATAAGGTGGACATTTAAGCCAGTAGACTTTGAGTAAAGCAGATTGCCCTCCATAATGTGGGTGGGCCCCACCCAATCAGTCAAAGGCCCGAATAGAACAAAAATGACTGACCTCCCCTAAACGAGAGGGACTTCTCCAGAAGATGGCCTCTGAACTTCATCAGCAAGATTGGCTTTTCTATAGCAGACTGCCTTTGGACTCAAGGTACAACTCTTATCTGAATCTCCAAGCCTCCACAATTGTATAAATCAACTCCTTGAAATAAACCTCCTTCTATATAAATGCACAACCTATTCTGTTTCTCGGGAGAACCCTGACTGAAAGGGGCAGGGGGGCACTATAAGTACCTCTGCCAAAGGAGGCTTCCTTATGCTGTTTGGCAATGCTAGCCTGGAGGAGGTCATCCAAGGGCCCTGACCCTGTCCCCAACAGATGTAACAGTTCTTTAATATTTGGGATGCATTTACTATGAGGATCCCACAAAGCTGGGGGAGACAGCCCATATAGAGGCTGACAGAATCAGGATTTAAAATCCACTTAATCTTCAAAACAACATGTAGGAACCTACAAGAAGAAATGGAAAGTCCTCCCCTTGGGCTCAGGGGTGCAGAGATAGAGTCAGAGGCCAGGGGGTGGGAGAGTGCTGCCAGCTGAACAGGACTAGGTGTATACAAGCCTTGGCTCTTTGAGTTTGATGACAAGTAGACTACAGGCCAATTCCTTTCTGGGTTATGTTAAGGGAAGAAAGGCTGATGGGGCAAGAGGCTGATCAGCCTGAGGAGGCACGGCTCTAGCCTCCAGGTTCCCAAAGGGCAGGGTCGGGATGGGCAGCCAGAAGTTACTGGAAATCAGATTTGGGCCCAGTAAGGACAGTCAGTGCTGACCAAGGTGGCCTGGGTGTCTCATGGCCACTGATCTCCCTGTCACCAAGAATGTTCCAGGAGGTAGGCCTTCTTCATGATGTAACCAAGACAGTGCTGTGAAGGGAAAGAGTATGCACTTTGGATGGGATGGACTAGATTCAGGCTAGTTAGAGTGAGTGTGACCTCAGATGAGTCACCCTCTCTGAGCCCGTGGACCAGAGGGAGTGCTCCTGCTGCTTTGGAAATCCCTGGGTCACTCTCAAAGCAGTCAAAAAACATAAGCTGTTTATCACACTGGTCACACAGAAACATTCTCTGGCTGTCCCCACTTCCTGCCCAAGGCTCCAAGCCCATGCCAACCTGAGCATGCCTCATGCTGCCCAACCTTGCTGCTATCCAGCCTGTGGTGGGAGGGGGTGGCCAGGTAGCAAG
This sequence comes from Camelus dromedarius, assembly GCF_036321535.1. Taxonomy (NCBI): domain Eukaryota; kingdom Metazoa; phylum Chordata; class Mammalia; order Artiodactyla; family Camelidae; genus Camelus; species Camelus dromedarius. The sequence continues at coordinate 55,156,022 of NC_087449.1, read as the reverse complement.
AGAGAGGTATATCCTCCTGGTATCTGGCCAGATGCACTCAGCAGCAAGTCACAGAAAAATCCAGCAAACAGTGTTTAAACCATACAGATAGTTACTGCTCACTTAGCAAGAAATCTGAGACAGGCAGTCACAGGGATGCTTTAGTGCCTCAGTGAGGCAGTCGAGGAAATGGGCTTGTTCCTTCTCCTTTGTCATTCTCAGGGCATCCACAATGTTCTTCTGCAGGATTATAGGATAGCTGCCCAAACTGTCCATCTTCACAGGACTGCTTTCAAGCAGGAAGAACTTTTTTTCCTTGCATGTCTCTTTTCCTGCGGAGTATCTTTCCCAAAGCCCCTAGCAAAGTCCCCTTATATCTTGAGTGACCAACTTGTCCCCGTTTGCCTGTTACTTTTCCGTTTTGTAACTAAATTCACAGATACTGGGAACCCCCTTGGTTCCTGGCAGATCTGACCAGTTGGTTTCCCTACTTACATCCCATTGGCCAGAACTGGGTCACATGTCCCCCCTTGACCTATCCCTAGTAAAGGGAATGGAAGTATCCCAACTGGTTTAAACCAATCAGGATTCACCTCCCGGGGGAACTGGCATGCTGCCATTTGACTGGTGTGGCATTCTGTGAGCGAGGCAGCAGGGCTGGCTGCTGGACGGGCACCCTGCAGTGTCCACCACACTCCCAGACAAGGCTCCACCCTTTCCCAGTACCATCACCATCATGCTGTGTGTGTGTTTGTGACTAAGTGTGAAAGAATTAGGAGCATGACAAGGATGCTGGGGTGGGGGGGGGGGAATGGCCCTAAATACAGGCTTCCCCTGTGGTCATGGGAAACAAATGTATTTTTAATCTGACCTTCATGTGGCTTCATTAATGTGCGGTTCACCAGGCATGATATCCAAATGGGCAGCTTTCAGGTAATAATAACAAAGACCAGAAGACAGCTGATCGTTCTCCTAAACTGGCCTATTTTTTATATTTCCCTGGATAGAAACTATGGGAATGGGGGCATCTGTGCAGAAGGACAGAGGGGCTGGGCATTCAGCAGGCTAAGGGGTCAGCCCCAGCCCAGCCTCCTCACTCACCTCTTGCCTCAGCTGCACTCAGGTCAGAAACACTTTGAGTCTGTCCTAGGTCTACCTGATACCAAGTCTCATGATTTGTGAGGTTCCAACCCCAGGGCCAGTCACTTTCTCTTAAAACTTTAGAGAAAAAGACATCAAGAATAAGTTATTTGTAAATCTGGTGATGGTGATTTGTTCATTCAAACAAATCTTTATTGAGCCTCTACCACATGCAGGCACTGAAGTGTGCTGGGGATCAAACAGTGAAACATGATACATAAGATCCACACCCTTAAGCAGCTGACACTCCAGCGGTGGCAGGTAGACATAAGCAAGAACTAAGATAGATCATCAGTAATAAATATAATAAAGAAATAAAGCCAGAGCAGGGATGGAGACACCTAGGTAGGTGGAGGGGAGGGGCGCCTGCTCGTCTCCATCAAAGATCTGCAAACTGCAGCCTGTGAGCTGCCACATATTTTAGTAAATAAAATTTTATCAGAATATAGCCAACCTCGTTGACTTACATATTGCCCACTGCTGCTTTCACGCTACAATGGAAGAGTTGAGTAATTACAACAGGGATTGTATGACCTGCAAAGCTGGAAATATTTACTATCTGGCCCTCAAAAAAGTTTGCCATCACAACCAGATCCCATTTCACACCCACCAGAATGGCTATAATCAAAGACAGACACAAACAAGTACTGGTGAGTACAAACAAACTGGACCCCTTACACATTGCTAACGGGGATGAAAATGGTGCAGCCAGTTTGGAAAACAGTCTGGCAGCTCCCCGACAGGGTAAACGTAGTAACCACAGGACCCAGTGATTCCACTCCTAGGTATGCACCCAAGAGAAATGAAAGCATATGTCCATAGAAAAAAACCTGTACAAGAAAGTTCAAAGCAGCATTATTCATAATAGCCCAAAAGTAGAAACAGCCCAAATGTCCATCAACAGATGAATGAATAAATAAAATGTGGGACAGCACAATGGAATACTACCTGGCAATAGAAAGAAATGTAACAGTGATATGAGTTGCAGTATGGATGAACTGTGAAAAGATGATGCTAAGTGAAAGCCAGTCACAAAAGACCACATGTTGTATGATTCCATTTGTATGAAATACCCAGAATAAGCCATCTATAGAGACTGAAAAGAGCCTGTGACTGCCTAGGGCTGGGGAGGCTGGGCAGTGATGCCTAAAGGGTGCAGGGTTTCATTTTGAGGTGATGAAAACTGATTGTGGTGATGGTTACACAGCCCTGTGAAAATACTAAAAGGCAAGGAGTTGTATACTTTAAATGGGTGAATTGTACAGTGTATGAATTATGAATATATCCCAATAAAGCTGTTTTTAAAAGATTTACCAACCTTTGTTCTAGACAGGGAAGGTCTCAAGGCGGGGTACTTGAGCCACTTTTGTAATTAGCTCAAAGCTCTCAAAGAGTGACAGGTGGCCTTTTACTGAGCACTATGTGCCTGGCACTGTGTGAAGCATTTTACAACCACTGCCTTATTTAATCCTCACAAAAGTCCTGTGGCTTAGATACTGACAACTCCAATTAACGGATGAAGAAACTGGAGCACAGAGAGATTAGGTGACTCACCCCAGGTCACACAGCTGATAATTGGCAGAACTGGGATCCAATCCCAGGTGTTTCTGACTTCAAAGCCTGTGCCCTTAACCACTGAGACATAGCATGTGCACACGGTTCCCTGTCCAGCCTCTGGATTCCTGATCTTTCCCAGATAAGGAGATGGCCCAAAGCAAGACAGAGGAGGTGGGGAAGAGCACAGCCTTAAAGGAAAGTAGGGAAGGGCACACCGGGAGCAGAGGAGAGCAGTGAACACGATGACACTGCCCCTGGGGTCAGAGAGGACCATTACAAGGTGAGGAAGACACCAACACAGTGGTTTAAGAAATGTTAGAGATGTGCGAACCACCTAGTGCAGAGAAATCACCTAGCGCAAGAAGTGAGAGAGGCTTATTTAACATGCAGGGTCCTGGGTTTCACTGCCAGAGATTCTGATGTAGTGTGTCTGAGTTGGGGATCAGAAATCCAGTGTTGTCAAGCTCTCTAGGAGATTCTGATGCAGATGGTTGAGGGCTCATACTGTGAGATGTCCAGCAGAAACTTCAAGGTCTGCACAAGTCTCCTCTGGGTGCTCCCCTGCCCTGATCTTGGCATCCCTCCCTTTCTTTCCCTGATATTCCATCTTCCTGACTCTCTTTCCCGGTGTCCAGGGGCCCCATGGAGCTCTGGAGGTTGCCCAGGCTCCTTTCCTGCTCTTTTCTCCACCTGCCGTGACCTTCCCTACCTCCCTTTGTTCTGCCCCATCTTCCCCAAGAAGCTTCATCACACCTCCCCTTCCTTAGTCTTCCATCCCAAAAAGGCCCATCTTTGGGGAGTCTGCTGGTGTGCCTCCTCTAGATGAAACCTTCCCTAACCATAGGCAAGTTTCTTATTGCATCTGTAAAATGAGGATGAAGAGTAAATGAGAAATTGTATGCAAGGAGCATTGCAGGCACTCAGTAAATAGTAGCTATTATTTTTATATTGCTTGACCTTGGGCAGGTGAGTTTCTGTATCTCTAGAATGATAAGAGCTCTTGTATTAAAATATACAATAACATACCTATTATTTTCCTCATTTTACATTTGAGGAAAGTGAGGCAAAGGGGGATTAAGAAAGCTGTCCAAAAAGCAATGAATGCTAGATAAATAAAAACAACAGATTCCACTAAAAAAAAAAAAAAAAAAAAAAAAAAAAAGAAAGCTGTCCAGGGTCACCCAACCAGAAACTGATTGTACTTGCATTTGTACTGAGGCTTCAGGACCTCAGCTGTAATCTTCATGTTATACTGACTTTTGTTGTTATGAGGCTCCAATGAGATAATAAATGCATGTGGTACATGCTCAGTATATGCTGGAGACTGAGTTGAAATGTTTCTACATCCATGGTGGAGGGGGGGAAATTACTCAAAGACTTTACTGATCATGATGTCTCATGCTTTTTATTTGACAAGACTCAACACCTTAAAATCTCTAACAAGAATGGGATGTAAAAATATAATTCAGGGAAAAAAATTCAGAATGGTGTAAAGCTTGGTAGGTACAAATCTTGTCAATCTACTTCAATAGGGGTGATTGTAGATTTTCACTTCAGAATATTAAGATGGTGCAGAGATATTGGGGAGGGAGGATGGGCACAGGGTAGCTGATCTGGTTCCAACCATCCCACTTCCCTGCCCCTGGCTTCTGAATTTCTCTCTGTCACTCTACATCTGGCATCGCAAACCCTGAATCTCTCCTCATGAACAACTGAAAGAGATTCAATCTAAGAAGGACTCAGTGGGAGGAATACTTAAGAGTTATTTTCCAATCAAGGTGCCACACAGAATGGAAATCCCTCCAACCAACTCCAAATTCTCTTTCAACTCAGGTCGTTAATCTCATCTACCCTCTTTTGAGTGTCATGCAAAACTTAGGTAGACCAGAAAGCCTCCCCCTTTGAGCCTGGGGTCTACCAATAGAGTCAGGCAGCTTTCCACCCAAATTCCATCCATGGGAAATGCTATGTGTCTTTTCCTTCCAAAACTGATGAACCATGAAAATATTATACTAAATGCCAACTTCAGCCTTGTCCGTTTTCACACAGCTGCCCAACTTTTGGTGGCTGAGGTCAAGAAGACAACAGGAAAAACAGAATGCTGAACAATTCTATTGATGAACCAAAACCCAAGATACCAGGATTAACCCAACTCTTAGGAAAAATAAAAGAGACAATTCCAATGGGATTACAGGACATAAAAGATAACAAGAGTCACCACCAAATAAGACTAAGAGGCTTTCCGGAAATGGACAACTTTCTGAAATGCTTGTCGGAACTCTTCGTTAAACACAGTATAGATTATTGGATTGATGAGGGAGTTTAAATAGCCTAGCCAGGTGAAAAAGTCAAAAAGAGCTGGGTGGATCCAGCAGGAGTCCCGGCAGATGGGGAGGACCAGAGATGCAACAAAGAAGGGCAGCCAGCAGACGATAAAGGCCCCCAGAATGATCCCCAGGGTTTTAGTGGCTTTCCTCTCTCGAGCTGCCGAAATCCTCTTGCGCTCCAGGACGCTGTCAGCAAGCTTGATTTTCACGTGGTTGAAAAAGAAAGGGGAACCGGCAGAATGAGAGTGCCCCTCATGAAGGCTGGGGTTGAGCGAGCACAGCGAGGACCCCGCGGAGCCTGTGATGAGCTGGGCTGTGGTGAAGCGCTTCCCGTAGAGCGAAGGCGGGTTCAGGATGCGGTTCCGGGCAGCCACGTAGATCCGGCCGTAGAGGATGACGAGCAACACAGATGGGATGTAGAAGGCCCCACAGGTGGAGTAGATGGTGTAGGAGATCTGAGAAGTGTTCACCAGGCAGTCCGACATCTCTTCATGAGCCTTGGCCTGCCGCCAAAAGAGCGGTGGGATGGAGATGCAGATGGAGATGAGCCAGACCACGGCGATCATGGCAGCCGCATGGCCCACTGTCCGGCGTTTACTGTACTCCAGGGCGTCCGTGATGGCCCAGTACCTGTCCAGAGCAATGACACAGAGATGCAGGATGGAGGCCGTGCAGCATGTGATGTCCGAAGACAGCCAGATGTCACACAGGATTTGGCCAAAGCTCCAGGTGTGGGTGGTGGTGTATGGGATGCTGATGGGCATGACCAAGATGGAAACTAAGAGGTCAGTCATGGCCAGGGAGCCAATGAGATAGTTGGCTGGGGTGTGGAGCTTCCTGGTCAGGAAGATGGTGGTAAGCACAAAGGCGTTGGAAAGGACTGTGGCCAGTGTGATGATGGAAAGGACCACCGCAAGAGAAATCTTGAGGGCTTGGAGGGTCCCTGGATCCCAAGCCTCTGGTGTTTCTGTGGCATTCAGGGATCTGTTAGGAGCCCCCTGGAGAAGGCCTTCCACTGACTGGTTTGGCGGGGACATTCTAGGTGGCTCTCTCTTCCCACAGACTCAGACACACACAGCTCCTTCTTTCACAGCAATCCTGCTCACAGAATAAGGTCATCCTTTTGTTTCTTGCCCTCAGAACCGACCACCATGCAAAGACCTCAAAACTTGATTATTTAAAGAACACACTTAGGTGACTACTACGTGGGAGTTAAAGGTCTTTCCCAAACCAGATGAATCCCAAGATGTCTCATTGTTCTGGAACTTTGCCCAGCAGCTGGTCAGGCCCAGTGGACACATGCTGGGTTTGTTAGACATTTATCAGGATATCACAACAGTGTAGGCGATGTTCAGGGATTCTTGCCTTTGGCATTCTGGCTCCTTCCAAAGCTTGAGGGAGAAATGTGTTTAATGAAAACTTCAGAATTTCCCTCATCCTATTCTGAGAAGATTCTGGATTTCAGGTTGCCTCTGGGAAGCTTTCAAAACTAGAGACAAAAAGAAGTACCAGATGATTCATTGAGGCAGGCCAGTTAACAGCTCCTAGTCTTTCCAGGTTTGTCTTGACACATCATGAGGTACTTTGGTTCCTGTCCCACTGAACGTTTTGAGCCTGGACAGACAAAACATTCTGGTTACCAAGACTCGAAGGATGCATGAGCTAGAAGGCAAAACAAACAGATCACTGTGGGTTCATCAAGAAGGGCACATGTTTAGAAGCTCTGGTGGGGGGAGGGGGAGCAGTTAAAAGAAAGAAAAAAAGTTGAGTTAGGCTCTAGAAGGACAATTTAGACACTTGAGATTAACTATAAGATTAAAAAGATGCTGCTTAGTGCTGGGAGTGTTGCAGCGAAACTGGCACTCTCACAAGTGTCAGGAGAATACAGGGGAGGGCAATGCGCCTACCCCCACAATTCCCAGAGTGGGCAAAGTATCATAGCTGCTGGAAGCATCACAGGCTTCTTACAAGTATATGAAACCAGCTCTGTAAATTGTGAATCAGAAATCTTCCTATTTATTCAGCAAGAATGGAAACTAAACAAAATAACTATGTACACACACACACAGGCCACTGGGAAAGATACCAAATTGTTATAATGTATTTCTCTAGGAATTGGTGGAGGGTGACCTTTCTTCTGTTCTTATGAAATTTCCATATTTCCTAGAATTTCCTACAGCATGCATGACTCTTAAAACAAAACAAAAAGCAAAAATAAAACCACCTTTGGGTTAAGCAAAGAAATTAACTGCAAAAATAAAAACCCTGAACATTTTTCATGGTGAAAATTCAAATCCAGAAAATACATTTGGCTTTCCAAATGAAAATTGGAAATTTGGTCACCAAAAGTTTTTGAAGAATCACTTTCTTTTCTCCTCTGTACCTCTAGACTTGAATCTGGGCTTCAAAGTATTTAGAACGTGGGCAAGCCCTGGGGTCTGTAGTCCATGGAGCCTGGCAGGCAGCCCCTGGGTATATGGGGTTGGCAAGAAGAATGCCAAGATGCCTTAGCCCCACTGTGTCTCCTCCTGCCTTGTGTGGAATGCCACAACTCCACCAGGAACCCCTGTGATTCATTTGATCTCTTCCCGGTCAATTTAGCAAATAGGACTTGCCCTGAGAGCATTCACAGCCCAGCAAGGGAAGCATACATGTAGTTTCAAGGGTCCTGGGATAGAGCTGGCAAGGCAGAATACACACACACACACACACACATACACACACGTTTCTTTAAAAATGTGATCATTATACTTATGTATGAATTTGTTTCATAGTTTGTATGTTTTTCAATTTAATATATTTTGAACACTGCTCCATCAGTCACTCCCACAATATCAGTAATCTTAAGGGTTGCGTACTGTTCCACTGGTTGCCTACATTAAGGAGTAGATTTTCCGTAGTCAAAGTCGGGGGGGATGGCATTCTTGGTGGCTGGAAAGGCAAGAGCAAAGGTCCAGAGGCTGGAGTGCAGACAGCAGAGGTGGGTAGTGGACAGGACTCAGGAGGTGGCTGGTGCCAGCTGTGGGGGTAGCAGGGCACAGGAGAGAGTTTGGCTTGGATTGGGGCAGTCTGGGCTCTACCCTTGTTCTACCCCAGCCTTCCTGTATGAACTTGGGCAAGTCCTCAGGTCTCAGGTTTCTTCCCCAAAACAGTAGCCACCCCACCTGCAACTAGGGCTGCGGTGGGCCTTGCATTGCTGCTGGCAAGGTCAGTCTTTGAAACCCACTAAAAGGCTGGGAGGTGTCGATAATCATTATCATCCTCCTTCCCTTCTGGTCGACTTGGCTCAGGGCTTTGTTGGGAAGGTTCAGTCTATGTCTGTTGATTGATTTTAAAACATTAAGAAGCTAAACCTGTAATGTAGTATCTTCCCTCCTGCCCCCCAAAATTGTGAGTGCTTCATCTTTAAAAAAATACCTGCCCAGAGGAGAGGAAATAGCCTCAGTTTAAGAAGACCTATCTTAAGCCACCCGCTCTAAAACATTCCCAAAGTTTGAAGGATATTATCATAGTATCTTTCATGGGGCTCTTGGTATGTTCCAGACACTGAGTTAGCCTTGGGGCTGGGGCTAAGAGTCACTCCACCTATGGCCCCCAGCTTACAAATGAGCAAACCAGTGATCAGAAAGGTGATGTCAGTTGCCCAGGGTCACCCAGGTGGAAGTGGAAAAACCGGGTTCAGAGCCGGCTCTGAAATTTCCACTCTTCTCCACAATTCAGGCAGAAAAGCCTTAAGGCATGTATGCTTCCAGGAATGAATCTGGTTTGGAATCTCATGGTGATAAGTGAAAATGGTGATCCCTCCTGCCACCCTCTCCGCCCCCATGCTCCACCCAAAAGCCCTCTGGCTGAAGATTTCCTCCCACTTTGCTTCACACGGAAAATATGAAGTCGGGTTGGACTGCTTGGAATTTTCTTCCATCCAGAAGGTCTGGGTGAGTGAGGTGCTGTCATTTCTCACGGAAGGAAGGCTATTTGCTTGTCCCATGAACCCAGGTGCTCACTCCGTGGGTTCCAGGCATTCCAATGACCTCATTCTAGCGAAAGGCGTGGGCTCAGAAAGGCCTGAGGGGCTGGTAGGTGACATCTTGGGAAGAAAGACAGGGCCGATTGCCTCAGTCAGGAAAGCTGGGCTGTATTTTGCAGGAAGCTACACAGTTCTGAGGCCGTCTCTCTCCTCTCCTGTCCTCCTCCAGCTTGAACAGAATTAGGGGAATTTCCCACAATCCAGCTGCCTATAAAGATACAGACTGTCACTCTTATCACCAACCATAGACTGCAGGCTCTCTCCCATCACACTTCAGGTAATAAAATTAAAAGTGCAAATTAAAACAACAATAAGATACCATCTTCAGCCAGCAGATAGGTGAAAAATCTTAATCTAGGTCATGTCATGTCATTTGGTAAAGGTGTGGAGCAACAGGAATTGTCACTTCCCACTAGGAGAATATTAATTGGAGGGCCCTTGTTAGAAAACAATTTGGCCTTATCTCTAAATCTAAAAATATAATGACTATCTCATGACCCAGTCATTTCACTCCCGGGTATAGAAGACAGAGAAACTCTTCAGTGTGTTCACCAGTGGACAGGAACAAGAGGCACGTGGTGGTGACTGTAACAGCAAGCCGGCAACCACCCAAACACGCACCAGCAGCAGCATGGGAGAGCGTGGCATATTCCTGTGATGGACAAACCAAAGTGCACGCCTCAAAGTGGACGATTCTCACAAACAAAACACTCCGTGCCAACATCAAAAATGTGCCAGAAGAAATAAACTGTTTACGGATATAAATATATGTGGAAAAGCCATGAGAAAAAAGGAAAGGAAACATTAAATATAAAATTCAAGATAGTGGTTACCACTGGAGGGGAAAGGAAGCAGGAATGTAATTGTGGAGGGGTTTTAAAGGTATCAGTGATGCTCTATTTTTTAAGGTAGTGGCAAGTATCTGGATGTTTATTATTCTTTAATCTGGATGTATGTTATACACACACACACTCTTTTGTAAGGAATGATATATTTGTAATTTTTCTTTATCAATTTTGTACATTATAAAAAAAGAGAACCACACACCCAGCACTGATACATCAATTATGACACATGAGTACCTTTTGATACATCTTAACCCCAAAGATCTGGGTTCTGGTCCCAGCTCTGCCACTGATGAGTTGGGTAATCATGGGCAAGTCATGACTTCTCTTTGACCCTCAGTCTCTTCGCTGGTAAAAACAGGAACACCAGCATGGCTATGCTGCCCCAAAGGGGTGTTTAGTAGTTCCAATAAGATCATGTATGTGATGTGCTTTAACTGTAGAGTCCTGAACAAATGTAACCATGGTAACAGAGCTGGAGGGGAGTAGCTAAAAGTATACATTTTAGGTCAGGCAGGCTCAGGTCACAATTTCCCTTGGCTCCACTTTCTTTCTGTGGCCCTTGGGCATGTCACTTAAGCTCTCCGAGCCTCAGTGATGGAGGTGATAATTCACACTTCACAGGAGTTTGGGGAGAACTGGTAAGAACATGTATCCAAATGCTCAGTATAGTAAATGATGACTTCTCTGGTTTCTCTAGGATGTATCCAACCATGTTCAGGTCTCCAGGCAACAAGGTCTCTTCCCTCACCAGAAACAAGGCATCAGCGTCCATTTTAGTGAGTGATGTCTGCCATTATCAGAACTACCAGCCATACCAGGGAGGTCCCTCCCTGCCCACGACACTCCCGGGAACCGTCACAGCAGCAGCAAGGACCTTCCTCAGCCTCTCCTCTATTCCAGCAGCATCTCCTCAGGAGTCCAGATCACACAGACTCCAGCCACCCTGTGTATCCCCCAGCTCCAGCGTCTCTGCAGAGGGGTGGGAAGTAAAAAAAATCACATAGACCTGGGTCCCAATCCTAACTTGGTCCACAGAGCCCCACTGACCACAGCTGACTGGACCAGGGTGGACATGTGAGCCAAAAAGAGCCCAGCAGATTCTCTCTTGGGAATTTATAAAGGAGACTGTGAGCAGCTGGGTGAATAGATGATGAAGGGGGAGCAACTTGAAAGCTAAGGATGCTGGGGCAGGAATCCGGCCACAGCCATGACCGAAGCCAGGGCAAGTTTGGGGGAGGAGCAGAAAAGCCATAAGTAAAACAAACAAACAAACAAACAAACAAAACAGGTCTGCAGAGAGAGGCAGAACAGAGCAGACAGAGAAAAGAGCAGACAGAAGGGGGAACCACCTGCCCTAGGAGAGGAGGAGAAAGGAGTCTTCTAGGCTCAGTGATACTCCTTCTTATCAACTTAGATGTCCATGAGCAACCTCTGGACCCAGGAAAGCTCATTTGTACCAACTCACACTTCTAGTAGAGCCAGTTCAGACAGACACAACAGACCCCGAGAAAAAGTAACCAGACAGAGGGTTTTCTCCTGTGCGTTTCCTCATCTGTAAACTGGGGTCCCAGCACCTTTCTCCCAGAACTGCTATGTGGATTCAGGGAAGGCACAGTGGCTACCACACAGCAGGTGTTCTTTTTTTATGATTCTTAACTAAGACTTCCCACCCAGAGCTCAACTCACTCAGCCTGCAGGGAGATCAGTCACCTCCCCTTGAGGAAGCATCTTTATTTTAACTCAGCGAGTCATAAAACCTTGCCAGAAACAAAAAGGACGTATGGGTTTAACGTATTCTCAGAAGCCAGCCCCATCCTTTTGTAGGGAAAAAAAAAAAAAACAACAAAAAACACCAAGGCTGTGATAAAGATTTGTTGCAGTAGAATAAATCTCCCACAGAGGAATTCCTGTCTGTTCTTTCTCTAGAAGCTGTGTGGTACGGATGAGTGAGCCCTGGATGGGGAAATCGGGAAATCATTCTCCACACATCTGAAGAGTGCTTTGTATTTTACAAAGTACATCCACATCTGTTATTTCATCTCATTCCCTCTACCACGTAGGACCTCCCACAGTCTCAGCTCTCTCTTCTGTAAAATCAGGGTATCAAGTCTGTCTCCTGAGGGTGTCATGCGGGTGAAATAAAATATGTGAGGGAGACTGAAAAGTTTTAACACGGGTGTGTGTCTATCAATCAACCAACCAACCAATCAATCCATACCTGAATGCAAATCTTGAAATCTAATCAGTTTCTTGAGCAAGTCAACCTTTCACTTCAGTTTCTCTAATTACAAAATCTGGAAAATGTCAAAAAAATAAAAAGTGGCTAAGCCTCTGACCCAGAACTTCCACTCCCAGTTATATACACAACAAAAACATGTATGTATATTCACCAAAAGGTGGGTACAAGAATCGTTCATTACAGCACCATTGAACACCACCAAACTGGAAACTACTCAAACAAACATCAGGAGTAGAATTGATAAATACATTGTGGCATATTCAGACAGCAGAACTCTGCATGTCAAGGAGACCGAGCCCCAGCTCCCCGCTGCATACTGCCACACGGATGAATCTCATAGATGTCTGGAGAGCAGACAAAACTCAACATCATGCCCCGTGTGTGATTCAAACTTCATAAAGGTCATGAACGGGCAAAACTGACCTACATGGATGGAAGTCATGCTGGTGTTTTGTGCTTGATTCGGGGATGCAGTGACTGGAGGGATCATGATGGGGTGGGGTGGGGTGCTGCTGGATGAAGGTCACGGTCTGCTTCTTGAACTGGCTGTGTTCACTTTGTGAAAATTCATCAGGCTACATACTTGTGTTTTGGGCACTTTTGTTTTTATAAAAATTTCCCCCCCAAAGTAGTGGTTAAGTGCCTAAGAACCTGAGGTACCACTTCTATTGGTCAGAGGGAAATCTTGGACTTGTCATTTAACCTCTTGGGCTCAGTTTGTTTATGTGGAAAATGCAGATAACAGTATCAACATCATAGGGCTGTTTTGTTTGAGGGAGATGAGTAGAAAGCACCAGCCATGTGCTGGATGCTCCATACATTTTATTTTTAACAATTCTTCTGCCTAAACCTAACTCGGCTTTGGCTCTTTTCCTTCGTTTCTACCCCAGTTGCCACTGTCTTGTTACAAGCCAACACCTTCTCTGGCTTAAATGGTCTCCCTGCCTCCATTCCTGTCCTCTCTCCATTCTCTCACCATATCACACCCAGAATCTTCCTTTTAACTACAAGTCTGACCATTGTCACTCCCTTAAAATCTTCCAGCGGCTCCCACTGCACATGGAACTGAGTCCCAGCTCCATAGCTTGGTTTAAGAGACTCATCATAAACTGGTCTTTAACTGCATGTCCAGCATCACCTCTGAACCTAGCTGGCGGTGGCCTTCACTTTGCAGCAGCACAGATCTGCTTATTTTCCTGCCAGCACCCTGCTGCCATTCCCATGCCCCAGTGCTCATTCCTGCTCTACACCTTTGTCTCCGCTGTGTCCTCTGCCCAGAAATTAAGTCACCCTTCAGGACTGAACTCTGGCATCTCCTCAGGAAGCCTTTTTTAACCTGCCCGCAGTCCAGCTTGGGTTAGGTACCCCTCTTCTGGATGCCCACCACCACAGCTCTTACCACACAGGGCTGTCTCCATCACTGGACATTGAGTACAGAGACCTTATGTTATTTGACTCCTATAGCCCTGACACCTGGCCCCGGGTAAGAGGTCAATCAATGTTTCTGAAAGGCTCCATGAACTGGTGAGGAATGGGCCCCGAGAACAGAGTACTGGACTGAGAGATGGGAACTTGGGGCTCTGGCTTGGTTCTGCCACTAATTCTCTGTGACTTCCCATAAGACAGTTCCTCCTCTGGGCCTCAGTTTCTCTATCTTGAGAATGAGAGGGTTGGGCCAGATCAGAGAGTCTGTTGCTGTGCATCGGAATCATCTGAGGGAACTTAAAAATATATATAAATACTGTTTAAAAAAAAAAAAAAAGATGTTCAGGCTTCACCCCCCAAGGGGTAGAGCCCAGGCACTGTAATTATTCAAAGCTCCCCATATGTTTCTAAGGTGCAGCCAGTTTTGGAAACTGCTAGTCTGGGTGATCTCTGGTTATCTTCATCACTGGCAAGCTGGTTATCTTTAAAAAGTCAGACAGGTAAAGCTTGCTTCCAAGGCCTTCGTAACAGGGAACAGGAGAATCCAACCCCTTCCTACTTTCTGCCTTGCTCTCGGTCAATTACCAACCTTCAACAGGGAAGGGACCACCCTTAATGACTAAATGCATTGTACAAAGGCTCTCCTTGAATTCTCCTATGCTTGTCAGGAGGAGGGCAAAGAGGTTTTAAACTCTCATCATCTGCCCCGAATACTACCCTATGGGGCAGAGTTGGTTTCTCCATTTTACAGATGAAGAAACTGAGGTCCAGAGAGGTGAAATGACTAGCCCAAGGCCACATAGGCAATGTGTGGCCCAGCTGGGACTGAGAGCCAGGGCTGAGAAACTCTAGAGTAGCCACTACTGGCCACATGTGGCCACTGAGAGCTTGAAATGTAGCCACTGAGATGTGTTGCTGTAAGTGTATAAGATACACCGAGTTTCAAATATTTAGTTCAACAAAGAAGGTAAAATATCTCATTAATAATTTTTATATCAGTTACATGATAATATTTTGGATATACCAATAAAATATATAATTGAAATGAATTTCACTTTTTTCTTTTTTAATGTGGCTACCTCTAAATTTTCTAAATCTAAAATTACATTTGTGGCTTGCATTGTATTTCTTTTTTTTCTTTTATTTTAAAAAATGTTTTTAATATATATATACTGTTCATTGTTTAGAGAACAGTTTAGAGCTTTAGCGTTTTAAACTTAAGTAGTTATCAAAAGAATAAAGCCAACCACAAAACAAGAATCAACAGAATGCAGTAATCCTATCATAAAGGACAGTCACATGTGCTTACACATTCAAGAAATCAATCATCTAAGTTATAAATAATAAGTAGTTCTTTTGTGTCCTTTTTTTCTTAAGATTCCACATATAAGAGATATCATATGGCCGTTTTCTTTATCTTTCTGACTTACTTTACGTAAAATAACAATCTCCAGTTCCATCCATGTTGCTGCAAATGGCATTATTTTATTCTTTTTTATGGCCGAGTAGTATTCCATTATAGACATATATCACATCTTCTTTATCCAGTCATCTGTTGTTGGACATTTAGGTTGTTTCCATGTCTTGGCTATTGTAAATAGTGCTGCTATGAACATTGGGGTGCATGTGTCTTTTTGAATTATATTTTTCATTGGTTATATGCCCAGGAGTGGGATTGCTGGATCATATGGTAAGTCTATTTTTACTTTTTTAAGGAACCTCTATACTGTCCTCCATAGTGGCTGCACCAAACTACATTCCTACCCACAATGTAGGAGGGTTCCTTTTTCTCCACACCCTCTCCAGCATTTAACACTTGTAGACTTTTTAATGATGACCATTCTGGTTGGTGTGAAGTGATACCTCACTGCAGTTTTGATTTTCATTTCTCTAACAATTAGTTAGATGTTGAACATCTTTTCATGTGCTTGTTGGTCATCTGTCTGTCTCCTTTGGAGAGATGTCTGTTTAGGTCTTCTGCCCATTTTTTGATTGGATTGCTTGTTTTTTGGGTTGTTTTTGTTTAATATTAAGGTGTATGAGCTGTTTGTGTATTTTGGAAATTAGTCTCTTGTCGGTCGCATCATTTGCAAATATTTTCTCCCATTCTGTAGGTTGTCTTTTCGTTTTGTTGATGGTATCCTTAGCTGTGCAAAAGCTTTTAAGTTATGTGGCTTGCATTATATTTCTATTGGTTAGCTCCCCTGTAGAGCCAGGGGGTTACAACAGGGGTGATATCGCCCCCTAGGGGTCAGCTGGGGACTCTGTCCTCAGGGAACTCCATGCAATCTAGGGAAGGGGTTGGGACAGCACTGGGTGCTGTGTGGGCAGGGGCTGGAATAGCAGTAGTAGTAAAGTAATGGCCAACAGTATTAAGAGCTTACTTGTGCCAGGCACTGTTTTAAGCTTTTCTCCTCTATCAACTCATTTCAGTCTGATCACAACCCTCTGAAGTTGATGCTAGTATTATACCCATTTCCCAGGGGAGGAAGCTGAGGCTTAGAGAAATAGCTTGTCTAAGGCCCCAAAGCTAGGACACTCTAAATCTAGAATGGAAACCCGGCTTGCTGGATTACAAGCTCCATTACTCATAAAAGGTGCTGAGTCCAGTCAATTCCACTCCCTTCTTCATTCACAAATATTTAACCACACATGCCGGCACATGTTCAAAAAATCTCTAGTGGGTACCTGTTATGTGCCGGGCTCTGTCAGTCTTACCTGAATGGGGTCTCTGCCAGGCCCAGTGACAGGAGGGAACATAGACACCGTCCCACGCTAAGCACGTAGTCCTCTGCCTGCCTTCTCAGCACAGCCCAAAGAGAAAAGCAGGAAGGTGGTTACTGCAGCGCTTCTCACACTTGAATGTGCACATGCATTACCTTAGATCTTGTTAAAAATGCAGATTCTGATTCTGTGGGTCTGGAGTCGGACCTGAGATTCTGCATTTCAGACAGGCTCCCAGGTGACGCTGAGCTGTGTGAGGGGTAATAGTAATGTCAGCCCCAAAATTTAAGAAGACCCTCAGGGTGTCACAGAGCAGGAAGGACTCTTAGGAATCATCTAGGCCAAATCCCTGATGATGCTGACAGGGAGAAAGGCTCAGAGAGAGTAAGACACCTACCCAAGGTCACACAGTGAGTTACAGGCAGAAACCAAGTTTTTGGACTTGCATCTGTGCTCCTACCACTGCCTCCTCTTTGCAGCAGCATCCAGGACAGGAGTATCCAGATGCTCTTATGCCCATTTCACATCATATACTTTTGGAATTTTCAAATCCTCCCCTCTCCAACCCCTCATCTGAGTTTCCATACTAGGGAAGTTATCCTGGGAGCAGGCTGGTGGGGCAGATCACATTCTGCAAGACTTTAGGGCGGTCTCCCCTGGCCCTGGAGCTCAATTTGCACACACATCCCCACCAAGATGCTACACATCTGGGTCCCCAGAAAGCACCTGAGCTGATGGAGTGAAATTGTTTTCAGGACAGAGGAGAGGCGGTGTTCTCCAGACTGGATAAACAAGGTACTAACAACAGGAATCCATTTCCTAGAAATTAAACACTGAATTTGTTGGTGCTTACAGGATCCAAAGCTGCTATTCACCATCTGCTTTCCCTGCTGGGAGGTACAATACAGCCGTGATTAGAACGTAAGCTTTGGAGTCAGGTAGAGCTTTAGAGTTAGGTAAGCTGAATTTGCGTCCCAGCTCTGCCATTTATTAGCTCTGTGACCTTGGGCAAGTTACTCAACCTGTCTGAGCCTGTTTCCTCATCCATTCAATAGCTATTTGCTTAAAGTTTATCACCTGTTGGCAAGGGCAACACAGGTTTGGACCCTGCTCTTAGGAGGACACAGTGGCCTGGCCCTGGGGAAACCCTCCTGGAACCTGGGACCACAGAGGATGACAGTGGAGCATGCAGGGAGCCACGGGATAGTAGGGGGGACAAGTAACCTGCTGCAACCCTAAGATCCCCTGCTTTGAAGCTGAGCACTGGAGGATAAACAGAATCAGCAAGTGAAGAGGAGCTGGGGCCAATGACACCTATTCCACAAGACTGCAGCTTGGTGAAATCTTACCTGGCCTGCACCCCATGTCCTTTTCCTTTGTTTCCCATTGCTTACCTACCAAGAGATTGCACAGTCCAGCCCTCTCCTCTCATCCTCCTGTTGACCTGCACTCAGCAAGAGACCACACCTCCAGCTTGGCTGAGACCTCCTCCTGCAAAACACTCTGGTCCTCTCACTCCTCTGAGCCTTTGCATGGCCTATTCCCTCTACGTGGAATGCCTTTCCTTTTGTCTCCTCCACCCTCTCTGGAGATTTCTCTGGACCCAAGGGATAGAACTGATCCTCCCTCCTCCCCACCACCCTGGACTTATTATTATACATCATACTGTACTCCCCTCGACTGGGCTCACTTGCTGACTGCCTGTCTCCCTATTGGGTTCCAGAAGGGAGGGGGACATGTGTGTCACAAAGCCCAGGGACCTCTGTGTGGGGTACCCTTCCCCTTCATCCACCTGTCCAACTGCAATGTCACCCTCAGGATCAAATTCAACTCTCTCCTCTTTGCTGAAAATTGTCCACTCCGTCCACCCAAGTGGGGTCAGCCTCCCTGCTCTGTGCCAGCTGGTGCTTTACGTTCATGATTCATACTGTACATCTCCCATCCTGTATGCAGTGCTTGTGGGTCTCTCTTCCCACAAGACGGTATATTCCTGGAGCAGAATCTGGTTTTTGTTCACAGCTGTATGTGTTGGGCTCAGTACTTTCAGTGGTTCAGTACTGATTTGCTCAAAGAATGAATGAAAGAAGGACACTGGCAATTTTAACTTTGTCCCCCCCCCCATCTTTGTACCTGTGGCCACAGTATCCTTCGGTCATCCTTCCCGGATGTCTCATAGGGGACCCAAACTCAACTGAGCCACGATCTTCCTCATCCACACCGGCCCCTCCTGACTTCCTTTGTAGGCATTATCCTGTTCTTACTCATCCATCCCTAACACTTGGAACCCTCCCTCCCTCCCTCCCTCTCTTCCCCAGCATTTAACCGGTTATTTCTCTTTTATGAACAAGGAAGCTGAGGCTCAGAAAGGTAGTGCAATTAGCTCAAAGTTACACAGCAAATAAATGGCCAGGTCCAGGGCCTTGCTCTGAATAGCCCAGATTCCCTATCTACCTAGCCTGACCTCTCACTCCCCTCTGGGTTTTGTCTCCTCTCCCCTGACTTATTTGCACACATTTGGGGGCATCTGTCTTGGTTTGGGCTGTTCCCTCTGCCTGAAAGAGCAATCTTTCCCATTCCTCTGCCTACATATCTAGTGTAATCTGCTCTCTGCTCTCTGTGGCCCTTCTTAAAGCCACTTCCTCCAGGAAGCCTTCCCTGGCCAACTGGATGCAAAATCTCTATCCTTTGAACCCTCTCCTGACTCTAGGTTTGTTTGTGCCTCCAGTGCCTGTGCCTGGAAGCTCCCTGAAGACCTACCTATTTCCTCCCCACTCCAGAGACCAGAGCAAAGTAGGCTTGCAATCAACACAGAGTAACATCATGTCAGGCTCAGATGAGCCGAGGAGAGATAACAGAATTCCCTCTCCTGTTGAAAACTCTCCAATGGCTCCCATCTTAGAACAAAATCCAAGATCCTCACCATGGCCTGCAAGGCCCTCCATGATTCCCCCACCCTCCAGCCACTTCTCTGACCTCATCTCTTAGCAGCTGCTCCCCCTCAAATTTTACCTCCTTGGCAAAGTTTTGACCAGGCCCCATGAAGTATCTCTCAACCTTTACCTTCTCACCCCACTTCATGCTCATTTTAGCACTTAACCATATGTGATATTTTCTGCTTATTTGTTTATTGCTTGTCTCCCCTGCCCGCTACACCACCATGCACCTTCCACCTAGCTTATTGCCACATCTTCAGGGCCTAGAATAGTGTCTGCCTGACAACAAATAGATGGATCTACAGCCTGAGGAGCGATCAGGGTGGAGACATGCATTTATGAGTCACGTGCACAGAGGTGGTAACCAGAGCCATTGGGGTGGATGAGCTCACCCAGGGAGGGTGTCTACCCTGAGGAGAGAGGAGGGCCTGGGAGAGCAGAGCAGCTAATGCCTGTAGAAGGGAGGATGAACCTGCAAAAACAACAGATGAAAGAGGAAGAATATGAGTGTTAAGTCACAGGAGCCAGGAGATGAGAGTGTTTCCAGGGGAAGGAGAAGTCAGCAGAGAAAGTTAAAGACTGAACAGGGCCTGCTGAATTCAGCTTCCTGGAGGACACTGGTGGCCTTGGCAGGCCCCTGCCCCTCCATGGGCCGAGGATGGGAGCCATCTGTGCAATAAGAGGGACCTCTCAGGTCCTGGGAACTCTCAGCTCTGAGATTCTGTATTTCTGCTCATAATCACATCACTGTCACCAAAAAGAATAGTCATCCATCTGTGGCCTAGGAGAGAAGGGATGACCCGGGGTACCCATCTTCATTATTTATCCCTCAGGTAACTGACAAACTTGGAGGAGGTAGCTCTGTATTTCTGGGCCTATCCTAGGCACTTCTGTGGGGAGGAGACTTAGGCCCTGACAGTCAGGTCCAGCTGACCAGCCCCCTCCCTCCCATGCCATCCTCTAGGTCCCGGCTTCCGGATGCCTCCATGACAGAGACCACCCACTTCTCCCCACCAGCTGGACAGGAATGAAGGCTGCAGAAAGCCCCGCTGCCCATGTAGCTTTGCGGGCTGCTGTTGGTAAAAGGTCCTCTGATGTCCTTGTCAGGAAAACTGAGACCCAGGCTGGTGGCTGTGCCCTCCAGAGGAAAGCAAAGACCCACAACGTGTGGTTGATTAGATTCCAAGGAAGAGAGTGGGAGATTACTCCTACCAACCAGAACAATGATGATTGAACTGTTGTCTGCGGCCAGGTGCTGAGCTGAGCAATGACCCTGTTTGATTTGCACAACACTCTGAGGTGGCTATTCTAATCCCCATTTTACACGGGAGGAAAACAAGGCTCAGAGAGGTTAAGGGCTTTCCCAAGGTCACACAACTAGTAAATAGCCAAGTCCTGTTTGCTAATGCAGCCAGTCTGACTGAGAGCTCCAGCCCTTAATCCTTAAACCGCCCCAGAGCTAGTGAGGCATGGGACTTCAGTCTTACATTTTCTTACAAGCAGCATAAATTGGGCAGGATTTATTCCCCTCTCCGTATCTTCAATAAAGTATATTTCTTAATGCCCCTCCATTTCGGACATTATGTAATTAGCTGGGATTTGTACTGGACTTTACAGTTTATAAAAAGGCATCTATACGGTCTCTCATTTATTCCCACGGATCCCGCACGGTGGGAGAAGTAGCCTCTCCATTTGATAGATGTGCAAACTGAGGCTCGAAGAGACGCAGTGACCCGCCCAAGGTCACAAAGCAAGTGAGGGCCCCCGGGACACTAGACGCTCCGACTCCTCTCCAGAAAGGGGCGGCCCTGCGGCGCGACTACTTGGCCGGCAGGGGGCGGCGCCCGGCTTCCCTCCGTCTGCCCAGGCCACGTGGGGGCGTCGCAGCCCCCGGCCCGGGGTAGGGGGTGCCTCCCGGCCCGCCTGATCTCGCTGGGGCGCGGGGCATCCAGAACGCGCGCCAGGGATTCGGCAGCCGCCCCCGGGCTCTGCCTCGGCCCACTCTCCACTCTGGGGCTCCAGACGGCGCCCCCGGACGCGCCCCTCCGGCTGGGCAGGTCCTCCGGGACCCCTTCCCGCGCGCGCCCCTCCCGTCCCATGGCTCCGAGAAGAGGGACGCCCGGGTCCGCGGGGCGCCGCCTCCCCGCCCAGCTCTCCGGGACCGCCCGACTGCGACCTGCCAGGGCCCCGGCGCCCCTCCCGGGCGGCCCCAGGCTCCGAGTGCTTACCCGCTCCCGGACACGCAGGTGCGGACAGCGGGCTCGCCCTCTCGGATCCTGCTTCCTCGCGCAGCGCCTCATCTCCCCGCTGGCTGCCGCCTCATCTCCACCGCGACCCCCAGTCGAGCTCCGGGCGCCACCCGCCCAGCCGCCCCGGGGACTCTTCCCTGGCCCGCGCCCTCGCGATCCCCGCCTTCCTCCGCCCTGCGGCTCCTGCACGCTCCTCTTCCCGCGCCCGCCGCTCCTCCTCGCTCCCCTCCCCCAGCTCCTCCCCCGTGAGGCTCCCTCCCCACTCGGCCCCCCGCCCGCCGGGAGGGAGGCTCG
The DNA here is from genome assembly GCF_036321535.1 of Camelus dromedarius. NCBI lineage: Eukaryota > Metazoa > Chordata > Mammalia > Artiodactyla > Camelidae > Camelus > Camelus dromedarius. The sequence continues at coordinate 55,134,280 of NC_087449.1, read as the reverse complement.
GCCCCTTCCAGTGTGGCCGGGTGGCCCGGAGCTCCGAGCCCCCGCCGCGGCCGCCGCAGCCCCAGGGGCGGGTGGGCGCTGAGGAAAGAAGTGGGGAAGGCCCCAGCTCCGCACTCCCGTGTCCCCACCTGTAGGAGAGGACGGGCAGGGTCCGCAGTAGGGGCTGGTGAGAGGTGGGCCCTGTCCAGAGACTCTTGGTGAAAGCCTGATCTCCCCTCTCCATCCCTGTCCCCTGTGTTCCTCCCTAGTTAGACATTTCCCCCCCTTTTATTTAACAAATATTCATTAATCTGTGTGTCAGCATGTTCTAGGCACTGGGGACATAACAGTGAACAAAACTGATGTGGACCCAATGGAGCTTATGTGAATGTAGTAAGTAAAACGCGAAGTGGATAGAGGTGAATAGCATGGAGGAAAATAAAGCGGGGAAAGGAGATGGAGAGTGAGGTGCAGGCTTTGAATAGGGAGGTCAGGGGAGGCCTCACTGGGAAGGGGGCATCTGAGCAAAGACAGTGGTGAGGGAGTGAGCCCTGCAGAAATATGGGGAAACAACACTCTAGCGGAGGGCAGTGAATAGTAAGGAGTTGAGATCAGAAGCAGATTCTGAGCAGCAGACCCAAACCCCCAGGTTCCAGCAGATGTGAGGGGTCCCGAGGTGAATCTGCCTGGTTCTGAGAACCAGGGTTGAGAAAAGACTTGAGCTCAAAGAGGAACAATGTGAAATGTCCACTGAGGAGGCACAGGGTTGGGCACCTCTGGTCTCCAGGTTCACGCCCTCAGGTGGGGCTGGCCTTCTGTCTCCTTACCGGCTTTTTGTCTCCTTGTTCTTTGTGTATTTCCAAGCCTTGTTATTGGGTGCCTCCGCTGCTGGGATTGTGTCTTCTTGATGAACTGGCCCTTTTCTCATTATGAAGTGACCCTCTGTCCCTGGCAACAGCTCTTGTGGTGAAGTCTCCTTAGCTGGGTGTAGGGCAAGGCCAGCAGCAGCCACAGCCACTGGCTTATTTACAGCCCACACAGCTGTTTGACATCTGGCACACCCAAAACTCAGCAGTTCCTCCAGACTTTCTTTCCAGTGTCCTTCTATGTCCTTCTGCTCCACAAATTCTTTACCCACCTGGCCTTCCCCTCCTTTCTCCACACCGCACCCTCCTGGTTTACCATTTGATGATTGGCCTAAAGCCTTCATCTCTCAATCTCTCTCTTTTTTGGAAGGCTGTGATCAATGCCCATTAATAATGCAAAAGTTCTTTTCGTGTTAATGCAAGTCCCTGGCAAATAAATCACTGGCAAATAGACAGGAGTTATCGGCATCCACACCTTGGCCCCCTCCACTCTCCTCAGGCCCTGGGCTCTTTTCCCAAATAGGAAATAGGAAGATTGACCAATGTCAAATGTTAGACATTTCCCAAAATAGGTACTGCTGCTGATGGCCCAAGTTAAAGAGTCTAGAGGAGGAAAGGGTCCTGTGTACACAACCCAACCATTTACAGCTGCTGCCAGGGTCCCAGCCTGAGATCTGCAGTGGGGAAGTTCACATGGCAGCACAAATACAGACATACCCAGGGGGTTGTGTCCTCACTAAAAATACCCTAAGAGCCCCAGAAGCCACCCTGACCAGGGATGAGAAACAGAAGGGACAGGAGAGAGGGTAAACCTAGTACAGCATTTCAGCACGCGCTAACACAGCGCACATCATTTAACACTAAAAGCAGCTGGGGATGCTCAGTGCCACTGGAAAGCTGGTTTAAGGAAAAGGCTAGGTCTAGGGGAGAGGGTTCATTTCAGCTTCTCAGCCCTTACCCTGGGCCAGTGGATGTGTTCAACACAGCCCCCGCTTTCAGGAAATTCACAGTCCAGGAGAGAAAACTCACATGCATTTAAGCACAGCAGAATGGGGGAGGAGAATTGTGGGGACACCTGAGGAGCTTAGAGGAGAGCACACTACACCTGGGAGGTGGACAAGGGCCACAGCTACGCTGAGCCTTGATGGGTGGGTAGGAAGCATCTGAGCAAAGAAGGGGGGAGGGAAGCAGAGACATTTCCTGGTAGAAGGAACTCTGTTCCTTCATGTGCACGTGTGTTCATGTGCAAAGACACAAAAGCTAAAATAGAGAATTTGGTTCTGGAAACTGCAAGTCTGTAGATGTTGCTAGAGTGGGGGAAAGTGGCCAAGATGAGGCTGAAAGGGCAGGAAGGGGCCAGCTTATGAAGAGCCTTGAATGTCAGGTGAAGGAGCCCATGCTTTACCATGAGAGTGGTGTAAGTCAGGAGTCAGGGAAGGGCTTTGAGCAAGGGGAGTGGCGTGATTGGACAGGGCAGGTTGACAATTCATGGTACTCTGATGCCCACGTGGAAATCATCAGCAGTCTCATCACCATCCCACTGCTGCTACCACGATGAAAAAAACCTGGGGCAATTCCTGATCAGCTTCCTCCCCCACCAAACCATCCTCCATGCTTCACTAAGCAGGTTTCTAAAACACACAGGTCTCCTGCCTAGACAGCTCCAGTCCCTCCCCACTCCCTCCTGAAGAGGTCCTGACTCCCTTATCCTGGAATTCCAGGCTCTTCTCAGTCTGTTCCCACTCTATATGTGCTGCCTTCTCAAACCTGGCTCATGCTTTTCCTTCCATGTGGAAAGTTCTCTCATTTCCATTGGTCAGAATCCCTCTCATTTCCAGAATCTTTCATGCCTGCCCGGCTTACCACAACTCAGGGCCCAGCTCCAAAATCCCCTTCTCTGCGGGGTCCCTCTCATTCCTCCTGAAGAGAATTGGTGGCTCTCTCCTTGGAGGTCTGACTGGCAGACTGAGGGTTGAAAGTGTTGATTCAGTGATCAGACTGAATTTGAATCTTGATTTCACTTCTCGGTAGCTGTGCATCCCTGGACAAGTTGTCTAAATTCCGTGAGCCTCAGTTTACTTGTGTGTAAAATGATCACAATTACAGAACCTACTTTGTGGGGTTATGTTGAGAGCCAGCTTAAAATTACGTGTCTAAGTACATAGTGCAGCACCCGGCACACTGTAAGCCCCATATGAGTGTTTCCATCACTGTAATTGTAGGTGGAATGCCACACCTTTAACAACCATTTTTCATCCATCTCCCCCAACATCATGAGTTTCTGAAGGGTTGGAGACATTCACCTAGCTATGCCCTATGCCCAGCACTGGGTCTGGCACATTGTAGACATCCAACCAAAGATGGATGGATGGATGGATGGATGGATGGATGGATAAATTAATGAAAGAAGCCACTCAGACACTGTTGCTCCTATGGAGTCTACTCTGCTTGGGAGGTGGGAGTCAGACTTGTCCTTTTCTGAACAGGGTTGAATGAATCGTGTATCAGGGGACTAGTGTCTGGGGCAAGCTTTGTCATCAGACAGCCTGTGGTTTGCAATTTCTTTAGGGGAGAGCTGTCTAGACAGAGGGGGCCTCTCCTCCAGGGAGGAGCCGGGACTGCATCCAAATCAGAATCCAGAGGAGGGCTTTTCAGGGAACCAGAAGCCCAGCCTTTCTCTGTTTTCTTCCTTCCTCACCAGTCAAGAGCTGATGAAGCAAGTTTGTTACCTGTCACAGCAGGGGAAATTAGTTCACAGTTTTGACCTGAGGACAACCAAGAGGGGTACAGCTGGCCCCCCACCAGCTAATGTCAAGGAAAAAGAGAAGGGTGGAGAATCCATCAAGGAAAGGAATTAATATTTATCGAGCAATTCTTCTGTGCCAAGCACTAGGCTAAGTGCTTAACATGCATCCCCCTCTCTGTAACCCTGCAAGGAAATACTATTGTGGATTGCCACTAGGCAAAGAACCAGACACAGAAGTTAAGGGACTTTCTCTTGCAAGGGTAGTAACAGGATGGGACCTCAATTAAACCTAACTCCCCCGGCATGTGCTCCCCGCCATGAATCATGTGTCTAGTCAACAAATATTCTGAGCATCTTCTCCCTGCACAGTGCCAGGGTGAGCGGTGCGGGTCAGCAAGGATAATTAAGACTTCTACTCTCAAGGAGTTTATAACATGAGGACAGAGGTTAAGCCTTACTTACCTTGGTATTCCCAGCCCAGGGAATTCCCAGTGAATGTTGAATACAACAGATTGTCAGAGCTGGAAGGGTCGTTGGAGTTCAAATATACCAATCCTGTTAATTTACAGATAGGGAAACTGAGACCCAGAGGGAGGAACTAGCTGAGCTCTGGAGACAGACTACTTGGCTTGAATCTCTGCTCTGCCATTTACCAGCTGTGTGACTTTGGGCTGAGCCTCAGTTTCTTTCGAGAAAAAAAAAGAATAAATAGAATTGTGAGAAAGAAGTGAGATCATCCATGTGTGGGATTTAGCATAACACTTAACATGTAATCCCACAATACATTTTGCTCTGGTTACAATTAACCGGTCACGCAGTGAGTAAAGATCTGGACTAGACCCTGCGCTTGGGACTCACAGTCCAGTGGCCAGTGTTCTTTCCAGCTCCACATGGTTCCTTGTGTCCATCAGTGTGGTCAGAGGAGCATGGGAGTCACCTGGGGAGGGGAATGCACATGATCAGGTGTCTGCTGTCCTTGGGGACAAGTGCCTAGACGTCCCCGAGCCCATAGTGCAGTGCTTCCTGCCACTCCTCCTCCCCACCTTTGAAGTCTTCCTGCCCCCACCCCTCTGTTGACTGGAGTCCAGAGACTCACTCCTAACTGGAACACACGAGACTCCTGATAACATCCCGCACCTCCCATTGCAATTTCCTCTGGGCCAGACGGGGTGGGGCCGCGCCGGGGAAGGAGCCAACAGGAAATGCCCCCGGGAGCAGTGAGGGATGGATGTCCGAGGGCAGCCAGAGATATTATCTCCAGCATCAAACCTCCTTGGAAGGAAGAGACAGATCCCGCAGGAGAGGTTTTTCTGTTTGTTTTCCTCCGGCTTGACTTCTAACCAGAGAATTTAATTAAGAGCTTGATTGCTTTGCCTAGGGAATAGAACTCCAAGGGGATAGGAAGGCTGAAGCTGGTGGTGGCCGGGAAGGGAGGGAGGCTCAGATCACCCTGTGATGGGTTTAAGCTGCAGCAGAGATGTTCAGCTCCCAGGAGACATTTGGTGTGACCCCCAAAACAAGAATCTTTCCCTACAGGATGTTGGGAGGCTTTAGAATCTACGATACAAATTGTAAGAAGTTTAAACCAGCCAAGGAAACAGGCCAAGCTTGATATTCCCAGTTTTCCCATTCACACCACTCTGTCTTCCCTGGGGCTCCTGGGGTGTGAGTGGAAAGCCAGTGGCCCTGAGTTCAATTTCTGATACTTTAGCTCCCTGACCCTCAGTATCCTCATCTGTAAATTGAGGACAAGCCCACCAACCCATTCATATGATCTACCTATAAAATGAGAATAATAATATCTCTCTTGCAGAGTTAGAGGGCAGGGAATAAACAAGGCAGAACCTGGAAAATAGAAGAGAGATAAATAGAAAAGAGACTGGGCTTGGAGTTAGGCCTGGGAGAAAATTCTGCCTCTGCTACTTTCTCACTATGTGAACTTGGGCAGGTACTGTAGTTCTCTGAGCCACAGTTTTCTCATCTGTAAAATGGGGATGTTACTGCCTTCTTCACTGGTTATGGTGAGAATTAAATGAAACAGGATATGGAAATATCTACCACCGGGCCCATATTAAGTGTCAAATTTGAACACATCTCTCCTCCTCTATCACCACCAGGTCCCCAGAATTTTTCATGGAGGGAAGGAATTTCTGAGGAGGGGTTGTTTGTGGTTTGGGATAACGTCCTACATCTCTTCATTTGCAAAGAAGAGGACACGGTTTCCTGACTTTCAGCAAGGCCGACTTGGGGATGGGGCCAGACTGGTCATTTTAACAAAATCCATTGATCAGTTCTGGTTTTTTGTTTTGTTTTGTTTTTTTAAAAAGGCCACATTCAACTTAGTGTAATTTGTCAATTATTTATGGATGGAGGTATGTCCCCCAAGAGGAGCTGATTTTCTGGTATCTTGGTTTAATTCATAACGAAGCCACTTGAGAAGGGCTTTGATGCTTCTGCCCCCATATGGCTAGCAGGAAGCCTCTAACTCGATGTCCCAGCTCCAGGCAGTTTTAGAAATGTCTTAGGGAGAACTGAGGCAGGGAGAGACAGAGAAAAGCACATAGACCTGGTTTTGAATCCCTTCACCTGTTAGTTCTTGCCAGGTGACCTGGGGCAAGACCCATCATCTCTCCAAAGCCCCATTTCTTTTCTCACTCCCTTCATTTCAATTTCCTCTCAACTGTCTCCTCCTGGAGGAGGCCTCCCCAGCACCTCGCTCTCAATCATGCTCTTTCCTTTTACCCTGTTGCAGTATGTTTTTCTTAGCAATTACCCAACATATTTTCAGTTTCCCATCCATCTCCTCCGCTACTGTCTATTCCATTTGGCAGGCCCTAGACTGATAGCTGCACATGCTGGATGCACAGTATTTCATGATGAATAAAATAATGCAAAAGGGGGCTATTCCTCCCCTTTCAGGACTGTGGTGAGGATTTTAGTGTGTTTACATCCCACCCCTCCACTTACCAGCTATGTGACTTTAGATGAGTTACTTCCCTGCTCATCTGTTAAATGGGCATAAGAAAAGTACCTATATTGTGGGGGCACATGAAATGATGCCTGTAAGTACTTAGCACATTTCTGGGTTGACTGTAAATGTTCAATAAAAGTCAGGTATTTGAACAGACAGTGGTTGAATTGCAAGGTTTACTCCAAACTTGGTATGTGCTGTGCAGGAAAGTCTAGAACTAGGGTGCAGGATGGATGAAGACATGTGTCAGACCAGGCAGGAGGAAGTGCGGGGCTGACTCCAGGCAGCCGCTGTGGGGAAGTGGAGGGGAGGAAAATCACAGGACCGACTCCAGACTTAGGGGGAGACGCAGAGAGCACCCTCAGTCAAACAAGATCTTGCAGTTCCCAGAGGATTCCAGGCCGGCACTTCTCTGAACATTTCAATCAATGAGAGAGAGAGAGAGCTGAGGTCAGAGAAACAGATGAGGCCAGGAGGGTCACAAGGCACTGGGCACAGCACTCAAATAATCCCTTAATTAATCTTCACAAGGGTCTTTGAGGAGGGGATTATCATCCCCATTTTGTGGATGAACTCTCTGAGGCTCAGAGGGCTGAACTCACTCCCCAGGTCTCCTTGGGGAGAGTTGGAAAAAGACTAGTGCCACCTGCTAATGGCTTGCTGGACACCAGGCACTGCCTGGAGGAACACTTTCCATACAGTAGCTCCCAAGGGATCCTGAGCAAGCAGCTGTACTTTATTATCCTCATTTGACAGGTGAGGACACAGCACAGAGAGGGTGCTAATTTGCCTAAGGTCTCACAGCTAGTAAATGTTGGAGCCAGGATTCCAACGCAGGCAGCTGGCTCTGGGGCTCTCGCCATTTGGCCTGAGTCTGTTTCTCCAACAATGAAATAGGACTCATATCCTCCTCTCTTACAGGACAGAGGGGGACAGATTAGATCCTAATTCACAGGGGAGCATCATGCAAAGTATAAAGTATGGAGTGAGGGATTGCTATTCTGGAACCAAGATTAAAGGAGATTTAGGAAGAGTAGCCAGCAGTGTGCCTGCCCCCCCGCTGCTGGCTCCGCAGAGTTGCTTCCCTGCCTCTCTCCCCCTCGTATCCCTACAGCTCATGAGCAGCCTTGTTCCTGAAGGGTTATTCCGCTGTGTATACAACTGTTTAATTCTCATTACAGAGAGGAGTTGGTAGATATCAGGTTCTTTCTCCAAGTTGAATTGAGCAGAGAGGAATGGGCTGATGCTGTAAACCCACACACATACCAGCCTCATTACTTTACAGCCCCATCGTACCACGCCCACTGGGACCCAGCCATGCTGAAAGCCAGAATTTAATTCTAAAAAGTGGCCTGGAAAAAAAAAAAAAAAGGATGTTTCTAAATTTAACCCTCAGGTATTGTGGAACGATCAGCTCTTGTGGCTCCAAAAAAAGGCAGTTTGACAGTTTCTGAAATTCAAAAGAACTTTCTGGCATGGATAATTAATTGACAGATACATTTGGGATATTCCTAAGCATCCTTTTAAAAAAGTTCTCAAGCGTTCCCTTCAAAACATAAAAAGCCCTATGAATCCCGTGTAGAAATAAACATTCATTTGAAAGACAATTTTGAAAAGTTAGAGCTGATTTTCACCCATCAGACAGGAGACATTTTAAGATCAGTAATAGCCAGCAGTGTGGGGAAACAGGACCCTCATTCACTGCTGGGAGAAGTGCATATGAGGACAGTCTTTTTGGAAGATAATTTGGCATCGACTATCAAAAGTTTAAGTGAGCGTGTGTTTGACAACTCCATTGCTAAGTATCATCCTTAAAATACACACGCCCACATGCGCACAGATGTATTTTATCATTGTGAAAAAAAAAATGAAGATGATCTAAATACCTCTGTATGCCTTTTAGTTAAATAAATTATATTATATCTACATCACGAGCTATCATAAAGCAATTAAAAGTAGTTTGGCAGATCTCTGTGTATTGATATGATCAGTTCTCTGGGTGAAAAAAGCTTAAGTGGAAAAAGCAAATTACAGAACAGTGTATGATGTGATCCCATTTGTGTACCAAAACTACATGTGTGTATATGTATAACTATTAAAATGCACGTAAATGCTAGAAAGTAACCTGGAAGGAATCACACCAAGCTGCTAACAGTGGTCAGCTGAGAAGGCAGGAGGATGGGGCCAGGGACTTTCTCCTTGTACTGTCTTATCTGTAGTATATTGTTGACATTTTTTTACAAGCATGTAACTTATGTGATTAAAAACTACATATATAAAAGGAAGGGAAAAATTAATGATGAGGTTTTTGAGGAAGCTACTTTGTATTAGCAAACTTCATGCTCCACATTATATAGGAGAAGTTTCTTCTGGCTCTAAAATTCTACAAATATTAAAACAATAAATAAATAAAGGCATTTTCAGTAAAGCAAAGAATACAGTCAGCCCTCCATATCGGCAGGTTCCACATCCAGAGATATTGGGAGCCAAATGCAAGGAACTTGAGTATCCACGGATTTTGGTATTCACAGGAGGTCCTGGAACCAATCCCCCACGGATAATGGGGGCAACTGTACTTCTAAACCAAAGTTTTCCCAGCCTGCCTTGAGTCAGGATCACTTGTGAAACTTGTTAAGCATCTCCAGGGATTCTGAGTCTGTACAGCTATTCTCAAAACTGTTTCTGGGTTGTTATTTTATTTTTATGTTATTTTAAAACAAAAAAAAGTAATTGAGGATCAGAAAGGGAAAGAGATCTTCTTAAAGTCACAAAGCAAGTTCCCCCAGTCCCCATGTCTCCTCACCTCCTGCCAAGGCTCTGGACAAAAAAATGCTTCCCTTTTCCTTCCCCTCCCCCACCAACCCCCACCAGACTGGACCAGCCGCAGGCACCACAGACTTAAACCTCAAACATTTTAACTCAGCTCTGAAGACATTTCCTCCCAGGTGGAGGAAGAGCATCCTTTGAGGAAGATGCTAAATTGCTTTAATTATATTTCTTTCGAAGGCACAACATGCCCATCTGCTTTCGTGGTGGGGGGTGTGGGTGCCCGCTGAGCACAAATACAAATCAACCCAAATACAAACACAATTAGCAGGTCCGTGCAGCCCTGTAATCTAGAGGAGGGAAAGTAGTGCCCATGGGGTGGGCAGCAGGTCAGCTCAGCTCCAGGGCTCCCCTTGAACCTGGGTTCCGGTCGGAGCGTGCAGGGGCTGCACCTGGCGCCAGCTCTTGACACTGGGCTGCGGGGTGGAGGGCACCATGCTGCACTCGGGAGAGACTGCAGGAGTGGGAGCCCCTACCCGGCAGTGCCGGCCCCCTGCCACAGCAGGGCTGTAAAGTCACAGTGTCGTTGGAACTGGGTAAATGTGAGAAGCAGAAGGGGCTTTGGAATCTCATTGGGGAAAGAGCTCATGTGCTGGATCATTCAGCTGTGGATTCAAACCCTGGCCCTGCCACTTACTAGCTATGTGACCTTGGACAAGTTATGTAGCCCTCTCTGGGGTTTTCTCTTCTGTAAGATGGGGATAGTAATACCTGCTTCATAGGCTGAATTGAGGAGGAGTGAGGAGATGTGTGTTCAGCTCTTAACATAAGACCAGGCATGATTAAGTGCTTGACACTTAGACCTTTTATTATTTCTCATTATTATTCACCTACCCTTCCCTGAAATGCCTAGGATCGACCCCCCCTCATGCTCTTTCTCAGGGAGGAAGGATGCAGAGAAGAGAAGAAACAATTTCTAGGAAGTACAGCAACTTAATCTGTATTCCTGAAGAAAAACTGCACAACCTTGTATAAGTCCCTTTACCATCTTAGGACTCAGTTTCCTCATTTATAACTCGAGGTCCAGAGGACATTTCAGCTCTGACCACCTAGGACTCCATATATGAGGACGGTACCAGGCTGCCTCGAGAGCTATCCTGAGGGAGTGCTGGGGGAAAGCCGAATCAGGGAAGAGAAATCCCCAGACTCATCACTTAGAACAGGGTGCTGGGGACCGTTAGGGGTGGGCTGAGGGCAAGGGTGGTTTTCTGGCAAAGAGAGGACGACTTGGGCACATGCTACGTAGTGTCCGGCTTTTTATTTCATACAGGAACTGATGGGATTGTGGATGATGGTAGCAGCTTCTATTTTTTTTGAAACCTACTCTGCAGGTGCTCATTTAGTCCTTGCTGTGCTTTATGCTGCACCACCAGCTGGGAACCACTTTAAAATTAAGAAATGTCCTTGAAAATGGTTGCTACTTGCCAGCCCTTTGCATGACTATCTCCCTGGAATCCTGACCCACATTTGGATATTTAGAAATGTCTTCTTCTTATGGAGTTATCCTTGGTTTGCCCCAAATTCAATGAAAAGAATACTTACCCAGTGAGTGACTCACAAAGTCTAAGTAAGATATTTACAATCTGTCTCTTTACAGAAAAAATTTGCTGATCTCTGGTCTAGAAAAGTGGATCTCAGTCAGGAGGATGCCCTCCCAGGCAACAGGGCTTAGGTTCAAATCCAGACCTAGCTGTGTGGTCTCAGCCAAGCTACATCACCTCCCTGAATCTGTTTCCTCATCCGTAAAGGAGATGAAAACAGTACCTACCATGTCTTTTTTTGGGGGGGGGGGAGGGGGAAGGAAGGAGTGATAAAAATATTCTGGATTTGGATATAGTGATGATTACCCAACTTGGTGAATATACCCCCCCAAAAAAATCCCTGAATTGTATACTTTAAAAGGATGAATTTAATGATCTGTGAATTATATTTCAAAAAAAAAAAAAAAGAAAAAGAAAAAAGACCCCTACCTCCGAAAGCTGTTGTAGGCTGGAATGAGATACTGCAGGGCTCCGCAGAATGAAGAGCGTAGGGGCAGCACCTGACAGAGGAGGTGCTTTCGTCATCATCCTCATCGTCATCTGGAGGTGGGGGGGGCACCTGGAACAAAGCAGGGAACCAACCGACCTCTGCTATCTTCTCTTCTGCAATACCTAGAATAGCAAAGCAGCTGGCAATCTAGCAAAGTCCGTCTTCACATTGACATTACACTATCTAAATTAAAAATGTTTATCTTTTAAGATTAAAAATAAATTTCTTTTTCCTTAAAATATTATCAAACTTGACACATTGCACAACACACAAAAATAAACGTTTCTCCATGGCACATGACACTACTCACAATGTCAAAATAACAAATTAGGGAGAAACATTTCCACATAAAACAAAAAGTGAATACCAAAAAAAAAAAATGGTCCTAAGAAGTAAATAGGAAGAAGGCAAAGAACTCACTAGAAAAACAGGCTGAGGACATAATCATAGAAATTGACGGCAAATGGCCAAAATGCTTCTGAAAAGATGCTCATCCCCACAGAGACGTCAGGGAAATGCACTTTCTGAACCAGGAGATTTTTTGCTCATCATATTGGCAAAAATCTGAACAACTAATAAAATGTGGGGGAGTATTTGTGAGCCCACAAACTTGCTACAACCTTTGGGAAAATAATCTGGCACTATCTATTAAAATGTAAAGCATGCATACTTTTTGATCCAGCATTTCCACTTCTAGGAATCCATCTGGTGGAAATAAAAGCTTGTGTCCATACAGACAGGTGGACAGGAGATTCACCGAAGCACTCTTTGTAAGAGCAAAAACCAAGAAACAGGAAGCAACCTAAGGTCCATCAGTCGCAGGGCTGAATTAGTCTACCCCCGCCCCCACGCCCATGGAGTGTTATTAACTACCAGAGAGAATGAAATGTTGCGTATGGATACGAATGACCTCTAGACGTGGTATTAAGTAAAAAAAGGCAAGGTGCAGAGCAGAATACATTATAAGTACAAAACATACTGTTATGTAAAACTGGAGAGACAATGTATATATACGTTTGCTCATCCAGGCTTAACGTATGTCGGGAAGGATACACAAGAACGGTAACCCTGGTGGCTTCTGAGGAGTTAGCCCAGTGCCTGGAGGGGAGGAGTGCGGAGAAGTTCATCTCTGAATATGCTTGTGTACCTTGGAATTTTGAACCATGCGAATGTATTATTTTGGGGGGGAAGGGAGAGGTAATTAGGTTTATTTATTTAAATGGTGGTACTGGGGATTGAACCCAGGACCTTATGCATGGTAGGCATAAGGTAGGCACTGAGCTATACCCTCCCCCCATGTATTACTTATTAAATTAAAAATAAAATTTTTTGTTGGGGGAGGTAATTTGGGGGGTTTTTGTTTGTTTGTTTTAATGGAGGTACTGGGGATTGAACCCAGGACCTTGTGCATGCTAAGCATGCACTCTACCACTGAGCTACACCCTCCCTCCAACTTCTTCAATTTTTTGATTAATTAAGAGAATACACAGATCTAAAAATATTGAAATGATGTCCACAGTATATTGTTAAATGAAAAAAGTATGTTCCAGAATATATAAAAAATGATTTTTTGTAGAAAAAGAAAGCAAAAAAAACACAAAGAGCCCTACTATACACACACACGTGCACATACATTTGTTTAGGCATTAAAAAAAGATTTTTTCTTTATACATGACCATGCATAACTCTTTTTTTAAATATATACATACACACGTATGTTTTTCTTTTCTGATTCTTTTCCATTATGTTATTACAGAAATTGAATATAGTTCCCTGTGCTATATTGTGGTCCTTGTTGTTTATCTATTTTATACACAGTAATGTGTGTCTGTTAATCCCCAACCCCTAATATACCCTCTCCACCTTTCCCCTTTGGTAACCTTAGTTTGTTTTCTATGTGTAACTCTCCTAACTGAAAAAAATAAATTGCTATTGCTTTGATTTGTTTTTTGTCACGATGCTTAATTAATTTTGAGCTGAGGACTCTGGTCTAGAAGATTTTCAGCAAATCTCTGGTGTTTCAGACGTGGTGGGAAGAACTTCTCTTGGGTTCCTGTGCCTGTTTTGGTAGGTTCCTTGTCCTCAGAAATTTCAGGTTTTCTGTTTTTAACCCAGCAGGCTTGGATCTCCGGCTCCTCCTTTGCCCAGCACAAGAGAAACATGCAGGCTCTCCAGTGCGTTAGTGGGATTTGAGGGGCATGTTTCAGGAAAAGAACAGGGAGACACAAGCAGGGCGAGGAGCAGAGGCTCGGGGACCCAGGGCCAGCCCCTGCCCTCAAGGAGGCTGGCCGGGCAGAGGCTCTTCAGCTGCCCCGAGCCTCCCAGGTTATGGTCCCTAGAGCGCTGCTCAGGCCCCTAAGAGTTCCATTTTCATTATTTTTGGAAGGAGACAGTTGGTGGCTTTGTTCCCCAGTGACACCCCTGAGACACTCTGCTCAAATTGTTAGTCCCAGATTTCCATCCAGCCTGGTTTCCAGTGACCCGATGGCTCTCCTAGATTAGTTTGCTGGTGAAGAGCTCCAGGGTCCAACAGACCCGGTCTGCCAGACCACCTCTGCCACGTCCTACCTAGGGGATTCTGGGCAGACTGACTCTAAGCCTCAGGGTCCCCATCTGGAAAGTGGGGGTGAGGGTGATAAAGCCCCTCTCCCTGAAGATGTTGAGAGAGGAAATAATGCTGCTCGTGAGCCTGGCACATGGTAGATGTGACGTCGAAGCCACTGGCCTACGGCACAGTGGGGTACAGCCTGGGGGAGGGGATGCTGTAGGGTCACAGAATGTCTCTGGCTCTAACTGTACGGTGACCCTCAGGGTGACCTCATGGGTGTGGCTGGCGGGGACAAAGCACAAGTGCTTTTGGGTAGAGACGCGTGGGCTTGAGGATGAGAAAAACATGTCTCGAGTTGTCTCCGGTGGGCGGGGGGATAACAGGACTTGCCGGTTCAGCCAGAACTGTCTGCCCAGCAGGGAAGGAGGGGCTGTCTCAGAAAAGGCTCTGAGGCCCGATTTTTAAAAATAACCCTCCAAGTCCCTCATGAGGCAGAGGCAGTGACCCCCCTTCTCCTGCTCCTGACACCTCAAGTGAGATTAGACAAGCACAGTCATTCATTTTTTCAGAAATAACCGAGGTAGCACTTGCCGCCCCAACAGCTGAGGCTGCAAATGCCCGGTTGGTTTTAATTATTTTTCAGGGACATAGTTGCAGCCGTCAGTCACAGACCCATCCCACAGGTGCTCAGTGGTGAGGGGACGGGGCCTCGTTCTGCCCTCAGGTTGTTGCTCTCAGGGAGGTCAGGAAGGGTAGGGAGAAAGTGGGGTGCAGTGGGACTAATTTAGGGAAACCACCCAAAAGCAAACCGGTCCTCTGTTCTGGGGTGCTGGCTCCGTGGTGCGCTGGGCCTTTGAACGTGGGAAGGATGGTGACAGGTACGGAGGAATGGGTTTGCATCCAGGCTCCTCATTTCTTAGCCATGACCTTACTCAAGGTCATACACCTTGTCTCTATTTCCTCATCCTAAGCTATTATGGGTCAGGAATTTGGGAACATTAATGTGGAAGCAGTGGGAATACTGGGAAGAAGAAACCAAGGCCTAGGGAGGTACCGTGGCTGCCTGAGTCCATATTTTTAGGGTTTTTTTGGTGGAGGGAGGTAACTAGGTTTATTTATACTTTGAGGGAGGTATTGGGGATTGAACCCAGGACCTCATGCATGTGAGGCACATGCTGTACCACTGAGTTATACCTGCCTCCCCCATCTCCAGCTCTTTAGGCTTGTTAAACACTCTTAGCTTTTCAGCATTCTCAGAGCACCTGGAAAGTGAGGAGGTGGGGCTAGCTGATCTCCAATCGTGGGGAATGGAAGGGGCTCTCTTTCTACCTAGGAGCCCCTCTGATTCCTGGGGGTTTCTGTTCTGAATTCTGACTAACCCCACCATTTCCACTGTATGGCATTTCCAAATTCCTGACCAGTAGCCTCAGTCCAAAATAGGTTCAAACAGCTGCTCACACAACCTGACTGGTAGCAGACCGTGGCCAGGCAGCTAAGCCCTGAAAATTCACTGCCTGGGTTCAGATCCCTCTTCACAGCTGCCTAGTTGTGTGATCTTGAGCAAGTTGCTTCACCACCCTGTGACTCAGTTTCCCCACGTGAAAAATAGGGATAATAATTGTACTGAAGTGACCCTGCTGTGAAGTTTAAATGAGATAACACACCAGTGCTCAGCCTCAGGCCAAGCCCATGATAAAGGCCTGTTAGCTAATAACAGACCTACAATAGGTCATTTCCATGTATCTGCCTCCCCACTTAGAGTGCAAGCTTGTGGAGGGCAAGGATCACATCTATTTTATACCGCACACATAATGGATACTAAAAAAAAAGTGAAATAAAAGTGAGTAGGATTCTAGCTCTTGGCGTTCATGCTTTGGAGTTCTGGAGTCATGTTCTGCACGAGTGATGTTTTAATACTTAATTTTAGTCTCATACTTCTCATAGTCTGCTTGCACAAAATTACACGTCTCGGGACTTGTCCTTTTTACTGCAACTATAATGCAACTCTATAATTTTTCTTAAATGTTACCTCCCTTCCTAATCTATAAAATCCATAAGGGAAGGGACCCTGCTTACTTTGATTACCTCTGACTGTACCCAGAGGCCTAGCTCAGGACCTGGCAAACATTAAACACTCAATAAATATTTGTCAACTGGCTGATGACTCAAACGCTTAGCAGAAGGTGTGGTTAGTGAATGGAGGAACGTTGCTTTTTAAAAAGACCAGTGAAACACTAGCAAAATGTTAGTGTTCTATATAAAAAATATATATCAAAATATATGCAATTAGAACAAGAATTAGTTTAATACAAGTAGCCAGCTATCACTAATTCTCAACTATTTTTTTTTCCTCTTAACGAAGGCACTGAGGATTGTTCAAAACCTCATGCATGCCAAGCACATGCGCTCTGCCTCTGAGCTCTGCCGTCCACCCCCTTAACTATTATTTATTACTGCTAAACTTAACTTTGACTTGGGGCCCTGGCTAGAATAGAAAGTATCTTTAACTCACTCTCCATCTCTTAACCGTCTAAAACTTCCTGGGATGTATATCTAAATATACATCTATATTTGTGGGGCTTGAAAACACCTTAACAACAAAAGCCCTTAAAAGTGGCTTTTCTCACAGGCCAGCAGTGTTCTCATAGCCGTAAAGACTACATACTTTTAGATAGGAGTGCTGATTAACTTTACTGGTTTCCCTTCTTTCTCTACTCCTATTTTTCTCCCCGTATCTCAATCCATAGACAGAAGAAAACACAAGTAAGAAAGTCTGTGTCACGTGGCCTCTGCCCATATCAGAAGCACGAACCTTTTAACTGTGTTTTCCCTGAGCAGAAAAAGATTACTCTTCATCTGTCAGCCTTTCCCTAGTTACGTTTTCTCTTTTTTTCTGGAGGAAATTGCTTCTAGCTTCTCCCCTCCTCTTCCCTTCCAGACCAATTACTTAGCCAGGTGTCCTGTAAAATGAAGTTTACATTAAATTGTTTCCATGGCAACATCACACACTGGCTCTCTGGTTCTAAAGTAATCATATCCCTTTTCTAGTTACAAAATCAAGCTGGCCAAAAAGTAACTTTTCTTTAAAGTACACAGACAGAGGTGGGGCAGGGTATAGCTCAGTGGTAGAGTGTGTGCTTAGCGTGCATGAGGTCCTGGATTCAATCCCCAGCACCTCCATTAAAAAATAAACCTAATTACCTCCCCACAAAAGAACAAAACAAAAAGTACACAGACAGAACCTACCAAGGTTTGTAAAGAGAAATAAAGTGGTTGCACAAGACAGGAGTCCCTTGACAGAGAGGTTGAGATGAATTCCTGAAAAAATCCTCTGTAAATCATGGTTATTTACACTGTGCTAAAGCCATTTTAAGTCTGCATAAGAAAGCTTGTTAAATTATAAATATCAGAGAGAGCTCTCATTTCTGGAGCCCTACTGGCTATGTGCTAGACTGTGGACAAAGCACTCTGCACACATGAATTGCTTCACTTAATTTAATCCTCTTTGCATCTTGCAGAGATTTTTGCCCGCAGATTGTCATTAGAGCCACTGGGCATCTGCTGCCATGAAAAATGTTTTGGCCCCCCAAATTAACTAGCTGGAATTGAAGCAGTCAAACATGTACCTGCACATCCATTTACTGTGCCAGGCCCAGTGCCAGCAGATTTGGCCACATCCTCTCATTTAATCATTATTAGAACAAGCTTAGGAGATGGTGTTAGCCACCTATTACAGGTGGGGAAACTGAGGCTCAGGGAGAGAAAGCTATTTGCTCAAACAGCGAGGAAGTTACCAAACTGGGATTTGAATCTAGGTGGGTTTAATCTCAGAGCATGTGCTCCTGTCACGCTGCCTCCCAAAAATGCTTCCAGCCAGAGAGGCAAGGAAGAAAACATCACTTCTCAGAAGACACAGGCTTCCAGGTCCGTGTGGATATCCCGGGCAGATTCTGTACCGGGGTGGGTAGCCCTGGGGCATGGGGGTGGGAAGGGAGGAAAAGGAAGCACTCACCAAGCCTATTCCTTAACATTGCTGAGCTTTAGTTGGTTCCTACCAACTGTAATGCTGTGTTCCTCTCCCATCCCCCTCAACTTTTCCACCTGCTTGGCCCCTAATCACCCTCCAAGTTTCAATTTAAAATCTGCCTCCTCCTCTGTGAAGCCTCCCTGACTTCTCAGGCAGATTTCAATCTGACAGATCTGGCTCAGGCACTTATGAGCTGTGGGGCCTTGCAGATTGCTTTACCTCCCTGAGCCTCGATTTGCTCATCTGTAAAATGGGGTTCTCACGGGATCGTCATGAAGTTCCAATATGAAAATGTGTAATGAAAGCAGGTAGCAGAGCTCCTGACCGTAGTAAAAGCGTAGTAAATGTCAACTCCTAATATTGGCCTCTGGTGGTACTTTGCTCCCATTTCCAATACTGCAATGACCTTATTGATAATTTCCACGTCTCCCCTGCCCTGGTGGACAGGATCCTCATTTTCTCCTCTGTATCCCTAGCCCTGGCACCAGTGAATGTTTGTTGATTGAGTGTATTAAAGGTTATCTGGGAGCGTCTCCCAGAACATTGGGCTCCTGGGAACTGAAAGATGTAGGGCTTCCCCTGCTTCTCAAATGCAAACACCCCCAAGAAAAGTCATTGACCAGTCAAGCCTCAGCTGGGCTTGTGTGACATGCAGCTGGGAAAGGCCACAATTTGGGGACCTGGGGTAGGAACGTGCATGTCCTGGGGGCAGGAAGAGAGACTCAACTTTGCCCAGTGCTAGCCAAAGCTCTGAACAACCTCATGGTTCTTCAAATCTATTTTTGGAGAGAAAGCAGAGTATATCAAATAAGTAAATCTTACAGGCCACCTAAGTCATGTATTCTTCAATCACTGATGTCGTAACTTCCAAGACTGGTCCATCAAGGCAAGAGAAAAAAAAAGGGTTGCAGCCTGTAGGCAAATGTGGGGGAGAGGCAGGCAGCTGGGGAACTGCTCCCCTGCAGCTGACTCATGGCCTCCCTGCAAAGCTGCAGGCCCTTCTCAGCCCAGCCTCCTCCTCCCGTGTTACTCAGCACTGTGGCCGCCTGAGGACATGGAGGAACTGGCCTCTTCCAGGCTGGCCAGCCAATGACCTGCTCAGCTCATGACAGCTTTCTGACAAAGGGACCCTCAGAGAGCATCCACAGGGGCGGCTGAGATAAAACAGAGAAACAGAGGAGGCTGAACCGCACCTGGGAAGAACTGGATCACAGATGAACTGCTCGGCTGAACTCCCCCCAGGCTCTCAGCTTAGACGCGCTCAAGTCACTGTGCGTTTCCCTGTGGCTCCTCCTTGGCCTCTCCTGCACCAGCCTGTCATCGACACAATATTGGAAAATAGGGAGAACTGGAGAGGACTGGGAAAACACCTGGTTCCACTCAGCGAATTTCCGGGAGTGCCCACTGTGCGCCAGACCCCGAGCATACAGAGACTGATAATGACAGTAATCGGCAGGGAATGTGTGCCCACCTTGTGTCGGGCGCTGTTCTGAGCACTTGACAGGTAACAGCTCACTGAGTTATCACAGTCGCAAGAGATGATAGACGCTGTTATTATTCCCATTTTACAAATGAGGAGGGGGAGGGGAGAGCTCAGGGGGAGAGCTCATGTTCAGCGTGCACAAGGTCATGGGTTTTATACCCAGTCCCTCCATTAAAAAAAAAGAAGTACAAATGAGGAAACTGAGGCACAGGAGGTGTAAGTAACTTGCTTAAGGCCACACAGATAGTAAATGGCAGAGCCTGGATCTGACACCAGGCAGTCAGGCTGTGGGCTCTTGGTTATCATGGTGGTTGTCCTTGCAGGGCCTACAGTCTGGCAAGTCTGTGTGGATGAGAGACAAAGAAACAAGCCGTTTCAGGGGTGCAGAGGAGGGGCTGTTAGGAAAGGCTTTCTGGAAGAGATATATAAGCTGAGATTTGAGCCTCAGTTTCATCATCCATAATATGGAAATAAGAATAGCACCTCTTTCAGAACGATCCTGAAAGACAGGAGAGTTTAGAAGTTTAGAGCATGCTCTCTGGAGCCAGACTCCACCATACATTAGTTTGACTTGAGCAACTGTGCCTCAGTTTCTCCGTCTGTAACTTGGGGTTACTAATAGTATCTATCTCATAGAGGTATGGGGACTAAATGAGATATTTTACATCAAATGCTTAGTTATTGAGCCTGGCACAACTTTTTTTTTTTTTTGGTACGGGGAGGTAATTAGGTTTATTTATTTATTTATTTAAATGGAGGCACTGGGGATTGCATCCAGGGCCTTGTGCATGCTAAGCAAGCACTCTACCACTGAGCTAAACCCTCCCTCAATTAAGTTCTTAATAAATGATATTTGTCATTAGATATGACCATTGGGTTGTCAGGAGCAGTACAATGAGATCAAGCACAGAGCAATTAGTGCAATACCAGGGCACAGCAAGGGTCCTATAAGTGGCACAAGTTGTCTCTGCTGTCACTTCTCCCTGAAAGACTGTGGAGGACGGGGCTGCCCCATGGGTTCCCTGAACAGGGTGACATTCTCTCCACCGCCTGTAGGCCCCCTGCTTCGCTCCCTGAAAGCCCAACTGTCTAGAGCGGCATCTGATGCCCATTACAGACTTAGTTCTCCTAACCCACCCCAAATGCATTTACCAGTTGTCAGCCACTTATCAGCAATTAAGCTTCCTTTTTAGATGTCAAGACAGAAATACATCTTGCTGCTGAGTGGGGAGGCATTCAGATAGGCTGTCAGACTTAAGTTCTTAATGTTCTTTTCGGGTTTGGCAAAGACTTTCATAGACTTATATACACTGTTAAAACCCAGAGAAGCCCATTTTACATACCTGGAAACTGAGGCCCAGGAGATTACAGTGAACCAGGGGCAGAGGCCAGGGGGAGCCATGCTGCATATATTCCTTTCTCAAGCTTTAAAAAAAGTGCAAAACACCATATGCACAAAAGTGTATATAATGTATCCTACCGTTTAAAGAATCATAATGAAACCCCTGAACCTTCCATCCAGTGTCAGAAATAGAATTAATGCCAATATCTGTGAAGGCCCTACTGTTGCATTTATTTAAATACAGAGAACACCACCCAGGGAATCCATAAAAAGAGGGGCCCCTCCTAGTAAGACGCCCGTCAAGGTAGCTCTGGGTCCTCTGTTCTCTGTAATTCTCTGTGGTGGAGCCCAGATTATTAGCTTGAATACCCCATTGTCGTTTTCAAAACCAGACATTTTCCCTGGTGATGTTCTAGCCAAAAGATTTAGCCCCTCAAGGTCATCTTGGTCTCTCACCTTCAGGAAGTTGGTGGTCCTTCCCCCAACTCACGTGGTCACCACATTTGATTTCCACCCATAGAAAGAGAAAACATTGCCCCCTTCATAATAGTCACCATTTATCGAGTGTTCAGTGGTCCTGGACTGTAGGATAATACATTTATATCGTTTTAAGCTACCAAGTTTGTGATAATTTGTTACAGCAGCAATAGGAAACGTATATACCCACTCTTATCAAAAAATAATCTCAAAGAAAGGTTATTCTTGCTCACGGGATAAGACTGAGCTCATTAGGTTTGGCTGTTTAGGTACATAGGTGCAGTGAGAATGTTAATTTACCACATAGACCTTACACAGTTTTTGCAAGTTTTCATAAGGAAATCTCAGGTTGAATTTTACATTTAGGTCAACTCCTCTTTCATGAGTCCTCCAAATATCTAAGATTTGGGGACCTGCCAGGAAGTGACCTTCCTACTCACCTGTAAGGCTGGGAACTCTGTAAGCTGGGTGCCAGGTCTGTTTTCCTGGGATGGCTGTGAAACCATTGGTTCGACTTCCTTAAATGTGTCAGTCATACCAAAAGTGGTAATTAAATTAGTATCATTTTCAAATATGACAAGGCAAGGCCTTGCTTGCAAAACCAATGTTACGAATTATAGAATGTTAAAAGGAGGGTATATTCTTAACAAACCCATGTAAATAACTATACTGCCATGAAAAGTATGGACTCATCAGAGTTTCTGTGGGAGAGGAGGAGGAGAAGGGCCAATAAGGATAAGATATCATTTTTTGAAGTTTCATTTCAGCTTGCAAAGCAGAGTCTACTAAATTGTCATGCGTTACACACATCTTATGAAGAAAGAAAATGCTTCCTTATATACAGAAAATAGAACATCAATAATAGTATTTCAAACTATAATCATCTCTCATCAATTAATTCAGTCCTTTGTAATCTAAATCTTGGGTGCAGTTTCGTGAAGCCACCCACTTCTCGTCTAAAAAATGTTCAGGAAATCCTGACCTGGCTCACTGTTACAGTCTGAAAGTTGCCTAAGCAATGACACCAGAAGCCTGTGACTAAAGGCTGTTCTTTAACATGTCAACAGTTTGAAGTAACTAGTGCAGTTCTTTTTCACTTGGTGGCGAAAGGGAGACTTTGAGATGGTTCTTCTTTGTTGAAGACATAAACTGGCTGAGAGCTGATTGTTGAACCTTTAGAAAAGCTTCAGAGTAAATAAAACAAAATATGTGAGATGACCTCATAGTGAAACTGAAGATCATACTTCTGTTTGTCTTAAGAGTGTGAAAATCACACTCTTCTTTAAATTGCAAGCTTATGGGAAAATGAAGGTAATGAGTAGACCTAGGATCCATGGACAAATTTCTGAACCCTCCACATTTGTACCAAATATTGTATATGCATTCTGAAGAGAAATGGTTCATAGCTTTCACCAGATCCTCAAAGAGGTTGGCTGTGTCCTCAAAGAGGTTAAGGACAGCTAAACTGAATGGGTTTTTGAGATTCTTCCCAGCACTGACATTCTGATGTTATGATCAGCCATCACTCCTCCTATTACCTCCACGGGCTCCCCCGCCCCACCAGCTGTAGGGCAGAAACAGCTCAGTAGTTCAAGCAGCATTTTTCTCTTTCTTCCTTCTATCAAGGATACACTCATCCTCACCCTCTGGACTGAAACTGCTCTGGATCACTGCTGAGTGCCTGTGCTATTTTTCTTGCTTTAAAAATTTTTTTAATTTTTAAACACACTTCAGTGTATAGGGTGTTTTTGTCACTGTATATTACCCAAAGTGACTTTTCTTACCTAATTATTTCTACCTTCCAGTAACCTAAATTCTACTGTTTCAATTTGGACCTGTTTCCTCTTTAAAAATCCTACTTGGCGATTATATGGTTCATATAAAATTGTTTTCAAGGCAAATGTTTGGCCAGAAATGTGGGACAATTTGAGCAGTAAAATAATGAGTGATAGTAATGGATTATAAACCATAGAATAAGAATCTGTGGGTCCATACTGATAAATGAGTAGAGAAGGAAAAGTTCTTCTTTACAGTAAACTGATAACTAATAAATATAGGAGGAATGATGCTAAAACTAATGGGGAAAAAATTTTTTTAAATAATAAAAAATAAAACTAGTGGGTAAAAGCTCAGTGAGGAACATAGTCTCAAAGAATAGCCCCTTGAATTACTTATTAATTTCAAAGGGAAAAGAAGTAACTTTACAATGGAGAGATCTGGCAGACACCATCTTAACCAAATGATTAAACCTGACATCCTTGATACATTGGCACAAATCAACAAACGTGTCTCCTGACAGGATGTGCTGAGGACATGAGACCACTTCTGGTCTAAATATGCACACACGATCTGAACCCAGTGATAAGGAAACATTAAGATCATCTCAAACGAAGGAACAAACTACAAACTAACTGGGTTGTCCTCTTCAGAAATACCACAAGGAAAGGTTGAAGAACAATTTCAGACTAATAACTAAATGCAACACGTGATAATGGCTTAGATCCACAATTGGGAAAAAAATACCGGTAAAGATTATTATTGGGACAACTGATGAAATTAGAAAATGGGCTGTGGATTAAATAACAGTATTCTATCAGTGTTCAGTTTCCTGATTTCAATAGTGTACTGTGGTTCTGCAAGAGAATATCTGCTCTTAAAAGATACACATGAAATAATTATGGTCATAGGGGTACAATGTCTTCAGTTTACTCTCGTTTCAGAAACACACACATACATTCAGAGAGCGGGAAAGATGAAGCAAATGAGGCAAAATGTAAACAGTGGGTGAATCTGGGTAGAGGTTATAGGGAGTTCCTTGTAGTATTCTCGCAACTTTTCTGAAGTTTGAAATTATACAAAGATAAATTATAACAAAAATGGCCAGAAACCTTTTATTTCACTGCACAGTG
Source organism: Camelus dromedarius (assembly GCF_036321535.1). NCBI lineage: Eukaryota > Metazoa > Chordata > Mammalia > Artiodactyla > Camelidae > Camelus > Camelus dromedarius. The sequence continues at coordinate 55,110,075 of NC_087449.1, read as the reverse complement.
CTAAAAATATTCCTAAAATATAAGTCCACTTTCTTGGCTTTGTAAATATCTCTAACTGAACCTCTATGAAATAATTCAGAGGTTCTTCAAGATCCTAAATCTTCAATAACCATTTACTCATCGAGAAAAAAATTTTAATTTTCCATATGGTCAAAACTTACCCCCTTAAGGCATTCTACCATATATATGTGCGGGTCCTTCTATGTGTTAGAAATGTTCTAGGTGTTTGGTGGGCCAATGAGACCAAGACCCTTGCCTTCAATGAGCTTATAGTCTAGCAGAGGGACACAGACAAGAAGCAATATTCCTAATTAATAAGTAAATGATATGTTATAGGTTAAATGGTGATAAGTGCTGTAGAAAGAGTAGAGCAGGGTGAGGGGATGAGAAGTGCAAAGGCAGGGGAGGTCAGGCCAGGCTGCCAGTTTAAATATGGAAGTCAGGAAAGGCCTTGTTGTAGAGAAGCACAGGCTTCAAAGAGGTAAGGGAATGACCTTTGCAGATATCTGTGGAAAGAGCTCTCTGGGAAGGAACAGCCAGTGTGAAGGTCCTGAGGCAGAAGTTGCTTAGTTTCAAGAAACAGCATAAATCGTTGCAGCAGCCTTGAAGGTCCTATAGATCTGATTCTTCTTACCTTTCTGATTTCATCTCCTACTCTATCTGTAAGTTCATAAACACTTTTGTTTCAACTATACTGGAACAAAAATATCTTCTAAAAATGCATTATTTCTTCTCAAATGCAAGCACCACTTTTTTTTCTTTTTGACTGCAGGTTAATGATTATACTGTACTGTAATGGCACTAGTCACAGGCTATCCTGAGTGCTGCATATAGATTAAAATGTTAAGTACTGTCAAAGTATAACGTGTGAATGTGTGAGCCACGTTCAAGAAAGACACAGGAAAGTCCAGGACTGTGTGTACAGACTGTTGGTTTCTCATGTATAGGGTTTTCCCCCAAATCTGCAGGCATCATCTGTTTCAGAGAGTCATACAACTTCAGATTATCTCCAAGGTCCCTGTTAGCGCTAGACTGACATTCCATTTTCCAGAAGAGAAAACTGCAGCGCAGAAAGAATAAATGACTTACCTAAAGGACACACACCAAGGAAAACTAGGAGTCTCTCCTAGCCACCTGAAGCCACCTTCTCCCAACCCTCGACTTTCTCACTCAGCAGCTCATTACTGTGTCCCTGAAGTTCCCTCATCTAAGAATAAAACATTTTACCTTATTATTCTCCAGGGACAATTATGGAGTATTTCAGGTTGTGTCACTGATTACTCGCTACCATTTTGCAACTCCAAATAACTTTAGGTTCCCATAGCAACCCAATTTGCTCTGGAAACTGACATTGTTCCCTAATCCACGTGGGAAGGAGCAAGAGCTTCTCCCAGAAAACACAGCAAGTGGGAGAAGCCATGTCATGGAATGTGGAGGGTGGGGATGGCTAGTAAGGACTTTGTCCAGTGAAAGACGATGAACCTAACATGGTCACTGAATGATCAACCAATCCTTGACCATTCGCAATGGGCCTCAAGGAGAGATGTCTGCCAACAAAGTGTCCTCATATTGCAAGAAGCATTATGATACTTGGCAGGACCAAGGTAAGAAATTAAGACCCTAAGCTCCATCAAGTGAAAGATACTTCTACTAAACTTCATTAACAGTATACAGTATTTTTCATAGAAAAGATATTGCAAACACAAAAGATTAATGTTGGTAGATAAACGGAAAGGCCTATCACATGCAGAACTATTTGGGAGGTTGTGTACTGATGTCTGCAACTTTCCTTGAAATGGATCACAGAAATAAGATGAATTGATTGGTGGAAGGATGAATAGACCTGAACTAAAAACCAAGCATATAGTAAAATAATTGTAGAATCCAGGTGGTTGGTATAGGGGTAGACACTGTGAATTCTTCCAACTTTTCCCCAAGTTCGAAAATTTCATAATAAAACTTTGGAATAAATGCATACCACATTATAAGAACACGGAAGAATGAAATTGTGAAGGGAAAAAATGGTGGGGAAAGGAGAAAGAGATAAAAAGGGAAAGAGACAAAATATCTTCAGTGTCCTTCCTAAGCTGATTCCCTTTCCCACTTCAGTCCTCGAGAGTTGCTTGAAGCAGATTTTAATTGAATTGGGTTGAAATTATTGAAATAGCTCTTGGTGTCAAAAGGAAAGAAAGGAATTTTTTAAAAAAAAATCTAGTAATCTTGATGTTTTGAATTTGGCTACTGTTATCCTAACAGATGTTTATGCAAAATAAAATAAGCATCTATAAAGGGCAGGGTAGAATTAAACAAGTGTCTTTTAGTCAGGAAGTCCAACATCCCCCCAAAACAGAAGCTGAAGCTGGACAGCTTTTGAACATCAGGTCTTTTATCACTCAAGTCCTCAGACTAGTGAAATCAATCATTGGAAAACTTCTTCAAGGCTGATACTCATTCTTTTACGGAGTTCAAAACTGTGAGAGTCAAGGTAAAAACCAAACAAAAAATCTTTGATATTTAAAGAAAATTTTCTGAGCTACTGACAGTTTCATAAACACTACGCATGCAGGGAGGTACAAAGCAACAGACTGATTACCTGTGAAAATAGTGCCACCTAGTGATCAGAGCAGGCAATAGTCTAACTTAATGTCTTAACTACCTGTTTTCTTCTTTAGAGGAAGATTATCTACTTGTCATTTATTGTTTCCATTGTTCTTAATTATTCAACAAACATAAATAAGGAACCTCTGGAATACTAGAAAGAGCACAGCACTTGGAGCCAGAACTTGTCACTATATTTCTACTTCTTTATATCCCTTGTGTTTCTAGTATTAGTTTTGAACATAATTTCTCACAAGGACTTGCCCATTAATTATCAAAAGGCCCACGAAACGGTAATTATGTGATGGGATGGAGGTGTTATCTAATGCTGTGGTGGTAATCATTTTGTAATATGTAAGTGTATCAAATCAAGACCCTGTACACCGTAAACTTACACAATGTCAATTATATCTCAGTAGAGCTGGGGGCTTGGGGGTGAGGGTGGGAAGAATCCCAGAGACCAAACTGCCCTCCATACACATCTGCATGTATTTAAGATGATTGTGGTCACCTTGGTCGTGTCATGGGAAATCCCACCTTTATAAATAATTCCTTTCTCAGGGTCTGGAAGATACTCCATTCTTACAGTTTTCTGATTAAAACAGGAATGCCCATGAGTGATACCTTAAATGAAAAGGCCTGGGTTCTGATATCTGCTGTTTGCTAATTGTGTGTGATTTGGGGAAATCACCCCCTTTGAGTCTGTTTTATTTAGATGTCATCTGCCCACTCTACTTCATAGAGTTGTTATTGGATTTTAAATCTTATGTTTTCTAGTAACACCCATCTGTGGGATCTTCCCCAAGCAGAGAGGACTCTGCTTCAAACCCCTTGAGTATAGCAGTAGCTATAACAGCAGGGAGTTAGGGCAGAAACAAAACTGCAATGATGTTAATTATTTTGCTCAAATCACAAAGTTTATATATATAGATCTGGCTCCAAAGCCCTTAAGTTAAAAAAAAACTTTTTGATTGTGAAACATCAATACAAATAAGTGCATTAAACATATTCATGAATAATTATAAAATGAAGACCCATGGAATCACCATGCAAGGCAAGAAATAGAACTCTGCAAGGCTTGTGTTTCTTCCATTCTATTTTTTTTTTCAGTTGAAGTATAGTTGATTTACAATGTTGTGTTAGTTTCTGGTGTACAGCACAGTGATTCAGTTATACACATATGTATATATTCTTTTTCATTATGGGTTATTACTAGGTATTGAATACAGTTCCCTGTGCTATACATGGGACCCTGTTATTTATCACATTCACATATATATGTCCTGAAGCATGTGCTCATGAGTTTCTCTAGGGCACAACTTTACGAAGCGGTGATACTCTATCATGGGATATATGTGCATGGATCTTCAAATTGACTAGGTAAAGACATACTGCTTTACAAAGTGGTTGTTCTAATTTACTATGTTTAATATAATTTACTACATTTACTCTAATTTACTCTAAAGAAAACCAGCAGCAAATGAGTTCTCATTGCTCCTTGTCCTCACCAACACCTGCTATTGTCAGGCATTCCCGATTACTACTAAGGCTGAGCGCTTATTTGAATGTGATTACCAAAGTATCCTCTTTCAGGTGTGCTGATTCATGATTCAAGTCTTTGGCCCAGTTTTCTGTTGGGTTACCCATGCTCTTCTTTGCACTCTATCTGCATCGTGACGGGTTCTGGATATGTCCAAACAGCAAAGAGCTTAATCTTTGTAATACTCCTAGTGCTATACAGAGCCAGCCACAAAGTATGGTTTAAGAAACACATGCTGATGAAATAGTGTACGTCCATAATCCTTACTGGCAATGCCAAAACACAAAGAGTTATGGAAACCAAACGAATGGTTCTAAGTTTGGTACAAGATTCATTTGGAGGCAAAACCTGAACTGACATGAGGCTGATTATCGTTACTTATCATGTTTCCTGCAGAAATACTAATGATTAACTACGAATGCAGCCCCAGACCTTACTGTGAGATAGCATACAAGTTATCTTACCTATAACCCAGAATAGCTTTCTAAAATCTGAGAATTTTCTAGTGAACACATATGGCCACAAAGACGTTGAATACAGGATTCTGGACCTGCCATTTATTGAAGACTTGAAGTACTTCTAGCAACATGGGTAAGTGTCTTACATACACAATAGATCTGTTGTGAAGATTAAATAAGGTATTAGTCCTTCCACATTTTACATAGGAGACACGAAAAGTTCAGACAGGTTAAGTAATTTGCCTAGTCACACAGCAGAGCTGAGATTCATGTTTACTGAAATTAGTATACCTTATAAAATGCATACATGGCATATTAAATATACTGATGCTACAGTCATTTAAAGATGTCAATGAAACATACTTAAAAGTAGTTAAATTAGTGAGCCAAACTGAACGCCTACAGCATAGTCATTGGGAAATGTGATTTAGATGGGTTAGTTACAGTAACACAAAGCAGAAGGACCTAGTGCACTGCTTTCAGAGGTGAAAACTCTGAGGTCCAAAGAGGTTAAAGGGCATGCCCAGGGCCTGACAGCTGGTCAGTCTGGAGAGCTGAAGACATTAACTTTAGTCTGCTGAACTGTAAGAGGGCTTCCTGACACAGATACCAACCATCAACACTGCATTTCTCTTCTCGTAGACTTTTAAGACAAAACGAAACTGTTATTTCTGAAAAATTCAATATATAAAAAAACCAAATTTTAATAAGGTGGTCTCTCAAATCTCCCCCTCTCACCTTGCAAACTTCCATATTCATGCCTCCAGTCTCAGAGGATGAGACTGTCTTTTTGTCCAAGGTTCCACTGCTTCATCAGGGCCTTTCATTCTACTCACTCTCATCTTCTCTGGGGCCTTGGCTTCACAATCATTGTCCCTTCTCATATTTTTAAACTTGCTGTTTCAATGGACCCTTTCAACATTAAAAAAAAAAAAAAAAAAAGGTGGGGGGACCTCCACTCTCCATTCCCTCCATCTCTTTTCCTCCCTCCTTCCTTTTTCAGCACGCTTAAGAATAGTCTACAACACCCCATTTTCTCACCTCCCACATATACCTCAAAGCACTAGCAATTCGCCATTCCCCCCGGTATTCCACCGGCATCATTCTGGCAACTTCTTTGGGCACATCTCAATCATCTTTCTCACACTCTGTTGTATTTGGTGCTGTTGACTATTCCCCTCCTTGGAGCTCCTTTGCCTTGGGTTTAGCGTTGCTTGTTTCACAATTCTCCTGGAGGTTTTGTCTACAGCCTTGACCTCTCACTTGAGTGTCAGACCATGTGTAGGTGGATAGATTTCCAAATTCAAGTTCCTGGCATCTCTAAAGACACATCAATCTAACTGTTTTCAAATTCCTTAGTCACCCTTCTTGAGCCCAGGCCAGCTCCTTCATTCCTTATCTCAGGAAATAGCTACTACCTACCAGATAATCTAACTAGAAAGGTAGTGACCACACCCTTCCTCTTACTCTGCCTCCAAATCAATCCCTAATTCCTGCCTTTACCTTATCAAATAAGCTCAAGGAGAAGAGAATTTTCGCTGTGTCAGTTCAGCTGAGCAAGTATTTACTGAGCACCTTATATACACTTAAAACATATTAGAACTCACCTCAGTGTAGAAATTAAGTAGCCTAAAAATCTTAGAAAATGTTATACACATACCAATTTATTTATATTTAAGTCAAAATACTTCTGGAGAAATCACTGTAGACAACTAAAATGTACCAGCAATCATAAATAGGCATTTCTAAGTTTGCATGTCAAACTTTTGCATGTGAACTCCAGCTTTTATAAACTTGGCTTAACAAGAGAGCAAATAGTTCAAATTCATCCGAAGTCGTGGCAGCCAGCCCCCAACTTGGCCTCAAGGAGTTGCACCTCCTGGTAGGTAGTCCCCTCCCACTGAAAGGGGGTGACCTGTGTGACCAATACATTGGTGGGAATGAGGGAGGCTTTCGCTACATTATTCCCTTGGGGGTGGGGAGCTAGCTGCATGTCATGAGAACAGTCAGTCAGTCCAGTGAAGAGGGCTACTTGGCTAGGAACTGAGGTTTCCTGCCAACAACCAGCACTGCCAGGCATGTGAGTGAGTCACACCGGAAACAAGGCCTCCAACCTCAGTCAAGTCTGCAGATGACCAAAACCTCCTGAGAGACCTGAGTCAGGTCACTGAGCTAAGTCACCTTCAGATTCTTGGCCCAGTTTAACTGTATGAGATCATATTTGTTTTGAACTGCTAGATTTTGGTACTCACATAAGAAATGTGGAAAACCCTACAGAAAAGCATTCACACTGCTGACCAAGTGATGGTGAGATACTTCGAATGGAATGGCTATGGGAAAGCTTTGAATGTTCTCTCAATTTTTAGAGACATGAGAATTCACCCTGGAGAGTAAGTCCTACTGAACGTCAACAGTATTGGAAAGTCTTCCATTTTCCCACACGCCTTAGAGAACTTGAGAACTCACACTGCAAAGAAACTTGTGAATGTAAATAATAAGGGAGAGCCTTTAATGATGTCTCTTATGTTAGAAAATATATGAGAATCTCCCCCTGGATGCAAAACCTTTGAGTATTAATTTTGGAAAAAAATTTCAGTGATCCTTGTCTTCACTGACAAAGAGAATTCATACTGGAGGGGAACCCTAGGAATGCAATCACTAAGGGTACCTCAGCCTCAGTTCTCCACTGAGTGGCCACAAAATTTATACTGAGAACAGAAAGTGTAAACATTATGAGCATGAAACTACCTTTATCAATATCTCATCCTTAGTTTGGGCCACTAGTTCATTCCTTTTTAGTCTTTTTTGTTTTAGTATAAACAGTGATGTCTACAGTTCTCCCCTAAAATAAACCTTAAATTACATTCTTAAAAAAAAACACTAAACAAATAAATTGCTAAGTTTTGGAGGTAATTTGTTTTGCCACAGTAGATAATACATAAGGAATATCCTGTTTAATAAAATGCATAAAAACTTTGTCCTCCAATTTTATCTACTGGAGTGGGGAAAACAAAGACTCTTTGTTGTGAACAGCCAAGAGGTTGACAATGTCATAAAAAGTTATTTTGAAGTGTACTCCATAAATCAATCTTCATAGGACAGTTGACAGTTTCCAAATATGGAGTGTGAAGCTAACTCTAGAGTATATCAGATAATTCATTTTTTAGAAACTGAGGACCAAATCAAGTACCCTGCACCTCAACTAAAGGCATCAATTGATGATCATAGGTGAGTCATACAAGCACCCAAGAAAAGAACCCCAAGCTCAGACTCCTGCTGTTCCTCTCTCCTCAGTACTAGTCACATGCTTGGGTTTTGGACTATTTCTGCCAAAGCAAAAGGCAACAAGTAACACTCCAATTTACCTTTACGTTCCTATTTCCTACTCCTTTCACTTCAGGTACCGCTGAGCCAAGCTAAAACAGAACTAACGGCCAGTCCAGAGAATTACACCTTCCTAAAATTACTTTCAAACCTCTACCATGCTACTTTTTTTGTACAGATCACATGTATTACACTTAAAATCTCTTACCTGACAGCTAATTATAAAAGCAGGTCTTGTTTTGTTCCTTTTTTGTATACGCAAGGCTTAGCAGAGCACTTGGGCACATGGTAGTTGTTCAGTAAAGGACAGGTGGTATACACACTACTATTTAGGAGCTCAATATTTTAGTTCCTTCTGCTCCACCATTTTAGAAGACACCCTTCTCACACACTTCTGCTTCTAAAATGCTGGCTTACTTCAAGAATCATCTCTAAGAAATCTTTTCTAACTTTTACCACCTCCTACCCACAGCTGTCATCCCACCTCACACAAAATGGAAATAATCTACTCCACTGGAAACCTCACTCACAGACCTTTGAGCTATACTTCTCTCACGCTGTCATTGTACTTTTTTGCCTACCTTGCCTTCCCTATCAAATTGTGAGCCAAAGCCCAGAACCTGAATCTCCTATAAGAAGTCAACTCTTAGTTGAGTGGATGAAAGAACTGAGTTTTAATGTTCACTATAATGTATTAAATCATTTTTGTGTGTATCTCCACCACTATACCCTTCATTCCCTGAAGGCATCTAGAAAGGATCAAAATGTCTAACTCAACTGGAAGAAAATGTACACATCCTCTCAGGCTGGTATTCATTCACTCATCACTTTTCCCCTGAATGTTGTCGTCAGCATATTGAAGAGCCACCCAGCACATCTGTAGAACGCTATCAAAGTTCTTTATTAACATTCTGCCAATTATACAGGCATTCTCAACTTGGAGCTGCCTCTTTCAACTATAAATGAATATTCTCATCCCCTTTAGATATCAGATATATCAATTTACATGAAGAATTCAAGGGTTAGATGAATAAGCCCAGGTGCAATAAGACTAATGTTAAGAAGAAATGAGGCACCAAGGCCTCGTGAAAGCTAACACACCTTCGCTGCTGGTCAGACACTGCCAGTCGGATTAAGTTCAAGTTCACGTTCCTGTTTACTCTGTAGCTGCCCAAATGTAATTGAAAGCCTGCTAGTCATCATCACCTGGGAGCTTATCAGAAATGCAGACTCTTGAATGGTACAGATGCTTTAGAAACAGGTTAGCAATTCCTCAAAAATGTTCAAGTTAACCTATTGTTAAGATCTACTGTACTACATTGTGCCAACAGTTAACAACAGTGTATTGTGCACTTGAAAATTTAAGAGGGTAAATCTCATGTTAAGTGTTCTTGCAATTTTTTTAAAAAGTTACCATATGACCCAACAATTCTACTTCGTTATATTCCTAACAGAAACAAACACATGTCCACAAAATCTCTTACACAAATGTTCACAGCAGCACTATTCAAGATAGCCAAAAGGTATAAACAGCCCACATGTCCATCAACTGATGAGTACATAAACAAAATGTGGCATGCCCATGTAATAGAATATTATTTGGCCATAAAGAGAAATGAAGTACCTGTTACATGTTACAACATGGATGAATCCTGAAAAATACTAAGTGAAAGAAGCCAGTTACAGAAATCCACAAAATGTACCATTCCACTTATATGAAATGTCCAAAACAGGTTCGTCTGTGGAGACAGAAAGTAGATGAGTGGTTGCCAGAGACACCAGCAGGCCAGTGGTGATAGTGATGAATGAGGATAACTGCTAATGGACATTGGGTTTCTTTACTGGCATGATGAAAAATGTCCTGAATGAAATCAAGACAGTGATAGTTGCACAATTCTGCATGCTAAAAAACCCACATTGAATTGTATACTTTTAATTAGAGAATTCTATATGAATTGTATTTCAATAAAACTGTTTTTTAAAAAAATAAAAGAAATGCAGACTCTCCTGCTGACCCTGTATCTCTTGAATCAAAATCTGCATTTTAACAAGATCCCCAGGTGATTCACATATGCATTAAAGTTTGAGACACACTAATCTAGAAGAAAATCAGTAAAAATTATTTCTCCAGTCAATTTCATTAACTATTATGAGATAGTTGATTTGACTTCACCAGGACAGATTTCTCTTTCCACAATTGCTTGAGATATACAATCAACCAGTATGCACAGTGATTTTTTTAACGTCTGATTTTTCCTTTAAAAATGTGCAAAGTTTTAGTATGGGGTGACATCTGCACTGAGCTAAGGGCAAAGCCTTGGCATATGTGTGTTATTTTAAAACCTCAACAGTACTAGGTATATAGTAGGTGTTCTTACTTTAAACCACCAGTTTTGAAAGGGGTGGCAGTAACATAAAGTAACCAAAGATACAAATCCAAATGGGAAATGAGACCAACAAACCCACTCACTTCAGAAAATAGTTTATTAAAGGTCAAATCAAATTTACAGAAATATAAAACAGTAGGGGCTAGAGGTGCAGAGTCTTCAAATACACTATACATACAATAGGAAGTAAATTACCTACCTGGAGTTCTCACAGCAGTTTTATTTTGCACAGAACCTAACCTACTTTTTAAAGAATCCTAGGAAAAGTCTCAGTAGTCATATTTTCTCATGACTTAACAGCTAAAGAAAATGTCCCCATTCTAAAAAAAAAAGAGGGGTGGACATGAGGGCCAGTAGGTGCTAAAGATAAAATATAACCATGGTAGGCCCAGTTTCAGCACTTTTTAAAAGATGTGTGCAAGCACTCTGCTCGGGGGGATGGGGAGATGGGGGGAAGGAGGGAAGGCATCATGCAAAATGACTGTACTAGACGCAAGAGTTGGAGAAAGAAATTTTTTGGTTCTCTAAAAAGTTTGGCAACTGTCATCTATAAACTTTCTATGCTATTTAAACTTTACTTTTTAAAAACTAGGCAAATTTCATTAAGAATTTGGAATGTCTTCTGGGTATTCATAGCCAGGTACTGCATAAAATTTCACACCCAAACTGAGAGTACAGGCTCTGCAATCAGCCTGCCTGGGTCCAAATATTGGTCCTAGATTATCGTTGTACAAACTTGGGCAAGTTCAGTTCTTTGTCTTAATGACTTAGAAAATTGGTTTTAATAATAGCACCTATCTCATAGAATAGTTATGAGGATTAAAAATACAAATATTATATATATATATATATAAAGAGCTTAGAACAGCACCTGGAACACAGACGTATTTAGTAAATGTCTCTTTCACACACATGCAAGCAAAGGATCTTTCAAATACAATTTGTTATATTCAGATTAACATGCTAGCTACAGTGGACTGTTGCTGGGGAAATGGAATTAGCTTCATTTTATTAGATTTTGATTCCCTAAACTAGAATTCTATCCATATCAATAAAAATGAATTTCTTGGGGGAAAGGGGTATAGCTCAGAAGTATAGCAAGTGCTTGGCATGCATGAGGTCCTGGGTTCAATCTCCAGTGCCTCCGTTAAGGGAGAAAAAAAAAGTTACAAAACTGACTTTCTTGAGGACATGAACTGCATGCTAGTTCATTTTTTCACTCAAGAGTCTGGCATATGCCTATTATACAGGAGTGTAATAAATATGGAACAATTTAATCCTAGTAATTTAAAAATTATCTATATAACCAATATATGTTAATAGAGACCTATAAAACCCCATAATTTTACTCTTATTTGACTATATACAATGCAAATATAGTTCTGGTAGGAACTCTGAAGCACTTAAAAGTTTTTCTATATATAAGGGATAAAACTAAAACTAATAATAATTTTTAAAGAGAGGATTTGAGCACAAAACAACAAAATTGGCACTTTGTACACTTCAATGCAAGTCCCAGATTAACTGCTGAGAAGTAGAGGGAAAATTCCACGCTGGCTGGAACAACTCCACCTTCTCCACTATTACTGAGAACCACACCAAATGGGGGCAAGACTTTTTGAAGCTCAGATTAAAGCTGTCCATTTTCACTAATACAAAATAACTGATTTAAAAATACCTAATAAAGTCTTTCTTCAAAACAGACATCTCACTTACCTTTTCAATATATTTCCTAAAAACATTAAAGACAGATGTAAGGCTTAGCTGGCAATTTCCATGAACTCAGTTCTTTTCCTCTCACTGCAGTGGAGCTGACGTGACAGAGCAGGTTTGGGAATGCTAGAAATGAATTCCTACTTCCCTTTGCATTCTTCAGATTCATTTTCCCCCAAATTTCTGCACTGGTTGGCTTCCATTTCAGCATCAGTCACGAAATCTTGAAGGTTAGACACAGTAAACAGGGAAGGACATAAAATTAAATGATATGGGTGTAGCTTTGAGTTGCACAACTTTAAGAGGGATGAGTCATACCTTAATGTATGTGAAAATGAATTTCATATTCTGTTCCTCTTTGAAATTCAGCTTAGTCAAACAAAAGGTATTAGTCTGGTATAGCCTAAATTTTGTTTGTTCCTTTAATAAATGTTGAGTGAAAAAGATGTAATTCCCATGAAGACCAAAACACAAGTTGATCAATTTAGTATGAGTCTGCACCCTTGATTTACTTTGCACTATAAATGTGTAAAGAAAAAATAATTCTAAGAAAAGGAATGAAAAATACTGGCAAATTGTTTTGATTTTCTAACTTGCCAAATTTGAAAAGGGTATTTTACTTACATATCACTTAAGTCAGAAAAAGAAAGTGCATCTTATCTGATTAATTGTTAGTACAAGTTTTAAGTTAAGACTTATTCAATTGCTTTCTTATAGGAAATTGCACTGAAATTAACTGAGAAAAAATATTGAGTAATTCATGTAGAATTAACAACTAAGAAATTTCTTAACGCTTTGCAAAATCATAAACTGAAAATCAAACTTTCTACAGTTCAAACAGTTAGCAAACAAAACTACTTTTATTTGCTTCCTGTAAATCATTAAATAGGTTTGCTATACTCACACACTGACACTCCAATTCCCTTTGGCAGCCCAAACTGACAGAACTAGGTCTCTGTTCGGGAATGGAAATGAGAGTAGCTAGATTAGGGGAATTCAGGCTGACAAAACTCGCTTTTCAGGGGAATGGAAGAGGAAGCCATCGGTACACCGTAAGAGTTGAAGCATTCTGACCATATATCGGGCAGTTATCCTTGTTGAGTGGCTCTGGATTCCAAATAACACATTCTTCCTCAGTGTACTCATTCCATCACTGGCTGAGCAGTCCACACTGGAGACCATTTAAAAACGTGCAGTTTGTAATAACCATTATCTATCTTAGCAGCTAGAAAGGCAAAACAAAAGTTAGCATGTAAAACTACCTTTAGGAACTAGGGCAGAATACTAATTCATGAATGACAATGATAGCAACTAGAAGCAATTTTTCAGAAAAGTATAATGAATACATCTGGTCCTGACGAGTTGGGTTTGTTTCTAAGAAAAACAAATCTCAGAGTATCTTCAAAGTATCCTCCAAGTACCCTCTTTCCTCCACAACTTCTACTTTTGGATTGGCATTCCAGAAGTGCAAGGAATATAAAATATCACAGTTAGATGTCTGCTAAACAGGAAGGAGAGCCAGTGAATTTACTTATATTGCCCAATTAAATAATAAACACAGAAATCAATATGGCTTCAACCCAGAAAAGAAAAATCCATGCATGAAAATCAGACATAGCAACAACTGCTCCTGATGTCAGATTTTAATAGCAAAGGGCAAGAGGGACTCATGTTACCTACTCTTTATAAAGAAAAAAGCAAAATTCACTTTAAAAAAGAAAAGGAATCACCATTTACAATGATCTGGGGAAAAAACTTGAGAAATCTGGGAAATTTCATAAAACAAGGTTTGAGAACAAGCTGCGTGAATGGGCTCAATGCTTCTTAGTTTACGGTTAAAAAGCACTATTCAAAGGGAAGAGGAAACGTACATGTAAGTTTCTTTCCAAGTTTCTTTGCTCAAAGATAAGCAATTGGGCAGAGCACTTGCGTTAAACTGGTATCTGGAACCGCCCTTGCGTGAAACTGGTATCTGGAAGTAAGGGCAAAATAAAATACTGTGTGTTGCAGAGCTGAGATGCATCCTAGATTAGATGTACTAAACTAAGAGCTGTGAGTTGGCAACAGATTTCTGCCCTTCGATATCCTAGTTTGTAGTATTTTGTTTTTTTAACAGCCAACAAGTATTAAGATTCAAGGTTTGTTATTTTGAATCAGATTATTCTTCAGTCCTGCATTGTGAATTTTCAAGGTAAATCTTACCTTTAAAGTCAGTGGCAACATCTAAACTACAGAATACTTCTGTTGCTATTTCAAATCCTCTAATATAATCTAATACACTTAACCACAGCTTCACTGACATCACAATTGCTCCTACGGACTAAAAGGGGGAGGGACAGGAGAAAACTGAGAAATTGTAATCATTATACTGCTCCATTATACCAATTGAAGAGAATTAACCGTATGAAGAACAACTTTTTGTTTCTCTTCATGCCTGGTTTATAAGGCATTGCCTGACCACCGGACATAAGAAAAAGTAGAGATCCTGGCACAAAGTTTTCACAGGTTATTTTCATCATTCATTTGAAGTAAACACCACGAGATATCTATGCCACATATAAAGGTGCTTATAATCTCTCACTTCAGTGTTAATTGAACAGTTGGAGCTATTCATATAACTTCTCTAACAGTGTAATCAAGAACCACATGAGTTATAACCTCATGATAATAGCCATATTTTTCTGGCCTACAACAAACGCAGCTACAATTTTAAGTGTTTGCGTGGTTCTTTAAAATATTAATTTCAAACGTATACAATCACTAACATTCTTGTTTTATTTAAACGCAATATTCAGTGTTCCTGACTGAAGTGGGCTCAATGGACCAGTCTTTCAAAAACAATATATTCGATTCACATATATTTTAAGTACAGCTGCTAGCTTGTATCCCAACACTTCTACTCAGTTTGCTCGACTGGTTCTCAATTCAGAGACAAAGCCAAGAACAAAACTGAACCTGTAGACTAGGCCTTATTAACACTGAGCCAAAATGGCCACCAATTTTAAAGAGGCAATCTCTCCCAATCTGGGGACACTCTGGCCCTAACAGTAAACAAACGGTCAAGTATAAACTCTACCCACAAAGTGGAGATTTCTGTAGCCTCAGTTCATGAAAATGCATTTTAAAAGATAATAAAGCATTGATTATTTCAGTTGTGAAACATGAATTATCAAGAAAATAAGGAGCCAGAAAAAGAAGTCTTGAGCATAATTTCAACTTTTTTTCTATATAAAATTTCCTGATAATCTAAAGCCATCAAAGTGTGCTTCATGAAGCTTTTATCATTGGCTGATGATGATGGTTGATCAGACTCATGAATATTTAGATTTTTCCTTTGGAGATGCTGTTGCTCTTGGACTGAATGCCACTAGCGCCACTGTTACCTGGATACAGAGCACCTGCTGCAAATCCAGCCTGGCTTCCCATTCTTCCCCAAGTATGCTTAAGGAATGAAACACTCATTTCACATTAGTGTAAGTAAACCACACAGGAAGCAAATCAGATTACAAGTTACAAATAGTTATTTATGTCATCTCCTCCCTTCAGAATGCTGATCCCACTCCAGTTCCTGCAACTTCTTCTCTATTTGCATTTTTTTTAATCTAAGAAAAATACTTTCCCTTCAAATTCTCTTCTCCCAACATTTAAAGGCTTTGCCCACCCCTCATTCTTTGAAAAAGATGAGCTAAGCTCCTGGAAATTTCAGGGAAAAAAAAAAATCAGTGTCAAAACTAGAAGCAGATTCATAATAAAAGTAAACACTACTTTTTGGGGGGGAGGGGATTAGGTCTGTTTATTTTATTTATTTAATGGAGGTACTGGGAATTGAACCCACTCTATCACTTGAGCTATACCCTCCTCTCCCCCCCAAACACTACTTTTCATGTAAATTATCACCCAAAGGGTCACATTAAAGACGCAGTTAACCTGATTGGCACTCTCTCCCCTTTCTTGATACCTTTGGTTCCAAGTGTGGACCTTAGAAATTATGGTCACTGGCAGGCTGTCAGGAGACAATCTGACAAAGTGAATGCAGCTTACTTGTAAGCATGGTGACCCCACCTTTCTCTTAAGGAGATACGTGGGAGCAGTGCCTGGAGTTGCTGCATGTTTCATGAGCCAAAGCTTATAAATTTCTAACCCAAACTTCAAAGAGTAAGAAATCCTAAGTGTCTCACTATCTTTTAATCACTGGCCAATCAGTAATTGCACTCTCCCTCTTCCATGAAAATACTAACAGGCACTCTAACACCATCATACACAACTCCATTAATCAAGTGCTCACTTTCCCCTCTAAAGTAAACTTAGGTCACCTTTTTTAAAATGCTGAAGCAAAGAAGAAAACTAGAAAATCTAGATGTGAATGAATTTTGCCAGCAACTGCTATGTAACCTGGAGTGTCACTTTTACAAGTAAATGCACATAACACTTCCAAATGTCAGCAGCCACACCTGTATTAACACTGTTTTCCTCCTTTTTACAAAATATGTCAATTTCTTAAAAAAAATCCACTGAATAAACATAAAATTTTATATACCAGGTGAATTTTCTATTGACAACAAACTAATTCCAGAGATGCCTTACAATCTTTTTTTTTTCCCCCCCAGGAGAAGGTAATTAGGTTTACTTATTTAATGGAGGTACTGGGGATTGAACCCAGGACCTCATGCATGCTAGGCATGCACTCTACCACCGAGCTATGCACCCCAACCTTTATTTCTGGTAGTTCTCAACCTTCTTCTTTCCTCCACTAGTTTTTTGGCCCCCCGCCCCCAAGTAAATTCTCCAACAGACTAACAGTTCTACCTAATACCTTGGGTAAAACTTCCAATTTGATCTTGCTAAATTAGGTTACTATAAATAAGATATAAAATAGAGTTTTAAAAAATATTTTTTTCTAAATATCTTAAAAAAATCACCATCAAAGTCTTGTTCTCAGAGATTTGATTATCAAGTAGGAAAAGAGAATATATATTATGCACATTCAGAACATGAGAAACTCATGTTCTGACTGACTTTGTATAAGAACCCAGTTCTTTTCAATCATTGACTGTGAAGTTCTACTCCAAGTCAACAGAGTAGGTACATTTCAAGTAACTCCAAATAAAAGAACAACTGCAGACATCTAATTTTCAAAGAACATATGTTTGACAGAAAAATGTGTTAACGTTTTTGGTGTCACTAAATTAACTTCAAAAATTTTAAATGTATTAAGGGGGAGGGTATCACTTAGTGGCAGAGTGCGGGCCTAGCATGCATAAGGTCCTGGGTTCAATCCCCAGTACCCTCCATTAAAAATAAATTTAAAAAACCCTAATTACCCTCCCCCCCCCAAATTTTAAATGTACAGCATGTTTTGTTTCTAAATTAAAGGATGTTTTAAAATAACTTTATGGGCAAAGGAAATATGATACTTTCAAAGTTTTTTGTTTTTTTTGTTTTCTAATCATAGAAAAGAACTTATAAGGACATGCTGGGTTCATCTTGGCACACCTGGCAGATACATGGGAGACTAGGGGGTTTATATCCAATGAGGGTTCTGGGGAAGTAAGAAAGCATTTGGGACAAAGCAGCAGTAAGGCCTGATTCTGATAAATCTAAAGTGTGTTTCAGATTAGTATTTGTTATTCACTTTACAATTAAGAAATTCAAGTCCTGCATAAAGTTTCACAGAGGGGAAATAAAGTCCTAAGTATTTCCTAATATAACATGAGATCACCTTTTTTGACTTAAAGGATTAAGAGATTTGATGTTATGTTTATAAAAATAGGAGAATCAAAATATCCACAATCTTTTTGGCAAAGCTTATACCACTTAAATTGTTATGTAAATAATTTTCAGACTGAATATGGAAAGTATGCAACTAAAGGTAAGAGACTTTATAACCCTAATGTGAGAAAATGTTCCATATTATACTTTTTACCTATGTCCTTCTTCAAGTCTGAGTTCCAATACATGCTAGTGAAAAAAAAGATCAAAATTAGCATTTGTGCAAGTTTTTCAGTTAATAGTGCAAATAGAATCACCAGGGAAAAAAAGGCCAGAATACAAAGAACTCAAATATGTGACATAATAAGAAACCCTTGAGACATACAAAATCAAACTGTATTACTTACCAAACCTCTTATACCATCTCCTGATAAGTATCCAGGAAAAAAATGTGGGAGATCTAAAATGTATCATAAACAGGCAGAGAAAACACTTTAATAGACCTCCCCCTAAATAACATAATTCAAAATGAAAAATTTCAAGACAAGACATAGGTCAATGAAGTATAATTATTTTGAAGTCTTATAAAATTTCTAAACTTAGGAATAAAGTCCCAGTTTTCTGCTCCTGAGGATGCTGAAATAGTTTGAAAGGAATACAACAAAGAAAAAGAAAAAGCACAATTAAATGGGGGTGGGATCAACACAGAACATGGGGTAGAAGTAAACTGCAGGGAGGAGAGGGAGACAAAACATCAAAATTAAAAACAAAACAAAATAAAAACCCTTTCTCTACAACACTATGAAGCTCGATTTTTCTTCTTCTTCTAGTTTTACTAAGATGTGGGGCTGTATTTTTGAACAGACCAATCACTTAGTATTTGAATCATGGCTCTACTACAAAAACGTTCCTGCATTTCAGTGTCTTCATCTGTAAAAGTGAAGTTGTGAAGATTAAACAGAACACCTGAAAAGCACTTTGAACAGTACCTGACACACAGTAAGCACTTAGCAATGCTAGCTATCATCATTAAACAAGAGCATATATTCATTCAAATATTTTCTTATTGGCTATTATTTTTACAAGGTCAAAAGCACGCATCTCCCCAAAGGGCTCCCTGAATGGCTGAAATTTGAGTCAAGATTTTTGACAATGTATCTAATGATACTTAACTTTCAGAATAGCTTCAGGCAAATTCTTTCAAATGTTCCTTATGGAGGAGTAGCTGATCCAAATATGAGGTAGCTAGCACTCCTCTTGTCTGGCATCAGTTACTACTATTGATATTAGAAGATGGAAGGAAGTAGACCCTTATATATATGGCGCGTCTGCAAGCTAAATGTAGGTGACTGAATGTTCAATTTTGCTGTAGGGATAATCAAAGTGACTACACAAGTATAAAACCAACTCACCCTCTTTTATCCCTTTCCTCTACAAAACTAAAACCTTTATATATATATATAAGCAAACATGTATCAATCACAAAACGCTGAAAAGAAAATATTCTACGATGCTAAGGGCAGGGCAATAGAAGCATACAATAATAGCAAATTAAATTTTACAAATTTAAACCTTATATTCTAAAATAAACCTTGTTTTTAGCTTGTATTTCAAAACTCCCCACAACAAATCTTAACCTAAGAAAATGCTTTATTTCTAGCTCTAAAAAGCTAAACATTTCCAGAGAAAGATTAAAGTGAAGATAAGTTTTTAGTTCTAGTACTTGTTTTAGCACAAACTAGATGAACAACCCTGGCCATGTCATTCAACCTCTCTGGGCCTAAGTTTTCCTATTGGAAAAAGGGATACTAGTGCCTTACACAGGGGTTATTGTGAATATTAAAGATAATAAAAAGCACCTAGCTGCCTATGTCCTGCACACAGGAGGAACTCAATGAATGGGAGCTGTTCTTTGACTACTGTGAAGGAGGTTGGACTAGTTCTCAAATCAGAAATTCAAAATACCCAGAAGCCTTCCTTTCTCTGTAATTCCCCCAGGAAGACAGATAGAGCACAGAGCATAGGAGACCAGTCTAACAGACTTTGTCTAAGGGAGTCTATCACCATGATTAAAGTACAGATTTAAACAGTTTCACTCACAGTATGGATGACTACCACAATATGGACATATACTGCAATAACAATGGTACCTCTGCTTTCAGAAAATACAACAGCATGTGAAATCAATGTACCCACCTGTGCAATTTTTAGGCCAGGACTGGCCAACTAGGCTGTTTTCTGTTTGGTTTTGTGTACTTTCAAGAAGTAGTATTCTGAGAACTGTGAAGCAAGAGACTCCTCTATAAACAGTCAAGAGCAGAGAACTTTAAGTTTCCTTTTGAGTCACTAGGTACGGTCCAAAACCTGATGCAAACTCTTATATTCATGTGACTAACTAACCCTTCTGCATTTTCTACTTACAGATTGTTACCCACTGCATCTAGATAAGTTTCAGTACAATTTTGTTGTCAAATTGCCAAAGTGATTGCAAATGCTCCTTGAAATGGGCCATTGGTTGGAGTCTAGAAATCATTTTGTATGTTGCAATTTTCGTAATTCATACCATATGTCCTTGTTATTTCATGAATGATATCACATTCCAATTCATGTCTCTTATGTGAGTAATCTCCAAAGTAACTGTTAGGAAGTAATGGGTTAAAGCAAGTTGGACAGAGGCAGTATAACCTCCCTAAGGCTAAAAGTAAAGGTTTAAGTAGAATCAATGTTAGACTGGGAAAGGAATAAAAGATTAGAAAAGAAAGGTAAGATGCCTGGGAGGTATATGAACGGTCTCAAATTTCAAGAATTTAGACTTGACACCACGATCTAATGGTAATGTTGGTATTTGTGCAGAAATTATTATGGCAATTGTATAGGAAGAGTAGTAAGAGAGATTAGGTAGGAAAATTAGGAAAAGAGTTTCAATAACCTAGAAATTGACTTGTAAGACCCACAGTAATGCTTCATAACCTGTGAGTCTTGGATTTGGAGGTATATCAAGCCAACTGAATGTGAACTTTCTCCCTTAACAGAACATTAGCTCCACAATAGGAAAAGACTGCCTTATACCCAGAATATATTTGTCTAGCATAAAGATGACTCTCCAAGATTATAGTCTAAATCTATAAATGCTGTTGTTAATAAAATAATTCACTTAAAAAGCACTGCTAAATTCATAGAATCTTCTAATACAAAATTTCCAATCAACTGATGTAGTAAAATAGTTGTCAGTTCTTATGGTTGGTCTGATATTTTTTTCTACACTGGTTCCAAGTCATTTTCCTGCAAGACTAAGAACTACAACCCTAGGATAGTAGGTTAACAACTTGAAAAAGGAAAAGACATTGTAGAAGAATCAGTATGGCTTAACAGAAAACCCAACCGAAGAACTATTAAGATTGCAACCTGTAGAATCAAAAGGTGCTCCCAAAACACATAGTTGTTTAATGGCTGTGTCTGTAAGGTGGTGTTCCTTTTGCCAGATGCTGCTCCTTGTATCCTCCCTCAGTGACAGCAAGTACCAGGAATACATGTACTCACAAAATGTTTGTTAAATGACTTTCAGCATTATCAAGTTTCATGTAATCTAGAGGTACATATGAGGTTAGAGACTGAAAATGGTGGGGTTAGGGATATAAAATCCAGTACTCCTAACAGTAGTTGAAATCCCTAAAATGGGACAAAAAACATAGGAAGAGGGAATTACAGAGTACAAGAAAATACACAAATTGTGGAATCAAACAGAGCCAGCAAAGCCAGAAAAGTTTTGAATGTTTACTCAATTGTGTCAAAAATAAGATGATCAAGGATGACTGGGGGGTGGGAGGAGGCAACTAAAATGGCCTGAAGATCACTACTGTCATTAGTACGCTGGCTCTGACTGAACGGCAATTAAAATGGTCTGTAAGTATGAATCTCCTAGGCAGAACACAGCTGGATGGAACCCCAAAACAACTGAAGGCACTTTGGATATCTATTTGAATTCTGAACTTGATCTTGGTGCTAAGCATGACTAGAGACAGCCTAACTTTGAATAATACTTTCCAGGTCATTAAGTAAAGTTCCAGTTCTGTTACTGCTGAACTGTTTATTCACAGCCACATATATGCACATGGTCAGAACTGATTTTCCCAGAAGCTCACAGGCAATCAGGATGCCATTCAACTTTGTTTACGCATACTATATACAGGCTTCTTTCGCTAGGAATCAAAAGTGAGTGGAAAAACAAATCAGGAAATAAGTTCTGGTTCTGTTCTATCTTTAATCTATGATCTAGCCTAGGCAAATCATGTGAATTAGGAAGTGAAATGGAAACAATAATGCCTGACTTCTAAAACGCACACAAACAGAAAGAGAACAATTGCAAGTAATGAGAAAGATGCAAAAAAAAAAAAAAAAAAAAGTAACACTACAACACAAAGCCATGGTTACATATGCACCCAGCATACTTCATGACCATCCAGTTACCACATCAAAGACATAAAAGAAAGCCAGGGAAGGTACAAAACAGGGCAACTAGGAAGTGTTTACAAAAATAAAGTGGCTTTTACCTTCAAAGAGTAAGAACTCCAATCTGGAAAGAAAGACGATAAAATTGAATTCCATGTAAAATCATAATGGTTGCAGATAAAATACCATACTCTGGCTCCAATGTACTGAAAGCAATTTAAAACAAATCCTGAAGCACTCTAACTAGATGTTTTAAAATTGGAAAAAGAAAATCCCAAATTATAGGATATTTAGTAAACTTGTAACAAAAGCCATAAGTATTAAAAAAAAAAAGTTTGAAAACTGTAAATAGGTTTAAGGTTCAATTAATGAAGGCTACATTGATAGCACATTTATTTACAAAAGGGAAGCTTCTCAGCTATTCAGACAGCATCATTAATCTTACTATCACACAAAGTAATTCTCATGCTGTTATTTCTGTGAAACTGGCCTTTGGCCCCACCTAGTTTTGCGCTGGAGAAACTACTAGTCTAACCAACCAGGGAGTAGTATCCCAGTTATTCAATATTTCAAATAAGTCTAATGACATTTACTGAATAAGACTGAACAGAGCAAGTAAAAACCCAAAAGGCAGTTGAGAGTGGTAGTTAAACTGTGAACTCTGGTATCAGACCAAACTGGGTTCAATTCCAGATTGGCCACTTCTAGTTAGGAGATCAAAATGTCTGTGTGTCTGTTTCCACATTCATACTTACTTTACAGGGCTAATAAATGTTTAATTACCTTAAGACAAGGACAGCACATTGGAAACATTGAGTATCAGCTCTTCTGTCAAGTTTGTTTTTGACTGAAATTATAACCAGTTCAACATGTTAACCTCAGTTCTCTCTTGCTGACTGAAAGTTCTGGAAGGCAATTATAGGTCTCAGAACTTTAAAAAAATGTTCATGGGTGAAACAGAGACTGAGCTGAAAAGGTTAGAAAGTCACTGGATTAAACCATGTTTTCTTAACAGACATGGAATTCTAAGTTTTTTGGAGAAAGATCTATTACATCTATCTTTTCTTTCTCAATCACCTCAGCAGTCACTCCTATCAAATGTATCAATGTCCTAAAATACCATTGACAAAAAAATGTACTATCAGACACTAGATTAACCAGTTTTGTTAAGACATAATGGAGTATGAAACAGCCTGACCTCTTAAGGGGTCTTATGAGTTACAGGGAATGCATAAATTTTTAGTAAATCAATTTCTTTTGAAGAAAGTAGTATCTATATGACTGTTTATCTTCAGGGAGGTAAAAACTGTTTCAAAGAACTGCTCTTTATTTCAATCTTGACCAGGGATTTCTCACTTAAGAACTTAGTTTTCAGTAAGAGAAAAACAGAAAAAGGAAACCTACCTTCACATTTGTTCTTTCAGATTGATACACTTAATCACCCTATCTTCATATTGTCTTATTTCCTTTAAATTTTGAACTGTATAGTGAAAATACTTAAAATTAAGTTACTTTGAACATATCCAGTGGACACTAAACTTAAATTAAAATAAAAAACTCATGATATATACATTTTATAAACTCCTCTCTAGGAGTAATCCAAATCATACACATTATTCATGTATTCCAATTGTAAACTGAATATTTTATTAGGAAGACAGAACACATTTTAAACTTCCAATAGTGTTCCTGGAAGATTTGGTTTGATTATCACTACTATTTATAAATTTATTACTGCCTCCTGGAATCTTCTCTAAATTATTTGAGGATAATGATCATGACTTACTAATTTTGTGTTTCTAACTCCTGAAACAAAACACTCAATGGTTGTAAAATGAATGAACCACACATCAATTATCAATGTTAGATATAGACTAGACTTAACCTTTTCAATAAATAGCTGACTATCTAGATCTGATTGATAATGTACAAGATGAATGTATTCAATGATATCCCTTCCTAAGCATTAACATGTTGATCAAGATGTTATTGTACTTTCTGGAAAAAAAAAAAAGTTAGTTACTTTTATAATGGTTCTCAAGGACAAAAATCTAGGACAGGGAATTTTTGGTAATTCCTACTGTCATACTGAAAGCTCATACTCTTATAAAGGAAGCAATTCTTGCATATTTTGTAATCTTTTTAAGGTGAAAAAATCATGTTACATTAATAATAAGATTAAAGCTAATAATTTTCAACAACAAATCATGATGAAATCTCAATTTGGGTTTGTAATTTATTAGAATTATTTAAACATTTTCCTCAAATGTTTACTGATAAGCAAGATCACATAAATTATATATTGAGAATTCATGTAAGTGTTCAGCTGCTGGAATACAGTTATTCAAACTTCCTTCTTCAAGGCTACTATACATCTATAGATACTTAAAATATTCTGCCTCAGACAGCATCTCTGGGTAAATTTTAAGAAGCACTTATCATTGAGCTATTTTGCAGATTTAAATATAAAGCAAAATTAAAACATATTATTTTTAAAACAGCAATGATAGTGACTTTTCAGAAAATATTGGCCAGATCCTTTATTAATGTAGTATTTCATTACATTATTCTAAATCTTTAATAAGCTCTCTCTGGTAGACATTAAGTCTACACCAAACAAAACTAGTCATGTGAAAATTTCGTTAAGGGAGAGAGAGTTTTTTTTTAGAGCCAGATCAACTGATCAGTTATAAACTCAAAAAAAATGGCTTCAGAGTTTAGGTCTGGCAAATATAAATAAGGCTTCACCTCCTCCCTTATAAAGCGCCACATTACTGTCATGGTGACCTTAAATTCAGGGCCATTGAGTGCTGAGAATCCCTGATTCTATTCTGAAATACCCAATTATTTTAAGCAATAGACCAAATTATACAGAATTCTAGAGGACATTACAGTCTTTAAGAATTTGTAGGCTTTTAACAAAAATATATATTGTTTTCTGTATGGCTCAGATCTTCATGCAACAGCAGAAAACACCCTGAATAATCTGAAGCCATTATTATTTTATTAAAACTGTTTTAAAAGACCACCTTTCTTTCTTTATCAGGGAAGATAACATTTTCTGCACGAGTGCAATCAGCAAAGTAGTTCTCCACATGACCAGTATGAGGGCTGAGCATACTGGCTTCTTTTATGTGTAATTCTGTATCTTGCATGCATACATGCGCGTGCACACACTCAGGTTTGGTAAGCAAAGACTTTAACAAACTTTTCCACCATGTCCTTAAAAGATGTAGAAGGGCTGAAATCAATGTTAAATGATGGGAATGGCTTATTATACCAACATTTAAAAAATACTTTTTAACACTAATATAGACAGGAATGAAGGTAAATTTGGATTTTTGAACAAAGCAAGTGAAATATAAAATTTTAAAGTCCAGTGGAAAGTGGCATCCCTTCCAAATCAAGTATAAGCTTGCTTAGGTTTAAAAAAAAATTGCTTTCTTGGAGACTAAAATCCAATGATATTTTGGCCTAAATTTTTATAAATGAATGATGGAAGAAAACAAAAAAATGGCAATTGAATTATCAACATCACACACACACAAACACCTTAGCAATCCATTTTAATAAAGGACAAAATTACTTTACGCTTGACCCTTGAACAACACAAATTTGAACTCCACAGGTCCACTTATATGTGAATTTTTTTCAGGAGTAAATATTGTATGATGTAGTAGTACTATATGATCTGCGGTTGGTGAATCTGAGGATGTGGAACAGCATATATGGAGGAAGCATGTATGTGGAGAGTCGACTAAGTTACATGAGAATTTTCCACTACAAGGAGAGTAAATGCCCCTAAACCCTGTGTTGTTCAAGGGTCAACTCTACTCTAAATTCAGATCAGGTTGGCTTTACTTTAGTCATACGTTAAAGAGCTTTCTGTTGTTGTTGTTTGGGTTATTTTTGGCCAAGGAGATGTTTACTAGGTTTATTGATTTATTTATTTTAATGGATGTACTGGGAACTGAACCCAGGACCTCACACATGCTAGGCATGAGCTCTGCCACTGAGCTATGCCCTCCCAACAAAGAGCTTTAAAGTAAGCATAAAATTAAACATTTAATTCTAACCTGACATTTTTAGGCCTATCCATAACCTTGTAGTTAGAAGTGTACGCTTGGGGTCAGGCAGAACAGGGTTTGAATCTTTGCTTTGCCACTTTATAGATAGGTGATCACTAGCTATACACAAAAAATTCCTTAATCTCAATCTCTTGAGTTCCTCATATGTAAAGTAGGGACAATACCACCTACCTTAAAGGGTTGTTGATTACATGATACACAAAATGTAAAGTGATTCTTTAGCACAATGCCTGGTACACAGTACTCACACCACAGTTAGGAGATATTATTAACCTGCCATAAAAAATGACTGGCATAAGGAAACAATAGAATATTTATTTTCCATACTTTATATTTTTATTTTTCAAAATGAAGTTTTAGAGTTGAAAATCAGGTATTTTATCAGTTATTAGGGACTACCTCCTAGCCCTTCTTTATATAAAAAGATACACCTGTCATTTCTAGTCTATCTCTCATCTTAATCCACATAAATTGTTTTTTATATATATATATATACTTTTTTCCAGCTTACTATGTTGCATCCACATAAATTGTTTTTTAAAGTCATCTTTAATGATTTTCTTCCTTAACCTGCTTTAACTTTTCACCACCCAGGATTTACTTTGATCTAATTGTTAACTTTTTTTTTTCACAAAGAGGTTTCAAAAAAAATACCACCACACAGGTATCTTTTTTTGTAACCTATTAACCTTCCCTTTCTGAGCTTTCAGAAATTATTTTTACCTTCTATGATTTGTTGTACCTGTCTTCTGTTGTAATTCCTAAATAAACATGCCATAACATTTCCTTAGTGACCTAATCTTTACTTTTTCCTTCCTATTGTGATCTTCCATCAACTCCCCAAAACTATTAAGCCTCATTTTCTAAACTCATTTCCTTCTCTTGCAGACTATGCTCCTAAACTTTCCTTGAGATCCTAAACACCACTAACATTTGTGGTGGCCTTTATCAAAGTTTTTAATCTCCTACTTGATCCTGCAAATCATTATAAACATCTACTGCTAGTATCTTTTTCTACTAAGGTCTACTCTCTAAAATCCCCATAAATGTGAGATAATCTATGACCTTGCTATTTATTAAGTGTAGTCAGGGACACTCGCATCGCCTAGGAGGATGTTAGAAGTGAGGATTCTTGCTCCATCTCAAAGTACTGAATCAGAATCTGCACTTAAAAAAAAAATCTCCAGGGATTCCCACCCACATTAAAGTTCGAGAAACACTGCTGAATGGTGAATTGTAACCTAACCAGTTTAACTAAAAAATCAAAATAATCACCAGAAGTTCTTTCAAAATTATTCTGACAAATGCAACAAATGGTCTCATTTACCTTTTTTCCCACGTTTGAAAAGTCAAATAAAAATGACATTACTACTAACAAACATACTTAATTACTCTTCATGATTTAAAGATGTTTCAAGGACAATATTTATTGTTGGTTGTATTTAAATAGATCAAATTGTTTTCCATACCAAGTCTACACAGATTATACTTAAATATGATTAATCTGATAAGGTTCTACTTCTTAACAGGAAGCATGGAAAGTTTCAATGATAAGCCAATGCTAAACATGTACATCTAACCAAAAATATTTAGTAATACCTAACTTAACATACCTAAGTATACCCAAGTTGTTCTCACCAAACCCATTCAGGTACTTGAATAGCAAAATACATAAACATCATTAAAATCAACAGGTTCAAATAAAAACAAGATTTGTTTTAATAATATTTTTCACATTTTTTCACAAAATTTTCAAAATAGTGATTTAGATGATAAACAGTAATGGCCTTTTAAAAAATATACTTAAAATCCTAGACAACTGAAATTTGCAGATTTAAAGGATTTCTGGCTGAAGTATGAAATTAATATCCCAAGAACACCTGTATGGGAATGTTTCTATCTCCAAATTCTATTAAAAAGTCCTCAGTATAGCATATGAGATCTTTAATAATGCAGTATTTTCATATTTAAGGAAATATACTTATTTGAAAACTGAGGTTGAGCTCCTTTCCCACCAATGTTACTATACTTGACACTGATCCTCACCTTTTAACCCTGTGGAAAAATTTTTAAGTGATCAAAACTTACACTTTTAAAAGGCATGACTAACTTGTACAATTTTATGACTAATTTAACCTCCAGTCCTCTTAATAAACGGATAGCTAGGCCTAAAAAATCACCCTTAGGGAATTTTAATACATGAACAAACACTATTCTTATTAGTTTTTTGAGGAAATATCCACGCATGAGTGTGAGTTCAGTCACAACTTTCAAGTCTAAATACCAATTTTTTCATAGCAATAGGAAGAAAATATTTCCTCATATAATAATACACTCCATAGGAAAATGTCTAATAAAATCTTATTTCTAAAAATAAGCTAAATTAAGGGTTTTAGGTACAGCCAAAAGACACCAATAGAGCCTAAGCTTAAAATGACTGTCAAAATAAACCTCTATTTTTGGAAAACGTATACCACAAATCTGCGAGCTGCTCTATCCCACTGCACCCCACCTCCAGCTTTGCCAACACCTAAAGGTGCCCAAGTTCAGATATTTTTGCTGTTAGAACACTCCTTACTATCTCAGTGAGTGATCTTTTGCTTTGGGGACAAAGGAAAACAAAAAACAGTAAACTCTTTCTGGAAAAAACTATGGGAAGCATTTTGTATGCTCTCTTAAAATAGTAAGGTAATCACTTTTTTCTTCCTTATAGCTCACAATTAACAGTTTTCATTTAAAAGAGACAAGGCAGAATATATTACTACTTCCTCTGAATAGTTTCTTACTCGTTTTATTTATAAATTAGGTCACTTTCCTCCTAAATATTTTTTGTTATTAATGGTATGTATTCAGAGAAATGAGCACATTACTTCAAGTAAATTTCCATTCTGAGTTGTAGAAACTTTCTGACTGTTAAGGAACTAAGTATACCATCAAGGAAAAGACGTCACATGAAAAACTACTATAGTAGGGTTATCTTTGAGAATGGGATGAGTATAATAGAAACCCTTATAAAGTTTAAGAAATAAGAGAGCTCTCTATATGGTATTTCCACACTGGAGATTATTTCTCAGTGATGCATCTAAACCCTCCCATATAGCCTTCCTCACATATCCCCTCACTTCTCCTCCACTTGCTGGTATGTCATATTAAGGGGTCAAGGACACTGGGAGAATAAAAATGTCTACTGAAATCATTGTACAAGTGTTTCTCTTTGCCCACCTCTGTATGTTTTTTAGGATCATTTCCAACGAGGATATGCCTCAAATTCATCAGAGAAACTTTATAGCCTGTTATGCCAAAGATGACAATCCCATCTGACACCTGTAGATCCAATTCTAACCCCAGTAAACCTACTCCTCATACTTTAATAACC
Organism: Camelus dromedarius; assembly: GCF_036321535.1. Taxonomy (NCBI): domain Eukaryota; kingdom Metazoa; phylum Chordata; class Mammalia; order Artiodactyla; family Camelidae; genus Camelus; species Camelus dromedarius. The sequence goes on along the minus strand of NC_087449.1, from coordinate 55,080,433 downwards.
CCCCCCCTAGAGTTTAATACTTTTATTTTTACTATCCCACACCTTCACTACCTTCCCTGGAACAGGTGTCCAATACCAAGTACTAAACCTGAGGACAAGAATTCCATCTGACTACAAATGTCTCAATTATAGAACTACTGAATCTTTTTTGCACAATTGAACCCATCACACCCCACCCAAAATCACCAACACAACATTTTGAGCATGTTAGATTTTATTAAAAATATTTAACATTGTACAAATATTCCAATACAGTTACGGTACCTGAACACTGTACCAAACGCAAAATTTTTATTAAACTGCTGATTAAATGATCTTGCAAATGTTCCTATTTTAATATTGTTACTGTATGCATATCAGCAATGTAATGTTTGTAGGAGCTTTCAGCTCAATCATAGAAACAGCTTTATAACATAGTACTAAACATCATAATAGGACTCATTAAAGTACAGTTCTGTCTATGTTACTGAATAGGCTAGAGGAGTCCCTTTTGTCCAACCATCATAAATGAGACATCAAGATAAGCAATGTTCATGGGATCCTAACAAAGCTACTACAGAAAATGAAAGCCCTTATTTATATTTGAGGAATTTAAGTTTCCCCCCATAATGGCTTCTTCTTTTCTGGTCACATGAAATGTTATTTTATTGTTAGTGTATAAAAGCCAGTAAGTTTGCACTACATTTTCCTTAACTTACATGAACTCCTCAGCAGTACTTGAGCGTTCCTATTGCTTACTGTAAAACTTCCATATGAGCACATTATTAAGTGCAATCTTTACAACTCCTATACTCCAATCTTTTCCATCACTGATACATGCATAAAATGTGTCAGAAGAGAAACAAGTACCTTAACACAATGATGTAATCACTACAGTTCTTAAAATATGATTTCATTGTAGTGATGTACAGCTAGTCTACAGCAAACTTACAGATAAGAGTTTATATTTATGACACTGACTAGCACATGTTTAATACCCAGGAGATTCTTCCTAGACTGAAACACACAACCAACAAAGGCATAAGAATACTGAGGAGGTTCTCAGGCATGAAAATCCAAAATTATTTTAAATCAGTGCTTATGTTGTATTATAATTATGTTTTATGTAGTACAGTAAAAAATGCCTATTTATTAAATTTAATTTTCTCAATTTATACCTACCATCATGGAATCCCCTAAGTATGAGATTTTAATCTTCAGTAATGATCTAAAAATTAACTCTAATTGTACCACTATCTACTAATCCAATCAGCTGACCTGATTTTAGACAAAACACAAGTTGTGGATAGATTTGTGTTTCTGCTATGTTCAAGGTCCGAACATTTCAGCTATGTAATTTCCTCTTGACTCAGTCATCATATCAAGTGTGTCTTTAAATTGAGCCCACTATTGTTCATCAAATTGCTAAAACTTTTAAGTTTCATTTTACAATGTTAATATCTCTTTCGAAGATTTTAAAAAATAGTTTCTCCCAGGAAGTGTATAACCTTCTGTTCTATTAACACCTTCCTATTTTTACTAATATTAGTGTACAATAAATACTTCTTAAGGTGCATTATTGCTAATCTACCCAATAAAAATGTAATGTAAATAAGATATTAGAGGGACTGAAAACACATAAAATAAAGCAAATTTACTGTTTCTCTATGAGACTTTATATTTAGAGTCTATTTTGACCACTTAAAATATACTGAGTACTTCATTATTTCATACTTGAAATAGCAGGCCTTTCCGGCTAATCTACAAATATGATAATAAAAGAGTATGAACATGAAGTACTTATTATATGTTCCTGTTAAGAACAGAATTATCTAATATTAAAGTCTTATTTTTCTACAAGACTGACATAAATGCCCACTTATAGAATATGGGCATTCTCCCACACTTAATGCCCCACTACTAATTAAAAAAAAAAAATAATAGGAAAAAAAAAGTTCTTACCAACAATTCCACTGGTTATCGTCCCCAGCGAACCCCACCTAGCAAGTCGACATCATGACATGTCAGGTCAGGGCAGCCTCAACCTCGCTTCCCTGATAGTCAGGTGATAAAAGGAAGGAGTTAAAACAGGAAAAGTACACTTGCAGATTTCTGGATAACATCTGAAAATGATTAAAAAACAAAACCAAACAAAACAAAAAGCCCAGAGCTTCTGGTAACCTCTAAATAAAAAGTATGTATGAATATGTATTTTAAAGGAAAAAAAAACTTTCTTCTAGAAAGATTAACAGTGACTACTTCCAATTAAATATTTATATTAAATTACTGACCAACATTAAATATGCAATATTTTTAAAGCTTAGTGTTTGTATTTCAAAAATAAAGACTAGTCAACAAACTTCGAATGCAAAAGTTAACATGCCTGGTAGATGGATTTGTTATTCTGGATTCTCTAGTCAGTCACCCAATCCAGTCTTACTCAGAACAACTAAGTTAACAGAAGCTCCCATTCTTAGAGAAACATAAACACACTTATAAATCCAGTGCACTCTTTCTATAAGGCTTTTTCTTAGCTGCTCACTTAAGAGATTCCACATTATAAAGGACAACACTAACATTAACATTCCTTCTATATACTTTGGTTGGTTTTACAAATATGGGATAGCTCAGTACAATAAAATTCTCTTTAGAAGTCTTTATAATTGACAAGTAATAGCCTTATAGCAAGTATTTACTGGAAGGGTTTGGTTTTACAAATAATACACAATTAATAAAACGTAGGTATGATTATCCAAATGGGCAGGAGGCAAATGATGCAATGAGTTTCAAGACTATTATATGGCTTTATGCTAGGAATGGAATTTTACGTCCCTTCTCCTTTGTAACTTAATATATATAATTTATTTTGATGCATGCTGATCTTTTAAAAAAAGAGGGTTCGCCTCCTAAGTCAGACTTCAAAGTCAAATGAGAGAAAAATTATCTACTATCAGAAAGCATTGGGCTTTCTTATGCAGAATAACCCCAATAACTAGGAAAACTGAAAAACAATTGTGCTGAACTCTTTTGCTTAAAAAAAAAACTTATTACAGAACCATAGTAACTCAATTTCCACATCAATTGATCAAATAAACTTGGAATTATTAGAAATCTGGCAACTTATTAGAACTTTTTTGCTTTAAAAAAATTAAAACACCATCATATAAATACATACATTTAAGCAACTGCTATAAATGAGTGATCAAATAAAAATTAGCATTCCATTATGGGGAGGGGGCATATTTATATCAAATCTCAGAAGGTCACCTACAAAAAAGTCATCCTCAATATAAAGAAAATATCTTTCCCAACATGCATGTTACTGTAGCAGGCTCTTAAATAAAACCAAATGAATTAGGTTGGGGAACAAAAAGATGGCAGGGGAGCAGGAAAAATCAGATTTCCCAGAACTCATAATTTGCACCTATTAAAAAAAAACCTAACACAAATCTAGAATAAAAACCTCAACTGGTATTTTTCAGGTTTCTACATTAGACTGTTACACTTACTTCTGTGAAAAGCTAAGCTCTGAATCTATCTTCTCTACAGCTACAGCAGTAACTTACAAGAAAATATCAACAAGGGAAAAGCTCTAGAGAGATTAATGTTTATCAAGTTGCATTTGTCTGTTAAATAGCCACAAAAAAACCTATAAAACATTATTAGAGGGAAATCTCTATAGATATATTTTAATTGGTGAGGCAAAATATACTTTGCAATTAAAGGAAAAGATTTTGACATGGAATTCAGATTTCAGTCTTATGTTTTTTGTTAGGGTTTATATTTCAGGGCTGGGGGGGTACATAAATTATTTTTCAGACTAACATCTTATTCCCACTCCTAATTTTGTTCATCAGAATCTTGTAGCTTGTAACATCTACTTTGCAAGAAATAGAAACAATTCAAATTTTATTTGTAGACCCTTTATTCTTTCCAAGAAAAATTAAGGTTTTATTTAAGTCTAATTTAGATTTATGTGAAAATTAAATTTTCGAAGTTTAAAAGCAGCATTTAAAGACTGTTTGGTGTCTTTACCTGCATACATGGGCATAAGAAAAACAATGGAATCTAAGCTTTACCAAATAGATACCCATGTTAATTTGAAACTACTATACAACAGACTATGTGATTCCTTTATAATTTTCCAAAAACATAAAAGGAGTATTAATTAGGCCTATTAACTTACTATGCTACGTAATAGGTGTACTTTTAAAGAGTAAAGATATGTCAACTTTTATCAGCAAGTATTAATTTTCTTACTCAAAATCTAGAAGCCATGAGACCCAAAATATGGTCTGAGCTCACAAGGAATTAAGTGGCTTATAATTTTGAAATCTAATACTGCTGTCATAAGACACCAAAAAAGAAACAAAACACCAAAGTGTGCCCATTTTAGTTATGCTCCAATGCCTTATTTTTAGAATTAAAAAAAATTTTAGACCCACCTAAGAATAATGCGGAGGGAAAATTTTATGGTAATTTGAAAGTGATCCAGACTATTCTGCACTGTAAAGTTTATATTCTTTTGTTCCTCTTATTCTCAAGCAAAAAAGTCATCACAATAAATCGGTTTCTAAAGGAAACAGGGAAATAGATGCTATCACTTGGCTAATGAAGCTTTAGCCATCCAGGTAATAAAAAAATAAAAATGAGAGATACTAACAAGGTCAAAAGTACGACTATTGGATATTTTTAGGCCTCTGTAATAAGGCGTGTTTCTCAAAATAAATTTACATAGTAATAGGAAATTGTATTCCTAAACCAGTAACTAAAGTGGTAGTCACAATCATGTATACTAAAAGTTTACATGAAGTTTAGTCTGCAGTGCAATTGACGCCACAGTACTAACATTTTTTCCTGTTATGTACATTCACTCCAGGTCTTCAGACAACAAATTTCCTTTATAGAAAGAATGTGGGTCAAAATATATTGCAGTCTGCTTCCCCAATCCCATTTTATTTAATGCAAAATACCCAAAGCCTGCAAGAATGTTCAAAGGCCTTTGAATCTGTTGTTATAAAAATCAAGGATAAAATTTCCAAATTAGAAAAGACTATGAGAGAACATCAATGAGGTGCTATTTGGAATAAATACTAGATTTTAGGCTAATCCTCAGTCTGATATCCATGATACATATTGGAATAGACAAGAAATTTTGCATGAATTTGATCACTCACATAGGCAGTTATAGTTTGAAAACAATATTCCTTGCAAGGATTACGAATAAAATAATGTTTTAGGACACAATTGAATTTGAAATAGGTAATGTTTTGAATAGATTTTTGAGTTTTATTGAAATCTTACATGAACAAGAAATTGGAAATACAATCACATCAAAGAACAAATTGTCACGGCTTTGACGTTTAAGCCAAACAAATTTTGTAGGGCAGATTTCAAAAAGGTGTGAAGTTATAACAATTTAAAAACACAGTTAACCTACTTCTAGGAATGCAAAACATACAATCATAGGTTATTTTCAATACAAGAAAACTTAAATTTGTTTGCTTTAATTTCTTAAAACTACTAAGACAAAGCACTAGCTTGTATTTTTATTTACAGCATACTCCATACTCCTATGAAATTTATCCCAAATCCAAAAAATGAAACTGTCCAAAACCAAAGGTTCTGCAAAATCATGATTTAACAATGTGCTCAGCTTGTTTTGAAACTAAAATGAAGCCTGAAACGATAAAAGCATTGTAACCCCCAGAGTAAGGGAACTCTGCAAGCCCAATAATGTCCAAGAGCATTTATGAAAAGAGGAAAAAATAAAAAGACTTGAATATATACACAATAGTGATTTCTTCGGCCCACTACAAATGGCAGCAAACTGCTACTTAAAGATGAAACAGTTAAGCCAATTTTTTTTTTGAAGGATGTAGATCTAGAGCCAATCGTATCTTGCCAGTATCATTTTCAAGCCCTCACTTGTCTATTTCCACTGTTGCCCATAAGTATCCTGATAAAATTCCTGGTTGTCATTATTGTAACCATAGTTACCAGAATAGTCACCACCTTGCTGAAGCGGCTGTTGAGCGATGGGTTGGGACCCCCAGTTCTGTTGGTTGTTGGTCTGACGGCGCTTGGAATCAGGTTGGTTGTACCCGTCTGCCTTTCTCTTGCCTCCTACATTGCCCCCACGGTTGCCCCGAGATCCACGGGAACCACGGCCTCTCTGTTGTTGTGCAGGACCCCCTCTGCCACCCCTAGAGCCTCTTGGTGGTCCCAAAGGTGCCCCCCTCTGTGAATAGCCAGCTCTACCTCTTGGAGGTGGTGCTCCCCGCCCCCGTGGTGGTGGTGGAGCACCTCGCCCTCCCCTTCCTCCTCCTCTTCCTCTTACTGCATAGCCATCATCATAGCCGTAGTAGGGATCTTCATAGCCTCCACGATAGTCGTGATAATCATAACCATAGTAATCATCATAGTAATCTTCATAGCCATAGTAATCTGGAGGGTAGCCATATCCACCTCTCCCCCCACCACGACCCCGACCTCTAATTGGAGGTGGCATGCGAGGAGGAGGGTGATAGTAATAATCTTCATACCTAGCAACGAAGGGAAGGGAGAAAAGAAAAAACAAATTAGTTTGCTTCAAGACTCTTTCCTGACTTTTTTTTTTTTATTAACCTGACTTCTATTGTCAAGTTAGTCTCTGTTCAAAGATGTATTTACTGAAATGTAGACTCACGCAGTGCTTCTGGAGGCCTGTCTAGCAGCTTGGCGCTCTTTCCTTTTCTTGTCTGGTGGCTTGGCTAAGACTATTTCAATTTCTTCCCCTTCTATTTCTTTGCCGTTCATTTCATCCATGGCCTATACAAAACAAGAAAATAAGTTTATTTTACAAATACAGTACTTTAAACATAACAAACGTTATCTGTGCCATTCAATAGACCCGATAAACAATTTACTTCACAACTACTTTAATTTGCAGAAGATGAATACAGCCACCAACTAAAAAAAAAAAAACAAAACACAAAGAAAGTACTTGTTTCCCTCAATATTATTTTCTCATGTGTACATTATATTGAGAACAAAATTGATGTCTTAGTATTATATTTAAAAAGATAAAAGAACTGCCAGAGAGCTGCCTATTGCTGCTCCTTAATTCCAACTAGCTCCTCCAAACTTAGCCACACCAAAGCAGCAAATTCACGGCCGGAAAAAGTGCCAGTATTAACAAACTTCGCAGGATTCAAATTTTTAAATAAACACGTGGCATTCAACACGTAGGTCTTAAACTTTTCTTCCGTAAGATTTTTTAAGAATTTGAAGCACAAATGAGGTTATCAGTGAAATTCAACAAGGTACTGATACCCCACCACCCTCTGCCCAATAAAAGCCTAGGTTTCTCCCACAGTATTTAACCTGGAACATACCTTGTCTGAACAGTTAAAAGCAGAGCCAAGAAAAGGCCTGGATTAATGAAGACTCCAAAATCAAAAGCATTCTAGGCTCTAGTCTTTTATTCATGTTGTTCCACCCAATAGCCTCTGCTGCACTTACTTCAGGTAACTCAACAACAAAGTATCACTTCCTCATTATAGCTTTTGTTTCCCTATACAACCTTTTCCTCTCTGGACATACATAATAAAATGCTCTATCCATAAAGAATACTTAGTGATTCTCAAGTATCTAGACACAGATTAAATCAGCATCCTCCTCAAACTAGTTTTCCATTCCTTTACCACCTTAGCTTTCGGCTGCTTCAACTCAAGCAACTAAATGACTCTACAACAGCTTCCTGGTATTAAACAAAAGAATGGCGCATCTGTCTGCTCTCTCCTCTGGCCATCCTCTGATTTCCAGTTGCCAAGCTAGAAATTTTGTAATTTCACAGACTTCTTTGCCAAACCACCCTTGAAAATTATTTTCAATTACAGACAACTGGTTATTTAATACCAACTGAATCAAAAGGAATATTTAGAAGTTACAAATTTATTAGTTATCTGTCTTTCACACCATTGGCAATTCAGAAGCCAAACATTAGATTCTATATTAAGCTGTGAATTTTATAAGCAATACTATCTCACTAATCAGCTTCCATTAAAAAGCAAACCAATAAACTCTATCTAGTCAAAGATTCTATAAGGCACATTCTAAAGCAGTACCCTGGGCAAGAAACAAAAACCGCTAAAATGAGAGGTGGCACCATTTCACTAACAGAGCATGTAGAAGAATAATCAAGTACCACGTCTGAGTCACCAAGAATTTTGGATCCATCGCCCCAATTACATAAAAAAGCTTTTATTAGGGTTTTGTCCCTGCCCCTTCCCCCAGAAAGGAGACAAGAACAGTAAGAAACCGGAAATTTCACCTGTCAAAGATGGTGTTGATCCCTATCAACAGAAAGCAGCAGAGTATTCAGGTTTTATGTTCTACATACCACATGAAAATACTTTTTTTCATATTTCTCATAACTATCCTCAAGGAGTAAATCAACTATTATATGCAAGAAGTATTTCTAAGAACTATCGAAACCAGCAAAACAGTCAATATATGAGGATTCTAAAATGACTAAAGAAAAGCAAAATTATGAAGAACTAACCATCCCTTCAGAACACATCTAAGTGAATTAAATGTGCTGTACTAGGTAGGAAATCATGTACACATCTGTTTCTTTTATAGGTCCAGAACCTAAGGTAAAGAAAGTAGTTACAATACATTCATTCATTACCGTTTTAGTATTTATAGCAGCTAATTACTATTCATAACATCTCCAAGATATTGTGCTATCAAACCTTAGGCTTACAAAAACAATACAGAGATTAAAAATAACTTGCTTGAGATCACAAACCCAGTCAGTAATAATCAGGCTTTGAAATATGGAGTCTTACCTGTTACACTACTACTACTTCATAGGGATTATTAAAATAAAGTTCCAGAGTTCAGTGAAAGCTGAAAACCAATTTTATTTGTTTTCAAAGTAATTTTATATGTTTAGAAAGTTTCAACAAGAAAATCCAAATTTCAAGAAACAAAATTTCAAAATTTCTACCTTAACAGCTGCTCCTCTGTCTTCAAAATGGACAAATGCATAATCTTTCAACTTTTTCACTCTTTCAAGTTTTCCAAATTCAGAAAATGACTTTTCCAATATTTCTTCTGTCACTGTAGTAGCCAAGTTTCTCACAAACAAAACTTTCACCTAATATAACAATTATACAAAACTGTCATTGGTTACTTAATTTTAGCTGAAGTCTTGGAGTATTTCTTCTAACTTCATGGCATAGGCTTTTATTCTCGAAAATATTAAGTGCTAAAAGTGCTATCATAGAAAGTATGAAAACTACCAACAAAATGATTCTATTAGTTACCAATTTATATAAAGTATCAGTTCATTCTCTCACCATGTCATTAAAGTAGCTAATACTATGAACAGGACCTTCAAGGAACCAAAATATAATTATTACTAATATACAAATTTAACATGGTCCATAAGTCTCCCCTAAAACAATAAATTTTTATGTTTTCTTCCCCCTAGAACTGGATGAGCTGATTCTAAAGTTCTTATGAAAAAATAAACAAGCAAGAATAGCCAGGGAAAAATAAGAACAAAGTTTAGAGATGAACCCTACCAGATATAACAAATTATCAATTCAATGCTTAAATCATTTAATCAGTGTAGTGTTAATCTGGATAGAGATGAAAGTTGGATCCATACCTCACACTATACACTGGGATTAAACTCCAAACAGAAAAAAAAACTTACAAGGGGGGAGAGAATGTTAAAAGTATTAGACGAAAATAAGGGTAATTCCTTTATGTAATACTGCACTAGAGAAGGCTCTGTGACTTAAAATCTATAAACTACAAAAGACTGAAAAATTCTACTAAAAATAAATGATTTCTGCATGGCAAAGAATACCATGAGCAAAGTCAAAAAATGAACAACTTATATCACAAAGAGTTGAATCTCTCTTTCATATCAGAGCTCCAGAAAATAAGAAAAAGATCAACAGAAAAACTGAACAGAAAGATAGGCAAAATTCACGAATACATGGTTCATACAAACAGAAAGATAGGCAAAATTCACGAATACATGGTTCATACAAAAACACAAATGGTCCTTAAATGCATAAAAAATTTAAACTCGTGCATAGGAAACAAAAGCAAATCATACACAACATTGTAAAATGATTATAAATCAATAAAAAATGTTTAAAAAAAAGTCAAATCAAACACTAAAAAAAAAAAAAAGCAAATCATAGTAACAGCTTTGAGGTACTATTAGTTATGAGATTCAGCAAAGAAGTTTAACCATATACTATTTTGACAAGGATGAGGAACACAGATCTCTTGTATTTTGCTGCTGGGGAGGGTAAAATTGTACACCTCCTAACAAAGGGGAATATAATCATTATCTTAATAATTACCAATGCATTCACCCTTCAGCCCACAATTCTATCCCTAAGAATCTATCCTACAGATATATTTGCATTTGTATTATTAACTGAAATAATATAAGCTTACTCATTACAGTATTACAGTAACAAAAGATTAGAAACATCCAATGTCCAACTGGTTGAATATACTATGGTACATCTACAGAATAAAAAATTACGTAGTCATTAAAAAATGAGGAAGAGCTCTAAGAGCTGATATTAAAAAAAAAAAAAAGCCAGGATATATGTTGCTAAGACATTTTTTCCTATTTTTATATCTCCGAAATAGGAATCCAATTTATAGTCAATGTGACAGACAAGCACTTGCCATAGTTTAATTGGCAGCATTTTACAGTTTCTTGGTGGTACGTAAAATAATAGTATACACTTCCTTATAGCTGATGAAATATGATGATGAATAAAGCAAACAAAATCACTAGATACAGGATACCACTAACCATTTGTAAAAAGTAGAGAAAGAAAGAATATATACTCATATTTGCCTGTATTTACCTAAGGAAGCACTAAAAGGATAAGCCAGAGATCACTAAAACTGGGTATCTATAGGGGACAAGGGGGATATGGCAGATGTGGCTAGGGATGACGTGGGACTTCTCTGTCTGTACCTTTCTACATAATTTTAATGTGTGAACTAAGGAAATGTATCACCCATCGAAACAAAAAAATTAACAAACCCAATGAACACACTGTTGACTCAGATAAAGGGCTATCTGAGTAAAAAGGATTTGGGGATTAGACACTAATTTAAGAGGAGAAAAACAATCTAAAGTTTTCCACCTCTACCTTTACTGTTTTTCCCAATGTTGTCATATTGAGATCTAGCTCTACACTAGACAGGTCTAGACTGGCTTATTTACATTTTTTAAAACTCAACATGGATCTTTTATTCTTTTCTGAGGTGAAACCAAAGCATACTATATAAAAATTACTATTTGAAATTGTGTTTAAAATGTTGAATAAAGAAAGTCCCTTTAAGAAAGATATATTCAGGTTCTTTGGTTCTGGTTGATTATAAAACTGAACCAACCTGGCAACAAATCTTCAATGAATGGTAACACTTGACAGAGTGAAGCACCAGCAGAACTTTACTGGGTAAACTCCCCACTTCTCAACTCCCAAAATGAAAACAATAACGGAGTATTATTCAATGACGTTTATCCAATCAGTATGGTTCAAGTTTATAGAGGCCTCCCTTTCATTCTGAAACTTGTTTTTCATCCAGAAAGAATGGTTACTAGAATAAAATCTTTAAGTTTTCTAACCTTATAAAAAGATTTAGGATGAATTTCAATCTGAGAGGTTACCAGAGGTATGTGAAAAGTGGTAGATAAGCAAATTACCAGCTATACTTCAGATCTTCTGGGGACGTCATTTCCCTCTTAATCTATAATGTTATTTTAAAAATGTTTTTATAGGAAATGAAATATAGGCTACAGTCAGTTTCTACAAGGTAGATTCAAGTTATAAGGGATCTTGCAAATAGATTTATCCAACCCCAGTATAATAGATAACATCCAAATTTGTAAGTTTTTTTTAACATTTTTTGATTTATAATCATTTTACAATTTTTTTAAATATTTTTTTTTTTACCGAATTCGTAAGTCTGAAGGCACAATTGTATTAGGAAAATAAACAAGTGGGATTAAAATCAAGCTAGTAATAAATAAAAATTTAAAATAAGGGCTATTTCGATTCCTAGTTCCCTTCCTTGACATCCATCTACTCAAGGATTATGAGTAAAAGATAGTGCACAGCATATCTGAGTCTCTGGATCGTTCTCAGTGGATCTTCTTTGCTTAATTCAAAATGTTTTTCTTTACAAAAACTTTATCATGCTAGTATTAACCGGGGCTCTCCTCCAAACTAATCAAAAGTGAGGACTGCCCCCTCAGAACCTGTAATAAAAAGCCTGAGGAAAAAGACTTTCAGTCCAGAATAATCCAACCACTAATTCATGGCCATCCAGAGTTGCTGCCACCCTGACAAGGGAAAAGACAGACACCAAAATACTCAAAAACTCACTAAAACAGAAAGATGCAACTGTGAAGTGTCCCTTCAATCTCAGGAGTCACCTAGATGAAAGCCTGAGAACCAGGACTTATGGAACCATCCTTTCCCAGGCAAAGATCTTGGCAATGCAAGTTTAGGGCTTCGGAGGAAACTGAGGGCCCTCCACAGGATTTGCCATGCGCATTTTGCCACTATGGCCTAACAACAAACATGATAACCATTTGTCATTCTTCATGGAGACAATACTCTAAGGGAGAATGATCATTAAAAAAGAAAAGCTTTAAAAAATAAAAAGGACAGTTAGCTATAAATCTAAATAAATTATAATTTATGGCCATATAATAAAAGTCACAGTATGTCAATGAATATTATAATTAATAATCTTCAAAACATTCTCTCTTTATTCAATAAGACCTTGTCTTTTTTCTTTAATTTTTTTAACCTTTGTATCCCTCTTAGTGCCTAAGCACTAAACAAACTCTTAATACGTACAGAATACTTAATTGAAGGGATTTCATATCAGTTCCTTTTACACATTTAAGCTGCAGAAAATGGAATGGTTAATGGAAATTCCTAGACACCAACACAAGCTGTTAAATTTGGTATGAAAGCAACTCCGTGCCTAAATAGTTAAGATCAAGAGCTACAATTTGTATTTACTATATAAAATACTATATGAAAAATTTGGCCTTTATTCTGAGTACAAAATTTTAAATGATAACTGCACCCCCATTCCAAGCAATTGCATTTACCTTAGCCATGACTTCTGGATCTGGTTCTTCCACAGGGTCAGCCCATTCAACTGTAACTACATTTCCCCATACTTTTACTTTTCCACTCATCAGCCGGCGTCTGGCTTGTGCTGCTGACTTGTGATCCTCATATTCAAGGAAGCAGAACCCCCGATTCTTCTTTTTGTCATCGGGTTGATGATAGAGAATAACGTCCACCAAACCCTCTGTTAAACCAACAGCCAGATATATAAGCCAAAAGCATCCACCACACATCTAGCTATTAGGTAGACCTAAATCCACTTGCTGAAGAGCAAAAAATAACTGACGAAGCCTCAAAATGATTCGCTAATTACCTAGTAGACAATTAAATTAGCATTATTAGATATGGAGTTTGGGACAGTATTTTTAATTTTAGGGGTCCTGAAGGTACAGCCATAAACAAGTCCAACTACTGTATTCTGACATAACATTCTACAATGTTTTAGAGTGTTTGATGTAACATGACCTTAAAATTTATTGAAAATATTACCAAGGAACTTAAAAATCAAATTATTAATATAAATCCAAGAGAACTAACACTCAACAACTAATCATGACCAAAAATCATCCCTGAATCTAACTTTTTAAAACTTACTATTTTTACCAAGAATAAAAATAACTGCTTAAAATTGGTATACCTCTGGTCTTAGTCCTGTACCCTCATCTTTCCCTTTATGTTCTTTTTAGGTAGTACCTACTTTTAAAGAGTGTTTAGATTTTATTTCTAGACTAGACTTTTCAAATTTAACATGTCCAAAACTGTACCATCACTCCCAAAATCTGTCTTCTCTAGACTTCCCTATCTAATAAACAGTACCATCACCCAGGTTCTCAAGCCAGAAACTGAGGACTCATTCTTTATTTATTCCTCTCCCTCATCTCCCTTATACAATTCCAAGCCCATCTACTTCTTTCCATTTCCATCTGGTACTACTATAGTCCAATCTTCTCTTTGAACTGCTATGACAGTCTCAACTAATTTACTGGTTTCTATTCTTAACTCCTCTAAGGCATTATCCTATAAACATGAAACAGATGTTATTCCCTGCTTAAGACCTTCAAATACACTATAAATACGACAAAATCCAAACTCCTTAAATGGTTTACAGAAGCCCTGTCTACCTCCTCTCATGTAATTCTACCCCGAATTCTACCTTTTAACAACACCAGCCTTCTATCAAATACTTCAATACAGCAAATTCATTCTTGTCTCAGAGTCTTGGCACATGCTGCTTTCTTGAAATGCACATCCCTTTCCTCTCTGTATGCTATATCTCCTCATGGCTCATGTCTTGGATGAAATGTCATCTTACCAGGAAAGCCTTCCTTGACCATCAAAAACAGGGATAACAGTTACTCTCTAGCTAAATATCCTTTATTCCCTCTTCACAGCACTTACCACAATGTGTAAATATTTCTTAATTTTTTTCTTATCTCCTTTAGCAGAATGTAAACTCTTACAAGGGCAGAGAATAGATCACCCTTATTCACCACTGTATCCCAGCACATAGCACAATGCCAGCAATTAGCAGGCAGTGGATAAATACTTGCTGAAGGCATAAATAAATGGATACGAAATCAGAAGGGAGTTAGTGAGTAATAAACTGATAAGGTCAAAGAACTGTGCCATTAGGGGCATATGACCAACACAATTATGACAAACAGTGACAGTGGTTACAAAGTGGGATGCTAGCAGTCAAGACTTCAGTGTGTAGAATTTCTGGCAGCAAGACAATGTGCTCTGGATGTGGGAGAGCTGAAGCAAAGGACTGGAGATCAGGTGGTCATAAAACTAGGCTAGGGTATTGGATGGTTCATTCATATAGATGTTAAAAGTACTAAAAATAAGTCAATTTAGGGCAGAAGAGAAAGACTGTGAGCCAGGAGCAATCTTCAATTAATGAAAGACTGAAACCAGAAGAGCAATAGATAACAGCTTGAAGGAAGGGGAAAGGACTGTGTGTCTGTGGTATGCCCGGATGGCAAAAATGTAAAGAACAGTGGTTTTCACATGGGGAAATAATGGTCTAAAAGTGTTTTTTAAACTGCAGCTAGCATTAGTGGGTCTCCATCAACACTTTAAAAAATGAAATAGAACAGGAATATCGAACTAAAATTATATGTAACAAGCAAAAGTATAATTTTGTTAAAATTTCCCCCAGTTATTTATTATATCTATATATAGACTTGTGATATAAAATGTTCTTCTCAACCAATTCCATGGATTTAGAATTGGAAATTTCGAAAAAAATCTGACCTAGACATGGTAAAAGGAAAAAAGAGGATAAGAACTCTCATCCTCTTGGCCCTAAAGCACACTGAATGTCAGAGAGGAAAAGTCTTCACTTGAGGGCTACAGCAAAGGCTCTGGCCAAAGCCAAGGTTCAATTAAGGCAAAGAAGTGAAGGGGACATTCCAAGAAATTGAAGACATGAGGGAAGTTGCTTAGTCCAAGCCACTAAAAAGCAGAAAGGAGGCAAATTCAGACACTGAATAGATACCTGAACTCTTAGATTAAGATACACCTCCTTTATTTGCACTTATAAATAGTACCACAGATTTCCCAAAACTAATTTCTAAATACATTTTTGTTTTACCTGTGACTTTACTGAATTCTTCCAGAATGTTTTCTTTAGTCTTATTCTTCGGAATTGATCCAACAAAAAGCCTGTTGTTTGCCACAGAAATGCACACTCCAAGGTGTTTACCAGGGCGAATTTCATAGCTGTCACACTGAAAGGAAGAGAAGAACCAGACACCCCACAACCACCCCAAACTCAGAACAACTGATCTCAATCTAAAAAATTTAACAATTTAAGGTCAAACATTCCTTGCTTCATGAACTCACTGATTCCCTCATGCTTGCCCTAATATAAAATGCATATTTTTAAACTTGTTGCAGCCTCTTTAGTTTGGTTTTGTTTACCTTTACTGTTCCACTATACATAAATGGCTGAGTTATTTATTTTTAAAAAGATCTTATTTCATATTTCAGTCTTATCTATCTGAAAATTTTTTCCAGAGAATTTCAGAAAAAAATACCTGAGACTGACCATTCAGGGCCTTCAGAGATGAAATCAGATATAGATAAGCCATAGACAAAATAACAATATATAAAGAGTAACAAGCATGTTTAATTAATGCAAAGGAAATTTAGAAGAATTTCACATTCTACACAAAACAGAATCCTGAAACTTTAAACTGCATATCAAACACAGTACTTTCAAAATTATATATTTCATAAAAATATTTTATTTAAATAGCTCTGTGATGATTTCCTTGATAAACTTTACCTTCTTGTGCTTTAATATTACTTACCCATTACTTTACTAAAAGATATGTAATTATTAAGAAAAAAAAAATCCGTATGTTGCCAGAAACACGGAAATAAAACTCTGAAAACTTCTCAGTATTACATAAGCAAACTAGAAGGAAAAGTCCATAATAAAAACTAAAAGCTGGGTCAAGTTAGAAGTAGAACTAGTTTAGAAGCAACAGATGAAATCAGAAGCCTTGGTGAAAGAGATTACCATTCTAGAAGAACCAGAACTAGACTAACCGAGGCTTTTAGCAGTCTGGCAAAAGAATATGCGAAAAAACAATGATACTGTTATTCTGAGTTACTTAGATGGTTGTATCTTAATACAATATGAGTGAAGATACACTTAATTTGCATAATTTAACTACTACTACCACTGAAATAAGTACAAAGGGCAAAAGGCCCTACAGAAAGGAAATTACTAGAAGATTGGTTACAAAATAGTAGAAAAAGAAAGATTAAAGACAGAGAGGACTAGAGGACCTGGAAACAAAAAGAAAAGAACAAGAATATACTTAGAAAATAAACTGTATGATTAGGCCATGACAAAAACAAAGCAGATTCACACCCATTTCCTGAATTGTGTCTAAAAGTCACTGTCGCCCAGCTATGTTCCCTAGAACCCAACTCAGACTTCATCACTCATTAAGAATCCTACCCTAAAGTTTAACCGCAAGAACTGACATTTTGTCTAAGATCAAAAGAGAGAGCTGCAGAAGACAAATATTCAAATGAAACTTTAGATACTAATCACTCTAATGAATAACTTCTTAGAATTATGGGAGACTTTCTCTAACACCTTATTTCTTGGGTATTTTCATTTCTTTTTCACTTTTATAGTCAGGAAAAAAAGAGCAACAGTCACATGCCAACTAAGTCAATATAAAAACATTCAAAGCAAAAATTAAACAGTGAAACAATGTTAAATGCAAACATTTTTAATTGAGGTATTTCTCTGAAATAATGACTTGCTGGACAGTGGGCATTTGTTTATCACATACCAGTTTAACAGCTTCCTGTGCAGCTTCCTTTCCACAGAAGGTGATAAATGCATACCCTCTGTTCTGACCAGACAGAGGATCCATCATAAGACGGAGATCCCAAATAGGACCAGCCTTTTCAAAAAGGGGCACCAACTCATCCTCATATAAATCTCTCGGTATTTTACCTACAAAAACCTGAAAAAAAATCTCTGTGTTATAATCCCAATGTAAGCATTTGATTTTAGCACCATTAAGCCTAACTGTCCCCTTTTTTTAAGGGGTGGGGACACAAAGATGGTTAGAAGAAATGGGGACAATTTGAATCTTGTGAAGCTAACCCTAGTTTTTATTATAATGACCTTAGGGGCATTAACACAGAATATTCTATATTGAAAAATGGAAACTGATTAATGTACAAAACATAAACTAACAACTCTAAATTTTGAATGTTTATAATTTGTCTTTTTCTCACAAAAAGACAGGATAAAAGGCATGTATAAATCTTCATGGAAGTATTTCTGCATTTTACAGACACAATAATTGAATAAAAGATTGATAAGGTCTCCAAGTTTTTTTCTCAACTCTGAAATCTTTACTACTTAAAACTTCAATTCAACCTACCCCCTTCTCAGAATATTACATTTTAAGGTATGAAAAACTCTTCATCATCTGAAGATCTTGTGTTCTATCTTAGTTAAAATTTATGTAAGAGTTAAACTGTAATAATGAATTAGAATTAAACAATCAGAAACACTTTCAGTATACATTTACTATCAGTCCACAATTTTCAAGTTCCACCATGTCAGCAACACTGAAAACAATTTTTTGTTAAAACATTTACAATCCATACACAAAGTCTTGAGAAGAAAATCAGAGTTAGCATGAGATCAACTTTCTAGTGAAACTCATCTACGTCAACATTTTCATATTCTGAAAAATGACCCGAATAACATAATAACAGCGATGCAAAAGATGCCAAAATTATTATTGGAGATTAAGTTTCTGGTGTTAAGCTCTGGTGTAACAACAGTTGTGCTATCTTAAGATAATTCTTTTCAAAATAATCAGTTTCATCTTCCCTGCTATCTGGTAAAACATGAGGTCTTCTTTCGATTCTCCAGCATGATTCTCACACAACAGTTATTCTAATTTTTCTACCTCCTGAAAAGTCTCCAATCCTCATTCAAAAAAATCTCATCTAAGGAGATCACCTGAAAAGTCATTGGTTACTTAATATTCCTTCCTCTAGGCCTTAAAAACTTGTCTCAACATCTATTTTCACTTCTTTCCTTTACACCTCAGAGAGAGATTTACTTCCTTTCCAAGGAAAGATTAGCTCCTTAACCCTAATAAATAAGCCCATTTCTTCTCATTCTTCTGGAAATAATCATAAACTTTTATTTTTTCAACTGCTTATTTTGCTCAGGACATTCCTTCCTTCCCACTGGTTCCTCCCTCTATCTTCAAACATAGCAAATCACTTCCCATAACAAAATAAAAATACAAAGCAAAATCCCTTCTTTAGCCTGTATCTTTCCTTTCACATATAAATGCTTTAAACACATGACCCACATCTGTTTTATTTCACTCACGTAGTTATTTTTTTCAACACATCTACTATATGCTTAGTACTATGCAGCTAAGAGAAGTATGAATAAGACACCTAAGGTATCATCTGAGTGATTTCCCTACAGAACCATCTTTCTAATGAAAGTACACTCTGAAAAGCACTTGGTTATCTATGCTCTCTTTAACTCTAAAAATTGGCTGCTGCTTCTAACACTAAACTGTGTGCCAAAATGTCACTAATGGACTTCTAAGGACCAAAATGAAAACTCTTTCCTTCCTCAGTCTCATCATTCTTCCCTTCTCAACAAGTGTTACACTAGTGATGCTACCTTCTGAAAATTCTCTTCCCTTAAGGTTTCAGAACTCTCTACTAACCTGGTCTTCTTACCTTGAATTACTCCTCTATCCTCTCCATGGTGATTCTTCCATCCATCTAATAATAGTCTGTGTGTTTCCCAAAGTTATGGCTCTATTTCCCATTCTTCATGTATTTTCATCACTTTTAAGGATCATATCCATTCCCACAGCCCACAACTCTACAGTCATCTCCCAGTACACCCCATACATCCCAAGACCTAATTCTTTATCTCCAACTACCTATAAACATTTCCTCTTGGCAGTCCTGATTTTACCTCAATCATCAATAAGCCATGCCAATTGGGGGGGGGGCGGTAATTAGGTTTTTATTTATTTATTTTTAGTGGAAGTACTGGGGATTGAACCCAGGACCTTGTGCCTGCTAGGCATACACTCTACCACTGAGCAATACCCTCCTCCCTTTAATTTTTGTTTTTAAACATATATGTATGTATAGAAAAGGATGACTGTATCAGAATATTAAAAGTGGTTATGAATGCATGGAAAAAACTACTCTATTTTCCTTATTACATTTTCTAAATACTTTACAATAAAGATGTAATATATAATGCTACCGATAACAGCTCCCTCCCTACTCATAGAACCTGTCCAAACCTTTGACTCATGTGCCATGTATTCTTTCTAGAGACACAGTGAACACCACAGATGGGTCTAGCCATTCATGAAGCTTATGCTCTGATAGAGACAAATTTAAGAGATAAACAATATAATTCCAGGAGATATTAAAAGCTAAGAAAAACAAAAGCGAAGAAAAGGGATAAATGAAGAAGAGATTGTATTTTAATTAGAAGGACCTCCTTGGGGAGGCAAATTCAAACTGAGGCTTACTTGAGAAAATAAGGTAAAACTCTGAAGAAACAGTATTCCAAGGTGATGGAACAAGTACAAAAAGATGGAGCACAACTGACATATCTGAAGAACAGCAAAGATGCCAGTGATTGAAGTAAAAGCTTCACACAAGAGGCAGTGAAGGGAAAGAGAGAATGGGGCCAGATTAAGTTAAACCATGGCTAGAAGTTTGCATTTTATTCCAAATGTGTTGGGAAGACAGAGGATCTTGAACAGACAAGTAACTTAGGTTCTAAAAGGAATATTCTGGCAGCTGGATAGAAAGTGGACTGTATAGAGAAACAGGCTGACCAGTCAGGTTAACAGGGCAATTCAGGCAAGGGATGGTGAAGGCTTGATGTAGTAGGGTGATAGTTTGAAAATAGGGAGAATGTGAAAAACAGTGAGTTTTAAGTTATGCTGGATTCAAATCTACCTTTTAGTTACCTTGAGCAAGTTTCTAAACCAGAGTCTCAATATCCTCATTTGGGAATAACATCAACAAGAGGGTTCAATTTCCATGTGACCAAAGAGCCCACATCCTGTTCCTCATTTTATTCCCAGGATTGAACACAGTGCCAGGGACATAATAGCTGCTCATCTTTGAATGAACTTATGAATGAGTATGTACCTCATGCTGTAACTTATGTGCTAGATCCCATTCCTTCTTTCCTACTCAAGGACACTTGGTCCAGTAACAATTTTATCATCAATTTCCCCTTCATACATGGATCATTTCTATCAGCACATAAGTATGTTATAATTTCTCCCTTAAAATTTAAGTTAGAACCAAAATATATCTTGACTATAACACCTTCCAGCTATTGTCCCATTTCTCTGCTATCCTTTGTAGCAAAATTGCTCAAAAGAGCTATACATACTTGGTGCTTCAAATTCCTCATTTCCTAGTCTCTTGAATCTTCTCCAAATTTGGCTTTTACCACCATTCTAGTCAAAGTCACTAATGACATCCACGTTGCCATAATCAAGTATCAATTTTTAGCCCTCACCTTACTTGGGAAATTTGGTATAATTGACCATTCTTCCTTCACTTGACTTCTGGGACACCACACTCCTGGTTTTTCTACTTCATTGGCTTTTTCTACTCAGTCCCCATTGCCAGTTCCTTCTCATCCCCCCAAACTCTAAATGTTGAAGAGCTGCAGGAATCAGATCTTAGACCTTTTCTCTAGCACACACACTTCCACGGTGACAACAACCGAACTCATGGTTTTTAAATACTATCTAATGCTTATGTTTCCCATATTTATAATTTCCAGCTAGAACTCTTCTATAAACTTGAGGATCATGTAAGCATCTGTTCACTCAACAGCTCCATTTGGATTTCTAAGAGACATCTAACTCATAACAAGTTCAGAACTGAACTCTTATCTTTCAATCCTGCTAATTTGCTCTTCTCCACAGCCTTCACATTTCAATAAATGGCAACTCCACCCTTCCAGCTGCTCGGGTCATAAGTCTTTAAGTCATCCTCAACTCCTTTCTCTCATACTTCCACATTCAACTCATCAATAAGTTCTGTTACATATGCTTTCAAAATATCCAGAATCTGACCACTTCTCACTAGCTTCAGATATATCACTCTGTTAACACTATCAACTCTATAAATGAGCATTCATTAACAGAGGACAGTACTAAAAAAAAAAGCTACTGATAAAAAGTGTTCTGAGACAAGAAATACACAAGAGAAATTGGTATAAATTTTGAAATGTATTTTTTGGTGTGGCCAGGCTCTCTGGCCACTCCTAAGCCTAGCCAAGTTAGAATATTTTTATATTTGAGAGTATTTGTATTTGAATATTTTAAAACTGCTCTGGGAAGTAAATTCTGCTTTATATTCTTTATAGTAAAATGATACAATGGTGCTTCATAATTCCATTGTTCAACATCCATATTTTCTCCCTTCTCATTACAAATATACGCAAAAGCAGAGACAGCACATGCAATGGCACTGTGAAAATATATCTGAACACAGCTAAGTAAGGAAGCTAAGTGTCAGATTATTATACTACTTATATAACGTGTCTATATTTTTAGAATCATTTAAGTTTGTCTCATTAAGCATACCTATAGCAAAAAAATCTGTATTTTCAGGAAAAGCAATTTAATGATCAGCTTGTAGAATTAATAAGAGCAAGCTCCTTATACTCTAAAGTATCACTTAAGTGTTAGAAGTCCAATTTATAGCTTTTCCCATAAGAATACTGTTCTATTTCAGAAGAAACATCTACAAATGTATGATCAACAAAGTACCCAATATTATAATCACTGGGGTCCGTGAAGAAACAGGCCAAAAATACTGACTTCTCTGAGAAAAGGCTGAAAATAAACAATTTAAAAACTAATTAAATGACACAAATGAACTTATTCAGAAAACAGAAACAGACTCACAGACATAGAAAACAAACTTATGGTTACCTGGGGTGGTGGGGATGGGATAAATTGGGAGTTCAGGATTTGCAGCCACTAACTACTATACTATATATAAAATAGATAGACAACAAGGTTCTACTGTATAGCACAGGGAACTATATTCAATATCTTGTAATAACCTATAATAAAAAATATGAAAAGGAATATATATGTATAATTGAAACATTATGCTGTACCCCAGAAATTAACACACTGAAAACCAACTATACTTCAAGAAAAAAAAATTTTTAATAAAAACTAATTAAGCATCACTCCTTTTAAAGCTCTTTAAACTCAATTTTTAGTTAACTAAAATGTAATAGAAATGTTTTCCTTTTATTAACTTGTCGGTTGCTGAGCCATTCTGGCTCCATATGAGCTGTTCAGAGTAAGCACTCAGTCATGTGCAGGTTAATACTCTCCTTCCAGAACCAACAGAATGTAGTGAATACTGTAACAGTTCTTCCTTTACTCACCAGGCATTAAGGCTTTGAAAAAGTTTTGGCTGTCTACTATCTACTATCTAAGTGAAAAAGTTTTGGCTATTATCTATCCATCAAATACTTCAACAGTAATAGAGGAAGCCCTCTGAGACTCCAGAAGTTATTAACAGAAGTAACCAGGCAGCTCAACAGTCTTTTATCTACTAGGGTTCTTCCATTATCCAGCTTGTATTTACTGTTTTGCAAACACAGCAGTTCATCTTTATATATAATTCAATTCAGGTGCTACAAAGTCACACACTTACAGGTCTCTGTTAAATACAATGGTTCTCTAACACTTCCATTAACTAATAAATCAAAGAGATTCCAATCTACCATTTCCTTTGACTTTCTCCACAGAATATCAGTGCTTATAACCAAGCTTATTATATACCCAAGATCTCCATGGAGATTACATTTATGTCAATGGAAACAAATTAAAAGAGTTTTACGATACCAGCTGAAGAACACAAAAGTATTGTACCACATGGTAACTAGATTTATCATGGTGATCATTTTGAAACATATAGAAATACCAAATCTTACGTTGTGCACCTGGAACTAACATAGTATTACAGGTCAATTATACCTCAAAAATAAACAATTAAACAAACTCATAGAAAAAGAGATCAGATTTGTGGTTTCCAGAGGTGGGGGGCGGTTTGGGGGAAAGAGGAATTGAATGAAGGTAGTCAAAAGGTACAGACTTCCAGTTATAAGCACTAGGGGTGTAATTTACAACATAATAAATATAATTAACACTGTTGTATGTTATATAAGAAAGTTGTTAAGAGAGTAATTCTTAACAGTTCTCATCACAAAGAAAAAAAAAATCACTATTTTTTCCCATTACTTTAATTTTGTATCTATATGAGATGATGAATGCCCACTAAACTTAGTGTGGTCATCATTTCATGATGTATATAAGACAAATCATGCTGTACATCTTAAAGTTATATGGTGCTGTATATCAACTATTTCTCAATAAAACTGGAACAAAAAGGAAACAAAAATACAAAGATATTTTAACCAGACTAGGTCTGAGAGCCAAGACACGTGAAAAAAACACATTTCAAAATCGATACTTATCATTCTTGTGTATTTTTTGTCTCAAGGCCAATGCTTAACAATGAGTGCTCATTTATAGGGTTTATTTATAGATTTTATCCAAAGATAAAACCCCATAGTCATCTCATAACTTAATTTTAATACTGTCAGTCTCAGGCACTGACCCTATTTTCAACTTAATCACGAGCTAATAATTTTTTGGGGTGGTGGGGAGGTAATAAATACCAATAATTTTTAACAGTAATGAACCATAAAAGAACAAAAACCTAAATCTCAGAGCACCAAAAATGACATCAATTAAAACCAAATATTTATTTAATCTATCATCAACTCAATATATTAAAAACCTCCCATCTTTCAAAACTTTAATTTTCAATAAGTATAGGCCAAATCTCATGAAGTCTAAACTTATGGGAGGAATCCAAAACTTTAACATTGTAATCTCATAACAAACTGCTTGACAGGAGTGGCTTAGGCTGGTGATCTCATATAGAGATTTTGCTGCAACCCTATCTGTTATATGTAATGATATTACAGGAAAAAGTGTATGTCTCCTAAAGAGGCAGTACAATATAAGAAAATGTATAATACATATCTTACAATTAGCATACTGTTTGTTTCTAACTGGATACTCAAAACAGTTTATCCTATTTAATTGTTCAAATACCTCCAGTGAAATCTTTGAGTACTAGCAAATCCCTTCCTTATCTATATAATGCAAAAATAAAACAAGTCTCCATTAATGAGCTCATTAATGAAACCAATTAAATGGGCTAAAAAAGTTCATTTCTGTAATTGTGAAATATATACAAACAACTAATTTTCCACAAGTTATACCAGGCACTGTGAAGAATATAGCCATATATATAATTTTTATTCTTAAGGATTTTATAACTAGTCAAAGAAATAAGACTAGGAAAATGTAATGACAACTGGTAAATACTAACAAGTACATCACATGCTGAATGGTATACGATAGATAACTTTTTTGAAAATGTATTCTCTTGGAGGTATTTCAAGCTGCCTCAAGAACAAGAAAAAGGCAAAGGAGTAATTCCATTTTTTTAGACTTTTTTTTGGTTGTTTTTTTCCTGGGGGTGGTAGGGAGATTAGGCTTTTATTTATTTTTAATGGAGGTACTGGGGATTGAATCCAGGACCTCAAGCATACTAGGCACACACTCTACCACTGAATATACCCTCCCCACCCTAGTAATTCCACTTTTATTCATTTTATGAGGGCTTTAGGCAAGGGAAAAAAATCCTAATGCCAAGAACAAAATTTAAAACCATTAGAAAAAAAATACATACAGTGTAGGAGTCCAAGTAAGAATATTTCCATATTGTTTAAAAATAAAATATAAATGTAGATTTAAAAGGGTTCACAACATAAGTAGAACATTAAAGATAAAGGATGGTAGAGGGGGATTAATGAGAGGACAAAAGTGAATGAAAAGTTGAAATATTACGCACTTGTATATTATGTTTCAAAGACATTTGTTCCTATAAGGAATGTGTGACTGAGTCCCAATTCCAACTCTATCAATAGTTATATAACATTAAGTAATTTATACCAGTTTTTGGAGACTCAAAACAAACATGTAGTTTATCAGGTATCATAAAAAATAAAAATGCTGGGAGCCCTTTTAATAATGTTAAATATTAAGAAATAAAATATAAAGTATAATAATGTTTAAAAGAAGTTCAGGGAACAAACGCTAATAAATGTAAACTCCATTCTATACAGAATGAAACTAGAATTAGCTCCAATATAGACCTAAAAAGTTCTGTTAATAGGTGATGTCTTTTTTTATCTATTCACAAAGTAGAAATAATAATGTTTGCTTTTGGCTATGAAAAGTTTCAGCTTTTAGGAGGGTATCATTGATAAGTTTAAGATTTCTTAGAATTCTAATATAAGTATGAGATACATAATAGTATCATCTAAATATTTAACTGACATCATCACCTAAGGAAGTTACCCCCTTATCACTGTCCTAAAGAAAAACCTGTGAGATTATCACTTGATCTGGTTTAAATTTTAAGTTACAAAGCCATGATTTTAGTATTCAAAGAAAAAAACCATAACCAATCATTTGTTAAATACTGTGTGCCTATTATATTCCTGGCATTACGCTAGGCACTAAATAGATAGTGGAGACACCAAATCAGAAAAGGTCCCTGCAGTAACAGGGCTTACATTTTGGTACAGTTTTCTCCATTTAAAGGGTTAGACTGGGCTAGCATAAAAGCATACGAAGAAACCTTCACAAAGGCACAGATGGAGGAGAAATTCCTTCGTTGCTCAAGTACAAACCAACATGCTCAAACTTTTATCTGATTCTACATCCTTCCCCTGTGCAACCCACTCCTTTCAATAAATCTCTCTATAAATACTGAGTATCGTCTATGTGATGGAAGGAAGGGTCAAGGAGGGAGGACAAGCACCATTCAAAATTACTGACATAAACCAAAACCAAAAACAGAAAAAAGCAATTATTTGTCCTTAATAACCTCACCCCAAGACCTAAAATGGTGTGTTCCCAACTGCATAGTTTTAGCAACCAGTTCCAGGAACTCTACATCCCTTTAAAAAGTGTCTGGGTATCTACCAGTCAACTGATTACCCCTGTTATAATGGCAGCAAAATACAGGTGGCTATCCAAAAAAATAACAGCTACATTTTGGAAAAAAATCAAGTATTCTTTCCCATCATACAATAGCTAGAATAATTTACAAACTGGAAAGATTTCCCTGTATTTTGTTTTGGTTTGGTTTTTTGGGGGGAGGTAATTAAGTTCATTTATTTATTTTTTTAATGGAGGTACTGGGGATTGAACCCAGGACCTTGTGCATGCTAAGCACACACTCTACCACTGAGCTGTACCTTCCCCCTAACTGAAAAGATTTCAGCAAACAGCTGAAGAACACTTACTTCTGTTCCAATTCCAGGTTGCACGCCAGAGTATACACTGTCTGGTGGAGGACCACCATACTTCCTCTGTCCTGTGGTTACATCCAGGGTATAACCAGTCCTCTCAAGCAAGGCCTAAAGATAATTTTATGTAATTATTTATACTTGAATATTAAATACCACACACACAAATCAAAATATTAATCTTTTCCAAAAGGTTCCCCAACATCTTAGGCTACATATTTTAGTTAGGCCAAAAAAAAAAAAAATCACACTGGTTCCTCTCACACATGTTGCTCCTACTTTTATTTCTCCTTTCCATACATTTAATGGAAAGAATTACAGGCAAATTGTCTAAGCACACACCACTTTTTTGTTATGAGAAAAGAGAAAAGGGGAAAGGATAGTTAAAACTCTAACATAAGCTGACCTCAGGCTACCATTCATACCTATGTATCACAGTATTTCTCATTTTGTACCCCCTCTGCATCAATTAGGTTTTTTCATTAGTTGCTCCCTTCACGTATCATACTTACATCCACCAATGACTCTTTTCAAATAAAATGTTCTCTAGCCTTAAGAAATCTGAAGTCCTACCTTTCATGCAGCTTCTCTCATTTACTATTTCTCACATCTTCCTACTCTGACTTTCTATTGTACTCAAATAATTTAACCTTTATTTTACTTGATCCTTTTGTTTTGTACTCCTGCTATACCATAAGCTCCATAAGAGCCAGACCATTTCTCACACAGCCCAGACTCAAAATATTTGGCAAATACCAAATGAATATACTCTCAGGTTTCAAAAAACAAATAAAACCATGTTTTCTGATTTCCAACCTTCTTCACATTATATGAGGTAATAAGAGGAATCATAGAAAAAAGATAATGTACTTGCCCTTAAGAATTTGTATATATATGAAAGGCCTACAGAACAAAGACACAATGGAAAAAAAGAAATGCAATCTACCTAAAAAGGGGAGAATTTTACACTTCAGGTTCTAAGAGATTTTAGACATCAAGTTCAGTAGTTTTCAAAAATATCTTTGGAAGAACCCTGAGATTCCAGTTATCTTAGACCCTCCATTTTCCCACCTTTGATTATTTTAACTATA
The DNA here is from genome assembly GCF_036321535.1 of Camelus dromedarius. Taxonomy (NCBI): domain Eukaryota; kingdom Metazoa; phylum Chordata; class Mammalia; order Artiodactyla; family Camelidae; genus Camelus; species Camelus dromedarius. The sequence goes on along the minus strand of NC_087449.1, from coordinate 55,052,180 downwards.
GAAATACACGTAATATATAACACATACACATAATATGTATACTACATATTTACATGCTACTTGTATAATGTGTAATGTACACATATTACATACATAATACACACCTTATCAAGAGCAAATAGCCAGCTTTATGAAAATAATATAGACCTATTCAATGAACAGTAATAAATTAAAAAAAAACAACCATTACATCAAATAGAATTTTCACCTATTATTTAAAAGACATAAGAATGGGAGTATGCCTTTTTACAGATGAGGGGGAAAAGATACAAAGGCAGTCTATATAAGCTAGTTATATGACAAAAAATATGTTATGTTCCTTGTCTAAAACAAAACTATACAAACTTCAACATTAAATAAAACAACTATTTCAAACTGAAAGGTCTATCACTGCAGCAAAACATCAATATCCATTTAACTAAGGTGTTAGGATCACTGGGCTTTTAACTAATAAGCCCTATATTTACCTTTCAGAGCAGTTTATCTACATAATAATAATAGTAGCAGTAGTAGTGATAATGACAATGGCTCATAGTTATACTGTTCTTCCTACATTCCAGGTATTATTCTAAACACTTGATATATCTTAATTCCTTTAATCATTCCAACAACTCTATGAGGTAAGTACTATTACCATTCCCAGTTTACAAACAAAAAAACTGAGGTAAGTAAGAATTCAGAAAGAGGAAGGCAGTTATAAAAAAAACCTCTTCTGAAAGAGAAAAAGACACAAACTGCTTGGAAAGAAACTGAACCAAGAGTCATGATCGAATCCATCCAAAAACACTTACTGGAAGTATCAGTAAATATATATCAAAAGGAATAAGGGAGTGTGTATTTAGGAATTTTCACCAAACATACAGTTAAACATTGTTCCAAAAATTCTTCTTATGTAGTTTCCCCTATATTATCTCATTTCCAAACAACAGGGTTTTTTTTTTAAGTGCAAGAAAAGCTTCTTCTAGGAAACATGAAAAGAAGCATTTGATCACATTAAAATTAATTCACTTTCACTACAACCATTCAAGTCAAGTTTTACCTTGATTTTTGCTTCATCAGGCCCCTTTGTGGACTCTTGCACTTTGCTTCCCTGTTTCTCTCTTTGCCTGTAGGTCTTCATAACTCCACATAAAAATGCACTTTTGTTCTAGAACAGCCAAGTCATTCAATGAAAAAGAATCACCAGAATTGTTGAAGGGTCAAATACATAATCAAATATAAATTTCAAAAGACCAGAATTTTAACAAAATATTTACTCATTTATTCACTCAACAAACATTTGCTGAGTGCTTAATATGTGCCAGAGGCTGGAGCAGATAGCAGTTAAAGACAGACAAGACCTCAGCGAACTTACCTTCTCCACTGGCAAAATTCTTCTATTTGTTGATATTTAAATGCATCTGGGATATTTTTGCCAAATGTCCCAAAACTATCCCTCCCACCTACGTTATTTCCCTCCAAGATAATAAAACAGGATCAGATAGCCCAAAAATGTTACAAAGGAGTGGGAGACTTTTACTTTACACCTATGTTTCTGAAAGCTCTTTGCCATGCAGATCTTTTTCTTTAACTTTTTAAAAAAAAGTAGAGGTGGTCACAAACAAAAGAAATCACTTCTCCAGAGGAAAAAAGGTAACAGTAAAACAATTTCAGATCATTAGCTGTTCAAAGACATTTCAGAATGATGACCTTACCTGAACATGTGATAAGTCACTTTCCTTGAATTGCTGTAGTACAGACAGAGCTCCTTCTTCATTAAATTCCCTGAGAGCATCAATTGCTCTTTCATCAAGATCGACATAAGCTACCAATCCTAAAAATTAAATTGAAAAGGGGGTAGCATTATTGCAACAAAGGGGATAACCTAAACTGTGCTATCAATGTTTAATCAAGAATTGTTACATTCAATACTATCACTAACTACATTCTCATTTAACTATATGCATATAGGCAGCTATACAAATACTATATACTATATACAAAGGTCAAGATTACAAATATGAAAAAAGATAAAATGTCAATACCTATAAACACGAATTTCAATCCCCACACCCCACAAAAAAAAAAATCCTAACCCCATTTCCCACTCCCCAAAAGGTTTAAGTCTTGGACGTTAAATCTGATGTACACACTGTACTATAGATTAAGCATTAATATAACAAGTTCTGGTTATGCTGGAGTAGTAAGAACACATTGTATTTCCCAAGGATCAACCTTCAAATTATATGCACTGTTGAAGTTGATGCTAACCACACAAGAAATGGGGAAAAAAATGAGAGAACCACTTTTACTAAATAATTCTTTCCACTCTCCAAAGTGTCAAAGGCTTTCCCTCCTTAGCACCAAAGATAAAATGAAATGCATTTGTTTATCTGAGCATCTACTTTGCTGCAGTCAGAATGTGGAAAGGCATAATTTTAAGCTTTTCTATAAATGCAAGTGCAGCTTGATTAATCAATTCTGAAATTCATATTTTGAAGCATTTTTTGTTCTTCTGAAGTGTCACACAGATTTTTAAAGATGCTGTGGCATTCACAACACTGTCAACAATGACAATTTTTTTAAATGGCATTAAAAGGACTTTACTATGGACTTATGACAAACTATACAGAAAATATATGCACTGTATTCTATACATGTAGCATATTTAACTGCACACAGAACATCTACTGAGTTTAAATATAATTTAAGTCTGTTAAATTCTATAGTTCTCAAAATATTTCAGAATTGATCCAATGTAAAGTGGAAATATTTGGCAGATTAAAACCCCCAAGTCCATAAGAACATCAAAAGTGACTACATTTTGGTAAAGCCAAAAAGAACTTTATTCCATACAGTAAATATACTTTAAATAAATTTAATGTCACTTGCAAAGTTACCTTAAAAAATGTTGCCATGATTTATTTTAAAAGCTCAAAATGAGCATGCCTAAATAATTGGACTTTCCTTACTTAAATACTCCATACCACCACCCAAAGCCACAACTCAGGATACCCATCAATCCTGTTATCAATCCAACTCTACACCCAAACCATCCACCTCTTATCAATAACAAAACACTTAGAGAGCATCTCTAAGCAGATCACTGCCAATTCTCTATGGCAGAATGTCACGGAAAGTTCCTGAGGAGTGATTTTCAAAGGGGACCATCATCCAGGAGTCATTGTGAGAAGTCATTTTTATGTCTAAAATTATCCTGAGCTTCTCAGATTAAAAAAAATTTTTTCAAGGACAAAAAAACATATATTTGTTACTATGGTACTGAAGACACATTTGTGAGACAATTCAATTCTCACTCCCAGAATCTGGATAGGCACACAAAACACAGGTAGAAAGTTTCCATCTATTGCCCCAAAGGGGGAGGAGGACACATTTATTTATGAACAACACTCCCTAAGGGTAAATATTTCTCTCCCTCTTTAGAACTTCAAACCACTTACAACAACCATATTAAAATGTTCAAATTTGCTTAAGCACTTAACCATGGGACTCTCAGATTAAAAAAAAAAAAAAAAAAGCAGCTGTTACAAACCAAACACTTCCAAATTACTGAGATGTGGATTTCTGTCTATTAGAAACTAGACAGGCCACAAACTCAAGGAGTCTAACATTTATTATCATTTCAGACAGTCTAACTAGACCTCTTATTATGCCACCTAATCAGACCTAAGCTGATTTAACAATCACTTTAAGAAACTGGAAGTAGAAAGTAAAAGCAAATGATGACTGATTTAGATTAAGAAAAAACTGTAAAATTTGGTATGTTGAAACATTTTAATTGGTGGTACATCTAAGACAAATTGATGTACTGTTTGTTCTGAAACAACTAAGACTGCATATTCAACACTAAGAAGGCTTCAAAATAATGAAATAAGAATATCAAAGTCAAACCCAATATGCTCTCAATGAAGGGAAAGTAACATTCAGCTCTACATAGATCAGAAACAATAAGTAATATTTAACCTTAAAAAAATCTATAAAATTCAAAGTGGTTTGCCCTCACTTTCATAACCAGTCAGAAACAAGAAATGCATATTATACCTGTCTGAAATATTTCATCAAGTCTTTCTGCCACCTTCTGTGGGAGGCCTGCCTCTATCAGTGTCTTGTAGTGTTCTGTGTGAGTTACACTGGAAGTATCCATTGGTTCTTCCTCTTCTTTTAACTGTACCGCATTACCATTCACCTGATTAGCCATTTTATTATGCTGCTGGAAAAAATTCAGGAGCTATATTACATTAAGCCAGAAATAACTAGTTTGTAGGACAATGCATGATTTATCTAAACTAATCTGTATACATGCTGCTAATAACCTCTATCAAAATAATATCTTGATGCCTTTTGTGATGTATCTGACCTAAATTTGCAATAATAATCCTGTAAAACCATAGAATATGTACATGGAAGCATTATATCTTTAAGGAACTTCATGTACAGTAGGTTAAATAGAGGCTTGAGTTAATGAAAACAGCTGTTGTGTCCTGATGAGAATATCAACAAATCACTACAAAATCCTCAAAAGCCCCTCAGCTCTCAATTCTTATAGTTTAAAAGTTTGGTTTAAAAACAGAATGAACGCCCACAGACCACTTAATCAAGGTTCAAGGACTTTCAAAATTTCCTAGCTCTGCTTCAAATCCAAGATAGTAAAATAAATGCCCTGTTGTCTCTAGTTCAACATGCTGGTGGTTTGGGTTTTCTCCACCTCACTTAAAACAAAACAAAAAAACAAAACTTGACATTAATTTTTGTTCTAAAATTAATTTGCTATTCCCATTCACAGATTTAAAAGAAAAAATGACCAGGTTTAGAAGCTAAACAATTGTTTTAAATCCATATAAAATAAAAACTGAGCTACAGTTGAGGTTACTTCTTTAAAAAAAAATCATGAGTATATATTGAATTTTTTGTATCAGTAAAATAAAGCTGGAAAACACTGAAGAACAGACAACTAACTTCTTCTAAATAGTTTCAACAAACATTACCTAATTAGGATAAACTTAGGTCAAGTGTCTCAGATTAACCCACCCAAATCATTTTGGGTGTTCAACCTGTATGCAATGCTGAAATGGACCAACTCCCTGAAGAGATATTAAAAAAAAAATACAAGGCCAGTCTCTATCCTGTCTCCTCAAAAGACAGGGAATTAAAGTGCATTTGTCTGTGCTGAAATGATAATGTGATGAAGATAACAAGCAGCAGAATAAAGACAATGCAACAAATACTGAAATAAAGGACATGAAGGTGGATCTCAAGGAAAATCCTACTTTTCTTCATGAAACTCAAGATACCTAGAAGCTATAAAGAAAATACAAGTTTCCCAAAAAAGCACTAAAACCCATAAGATAACCACACTTCCAGATTGCTTATCCAAACACCACGCAGATGCACTAGGTGCAGTTTTGACTTAAAACAACTTCATTTCAAAGTCCACTGATGTTTAATAGAAGTTAATTAAAAAAAGGGGGGTGGGGGGGAAGACTGAGAAGGAGGTAATAGTAGGAAGAGAGGAAGATGCAGAAAGGGTTACTCTGAAAATGAGATAAACAATATCATGACTTCTTATGATTACAAAACATTATTAAGACTTAGTAACCCAATAATGTCTATACAGACGCGGACTCCGTGGTTAAACTCTGGATGGATAAATGTTTCTCAAGGCAAACCTCAAATTCTGATGAACTGGCAAAAATGAAAACATTCAAAACTGGCACACTTTTGATCAAGAAACTGCCTACAGTATAGGACGAATAGTTAACTGATTAGTACAACCTATTTCTATACAGATGCATCCTCAAGTCCAAAAACCTCTTTGTGAACATATAGTTGTTGTCCATGCTCCCCCACTCCCAAATATGGCCGTAAATAAGATTATCAGAACTCAAAAGTTCTGTTATCACAAGACTCTTACAGTATTGTACCTGGGAATACTATTAGTCACCGAAAGAAAGCAAAATGTTAACAGAAAACTTCAATGAACATCTGTTAAGGTGGTATTTTTTTTAAAGTATATGTAAAGCAAAAAGACAAGTTGTGTATTAAGCACAAGATAAAAATACGTTATGATTACCATTCATTGCAAAGGCTCTCTACAAGTTGATGCGGAAATCGGTCGAAATTAAAAAAAAAGTCTGTAAACTTTCACAACAACAAAAAACCGGTAAAACTATTGGACTCTAGAAAATAAAACCCTTCAGATCAAGGAAAAACTTCTTCAAGTCAAATACAATGTGCTTATTTTAAAAGACATTCATGTCATATGAGACCATTTTAAACTCTTGTGTCAATTCAATACAATGCCACACAGCCAAACCATATTTCTGGATGCAGCAAATATACTAACGTGACTGAAGTCATTTGCTCTAAAGATTTTTGCAAAAAGTAGAAATTTAAATAAGGACTGCTAGGAGATTTGGGAAGTCTGGCACTAGCTCCTCCCTGACTTTTTCTGAACATCTCGTGCAAATTCTTCACATTAAGAGACCGACTTTAAAAGAGCCAACGAAATGAAAACTAACGGTTATCTCATGGCTTAGGAGTGTCAAGCCCGTATCCTACGACTGACTCATGAGACATAAATCCAGCCTCTGGAGGACAGCAAAAATTTTAAACAGGTAGTGTGAAAGGACTGAACCCTTCAAGAACCCCATGACTTTAAGTTTTAAATGTTGGCAATACGGTTTCTACCGCAGAAGAAAAAGAATCGCCTTTCCAATTTAGTACGCCTATGACATTCTTTGAATTATGTATCTCAGGTGCCACTCGAAGCCTAAGTTTCATGGCCTCTAGTAGTCATTTTTTCCTTCAAATCTCGCCTCGCAGCATGCAGAATGGGGGAGGGGAGGGAGGCTTCCTACATAAACCGGCCTTTCGGCCTTTGCTTCATACAAAAGTTTTCTCCCGGATCAGGTCACCAGGGGTTAGCATCCCGCCCTCTGCCTACCCCACCCCCGATGCCCGTCCCGATCATCAACACATCCCACTCGTGGCTGGGCCGGCTGAAACGCGAGCGAACGGCTCCGGCGGGGAGAAGCGAGGGGGCCGCGGGCGCCTCAGGCCGCGTGGAGCGGAGGGCGGAGGCGGGAAAATCGCGGCCGACACGGCAGGCCGCGCGGAGGACACTCGGCGGGCCAGACAGCGCGGGCAGGGGGTTGGAGGGGCGGGGGGAGGATGGGCGAGGGCGAGGAGGCGCCTCAGCGGGGCTAGGCCCTCAGCTGCGCGGCCGGACGAGGCCGAAGCCGCCCCCAGCCCATCCCCACCCCCACCCCGGGGCCTCGGACCGAAAACGAAAACTGGGGACAAGGCGCCGAGCCCGGGCCGGGCCCGGTAGGGTCGGATCGGGGCTCCCGGCCCCTCCCTCGGCGGGCTGGCGCGAGACTCACCAGGGCAGAGCTGGGGCCGGCAGCCAGGCCCGTGAGAATCAGCGCGAGGCGCTTTGAAAACGACTAGAAATGGCGCGCGCGCCACCCCTCCCCCCCCACAGACGGAGACGCGATCCCGGCAGCACACGGGGTTTCCCGGAACTGCTTCCAGGGACTCCGAGAAGCCGGGCAATCACTTCGCGCGGGCAGCTGACGGGCAGCTCAGACGACCAGTAGTAGCGAGAAGAGGCGCGCCACGCCGGATGACTCTGGAGCCAATCGATGAAGCCGTCGGCTGAGCCAATGAGGGAACTCAGCGCCGCCGGCTGGGGCGCCTCCGGGGCGGGGGTAGGAACACAAAGGGGTCTTTGGTGATGCCTCGGGTGGAGGCGAGGCTGCGGGGCACCAGGCCCAGGAGGGCCGAGGCCCCTCCCTCTTCGTCTGCTGCCGACGCGAGGCCGAAAAACTAGGCCTCGCGACGCTAGGCCGCCTCCGGAACCCCGCCCCCTACCGTCCGCGCCGGTCTCTCTCAGCCGCGGCCCTCCCGCCCCTTCGCCGGCGTCGCAGCGCCCGTAATCCCCCCGCGAGCCGTCGCCGCTCGCTCCAGACACGCCCACCGCCACGCGGTCCGGCCTCGGTCTAGGTCATCTTTTAGGCTCCGGTTAGAACACAGTTTAAGGATTTGGCTCATCCGTTTTGTTGGGAGAATTGCTTCGCGTAGAGAATCAGCCCTTGGAGCGCTCAGAAAACTGCATCCTTGCCTCCACACATCCTTCGTTAGGAGCAGCTCAGAATGTGAGAGAATTCGCTAAAGTGGACATTACTCAAGAGCAGTGTTACCTACAAATGACGGAGCAGAGACCTTTTTTCACAGGGTTTGGCGCTAATTAATATTCATAAAGTAGATAGGGCAGGTATGTATGTGTGTGTGTGTGTGTGTGTGTGTGTGTGTGTGTGTGTGTGTGTGTGTGTGTATATATATCTACGAAGCCAAAAGAGATGTGCAAGGAGAAGGGCTAATTCCCAAAGGAGACTAATTCCCGTTATTCCTAAACATTTCTCACCGTCTACCTCTGCGGTTTGTTCCCTGTCCTCGCCTTAGTCCAAACCTATCTCATCACACAGCCCTTCCTTCCCTACCCCAACCTCCAACACCCCATCCCTCTCTGGGAGTGGAGGAAATCAAGCAGTGGTCTGCAAGATTTCCAGATACCCTTTGAGGATCATTTAAATTTCCCAGAAGCAGTCAACCGAAAATTAATTATTGGAAACCCACGTGCCCGGTACCGAGCTAAATATCTGGGTGAACCTATCGTTTGTATTATGGGGTGTGAAACTTACACAAATGCTGGGATCCTTAAAAATAGTGTAAAACGACGAATACAAACTTAAGAGTCTTGGGTCTGGTGAAGGGACCTTGAAGCTTAAACTTTATTAGTTTCACATAAATCTGCCTCTAGCTCAAGGGTTCTTAACCTATTTTTGCCATTCGACAGTCTGGTAAAAGTTGTGGCTCTTTAGGGTTTTAAATGCATAAAATAAAATAAGCATTACAAAAGAAACTTTGCGTTGAAATATAGTTAGGAAATGCATTTTAAAAACAATTTAATGCTCTTGGAGCAGGTCAAACAACTACTGAAATTTTAAAGCAATGAGAAGGTATTTCAAGGAATTCTGTAACCATAATGCGGTATAAAAATGTCTGTGATTCCTATTGGTGACAGAGTGAAAGGTACTGCTAATTTGTGGTTTTTTCCCTACATTCACAATGGGGAAAAATGCTTAATTTCATTAGGATATTAGTGAAAATCAAGATGTTATTTTTTTTTCCCTTCCAGGCTGAAGGACCAGTGAATGCTAGTCTAATACTCCTTTAAGTCCATTTAACACAGGATAAGAACCCCTGGGCTGGATACTGTAATTCAAGTGATTCTATTACCCAAAATTCTCTGAGTTACTGTTTCAAATATTCAGCCATATAGTCCTTTTAAGTGTACGCCACCTTTTCAGACCATATATCTTGATTTTTTTAAATTTGGAAAATACGGTCATCTGAGCTTTACATTTCAAAAACAGTTATGTGTGTGTGTTTGTATTTGTGAATGCAATATTCCACAAATATTTGTTGCATGCCCTCTACATATAAATCACTGTTTTGAAAGTAGGGAATGTAAAATGAATAAGACATAATCTTTGTCCTCTAAGAGCTTATATTCTAGCTGACAAGGCAGGACAAGGATACAAGTAAACATAATAAATATGAGTTGCTAGGGAGAGCTCTGGCTATATCTCTCATCTTTTGAGATTAGGTAATACAGTGCAGCCAGACCACTCCACAACCCTTTCCTGTCACAGACCAAATCTATGGTCTCAGCTGGTATGTCAATGAACAACATGCTTTTGCTTCTTAAACGATTACAGGGCACCAGAATATTCAAATAGAAGCTCTGACTTTTACTACTTATAACCTGAAGTTGTACCAAAGAATGTTTAAAATTACCAAACCTTTCTACTGGATCCTTAGATTAATCTTCATCTTACTCGTCCCTTTCATGATGCTAAAAGAACTATTTAGTCTATTCCTCAGACTCCAAACAAGATTACATCAATTCAGCCTTTTCAAAATGCCCTCACTTGCTACTAACAAGATAAAGCCATCCCAGCCACAGTTCGAAGTCACAGGCAGCAGAAAGGAAAAAAGAAAGCAAGAAAGGGGAGAGAAAAATGGAAAATGAAGAAATATCATGAGTAGAATGTTAGTGGAAAGGGCATCCACAACCAACCCTTGTTAACATTTAGGTACCAAGAGGCCTCTACTCAGCTTTACTTGAAAACTTCGATTCTATTTTGATTTCTCCTTTGTCAGGTACAACTGTATTTTCTTCATCACACTTTAATAATTTTTCTTATTTTAAGGCACTTTCCAGAATGGTAGTGCTCCAATCAAGACTGGCCAGAGCTGAAGACTGTCTTTCATTTATACCTCCTAGGAGTATGCTTCTTTTAAAAAATGAAGCAGCATATGAATGACTTGTAATAGCTTGTAGTCAACTTACCCTAAGACCTTATTGTATTCCTGCTTTATCATCATTTTTTGCAGTATTTTTTCTTTTGAAGATTATCCTAGCCAGCCCATTGAATTCCCGTCTAGTTCTCAAATTCATCAAGCTGTTTTAAAATGGAAAAAAAGTTTCTCCATCTTAGTGACACAATGTTTTAAACAATAATCACTACCATTTACTGAACTCCTACTTGATGTCTAGTGTTTTGCATAATCTATTGCTGATCGTTACCTGAAACCTTAAAGGCTAATAATACTACCCCATTTAATTGAGGAATCAGGCTCAGAGAGGTTAAAACATTTGTTGAAAGCCACACAGGTGAACTAAGACTCAAACACAGTTTTGAGCTACTTCACCAAGCTCCATTTCAATTAAAGTCTTAGTGTTGGCAGATTCTTCACTTGTAGAGATATTTTTACGAGTCAAAACATCACCATTGTCAATCTGATGAATAAGTTAGAAAATACTATTCAGAGCCCAAAGAAAACTGTGATGTAAGATAAAATGAGAACATTTTCCTTACATGGTTTGCAAATCGGCTTTGCAATGCAATTTGAACATGTTCTGAGAAATGACAGTTTTAAGAACAAAACTGTGGCCTCACAAGGTATCACCATTGTGGAACAACAGTCCTTTGGGTAGCTTTGTTAGAAAAGACAATGTCTCATAGAGATTATACCTATATGGTCATCATAATACTAGTTAACATTTGTTAAGCACTTACCATGCTATCTCATTCGATGCTCACAATATATGAGGCAGGTACCGAAAGGTATCATCTCCCTTTTGCAGATGAAGAAACTAATTCCCATGTCACAGCTGAGACTCCAACTCTGGTGTAACTCCAAATTTCAGTCTCATAATCATTACGGTACACAGCCAGGAGAGAGAAATCAAAACCAGTAAAGTTAAACCTCTGTCTTTTTAAGACTTCATATTTCCAAACCTGATGTTGTTAGCCTGATTTTGAAATTCTTCTTGTCCTTTTTTTTTTTTTAATCAGTTTTCTTCTCACCTTGAGTTCTGTTGAGGGAATATTAAAAAAAAGAAAAAGGGAAAAATTGGAAAAGAAAGGTAGCAAAATGAGCTCTCCTTTCCAACCTTCCATTTCCTCAATCAAACTCAAGAAAGCAAAAATCAACTTTCAAGTCCAATTAGGATTGTTAAATTCAGCTTAAGAGTGATGAACACTTGGTTTTATGGAAGAATTTAACACATTTTTCTGCTTAGCAACTGAAGGATTCCCTGGAGACTTACCACCAGGACCTTGGTGCATCTACTCACTGACACTGAACTCCGCAGCCGCAGAGAGACAGGCACAGGCAGCGGCAGCAGCTGCCGCCTAAATTCCAGAAATCAAATTCTAGGAGACTGTTGAACATAACATTTTGTCCATTGAGTTCTAATTATTTTAAAGCTTCCCTATAGGCAGACAGAAGAGTTATATGCGGCAAATCTTTTAGGAAGGGTTACTGTAAGCTTTTAACCAAAATCCAGTAGAATTATAAGTATTATTACTCATATTCAAATATACCATTATACAAATCAGATTAAACAGGGATTGTGAGTCCTTCTCCCTCAGTATAACTTTTGTTTTGAAAATGTGATAAAATAGTATGAATTGATTATAAATAGAGTATGTGTATATAACTGAATTCTCATTACCCTTAAAATAGCCATTAGAAGAATGGGGCAAGTGATCTCTAATTATTAATAGTGACAATAATGTAATACCTAGTGCTTGCATGGAGCTTCTCCATTTACAGAATTTCAAATACAGTGTCTCAGTAGACATCTACTACATTTGGACATCTTGAAATGTGTCATGCCCTTGGCCCTGTGACTCTCCTCTCCTGATTCTTCTCTGGATTCTATAATACTTCCTCCTAGGCCCCCTCCTCTGTCCATCATTACCTATTGGTGTTCCCAGGATTCCATCCTTGATGCTGTTCTCACACTCCATCAGGGCCATCCCTTTTCACATGGTTTTCACTAATTTCCATACCAGCTGTCCCCATTTCTTTATCTACAGGTGCATTTTGGGTCCTGAGCTCTGGACTCGTATTTTCAACTACCTGCTGGGCATATGAACATGTGTTTGGATGTAACAGTTTCTTCAAATGCCACAACTAGTCTCTAAAGATGGTTTTTATCTCCCACCATTTGCCCCCTTCCTCACTGAGCCCCACCCACCTCAACCTGGTGGGTTCCTCCAGTTTGCCATCCGCTGCCTCAGCACCTTACATTTGCTCTTCAGTAAATTAAGTCCTTAGAACACTCTCCCCCAGGTATCCTGACAACTCATTGAGAACTGTGCTCTAATGTCACCACTGTAGAGAGGCTTTCCTTGACCATCCTCTCTAAAATAGCAGTTCCCCTTCACTCCCCTTCCCTTACCCTTTCTTTATTGCACTTGTTACCTCCTGACGTTATGTATGCCTTTGTTTATTGTCCATCTTCCCTACAGAGTGTAAGTTCAACAAGGGCAGAGTCTTCGTCTCATTCAGTCCTCTGCCAGGTACACTGTTGGTGTTCAACAGATTATTGTTAAATGACTTAAATTGCTTGTATCCTTTACCCCAGATTCCTCCTCTTTGTGTGTTGTGGTTCCATTCACAGCATACTCATCCATCCAACACATTATTCACCTCAGAAATCTGGATATCAAAGGTTCTGACTCTGTATAAGTCACTGGTGGAAACAGTTGATAGTATGCCTGGACGCTAGGACTAGGACTGGGGCAAGAGTACTGAGGAAAGTCTGCCCCCTTCTTTTCCTACTCTGGCTTTGTCCTCTTCCAGGGGGCCCTCATGTCCACATGTGTGGCTGCAGGTCCAAGTTCTGTCCATCCTCCCAAACCAAGGGCTGTGGGTACACACATGCAGCTTGGTTTGCCCTGAAGAGAACACACCTGAGGAAGATGCACCCTGTATTGAGAGCCTGCCTTGCAACATGTCTCCAAAGTTGCCATAATGTCTATTCCTAGATAATCCTCCAAAGATGACAATGACTCATCAAGTGCAGGAGCATCAGGGGCAGGTGAGTTTATCCCAGCTTTACCTTGGGAGGGGGTGTCTTCCATAGGTCACATTGCCTCTGGGTGCCTTTTTCCTCTTGCACTGGGCCCCACCAGATAAGCAATGACAGAATACCTATGGTTTCCACAGAATTTATGAATAGCTTGTGTGGTGACAAATCAGAAGTGAGGTCACCAGTCCTTCTGAAGGGAATGAAGTTTATATATATTCTTTCATTTATCCAGAAAATATTTCTTGCCTGCCTACTCTAAGTCAAACATTTGCTAGGAGCTGAAGATACAATGGTGAGCAAGACACAGTGATTTCAGGAATATCAAAGTCTCATGGAAGAGAAGAGAAAGTAAATAGGCAATTACAAAACTGGGATAAAATGGTTTGACTGGGATAAACCCAGGGGACACTGAACAGGACACTGATCCAGTCTTGTGGGATGAGGAGAAGGTTCCCTAGAACAAGTGAGGTATGAGACCTGAAGGAAGAGGAGGAGTTGCCCAGAAGAGTGGCGAGAAAGAGATGCAGCTTGGAGAGTGTTGCAAGTGCAGGGAGTGCAGAGACCTGAAGCTGAGGAGGGCAGCAGAGGCCAGACCACGATGCCCTCCTCCTAAGCCACACTGACAGAGCCTGGTTCACTGTGTGCTGCTGGCAGTGGAAAGAATGGGGAGGTTTTACACACAAGAGTGGCATGAAGGGATTTGCCCTTCAGAAAGATCATTGTAGCTGCAGCAAAGAGTAGGTGGAAGATGGCTGAAAACAGAGACTCATTAAGAGGTTGTTTCAGTAAGCAAGATGTGGCTTGGTGATTGATGGTCTAAATAATTGCAGCTAATATTTTGAGCCCCATTACTTCATTTAATCTTTATAACTATGAGGCACATATAATCATCCCCATTTTACAGATGGGAAATCCAAGGAACAGAGAAGCTAAGTAAGTTGCCCAAGGTCACATGATAAGTGGTGGCAGTAGAGAGGAGAGCACGTATATGGCTTTGAGAAATATTTAGGCAGTGGTATGGTCATGACTGAAAGTAATTATTTTAACTGATTTTCATTATGGATTTTGGGCAGATGGCTAAAGGAGAAGGAGTCAAGTATGATATGCAAGTTTCTAGCTTGGATAACTAGGCAATGACTATATTAGGAAATACAGGAGAAAGAGGGGGAGGGGTGATAGAACACAGTGGTAAATTCAGTTTGGGGTTTGCCTGGCTAATTTCCAAGTGGAGATGTATACAAGGCAGCTGCAGGGGCTGGTGTGAAACTCAGAGATTTTTGATGTCCTCAGCCTCAGTCTCTCCCAGAGGGAAAATCAAAAGCAGCTTTGAGAAGCTGAAAAATGATACAAACTTTGAATATGAAGCATTTAGGAAAACAGATGATACAATGAGATTAGCCATGAAACTATTTTAGGTCACTACAGGGTGATTTTCTTCTATTTTACTCATCAGTTGTCTTTCACTAACAACCTTTTATCTTGAAGTCTCCTACAGATAAGCAGGGCCCAGTCAGCTATTCCACTACACACATGGGTATCTAACCAAAGCTTTAAAGACTCCATTTCTCCCAGAGCACAGGAACTCCATTTCCAGGAGGAATACTAACTTTCAAAACACGAGGGAACCATTTAACAAATTATCATTTCATTGGACTCAGTGGTGTCCTAATGGCCTGGAATCACCGCCCTTCCAATGGCTAGCCTCCTAGAGAAAACTTACACAGAAGGAAATCTGCCTGTTGTAATGACGGCGAAATATTAACATATTAAATATCCTGAGGGGAAGGTTCCAGGTGAGCTTCTCCAGGTGAACTGGTATTTTCCTTGAACCAGTTTTCCTTCCCAGAAATAAAAAATGCAGAACATGAAGAAAGGAGAAAAAGAATTTTTAAAAATATTTGATAAAATCTCTTTCTTTTACAAGTCGTGGCTATAGGGTTAATTGAAATTTCTTTCATATTTGTATTCTTCTCCAGTTTAAAGCACTTCCACTCCCTCTGTCTAAACTGGTTTTCCATTTAAAAAAAAAGGTTTCATAAGAAAAAATAACTTGTAAGTAATTTGAAAATTGTGGCCACACCCTGGTAGAACATAATCACTGCCTTAGGCAGACTTAGGCAATTATGTCTTGAATAGAGAGCCTTTGACTGTTTCTAAGCGGTATCTCTGTTCTGGGATCCTTACACTAATTTAGTAGAAATTGTTTTAGTATTCTTAGCAGATACCCAAAAATATCTCCTTAAAGCAATATGGCCTCTTCTCCTTTTTCCGTTCATTTTTTTTTTTTGACTTTTGTTTCTGTCTCCAAAACTGAGTCACTCACACCAAGTATTTCCACGTTGCTTTGCCACCAGCCTAATTAATCTTCATAGGAAACTGTTCAGGTTTTTGCATCATCTGAAAATACGGTAATATCCAGAGAGCTCACCAGTGTGTGAAGATGCTGTATTCCCAAATTTCCACAGGAATATCTATACAAATGCATCAGTAGAAAAACAACTGTGCCCAATTTTAATGAATCTGATGAAAAGCCATGTTATGAATCGGTGCTGCATTACTAAAATAATTCTCAGTTTTTGATTTTAAAAATTACACTTTTAATTATAGAATATTGTTAGAATAATACAGATGTAGATAGACACTAGAATAACTGTGACCAATACCGTAAGGAAAACTGCTCTACATACTTGTTCACTCACTCTCCACAACCATAGAAAACAGGCACAATGTGTTCAGGTTGTGTGCAGAAGCAGCCAGAGACTTGGGAGCAGAAGGCATGCAAAAAGCTTTAGCAAAGAGAGTCTGATGCATAACTTTACACAAAGTTCAAAACAGCAAACGGGCAGCAATTGGCAGGAAGAGAGGAGACAAGAGCTGTTCTGGCCCTTGCCCTTTTAATTTCCCAGCTGGAGTGTACACGTCTGGAGAGATGGCCGGGGCACTGAGAAGCCAAAAGCAGGAACAGGAACAGGTTGGGGGGTGGGGCAGGAGAGTAGGAAAGGAAAACATTTAGGTCATGGAGACGCTGTCTTCTGCAGCCACTCTGAAGCTGCTGCGCTTAGCGGCTCAAAGAAACAACAGGAGAACTTCGATATTCATTAAAACCATCAGCAACACTGATACAGGAAAAGACATATTTTAGTCATCAAGAACATGGAAGTCATTCAACAACTAAAATACGAATACCCACAGTTGGCTAGATTTTGTGTAGAAAAACATGCTCCCTGCCGGAGTCTGTATTTAAATAGGAGTGGCAACATAGACACCTACTTGGTGGAGTGTTTTTTCAGTTACTTCGGAGGTTGTATCTTTTGCAAGGGATGCAGACCCACATGGGTCATAGTAACTCACTACAGTACACTACTCAAGAGAGACCACTGGCGCCTTTAACCAGTCCCAAAGAGCTATGGCAAAAGTTTTTCAAATGTTACAACACTCACAATAGCACAGTAGAAATAACTTGCGGTAGGCTCAAAAAATATATATTCCTTACTCCAGTCCCATCTCCTTGGCATCAGTTTCTTCCCACTCCCACCCCCAAATCCATGGATAAGCAACAACATTTGGGATATTTCTTAATTCCTATTTGGGCTGAGATAAGGAGAACTGATACTACTGGGCTTAAATTGGGTCAACTCTTACATTAATCGCTTATATCTGTGGGCTGGGAGGATGGAAATACATTCCCAACTAGGTTTATTAATTCCTTGTGACTAGGACAAAGAGAAGACAATTCAGTCTGAGAACAGGACAATCAACCTATTTGTCTGGTCATTATCTCCCACAACTGACTGATACATATAAACAAGTGCTTGGTTCTGTACAAAGACAGATCTTACAGGAGAGTGCGCACTGGAGCACTAGTGTTTAAATTTTTTTCATAAAGAATGAAAAAAAAAAAGAACATTTCTCACATTGGAGTTATGTCTGTAGTTCCATCACATGATCAAAGTCACCCAAGAACATGCTAATTCAGTGTGAATTCAGTTTCTGCTATTGGAAAACAACAGGAATACACATTTTACTGTACATACACATGCCCTTATGCAAGCTAAGATAAACACTGGGATGTGGCCCTTATCAAATCCTATAGTTAGTGGTACAGGGAGAATTGATCTTAAAGGGTAGAAGGGAAAGAACACAGCAATGACCTGTGTTCCTTGGGAAGGGACTCTGTGCTTCCTTCCCTGAAGTGGTCAATTCCACTTGCTCCTTACACTCCATCAATTATGGTCCTATCTTTCCTTGAAGATATTTTCCCTACAATGTTCCCTATGATGATCCCCAAAGAAAATTAATAAATTCTGATTATTGGCCATAACAACAGTGGGCATCTCTTGCTAAAGTCACCACTGTTGATGAGTCCTTGGTCCCCAAACCTGTCTCATTTTTCCTTTCAATCTGTATCTTCGGTTAGCTTTCACAAAGATGAAAGCTTTAGAAACAATGAGGAGAAAAGTTAGATTACTGCCTTCATTATGCAGAATCCTGCTGTCAGGAAGACAGAAAGATACAAATGCATGAGCAACTCAAGGAGAAAGCCCTTTGAAGGGAAGATGCATGTACCCAGCTACTACAGTGAGTCAATAGGTGTGGCAATTCAGGCAGTCTCTGGTTGTCTTTTTCCAAAACAGCTGTGAGCACCCTATCACAGTCCAACATTTCCCCTAGCATAGTTCTTTGGGCCAAGGATGGGAGAAATTACTTTTAAAGATTTACTCCATTTCCAGGCCTGAGCATTTACCAGGATTTATCACCTGGTCTTTAGATTTTCAGTTACTTGTGGGACTGATTTTGATGATGTAATTAATTAATATTGAGTGATTTTTAAAAATCACTATTCTGGAGGGGGGAATAACGTTCTTAAAGCCATGGGTCAGGATTTCAAGTGGCTTGTCTTCTTTGATGTTGTAAACTGTGGCCCGCAACGAGGAAATTCCGTATGATAAAAGCAGCTCAGTCTTGAGAGAGCTCTTTGATATCAAATAAAATTGTACCTTCAAATGAATCACTTCTCAGTCATAATCACAGGACTTAGTCAGTGTGAACTCTCTTATGTTTAATAAGAGCTGAGCTCCGGCTGAAACTCTTCTCACATTCGGTACATTCATACGGTTTCTCTCCTGTATGAACTCTTTGATGTGTGATGAGGTTGGAGCTCTGGGTGAAACCTTTTCCACACTGCACACACTCATAGGGTTTCTCTCCTGTGTGGGTTCTCTGGTGTTTAATTAGATCTGACCTTTCACCAAAGCTTCTCCAACACTCGTTGCATTCATAGGGCTTCTCTCCAGTATGAATTTTCTGGTGTGTGATGAGATGAGAGCTCCGGCTGAAGCTTTTCCCACAAGCATTACATTCATATGGCTTTTCCCCGGTATGCGTTCTCTGATGCTGAACCAAGTGTGAGATGCGGCTGAAGTTCTCCCCGCATTCATTGCAGTGGTATGGTTTTTCCCCCGTGTGGGCTCTACGATGGCGCACAAGGTCCGAGTTCTGACTGAAATTCTTCCCACACTCATCACATTTGTAGGGCCTCTCCCCGGTGTGGACGCGATAGTGTTTGATGAGGTCAGATCTCTCACTGAAGCCTCGTCCACATTCATTACATTCGTACGGCTTCTCACCTGTGTGGGTCCTCTGGTGCTGTGCTAGGTGAGAGCTCCGGCTGAAGCTTTTCCCACACTCCTCACACTCATAGGGCTTTTCCCCACTGTGGGTCCTCTGGTGCTGGATTAGGTGAGACAGCCGGCAGAAACTTTTCCCACACTCATTACATTTGTGGGGCTTTTCTCCAGTGTGGATTGTCTGATGCTGAATGAGGTGAGAGCTTCTTCCAAAACTTTTCCCACACTCATTACAGTCATAGGGCCTCTCCCCAGTGTGCGTCCTTTGATGCTGAATAAGGTGGGAACTCCGACTGAAGCCCTTTCCACATTCATAACACTTATAGGGTCTGTCACCAGTGTGGGTTTTCTGATGTCGATTAAGGTCTGAGATCTGACTAAAGGCCTTTCCACAATGAGAACATATATGATATCGGATGCTTGTGTGGACTTCTTTGTGGACAAGCAGATCGGTGACTTGTTGGAGAGGATAGCTTACCCAGTCATCTGCTGTTAAATCTCCCCATTGTCTTTCTGATCTATCCCTGTCTTCAAAAGCCTCTTCACTTTCAGGATTTTCCTCAGTATTACCAACAGGTCTTTCAGATGCAGTCCCAAATTCTACATCTTCACTAATCTCTTGTTTTGGATTCACCTCGTTATCACTCCTGATTTCAAAATCTGTAATAAAGGGTAAAAAATAATACTGGTAAACACACACAAAAAACATCTACTGTGTGCCAGGCACTGTGCTAAGTTCTTTATATAAGTTACCTCAACCAACCCGAGAGTCAGGCATTATGATGATTTCTTCTTTATGAAGAAAGGCCCACAGAAGTGACTTGCAAAAGGTTGTACAGTAGTAAATGGCAAAGCTAAGATTCAAAGCCAGATCTGTCTGATAAAAGTTCATGTTCTGTATCACTAGTCAACGGTTCTTTATGAAAATTGCCTATGTTTCTGTTGTTTCAAAAAAAGAAAACAACCAGAAACAGAAAATATAAGAGACTCTAAATCAGAATTTCTAAAAGTCAAGAGCCTAAGTATTTTATATGTGAATACATGTGTGTGTGTGTATGTTCTTAACTTGTCAAGCCTTCATCATAACAATTATGTAATATTTACTAAGGACCTACTGAGTTGGCATGGAGAAAACCAAATTTTTATCTATCTATGTCAAGTCTCAGTTGACAGGAAAAATGACTGCCAAATGTTACTTGCTGCTTTCCAGTAGCCTTTTAATGAAAAGAGAAGTGGGAAGATTGGAGAAGGCAAAAAAGATGCCTGCCTCAGGACATTCTTGGCATTGACTAGGTGTAAAATCTTTAAATGAAAATGAAAATATATAAAACCACTATCTATAAGAAACCTTCAACCAGATACTCCTTTTTTGAAGTGATATTTCTTGGTATATTCTTCAAAAAAGGTTACTAGGTATGCTAGGAGAAAAGGGTCTATGGATAAATTAGTTTGGTAAACGGTACAAACATCATCTTCTTAGAAATTCAAAATGCCTGATACCACATTAAAGGTTTTGAAGGGTCTTGAGGTAAGGAAGCCTTGTAAACATTATTTAACCTACTCTCAAACTTATTTGGGCAAGACTTTTTTTTTTGGTGCTTCAACTCTTCCATCTTTCCAACAAGTGCTCCTTGGGCTGGACCATAGATATATAAATTCACATTTCTTCAAGATTCTCATTTCTTGTTTTTATTGGATTGAGTGGAATATTTGGGTTACTGACTACAATAGATCTGGGTGGATAACTTCATTTCTAGTTGCTTGTCAAAAAGAAGGATCCAAGGAAGCTGAGACATCAGAGAGAGCCCAAGTTAAAAAGGAAACCCTTCCCAGTTGCCTTTTGCTTGTTAAAAGCAATAGGAATAAAAATTTCAGAAAAAGGATTAATCCTAATGAATGGCAGATGACCTAGTGAACCATATTTGGTTGTTAACTTCTGTCAAGTCCTAACAGGAGACAACGTGAGTCAAAAGACTACTCAGCTCAAGAATATACGGTTTATTCCAGTTACACCCAGACCAAACGATAGCTAAAAGACAGGTTTGCAGACCACCAAAAAAATTAGCTTCTCTAATAGAATTTGTGATCTCATTTAGTTCAGGATTTTCCTGGAACAACATCTGACACACTCAAAATCTATGATCAACTCTGAAATGTCTCCAGACAAGTACCTACTCTGGATAAATAAAGGATCTGAGGCAAAGCTAGGACTCTGAAGCCAAAACAAACAAAAAAAACTGGCTTTTGCCTTCCCGTGAACCTGGATCGGAACCCCCTCATCTTCTAGTAAAAGCATCATTTACAGGGGCATTTATATCCTGGCAAGCACTATTATGTCAGACCTGTTTGGTCAGTGATCTGTACAAACAGGCTGGAGAATGGCAAATGACTCAGGGCACAAGAAATCTGAGTGTTTTTAAAATGTGCAGAAATGATCTTTCTTTTCAGACAATATGACCTTGATATTCCCTCACTGAAAGATCTGCCTGAGGACTCAACTCAAGCCAAAATCCAATTAAGTGCTTTAAAAATCAAGTAACTAGGTTGCTTTGAAAGAGCTAAGGCATTTTTGACAGTCTGAAATATGTGGGGTGAAGAAAGACAGAGAATCCTTACCTAATGAGACAACATTTCCATAATTCTCCTGCATAACATCCCTGTAAAGGTCCCTTTGTGTAGGGTCCAGAGGTCTCCATTCTTCCCGGGTGAGGTACATGGCCATATCTTCAAATGTCACAGGTGCCTGAAATCACACATTGCTTCCTCAATACTTGGTATCTAGGAGGTTAGTACCAGTTTTTCTTCTTGAGATTAGAGACATGGCTAGAATTGTTAAGGAGGCAAAAGGTGTTAGGTCTGACATGTAGAGTCCAAAGGAGAAATAAACAAGCAACAAAGATGTGGTAAAGAAGAGAGCAATTTATGAACTTATTGCTTTGGTTCCAGATATCCCTGTCCGACTCTGAACCTTATCCTCTAGCAGTCCTTTTCTCAGAACACATCCAGCACCTACATCATTCCATATTTTTACTCACGATGTTCCTCTTTTCTTCAAATATCTTTCTCAGACTAGTGAAATCCCACTATTCCTTAAGGCCCTGTTCCAGCACCAGCTGTTCCTCAGTGGCCCCCATCCCTCTGCTTTGTTCCACTCCTCCCTCCCACACCTCAGATAGAATTAATCACTCCCACTTCTTGGTTCCCACAGCATTTTGCTCCTACAGCAAATAGTGCTCTTAACACGTAGTATCACGGTTAACCGAATGCGTCTGTCTCCCTACGTTTCATCCATCTATTGTCTCCCCAGTATTTAAAGGCAAACAGCAGGTGTTCAATAAATGTTTTGTTTGTGGCTACACTATCCTGGTACTGGGTCTCTGGAGGAAGAATACCGAAGCAGGCTAATTACTAATCCCAGGAAATTTCCCACAGGGATTTGCAGAGCAAACAAACGCAGGGACGAGGTGGGTAAGCATAGGCAGGGTCCGAGAAGCCACCCCCGGCTTACCTGGGACCCAGCCATGAGCAGGGTGGCTGCCATCTCGGGCTCAAGGATTCGCCTCCCAGGAGAGAGAGAGCAGGAAAAGCAGCTAGCAGACAGCGCTAAAGGAGGCGAAAAGCAGGGCGTGAGGCACAGAAAACAGGCCCTGCCCACTCCCCAGGGCTGGAGTTCTGGCCTCCAGGCGGGTAGGGAGGGCCCTGAGCCTGGGCCGGGTCACTCTCCTCCCTGACCCTTGGGCGTGACCCGCCCTCTGTGTCTCCGCCACCATGGAGTGGAGGCAATGCCAGAATTTACTAAGACAGCCCCCTGGTTCGGTCCCTCCCGGGCTGGGGGTCAAGCCGATGCTGTCTCAGGGAGGAGGCTCTCAGCCCAGCCCACAGAACGCCTCTGCTCTTCCATCTCGAGGCTAGGCCCTTTCCGGCAGCTGCCTCAGCCAATCAGCGAGCGAAGCTCGCAAAACGCTCGGCCAATTAAATGTGGAACACTAGACCCGCCTCTTGCTGGACGGCTGGGCACCACTATCACGCCTGCGCCTGCCCCCGTGGCCTGCCGGGAGTTGGAGTTCCATCCAGGCGTACAAAGGCCAGTCAAGAGGCCAAAAGCCATGGAGGGAAAAGAACAAAAGGCTGAAGGAAGAAACGCGTCTTCCTAGCCAGGGCAGAGTATCTTCTGCTTTCTTCTCTTGGAGAGCACAGCCCGATTAAGCCAGGGAGGTTGGCCTGCTTATCCTCACGTCCCTAGAAGCTTATCTTGAGTCAGACCTTAACTGCGACGTCGAGCCTAATTTAGGCGCTGGCTTGTATTGGGTTCCACCAGGATTAGTTCTCATTTGACATCCCGGGCCCGAGAGGAAAGGAGCAGCCGCCCACTCCCCAGAGAAGACTCAGCGACCGCGCTGGAACTTTGAGCTCCACCCACGCACTACATCTCCCAGAAGCGCCTGCGGCATTCGCACACTGCTGCGCAGACTACAACTCCCAGGAGACACCGCGCCGCCCGTACCCGAGCTAGTGTAGTCCGCGGCTGGGCCAAGCTGTGTCCCGGCTCCATCGCTGTTAACCCTGTAGGGGCGTCGGATCGCGTCCCTCTAAAAAGGGTCCCCGGTGAGGGGCGGGCTGAGTTGCGCCTAGCGAAGGGGAAGCCTAAACTCTGAGGGAACAGAAGCGAGGGTGGAGGATTGAGCGAGCCAGGCCCCAGGGTTGGGAAGGGCCGTCCTACCGTCCCAGAGGGCATGCCTGCTAAAAGGGTTCTTTGCGGCCTCCCGCACGGATGGGATGAGGGGGCCTCTCACGGCCTGAGCCCCGCAGACCCTCAGGATGTTAGCAGTGCCTGACCCGCTGAAGGTAGGAAGCCGAAAACCCGAATTAGTAACGAACAGACTTACCTCTTGCTTGGCCCTCAAAAGATCCGTTAGCTCACCGGCTCCAGGATCAGAGAGTCCTCAAATAGATTCCAATCCGCAGACAGAGTTTTCTGAGACTTAAAACGTTCGGAAAGATTCTAGGGATCACTGGCAGATCCTGGATATCTCAGACCCGCGGGTAGATCTCGAATTCGTAGCCGTGCAGGCACAGCCCAGAGATTGTAGGCGGATCCCAAAGACTCACAGATTCCCAAGACCTCAGACTTTCAGGCAGCTCAGAGAAACCACAGGCTAGGCAGATCCCTGAGACCACAGCAGCTAGCCAAGAAACACCACCAGCAGCTAAGCTGCATTCAACTGGACTTCTTCCGAACGGAAGGACTTGCAGCCTTCCCTTTCCCCAGCCAGGATGAGAAAATTAGACAATGGAAGCCAAAAAGTAGGGAAGGCAGGCATTCTGCGTGGGGAAGAGCTCTGAGCTTGCTGTAGCCTTGGAGAGGGAAGTGATGGAAAAAGAATATAACAGCTTATTAGGGACTCCCACCCTCTTCAAGTTATAAATATCCCCAGAACCTTGGCTACGTGCCCAGAAGCCTGTTGTCTCTAACTGTACAGGAGACTTCTCTGCCTGGGCTGGGAAAGGGGTTTTTCTTTTGTTTTGCAGATATGTTCACCCACCAAGTGACTTGAATTTTTTTCTTCAAATGTGCCTCTAGGCTATGCTTTTATTAATAAGTGTCTTGTTCCCAGTGCCCAGTTATTTATGGTTAAATTACTCAAGTGTCTAAAAAGAGCTAGGACCCCTACCCAGCTGTGAGGCTGATTCCCACTCCCACTCCTCTTCTCACTCACAATTGTGATGCGAGGAATTTTTTAGATAACGCAGAATTGTACCATATTACCCCATCTAAAACTGATATGGGAACCACAAAAAATAGAATCATAGAGGGTCCCCAACAGGCAGTGTCCTGAGTAGGAAAGATGTAGGCATCAAGGTCAGACAGACCTACGTTGGAATCCAGGCTGTGTATCCTTTGGAAAGTCATTTAATCTCTCCAGGCCCATTTCCCTTTCTGTAAAATTGAGTAATCATACCTAAGGCGGAGGTGATTTAGCAATGAGATGATTTAACGCACTTCACACAGGGTGAGCGCGCAGGTGATAGTTGGTATTATTATTAATGCTGCCTTTGGTGGCAGGGAAGACTTTCAGAAAGGCCTGTGATTATTTTACTGGCTCAGAAAATCTAGGAAGTCAGAGTGGCTCCATGGCTTTGAGGATCTGCTGGTGACTTTATCCACAGTGTTTCTGCTGAAAATCCAGAGGGAACTGGAAGTTGAGCCAGTTCGGTGGGTTCAAGAGAACTGGTGTATTAAGCCCAGTGAAGCACAGGTATTTGGGGCTACCAAAAACCCGGTAAGGTGAGGCCTCACGCTCAGGGAAACCTCTGGGACAAGCAGGAGGGGATCGGTTCAGACTTCGGCTCAGTAACGGCAGGTTTCTAACTGGGCCGAAGGTGAGGTGAGTGCCTGAGCCCCTCAGCTCAGTGGGGCTCCCTTTTCATCCCTTCTCTGACAGATTGCTTTGTAAACTTTCTTAGGCCTTTTCTTCCCCCTTGCTCCAGTGCTTTAAGACCTTCTTTGTCCTCTCACTGTTTCATTCTTCAGGCCTGCCTGGGGGCAGGACGACTCTCCAAGCCCAGCTTGGCTGCTTGCCTCCTACTGTGAGTAAGTACTTTTCTCTTTCTTCACCTGGGACCCTCCAGAGGGTGGAGAAGAGGGGTGAGAGCGGATGAAAGCATGAGTGCATCTGGTGCCCCTGGGTGGGGGGTGGGAGGAGTGGGGAAGAGGGGGAGGAAAGACAAGTGGGTGAGGGGCTTCCTGTTGCAGCCTTCAGCTGGATTCTGAGGGTTGGGGTCACTGGAGGAGGAGGTGGCTTCCTGCTGCATTGTTCAGAACTTTATTGTTTCTCAGGAATACTTATTGCGTGTGGGTTTTCAATAGCCAACTTGGAGAGCTTATTTGTTCCTGTTATTCAGCAAACAGTGAGCATCTACTGTGTGCCGAGGCAGCAGCACAGCCTATCACTGGGGGAAGGGGCCAGGAGTACCATTTTACCAGGGTCTCCAATTTAGGCGTTTGACATTATTTCCAAATGGGGTTTTACATTATGTCAGATCCACTGACCAATCTGATCAAAGAGCCTCCTTGTGTATCCTGAAGTCTGTTTCTTGTTAACAGACCACTGTGCCTGTGGAGCACTATAAATTATTATATTTTAATAAATCCTGCAATTATCTTGTGAGCAGCACAATTATGTTATAACTTTTTGACTTAGAAGCACTCATTTGTTAGACGTTGAAAAATATGCCTCAAAATATGTGATCTTGTTTGGTTATCTGTTCATTTTTAAATATGCCAGGAACATTAAAAAAAAAAAAAAAAAAGAATCGGTGATCTGGGCTTCTTTTGACCCCTGCTAGGGGCAGAGATGAAGCCTCTTCACAGCACAAGGGCCCGGGGACATGGGTGACACACTGACTTACAGTCACTGCAGTCCAGCTGCTGGAGTCTTCCGGATGGGCTAGCTAGTCTGCGCGGGGGACGTTGGACTCACAGCTGGGGGCCAGGGAGGAGTCTTCACAGAGGAGATGACATCGGAGCTGGCTTACAAAGACTGTAGGAGTCTTGGAGGTGGAGAACGAGGGGAGGGAAAGCATTCCAGTCTTCAAGAACAGCATGTGCGAAGTCACGGAGGCGTGAAAGGACAGAGCGTGTTCCAGAATGGCCAGGATTGGGTACAGTTCGAGGGAAGAGTGTGGGGGTGGAGTGGCAGGGGGAGGAAGCAGAGCAGGGACAGTCTCGTATGTCCCTTTGCCGGCCTGCCTGCCAGTTTGTCTCTGCCTTTGGCTACTGATCAGCAACGCTGGTGATGAGGTACAGGTGGGGGGTGGCCTGGGGTGAGGAGAGCAGACTGACTCCGCCGGAGGAGAGGGGAGTGGCGAGGATGGGGAGGCTCTTTATGACCGTGTGCATTTCTGCTGGTTTTCTCCAGAGAGAGTCAACGTTTTCAAAAAATGTAAAGAATTCATTAAAAATGTGCAACAAACTTATTTAGTGTTGTTTAACTTATTTAAAGGCATCAAAATAGGCCTATATTCCCTGCACATGTTCACTGCGTCTCTGTCCTGTACCAGGGACTGTGCCCCTCACGATGACTGCAGGGCTGCCATGAGGATTAAATGTGAGAATGGCTGCAAAATGCATGGGCACAGGGAGGGTCTTGGCACACAGTGGCCAAGATGGTTATGGGGGAAGTAAAATGCATCACAGATGCTCTGTGAGCTGAAACCGTATTTCAGGGTGACTCAGAATGAACAGGGGCTTGGGTTCGAGTCCAGATTCTGTCTGCTAGAAGCAAATTACTCTCTGAACTTTGGTTTTCTTGGTCTGTGAAAAGAGTAATAATATAATTTATAGAGCCAGAAAGTAGAATAGTGCTTGCCAGGGGCTGGGGGAGGGAGGAATGGGGAATTGTTTAATAGGTACAGAAGTTCACTTTTGCAAGATGAAAATAGTTCTGGAGATTGGCTGCACAACAGTGTGAATGTACTTAACACTGCTGAACTGTTTGTACTCTTAAACATGGTTAAGTCAGTAAATTTTATGTTATGTATATTTTACCACAAATAAAAAGAGTATAACAGTAGTAACCTAGTTCAGGGGGATCTGAGGATTAGTCGAGACAATATAAAGTACTCCCCATACTCACAACAATAGCTAACGTTCACTAATCAGGTACTTTGTGTCAGGCATGATTCTAATGAATCCTCACAGCCAGCTTTTGAGCTCCGTGCTATTATTACCAACATTTTACAGATTGTAAAATGAAGGCATGAAGAATTTACATAATGTGCCCAAGACCCCTGGCTAGGAAATGCTCAGTAATTAATAAGTATTGACACTGCCATACAAGGAAATTATCATCATGTTCATTATCATGGTAGAATGCAGTGTAATTATTAGAGTTGCACAGTGCTCTTGGAGTTCTGAGGAACCATCTCTTGTGGCCAGGGAATTAGAGAAGACTTCCCAGAAGACATGCATCTGAGGTGAACCATGAAGAATGGGTAAGATTTGGACTGGGGTTAGGGAGGAGGAATTAGAATAGGCAGTCACAGTTGGGAAGGTCCATTGTCTGTTTTCAAGAACAGGACAAAGAACTACCTTAGGCTGGAGCAGAAGGGGCATCAGGGGTAGAAGATGAACCACTGAAGACAGGCAGATGGCAGATGGAGGGGAGCTTTGAAAGTCAAGCCCAGGATAGCTGGGGAAGTCTACAGAGAATGACCAGGGGAAGGATGCTCAGAGCCATACAGGGCTCATGCAGGTAAGGCAAAGAGTGCTTTGAGTTGGGAGACCAGTAGAAGGCCTTTGCACCTGTCCAGTGGAGAGAAGGATTGGGCAAGGGAGAGACTACAGAACTGGTAACGGATAAAATGAAGAGCCAGAGGAAAGGGTCAAAGATAGCTCTAAATAATGAACTAGTTGACAGAAAAGACAGAAGAGGGGATTTAAGAAAAAGAAGATGTAAATTCAGTTTGTAATTAACTGTATTGAAAAGGCCAGTGGGGTACTTAGTGACTTAAGTCTCAAGCTCAAGAAAACTCAGAGCTAAAGACAGAAATTCACTAGTCTGGATGAGACTACTAAGAAAGACTTCTCTATAGTGTTTCAGGTTTCTGTAACATTTGAAATCATTTTCTAAGCTGGTCACAAGATCTTGACCGTACTCTTTGTTTTTCAAGGTCTTTTGGTTACAATACTCCTGGTGAGATCTTACCTCCTATATGAGAGAACCACGTTGCTTCTCTGTTTCACCTCACCTAATGTCTTTTTCCTCCTGTAAGGCAGCAATCGCCCTTTCCCTAGGAAGCCTGCCAGGATGGTAGAAGTTAAGGCTAACTCCCTTGTAACTGTCACCTGCTTCATCTTTGACAGGGAGGAGGAGATGGAGTTAAACCACGTGTTCCAGCCAACAGCATGTGCGAAGACTGTGTGACAAGGAGGAGCAGAGCATGGCCAGTGTGGCTGGAGCACAAAGCAGGAGGTGGCAGAGGCCAGCCCTGCAGGGCCTCATAGACCCTGCCAAGAGCAGTGAGAAAAAATTGGAAGGTTGTAAATGGGGTTGGCAGAGTTGGGGACTGTAACATGATCAGATTTGCAATTTTGAAAAGCCTGTTCTGGTCAGCGCAGTGGAGAACACGACATGGAGTGGGTCCAGAGTGGACACAGGAAGACCAGTTGGGAGGGTATTAACCCCTGTGGATGAACAGTCTGAGGCCTATTCATGCTTTTCTGGGTCCTTCTGTGAATGTAGGTGTGTACTGTGCAGATGTGCGAACTGGAGCCAACTTGTTCTTCTGTTGTTTAATCTGACTCATCTCCTTTGTAAACTATAAGGTTGTTGAGGGTGGAGATTCAGTTTTGTATTTTTTCCAATGCTGTAAATCCCTATGACACCGCGAGCACAATGACCCAGGGCGCCATCTTTAAAAAGCCACAAGGTAACATTTATTGACATTACTGTATTAATAGTGGTTGCTATTCCTGTTCTGCTTTTGATTTCTAGACATTTGGGTAGAGGATTAGATAATGCAGAGAAAAATCTGGATATCTCAACCACTACTACTCAGAGTGTGGTCTGTGGACTAGCAGCATTGCATCACCTGGGAGCTTGTTAGAAATGGAAAAATCTCAAGCCCTTCCCCAGACCCACTAAGTCAGAATCTGCATTTTAACATTATCCCCCGGGGATTCCCACACATATTAAAAATTTAAGAAGCACCTGGGTATCTAAGCAACATCCCTCTGCACTTCTGTGGGTCATATTCATACTCAGGCATTTATCACATCCCATCTGGTGTGAAAGTCTGTGCCTGTAGTTTCTTTCCCTGCCAGGCCAGGAATTCCTGGAAGGCAGGGACCAAGCACTGAGTACAGCCCTGAACTTCCCACAGCATCGAGCACAATGACAGGAAGCAGAAGACCTGGGTTTTGGTCCTGGATCTGCCATTTATGAGATGTGTGTGTTGTATCTTCTGTGAGAGGATTTTCAGTTATTCTGAAGGATGTGCCCCCAAATCTGACTGCTGAAAAGCTGGAGATGGTGGCAAGTTTCTGTAGTTTATTTACAAGTTTCATCTACAGGAGGAGGCACTAGGCAGGTGGAAGGAGGAAGATGATAACCAGTTCCAGAGTGGATGATGCCCAGGGCACATAAACTTGGGCTGAAGTTAACCCAACAGCAACCCTAAGAGTGAACCAAGGCAGATGGAAACCCTAGTCGCTAGTACCACTCCCATTTTTATGGTTAAGGAAATGGCTCAGAGAGGTGAAGTGACTTGCCCAAGCTCCCAGGAATTCACAAGCTCCTACGTGTTAGTAGTTTTAGGAAACAGAATCCAAGAGGTTCAGCCTGGGGCTGCTGGAAGGCCAGGGAACGTCACAGACTTAGACCCAGGATAGACCCACCAGACTTGCTCCCAAGCTTTTCCAGAAGATTCCAGCTTTGCCTAAAGTTCCTATCAGCTTAAAAAGCAAGCTGATTTCATCATGGGAGAAGTACAAGACTCCTTGTGCCCTGCAGACTTCCTCTGTAGCTCGGCCACAATGGAGCTGAAAGGAACACACTGCCCAGGTCTGGACCAGTTCCAAGGCTCAGGACCTCCCAGGGGCCACAGAACTCAGGCACTGCTGTACTCTTCCCTCAGAAACCCTCAGCTCAAGACAGTATGTCCCCTGCCTAGAGGGACCAGGTCTGTAGTCCTCAAAGGTCCCCGGAGCCAGCTTGGAACAGGGAATAGCAGAGAGTTTGTGAAGAGATGAGTATGGAAGAAATCTTCCTACACGGTATGAAAGTTGCCTAAGCCAAACTGTGTGCCGGCTGTTCTGCACGTGTGACTCAGGGTGGGCGGCAGGATCTGAGCCGATCTGGTATTTTTCAACTCAGAAAAGGCTGAGAGGTTCAGATGTGAGGGAAGGGACTCAAAGCAAAGGTCTGCCAGCCAGTGTCAAAGCTAAGGCACCTCAGCCCTAAGGCTCTGAAGTCTCTAAGTTTCTACAAGATGTTTGTCAACATGGACTTAGCATCATACCCCAATTAGCCTCCCCCTACCTGCCAGTCACTATTAATAACTGACGATTAGTTTGCAAAAGAA
The DNA here is from genome assembly GCF_036321535.1 of Camelus dromedarius. Taxonomy (NCBI): domain Eukaryota; kingdom Metazoa; phylum Chordata; class Mammalia; order Artiodactyla; family Camelidae; genus Camelus; species Camelus dromedarius. Next base: position 55,021,016 of record NC_087449.1, on the reverse strand, counting down.
TTCTCCCTCTGATCCCTAATGCCCCATTCAGAGTTCAGTATTTTTCTTCATTTTAATTTTTATTTTTCTCCAGTTACGATGGCTTAGTGCTTTTTCTTTGTTCTTCCCCACCTTGTTCAATCCTGGCTGGTGGTTCTGTCAGCAGAACTACAAAACCAAAAAGGCAACAACATTTTAGATCTTTCTTTGCGTCACTCAAGGAGGTGAGGGGCAGGTGGAGGAGACATGAAAAGGAAGATGGGGTCTGGAGCCACACAGACCAGTCCAAATCCCAGCTCTGCCATTATTAGTGGTGTGACCCCAAACAAATCACTCGTCTGTCAAATGGGAGCATAATGCTGACCAGTGGAGAAAAGGATATCAGGTAATAAATAGAAATCCAATGCTGGACATGTGGTGGGCTCTCAATTTATGGTCAGGAATATCACTGTGATTATTACCAATAGCTTGGTTAGACTTTAGGCCCCCTACATGGCAATGGACACTACCTGAAAATTTTGTCAGAAGCCATGTAGCTACCACCTCTAGTGGGCCCTTGCCTCTCTGAGGTCCAAATTCCAATTTCTCTGCAGGAATCAGGGAGGAGCTGGGTTTGGAGCATGTGGAATGTCCTTTGCCCAATAGGAACACAAGAGCTACCATTTATTGAGCACTTACTCTTGGCTAGGTGGTATTAACATACATTAACTCATTTCATCCTCACAGTCGCCCTGTGAGACAGGTACTACATCACTTCCCTTTCCGCAGGTCAAGAAGCAACTTAGGTTAAATGACTCGCCCAAGCTCCCGTAATGCCAACGTGTAACAAACTCAGAATAATAAGAGTGGTGGTTTCTATGTTCGTGGCACATATGTGCTCAGGGCTTTGTTTGTATGACTGTACAGGTTGTTCACTGCACAAGAGAGCCTGGCCAAAGAGAGGGGCTGAAGCTCAGCCCCTGCTCTGTTTACCAAGCTCTGTATCCTGGTGCAAGGCTGTGTCCACCTGGAGGCAAGGACACCTTTTTCTAATTTGACAAAGATACCATCTGAGCTATCAGAGGCCCTGTTGATTCTTTATGTGTATTACCTTTTCTGATCCTCAAAACAGCTCTGTGGGCTAGACACTGATACCCCTATTTTATAGATGAGGAAATCCAGGCCTGAAGAGTTTAGGTCACTTAGTGAAGTCCCTTTGTACGTGATACAGCTAGGATTTGAACCTGATACCAAAGCCCATGCTCTAAACCAGTAGGCCACTATATTGGGCTCCTAAGTGCTCAATAAGTGAATAAAAGAAAAACACATACTCGTCTTATTTTTTACTCTAAAAAAATAGCAGTTCTTAATGAGGCCCCAGGTCTGTCAAGGCTCTTAGTAAAGCTGTAGAAAAACTCAGTGGATCAGGAATTCGCAGCACTGTCTTGCAGTGCTCCAAACTCTGTGACTTTATGCTTGTTCACTATTCTGGTAGCTCAGTTTCCTCTTCTAAAAGTGAGAGTAATACTATAAAGGAACATTTTTCGTAGTTGTTTGCAAAGTGTGTGCATATATAACAATCCTCCTATCAACCATGGGAGAAAGACATCATCATCACCCTTTCACTCAGAGAGGTGAGTGACACGCTCAGGGTCACACAGCAAATAGGGCAGAGTGGAGACCTGAAACCAGGGCTTCCGACTCCCAGTCCCACGCTCAGTTGTGCTCTTTGCAAAGTACCTTACAACTTTTGGAGCACCTGCAGCCTGCCTGGTGGCCCAGACATTACACAGCACACATGCAAATCAAATAGTACTGGAAATGGACATTAATCTTGTATGGTTGTTTCAGAAGAAGACGTGGTAGGAAGTAGCACTCTCGGGGGAGTCTTTGCTTGGCTCCCATGGCTGAAAACAATATTGCTACTTTTGCAAGAGCTGGGGCAGCCTGAGTTACAGCCTTGGATAATGTAAGGCTTTTCCAGAGCTGCCTTAGGAAGGGAAGACAACCTGGGAGGCTCAGCCCTCCTCTCACCCCTGGCTGTGGCCGGGTTCAAAGGAAATACCATCTGTGGAAGCACTTTGCAAAGAGGCGTGGTCCACATGCAAAGCGCTATTGTTTTCCCTCCCCTCTGTGGATCTCAGGAGGCTGATTCCATCTGTGTTCAAATGATAGACTTGCCCATCCTGTGATAAAATCTGGGCTGCTGTCCCCACCCCAGCTGAGTGCTTTCCAAAACAAAAACATGCACATACACATGCACTCTGTCCCCACCTCCCCAACAACAACCCACCACCATCTCCAGCTCTGCAGACCTGCTCTGTGCAGACTGGCAAGCCCCCCCATGTGCAAGGCCCCTTATGAGCTGTGGGCATGCTACTCTGGATGTGAGGCAGTGTCTGTGGATGACAGAGGAGGAAGAAAGATATAAACATACAGACCTTCCAGCGATTGCCACATTCATTGCATAAGACAAAGGTAGTCATGGGCTCATCGGCGCTGCGTGTCTGCACCTGAGAGAGAACGAGAGCGAGGACTGCTCATGAAGTCAGTCCCCTTCTCTAGGACCTGCCATGGCTCCCACTGTCTGTAAAAGCGGTCCAAAGCCCAGAGGCTGGCACCGTTATTCCCACTCCATTTTAGCAATTCCCTCATCACTGAGAACTCTATTGTGTATGCATATATTTTCCTCTCCTTTCGCAGGTCCATCAGCTCACTTCCAGTATCTCCCTGGCTCAAACTGAACTTTTGCATTCTCACTCTTATGTTGATCCTTCTGAACTGATCGTTCTTTGGCAGCTAGAGTCATTGCCTACAGGAAATACTCTGACTCCCTTCTGAAAACATCATATTGGATGTACCTCTCTGATCAGCACTGAGTGAGCTGGAAGCACCCTTCCTTAGAGATCCTCCAGTTTGTTGCTTATCTTACAGGTGGAAGAACTGAGGCTGTGAGAGGAAAAGGGATTTGAAGATGATTGGAAATATTTAATGTTGTTTTCTTGTTTCTCATCCCCTTAATCAAACCATTCAGGTGCAGAAACCAGGTTCCCACAGCAAATCCCTGGCATTTCCAGATTTAACAATTGCTGTTCTGATTTTTCTACAGCCAACCAGGGATGGCCATGACATGTACCAAGTTGTTATTTTGCAGACACTCAGCTATGAACCATATCAGCTGGAGTCTGTGGAGTGGGAGTCCCCCAGGTAATGAGAGAGCCCAGCAATGGGCCAGGAGGACACAGCTTAGCACAGCCTTGCCACTGGAGGAAGGATAACACTGGGGTCTCTCCCTGGAGAGAGAACTTTGTGAATGGGCATTTGACTTCTGGTGGGAAGTGACACACGGGAGGCCTATCACTCCCCGAGGGCAGTGTGCTTGGACAGGAGCGGGAACTTGCACATACATCTCTGGATCCCTGAATCAGAATTCTCCAAGAGACGCCTGAGAGGCAAGGCTGACTGCATTTCTGCTGTAGCCACAGACCCCCACGGGCAAGGTGCTCTGTTAAATCTTGCTTGTCAAGCAGATGGGGGATGGATAGAGTTCTCATATGACAAGGCACCAATTAGAATCCAAGAATATTGGTGCCCCAAGGGCATAACACGTGCAACCCACAAATAGGAGGAGGTTTTTAAGTCTCAGAAAAGAGGCCTCCACAGCCTTCCATGGCTCCCCACACCAGGGTAGTGGTCTTCACCCCTAGGACCCCGGGCTAAATCCCTTAGGCTTTACTTCCAAGTTGGCTGTACTGCAGGCAGACAGGTCTGGATCTGGGTTTATTACTGTCTATGCCACTGACTGTCTTTGCCACTTTAGACAAAGCTGCAAAGCCTGTCCCTTGTCTGGACCTCAGTTTCCCTGTGTGTAAAGTGAGGGAGCAGAATTTTATTTGCTAAGTTTCCTTCCAACCATCTGTGACTCTACAGAAGTTCTATGCCCTGCGAGTCTGGTCCCTCTTATTCCTGCTGCAGGGCAGGCCAGAGCACGCTGGCCAAGCCTCACAGACACAGATCTGGGTGATTCTACGTGCATCGGTTCTAGAAGCCATGGATGTATCACACTGGTGTACCAAGACTTGCCCTCCTCTCTGCAGCTTGGAGTTTTAGCCCTTTCTTCCCTCTGGCTCATCCCTAAGCTCCTTCTGGTTCTCCACCTCTATGCCCCTGTTGCCTCCTGCATCCCGACCTCCCCCTCCCCCCCGTACCTGGTTATACGTGCAGTTCTTCTTCTTGCATTTGCTGCACTGGAACAGATCGGTGGTGGTGCCGCCTGTCTTGGCCATCTGGTGCTCACGGATGGCCTCTTGGGTCATGGCGTTCCGCAACTCCCTCAGCTCATCACTGGCCATTTCCTGGAGAGAAATGAGCCTGCCCTTCAGGGTCGGGAGCCCCAGGAGGTCTACCCCACATCTGATTTCTAGAGAGCCTGAGCAGAGGAAGGAGGAACATGCTGGACTGAGTACCAGGAGCTGGATGGAGGCCTGGCCCTGTCCCAATTGAGAAAAGGCTTTACCAGGAGAGTCCCCGTTCTGCCTTTCGGTGGAAGGTCAAACCTGGGGGCTCTGGGCCAAGTACAGTAGGGCACATACAGGAGAGCACAAGGCAAATAGCTTCCACCCAGGATCAACACTCCTGTGTGCATCTCCTCAGATCTGGCACTCACAACGCCTGCCAGGACCTTGCATACCTGCCTGAATCTTCCTACTTAAGCTGACTTGACCGCTGACCACCTGATCTATGATGTTCCCTTTGTCCTTCCAGCCTGGACCTGACCCAGTGCCTGTCCAAGCTGTGATCACCACCCAGCCAGGCCATTGTTTCTGCCTGGTGGGAACCTTGGTTTCAACTATCCATGACTTGCTAATCCTACCCCCACCCAAGCAGGACCTGAAGCTCCTGGGTTCATACAACCCACTGCTCACCTGTGATTGCACCACAGGACATCTTTTTCTATACGTTCCTACAGAACAGAGTGTCCTGTCTCCCTGTAGACACTAGTGTCTACATTATCTAGGTCCTCCCCTTTTCTGTCTATCCCCCGGTCATTTGACTTGCCTTGAACTTCTGCCAGAAGAGAGCAGAGAGGAAAACACTCAAACCAGAGAGAGCTCTAGTTACTATTGGTTTAGGGGGAGGAGAACAGCTAAAGATAATGTAAAAAGGGGATTTGGTACTGGCCAAACATTTTAATTACTGTCATCTATCCTGACCCCTTAAACCATGGAGAACAGCGTTGGTACAAAGGTCAGATGATGTTAGTATGCTGACTGCTGCATTATACCCACTTGGGTTCATTTGTTCATTCAAAATGTACTGGATGTCAATTTCTTGAATGCCTTTAACTGCACTAGTATGCTGGTAAACTGGCTCTGGCCACAGGGGTGGCTGCTTTGTAGCATTTACCAGTTTCCATGTAAACACTCCCACCATGGCCAATTTCAAGCTACAAATGTGACATGACTGAATGCAGGGTTGGGAACAGCTATACAGCATCATCTCCCTTGAGCTGGTAGGAGCTGGCTCTAGGACAGTACTACCTCCAAGCCCGAAGGACTCAGATTTGACTTGGTTCCCGTCCCCAGGTAATGCTAGTCTAGTAGAATGGAATAGCCAAGCATTGACACAAGATTGCAAGAGAGTGTAGCAGGTACTAAAGCAAAGGTATACAAAGTTCAGGGAAAGTCTGGATGGTAGTTAGCTGCCTGGGGGCAGGGAGGCTCATTTTAAAAAGCTGACACCTTCACCAGTCTTGAAAGATAAGCAGGACTTCCCAAGGGGAATGGCAAATTCCAGAACAAGAGAATAACAGATACTAAAGACCAGAGGACAAAAATAACATGTTTGGGGAAGGGATTTGGGGGTGGGTTCAAGGTAGGGAGTGTGGGAGACATGCCTGGGGGTCAGACTGTGGAAAGAGGGTCTTACCTGCCAGTTAAGAATTAGAGAACAGTAGATCAACTATACTTCAATTAAAAAAAAAAACCGCGAAATAGAGAACAGAATAAAAATATATCCACTCACCAATCCATTTACCTATCCCCTCCTGCCTCATTTAGGAGGCAGCATTCAAGACACATAGTCAGTACAGTAATAAAGAAAATAAGGTCGAAAATGAGGAAAATAAAAGTAGGAGGTGACACTGGATCTTCACATCATACACAATGTGAGTCTGCTAAATATTTTTTAAGTACTTATGTTGATGCTGAGAACAGACAAAAGCCCTCTCCTTGTGGGCCGACTGGATGTCCGCTCAGAAGCTCTAATGGTATCTCAAAATCTGCCCCATTCTTTGAATCGTCTGGGTTGAGAGGAAAAGTGAGGAGGAGGGAATCAGGTGGACCAGGCAAGAGGCATAAAAGAGACAGGGAGACGCAGGATACAGAGAGGGATGTCCTCTCCCACGGGCATCCACTGTCCCAGGCGCTGCCTGCCTGGAGCTCCCTGTTCTCTGAGCCGCAGCACAGCAGGCAGCCCAACCCCAAGCTGTTATTTTTCTTATTGGAGCGAAAAAGGTCTTGTATGTTGTATAGAAACTTCCTGCTGAGAGCAAGTTGCCCTGAGAGGAAGGCCTCCCCAGCCTCCGTTGCCTGGGTTGCTGGCAGGGGGCTCCTCGGTGGTGGCGCTGGCAGTCCCTGTGCAGGGCCTGGTGAGTTCCTGGCTTGCTCCCCTTGGCCTGGTCAGCCTCTTTGTGGGCCTGGGTTGATCACCTGATTCTCTCGCCCTGTTCCAGTGAATAGTCCTTGGATGGGGCCTGACTTGGCCAGCCACTTTGCTGGGGCTTCTGGGGCCTGTCTTTGTCCTAATCCAGACACCCAGCTCTATACCAGCTTCCAGCTTCTGGGAACTTGCTGGGTTGGGCTCAAACCTGTGCCTACACCTTGATCTTGGTTCTCCTAGGCCTGGTTTCCTGACATCTCTCAATGGCATCCCCACAGCACACACACAAAGAGAAGCAGAGGGACTCCAGAGCCACAGAGTGAGGGACAGAGAAAAGGAAATCCAAGCCAGGCTTCCATAAAAGTCACAGGGAAGGAGGATACTCTGTAAAGCCAAGTTGCAATTTGTAACTCTGGATATACATTGCTAGTTGCCTAAAAAGGTCAGATATTCTAAATTAAGCAAAATGATAACCCTGTCCACTTGTGCCAAGTCCCCCATTTTATCCTAAAGCCAGTGCTCTTTGTTGTTTTGGGTATTTGAGGAGAGCAGCAAATCTTCTTCTCAGAAAAACGTATATGGGTGGGAGGGTATAGCTCAGTGGTAGAGCATGTGCTTAGCATGCACAAGGTCCTGGGTTCAATCCCCAGTGCCTCCACTAAAAAAAAAAAAGTAAACCTAATTACCTCCCCCTGCAAATAAACAAAATAAAATAAATTAAAAAAAAATGTATATACACACGCTATACAACACACACAAACACTACATCACCCACATCATATGCACCCACCACACACACACCACAAACACACAGAGGCATACTCTCACCAGTGGTTTCAGAGGATTCCCAGACACCCTGAGGCACACCTGGATTCCAGGACGTCAGTGCATTTCCCCTCCCCTTCTCTGGGCCACTTGGATTTAGTAGTGCTTTAGCAGGGCCCCCACCAGGTGCTTGTGGGAAAGCCTCAGTTAACTCTGGCAGCAAAAAGGCACTCCTACTTGAGGGTGTGCAAAGGGCTTTCCAACATACAGACTTTGAAGTAAACAGATCTGGGATCAAATCCTAACCTATCACTTATCAGTTGAGTGTGGCCTCCGTTTTCTTATCCATAAAGTGGAGACAGTATTTCCTCTTTGACAGCACTGTGCTGAGGGTTACGTGAAACGGCCAATGAGTGGGCCTAACATATACTGATCCCGGGGAGGGCTGTACTCATATTAACCTCTAAACACTTCACATGGGTCAATTCATTCAATCCTTCGTGAGATAGTTGTTGTTATTATTTCCACTTTACAGACGTGAAAACTGAGGCACAAAGAGGTGAAGTAGCTTGTCTAGGTCACACAGCTAAGTGGCAGAGGCAGAAGTCAAACTCAAGCAATTGGACACAGCCCCCGAACTTCTAACCCCTGCATGTACTTCCTCAAACAGGCTTGTTCCCGCTTCCTTCCTTTACTGACCCCTTCAAGCTGGGTCAATTCTTCCCTTCTGTAAGTTCCCATGGTGGGAACCCTGTCATGGCACCCACCACCTCTGTGTTATACAAACTTGTACATGTGTCTGTCTCCCCACCGTAAGCTGTGCTCCATGGAGCCAGGGACCCCCAGTCTGGCCTGGGCCCAGAGCTGAGCAGTGGGATACAGGACTGAACAAGGCAGAGAGAGAGGCAGGTCACAAAGCAGGGAAGAGTGGGCGCCCTGGGGCCAGATGGCTTGGTTCCTGGCATCAGCATTCTCTAGCTGTGTGCACAGGCAAATCAGTTAAGTCCTCTGAGCCTCAGTATCCATATCTGTAAGATGGAGATAATAAACACTGCTACCTCGGTTGGTGTGAAGCTAGACTTGGCCGATGCCCTTCAAGTGCTGAGCACAGTGCTGAATACATATGTGTTCACTATCCTGATGGTCCACAAGCCCTGAGGAGGGAGCGTCTGAGAGGGTCTGGCTAAAAAGCCCCTGGCTCATCTTCACTGAGTCAGGAGCCACTGTCTCCCAGACTTGGGCCTGGCCTCCCGTCCCACCACGCAGACGTCCCGGCCCTTACCTCGGCCGTCATCTTGGCAATGAGCCCGGCGGAGATGGCCCCTCTGAGCACATTCCGCCTCAGGCCGGGGTTCCTGGGGTCCTTGAGGTTGCTGATTCGGCTGCGCACACGGTTCCGGTACTTCATATCCGTGCTCTTAAGCTCCTGGTAGATATGTGGCGCAGTCAAGGGCCAGCCAGCCACTCACAGAGGCACACAGAAGGATGGGGAGCCTGTCCCTGAAGCCCGAGGAGCCCCAAGGCCATCCTTCCTCTCCTTGGACTTGAACAGGAGCCAGGTACCTTTGTGGCCTCTGACTGCCCAAGTAGGGGGGTCTCACTTGGGCTCTTGGAGTCAGCCACATAGCGGGAACAGGAAATAGCCTCCATGGTGAGATCGTTGCAAGCACTGTGGTGTCAGGGACCTCAGGGGTGGGCAGCCTGGGTTTGCCTGAGCCTCGTGTGTGAGCTCAAGTGAGTCCCATGACCTCTTTGTGCCTCAGCTTCCTTATTTATAACATACAAGGCTGTTAGGAGGATTCTGTGAGCTAAGTTGCGTAATGGGCTAGTGTGGTGTCTGGGGTATATCAGGTGTTCAGCATTTAGTGGCTAAGACGCCGGTGATGACAATAACCTCTAGTTTGGAAGCGCCTCCCTCTGGCGGTTGTAAGTCCAGCTGTCAGAGGACACATAAGGTTAGGGGCCACATATTTAAGGCTCTAGGAAGTACTGTAATAAAGAAACCATTGAGTATTGTTTAATCTGGTGTTCCCAATATATTAGAGCCTAGACCCACCTGCCCCCCCCCTTTCTAGTAATACCTATTACCATCCCACCGAACCCACTTTGGGCATTGCTGGTCAGAGCTATTTCTCTCCTTAATAGATGAGGAAGCTGAGGCTTAGAAAGGGTGCGGGCCCTTGCTAAAGGTCACAGGGCAAATTCCCGGCAGAGGCAGGGCTGGAAGCCAGAACCCCTCCTATCGGTAATGCTCTCACCACTCTCTCGGCAGGAAGTCGTCCCGGCCAACGACCACAGTGAGTTCTCTGTCCAGACGCTGCATCCCAGGCAGGCCTCCCACCCCCTCCCTTCTCCATCCTCTGGAGGAGCTCAGGGAACACAGCCGCATTTTCTTGGTCTCCTAAGCTAAGAAGAATCAGGAAGATGAAGCCTTTGCTGGGAAAAACCATATACGAGAAAGAGACTGCGGGGAATGCAGAAAAATGGAAACAGCTGGCTTGCTAGTAGTGGGAGGGAAGGTGCTATTATTTATTTTTTTCAGTTATTGTTGTTAGTACAATCAAAATACAAAAAGAAAGAATATGCCCTAATGCATTTGAAAGCCAAAAAATTTGTTTAAAAATCTGTTTGAGATTCCAGGAGGTGTGCATCTGTTTGATATGTGGGGACAGCAGGTCGGGTGATACTTTCAACAGCTTCTTCCTAAGTCTGTCTCCATTGCCTGAGATCATAGAGGAGGATGAGGTGGGGAGCAGGCTCAGGAATCACGGGACCCCCCTCGGAGGAGCACACTCGAGCCCCACGGCTGCCACGTTAGTCCAGGGGCACTCCAAAGAAGACAGATCTTTTTTAGGACACAGAGCATTCAAGCCCCCAAACCTATCCTCCCCCTGACCTCCCATCATCTAAGAACCAGGAGTGAAAGGTTGGAGCAGATTTGATTTCCCTTCCATCGGAAGAGGGTCATTTGGTGGAGGGAGAGGACAGGAGGGAAGGCTAGGAGAGGAACCGCGGACTGGAGCATCCATCTCCGTTTCAGACGGGGCTTGAAGGTGAAAGGGACCTGCTTGGAGGGATAACTGCTTTGGAGAAAACAAAGATGAAGCTCTGATACATCGGGTTCTGTCTTCCTCAATTAGTTGGAAATTGTGAAAATAGACTTGGAGAGGTGTTAGCTCAAGCAGTGCTGGTTAGTAACTAGATGATGCTGGAGGGAAGCTCCCAGGAGTTATGCTGGAGGATAACAGGATGGGCCTTGGGCAGGAGATGGTAGCAGGCAAGTTTGTTGTCTGGGATTAACCCCTGCACCTGCCCAACCCTAGCTGAGCCCCTAGGTAGAGCCCAGGAGGCCAGAAAAAAGACCCTGAGTGTAACCCTCAGATCCCCCCTCCACTGGGGATTCTGTCCCCGACTCTCTACACCTCTTTGATTTGCAAAACGTTGTCTCCAGTAAAAGGAATTCCATGCATTCACTTAGTGGGGCACAGCAGAGGGATTTTTTTCCCCCAAGACAAAAATCTATTACACGGTGGTCACCTCCTCTGTCTACACAAGGCTGCTTTCAGATGGTGAGAGCATGGGGCATATGGAAATAACTCAGGACGTGGAATCCAAAGACTAAGGCTTTCAGTTCAGCTCTGACACCCAGTAGTTCCTGAGCCTCAGTTTCTTCATCTACAAGATGGGAAAAACACCCCCTGCCTCACAGACATTGTTTTAAGTGTTAACAGAGGTAGAAAGTGTCAATTGCCCAGGACATGATGCCTGGTAGTTATCAGGGAGTCAAGATGGGAGCTGTTGTCTTCAGAGGAGGAAGAGAGGGGAGGGCTGAGCACAAGGAACGCTGTCCTCTCTGTCTGGACCCCTCAACATCACAATCCAGACATGTCAAGACACAGAAGGTCTGGCACAGCAGTTGAGCCCTCAAATCCCAACTCTGCCACTACTACTAGATGTATGACCTTTGGCAAGTGACTTAGCAACTGAGCCTCAGTTACTGCACCTGTAGAATGGGCTTAATCAAGGAATTAATGGAATGAGGTACTGCTCGTAAACAGCTTAGCAAGAGGCTGGCAGGTGTGAAACTTAATAAATGTTAGCTAGAATTAAGAATTCTGGTTCAAGGGCAGAGCAGGGGCCCACTCCTGGAGCCCCCCCACCCCACTGTCCCAGATCCCTTGTACTTGGGAGACCTGCTGCTGGACAGTCCAGGCCCCCACAGCCCTGGCACAGCTCAAGGATATGATCTTCAATTTCTGATGCCATCTTGTCACAGTTGACTCCATAGTCCTTGTAATCGTCTAAAAGAGATTCGGGAAACACGGGCATCAGCCAGAGATGACCTTGGCAGTGAGGCCTGCTTGTGCTGGGGACGCTAGCATCCTGTCCCACTCTCACAGTGCTGAGAAAGACCATACCTCCCTGACCTTGGGAAGCCCTTCCCTCCCTCATCCCTGAACCAGGCCCGCTCACCGTCCGCCTTCAGGGCTGCTGAGAGCATCTCCACACACTTGTCCCGAACAGAGTCTCCTGTGAGATAGCAGGGCGCCAGGAGGCAGATGGAGGGGGCAAAGGTGGGGCTCGAGGGGCTGCTGGGTGTTCTGGGGACCTCTGCTTTCGATTTGCTGCTGTTTGATCTGAGGATGATGATCAGTAATAGACATTTTGACATTAAGTGAATAAAGCATTTATTGAGCACCATTCTCGCCATTTTTACAGATAATCTCCTTCAATCCTTACACAAACCCTACAAAGTAGATGCTATTTTAGGCACGTGACATGGACCATCTCATTTAATCCTCGTAACAACCCCATGAGGTCGGTGCTATTCTTATCCCCATTTTAGAGTTGTATTTTTAAAGTGCATTTTAGAGGGGGATGCATTTAAAATAATTTGACAGGTCACATATCTGGAAACCAGTAGAATCAGAACTGAAACCCAGGTGGGTGAACTCTGGTACTCAGGCTCTTAGCCAACCACAGTGCTCTCCTGAGAGATTACAGAACAAGGTAATGATGCCAATAATTCTATCATCCCATAAGGCACTGTGCTAGCTGCTTCTCTATCTGCTCTCATAGAACAGCTATTCCCTCATTCAATTAATATTAGGCACCTATTCTCCAGGTGCTGTGCTAAGAGCAAGGGATAAAGCAGACAAGTCAGAAAAGTCCCTTCTCTCAAGGAGCTACGGTCTAGTGAGTAGTGAGTTTACCACCACTTAAGAGAAATGGCTTTAACCATGAGCCAGGAACTGTGCCAGGCACTTCAGGAGCAATTTCTAATTTGATCTTCACAGCAGTCCTTGGAGGTAGATACTGTTACCATCCCCACTTGCAGATGAGGAGACAGTTACACTGCTGAGATCTGCATAAAGTTATGCTGCTAAGATTTGAACCCAGATCTGTCTGATTCCAATGCCTAGGCTCTTAACTTCTATGATGCAGTGCCTAAGGATGATCTCATTTTGGTTTTGGCTTAAAAACCCACAAATATATATATATATATGCATATATGCACTGGAGGGATAACCATGAGTCTTGGTCAGGCCAGGCTGCCGTCACAAAATACCATAGACTGCATGACTTAAACAACAGAAATTTATTTCTCACAATTCTGGAGACTGGGAAGTCCAAGATCAAGGTGTTGGTTAATTTGATTTCTGGCGAGAGCTCTCTTCCTGGCTTGTAAATGGCCACTTTCTTGCTGGCACGACAGATCCCCTTGGACTGCTGGGAGTTTTGTATTCTCTGGAGCCTTGAAGTTCCTCAAAGCTGTCTCAGTGCTGCCACTGAGTGGGGTGGGCCAGGGAGGGAAGGCTCTGCTTTTCTAAGGTTTCTATTTTGAATTCCCCAAAATTTTGTCCAAAGGGATTTCCTAGCTTTTATTTATTTTTTTTTAAATGCAGTTTGTGAACTACACTAGATTAACTTACCCTGGATTCTACCCAACCCTGCCTGGCAACTGGGTGGCCTGGCAGCAGGGCACAGGGATAGGGAAGCTGGGATCCAACTAGCTCTCTCCTGGAGCCAGATTCCAGCAGGAGGAAAGGTGTGGGTGAGGGAAGGCTGGGAACGGTATCAACTCTAGAGTCCAAGGGGCTGCCTGCAACCAAAATGTATCTCCCCCAACTCAGCCCTGGTCTCAGCCACTGGGCTCTCACCTGCACAACCACAGTGGCCCCAGAGCTGGTCTCCCTGCCTCCTCTTGCCCCTCTTACAACCTCTTTGCAGCCTGGGGCGCCCTTTAGAAACTAACAGCTGATACCACCACTCCCCTGCTTCTGACCCTCTAACAACTTCCAACCATTTCAGCATAAAGTCAAAGTCCTCACCACGGCCACCTAGGCCCTGCCCACCACATCTGGCCCCTGCCTCCCCTTCTGACCAAATCTCAAGCCACACACCCCTCACAGTTCATTGAAGTCCCCACTGCTCTGCTTCTTTCTGTTCCTTAAACACACACAACACTCCCACCACACTGCCTTTGCACTGGCTGGTCCCTCCTGGAAGGCTCTTCCTCCCCCAGATTTTCCTAGGACTGGTGCTTTCCCGCCAGGCAGGTCTCTGCTCAAATGTCACATCCTCAGGAAGGCCTTCCCTGAGCACCCCAGCCAAGCTGACTGTCCTGCCCGTAACTCTGTAGCACATGACCTCATTTCTTTCATTCATAGCACTTATCCAAGTCTATAATTAACTTGTTTATATGTTTATAAACACTGTCTGCCTCCATCTCTGGCTTACAGGTCCCAGAGTATCAGGACCCCATCGGCTGGCTCACCACTGCCTTCCAGCACCTGTGACAATGCTCTAGATGGACACTTGATGAATCTTTGTCAGATGAATGAATAGATGATGAATTGAGGGAATTGGCCACAAAGAGATGAAAGGTACATCCAGAGGCCAAGACAGAGCAGAGGACAGGTTCTCTTTGGAAAGCCAATTGCCCCATTCTCCTGGGCTTAAGAGAAGGGTCTCTCTCCAAGCATCTGTCAACTCCCACAGCCTGGCCCAACCCATCTCCTACAGCCGGGATGTAGCCCTAGAGTCTTCCCGGTGCTGCCCCTCACTGACTGTGGGCCCATCACCACGTCCTCAGTGTCCAGGACTCACCAGTGGGAACCACCAGGGTTCCAAGTAGCATGCTGCTTGGAAGAAGGCATAATAATAAACATTAAGAACAGTTGTCATTTGGGAATCACCCACACTGGGGTGGTATATTTATTAAGAACCTAGGCTCCAGAGCCAAACTCCCAGGTTCAAAGTCTGTCACCACCACTTTGTAGCTACTGGACCTCAGGTGAGCTCCTTAACGTCTAGGTGCCTCAGTTTTCTCACATGTAAATGGAGAGAACAATACTTACCTTATAAAGTTGTTTTGAAGATTAAAGCACCTAAGAATTCCAGCAAAAGACTATTAGGCAATTCACACAGGCTGCCACATGAAGTGTGAGTATTTTTATTAAGCATTATGCATCTGTTGAGCACTCATTTGGGTTAGGGACAGTGCTAGCATTTCAATTACCTCATTTGATCCTTATGATGACCTTGAAAGGGGGTCACAGTTATCCCCATCGTAACTACAGATCAACAGACTGAGGTTCAGAGAGCTGAAGTGACTTACTCAAGAGACCACACCCCTAGGTCTGCCTGCCTTCCAAATTTTTTTCAACACATCTCACTGTGTTCCTAAAAGGTAGAGTTTTCCATAGTCCCCTTACCTGGTCTAGGCTAGGCTGCCTGTTACATTCCTCCCAATTGCCCCCCACCCTCCCAACCTTCCTGGAAGGGCATTCCCAGCCTTAGTCCCTCCTCTTGGCTAGGAGCTGGCTAGCTGGCTGGGATTGGTGTCTGGGTGGCGTTATCAGGCAACCATTCTCATTTTGCTTTCAGTGCTCACGATTGGGAACTGTGCCAAATTGCAATGAGGGCATCACCGGCGGGGGCAGGGCTGGGGGTGTTGGATTAATCAACAGCTTTCTTCTGCTCCCCGGATGTGCTAGTGCCAGCACCAGCCTGTGGTCTGACATCACCAAGTCCTTAAAAAATCTTCCCAACCCATGTCTGAGCAGAGGCACCTGAAGGTCTGCCTTGGGAAGCCGGGCTTGTTGCTCCTGCGCGCCACCTCGAGGGCATTTCGGTTACTGCACCACCAAGCCGGCCGAAACTGCACGGCGAAAACAAGTCAACCAATTCCCACAGCGGGTCCTAAGGGCCACTGGCAAAGTGAAGTGCAACCTTCTTCCCGTCCCTTTGTGGACTGTTCTCTGGTGTTCCAGCTACAGTCCCCCGAGTACCATGCGCACTCATACTGCCAACCTCTTCACGTGCCATTCTCTCTGCCTGGGATACCCTCAACTGGCTTGTCTACCAGGCAAACTCCTATTCATCTTTCAGTTCTCAGCACAAATATTCTCTTCCCTGAAGTCTCCTTTGACTTCTCAAGTCCTTTTGAGACACTCGTCCTGTGTTCCCAGTAAGCATTTTATCTTCGAAAAACAAGCATTTTGGTGTCTGCCTTTACACTAGTGATTAGCTGTGTGAAGGCAGAGATTGTGAGTTTATATCTTTATATCTTTAGAAATCACAAACTGGCGGGCTACGAATGTGTTTTGTTTGCCCTACTTGTGTCTTAGAAAAATATGAATATGTTGTCCATATATAAAATTGGGTGTTTCATATGGAAATCTAGTTGGCTAGCTTTCCTTAAAAAAATTGGAAGGGCATGGCACACTGGGCCTACATTTCCATAAAGTAACAACCAGCTGGGGCTGAGTAGTGGGTGCCCCTTTCACACGGGCAGGTGCTCTGCCATTTGCCATGGTCTCCACTAGTTACCCAGTGTATGCACGTGCCCTTGACCCCTGGAGGATATTGAGTTTGCAAGGAAGTGCTCAACAAATGTGCTTGCTGAAGGAATGAATGAATGAATGAAGGGAATGAATGGAAGGGAGAGATGAAATAGAGAGGTAGAGAGTGCAGGAAACAGTCTGGGTGGTAGATAAACTGAACCTACAACTTGCTTCTCTCCCTTTGGGTTGCCAGCACCCAGTACTGAACAGGACACAGCACAACTGCTGGAAAGGCAAACATACTCTGCTTGACTGACCTTCAGAAGAAGAATGCATTAAGGAGGGAGCCAAGAGACTTCCAGGCCACAAGGCAAAGTAAGGAGAGGAACCTGAAGGTATAAATCTTTACACAAATGTCAAATGTGTTTCATACAGAATCGGACCCAGAAGTGGGTTAGTGGTCAGTGTTTCATTTTTGGATAGGACAATCCTTCTTTATGCAGGGCTGTCCTTCACATTCCAGAACATTTAGCATCTCTGGCCTCTGCCTATTAAATACCAGTAGTGCTCTGCCCCCCTCTCCCATTACTATATTATATTATAAACTGAGTGTTTGTGTCCCCTGCCAAATTCATATGTGGAAGTCCTGACTCCCAATATGTCAGTATTTGAAGGCGGGGCCTTTAAGAGATAATTCGGTTTATATAAGGTCATGAGAGTGGGGTTTCATGATAAGATTAATGTCCTTATAGGAAGAATAAGAGAGACCAGAGCCCAAAATCTGTGTGTGTGTGTGTCATGTGCAGACACAGCAAGATGGCTGTCTGTAAGCTGGGAAGAGGCTGGTTTAGAACCAGGATGATTCTGGAGCCTCAGTTCCTAGGCCTCACCCATGCAGACATTGCTAACTGACCACAGAACTCTTCTCTTGTGCGGCAGGATGCCGCTTCTGATTCCCTCACCAGGCAGCCCTCCAGAGAGCCTCCACTCATCAGCTGGAGCTGGCACTCAGTTGCCAGGGTGGGCTGTGCAACACAGCAGCCCCACCAACATCTCAGGCCTGTCTGATCTTCATAAAACCTTAAGCAACCCAGTTTTTGTGCCTCTTCTTTTCTTTCCAACATCAGACTTACTGGTATTTTAGGCCTAAAATAACTGGGCAGCTCCTACACATACTTCCACAGGAGCCAACACTCTTATCATCTCCCCAGCCACCCAGTATCCAATACGGCCCCTGGACCCCAATCATTTGCTGTGATCGACCGCTAAGTCACTTCCTGGCCTGCCCTGCTCTCCTCTTGCCCTGATTCTTCTACTCTGACCTCTGACCTCCCTCCTGGATCACAATTCACACTCGCTCCTTTATCCACAATCTCTCCTTCCTGATCTCATCCAGGTTTGTGGCTGCAAATGCTAGCACCATGATAATCGCTGAAATTTGTCTTTCCAGCCCAAGGTTTTCTTCCTGAATTCCAGCCTCATATAACCTACTGCTTATTCAACTTCTTCCCCTGAATGACTAGTACACCCCTCAAATCCAACATATCCAAATCTGCACTCAAGCCTGATTGACAGAGTCCTCCCCATACCAATGAACAGAAACTCTGTCCTTGCAGATGCTAGAGGGAAAAGTCTAGGAGTCATCTTGACACTTATTTTTCTCTTGTACCCCACATCCAATCTGTCAGGAAATCCTTACAGCTCTCCCTTTAAAATATATCCGGGGTCCCCCTCTTCTCCCCACCTCCACTGCTGCCACTCTGATCCAAGCCACCACCATATCTTGCCTGAATTATCAAAACAGCCTCCTTGCTGGGCTCTTTGCTTCTGCCCCTGTCCCTGACAATCCAGCACAGCAGAGAAAGGGATCCTGATAAGTTCAGTCATACAGTTCCTACCCTCAACACCCTCCAGTGGCTCCTGTTTCACTCCATTCTCCAGCTCCCCCTCCCTCACTTAGTCACTCCAGACCCACTGGCCACCTCACTGCTCCTTGACCCTGCGAGGCACACTCCCACTTCCGGGCCCTTGGTTTGGAATGACCTCAGTGTCTGCCTGGCTGATTCCCTCATTTCTTTCATATTTTTGCTCAAAGGGCACCTCTTTAACGAGGGCTCTCCTGACCACCCAGTGACCATCCTTCCCAGTCCCTCTCATTCTGCTCTGTTGTTTTCTACAGCATTTGTCACCTTCTGAACCATCATATAATTTACTTATCATATGTATTGCCTGTCTCCCCATTAGAACATAGGCCTTGTGCCTGTGAGGAATTTTGTCTCTTTTGTTCACTGCTGTATCCTTGGCATCTAGAACAGTTCTTGGCACATAGTAGGCCTTCAATAAATATTTGATGAAAGATTGGCTTGATGTTTTAGGGTAAATAACCTAACCAGTTCGGCCCAAACCCAGAGATCCCAGTCCAGGTGCAGGCTCTCAAAACCTGTTCTCACTGGGTTCAACTTGACCTTAAGAGCATTTCCCAAACAGTGATGGGGCATCAGCCATCCCAGAGAAGGAGCCACACCTCTGATTCAGAGGCCCACCCAGTCTTACTGTGTAGGTCCTAGAATTTGGAGGCAACGTAACATATGAGGTTTCCTTCTTTCCACTGCCTTAGGCTTCCTCCAGTAAGACAGAGAGAGACACACACATCTGCTGAACAGGACTTCTGGCATGGAGAAGTCTATGGCTTCCTTTACCTTTCCATAGATGGCCTTTTTGGAGAGGAGGTGGCTGAAGACTTGGAGTCCACAGAGTCTCTCCTGAAAGAAGAGAAATTGGAGATGAGATGCTCTTGTAGGCTAGCATCAGGACCAGTCTAAGGAGATTAGAGGCTGGGGAGAAAGCATCCTGGAGCCAGGCCTGCTGGGCTGAGGATGATGAAGGCCACCTGGACCACAGCTGCCTGGAAGAGAGAGCTCCAGGAGGTCACCCTCACCTACTCCCCATCAAATGGAGAGGGAAAGAAACCAAGATCTGCCAAGCACCTAATACGTGTCAGATATGGTACACGTGCTGTGCCATGTGTTACTAATTATTAGCAACTAATTCTCAGCAGTCCCTTCCTTCCTGCTGTCAGGCAGGCCTTGGCCAGCTGGACTCCATGGAGACTGGAATTCCTGGGACTGTCAGTTCTCATGAGGAGCCAGAAATCAGCTTCAGCCTCCCTTGTGGGCACCTTAAGAGGAAGAGAGAAGCATATGGGCCTTGGAGATAAGAGAGCTGGGTTTAAAATGGCAAGTGAAAAAGCAGTGTACAAACTTAGATGCTTACTGTGCCTGAAATCATGCAAGACAACTAATGCCCATGAGGGAAAAAGATTAAAAGAAAATACACCCACGTGCTAACCATGGTTATATCAGGGTGACCAGATAAGAAGTAAAAAATCCCCCCTCATTTTTCCAAAATGCATGTAGCTACATTCTTTTTATGATATAGAATGCATTTCCCCTTTTATTGGCTTTTTCAAATTAATTTGCTTCTAAATTGTAACTCCCACTCCCCAAGTCACTCACCCAGCTCTCCTTGTAATTCCAGTGCAGGTCTCACCTTCTAACAAACTCTATAATTTGCTTACTTATTTTATGTGTTGTCCGATCACCTCCAATGTAAATTCAAAATTTGGCGGGTTTTGTTCACTGTGGTGGACACTGTCTGTACGGAGCCCACACCATCCCTTGGGCACTCTCTCTCCCCAGTGCACTGAGACCCGAGGGCTTCCTCTTACAAGATCCCCTGAGGAAGGTCTCCATACCAGCCAGTGCCTGCAGGCCAGGCCGGTGGGCTGAAGGTGCTGGGGAGTTAACCCCATGAGCAGCCTTCAACGAGACACACGGGAATAGGTGGGCAAATACCCCCGAGTCCTAGGCTCTCAAGTGGGTCAGCTGAGGAGTGCTCACTGCTTTCCGACGGGCTTCAAGCTCTGGTCGCCCACAGCAGCAACCTGCTCGCTAACACACCCTGTGCGGTTCCCTTCCCTCCCTTCCCTGTCTCACTTCCTCACTCCTCTGTCTGCATTTCCTGAAATCACTTCCCAAATAAACCTCCTGCACCGGAATCCATGTCTCAGGGTCTGCTTCTGGGAAATCTCGTCTAATATACTCAACTGACTTCTCCCAGGTGAACAGAATAGTGCCCGGCACAGAGTAGGTGCTCTACAAACGCTTGTTAAATGCTGTGAAGTCAAACAGTAAAGGAATATAAAAACTAAAAAAGTAGAAAAAGAAACCTCTCCAGAGGTAACAATGCTAAGTTTAATGTCCTTCTTTCCAGATCTTTTTCTACACACACACACACACACACACATATATATATATATATATATATATATATATATATATATATATATATATATATATATATATATATATATATATATATATATATATATATATATATAGTTTATCATTCTAAAAAGGGAGGTAATGACATGAGTTGTAATCCCAGCCCTGCCCCCGGGCAGATCATCTCTTAGCATCCAATTCCCTCACTGGTCAAATGGGGAGAAAAGGACCTACATCTTGGGGCTGGCTGGGAAGAAGACTTTAGATCATTAACATCCCCACAGCCGTTCCAGGCACAAAGAAGTCCTCAATACTCCATAATCCTAGGTATTTGATTTCTTGTTTTCCAGATTATGCAAGATTCCTGCATGGATTTCCAGCTCCTATCTCATCCTCCAAGTGGTCTGGGAGACAGTGGGTGAAGAAATTTCAGGGACCGGCTCTAATTAACCTCTGGACTAGACCCAGCTAGCTCCGGACCTTCACCCCAGCTTAGACACAGTGGGAGGCAGCAGAGAGGGAGAGGGGAGGAGAGACTCTCCTACACATGCCCCCTCCAGTCCCACACTGGCCCTGGGAGTTCCTCTGCAGGGCTCCTCCCGGAGTGCCCCATGTGGACAGACAGGTGCAGGCAGAGCTGGAAGCTGAAATTCTTGCAGCCAGAGAAAGGAGGGAAGACCTGAGTCTCTACCCATCCCCCACCATTTTCTGGCCCTTCCTCATTGCTTTTCTTTCTAGACAAACCAGAAATATTCTGCAGTTTTTGCAAATGATCATTACAAAAATATTCAGGGACATGAAAAAGTGTCTCAGAATACAACAGGAAGATAAAGAAACAGGGACACCTAGTGTACTCCACCCACAGGAATGGGGAAATTATGTATGTAAGTAGACCAGGACTGGGAGGGGAGAGGAAAACAAAGCAGCTTCATTTGTCAGAAGTGGCACATCGTGGAGAAATACTTTTAATTCTAATTTTAAGTTTTACTAATGTGGTTATAGTGTTTATATAATAAATAATACTAACAAATCATCATTAAGAAAACCAAAAAGAAAGGAAGTTCACCAACCGAGCTGAAATAGGACCCCTGCCAACTAGATTCTCCCAGCAAGGTGGGGGGACAACCACCCCCCTCTCTGCTCAGCCACAGTGACAGCTTCATCTCATAGCTCAACCCTTGAAAAGCGAGCTGCATTAACAATTCAACATCTCAGGATGTTGTTAAATGTAAAATGCTGGTTAGAAAACAGTACATATAGTGAGCTTCCAATTTTATTAAGGAAATATAACTATATAACTATATATATATATATTATTAAAAAGATGAAAAAGATATACATCAAAATGTTAACAGTGATTATTTGTTATTTTCTTCTTGTGTTCTAAACTTTCGAAACTTTTTACACTAAATGTGACTCACTGTTGAAATAAATAAATATATGTGAAAAGACTACAAAATGGTATATAGAGTTTAATTCCATTTTAAAACAATAAGTATTTCATGGGTAATGATGACGCATAGGAAAAAATCGAGAGGATGTGAGGGTATAGCTCAGTGGTAGAGCATATACTTAGCATGTACGAGGTCCTGGGTTCAATTCCCAGCATCTCCATTAAAAAAAAGTATGTGTACACATATATGTGTGTGTGTGTGTGTGTGTGTGTGTGTGTGTGTGTGTGTATACACATAAACTTTTTATATAATGAGATAATGATGTTCATTTTTCAGGCCACAGTACTGAATCTCAGAGACTAAGGGTGTTAAGTGATTAACTTCATCCTAGAACTTGGCTTTCTGCTTTCCAACTGTCTTCTCGTCCATACCTGTCATCTTTGCAGGCCTTTAAAAGAAATCCCTTTCCTGATTATCCAGTGGGATTTGGGGATGGAGCAAAATGAAACGTGTTCAGCTGCCATCAGTACCCAGAAGCCAAAACGCCCTATTCCACAGATTAGTCCCATATCCATTTGCGCTCCTCTTCCAATAGTTCAGCCTCTAGTCTTCAACCACACCTCACAAAATCCTGGTCGTTCATTTGCCAAAGTTCTCCATATGTGGCCAGACCAGCCAGAGCATGAATGTCCACAGGGGACTGCACTGGTACACTGGGCCTAGCAATATTCAATAAATATTCACTCTGTGCTGGGCCTGGTGGATCACAGGATCCCTGCCAGCCAACCTCCTAACCCTTTTGGGAAAACCAAACACACCATGTGAAAAGTCAAATGCCATCAGGAGTTTTCCAAGTGGGATACAACTGAAAATTAGCAAAATTAGCAAAATGAAAGGAATAGAACATAGAAAAGATTACAGAACCATTTGACAAGTACTGCATTTTAAAAAGCAGACTACAAAATTGATGATAACTACAGAAAACAAAAAGAAAACAGATAAACCATATACCAAAATACTGAGTGATTGTTTTTGGGTGGTGGGAATATGAGTGATTTTTTCCCTACTTTTTAATATTTTCCATTATTTCTACAACAGATTTTTATCACCTTTGCTCATTTTTTAAAAGAACTATTACTTTTTCAGAGTTCAAAAGCAATACAGAGGGGGAAGGTATAGCTCAGTGGTAGAGCACATGCCTAGCATGCTCAAAGTCCTGGGTTCAATCCCCAGTACCTTCACTAAAAATAAATAAATAAACCTAATTACCTCCCCTCAAAACAAAAAAGGAAACAAACAAAAGCAATACAGGATCATTGTGAAAAAAACCCAACAATACAGATTAAAAATTTTATTGTATAACATAGAATAAACATGAAGTTTCTCTTAATTACAATCACACATATATTTTTGCTTTCTTAAAAATAGTTTCATTATTTCCCCTTATTTCAAAATTGGTACAGATTTGTTGGGAAAAAATTAGAAATACAGAGATTTGCAAAAAGAAGAAGGAAAAAACCTCTCAATCCTCCACCCCAAAATGATCACTATTACCATCCTGGTATATATCATTCACATCTTTTTTCCTATGCATATACATAAAATTCACTTATTTAATTTTTATAGAAATGGGAGGTAATTAGGTTTATTTATTATATTTTTTTACTTAAAATTTTTTTTTAATTTTTAGGGGGTAATTAGGTTTATTATTATTATTACTACTACTACTACTACTACTACTATTATTTTTAGAGGAGGTGCTGGGAATTGAACCTAAGACCTCATGCATGCTAAGCATGTGCTCTACCACTTGTGCTATACCCTCCCCTCTTTTCACAGTTATTTTTACAAGCAAAAATAGGAGTGGTGTGATGGAGGTATGCCTCCCTCTTGGTCAAGAATCACCCCTCTTATAGCATCATTTCCTAAAGTGTTCTCCACAGAACATCTATTATATAGGATTATAATAAGCATTCAGTTAAAAAGGGTTTGGAGGGAAAAATGTTTCAGAAACCCCAGCTGAAAAATGTTACCCACAGAACATATCATCTTTGTTTAATCTGATTAATTCCTCAAAATGAGTTCCTTGTAGTGGATATATTGGGTGAAGAGGTATGTAATTAAAAACACTGGTCTATCAGGGATCACATTGTCTATTATCTAGTCTCACTCCTTATCTATTAGATGACCTCTCCCCAAGGGATTAAGCGATCTTTTTAGTTACAGGGAATACGTAGGACTTACTTATACATCCATGAAGGCTTTTATCTACCATCATGGATAAAGCATTTGGGTCAATCAGAAAGTCATGCAATTTGAGGGACCCTGGCTGGGGTGGGCAAGGGGGATGGGTGCAGAGCTGAGGCCTCAGTAGTGGTCTGGGGGTCCAACAGACAAAGATGGGAATCCCACTCTGTCCCATCATGGCTGTGTGATCGATCTTGGGTAAGATTCTGCTCCCCAAACTTCAGCTTCCTCATCACTATGTTAATCTTGCATCCTGCTACCTTGCTGAATTCTTTTATCAGCTCTAGCAGTTTTTGTGTGGAGCTTTTAGGGTTTTCTATATATAGTATCATGTCATCCACATTTAGTGACAGTTTTACCTCTTCTTTTCCAATTTGGATCCCTTTTATTTCTTTTTCTTGCCTGACTGCTGTGGCTAGGACTTCCAAGATTATGTTGAATAGAAGTGGTAAGAATGGGCATCCTTGTCTTGTTCCAGATTTTAGTGGGAAGGCTTTCGGTTTTTCCCCACTGAGTACTATGCTGGCTGTAGTTTTGTCATAACTACATCGCTAAATGGCAGTTTTGAATAAAAAGCCAACAAAATGTTTTTCCTTCTCTGTGGACAAGTAAGTTCCTAGCCCCACTTACCTGGAACCCTGACCACGGTGGAAACTCAGCTGCATTACGAGGCGATCTTGCTTCTAGTACAAATGAGTCCTGACTGGTAAATTGTATCTACATGGCAAGGGCGATGAAAGTAAGTGGAAAACCACAACTTCAGGGCTACCCCAAGTGCAGTGAATCTTGTAAATGGTTGTCACCCTTGCTGGGATCCTGGAAGCTTTGTCTATGGGACAGTTATAAGACTTGGGACATGGAAATTCTAAGTCAAGAGGTTCCTACCTATTGAGGTCTCATTCCCTGCACCTGTACTGTAACCTGCATGGGCCAGAGAATAGCTCTGGATGCTGCATTGTCCCCTATGAGAACTCCTGGTGGTGAGAAACACCTGAGGCTGCCCTGCTAGCACACTGCTTCCCCTGTCCCTGCATCCTTCTAGGTGAATCCCGTGCCACTGACAGCCTATTTGGGTCACGTGAATCTGTCTGGTTTAGCCAAGAAGCCTCCCAGAGGGGGTGCTGCAGGAGATGACAATAACCACCTCCTGGGTGTGAGGATTAAATGTCACTGTGTAACAGAGCTGCTGCCAGAGTATGTGACAAGCGTTGGCCCCCCCTTCTCTCCATCCCAGGAAAAATACCTGTCTTTGGGCTCTTCCACGTGTTTTTTCCTTGGTGGAGAAAGGCTTGTCTCTGGCTTCCAACTGGAACAGTCAAGCCCTTTTTCCTTCTTTTTTGCTCTTACTCTTCCCTCTCCTTTTTCTCCTTTGGGAGGCGCTGGGGAGTCTAAAAACAAAATGGTGACATTGTTCCTCAACTCTCCCAGTCTCAGCCAAACCCTGGACTTTGGGGAGGAAGGAGCAAAGGGCAGGGACTGGGACAGCCTCCCCCTCCCCGCAAAAGTACACATTTAGACACAAATGCATATACAATATGCACGTGCGTACAAACCCAAGCTCACACATGGACACAGAAAGACATTTGCACACACCTATGCCCATATTCATACCAACGTGTGCATACAGACATGTATACACAGAAATACACACATAGGGATATGTACACAAAAACTCACCCATCTACAAATCTCACACTTGTGTAGACAAACGCTGGCACTTCTGCTAGAGGCCCTCTGTCACTTAAGTCATTCAACAACCACACACCGAATGCCTGCTATAAGCCAGGCACCGTCCATCCCAAGCGTTGGGAGAGAAACTTGGCCCAAGGCAATCTTGCCCCTCTCACCTAGCAGTCGCTTCCAGTTTCTGATGAGGACTTTGGCCAAGGACACCACCTCCTTGTCAGAGCAGTGCTTGCGGACCCCATTAACGGCTACTCCAATCCTGGTGGTCTGCAAAGAGGGGGTTAGAGGCCGGTCTGGGAATGCACATACTGGATTGGCTCCCTAATTGCAAGACCTGTCCCAGCTCAACTACTCTCTTCCACTGGCCTAGCCTCTCCGGAGCCCCAGCTCAGACCTGTGGCCAAGATAATAACCCTGACCTTATAACTGAGGCCATGACCTGCTGCTCTTAGTAAGGTCCAGGGCCCAAGGCCCAGCCCCCTGCTCTGATGGGTAACTGTGGCTTTGGGGAGAAGCCAAGGTGGTGGTGGGTCTGGCTAATGACCAGGACCCCTCCTCATTTTCTGCCCTCTGCTGTCTTTGAGTTCAAGTTTCAGTTTAAGACACAGCTCTGGCTACTATAGCTTGGGTATTTGTTAAGTTTTCAGGGCCAAGAGCTTCTGGTAAAGTCTGAGAGTACATGGGTAACACACGGAGGATCTAAAAATGGAGGACTTTTCCTTCTCCCTGGGCCACTGGCCTCCTGGATCCCACAGGCCCAGGGCCTTGGGAATTGGGAAATTCAAGGAGAGCAAGGCAGTCTTTTCCTCCTGACCCAGAAGGCCCCACGTGCTTGGAAGATATCCTGCCACCATCTAAAAGCCTCGATTCCCACCCTCAGACAACCTTGAAGGTCCTCCCAGCAGAAATCCTTCCCAGACCACATCCTTCGAGGGCTCCCCCACCAGGGTCCTTCTCTGCCCAACAAGGTTGCCCTCCAACCCAGGCGCTGCCCCGGGGCTTCCTGTCCCCCCACCTGGAGGAGCTGGATGGACATCTGACAGCTGTTCAGCTTCTTCAGAAGGTCGAGGGCCCCTTCCTGTGGGAGGCCACAAGGTGAGCGCTGAGGCCTGTGGGTTCTGCCTCAGGCCCCTCTCTGACCATTGTATGATCTCAGTGGGAAGGAGGAGGCAGGAGGTAGGGAGGAGACTGTTCCAGCGGCAGGACACAGGTACACAAGGACACAGGACACACAAGTGGTCAAAGGACAGACAGGGAACAGGAAGGAGGAGAGAAGGAAAAGCGTCTGCCCCAGACCAGCTGTCTGACTCCACCTCTTACTGCCTAGCTGGGTTCAAGCCCCTCTGAACCAGAGTCCAGCCTGAACCACTCAGCCTGACCCCCAGCCATGGGTTCCGCTGTTCCTTCCCCAGGGCATGCTCTCCCCTTCCCCATCTCTTCCTCTAAAGTTAATTCCTTCACAGCTTATTGCTTCTGCTTTCATGTCCACATCTGGCTCCCCTCACTTCCCAACTGTCAGCTTCTGTAGGTTGAGGACCATGGCTTTTTTTTTAAAAAAACAGTTTTATTGAGGTATAATTGACATACAATAAACCACACATACTATAGGCTACAACGTGATGAGTTTTGATATATGTGCACACCCCTGAAACCATCACCACAATCAAGATAAGAATACAGTCAGCATCCCCAGCACTTTCCTTGTGTCCCTTCAGATTCCATCCCTCCCTACACCCCCAACCCCAGGCCACCACTATTCTGCTTTCTCTCACTATAGGTGAGCTTGCATTTTTAAGGGTTTTACAGAAAGTGACTGTAATGGATTCTTTGTCTGGCTTCTTTCACTCAGTGTAATTATTTTGAGATTCATCCATATTGCTGCACAGCTGAACAGTTCCATTTTACTACTGAGTTGTTTTCTATTGTATGCACACACCACAATTTGTTTATCCATTCACTTTAACGTTAATGGGACTGCAGGTAGTTTCCAGCTTGGGGTGACTACAAATAAAGCTGCTGGAAATATTCCCGTACAAGACTTTGTATGGACATATACTTTCTTTTCTCTCAGGTAAAGAGGACTGTTTAATCTCTGAGAACTCCGGGTTCAGCAACAGCCCCGTGCTCCCTGAATGGGTGAATAAAGCAGAAAGTAGAAGGTGGGAGGGGAGAGAGGGAGGGGAAGAAAGGAGATGCAGACGTGAAAATTGGAACAACCCCTGACCCATTTCCATTTCAGCCTTCTCCTTCCCATGCACTTCCTAGAAGCCAGCCTAGGCCTCCTGTCCGGAGACTGGTTCCCTGGGGAGCACCAGCTGACTCCATCCTGTATGCCCCTTGCCCTGGCCCCACTGCCAGCTGCCAACCCCTGCCCTACCAGGCTTCCTGGGCCATGTCCCAGGGGCTGCCCTCCTCAGCCTTCCTTAGAACTTGAGTTCACAGTCTGTTTTCAGAGGGGTGAACTGTGGATGAGTGTGCATGTGAACTTGTGGGCATATAACTGCCTGTACCACTAATTAAAGGCTTACTGTCTGCTGGGCACTGTTCCAAGTATTCTACATGCATTATCTCCCTTAAATCTTGCAATGACCCTATGAGGTAGGTCTTATTACTATTCCCATTTTCACAGAAGAGAAATCCAAGACACAGAGGTGAATTTGCCCAAAGTTACAAGGAACTGACCTGGGATTCTTACTCAGGCCTTTCAGGTTCGAACCACTATACAACCGTGTAGGTAGGTATGGACATAGATCTGTCTGAATGTGTACAATCATGGAAATTTCAGCACGAACAAGTACACTGGTATGTTGGTCAGTGTTAAGCAACAAGCTCTCAAAGGAAGAAATTCGTCTGTAGTGTTTGCCAATTTCCTAATGTCAAGCTACCGAGATGCTGCCACTGCACTGAAGGAGGTATTGGGAAGAGATGTGTGACATGAGACCACTGCTCAGTACTTCCACCATATTGATATAACAGAATTAAATAACCTCCAGACCACAGATGACAGTAAAATGTAATAAAATAATAAGGAAGTAATGACTTTGGAGTTCTTATATGACCTTTGTTTTTAACATAATTTATTTAATTGTAAGCATATAATTTAATGTTAAAAACAATGGCTGTACTTAATAACTGGTTTGCAAAATTCCTGAAAGTTCAACAATTGGGTTTAAGCCAGTTCCAGCTCACCACTGGGCATGAGTCTCCGTGTGTCACACTGTATAACTGGGTCATGGTGGAGAAGAGCCATGAGCCCCAGTTGTAGCTGGGCTCACAAAGTTGTGCAAATGTTGCCAGGTGTGTCTCTCCACATGTGCATATGGCATACGCAGCCAGCAGGATCTCTGGTCCAGTGGGAGCTGATGTTTTTATCTGTCTTTGTGGGATGATGCCTGAGTTATGTCTGAACATGTAAGTGCGGCTGTTCGCTAAGTTTGTAGCTTTGCATGTCTGGGTGTAGCTGATTGTGTGCATGCACTTGTGTAGGCATGTGTGTAGTTGTCTTTGTGTATCTTTCTACAAATATAATGGTCAGTGTGTCAGTCATGTCAGGGTCAGTGACACATCTCACGCAGTTATGTTCATTGTTGCTTGTTTAGCAATATTGTGTGTGGCTGCATGTATGTAGTTATGTTTGTTATATGTGATTACGTGCATGTGTAGCTGTGACTCCTGGTGTTAGGCTGTTTGAAGCTATTACAGTTGGTGCATGCTCACAGCATCTGACAAAAGCCCTAAGTTGCTGGGATTTCAGGAGCTGGCAGTAAACTCCGGGCCTGAGCTGCAACGTGGAAGATCCGTCTTACTACAGGAAGTGTGCCCTCCTCTCCCAAACCACCACTGGGCGGGTCCACTGTCGCTCCCAGAGCAGGCCCCACCTTTCTCTGTCACATGCCCAGAGTTCTGTGCCCACCCAGATGCTGCCAAGAACCCAGGCGCAGACGTGGCTGCAGACTGGCTCCTTGCTACAGGGACCCTGTGGCCAGACTTGCATTTTTCCTGGAGAGAGCTCTGGGTACTTCCACAGGAACCCTTGACAAGGGATACCATTTCTTCTTCCCATTTCACAGAAGAGGAAATCGAGGCCAGAGAGGGAAAGTAGAGTGGTGGGTCTAGGTCCAAAAAAGGAGTGAGGGGAGGCCAGGGCATGTCCCTTCCTCCTCAGTCAAGCTGCCTTTCTCCTAAGCCAGGTCTCCTAAGCTTCCCTATCCCTCCACCCCTCCCCGACTCTCACCCAGAGGCCCAGAATCTTCTGGTCCAAATCTGGGGCCACTAAGGGGCAGGCCTGGGATAACCTGAGGTGGAATCTGGTTCAGGAGACCTGGGCTGGGCTCTGCTGCCCCCCAGTTGGGAAAATGCTCCCGATGACTTGAGGCTCAGTTTCACTGACATTGGAGCATCCCGGGACCGGGGCTCCCAACACTGCAGGTTTCTGTGTTTCCTCTGATTGTGCAAAAGCAGATGTCACTCTCTAACCCTTCCCAAGCACCAGTCCAAGTCTTCCTAAGGGCTTCACATCTTTTCCACCCTCACCACTACCAGCAGAGACAAAAATCCAGTGACACTCCTTCCCAGGAAGAAGGTAATCTCATCTTCTTACAGATGAAGAAACTGAGGCTCTGGTCTTTATATGGGCACCAACTCATTACTGCCCATGTCTACTCTGGGGCTCCCTGACATTCCATGGATCCAGCAACCCTCCCTCCTCCCACCCTTAGGGTCCATCGTTTTTCCAAGCTCCTAGGATTACAAAATATGCTGGAAACGCAGGTCTTGCTCCAGGACGTGGTTATGGATGGTGGGAGGAGGAGAGCCCTAGGACAGAGTGAAGTAGGGGGGCATGACCGCTGGACTAGCCTCCCCTTTCTTCCCTCTCCTGGTGAGCCCTGGCCCTCCCTGTCCCAAGGCCAAGTTTGCTGGCTAGGCAACTGGGCTGCAGCTAGCTTGAGGCAAAGATCACGGGGAGGATCAAATATTAACTTCAAGTCAGCCCGCGCTTGAGGACTCCTGGCACTGAGCACTCAGGCACCCACAGGTACGGCCGCCAGGCCTGATTCCCCTCAACCTCTGGGTCCCGCTCTCCCCCCAGCTTCCCCTGCCCCCAGCCCAGGCCTCCAGCCGGCCCGTCTTCCCCCGCCCCGCGGGCCCCGTGGGCGCAGCGGCTGCCCGACACCTGTTCGGCTCCCGCCCGCCCCGGCCCCACCCCGCGGCCAAGGAAAGGGAGAGTTGCAAACAGAACAGCTCCTGGAGCCTCAAGTTGTGGGGTTGCGGGATCCGAGGCCCTTCGCTTTTCTACACCAGATCCTCTCTTGGGCTGCGGGGCAGATGCGGCTCAGCTCAAGTTCAGCTCAACTTTCTTTGCCCCTTCCTGGGCCACCCAGGATTTTGTCCCCCACCATCCCAACCCGTTCCCGCAGTCGCCGTCGCTCCCCTGGCTTTGCACACGCCGTGTCCCGGGGCTCCGAAAGTCCTTTTCCAGGTCCCGGTCTTTTCACTCTCTTTCCCGCGCCCTGCACAAGCTCCCCAGGGGCCCCAACTCTGCACATCCAGACCGACGTGCACAAGCTCGGTCTTCGGGGCCCGCACGACACCCCCGGTGCCCCGGGCCAAGCACACTCGCAGACTTCGAGGTGCCAGCAGTCCCCAAGGGGCGCTCAGTCCAGCCCCGGCCGCGCCTCCCTCGGGTCCCTGAGTCCCGCACGCGCCTCCCGGGCGCCCAGCCAGCACGCGCCCCCGGGACTCCCGGCTCGCACGCGCCGTGCCTCCCGGGGGCTGTGGCCCGAACTCTGCAGCCTCACCGTGTTCTTTCTGGCCACCATCTTCTCCAGCTTCTTGGCGATCCTCAGGAGCTCCTCTTCTTGGCCCATGTCGGCCCGCGACGCCCGGCGGGGCGCGGGTCGCAGGGGCCGCAGCCAGACTTCAGGGGTGGGAGGCGCAAAGGCGGCGGGTGCGCCACCCGCGCGGGCCCAAACACACCCGACACGCACGGCCGGCGGGGGCGGGGCTCTCCCCCACACCCCCTCGGCCGCCCGCCTCCCGACAGTGGGGGAGGGGTGGCGTGCACTAAATATAGACTTCAAGGACTCGCCCGGGCAAAGATTGCCCGCGCTCGCCAGTCGGGCCTCCTGAGAGGGACAGACTGGGACAGCGGGCCCTGCGCCTCAGGCTGGTCCTGGGGGAGCCGGGAGCTGAAGGGAGGTTTGGGAAGGAAGGCTCTAGCGAGTGGGGAGGCTGTCGTCCCGGGACACAGGAGTCCTGGGCTCCCGTGTCTCTGCACCATTGCCGCCCAAAGCGTGCCTGTGTCCAAGTGGAGGCAATTTGGTGCACTCGAATTATATTATTTTTGCATGATCATTAAATCCAACTCTATCCTAACCTGTGCTCACTCATTTGTGCACACAGCCTGTGCACACGCGTGTATCTAGGCCCACTGTAGCCGTCAATTTGGTTTGTTACAACAAGGTTTTGCATTTCCAACAAGCTCCCCGAGTGCTACTGGTGCTGCTGGTCCCACGCCTGCACTCTGAATAGTGAGAGCTTGGGAGATTCTTAAGTGCACCAAACTTCAAAAAATATGGATCCAAGTGCATGGATGCTCTTTATTTATTCAGGGTCAGAACACTGCCTCCCCAGTGGGATTGGGTCTGGAAGGGAGGAGACGAAACAGTGCCCCCACAGCTGTGCACACAACTGTGTTCCTGTGGAAGGACCTTTCAAGTGTTCCCAGCAGACCCAGATCCCTTCCTAAACAAGTGAGCTTAATTGACAGAAAATAATCTATGTGTGGGGAGGGAGAGGCTACTTATGGGCCTGGAGTGGATGCATGAAAAGTGGTCCACAGTGTGTGCAGGGTAGGGAGCTGTAGGTTGGGGTGTTCAATGAAATCTCCAGACTTCCGGGAGAGAACTTTAGAGAACCCCAATCCCTGGTCACAGAATGTACTTGTCTGGTTTCTGATGACAAACTGAAATTAAAATGGAATGATCACAGTTCAAGCATACAAAAATGAAGTCGGGTGGCCATTGAGGATCTGGTCTCAGACACATCTCTGCACCACTGATAACCTGAACTTTCTTTGAACTGTACGAGACCCAAGGACACTACCAAGAGTACTCAGAACAACACCTGCCAGCTGCAAACCTTATGGTCTCAAGTTCTCCCCTTGTAACTGTGTAACCATTTCAGACCCCGACTGATCCTTGCTTAATAAGCACCTTACTTCTTGCCAGCTCCTAGGGGGAGGGTATAGCTCAGTGGTAGGATGCCTGCTTAGCCAGGACCTCCATGAAAGAAAAATGGAAAGAAACCTAATGACCTCCCCCTCAAAAAGAAAAAAAATTAAAAACACAAGAAATTTATAATTCTTGATAACAAAGAGTTCCTGTAACTAACTGTAACCTTGTGGTTTTTGTCTTTATAGGCCTCCTCCATTTTGTAGTCACGCAGAACAAAAAATTCAAATGCTTCTTGAATCTGTGTCTCTCAGGCTGCAGGGCTAACAACTCCCAAATAAACACCTTTTCTCTCCAATCAGGTCTCCATTTCTAAAATTTTGACTAACACTTCTAACTGCTGCTGTGTGACCTGGGACCAAAGTAGGAAGGAGTGAGTTTTTCATTTATTCAACAAATATGTATTGAATGTCCAAGCAACGAGCAAGACAGACCCAGTCCCAGAAAGCTTGAAACTTAGTCTGTGGGTAAGAAAAAGCTTAAACAAATGTAGACATCATCAATTCTACATTATCACAACTGAGGTGAGGGTCAGGAAGAAGTGGGGGATACCTTATGGACATATTTGAGGGGACCTGTACCAGTCGGGGTGTCATGTCTGAAGAAATGAAGTTTAAACTTTAGGCAGAAGTGCTGAGTAGGAGTTGAGGGGAGGAGGAGGAAAGTTAACATAAGAGAAGAAGAAACATTCATTCATTCATGTATTTATTGAGCACCTAGTATGTGCCAGGCAGTTTTAGCCTTGAGCATCCTGAGAGGGAAAAAACAGTCCTCCTGGAGTTCCGAATGTGCAGAGCTTAGGGAAGGGAGGGTGCTTGGTGTGTCAGGGTTGAAAGAACCAAAAAATTGGTGTGTCTACAGCACAGAAGTAAGAGGAGTGTGGGGAGGGGAGAGGCAGAAAGTCAGAGGTGGGTGGGGCCTAACCACGCAAAGCACTGTAGGCCACTTTTAGGTTAGACTAAAACCTCTCAGCCAACCCCCCAGGCAAACCCCTCTGGGTTGAAGGGACAGCTGTCTGCAATTACTTAGGATTGCCTTATAAAAAAAAGCAGCTTTGATTTTCCTCAAACTTCCACCCAGTTCCCACCGTGAGTTGTGTGACGTCCAAAGAAGACAATACTTCATCGGGGTTTGAGAGATCCTAAGAAAACATGGGGTTCAATCCCTTCCTTGAACAGACTGGAAGCCTGAGTCCCAGTAAGGCCCAGAGTTGCACTGCTCAACCATATCAGACATGGTTGGGATCCACTATTATCCTCTCCGCCTACCTGTCCACCTGGAGGTCACCAGCAGGCCATGGCTGGACATGCCTCCAACAGCTCCCTGCATCTGACTGCAGGCTTCAGGGCAGGCTGAAAGTTAAGAATTAGGAAATAACACCCCCAGAAAGGATCCTTGAACCACTGAGAGACCAGAGTTGGTGATAAATACACCACTTTCTTCACTCTTGATGGGACGAGTTGAAGGCATGTTCTACCCAATATAGTCTCTCAAAGGTCTCCAACTCAATATACCTTTGTTGCTCACGGTGGCACCCCCTCATTAATATACTCTTTACTGCTTTTTGACCTTCTGTTTCAGTTCCCTACTCCTTCATTATGCTTCCTGAGATCACCTCACAAATAAGTAACTTTCCCCAAACCCTTGTCTCGGGAGATAAAACTGAAGCAGAGACTGCGGCAGAGCCAAACTGCAAGTCTCCAGACTCCTAGTCCAGTGCTCTTTCCTTACACCAGGGTTTCCCAGCCTTGACACTACGGATATTTTGGACTGGACAATTCGCTGTTTTGGGGGTGGGGGTGGCCTGTGTATGGTAGGATGTTTAGCAGCATCCCTGAATTCTAGCCACTAGATGCCAGCAGCGCCTTCCAGTTGGGGACAATAAATATTTCTGTCTTGCCAAATGTCTCCTGGGGCAAAATCACCCCTCGTTGCAAAACACTGCTCTGCACTAGGCTGTCCCCCTTACCAGGTCCAGAGACAGAATTCCAAGCCCTAAAACCCCCTTCCCTGTGGCTCTTCAGAGCACAGAAATGAAGCCACCGGAATTTATCAAAAAATCTTTTATTAGAGATGAGTGAAATAATAAGTCTGAGATGAACAAAACCAGACACCAGGGGCTCTGAAAACAACACTGCTCTTGTGGGAGCACAGACCTGTCAGATCTCCAGGGTAAACAGCCTGGCCTCCCAGGCCAGGCTGCTGCACTGGCCATTGGCATCCTTTGGCTTCCCTGTTTGTCCTGGTCCATCCCTGCCAGGGCTCAGCGCCCAGTGCCCATAAAGCTGATGTGTTAGAGATTGATGATGGCTTAGGTGTATCTGTTTTCCAATATGGGGCTGAAAGCAATGGTGGGTTTTCTGGCACTAGGAAGCAGAATCTGTAAGTTTCTGCTCTCCCACTTCTATCCCTCTCCTTTCTTGGCCCTTTCCTCCCCTGAGACTGGAAGGCTCCTGAGTTGACCAAGAGAAAGAGGAGAGAAGTATGGATTAATCCTTCCAGACCATTCTTTTCCTTCTTGCTAAATCAATGAGAGCAGGCAAATAGGGGTGAGCTCTACTCTACTTCCTGGCTGGGGAATCTAGCAGAGGTCCCCCACAAGGCTGTGCTGTCCCTCAAAAGGAGTGATAATCAGAATATTTATTTAACAGCCAGTACAGCATGGGCACTGACCAACCAGAATGGATATGGGCAGGACACAAGTGCAGTGTTACTCAGGTGTAAGCCAACTGATTGTCATTCTGCCCCTGATCCCAGAACCATCCTCTGGAATCTAGCCCTGCCCATTTCCAAGCCTAATTCTTGGGACCAGCTGCCCAGAAAGAGACCACATCTGCAGGACCCTTGTCTTATTCCTGTGGCGTGTGTAATGCCTAGCACAGGAATGGACAAAGAGCTGGAGCTCAGTCAAAGAATATAAGGCTAATGAATGGCTGAGAAGCCAGTCCCTAGTCTGGCAGAATCCCTGGTCTGCAGAATGATGAAGGCAGGCTGGAGCTCCCCAGACTGATGGAAGAAACACAGCCCTGGTCTGATGAGCTCTGAACGCTGGGCTCTGCATCCGGGTGGTTTAGGCACGCGAGGGCCAGCAAGGAGCTACTCTTGCAAAAGCTGCACAGAACTTGTCGAGAGAACCCCAGTCCTTGAGCCATCTCCTTCAGTGAAGCCACCCTGGGGAGACAAGGAGGAAAATTGACATTTCCTAAGCACCTATTATATAGCAGCTGTTTATCTCAGTTTCAAACTGTCCTATTGTGGGTAGATGAAATTATCTCTATTTTACAGATAATGAAACTGAGGCCTGAAGAAATGAAGCCACTTTTCCAAGACCTTCACATTCCAGAGCCCAGGTTCGTATTATCACATGTCTCAACAACAGGCATCAACTAAATGCTGGGTGATGGATACCCAGTTGTAATATGCCTACTCTTGATCAACTCTGCCTCTCAGGTACCCTGTCACCGCCCCTCAAACCACAGTCCTGGAGTCCTACCGGCATGTTCCTTCAGGGTAGAGGCTGCTTGGCTGAAGGACAGTCTTCCAGGCTGCGGGCCCCCCGCCGATAGGAGCGAGTGCTCTCAGAGCTGGAAGGCAGGGAAAGGCCAATGTGACCCTTGTGTCCAGAGAGCCCCTTAGAGTCGGAGGAAAGGGCTCAGACATAGAGCAAGGCTGGGGGGGTTAGGATGGGTGGGTAGTGAGTCCACGAGGCCCTGAGGCAGTGTCTATCTCAGGCTCCAGAAGCCTGAAATTGACCTCTGGAGGGCTCTGGAAATTTCCCCATGTCTACTCCAGAACTCCTAACTGAAAGGGTTTACAAGGAAGGGAGAATTGGAGCCTGGGTTAGAGGTGGGGTCAGAGAGAAGACCCCACTGTGAGCCCCCTGAACAAGCCACACAGACAGGGCCTTCGATACTCTATCTTCAGCAGTCTGAGCCCCAGACTTCTCCCCAGCTCTCCAGGCCAGACTCGGGAGCAGGTGTGTGAAGGGGGGAAGGGTCCAATCACCCTCCACTTAAGGTCCAGCATTTCTGTATCAGTCATGGGCTTAGGGGCTGGAAGGTATTCCAACCTTTAGGCAGGTGCTGTGTAGAGATGGAGAAGTAAATGGAGGCTCAGAGAGGTCAGGAGACTTGCCCAGGTTGCCCAGCTCACCAACCTGAACCTGACAGGGGGATACATTTCTGCAGGGGTGGTTCCAGATGTCAGACTGGGTCGGGAGGGGCCCGGGGGCTCCCAGAGGCCCTCTTCAGAGCTGGGTAGGGTTTGGTTGGGACCTCCAGATTCTGCCGGGCTTGTGAGGCTGGAGGAGGAGGAGGCTGGACTGCCCAGGCTCTCAGAGGCCCCAGGGGACTCCGAGCTCAGGCTGGGAACTTCAGAACGATCTGAAATCAGAAGTGATAAAGCCCGTCTTTATCACTTACTCCGTGCTCAATTTCAAAGCAGTTTTTGGCCTCTGGGATGTATCATGGTTCTCTCCCAACTCCCCCCTCCCCATCTCCCTTTCCAGCACTTTGCTTCAAGTCTTCCCCATCATGCTTCAGTCTCATTGTTCACCCCATTCATTCATGATGGCCAGGGCCACACTGACTCATGGTTTCACTTCTGCTCTCACCCTCTCCTTGATCTGAACTCTCCTGCTCATCCCTCAGGCTCAGCTCTGATGCTACCCCCATGGAGAAGCCTTCCCATCAGTCCAACAGGATAGGCTCCTTCTCTCTCCTGAGTTCCCAGAACAAGCTTATTTATTCACTCAACAAATAGTTTTTGACAGCAGCCAGGCACTGTGATAGGTGCTAGAGAAACAGCAGTCAACAAAACTTGCTTCTGTCCTTTTGGGATTTATGTTCTATATCACACTGTGTCTTATATTATAATGAATTACATTCCAGTTTTTATCTCCCCTACTAGACTGTGTCTCAGTAGGCCCCAAGGGACTCAAGACACAGTGAATGCTCAATAAATGCTTCTCTCTCTTTTTATTTAAGTGAAGCATTGAGGGATTTGGGATAAGACAGACCTGGTTTTGAAGCCCACATCAGGGACTTATTAGCTGTGGGATCTTGGGTATATTACTTAACATCTCTTCCTTTACCTGTTAGGGGGAGATGAGAACCCCTATCTGACAGGTGGCAGTGAGGATGATACGGACTAACAAAGCATTCTTAGTTCAGTGCCCCAGCACACAGTAGGCCCTCAATGAATGGTATGAGAAGCATTTTTCTTGGCAGCCAACCATACCTCCACTGGCATGTCCTGCACGCCCTTGTGCCATGGTCCGAGAAGGGTTTTTGACCGGCAAAGGTGGGGGGCAATCCTCACTCTGGTTCTTAGGGACAGCTGATCCCAGGCTGGTGATGGTCTCATAGGTCTTGTTGCTGATGTCCAGCCTCCCACTGGCCCAGCGGACCTGGGTTGGGGGCTTCAGAGGGCAGCGCTGCTGGGGCAAAAGGGTGGGAAGGAGGACAGCCTTGGTTCCTCTAGCTTAGCCCCGCTCCTCCCCACATCAGGTCCCATCTGGCTCTTTCCTTCTGCTGTCTGGAGGCCTGAGAGACAAGGGCTGAGACATACCTTCTCTTCCTCATCCTCCTCACTGTCAGAGCCAGGCTCAGTGGAGATTCCCCAGGGGTAGTCCACGTGCAGAGGGAAGGTGAGGGTCCCAGCCTGGGCCTGCTCCAGCTGCCAAAAACAAAGCTTTGGCAGTTCAGAGGGTCAGGGGCTCAGCGGAGAGAGAGAAAGGGTCAAGGGCTGCCTCTCCTTCCCTAGACCTCACCAGCTCCTCACACTCCTTGTGCTGCTTCTTCCTGGCTATGTCCAGAGCTGTCTCTCCTGCCTCGTTCACTGTGAGGGGTAAAGTCAGGGGTCATGGTCAGGGTCAAAGAGGCATTATAGCTCAGAGGTTAAGATGAGCCTTTGAAATCAAGATTGTCTGGGTTTGAATCCTGGCTCTGCTACTTCTGGCTGTGTGACCTTGGATAAGTGACTTAACCTCTCTGGGCCTTATGAAATGAGTATGATACTTGTAACTCATTGTGAGGATTGTTGTGAAGACTGAATGAGTTAACTATACATAGAGCACTTGGCACATTACCAGGTACAGGTTGAATAGTAAATGGCAGCTAATACAACCACTATTATTCAGATTCAGTTAATGTTTATTTGACTAGGTACTTTCAGAAACGTTATTTCATTTTATCCTTTTAGCAGGTCTACTTGGTCAGTGGTATTATTCCCATTTTATAGATGAAGAAGCTGAGGTTCAAGAGATGAATGTACAAACCCTAAAGTCACAGAGGTGGTCAGAAGTGAGCCAGGATTAGAACCCATCTGTCTGCAAAGTCCGAGTTTGTTATCAGTGCAGGAATAAGGCAGGAAGTCCCCCATGAAGGGTAGAGAGGAATGAGAGTCTGATGGTGGAGATGCTGGAGCCCTACCTGTGCCAAGCGAGGCTCTCCCTTTCAGCAGCAGCTTGAGGCAGTCGGGTCGGTTGTAGAGAGCAGCGCAGTGCAGGGCACTGTTCCCGTCAGCAGCCTTGGCATCCAGGTGACCACTGGGTGAAGGGTGGGGAGGGGCAGGGAGGAAGGAAGGGAACAGACAGGTGAGGGGGTCAAAGTAAGGGAGGAAAGAGGGAGAGGAAAGGAGGGAGGAGCTGGGGAGAAGAGGAGGGAAAGGGGAGCGTGAGGAGATGGGCAGACGGGCAGGCAGGCTCTCACCTATTTTGGATGATGAAATCCACCAGGGGCAGGGAGGCCTGGTTGGCGACTCTGACAGCCAAGTGCAGGGCGAGCTCTCCAGGTGCCTGAACACACGTCCACACCTCTGAGTTTCCCCTAGTTCACCTGCTCCCCACCCAATATTACCCTCTTGAACTCTTGCTGACCCTAGCACCTCCAGATATGAAGCTGCCAGAACTTCTGAGAGAGGAGACTGAACACGGACCCTCACATTTGGGAGGAGGGGGGAAGACCCTTCCATCACTGCTTCCTTCAGTGGTTCTGCCTCCTCTTCCCTCAGTAGAAGGTGTTTCCCAAACTTGGTTCTTG
The DNA here is from genome assembly GCF_036321535.1 of Camelus dromedarius. Lineage (NCBI taxonomy): Eukaryota > Metazoa > Chordata > Mammalia > Artiodactyla > Camelidae > Camelus > Camelus dromedarius. Next base: position 54,980,962 of record NC_087449.1, on the reverse strand, counting down.
GCCCTGGACTCCTCCACTCCTCTCTCTCACTGCCCCGTCCCAGACCTCAAATAACCTCAAGCTTTCAGCTATACTGGTGTGTAGGCTGCTCCAAATTCTTAGCTTACCTAAGTGCTGCACCCACCATGCCCACTGGACAGCCCCACAAAGATATCAGATAGACAGCTCAAGGACATGGTATCCAATTTTTGATGTCCAATCAGTCAGCAACTCATGTCAATTTAATCTTTCAAATGTCTCTGATATCCTTTCCCCCTTTCCCTATGTGATGTTTGTTACTAGAATCACCAATGCAATGGCCTTCCCTGCTCTGATCTGACCCACCCTTACCCATTTCTAAGGCTATTCAAGGAAAAAAAGATTCTATCATTTATTGCACACATATTGTGCACCAGGCCCTTTTATACATGACTTAATTCTCACTTCAACCCTGTGGGTGCTATCATTAACCTGTTTTACAGATGAGAAAAATGATTCAGAGAAGTCAAGTAACCTGCTCAGGATCACACAGCTAAGAAAAGACAGAACCAGGATTTTGGCTCAGGATTGCCTGAGTGAAGTTGTGCTCTCTCCCCATTTACCCCTCTGATGGGTGGAATTTGAGTAGATGTCAGAGGTGAGGCAGAAGGAAGTAACAGCCGGTCCTGGAGGAGGACAAGGGAGTGCTAAGTGTGACTGGGTTATGAGTGGCCCTTGAAGAGGGTTCTCACCTGTCCCTCAGGCCCTGGCAGTGGCTGTCCAAAGTCCTGCCCATTAGCAAAGGCCTCCAGTACAGACAGGAGGTCTCGGTTGCAAATGGCCGTCCAGAGTTTCTGAGGCTCGGGGGTGGATCGCCGCGCAAATCTGTGTTCCACATACTTGGCCACGATATAGTCCTTGCGGGCGTTCCTGCCAAAAATAACCAGAGGATGTCAGAGCAAGGACCATTTCCACCCTGCTGACCTTTGAAACCATCCCACAGGAGATAACGGATCTCCTTTTCTCCAGACTTCTCCCTGGGAGCTGAGGAAGCCAAATCCCTCAGCCAGGTTCCCCCCATCTGAGAATCTCCTTACATGTCACTCTCAGCTGAGGGTTTAGGGCTGCCGTGCGCGGGCAGCTGGGCCTCCATGACCTCATTGAAGCGAGTGTTTCCAATGTTCAAGGCCAGCTGAGGGTTGCGGGAAAGTGGTGGGGGTAAGACCTGATGGTTAGGACAGCGCCCCCTGGAGGACTGAGCCTCCAGAGGCCCCGCCCCTCAGCCTCTCTCCCGCTCCAGACCCCGCCTCTGGCCATCCTCTTTCTGACTGGATCCTGCTCCACCTCGGCCCAGTTCCACCAGATCCACAAGCTCGGGCTGAGTCAGTCGCCCAAGCCCCGCCCCCTAATCAGACCACGCCCCCAAACCCCTCCGGCCCCGCCCCGCCCTCACCAGCAACTCGGAGGGGCCCAGCAGATCCAAGGTGAGGGACTGCATGCGTGAGAAGCGCACGCCCAGCTCGCGGTGGACGCCGGAGCACTGGATGCAGGTGAGCACGCCCAGGTTGGTGCTGAGCCAGGTGGGGTCTGCGAAGTAAAGCAGCTCGTGCCTGGAGGCGTGGGCCCCTCCCCTCCGCTTCCACTCCCCTCCTCGCCCTGCCCCACCTGTAGCCCCACAGTCGCAGCACTGGCCGTTCCCGGGCCTGCTCTTCACCTCGGCGATGAGCAGCTTGGTGAGGTCCTGGGGCTCCCCATCCAGCCCTGCGCCCCCCCAGGGACCAGGGCCGCAGCTGGACTCCTCCAGGAAGGCACTGCTCAAGGCTTCGTCCTTGCTGTTCTGCAGCACCGACACCCACCTGCAGAGTGTGCAGGGTGCCATGGGGATGACACTCACAGTGGTGGGGCCCTGCTCCCTTGCCCCCACCCCTAGGCTGGACGTGGGGGGACACTCACGCCTCACATTCATGTTCGTCCTCCGCCTGGAAGTGGTATGTCCTATTGTCTGTGGGGAGAGGAGGGGATGTCTGGCCCACGAAATCCTGCTGGCCTTCCTTCTCTGGGCCTGGGAAGCCCTCACAAGCCCTCACCCAAACCGCTGGGTCCAGACGGAGCTTTTTTCCCTGTGGGGCCAGGCTCTGCTAAGCTGGGAGTGTGAGGGTAATGACAGTGGCCAGCAGAGGGGGCAGTTTCTCAGATGTCACCTCTAAAGTAGGATCCCAAGAAGGTCCTCTGTGTGAAGCCCAGGTTCCAGGGTCAGGCGAGGTCTCCCAGGGCACAGGACCCCATTCAGCTCAGAGGCAGGGTATCCCTGAACCTATGGCCATCACCCTACTCAGCCCCACAGCCTCCCTTCTGGTCTTCCTGCTCCCCACCTCTTCCCCCTCCTCCCTGAGCCTGTACCAGCTGCCAGATTATTGGGCCTAGGTTCTGCTCCAATCACACCACTCCCTTGCTCCAAGACCTCCCGTGGTTCTCTAGTGCCAGGAAATAAGGTCCAAAGGTTTGAGAGGCATTCCCAGGCCTCATCTCCCACTACCCCTATGTGAACCCTGTACCCTGCCCAAAGTGGTGGACCCACTCTCCTGGTTGCATGCCTTTCATCACGCCAACCCTGTCTCCTGAAACGTCCCCCTCTCTGCCCCCAAACTCTATGTTCTGTGTCTTTCGAAGCCGAACTCCAATGCTCTCTTCTCCAAGCAGCCTTTCCCAATTCCCCACAGCAGGGCAGGCCTTCCCTCTCTCTAGTCTCTGATGGTGCTATATCTGCACCTCTTTTCTGGACACACCCCATCATTTGCAGTCTTGGGTCCCCCCATCACACCCCTGCCAGACAAAGCTCCCTGAGGACCAGATCTAGGTCATTCTCAGCCTGTGCTGGCCCCCATGTCACCAAAGGCTCCAAAAGATGAAAACAGAACATTTTAAAGTAATAATAATTTTGAAAGCCAAGTTACTGAAATCCATTTAAATATGTTTTACTGAAATGATAATATTTAATGTGGGATGTGAGGTGAAGCCTCTAAAAAGAGTGTCCAGAGCTTAATTAAGGAGTCTTATGCCTGCAAAAGCAGCTATTTGATAAACATGTGCAGAATTGGACACAGGCCCCTATTTGGAGCCTCTCAGGAGCTGACAGGTCTCTTAGAGAAGCCCTGGGCAGATGCGGAGGAGGGGGCAGGGATGACTCACGGGTCACCAGGTCGAAGCACTTTTTCTCCTCAGGGTTTGGCCTCACTTGGCATGTCAGCAAGGTGAGCTTCACTGGGGGCCGGTTTATCTGTGGGAAGTTGGGGATAAAGGCTGTACAGGTTACTCTCTAGGCCTCCCAAACTCTTAGGCCTCTGTCTTCCAGTCTGTTAAATGGGCATAATCACCATGTTCTAGTTTATGTCTCCCGTCTCCCAGCACCTCAAGGATGTGGAGTGTGGACTAACACCAGCTTGGGGGCTTTGGGTCCAATCCGTCCTCCCATAGGGTTTCATCTCCAGCTCCCTGGAGCCAGATTTGGGGTCAGTCTTAGAGGGAAGGTTTGACATCTGTCTGCTCTGAACACCAGGAGAGAGGACCCATCATGCCTTGAGCCCCCCGCCCCTCCAGGCCTCACCGTGCTGTGTGAAATGGTCAGGCAGCCATACTTGACTCCACACTTCCTTTTCTGCCAGACTCTTCGAATTCTAGGGCCCAGAAGGATAGAAAGAGTCACCAAGGCTCACACCTGATTCCCCTGTATCAGCAAATAGTCCTGGACCAGGTCTCCGGCCCCACTTCTTCACCTCTTCCATCCCCTGACTTAGACATCCCTCACTTCCTGGGCTCCCTAGGCTGGAAGGGACACAGCCCTGCCCTTAGGAAGCTCCCAGTCAGAGAGAGGAAACACAGCCCCACTCTCTGGGAAACTTTATTCTAAATGGGACCATGTGACCTTGGCCCTCTGAGAGCTCCTAGTCTGTTGGAGGAGACACAGCTTCGAACCATAGGGATCTCCTAGTCTGAGAGGAAGGACAGATGCAACAGATGAATCATGGTTAAAGACAAAGCAAGATAAATATTGACACCCCCGAAATAAAATTAGAAAATCCAGGATCAAAGCTACTTAACACTTTTCCTGTAAGAGGTAAATATTAATTGGTTGAACAAAGTTGTTATTATCTGATAAAAACTGATTAGTAAGTCAAAAATAAAATTAAACAGATCCCACAAAGGCCTTTCACAGACTGATTTTTTTAAACCAGGGAGCAAGGCACAGTCAACGCTTTCATTTCCGGGCACATTCCGTACATTGTAGAGGCTAAGAGTGAGGACATGGAGACTGTCTATGGCATAAGGGCTCAAAAACTGTTCAATGCTGCTGTTATTCTTCTTTAAGCAACCAGCAATTTTTAGCAGAAGTTATGTGCCTGGGATTCTGATGATTTTGCACTGCCAGAGTGGAGGGTCCCGGAACCCTCAGGGTCTACACAAATGATAAGAACAATCCTTTTGGGCAGCTCCCCCCAGCCCTATCATTTATTGGCTGTGTGGCTTTGGGCAAGTTACTTGAGCTCTCTGAGTCACTTACCCATCACTTTTCTTGTACAGAAAGCCCACCTTCTCTGTCCCAAACTGCTTTTTGCCTTGGTGCTGGTGGATGCTGTAGCCACTTCCCGAGTTCTTCCGGCTCAGAGTCTCCTGTTCCTCAGACAAGCAAAGGAGACCTCAGGGCATCTGGGTGGGAAGAGCCCCATTCTGCAGGGGTCTCATTCAGGGAGTCTTATAGGGGGAACCCGTGGAATTTTCCTTCTCTCCCTCCCCTCAAGGTGGGCCTTGAGGGTGGGCATTGTTTGGGGATGATTCAGGGCCTGACCTCTCTGCTGTCAAGCTGCAGTGTCCCTCGGAGGGAGTCCCGGAGCTGGGTCAGCTTCTGTAGCTCCTCTTCCTGGGCTTGACGCAGCTATGGGACAAGGGGCAGGACCCCATCAGCAGCTAGCAGATGTGCCAGGTACAGAGCCCAGACCCAGAGCAGCAGGGCAGTAGCCTTATTCTCTGGGCAGGAGCCAGCTCTTCCACAACCAGATTCTCCTGGAAGGACAGGGGACTTGACCACGTGCCCAGAAGTGAGGCCCAACTTACTGCATGTACGGAGGCTGCCAGCTTCTCGATGAAGGGGGACAGGCTCTGAGCAGCCTTCCAGCCGTCTTGGAAAAAGCTAAGAGTTGTGAAGCCAAACAAGGGGCCAGAGAGAGATAAAAATGAGAAGTGAAGCGAGAGGTGTGGGAGAAGGTGCTCTAGGGACCCCGGGACACCTGGGGGTGGTATAGTGTGACGGTCAAGAACAGGGACTCTGGAGTCAGTGTCTGTGTCCAGATCCTACTTACTAGCTGTGATCTTAGCAAATCCGAGCCTCAGTTTTCTCATACGTAAAATGGGGATAATGTCAGTAGCTGCTCATAGGCGTACGTGTAAAGTATTTAGTGCCTGATGCATGGTGAGCATTCAATAAATACCAGCTGGAAAAAGCACTACCAATGAGATCTAGACACACACAGAGTCCTTGAGGGTCTGTCAAACCCTGGGGACGGACTTGTTCTGGATTGCCTAAAGGGTTCAGGGGCAAGGGGCTGTGGGGGCGGGGGTGGGATATGGGGAGATACCTACTTGTGCTGGGCGTGGAAGAACTTGATGAGGCTCTGCAGGAAATCGGGACCTTGCTTCATCTGGCTCTCTCCCGCTTTCAGCAGATACTGGGGAGAGGGCAGGGCAAGGTGTGTGATGTGAGCTGAAGCTGAATCCTGGGGACAAGGGGCTGCTGGCCCCATCCCAGGCTAATTCTTTTGGCCATGACCCAACTTTGGTGACATCTCAAGCACCATCTGGTGAGGACCTGGGCTGAGCCTGTGACTGGGCCCCAGGGGGCTCAGGGATGCAGGCAGGAAGACACGCCCCACCCCTCCTTCACCCTGGGGCACCCCTTACCTCACACATGTGCAGCTGGAAGACACGCCGCTCTCTCTGTGTGTCCTGGGCCACCTCCCCAGAGCTCCCTCCTGTCACCCTGGCCCGGTCCTTCTCCTTCTCCAGCCTGGCCCTAGGCTCCAAGGAAAGAGAGGCCTGAACAACTCTCACTAGCCCCTTGCATGTCGCACCATCTCTACCTGCTCCTCTCTGTACAGTCACACGAGAGTGAGGGGACCCAGCTGTGTGGTGGGGCTAGGGTACAACGATGGACAGTGTGGATTCAGGGAATCCACAGGCCAGTGGGGGAGAAAGACATGAATCAAATCACAGCTGTGAAAAGATCAATGGGAGAGTAAAATGGATCTGACCTCACCTGGCTGCTCAGGAAGTGATGCTTGAGCTGAGATCTGAAGCCTGAAAAATTGCTTTGAAGGAAGCTGGGGCAGGGTAGGAGGATCAGACCATGTGACAGCCTGGAGGCAGGGAGACCAGGGCTCCGGAGCAGAAATGGAGAGTGAGGTGGTTCCAGGTGAGGTAAAGAGAGGCCAGATCACGCAGGGCCTAATTCAGACCATGCTGAGGTTCTTGGACTTTATCCCAAGAGCAGTAGGAAGGAATTGAAGGTTTTTATGCAGGGATGTGATGGGCTCAGATAGCGCCAGATGGGATTTGGGGTGACCAGTTCTGATTTGGCTGGGAGGGATTTAGGACCATGTAGTCTTCATTCTTCTAAGCCATGGAGCTTCCCACTTAAAGTTTAGAAAACCTGGGTTCTTTTCTTTGTAAGTGAAGAATGAAGACAGAAAGCACTTCCCATCCTGTAGTTAAGAGTAACCCGGGCCTCCCCTCCAAAAGGATCTCAGGATTGGTGGTTTCCCCTGTTTGGGAACTGTGTGTAAATGGTTTCCTGGCAATCTCACACCCATCAGACCACTCACTCCCAGCCAGGAGAGTATTTCCACATCTGGGGCTGGGTGCATGTGACTGTGAATCCTGTGTAAAGGAGACGCTTGCATAACAGTTTTGCTCCCAAGTGGGTGCCAGCCCTGAGCAAAGAAGACAGATGTGGGATAACCTTATGTCTGCTTTACGTCCCCTCTCCAAGCCTCAGCTCCTCATCTGGAAAATGGGGATCTTTATCTGTACCCAGATGAGACAAATTATGTAAGAGACTTAATACACAGAAGACACTACAGCTATAATATTATAGGCCCCTTAGGCTTCAGTTTTCCCATCTGTAAACTGAGGAAGCAATCACCTAGACTGAGTTCTCAGGCCCCTTCTGGCTTTAAAGTTCTGGGCCTTACTGAGGTCAGACCTCTGGGATGGTATTTATATGCAGAATCTGTCCCTGGAGACCCGGAGAGCAGTTTCTCAACCTTGAAACTACAGACATTTTGACCAGATAATTCTTTGCTGTGGGGGCTGTCCTGGGCAGTGTAGGAAGTTTGGCAGCATCCCTGACCTCTATGCACTAGATGCCAGTAGCATCTCCCCAGTTGTGACAACCAGAAATGCCTCCTAGGGGTGAGGGCTGGGGTGTAAAATCACCCCTGGCTGAAAACCACTGGTTTGGAGCAGAGTCCTGCAGGATATTTTTTTGTGTTTTTGTTTGTTTGTTTGTTTTAAATTTTCTTTGAAGTGGTTATTTTTCATAAAGCTTTATGATACCCCAAGAGGGAGTCTATGGCAGGCTAGTGGACTTAGGTAGAGACTGACTCTGTGAACGGGCCTGGGGGCCAGGGCAGATGCCTTTTGGGACCTGAAGATGAGAAGCAGAGAGAGAGAGGTGATGGCTGGACCTGAGCAGCAACAATGAACCAGGCAGCTCACTAAGGTGGGCGGGAGAGCGAGGGGGCAGAGCAGCTGGGAGAAGGCAGGGAAGTAAGTGCCCATCTACACAGTTACCTTATCATTCAAGGGAAAAACGAAAAATAAGCTAAATGTCTATCAAGAGGAAGGGGTTAGATAAATTATGCTATGTCTACATATATGAATACTACGCAGCTGTTAAAAAGGATGAAGATGATCTGTACATACGGACATGGAACGACATCTGCTCCAGAGTAAATGCACAAAAAGGAAGCCACAATACAGTACGGTGGCTAGAAATGTGGATTCTGGGTTTGAATGGCAGCTCCCTTGCTTACTTAACCTTTATAAATCTTTCCAAGCTTCAGTTTCCCCATTTCAAAAATGAGACTAATACTACCTAGTTCTTAGATGATCTAATGCATGGGAAACATTTAGTGCAGTCCCTGGTGTATATGAGTCCCTGCCTCAATAAATGGCAGGATTATGATGATACTAATGATTACACTAATAACTTGATGACTCTTTTAGATAATTTTTTTTAGTGTAGGGTAGTTCTTATTTATTTATTTATTTATTTATTTATTTATTTATTTATTTATTTATTTATTTATTATGCAAGGTCTCCTGGAGATTAAAGGACAGAAGCTAGTTAGTTCAGGATAAAGATAAGCTGTGAATTACCATCCATGGCTTTGTGAATTACCATAGCTCTGTCTTCAACCTCAGCTACGGTCATTTACAAAGATTTCCCTACAAACTCTGACATAATCACCTGAGATGACCTGATACACCTCAACTTAATAGCTGGGAGTGCTTTTATTCCACCACCGTGCACACACACCTAGAAAACAGCAACGCTCATTCCATCCCTGTCCTCAAAGGATCACCGATGTTTTATAAACATTTCAAATGTGAGGAACATGTTTATTTCCTTTGAATGGAGTTGCAGCAGGAATGAAATAAAACAATGAGTTTAAAGTGCTGAAATGCTAGTTATTAATAAGCCTGAGATCACCAGAAAAGGGGCCCACAACAACAGCCTAACATTATTCAGGGGATGGGGAACAGGTACCAGTGGAGTAGGGAGGTCAGGAAGGAGGTAGATAGGAGAGGAAAGGAATCAAAACGAACCTGACACCTTGAACCGCCTCTCCTGGGATGCCTTTTTAAACTGCCCTTCCAACCACCCTTCCCTCCACCCAAACAAAACTGCCTGCCTGTTCTGCCACCATAATACCATTTTATGGCACCGTCACTTTGTGTTTTCATTATTTTTGGGCCCACCTCTCTTCCTGCTTACAAACCAGTGGGATCCACTAAGGCAGGGATTGTGATGGTATATTTTTCCCTCACTACTTACCTATACATTGGGGATAACAGCCCCTTTCCCTGCCAAGGGGAATACCTGATAACAGATGTAAAGAGCTTATCACAGTGCTTGGTGCAAAGGAAGCTCTTAAGTATACATATTAGCTGCTATTATTAGTACTTATTTTTAAGCACTAATTTTGTGTTGAGCTCTCTGCCAGACCTTTCACACACTAAAGCGATAACCCCATGAGGCAGGAATTACTACCCCATTTTACAGACGAGGAGCCTGAGTCTGAAATGAGAAGTCACTTGGCCAAGTCCCACAGCTGTAAGTGCTAGAGCCAGGATTTGAACCCAGGTCTGCCTGATGCTAGAGCCTTGGGGACGGCACTGGTAACCAACACCGTGGCTCAGATTCGTTCCATCCCTCCTTCCCTGCCTGGTGCCCTCAGCTAGTGACAGTGTCTTTTCTGAAAGATCATGGTCAGAGCCTATTTTACAGACGATGTAGCTGAGACTCAGAGAAGGGAGGTAATTGTGCAAAATCCCAGGCTGGTTGGGGAAATGCTAGGAGCAGAGGTCTGGGCTTCTGCCTCTTGATGTGTCGTTGTGGTCCCAGTTCTGGCTCAGAGGGATGGCCACTAAGTATCTGTTGGACTGCAGTGCCAGGCACTGTATGTCCACTGCACTTATTTCATCCCCACAAGGTATCACTGGCCCTATTTTTCAGATGAGAAAACAGCCCTGTACGTAGAACAGCCTAGATAAACTTGTCCCCTGCACAGGGCCTGGGATGCCTTTCTCAGCAGCTCCAGGGGGAGAGGGGACCCTCCTGTATGAACAACCAGGGGGTGAGAATCCCAGTGGTATTCAACAGATGCTATCAGGGCCCTGGGCCCCTGCAGCTGCTGCCGGACTGGTTTGGTAAGAATGAGGTGGAATTACACAGCAACTCATGGCTCGCTAATATCTAGCTATACCTGGGGCCCTCATAAAAGGAATGTACACAGACGCCTGTGCCAGGACATGTAGCTCAACCCATGTAATGTGAGCAGGAGCCAGGAGACCATGGGGCATGGCCGGAAAGGCACCGGACTCAGAAGCCCTGGGTTCTAACCCAGGCCTTGTCAATAACTCGCTGAATAACCTCAGCCGAGCCCCTTTCCCCATCATTACAGAGTCTTTTCTTTAAATGAAACCTCACAGGCAAGATCAGGTTTTTGCAAATCCAGCAAAAGCAGAGCTGCTTGGGGGAAGGTCAGCTGGGCAGGGCTTATTCTTTCTCTGTGATAAATGACGCCCTAATGGCTAAGGGCTTAGTGAAGGTAACTCAGGAAGATGAAGGCCATGTGAGCCCACGTCAAATCATAAAGAGAAAGACAGCCTGCCTGTGTGTCCACACCCCTCCCTGGGCCTCTGATGGGAATAGATGGCCATGCCTTTCACAGCTCCCACATGCTTCACCACAAGATCTCCATCCACAGCTGGAATGTGGATGGAGATGCTAGTGGAGGGAGGAGTTGTGGCCCTTCCTTCAGACTCAGGAGGCCCCCATGGCTCTGGGAGCTTGAGGAATAATAAAGCTCCAGGATCTACTTCTGGGAATGAACCTACAGAAATAATTATGGGTGGGAGCAAGGATTTAGTTCCAAGGATGTTTCCCCAACAGCAGGGGTAGGTTAAATACATTATGGATTATGCACCATACACCAATTTAAGTGATGTTATATAAAAATATGTAATGATGTAGGAGAATTGTCACAATTATTTTTAAGCAAAAAAAAAAAAAAAAACCCAATATGATTACTATGATCTCAGTTTTATAAAAAATATTTCTTTATAAGTAGGAAAATGACTAGAAAGATGTTAATACTTTAGGCTTGGAAATGAAGGATTTTCCTTCTAGCTTTTGGTAGTTTCCCTTCCCCCCACTTTTTTTAAGTGATAAAATTACACTGCTCCTCAGACTACATATATATATATATATATATATATATATGAAAAATTCAAACAACAGAGAAGTACTAGGTTTTCCTCTACATGATCCTAATCTTCTCCTATGAATAATTACAATTTTTTCTTCTTCTATTCCATATTTTCTAAGTTATTCATAATAAATACATATTGTTTTTGCAAAATGCAAGGGAAACCAAAATTTTATAAAGAAGAGCAAACAGTGCTCTGAGGTATGGTGGGCCTGGCTGGGCCCTGGCAGAGGGCTGGGACTGGGACCTGGACAGTCTGGAAGGCAGAGCCCAAGGAGTCCTCGCTGGGCACCCATGATCCTACTGTCCCCATAATGTCCCAGTAGCTAATGAGAGATCTGGAGTATTGTGTGATGCACACAAGAGGCCTGGGTATGGACTCTCCGCCTCTATGTCCAACTAAATGTTTATAGATACCACCTGGTGTTGCAGAAAAAGATCAAGGAGCATGAATCCCAGCTCTGCCTCTGCCTAGCTGTGGGGCCTTGGACAAGTAACTTAACCTCTCTGAACCTCTAATGTCTTCTCTGATAATTGGGATACTAATACCTCCTGCACAGGCTCGGTGACCCGCACATGAAGGTGTTCAGTGACTGGATGCTCCTTTCCATCTCTCTGACCACGTCTGGCACCACCAAACAGATGTGTCTCTGAGCATCATTCACAGTAGCTCCCCTTTGGTCGTCTTGTGGTCCAGCCCCTAGACTCCCATCAGACCTGGGCACAAACCACCTCCCATAAACACCTCTAGAGGGTGAGGTGCCATGCACTTCTGGGTGACGTGTCTGGGCAGCACTTAGGTTCTTCCCAATATCCAGCCTCCTGCTGCCACAGAAGCATCGGTCTCTGGGACAAACCACCCTGGCTGCAGCCACTTACATTTTGGCTTCATAGTCCTTCCATGCCTTCTCCAGCTGCTTTTTGGAATCCTATAGTTTAAAGAGAACAATTTGCCCAAAGGGGCGCTTAGGGTTTGCCACCATTAGGGGGACCTGGTGCTTGCGTGCTCCCCTGTGCTGCTCAGAAGCACACTCCAACTAGGAGCCCCGCCCCATAGCCCCGACTACAAACCTGACCCCCCAAATAGATCCAAGTGACTCCATTTCTGAGGGCTGAGCCCCTTCTCCCTCCTCCCATAGTTGCCAATAATCAGTCTAAATTGGTGGGCCCAGGCCCCGGGTATGGGGAGATTTTGAGGTTCTGCCCTGATTTCCCTCCCTTAGAAGACAGAGGCACCATGAGAAAGAGGATGGAGGACAAAAGTCAGACTCCTCCTCTAACTTTATCTCACTGTTTTCTCCTGCCTGGTACTAGATCATCTTCTCAACAGGAAAGGTACAGACAGAGGGACCTATGCACAGAGAGGCTAAGAAGTATACCCAAGGCCACACAGCAAGCCAGAGAGGCCTGCCTGATCCCTGGCCTAGTTTGCCTGGGTCACATCCAGCAGGCTGCTCACACCTTTCACAACAGCACTGACTTCCAAGGTGCCCCAGTCAGCCAGGCAAAAAAGCTGCCGGTCTGGTTTGGGTGGTTCCCAGGCTGGTGCCCAGCTTGGGGCAAGGAGGGAAGCCTCTAGGGGAAAGGGGGCAGCTCCTCCCCTGGGCCTTCTGGGGCAGACTTCCCAGGGAGATTATTCTGTCCCTTTCTTTGAGCTCTACTTTGCCTCGAGCCAGGGGCAGCCAAGGGCAGAGAGAGACAGAGTCAGGAGCCTGGAATCTCACCTCGGCACACCTATTGACTACTGTGCAAACTGTAAGCAGTTACCGAACTCCCAGAGCCTCAATTTCTTCAACTGCAACATGGGGATGTCAGCACCTACAGAATCCCCCTGATGGGCTGTTGTAAGATCACATGAGCCATCTCACATAAGGGCCCCGGCAGACAGCAGGTCGGCCAATCCAGGTTCACCCCAGAGCCAGGTCCTCCTGTCCTTCTGAGGGTCAGTAGTATGGGGTCAGCACACTCACTGTGACAGCCTCACTTGGCCTCTGTCCTCAGCCCAGCCCAACCTCCCCTAAGGTCTCCTGCCTGCCCCCTCCTTGCTCTATCCCACCGCCTCTGGGTACCCTCATGCCCCACACGGAAACTCACCTGTCGCCCATCCCTCAGCTGCCCCTTCAACAGACTGTCCAGGGGGAAGGAGACAATGTTGTTCAGGTTCTGAACCTGGAAAAAAGCAGAGACCGCCCCCAGACACCACCTTGGGTGACTGTCCAGCCCCAAGGGGCTCAGGGTGCAGTGAAGCATCACAAGGCAAAAGGCAGCACTGGGGTAAAGGAGGGAGGGAAGGACAAGAAGGTTGGGGGTACAAGAGGGTGGCGGGGTCGGTCTCCCATGAAAGCTCTTCCCCTCCCCTGACTAATCAGCCTCATCACCTCGCTGCTCGCTCCACGGCCTCCAGCCCTTCTCTGTTCCTTTGCCAGGAGCACCCTCACCTCTCCTCTCTGACTCTCTGAGGTCCATCTGCAGTGCCCATCTGTTGTTTCTGTCTGACTAGCTCCTCGACTCCCCTTATAATGTGGGAACGCTTTTCCTGTGGTCACATGAGTGTGAACCCAGGAGTCCGAGCTGACCAGAGTGCCCCATCCTTGGGCTGTGATTGGATCAGCAGCAGGCATGTAACCCAAGCCAGCCAATCAGGATCCTTCCTGGGACTTTTCTGCCAAAGTCATGGGAGAAAAACTGTCTTTCTTCTGTAAGGTGTGAATCCAGGCCTGCTGGGCCATCCTGCCCACTAAACAGAGAAACTCTCTAAGGGAAATAGAAGGCACCTAAAACTAGTTGCATACGTCGACTTCTCATTACAGGGCCCAGTGAATTATTAAAAAAAAGAAAAACAACCTAGTTTGAGTTGAATATCTGTCATTTGGCAACTCAAAATGGCCTAATATTTCAGACCACCTTTAAAAAAAATTTATTGAAGTATAGTGTATTAACAGTGTTGTGTTAGTTTCTGGTGTAGAGCATAGTGATTCAGTTATACATATATATATTCCTTTTCATTATAGGTTATTACAAGCTATTGAATATAGTTCCCTGTGCTATACAGTAAGACCTTGTTGTTTATCTATTTTGTATAGTAGTTTGTATTTGCTAATCCCAAACTCCTAATTTATCCCTTTCCCTCTTTCCTGTTGGTAACCATAAGTTTGTATTCTATGTATGTCTGTGAGTTTGTTTCTGTTTTGTAAATAAGTTCATTTGTGTTATCTTTTTAGATGCCACATATAAGTGATATCATATCATATTTGTCTGGCTTACTTCACTTAGTATGATAATCTCAAGGTACATCCATGATGCTGCAAATGGCATTATTTCATTCTTTTTTATGGCTGAGTAGTATTCCATTATATATATATCACAACTTCTTTATCCAATCATGTGTCAATGGACATTTATGTTGCTTCCATGTCTTGGCTATTGTAAACAGTGCTGCTATGAGCATTGGGGTACATGTACCTTTTCAAATTAGTTTTCTCCAGATATATGCCCAGGAGTGGGATTGCTGGATCATATGGCAACTCTATTTTTAGTTTTTTAAGGAACCTCCATACTGTTTTCATAGCATCAGCCCACCTTTCAAGGTACAGCTGGGGTCTCCCTTTCTCCAGGAAGCCTTCCTGACTACTTCTTCCTGTGGTCCATGCTGACCTCCCCTTTTCTGAACCATGGCAGCACTAGGCCTCTGACACAACCCGCTGGGTCCTTGAGTTTGTGCCACAAGGCTGGTCTTGCTTGGTGTCATCTCACATCCCAGTTCCTCTCTCCCTGACTGGGCTGTGGCTCTCTGAAGCCAAGCTTGACTCTTCCCTGTCACCAGTCTCTGGTACAATGCCCATCACAGAGTAGAACCTAGCAAACACTCGTTTGACTGAAACAAGGGGAGGAGAGGTAAAGACAAAGAGTCACTGATTCAGTTGAACTCAAACACTGTTAAAGGCTTCTATGTGCAGGACAGTGTGCAAGGCAGTGCTATACAGAGATAAAATGATGGCAGATGGCAATGTTAGCTAACGCTTACTGAGTGCTCACCCTGGAGCAGGCACTTAACTTGTGAAATCCTCATCACACTCGGTGAGGTGGGGACAACTGCTATTCCCATTTTACAGATGAGGCTCAGGCAGACTGAGTGACTTGCCCAGGGTCACACACCTAGTGAGCAGCAGAGCAGGGATTCAAGGCCTGAGTCTAAGCCTGAGGTCTGGGTGCTTGATCACTAAGCAAACTGCCTCGCAGAGATGATGTGGTCCCTGCCAGCCAGGGAGGGCCCTGAGTGGGACCTGAGCCACAAAAGCTGGGCCAAAAGCCTGGAGGGAGAGAGGCTTTCCTGGGAGGTGGCACAGCCAGGTTTGTGCTTGGGCGCTGGGTTCAAATCCAGCTGTATGACCTTGGGCACGTTGCTTAACTGCATGTCCTAGTTTCTTAGCCTGTGCAGTGGGGAGAACAGTAAAACCAGCCCCACAGAGCTGTGCTCCAGGATTAAATGAGCTAATACTCGTAAGTACAGAGAACTGTCCCTGCATCTGGAAAGAGCTTGTGTCTTGGGGTGACTTTGAGGCGAGGACTCAGAGGACAGGGAGGAGGCAATCTCAGGGAGGAACCTGAGGCCAGTGGGCCACATACGGGAGCTGAGAAGCTTGCTGAGGGGAGGCGGGTTCTCGGCTTTGAGGACAAAGCATGTGTGTTTGGGAAAGCAGAGGACAAAGAGCGTTGAGGAGCAGCAGGGGTGCACCGGAGCCTGCCCCCACCCTCTTCCAAACCTCCTCCAGGGAGCCCTCCCCTGTGGAGCTTGTCCCTGTTGTGAGACCCCCTCTGCTTCTGAGTTCTCACCAGGGAGGAGAGAGAGGAGGGGGAGAGGGGAGAGAAGACACAGGCAAGGAGTCAGACGGGGAGAAGAATGTGGATGGGAGGTCAGAAGTGGAAAGGGACCTCAGGTCATGGATCAGAGGTCAAGGGAGACTAGAGGTCAAGGGCAACCTGGAAGAAGGGTGGAAACCAACCCTTCTTAGGTGGCTCTTAAGCCACTAGATTCACCTTGAGCCTGGGCTAAGGCTGGGTGAGAGAAGAGCAGTGCCTTACCAGGTTCTTGAAGAGCGCGGCCACCTCGCGAGTGAACACGGCCAAGTTCAGGAAGCCGGTGGACAGCTCGTGACTGTTTTGGGACAGGTGGCTGTTGCCCAAGGACTCCACGGCCTCTCGGTACTGCTCCTCGGTCTCCACGTGGCCTGTGGGACCGGGAGGCGCAGAGTCAGCTCCAGGCTGGCGCTGGGGAAGGGGCTGCCGGGCCTGGCTGGGCAACACGTGGGCTCACTCACCGAGGCCGGAGCTGTGGACCGCCCGCACGGCCTTCTTTATTCTCTGCAGGATGGCCTGGTCTCCTTCCAGGATCTGGAAGCAAACGTGGACAGAGGTTCAGGGATGCAGAGCTGGGTGGGGTGCCTGACTCCATGATCTCATCCTCCAAACACACACAGAGTTTCCTCCCTCAGCTCCCCCTGCACCCCCTGCCAAACATAAACAGACCACCCTTCTCCACCCAGACCCCATGGGAAACCACGGACCAGTCACACCACTCCAGGAAGACCAGGCTTTTCTCCTCATGCAGGCCAAGTAAGCACAGCCATTCCAAGGCACGTGGCGTAGTGGGGTATGCCAGGCCTGGGTTTGATTCTCGGCTCTGGCACTAACTAGTATGTCAGTGCAGCCAACTCTTTTCACTTCTCTGGGCCTTGGGTGCCTCATCTGCAAAATGAGGATGATACTACGGAGTTGCTGAGAGCATGAATGATTTGACAAACACATACAAAATACTTAGCAAGATACTAGAGGAAAGAACATGGATATATCTACATTCTCAAAAGATACCGATGGTGGGGCATTTGTTCCCCAAATCCCAGATTCAATAAGCAGTCATGTGAGGACAAGGAGGAAGAGACTGGGATACCACTGGGGGACAGTGAGGTGAGGAAGGCAGAGGTGGGGACACTAAACCCTCACTGGAGAGAATTGGTGGGATGATATCAGGCAACCCCAAAGTCCAGGGGTTGCAGAACCAACAGCAGACTGTGGGGCGAGAAGCAGGAGTCACATGCCCCAGGTGGGCTCAGCCTGGATGGAAACCTCCCAGACACACTCCTCCTTCAGTGGAGTATAGGAGCTGCCAACCTCATGAAATCCTTATGAAATGCATAGTTAAGTTGAAAATGATAGAATGTTAGGGCTGCTAAGGGCCTGCAGAGCCACAGATGAGGAAACTGAGGCCAAGAGAGGGGAGGGTCTTGCCCAGAGTCAAATGGTGGGGTAGCAGCAGAGTTGGGCTTCAAGGGGGTGCCCCAGGACAGAGCTCCATCCACACAACGTGGCCCCACCCTGACCCTAGCCTCCCTATTTTGTCCAGTGACTATAATAGGATCAAAATTTGATCTCTAAAGAGTTGCTTCAACGTGACAAGAATCAGTAAGCGTATTTGGAATGGCATCTGCAAAGATTCTAAGCGCTACTCCCAGGAGGACATTGCCAGGGCAGATCTTGGAGGCAATATGGAGTGTTCTCAGCAGCCTTGGGCATGTAAGAAGACTCTGAGGGTGAGGGATCTGGTTTTGAAGCCCAGCTCCACTGCCCAGATGCTGTGTGACTTTGGGCAAGTTGCCTATTCTCTCTGAGCTCCCTGATTAGCTCTGTGTATAGTGGGGGAAATAATGCCTACCTCTCAGGGTTATTATGAGGACTGTAGGTATGAGATGACGCACATAAAGGCTTTAGTTTGGTGCTGAGCACAGAGTGAGTCCTCAATGAACAGTACCTTTGATCTCTGACAGCTGCTGCTGACACTAGAAATACCCATCAAATTCTGGGTACTTCTCCTCCAGGGAATAGAAACCTAACAGACTCTTCCCTGAGTATGAACTTGAGATACTTTCATTTTTGGAGCCAGTGGAGGCCCATCCCCAGGTTGAAGAAAGAAATTCAAGGAATTAGGGGGACTGGGGAGAGGGGGCATAACTGACTCAGCTGAAGAACTCGGACACTTCTACTGGAGAGACGAAGACAAAAGGAGAGAACACAGACATGTCTGTAGTTCCCAAAGAACCAGATGGGGAAATATGTGTTCGCCAAAGCGAGTCCCACCTTGAAACTTGGAAAGGGAAAGATAAGAGGTGATTAATTTAAGGATTATGACTTCACTCCAAAAGATAATGCAGGTTAAAGAAATGAATAAAGTCCAAAGAGATGTTTAGAAAACCCTAGAAGGCAGATCCGTGTGCCTAGCATACAAAGGTGCTTAATAACTCTTTACGTAAATGAAATGATGGTTTGTAAAGTCCTCGGACAATGGACCTTAGAAATCTATGTCCATGTTCTATATACCCTTTAAGGAGTCTTCCTATTCCATGACACCCATTCTCTGAAAACCCCTCTACAGGTGGGCCCTTGCTGCCTTATTTGTCCAAGCCAGAGTTGACTGGACCAGGGTGGACACTTGACCCAAGCTGGGCCAATCAGATTCTTTCTCCAAAGAACTTGGAATTGGGCTCTGGGAAGCCAGCTAATTGCCTGGACGTGCTTAGGCTGGGACATCTTTCCCACCATGTATGAAAGAAAAGAACAAAACAGATGTGTAGAAAGAAGCAAGTGAGACCCATGCTGCCACAGAAAGGCACAAAAGAAGAGCCCTGGTTGCTGGCAACTTTCCCAATCCTTTACCTTGAGAGGCCCTTCTGTACTTTCTGTCCTTGGGCCTCCATGAAATACCCCTCAGTCCAGCCAACAAACTCCCGTTAGTGCTTAAGCTAGTTTGAGAGGATCCCTCCTCCCTACAGTGTGGCAGAGACTGCTGGTTGGCGTCCAATGTCCATTCTCTCTTCCTCCTCAGCAATTAGAACCCTGACTTTTCAGATGGACATTTGGCCACTCAGAATAAAGACTACATTTCCCAGCCTACCTTGCAGCTAAATGTGGTCATGTGACTGACTTCTGACCAATGATAATATAATGGATAGTTCATTTGTTAGCTTCCAGAAAGTATTCTTAAAAGGAAGGGATGGACTTATTAGAATGACCAAAACCCAAAACACTTGACAACACCAAGTGCTGACAAGGATGTGGAGCAAAAGGAACTCTCATACATTGCTGGTGGGAATGCAAAAT
Source organism: Camelus dromedarius (assembly GCF_036321535.1). NCBI lineage: Eukaryota > Metazoa > Chordata > Mammalia > Artiodactyla > Camelidae > Camelus > Camelus dromedarius. The sequence goes on along the minus strand of NC_087449.1, from coordinate 54,961,808 downwards.
GGTACAGCAATTTGAAATACTGTTTTGCAGTTTCCTACAAAACTAAACACACTCTCACCAACCAGCAATTGCTCTCCTTGATATTTACCCAAATGATGTGAAACTTATTTCCACACAAAAACCTGCAGATGGATGTTTATAACAACTTTATTCATAACTGCCAAAACTTGGAAGACAATGGGATATTATTTACTGCTAAAAAGAAATGAGCTATCAAGCCACAAAAGACATAAGGAAACTTACATGAATATTACTAAGTGAAAGAAGCCAATCTGAAAAGGCAACCTACTGTGTGATTCCAACTATAAAGCTGACATCTTGGATAAGCAAAATTATGGAAACAGTGAGAAATCAGTGGTTGTCAGAGGCTGGGGGTAGAGAGGGATGAATAGGTGGAGGAGCACAAATGATTTTTTAGACAGTGAAACTATTCTGTATGATGCTATGGTAGTGGAAATGTGTCACTATACATTTGTCAAAACTCACAGCATGTACACCACCAAGTGTGAACCCTAATGTAAACTATGGACTTTGGGTGATAATGATGTGTCAGTGTAGGTTCAACGAATGTACCACTCTGATGTGGGATGATGACAGTAGGAGAGGCTCTGCATGTACAGGGGCAAGGGATATATAGGAACTCTCTCTACTTTCCACTCAATTTTGCTGTGAACCTAAAACTGCTTTAAAAAACTGAAGAAAAATTTTTAAAAAAATAAATGGAAAAAAAAAAAAAAGCAATGGGTGCCCTGCATCACACTTTTCTCTTGGCTAGAATGCATTCGTGATGTCTAGAGCTCTGGCAGCCATTTTGGACCATGAAGTAGAAGCCACATGTCACGGATGGTGGAGCAACAAAGTAGTCACCTTGTTCCTGGTGGTTGGGGAGCTACCTTATCAGCCCTGGACTACTAATCTGTAGATGTCTTTTATACAAAAGAAAAATAAATGTTTATTTTATTTAAGCCGCTGTTATACTAGGTATTCTGTCACCTATAGCTGAAACCTAGCTCTTACTGGTACAGGCAGGCAAGTCACCCTAATCACCCACAAACTGTCCCTTGATGCCCTTGTCAAACATGTATCAGGTAATGGCTTCCTGGCAAGTAACCACTCCTGTCCCTACTGCTCTTTGCAACCATGGTTCACACAGCTATTCATTCATTCATTCAACTAGTTATTGAGTACCTGCTATGTGTTCACATTCTATAAAAAAAGACACAATCTCAGCTCTTAGGTACACCACCAACGAAGAGAAGAAAGAGCCAAGTAAATAGATACTTAAAATACAATGTGATTAGAGCTCCAAGGGAAGATGAACAAGGTACCTGGGAGCCCAGGGGAAGCAGAGCTGTGTCTGCTTAGGAGGAACAGGGAAAGCTTTAAGCTGCAACGCTTGGCTGTGGGCACTGGACAGGCGGAAAAGAGACTAATAGACTGCACTGCAAGGCAGTGTGGGAGAGTAGTTGGTATAAATGGTAGGATTGCTAGAGGTGGGAGGCTTGCTCTGGGAAGAATGGTCAAGGAGAGAAACATCGTTTGTTCATTTGTTCATTCAGTCATTCATTTCAATAAGCATCTACTAATACCTTTTAACCAGGCATGGCCCCTTCCTTCAAGAGGCTCACAGAATATAAATACAAAGTGCCTGCAGGGGAAACAAAGAGGGCAGAATTCTAATCACCCTTTTCTCAAGAAAATATCTGAAAATCATTCACACTGGGATATAAATGACTGATAACACCTACCCTCTATGATATAATGGGGCAAAGATTTAAGCTAAAGAAATGTAGTTTTAGGGAGGAAATTCTGATCATTGCCAGGGGATGGGAAGTCATTTGGAGAAAGGCAGAGATTTTTAGGACTCCTTAATGATGCACAATGAGTCACAAGCTGAGATGCTAGCCCCAGTCTCCTCAAAACTATCTCCCTGGGTGATGTTAGCCCAGCCAGATCTCCAAACCTCCTCTTCTTTAAAATGGGAGAAAGATAATATTACATGGGGGAAAAAATCTATTCTCCACCTAACTCACAGAGTTTCTGTGAGGCTTATATGAGATCACAGTCATAACAGAATGTGCCAAGGCCTGAGGCGTTTGGAAAATATGAGTATGATTTTTCTGTGGTTTGTTTTCTGCCTCTGTATGAGATCAGTCCTCATTCCTCAAGCCTGTGACTGGGGAGGATAGAAAAAACAAATACCAGCTTCTGGATTCAGGTGGGTCCCTTTAATCCCCAACAGTCAGTGATTCTCAGAGAGGGGGTCCCCGAACCAGCAGCATCAGCATCTCCTGGGAGCTTGTTAGAAATGCAAATTCTTCAGCTGAATCAGAAAATCTGGAGAGGGAGCCCTGCAATTTGTGTTTTAACAAGCCCTCCAGGTGATTCCGGGGCATGCTGAAGTTTGGGGATCACTGCTAATTCTAACCTTCAGAGATGCAGGAAATCATCACTGCTGAAAGTGTGAGGCTGGCCCCAAACTAACTGGTTTTTGAACATCAGGTACATTCAGGTATTTGCCGTGAGACCTCTCTGTGCCTCAATTTCGCCATTCGTGAAACGAGGTTAATAGTTTCTACTACACAGGGTTGTTGGGGAGATTAAATGAACTCACACAGGTAAAGTGCTTAGAACACTATTACTTGATAGCTAATAATGTTACCGATTTCAAAATTAAACTGAATTTGGTTTAGGAATTTCTTAACTTTTCTTAAGCTAATTAAAGGTACCTCCCCCTACCCCAATGACCCTGCTCAGCAAGATGAGGGACATACAAGTGCAGAGGGACCAAGTGAAATCGCTGCCACTGGGCAGTCACAGAGTGCAAGATGCTGCATGTCCTGAGTGCCTGAAGTAAATGCTCTGTGCCAGGCTCTCACTCGTCACCCTCCCAGCCACCCTCTAAGGTTGGCATCGCTATTTGCATTTTATAGACGAAGCTGTCAGGGGAAGGAACATGTCCAGGTATGTCCAGGTCATAGAATGCTGAACAGGGGCGGAGTCATAATTTAAAACCAGGTCTGGCTAAATCCAGGGCCAACGTTTGTTCTATACCACCAAGCTGCCCCACAGAGGTTCAGGGACTTGGCTTCTTTGATCCTGGAACTGGATCTGCCTCTGAGATTTAATCATAGCTCAACTACCTTTCACATATCCCCTCACCATCCCTTCATACAGGAAGGGACAAAGGAGGGACAGAGGGAGACATGTCCAAAGAAAATGAGGTTTGCAGCAGTGGCAGAGCCCGGCTGCAAATACTCCAGGGGGTGTCCTACTGGAGAGAACATAGTTTTGTTGAAGTTGGCCCTGAAGAGGGTTCCCAGGACTGAGAGGTGGAAGTTAGGGAGACAGAAACAGATTCCAGCTCAAACAGAGGAAGAAGTTCTATGTTCTAAGGAAGAATAAGCAACTTATTGGAGCATGACTCAGGCACTAGACTTTGGATTAATAGTGACGGTCATTTAGATTTCTCTCAAAGCTAAGAGTCCACACCAGAGTCTGGTCAGGCACTGGGCAAAGGCAGGAGAAACTCAGGACATCAGGGACATGTCTGAACTTGGAAAACCAACTGGAGTCCTTGGGCAGCCTTGCCTGGCTGGCCTGGACAAAGCCTGAATTCTAGCTGCTGGTACTGCCCTCTGTGGCCCCTACCCTACCCCAAACACACACACACACTGTGCTCTGGCTCTCTGGTTCATGTTCTCTGCAGGCAAAAGACCACAGATGGCAGCACTAGGGCCATGCCCAGCTGCCCTGCTTGGAAGGCATACCCCCGTTCTGGGTCAGGATTCATCAATAGGAGCTATTCTTCATTCCTGTAATTTCTCAGAGCCAGCTGCGGTAACCATGGCAACTCTGCCAAGGGAGCAGAGCTGCTAAAGCTAAGGCCCTGGAAGTTGCATATTAAATTTCACCATTAGACATTCACTCCTTTGGACTGTTATAATAGGGCACATAGACACCACTTTTGTGGCATCCCCGACTATTGTAGCCATCATTAATTAATCACAGTGTTTTTCCCAAGGACTCGGTTTGTTTCATTTTTCTGCTAGCACATCTCTTCAGGTAGCCTCTACCAATTAAACCATAGTTAGCATAGGAGAAGAAAACCATTTTCTATCTTTACTTTGGGCCATGACGTTGTCCCTTGAGAGACTAAATCACAGAATATTAGAGATAATCTAACATTATCTCCTCATGTTACAGACCCAAAACAAAATCTCAGATGACTTTCTTGTCCCACTGGGAATACAAACAAACTAAGGAAAGAATACAAACCAAAACTTATACAGGACTTTACAGTTTGTAAAGCAGTTTGACATCCACCCTTTAAGACTCACAGCATCCAGATGAGGCAGTCATTGATTTTATTTCCATCTGGCTGATGAGTCCATGAGGCTCAGAGAGGTGAAGAAAGTTGCCTGAGCTCACACAGCCAGAAAGTGGCAGAGATAGTACTGGACCCTAAACTGTTGGACTCTAACTCCTTTGTTCATTTCCAGTCTGTGGGCCCCAGGCTCTGGAGGTCCATGGAATGACTACCAGGGCACTATGAAGCCACACTTATAGTAAGCACTACAGACCAAAAAAAAACGCAAAAAACAACAACAAAAAAAACCCTCAAAAATTAGTATGACCATATTCCAAGTATGTAAGCAGCTGTTATGATCAATAAGATATGAGAAACCTTTACATGTATTCTTGATTTCACAGGAGCTTTTTGTCCTTTTCCATATGTCTTAATTAATCAATCAATAATAAAAGTGTAGCCATCAAGGGATGGTCAATGCAACTTTGACATTAAAAAGGGGTCCTTCTGTGAAATGGCAGAATCCTGGCTCCTTTGATCTTTGATTCTGGTGTCCACAAGAAGATTAAATTATATGTACTACATGTTAAATGGGAAAAATAAAATATAACATTTTAATGAGCAAACCAAGTTACACTTCAAACATTTAATGAAATGACATATAAAATGCAAAAAAAAAAAAAAAAAAACCAACCACAAAACCTGGGGTTTTTCATTTCTAGTTCCAACTACCAATTTATTTATGAAAAGTGCAGAAGATGGAGAAACTCATTAAACCACCCCGGGACATGCAACAGTGAGCACAATCAGACTCTGTGAAACTGCAGAACAAGCCACCGGTTTCTTTAACAAGTGGACCACAAAAAAACAAAATCAAAAATGACGGTGGGGGAATCTTAGGAGACTGAAAACACCCATCAACAAATGGCAATGCATGGTCCTTACCTGAATCCTGCTTTTTAAAAAATAAACTGTAAAAGCAGCTAAAATAACTATGAGATGACTGGAAATTTAAAAACTGGATAACTGATGATTTAGGGATTATTTTAATGTTTGGAGGTACAAGAATAATATCCTATTTTAGTTACATAAACAAGAAGTCCTCACTGTTTAGAGATATGTATTAAAATATTTAAGGGTGAAACAATATAATGTTTAGAATTTGCTTCAAAATAAGATAAGGGTTAGGGAAGCAGGTTGGGATGTGGACAGGGCAGGACTGGGTTATGAGCAAATGGAGGTTCATCAATTTGTTCTGTTTTCTGTGAATATTTCAAATTCTCCACAATAAGAAAAAGTGAGGGCTGGTAGATGAAAACATAAAATTGGCAAAATAATAGTTGTGGAAGCTGGGTGAGCCTACTTTTGTGTATGTTTGAAAATTTCTACAACATGAATTTAATAAAAGAAGACAAAGGGTTCTTATGCTCAGAAAAGTTAGGAACCACTGCACTTTCTACAGTTTGACAGTTATGGTTTCCCAGATGAGGAGACTGAAGCCCAGGGAAGTTACGGCATCTGGCCAGCTCCTGGTAAGTGGTGGAACCTAGACACTGCACTAAATTACCTGAAACACCGTGACACCCTTTTAATGGACAGCTGTCTGTGTACAGCTTTTAACAATTAGAATGGGATGGGAGAGAGTCAGGTTTGGAGAAGTCGGGAGGCTGGGGCCCAGGACCAAAGGAGGGGCCTTAAGGGGCAGACAGGATAAAGTTAAAGCTGACCTGCTGGCTAGAGGAAGCTGCACAAGCTCTATGGCCTAATTACAAAGATGGTACATAGTAGAAAGAGCACAGGATGCAGGAAGAGGAGACCTGGGTTCTATTCTGGACCCAATTCCGAGACCCTGAGCAAGTTCCCAGTCTCTCTGGGCCTTGGGCTCCCCATCTGCGAAGTGGGAATGATGGTCACTGCCGCTCCAGCCACCTCCCACTGGGAAACCAATCATAGAAAGACTGGCTACATTTGTAGCCCGTGCAAACTGGAGCTGTCCTGTTCACATCATGCTCTAAGTTTGCTTTTTCTCACCTACCTGCCCAACCAGCAGACCCAGAGGAAGACAGGGAGCCCCACAGGGTCCTTCATGGGTGGCCAGCAAGGAGGGGAAAGGGTGGGACTGGGAAGTATTTGCTGGCATCCCACCTCCAGGCAATCCCAGCTCTGCTCCACTCCCTGAATATCATCTACTCTGGAACCTCAAATCTGCAAGCCTGCTCTGCTCCACCCAGTGGGGCAGAGGGAGGGGCTGGGGCAAGGTCTCCAACAGAGTGACTGGCACATAGCAGGGGCTCATCCACACACAATGAGTGCCCACCTGCTCTCTAGGCCCTGTGCAGGTGCTAGGGAGAAAGGGAGGTCAGGCTCCGGACCTGCCCTCAAGGTGCTCATAGCCCAGTGGGGAAGACAGAATGTGCACAAGGATGTGCTGACCAAGGGCTGAAGAGGCCTGGACGAGCCTGGAGCAGAAGAGAAGCCTGTGGTGGGGCACAGATGAGGAGCACCCTCCCCACCCTGAGATGAAGTGATGCTTCACTAGAGCCTCGAAAAATGAGTAGACGCTGGTGGAGCATACCAGAAGAGGGACGGTGACTCTCAAAGGGTAGAGGCACCTCAGCAAAGTCCCAGGGTAGGGGCACTCAGCACATCTGGGGACTAGCCTGGAGCTTACAGGGACAGGTGCCTACCAGGGCTGGAGGGAAGTGCTGAGCAGTGAGGCCTCAGGCTAAGCAGGGCTCCGAATGACCCACCGGGATACCAGGCTCCTAAGAGGCGAGCAGATGCTTTTATATTACTGCAACATGCCAGGCTTCTTCTAAGCACGTGACAGGCTCTGCATTCTTTCATGCGATCCTGTCAACAACTCCAGGAGGTTTTACAGAGGAGACTGAAGCCCAGGGAAGTTATGGCATTTGGCCAGCTCCTGGTAAGTGGTGGAACCTAGACTCATACCCAGGGTGTCAGGCTCCAGAGTCCATACTTTTAACCTAAACCTCTAGGTTGTGTCCCATGAGTGATGGAGAACTTCTGCAGGGTTCTGAGCAAGAGGGGAATGACTCGGTAAATTCTTATGGTAGAAATGTTGACTCTAGGGCTCATCTACACACCCATACCCAAGCAGGAGAAAGGAGGGGTGCAAGCCTTGAACCCCAGGCTCAACAAGGTGACTGGGGAGCACAGCCTAGCCAGGCACAAAGCAGTTCACTGACAGGAAATACTCGGATTGCAAGCTCCCAGAATGATCTACTTATGTGAATCCGACCACCACCCCATGTACTGAGTGCTCATTTATTTTTGTTACTTTGTTTATTCCTGTGAGGTAGTTATTATCCTTCCTGTTTTATAGATGAGGAAACCGAGGCTGGGGGAGGCCAGGAAACTGGCTTAGGGTCATGTAAGTATCTCTAGGAAGTGTAGGCCTTCTGCTTCCAGAGCCTTTTCTCACTATCACACTATAGCAAACCATGAGGTAAGTCCTATCTCTCTGAGCCCCAGTTATCTCTGTAAGGATTGCTGTGAAGATTAGATTAGGTCATATTTTTTTTTTCTAATGGTGGATGTCAGGGATCTTGAGAGGCAATGCATACACATTTGGAAGGAAGGGAAGGGAGGCCCTGAATCATAGGCCTGCCTCTGCCATTAGCCTCTCTGTATCCCTCTGAGCAAGGTCCTTCCTCCATCTGTGCCTCAGTTTCCCCACTTGTACAATTGAGAGCTGACAGATATGGCCTCCAATGCCCCAAATCCCCTTCCAGATCAAAGCTCTGGGACTCAGAGTGGAGGTTAATCATATCCTGCAAGGCTGCCCCAGCCTTAGCCACCAGCAGGAGCCAAAGTCTCCACATGGTTTTCATCTGGATAAGCCCCCACCCCCAGTACCCGAGAGAGTCCAGGCTGGGACAGTCAGAAGGAAGGGCTACACAGCACTCAAGGCCTGGAGCCAGGAACCAGGGCCAGCCCCAGGTCTGCCCCAGCCCCTGGTGTGATCTTGTGCGGTCCCCTGCCCTCCCCGGGCCAACTCCTTGTCTGCCACGAGGGGCTGGGCGGTGACGTGGAAGGCTCCTGCCAGCTCTGACATTTATTATTTCAGGATCCCTCGCAGACTCTCGCTGTTTTCCTTCCTGCGCTGCTGGAGCCCGTGGCTGGCCTGCGCCCCCTGAGTTGGGCCCCTGAAGCTGTCTCCCCAGCCTGGGAACCTGGCCAGCCTTGCCAGCTCAGCCTCACCGGCTGCCCCTTGCAGGGTGGTGGGAAGCGGGGAGGAAGAGGGGTTGCAGGAAGGGAGCCGCACCCTCCGCGTGTGCTGAGGCCTCCACAAACCCCAAGTTTCCTGGCTGAGATTTTCCTCAGGGGAGACTGCTCGGCAGGGATGAGCTAAGAGAGCAAAAACTCTGCATGAGGATCGCTGAAGATTCCCATCTGACCTCTGGCCCCACGCCCTGGATTCCACCTAACCCTGGGGAGAACCCGGCCTGCCCTCCCTGACACAGCGACAGAGGGTCCTGGGCCTCCCATCCTCTGGGTTCCCTTGTTGGCCTGGATGCATCCCTCCCTGCCCCCACCGACAGACATCATGAATCCCTTAAACCCCAGTCCTCCCTCACTCTGCAGCTTCCTCAGTGTGCCAGGCTGTTTCCGGCCGCTGGACCTCTGCCTGGGGAGCCCTTTCCCCATTCTGCCTAGGAAACACTCCATCCTTCCCAACTCAGATTACAGGTCACCCCCTCCCCATGCCACCCGGTGCCCACCACAGGCTTCTACCAGAGCATTTGTCGCTCTTATTTACCACATGTCTGACTCTCTGTGGTGCTGAAAACTCTAAAAGGGCGGCGATTGGCTCATTTGCCTTTATATCCACAGCACCTGGCACAGGGCCTGGCACATGAGTAGCAGTAAATGTGGAGTGAATGAATGAGTCAGTGAATGAATGGATATTAGCAAGGCCCTATGGGAACACAGAAAAGACAGCAGGGGTTAAGAACTCAGGACATCACATTGTTCCGAGGTCCAAATTCTGGTTCCAATACTCTTAGCTGTGTGACCTGGGGCAAGTGACTTAGCTTCTCTGAGCCTCCATTTCCCCATCTGTCAGATGGGATAGTAACAGCACTTATCTCAAGAACTGAATGCGATCAGGCACTTAAGCACCTAACCCAGAGCCAGGCACACAGGGAGGGCTGCAGGACAGACATCTTCTCTGTAATCCCAGGCGGAGACATACATCCCCAGGCTTCCAGGGGAATCACCCAAGTGCTTAAAAAAATAAGGACGCCAGAGCCTCACCTCAGACTTGTTAAGTCAGAGTCCCAGGGGAGGAGGAGGGGAGCGAGAGGAGAGGCACTCCCATGTGCTTTGAACCGCCCAGGTCCAAATCCTGGCTCTGCCACTTACTGCTAGCAGAGTTGCCAGATTTAGCAAAAATAAATACAAGACATGCAGTTATATGTGAATTTCAGAAAATCAATGAATGATTTTTTGTATAAGCGCATCCCAAATATTGCATGTGCATCCTGTATATTCTTTGGCAATGCTGTTTACCAAGCTATTTCATCTCTCTGTGCCTTTGTTTCCTGATGGGGATTACATGAGTTCATATGTATACGGGAAATGCTTACAACATTGCTTGGTGTATTTGTGATTCCTATTTTTTTGCTTTTAAAGCAATTCAGATGACATGGAAGAACCTTAGAAACACTATGCTAACAGAAAGAAGCCAGACACAAAAGGCCACATATTGTAGGATTCCACTGACATGAAATGTCTGTAACAGGCAAATCCACAGAGACAGAAAGTTGCCAGAGGCTGGGGAAGTGAGAGTGGGGAGTGACTTCTAATGAGCACAGTATTTCTTTTTGGGCTGAGGAAAATTTTCTAGAATTAATGGCAATGATTGCACAACACTGTGGATAAAGACCACTGAACTGTTCACTTCAAAATGGTTAAAAAAGTGCATTTTATGTTATATGAATTTTATCTCTATTTTTAAAAATTTACCTAAAAGCAAACCATGGGGTTGTAATGTGTAGCCAGGACTGAGAATGGGGTAGGCTCTCAAAAAATGTTTGATGAAGAACTGAGTGGATGGGAGAGAGCAAAGTGCAGAGCCGAGGGGAGAACCTGCTGTGTCCAGAACCAGGCTCAGCCATTCATTCCCAGACACCTGCGAGGCATACACGTTTTCTCTCTTTGCTCGGGTGCCAGGACTGCACAGTTTTTCGTGCTCACTTGTAGTAACTACCTTATCCTTGCTGCAATTTTCTCCCCCTTTTCTCTGTGTTTCCTGATCTAGTTAACTATCCCACATGCAGGTGTACTTGTGTTTTTAGTAAAAGGGAATTAAAAAAAATTAAGTATCTGTTATGTGCCAGGTATATGCTAGATGCTTTATATGTAATCCCCTCAAACAAACCCATAAGACAGTTATTATCACTCTCATTTATGCAGGGGGAAACTGAGGTTCAGAAAGGTCAAGTCAAGTGTCCAAGGTCACACAACCAAGAGGACCTCAAATCCAGGTCTGCCTGACTTCAGTTACTGGACTCTGTCCATAGACCTCAGCCACGTCCCTATCTGCTGTGGGCTGTCAGTCATCTTTTCATGGGCATGAGTCCTCCTCCTCCTCACATGGGGGCCTGGCCTTGTCATCTCCATGCCCTCAGTACCTACCATCCCGCCTTTGTACACAGCAGGTGTTCAATAAACAGAGTTTAATGAATTACTAACCTTAAGTGGGCCTGCAGTAACTCACCGCAAGAGTTTTCACCCTGACTGCTCATCAGAGTTGCCTGGGGGACTTATAACTGTTCCCTTGCCCAGGCCTCACCCTTGGGAGATTCTGATTCAGTAGGTCTGGGTGGAGCCTATAACACCTGAATTTCTTAAAAGCTTAGTCAAGGTCAAAACACAGCCCAGTTAGAAAACCTTTAGCAGCTGTTTCCAGCTTGGTCTCCTATAACTTCCACAATGAGGCCCACTCACAACGTTCCCAGGGGCCCACCTTAGAGTCTAGGGTACCCACGGCGCCTCCATGGGCCCCAATGCCTCATGTGCTCAGGGCCCAAGCACCAGTCCCACCATCAAATGGACCTTCTAATAAAGCCCTACCAAACTGCTCTTGGAGAAGTATTTTCCTTCCGCTCTGACCTAAAGCTCCAGTTTCTGTCCCCAAACTTGCCTGTGTCACCTTGGTGTCCAGAAACAGCTGAATACCAGGCACGGAAGTTGAGTATCGAAAGCTGAGATTCGGGGAGGAGAGGAGACTTTGAGAGACTGAGCTTGAGGATGACGCTCCATCCAGGAGGACCCTGTGCCCTTGAGCAAAAGCAGCCTGGTGTGGAAAGAGACTGGGTTCTGAGTCGGTCCTGGAAAACCCCCTTGCTACCCTGGCCACAACCCTGCGCCTCCACTCCCCTTCTCAGGAAATCTTCTCACCTGCCTCCTCCTCAAATCAGTCCAGGCCAGTGTGGAGGGGAAGACAGAACTAAATCTGCCCTTAAGGTTATCAGTGACCTCCATGTTGCCAATGCCAGGGGTTATGTCTCTGTTATTTTCCTACTTGACCTCTGGACATCTCAGCAGCATCTGACAGAGCTGAGCATCCCTCCCTCGTCAAAACATTTCTCTCTTGGCTTCTGAGGCACTGTGCTCTCTTGATTTCCTTCCTTCCTCACTGGCAGCTCCTTCCTGTCTCCTTTATTAAGTATTCTTCCCATCCTAATTTCTCAATCCTGAAGCTCCCCAGAGCTTGGGCTCAGGCCCTCTTCATTCCTCTCCTTGGGTCATCTTATCCACTCCCACTATTTTAAACACCAGCTAATGCAATTATGCATATGTGGTTCACAGACCACGTGTGAGCATCTCCTGGGATGTTGGTTAAAACGCAGATTCCCAGACACCCTCCCATAGGCTGGTAAACCTGCCAACGACATTTGTTATTTTTTGCCAGACTGATGCCTGAGCTTCCTTCCTATATCTAGGAAATTACTTGCTGCACAAGTCTCAGTAGAACTTGCCTCGTACAAACGCTGACAAGAACAAGTGCTTGCTTTTCCAGACTCCCTTGCAGCTAGGGCACAGGTGTATGAGCTAGGCTCGGCCAATCAGAGGCACTCACTGCAGACTTTGAATCAGGAACAGAGAGAGTGGAAGATAATTCATATACTGGTGGCAACAGCAGTGAAGGTGCCCAGTCTCCAGGGGACAGCGGCAGTACAGGCTGCAGCATTTAGTGCGTGGCAGCAGCGTCCTCATCAAACTGGCTCAGTGGAGTCACTCTGGCAGAGATCCTGCCAGAATCTGGCAGAGATCGTCCCAGTTCTCCAGCTTCCCAGAAATCCTGTGAATTACTAAATATTCCCTTTCAGTGAACTCCTTTTCTGTCTAAATCAACTCAGGTTGGTTTCTATTTCTTGCAATAAGAAGCCTAAGTAAGAAACAGCAATTGAATTGGACTCCCTGGGAATGAGGCCAGGTGATTCTTACTCACACAGATGTGAGTTTGAAACCCACTATCTCAATGCTGACAACTCTCAAATGTGTGTCTCCAGCCCACTCCTTTGACCTCCAAAGTCATATAGCTACATGCCTTCTTGACTTCTTCACTTGGATGTCTCAAAGACCTATAAGATGTAAAAACAGAATTCTTGACTTTCCTCCAAACCTGTTCCTCTCCCAGATTTCCCCTTCCTGGGAAGGGTCCATGACACTCTTCCATTAGGAATTTGGGAACATCCTTGATCACTCCCCATATGCACTCCATCAACAAATCTTGATGTTACTACTTATAAAATCTAGAATCTGCCCACTTCGCCAACAAACACGGCCCTATCCACACCACCACCATCTGTCTCTTCCATGAACAACTGCCGACAGCCTCCATGGGTCCTCTCCTGCTCCCTCCAATCTAGTCTCCACACGGCAGCTGTTACGGTCTTTCCGAAATATGAATTCAATCATGTTGCCTGCCTGCAAAATAAATTAAATCCAAGGCTGCCACCAGGGCCTCCAAACTTGAATATGATCGAGCCCCTGCCTTTCTAACCAAACTCATCCACCGTTGCTCTTCCACGTACCCTGTACATGTACTCTGTTCCATGTACCTATGTTCCATGTACTCTGCTTCTGATCCTCTGGCCTCCTTTCAGTGTCACAAATACTTAAGGTTTTTTACTGACTCAGGGCTTTTGCCTAAGGTGCTCCCTCCAACTGGAGCACCCTCACACCATTATTCTCTATCAATGCTCCTTTTAAAGTTTTCTTCTTTTATTTGGTTGTTATTCAACAAATATTTTCTGAGCACCTACTATGGTGCTATGGATACAATGGTTAGGTAGATTCTATTCTCATGGAAGGCAAGATCTAGTGAGAAATCAGATCTTAATACAAATAAATGTAAGATTTATCTAGGATGCGTGCTGCAAAGGAGAGGGATACAATCCTATTAGGGAAAAGTGAACTAGAGCAAAGGTGGAGAGACAAGTCAGGAGGTCAGTGCAGTGTTCCACGGGAGAGGTGATGGTGACGTGGACTAGGGAAGAGATGAAGAGAGGCAGATGGAAGGCAGAGATGCTTAGAAAGTAACACTGATGACCCTTGGTGATGAAGTGTGCACGTGGAGCTGCAAGGCTTCCGGCTTGCGTAACAGAAGAGAGGGAGAGACCACTGTTTGAGAAGGGAACACGGGAAGGGCTAGCTTTGCCAGGAAGTCAGGGGTGTGGCTTTGGACAGGTTGAGATGTCCAAGTGAAACAGCCAAGCGAGCAGTTGGACATGAAGGTCTGGGGTGAAGGTACAAATGTGTGAGTCACCTAAAGGTGGGAGAGGACTGAAGCCATGGGTGTGGGTCAGGTTGCCTGGAGAGAGAGGCCAGCATGTGAAGAGATGAGGACCCAGGACTGCATTTCAAGGAATGCCTTGACAGGGAGAATGAGCCTTCATGCCACTTATCACACGTGCAATTACTGACTTACTTGTTTACCTCTTTACTGCCTGTCTTCCTCAGAAGATTGTAAGCTCAGTGGAGCAAGGACTGCATCTCTTTTAACGAGCAATGTGTCTCTCCTGTGCCTAATACAGTGCCTGGCATGGAGTGGTCCCCATGCATAATGCTGGCTGCTGTGTCCCTCGGCAGGGCCGACCTCATCCATTCATTGAACGTGATTGGATCCATTGGTCTCCACTGTCTGGCAAAAAGCCCAGATGCTTAATTGGCATCCAAGGCCCTCCAAGTCGTGCTGCACCTCCTTGGCTCTCCAGTCCATCTTTTTAATTCCACTATACCTGAGCTTTCCACACTGGGGCTCATCTATACCTGGTATAACCAGAGGCACAGAACAGGATGAGCGCAGTGCCTCTCTGTGGAGCCCAGATTGTGCCAAACAAAGAGGAATTGCTGTGGTCATGTAGGGGGTTGGGAGCAACTTTCCAGGCCCTGGTCCTCTTCTCTAGATGTGCCCCCTCCCACAACGTAGGTCTCAGTGGCCATGTTTCCCTACTTGTGTCTATCCCTCCATGACCTCTGCTGATGAAAGCAGGGGTGGAGACCCAGCTTCTGGAACCAGTCCAGAAGCTGGGCCGGGCCATCAAACTTTCTGCCAGGAACTTGGAAGTGGGACACAAGACTGGCTTGGTTGCCTTTAGATGCTGGACCAGTGAGGTCACGTGAATGTGGGGGCTGAAGATGCCTGACTTCCCCCAGAAGACTGTGTGATGCCCTTTGGGGCCTGTGTGATGACAAGTGAGCAAAAGCACCATTCAAATGTGCAGAAAGGAGGAGAGGCAAGAGGCAGTGGGAATGATGAAGCAGCTGCCTTTGTTCATGATGACTTCCCAGCCTCAAGTGAGGCCCTGCCCTGCTGTGGCCAGGGTGAGGTCTACCTTTGCCTACTGCTCTTCAGTCCAGGAGGCACCTCTAATTCTTTAAAATGAATTTCCTTTCAACATAAACAAGCTTGAGAGGGTTTAAGTTTCTTGGAAACAAACGATCTCTAAGATTACATAATTTTTATTATTTCCTATAAAATAAAAATATTATTTTTGTAATACAAATACAGACACATGGCAAAGCAGAATGTAAAATTCACAAGCATACTAAAAATTAAATCCTTTCTAAAATAAGATTCAAAAACACTAAAGTCACCAAGAAAAGATAAATTTGACTCCAATGAAATTTAGAACTATGCATTATAAGGCATGATACTGATTTAGGTAAACATTCCTCTAAATACTGCCCCTTTACTGATAATACATTTTCTCCGAGGACAGACACTGGGAAGCATGCACATTTCCATCGCAGTTACCTCTAGGAAAGAGTACAGGGATTGAGAGACATGGTCAGAGGTGACTTTAGCCTTTTGTTATATTTTTTAATTAAAAATTAGTATGTCTTTTGTACAATTAAAACTTCACTAAATTAAATATATATATATATATATATATATATATATATATATATATATATATATATATATAACACAAGTCTTTGAAGATCCCCTATGTGGTGGACTGCTTCATCCAAGACCCACTGAGAAATTTAAATTCACTAGTAGTTTGAGACACATGATACAGCAATGAATTCTCAGCACAGTCACAGTAGCTTTCCTGATTTCTGAATAAGCTTTCTTCCCATCTGCCTCCAAATTCACTCACTTGTTCTTTCCACCTAATGGAATTCTTCCTTCCTTAAAGACCCATCTGGAAGTGTCACCTGCTCCAGGAAGTTTTCCCTGGTTGTACCAGTCTTCACTGCTCTCTCCCTCCCTTGCTCCATTGGCCTCTTATTGCACTAACCATACCTTTCTCTGTGTGCTCAAGACAGATTCCTGGGGTTCCACTTATCTCCCTAAGACAAGCTACATCTCCCCCACCAGCCAGCAAAGCTGAGCAGCATCTTTGTGTTCTTGGTGTCTAGCACAGAGACAGCATGGAGAACTGACAGAGCACAGGCCTTAAAGTCAGACAGACCCACTATGTGACACAAGGCAACTGCCTCAACCTCCCTGGGCCCATTTTCACATGTGTTAATGTGAATGTCAATGAGATGATGGATGTAAAGGGGCCCAAGACAGGAAGAAGGTGGTTGACAGAATGATTATCTGTCTTAATACCCCCTCACATTTGAACAGCTTTTAATTAAAAACAAAAACCTGTAACAATCCAGAGAAGTAAGCAAGGAGGGATTATTAGACACATTTTAACGGTTAAATGACTGAGGTTCAGAGAAATTACATAGGGACTTTAGAAGGAAAGAGAATAGGACCAGGGGTTAGAACATTTGAGTGGAAATGACAATTCTTCCCCTACCCAGCTGTGAGAGCTTAGACAAGTCTCTAGCACTCTCTGGACATCAGTTTCCCCAGCTTAAATGAGAGAGTTCCTAGGTGATCTCTATCTTAATGGGTCCCTCAGAACTGACATTCTAGTTTCCTGTAAACTGCCCAAGATCCTTCCCAGCAGGACTTTAAAAAAAAAAGCTGCAAGTCCCAGAATAGAGTCCCTAGTTACTCCCAGGAAACTAGCTGGGACTGGAAGACTTGCTTTAAGAATCAAATTTTTGGTGAAAAAGAATATGAAAACAAATATATGTATATTCATGTATGACTGAAGCATTGTGCTACACAACAGAAGTTGACACAACATTGTAAACTGACTATAATTCAATGTAAATAAATAAATAAATAAATAATAATTAAAAAAAGAATCAAATTTTGATTCAGCCAAATGGAGCTTCAAGCCTAGAGGTGGGTTAGTCATGCCCAGAACTGGGACTAGGAGGGGAATGCCAGCATCAAACTACATGTAAATATAAACACAAATGCAAAGCCAAACAGGAAACCTTAGGAAAGTCCAATCCAAAGGTCAGATTCTACCTTTTGGGGCACTGAAGTGCTGAAGAGAAAAGCTGTATTTGGGTGTCAGAAACCTTTCTATTGCAAAAATGAACCCTGCACGCACCAAACTAAAGTTGCAAAGGCAAAGGAGACTGGGTTTTGTCTGGCCTAAACTGGGGCAAAGCTGAGGCCTGATGGGAGCCTGCTGTGGCCCCCAGACCCATTCCAAGGGCTCCCTCCCCCAGGCATACACAAGTGCTTACACACACCAAGCCAGGCAAGGCCAGATGCATGGGCATAAATGGGCATTTCTGTCCCAGGAGAAGGGTCATAGTACAGCCTTTTCTCCTGATCCTGCTCTGATTTAACATTTTAATGAACAACCCAGAGAGGACTGTGTGAACTGTGAAAGCCCTAAGGATGCGGATCACACAGAACACTTCCGGGTCACAAAATGTGAGGCTATGAAGACAAAGCTCTGGAAGCTCTCTCTCCTTAGGATCAGGCTCTGAGGCAGTTTCCCCATGAGCCTCCAGTAAAATACAACCTACATTCATAGGTGGTGAACTCAAAGCTACTGTTTCTGCCCAAGGAAGGAAGCCAAGGGTCATTGGTTGCTTCTTATTTTAATTAAAACATATATCTATTATAGGCAAAGCACTAGACTAGGCTCTGTGAGAGAAATGAGGACAAAAGAGACCCAGTCCCTGTCTAAAGAGGTCTGTCAGTTAACCTGATAATCATTTCTTTAATCAAAATGCATGCTTTATACACGCGGCCTCACATAAGACCATAGCCCTGTGAGGTAAACATTATTATCCCCATTTTCCAGATGCCAAGAGTGCGGCTCAAATAGATCAGGTTACAGGCACAAGCTCACACAGCTGGCAAACTGCAGATTCAGAATTTGAACACAGGTCTGCCTCCCCCAAAGTCAATGATCTTTCCAAAGTGATACACACATACTCCCAGATGGGGGTTCAGGCTGAAAGGGGAGAGGAGAGGAGAGTTCCCATAACTTTGGCTCTGGGTATTAAGAACTATTGATCTTTGTATCTGCCACACAGTAGGTACTCAAACTCCTATGGTGAAGGGCGGAAGGTGAGAACTACTGCTGAGGTCCAAAATGCCATGCAAATTCAGGGCATCGTTTGAAAGGGAACTGCAGAAACACATTATTCTCCCTTGGCCCAAAGCCTCAGGGTGTCTGCTCTAGAATAATCTGGCAGAAAAGGCCTGGGAAAGCGCAGCGGGTCTGAAGAAGAGGAATGAACTCCACTGAGCAGGGGAATGGGGTGGGGCAGCCCGAAAGGGCCAAAGAAAAGGCCTGGGACGCATTGCTGAGAAAGACAAAGAGGAGAGGGGAGGGGAGAGGAGAACATAAACTGGTGAGCAGCCTGGCCAAGGTGAACCCCAGCTCCTGGCGCCTTCTCATTCACATTCATTCCACACACCGGCCAAATCTCAGAACCAGCAGCCTGGGGGAGGGGGCCTCCCTGCAGCCGTGGAGAAGTTCAGGACTGAGGCGGGAAGGTCTGCTTCCCAGAAAGGGAGTGACTTGGGCAGGCAAGCTTGTGGGGCTCCAAAGATGAAAACCCAAACAGATGCAGTAAGACGCTAAGAAAACCCACAGGCAGGTCACCAAGAGCACTGGGGGTATGTCCCCCGACCTGTGAAGTTTGTCGTCCAGGTGACCTCGAGGCCCCCCCCCCCAACAGTTCCTCAGGCCTTCCCCTGACTCGACGGTGAGGACGCAGATGTTTCAGATGCATTCGGTTCTCTCAGATCTAGGAAGAGGGTAGGTTTCTGCAGCGCGGTAAGGGTCATCGCAGCTCGGGTCACGCCTGTGAAGGTCAAGGCGAGGCCCTCCAGGGACCCCAGACCCCTCCCGCCTCAGCCCCCTTACCTCCTCCCGCGCCAGTGCTGCCCCCCGGCACCGGGGCATCTTGGCGACGAAGGTGGCAGCCCCGGCCGGGGAGCTGAGGTCCTCTGTGGTGACGGCCAGGAACTCGGCGACGCTGAGCTGCTCGGGCATGGCGGGCGCAGGGCGGGGGCGCCGGGGCTGACGGAGTGGGGCGCGAGGGGCGCTCGCTGCAGTGCGCTGGGCTGGCCTCACCACTCACCGCGGGAGCCGTCCCGGCCTCTGCACGCCCCGCCCCCTCTATGCCGCCCCGCCCCCGACTGCCTTTGCCGGGCACAGCCGCGTCCCCTCGTGTCCAGAAAGCGCAGCTCTTTCCCACCCCTCCCACTTCTCAGCCCTGCCCCTGGCCTTCCAGCCTCCCTTCCCACCTTAGCCTGGACCACCCGTCCGGGGCCCCGCGCAGGGCTCCTCCGCCCCGCCTCCCCCCACCCCCCAACCCCCTGGGTTCCCAGCCTTAGAGAGCTCAGCCCCTGGCTCAATGCCCCGCCCCTGGCTTCTCGCCGGGCTCCTTGTCCGCGTCTCCGTCCTCCCAGTCCCTAAGAGCTCCGCCCCCGGCTCCCTTCCCCGCCCCCGATTCCTCGGCCCCGCCCCATGCCTCTCTGCCTAGTTCTTCAGCCTCCCTTAAAGCTCCTCTGCCCTACCTCCCTCTCTGGGACTCCACGGCTCCGCCCCCTTTCGTCCCGCTCCCTAGCCTTCCAAGTTATCCTCCCTCCCAAAGTCCCGGTGCCCCGTCTCCGCGCACTCCTTAATACGCCTTGCATCTTCCTCTCCCACCCATTTGTTCCCAGCCCTCATGACCTCACCCCTTAAGCTTCACCCCCCCCACCACGCCCCTCGTCTCTCCCCCAAGCCCGGGGGGTCCCGATGCCCCGCCCCGCGCCGAATCGCCCCTCCGGCCCCTTGGCTTCGTCCCTTGCCCCCGCCCCTAACCAACTGCGCCGCTTTCAGGGTGTGTGGCTCGGCCCCCCAGGGTAACTGAGTGATTTGGGGAAAATTACATCCCTTCTTGGAACCACAGTTTCCTTCTCTGCAAAATGGGAAGTCTAATGCCCACTTGGTTGTTATGTTGCGAGGAAGAAACCTAACAGGTGCGTGTACCCGATAGGCGCTCAGGAACTGGTTCCCCCTTACCAGGCCTTCTTACCCACGCCTCCATTCTTCCTGGGCGCAGTCTAGTGTTTTTCACCCCTCAGCCTGGCTCACCATCTCCACCTGGCTAAAGACTGCCACCCCTCCCCACCCACTAACCTCTGCCTTTTGGGAACCATCTATATCCCTGGGTGGATGAGGGATGGTGTTCAGGATAGGGATCCACTTAGGTTTAGTTCAGGAGCCTGAAGTCCTCTGAAAAATATCAGGGAAACACTGTGGTGAAGAACATGGGCTTTGGAGTCTGATAGACCTAAATTCCAATCGTGGTGCTGCTGTTGAGCAGCTGTGTACAGCTGAGTAATTTGCTTGCTTCTTTAAGCCTGAATTTTCCTCCTCTTGAAATGGCCAAATGGTCTATCACCCCACTAAGTGATTTAGAGGATTACACAGTTTGCACAAGAAAAAAAAAAAAAACACAACAACAACCTGAAGATATACACCAAAATATTACCTGCTGAGGACATTATGAGTAATTTTTTTTTCTTTTGGCTAATCTGTATATTCTAACTTTTCTGTAACGAATTTTTGCTAGTTGTGTAATAGAATTAAAAGTTGAAAAAAATGTGTATTATCTGATGGAAGAAACAGGACAAATAGACTGTGAAATACAATCTTGGCTGACCCCTTCAGTCACCCTTCTATCCACTCTAGTCTATTTTCAGCCCAAACTACTACAGTTATTTCAAGGTCAGCTAGGATCTCCTTATCTTCAAATGCAACAGGCAGGTTTCTTGCTTGACTTCTAGGAACGTTTGGCACTGTTAACCACTCCTTCCTTCTTGAAACACTCTCTCCCTTGGATCCTGGGACAACCATTTTCCTTGGTGGTCCTCCGTCCTCTCTGGTTGCTCCTTCTTAGGGTCCTTTCTGAGATGCACTTCCTCTGCATGTATCTTAAATGCTGGACCCTCTGCTCTTCTCATTCCACCCAGGCCTTCTGGACACCATCATCCAACCTCACCAGCTCCCCTTACACCATGAATGTTGATGTCTTCTGTATTAGTTTCCTCTGTAACAAACTTGGTGGCTGAAAACTTGGTGGCTTAAAACAATACACATTTATTCTCTTACAGTCCTGGAGGTCAGAAGTCTGAAATGAGTTTCACTGGACTGAAATCAAGGTATCAGCAGGGACACACTCATTCCAAAGGCTCGAGGGGAATATCTGTTTCCTCACCTTTTCCAGCTTCTAGAACTGCATTCCTTGCATTCTTTGGCCTGTGGCCAACCTCTTCCATCTTAAAGGGCATCTTGCTTCTGTGTCAGTTTGTCTTTTTTTCCTGTGGTCAAATCTCCCTTGGCCTCTGTCTTATAAGCACATTTATGATTACATTTTTGGCTGGCCCAGATGATTCAGGATAATCTCCCCATCTCAAGATCCTTCAATTAATCACATCTGTAAAATTCCTTTTGCCATATGAGATAACATTTACAGGTTCCAGGGATTAGGACCTGGGTATCTTTGGGGGCCATTACTGAGCCTATCACAACTTCCAAAGCTCTATCTCCAGCCTGGAACATTCTCTGGCTTAAGATCTGGTATCCAACTGCCTATGGGATGGTTTCATGTGACTGTTTCACAGTCTACATGTCCAAAACCAAACTGGTCATCTTGTACCCCACTCCTGGTCCCAGGTCCTTTTCTGTCCCTATTTTGATGGACGGCACCACCATATACCCCCTAGGGATCATCTTCTCCATCTCCTTCCAGCAACCTCCATTAAACCATTATCATTACCTCCTAAACGTCTCACAAATGTGGCCATCATCTCCATCTCCAGGCCAACCCCAGTCCAGGCCACACCACCTCTCACCTCCTCACCAGTATCTCTGCCCCAAGTCTTGTATATCTGATCTGTGGCTCCCCTGCTTAGAACTCTTTAATAGCCCTCATTGCTCTCTGGATGAAAGATAAACTTTTTTCATGGCTACCTGGTTCTGCAGAATCTCTTGCTCCTGCCATTTACAGCCTTATCTCTCATGCCTCCTTTCCTGCCATGAGTTGAGCCCTCTCATAATTCTTCCTTCTGCCCATAACACTCCCCCAATTCCTTTCAACTGGTCAAATTTGATGTCAATTCCTCCAGGAAGCCTTCCCCAATGTCCTTCTAGGGACTCTCATGGGACCTGGTATCCCCTTCCACAGCACTTCTCACTGAGGACCGTAGTCACCTGTTTGCTGGTCCAGGGTCTGGCCCACTTATTTATTTTTTGAACACTTACTATGTACTAGTCACAGCGCCAAGGGCTATACAGCAATAGTTCACTCAATCCCTACAACAATTCAAGGAGGCAGGGAACTTTATTCTTCCCATCTCTTATAGGTGGGAAAACCGAAGCCTAGAGGGGTTAATTTGTATAAAGTCAGAATGAATGAGTAATATAATCAAGATTCCAATCCAGGTCTGCATGACTCCAGAGCTTTATTTTTGTTTTTGTTTTATTATTAATCACCAAACTATGCTACCCAACTAGAAAATATTGCCTCCTATAAATTAAGGAGATATAAATGTCCCATATATTCTTTCCTATAATTAAAACACACCACCTACCAGAGGCAGAGTACTGGCATAATATCTTGCAGACTAATAAATTCCTTACTATATGGTAAAGCACCTATTTCAATGTCAAATCCTCTATCAGATACTCAAACCAAGAGACACATACTGCTGTGGGTGGGCCTCTTTCTGAAGCCTAAGATTTGTTTCGAGATTTTCAGGAGAAATTGAATAATAAATGGTAAATAACTTACAGTATTATTTGGAAATAAGATAAACCCAGAGCTAGATCAGAATAGGCTACAAAATTTTTAGGAATTTTCAAGGAAAACCTGTACCTTCAAGGAAATTTCCAGTTGCTTCTAGCTATTTCCCCCAGAATACCGGATGTAAATATTCACTTTACCAATGGCTATTTCGAGGGAAGAGTTTGAGACACACTACTTATAAAATAGGCATTTCTAGGTCCCTGGAGCAACTTGTACAAGTCTGGCTCCCTGGAATTCACTTGTTCACTCAGTGAGCATTTATCAAACAGTTCAGGTTTGTTCCTGAGCAGAAAAAGGAGTGGAGAGGCTTTGGATTCAAAGATAGGCAAGATATGGAGCAGCTCTCAAGGAACTTGTACTGAAATAATCATAAGATGCAAATTATAAATGCCCTTGAAGAGGTGCTATGGGAATTAGGGGTGAGGGAGGGGGAAAGAGTCCCTTTGGTGTCTGGCTCAGAGAATAAGGGCACCTGAGGTAAGCCCCAAAGAATCTGAGGGAGCTGGGATAGAATGAGCCAAGACAGAGAAGAAAGACAGCACAGAAAACTCTGCTCCTGTCAGTGTGGACACATGCTGTAATGTCTTCTGTAATAAAACAATTCCTCTTGACCTAACTTCTCCCTTCAGCCACTGACCCATTTTGCTGCACCCTTCTGCAACGTAAATCATTGAAAAGTCGCCACTATATTCACAGTATCCAATTGCTGTCCTCCTATATTTTTTTCAGTAAAATAGCCTTTGCTTTTATTTAAATATTATGTAAAAAACTGGGGGGAGGGTATAGCTCAAGTAGTAGAGCGCATGTTTAGCATGCATAAGGTCCTGGGTTCAATCCCCAGTACCGCCTCTAAGAATAAGTAAATAAATGTAATAATCTACCCCGACCAAAAAAAAAAAAAAAAAAAAGGGTATTTAAACATCATGTAAAAAACTCAGTTACAATGAAATTTTCCCTACATTTTCAGTTTTGGGGTAATCTTTAAGTAATCTATAGGTGTTGGGTGTTATGTTATGCCCATGGTTATGTTTATATTGGATTAAAATAGACAGAGAAGAAAAATGTAAGAATCCCAGTGTTTGATGTACCTAATGCAAATACGCTCTTTCATCATCATAACTTTTTAAATAGAACCTCTTAGGATACCTTCTCTTTATTTCTGCATCAACCAGTAGCACAGAGTCAAGAGCAGCTGCTTGGACAATCATCCAACAGCATCACTGGATTATTGTACTTGATTTTGGGTCAGAGGCAAACTGCCATCTGTCAAGAGGAGAATCCAGGACGTTGCTGGGATTAAGCAGTGGGGAGGGTGAGAAATGAGCTGGAGACAGCTCCATGGAGCCACTGGGCAGAGCAGTTAGGGGTTCAGGAAGGAGGCCATGCCCTCACTCCAATATTCTCCCTCTGATCAGGCTTTTACCCCCACTAACTGCTGAAACTGCTCTCATCAAGGGTGACAGTGACCCCCACGGTCCTGAACCAAATGGTCAGTCCTCAGTTCTCACCACGCTTGGCCTCCAAGCAGCTTCCTTCACTTGGCCCCCAGACCGCCACACTGTCTTGATTTTCTTCCTCCCTCACTGTTGCTCCTTCTTGATCTCCCTTGTTGGTTTTTTCATTTCTTTCCGATTTCTTAACACTAAGGACCCAGTCCTTGGTCTTTTGTCCCCCTATCTCCATTCTCATTCTCTTTGACAATCTCATCCAGTCCCATGACTTTAAATACTATTTATATCTTGATGATTTCCAAATTTATTAACTGCAGCCTGGACCTCTCCCTTGAACTCCAGACACCTATACCCAACCACCTCCCTGACACTCCCACCTGGAAATCTAATAGGGCATCTTGAATTTAATATGTCCAAAGCTGAATACCTGATTTCCCTTCCCAAACTTCTTTCCCCATATCAGGAGATCTGTTGGCTCTCCCCACAAAATAGATCCAGAATCCACCACCCCTCATCACTTCACTGCTACCAGCCGGATCCAAGCCACTATCATCTCTTGCCTGCATTACTTTCAGAGCCTTCTGATTGGTCTCTCTGTTCCACCCTTGCTACTCTACAGGCTATTCTTAGCAGAGCAGCAAGTGATCCTTTAAAATATCATGTCAGATTATGTACTTTCACTCTTCAGAACCGTCTCATGGCTCCTCATTTCATGCAGACTAAAAACCAAGTCCTTGCATGACCTGCAAGCCCCACCTAATCTGCCTCTCCCTGACCTGATCCACTCTGCACCATGTTCCCCACCTCTGCTCCAGTGATACTGACTTCCTTGTTCCTTGAATGCACCAGGCACATTCCTGCCTTAGGACCTGTGCACTGGCTGTTCCCCCTGCCTACAATGCTCTTTCCCTAAATATCCACATGGCCAATTCCCTCACTTCTTTTCACATCTTAGCTCAACTGTCACCACCTTAATGATGCTTATCCTAACCATCCCATTTAAAACTGCAATCACCTGTCTCTCCCCAACACTCTCAATCACACTTACCCTACTCTGATTTTTTTTTTCCTATTAAGCATTATACCTTTAACATGCTGCTTCTCTTATTTGTTTATTGTTTGTTCCTTCCATTAGAATGTAAGTTCCGTGAAAGTAAGGGCTCCTTTGTCCTGATTAGGGCTTTGTGAGAAACCAGGTTATGTGCCCAGGCTTTGGAACCAGACTGCCTGGGTTTGAATCCTGGCTTTACCATCTACCTTGGGTAAATAGCTTAATCTCTGTAGGCCTCAGTTTCCTCATCTGCAAAATGGAAGAATAATAGTGCCTCCCTCATAGGGTTATAGAAGTGATTAAATGAGATAATGGATGCACAGGATTTAGCAATAGTGTCTGGCATATGGTGTATGTCTTAGCTCAATAAATGTTATAGGCCATCTCCGTGTCTGGTCCATAGCAGGCATGCAATAAATATTTGCTTGATCAAGTAGGTGTTGTTACTCCCATTTTACTGATGTCCAAAGTTGCATGACCAGTGAGTGGCAGGGGCAGGTCTATCTGAAGTCAAAATCTCTGCTTCGTCCACTGATCCACGATCTACCTTCTGGTGGTAGGTTCTAGGCTCACCTCCAGGGAGTGGAGAATTCATGTTTCATGTCATGGGCGAGATGACCAGAGATCAGAGGTGAAAATGAGGATCGCCATGGGAAATGGATGCAAAGAGGGGCTCCTCCTCACCCTCAGGGTCAACCCCATGCTCCTTTGCATGGCCACAAGCCTCTTCCCCATCTAGCCCCATCTGCCTCTCCAATTCTCTCTCTCAAGAGAAGAAAACCAACCTCAGCCCAGATCCTGAGGCCACCTCTCTGCTCCTGCACAGGCTGTTCCTTCTGCCTGCATTACCCTTCCAGATTCTTTGCCTGGCTACCACCTATTCATCCTCATGACTCAGATGTCATAGGTGTCACTGACTCAGGAAGCCTCCCCTGTTGCCCTGAGATGGGTCGGTGGCCCTCCCTTTGGGGCCCCTGAGCTTCCCCATTATGTCTCGCTTTGTTTTCTTGCTTTCCCCTCACTCCCTGTGTATAAAGACTCACCCCCACCCTTCGCTAGACCGTGAGCTACATGATCCTGTGGCCTCAAGTTGTGCAAGATGTTTCCTACCCAAAGGTCCCCCAGGAACTGGAAAGTAAGTACCTAAGAGCCAAAGGCAGCTACTCTCCAGGGCCAAATGGTCTTTCACTGCATATCCTCAGTGTAAGCCACCAGCAGAGACTAATCTCAGAATCTCAAGTCTTAAATTTCCTTGAGAGAGAAGAGGATGGCCCCAGCCTGTCTCAGAAGCTCACAAGCCTGTGTTGCAGACACGACTGTGAATTGCAGCCACATCATGGCGCCCCCTAGAGGGCAGCAGTGCACAATCTGCACAGCTGGAAGGCTGGGCGCAGTAGCCCTGAGTGTCCACTAGGGTGGGCCAGGCTCCCTGTGAGCTGTGGGAGCCGCCCACACCGAGTACAAACAGCCGTGGGCACCTGCAGAGGCAACTTTCAGAGAAAGGTGTGGACTGATCAGATATACAAAAATCTGTAGTTGTCATCAGATTCCTCCAAAGGTCCACAAACCCATCAAAGGTAGAAAACTCCTAGAGAGATATTTGGTGAACACATTAAAAAAGATTCGTTTTTAAAGGGTAGATACGTGAATCCATCTTCAAAGCTGGTCACCACCATTGTTCCTGAGAAGGAGGCTTGGAGTGGAGTGGGTTTCCCAGGATATGAAATAAAAATGAAAATGATGATATCAGTTATCAGATTTACTTTGTGTAGGTATTTTCTAAGCCCATTACACAGAATAACTCATAGAATGGTCGCAAAGGTAGGTACTGTTACAGAATAGGAAACTAAGACAGGGAGCAGTAAGGAACTTACCTAAGGTTGCTGGTAAATAAGTGGTGAAACCCCAGGAGATAAATGCAGGGAATGGGCCCCAATGCCTAAAGCCTGGGCTTCTATCTCCCGGCCTAGGTAAAAGCAGGCCCAGGCCAGGCTGGAACACTAAGTCCAAGTGGTCTTCACCAGCTTCCTCATTAGAGGAGGAAGCTGTCCGGGGTCCTCCAACCCTCTGCCTCTGCTATAGACAGGAAGGGCCCCAGCACCTTTGGCTGAAGCCCATCCAGGCAACCTCGAGTAGAGGCTATCACGGGTGACCTAAAGTCTTTTCTCAAGCCTAGTGGGGACAACGTTTGGAGACAGGCCTGGATTTCAACCCTGGCTGTATCCCTCATTAGCTTGGGCAAGCCTCCATCTCTCCAAAAGGAAAATGGAGAGAATAATACCTTTCACTTGGGGTTGTTGTGAGGATTAAAGTGTGTGTTCAGATTAAAGAATGTGTTCAGAAAGTGCACAACACCGTAAGCACTCAGAGAGTGGGAGCTCTCGTCATCTGTCTTCAGTTGAAGGAAAGAAAACTCCTTACAATGTTTTGGAGGTCTGTCTTACAGCTCTGGAGGTCTGAAGTCTGAAAAGCGTCACACTGGGCTAAAGTCAAGATGTTGGCTGGACTGTGTCCCTTCTGGAAGCTCTAGGGAAGAAGCCATTTCCTGGCCTTCCCAGCTTCCAGAGGCTGCCTGCGCTCCTGGTCATGTCCCCTTCCTCCATCTTCATGGCTGGTAGTTTTAGCATCTTGAAATCTCTCACTTACTCTGATATTGTCTCTCCTTCCTCTTTCACTTACAACAACTCTTACGATTACATTGGGCCCACCTAGATAATCCAGGATACTCTCTCTCTCCCAAGGTCAGCTGATTAGCAACCTTAATTCCATCTGTAATTTTAATTTCCCCTTGCCGTGTAACCTAACATATTCATAGTCTCTGGGGATTAGGACATGAACATCTTTGGAAGGCCATTAATCTATCTGCCACAGTGGTAAGAAAATGCTGTTGTTGTGCAGTGACATACTGGGACTCTGAGCCATGAGCACACCTGTGCTCAAAAACCGCTCCTCACCTCCTCCAGGAAAAGGGCCAGACCTTTCGGCCTGGCAGGCAAGGCCTTTCATGAACTGGCCTCCATCCCATTTATGAACAGGCACTTTCTGGTCTCCTTGCTTCTGCTCTACCTGAAAGACCTTTTCTTTCATTTATGATCGTTAAAGTCCTTCCATTCATCATTGCCAAGTTCAAATGTCATCTTTTCCATGAAACCTTTTCAGAACCCCCAGAACCACTCTCCCTCCTACAGCACTATTACAGAATGTCTGGCCTGGAGTTATTTGTGCGTGTCCTGGTTTGAGTTGGTCCCCATCTGACTGTGGGCAGCTGAAGCACACAGACTACCGTAGCAATGGTCTGTGCCTCTCACACTTGAATGTGCATCAGAGTCACCTGGAGGGCTTGTTAAAACATAGGCTGCTGGGCCCGACATCTAGGATTTCGGATTCAGTCGATCTGCAGTGGGAGCTCGTAATCTGCATTTCTAGTAAGTTCCCACATGACCCCAATTCTGCTGGTCTGGGGAACACACATTTTGAGGACCATAGGCACAGAAGTTGAGGTGATGGCATGAGGCTAGACTTGGGCTCAGATCTCAGCTCTGCCTCACCCTGCATGATTTTGGATACATCCCTTGCCCTCTCTGAGCTGCTTTCTCATCTCTTAAAAGGATTCTGTCCCCATTGCATTGGATTGATATAAGGAGTGACAGACTTTGGACAGTGCCATGTACCTTGATGGTGCTGAATAAATGGCGTAGAACTCTACCTCTGTAATCTCATTCTCCTTTCTCACTTCTAGGAAGTGTTTTAACTTCCTAGTGGGTGTTCAATAAAAATTTGTGAATTGGTTTTAGGGAAAACTACTGACTTGGACCCTGATGAAAAATGCTGGCAAGATGAAAATAGCTAAAATAGCCAAGCTGGATAAGTCTGGGTAAAAGAAAAGTTAATTTTCTTCACACTGGTAAGTATTTTCCTTCCACGCCTGTTGACCACACAGTATAGTAACAATCATGTGTATCATCACAATGAAATTAACTGTGTTCTAAGTTCATGGTGGTTTATACAACAGACGCTTCCCTAGCACCCCCAAGGAGCCTGCCTGGTGGCCACTGGCTTGCCTTGGGGATGCACTCCCTGGAGAAGGAGATTCCTTGTGGCTGGGACACTGCCTTCAGGCTTCCCTGAGGACCTGTTCCCTTAGGACGCCAAACACACACACACAAACATGAGTGCACACGCTTTTTTTGCTACTCCTGGAGCAGGGCGCCTTCTCACAACTTACATTTGCTGGACGTGAGTCATGTTCTTCATGGGCAAAGGGCTGTGTCTTTGTTTCCCCAGCATCTAGCATTGTACATACAAAGGAAACACCCAAGGTCAGAATAGAACCCCCACAACGCCAGTCAGGAGGCTGGGCCATGAGTCTTGGAGTTCGGCTGACCAGATTCCAGTTCTGTCACATCACCTGTCTTCCTTCAACCCACTGCCTCACCCTAGTCACAGCCCTGTCCACCACATCCAGCTGTGTGACCTCAGGCAAGTAACTTCACCTCTCTGAACCTCACTGGGGATAATAATACCTATTCTATAAGGTCTGAGGGAGCTAAAATTAAAACAGTCCTTAATAGTCTCAATAGGCCTGGTTCTTTTCCCACTTTCGGCTTTTGGCAGAGTGGCCACCAGAGGGCAGTGGTCCCAAGGCTGGGAAAAGAACCTGCTTGGTGATCTGTGATTCCTTTGAAGACCCACACGTGTGCACACAGGAGGTTATGTGGCCTTGATTGGGTCAACACAGCCCCTGGGCATCCTGGTGGTCACTGTCCTCTGTGGTCACTTGAGGATTGGCACAAACCTAAACCCAATGAATAGGCCTTTACTGCAATGCTCTATTCTATATAATCTTATCATGGAGCCACCTGGCGTTTTTCAAAGGTTCCTTCTGTTTGTTGTGCAACCTTCACCCCCTCTTTGCTTTGGCAAATGTCTCCTTCAGGTCCATCCCCCAACATAACCCCTCTAAGTTCATTCTTCCATATATGGAATCCTTCTAGGTTCCCAAAGTACTCTATTGTCTCCTTAGTGGTAGTATTTAGAACACTTTATTAAATTACTTATGTGCAGGTTAACTAGGGGTGAAGAATAGAGATTCTAGGGAGCTCACAGCCTGGGCTCTGTCACTTGCTGTGTAACTGTGTGCACCTTACCTAACCTCTCTGAATCTCAGTTTCCCCATTTGTAAAAATGTGGCAAATAACAATATCCAGCACTTAGCGTTTTCCCTAAAACTAAATGACATTATGTATGCAAAGCCCTGGGTTGCTGAACAAACGAATAAGTGAATGAGTGCCTGTTAAAACCCATAGAGTTGTGAGAACTATAAAACACTGACGAAAGAAATGGAAGATGATTCAAAGAAATGGAGAGATAGTCCAAGCTCTTGGACTGGAAGAATTAATATTGCTCAAATGGCCATACTACCCAGAGCAATCTACAGATTTAATACAATCCCTATCAAGTTATCCATGACATTTTTCACAGAACCAGAACAAATAATCATAAAATTCATGTGGGACCACAAAAGACCCAGAATTGCCAAAGCAATCCTGAGGAAAAAGAACAAAGCTGGAGGCATAACCCTCTCAGACTTCAGACAATACTGCAAAACTACAATAATCAAAACAGCATGGTATTGGCATGAGATATATGGATCAATGGAACAGAACAGAGAGCCCAGAATTAAACCCATGCACCTATGGTCAATTAATCTATAATGAGGAGGCAAGACGATACAATTGAGAAAAGGCAGTCTCTTCAACAAGTGATGTTGGGAAAACTGGACAACTACATGTAAATCAGTGAAGTTAGAACACTCCCTCACACCATACATGAAAATAAACTCAAAGTGCTTTAAAGTCCTAAATGTAAGACATGATACCATAAAACTCCTAGACAAAAACATAGGCAAAACATATTCTCTGACATAAATTGTAGCAATATTTTTTTAGATCAGTCTCCCAAAGCAAAAGACATAAAAGCAAAAGTAAACAAATGGTACCTAAACCAACTTAAAAGCATTTGCACAACAAAGGAAACCATCAACAAAACGAAAAGACAACAAAACGAATGGGAGAAAATATTTGGAAATGATGCAATCAATAAGGGCTTAATTTCCAAAAAATAAAAACAGCTCATACAACTCAATATTGAAAAAACAAACAACCCAATCAAAGAACGGACAGAAGACCTAAATAGACATTTCTCCAATGAAGACATACAGATGGCCAACAGGCACGTGAAAAGATGCTTGACGTTGCTAATTATTAGAGAAATGCAAATCAAAACCACAGTGAGGTATCACCTTACACTGGTCAGAATAACCATCATAAAAAAATCTATAAATAGTAAATACTATAAAGGGTGTGGAGAAAAGGGAGCCCTCCTACACTGCTGGTGGGAATGTAAATTGGCACAGCCACTATGGAAAACAGTATGGAGCTTCCCTAAAAAACCAAAAATAGAGCCATCATATGATCCAGCATTCCCACTCCTGGTTATATATCTGGAAAAGATGAAAATTCTAATTTGAAAAGATACATGCACCCCAATGTTCACAGCAGCACAATCTACAATAGCCAATACATGGAAACAACCCAGGTGCCCATCAACAGACGATTGGCTTAAGAAGATATATATATTACTCAGCCATAAAAATAATGAAATCTTGCCATTTGCAGGAACGTGGATGGACCTAGAGATTATTATACTCAGTGAAGTAAGTCAGACAGAAAAAGACAAATATTATATGATGTCACTTACATGTGGAATCTAAAAAACAATACAAGTGAATCTACAAATACAAAACAGAAACAGACTCACAGACATAGGAAACAAACTTACGGTTACCAGAGGAGAAAGAGCTATGGGGAGAGAGGTTAGGAGTTAAAAAAAAACCCCACAAACCCACAGAGCTGTAATCTCACATTATGTAATGCCTGAATCCCAGTGGGGCACGTTGCTGGCACAGCGGTTCTCAAAGTGGGGTCCCCCCAACCAGCAGCCTCAGCACTACCTTGGAGCTTGTCAGAAATGCACATTTCTAGGCCCCACCCCTGACCTACTGAATCAGAAACTCCGGAGATGGGGCCCAGTAATTTGTGCTTTAGCAAGCCCCCCAGGTAATTCTGATGGGTACTAAAGTTTGTGATCCACCGGCCCGGAACAAAGAGGCTCGGAAGTATTTGTTTAAATGCACATACCCATCTGTAAAATAGGTAATTTGAATTTGAATACGCTGTAAGCTCCATGAAGGCAGCGGGGCATGGTTTCCAAGCACCTAGCAGATGCAGGCTTGTAGCAGGTGCTCAGAAAAATGTTTGTAAAACAAATGAGTGATGATCCCTTCCAGTGTTTTTTCTGGTTCTAAGTATCTTAAACTTTCCAAACTTCAGTTTTACTACCTGTCCTCTGTCCCCAGATTGACAGAAGGCTCAAGAGGCAAATTAAATATATGAATATGCATAACAAAATAGTATTGTCACACGGCTGAGCTCTGTCAGAAATTCTCCACCAGGACCCAGAGAGAAGTCTGGTCTTCTATCCCTGCTCTCATCTGGAACTTCAGGCACCTTGAGTTCCGCAGCAGGTGTACACCTGCCAGGCCTTGTCCATCCCTAGAAAGAGGAAGCCAACTCTTAAAGCACGTCAGCACTTTTGATAAGGAAGGAGCAGCAGTCGTGACTCCACCTTGGCAAAACGTAGATGCTCAATAAATGTCTGAAAAATAAATGACTCCTGGAGAGCAGAGTAGTTAACTGCACGGGTTTTGAGCAGCCAGGTCTGGGCTTTTTTCCCTCCCCCTTGTCCTGTTGCTTTGTCTAGGATCGCCAGGTCGATGCTGAGTTGTAGGAATGATAGTAGGTGTCCTTGCCTTGTTTCTAAGATTTTACCATTAAGTATGATTTTTACTGTAGAAGAATAATTCCTGTGTATTCTGATTTATCACTCTGGTTTCTAAAAATCATAAATGTGTGTTGAATTTTTCCGGTATCTGTGGAGATCGTCATGTGGGTTTTTCCTTTAATTTGTAAATGTGGGGATTCCATAGATTGCTTTCTTTCCATTTTGAGGAATTTGTGTTATATGCAGTGTCAGAACAGCACCCAGCACTTAATAGGCACCCAAATGTATTTGTTGAATGAATAAATGAGGAACAGATTCCTGGGGAAACGACCCCAAAGTAGAATTTCCAGCTCATGTTCTGCACTAAGAAAAATTTGGAGTTTTGCAGCAAATGTGCTGGTAACATGCTTGCATGCCTGGGGTTAACTCAGGTTGGCTGTGATTTATTTTTATGTTGCAAGGCTACATTTAATTGGCTAATATTTATTTGGGATTTGTGTCTCTACATTTGAGAGAATCCTCTGGAATTTTCTTTCCTCACATTGTTCTTGTCTGGTTTGGGGGTCAAGGTTATCCTAGCCTCACAGAACACATTGGATGACTTTCTCATTCTCTGAAAAATGTGTAAGTTCAAGATTAAGGCTTAATAAAGCTTGTGAACGCCATCTGGCTCTGACATCATTTGGAGTCAGAAACTCCTGAATGCCAATTCAATTTTACTAACAATTTGTATTTCTTCTTGAGCCAGTTTGGGTAAATTTATGATTTTCTAGAAAATTGTCCCTTTCACATACATTTTTCAGCTCTGCCTCTCATGGGCTGCATTACCTGGGAACTTTTTTTTTTTTAAAACAACTTTATTGAGGTTTTTAAACAACTTGATTTAAAATTCACTTATTTGAGGAACACAATGCATTGATTTCCAGAAATTTTATCAAATAACTACAACCAATCCCATAAATTGGTTTTAGAACACTTTTATATGCTCCCTATAAGATCCCTAGGTCCATTTGTAAAATAATAGCTTTATTGAGATATGATTCATAGAGCCTACAATTCAACTACTTAAAGTATACAGTTCAATGGTTTTTAGGATATTCATGAAGTTGTGCACTATCACATCAATTTTAGAATATTTTCATTGCCCCCTCAATGAAACCCTGTACCCCTTAGCAGTCACTCCCCTCCCCCTTCCTCCAAAGCCTAAAGTAACCACTAATCTATTACGGTCTCTGTAGACCTATTCTGAAAATTTCATATAAATGAAATCATATCATATGTGGCCATTTGAGTCTGGCTTCTTCCACTTGGAGTATTTTCAAAGTTTATCCATGTTGTAGCATGTATCAGTATTTCATGTCTTCTTACTTGCTAAATAATGTTCCATTCCTATACGAATATACTATATTTTATTTATCCATTCATCAACTGACAGACATTTGAATTGGGCTATTATGAACAATGCTGCTATGAACATTTGTGTGCAAGTTTTTGTGTGGACATGCTTTCAGTTTTCTTGGGTGTATACTTAGGGGTGGAATTACTTGGGTTGCGTGGTGGTTCTGTGTTTAACCTTTTAAGGAACTGTCAAAATTTCCCCAAAGGGGCTATACTATTTTCTGTTCCCATGGCAGTGTACAAGGGTCCCAATTCCATCTTCACCAGCACTTTGCTATTATCTGTCTTTCTGATTATTGCCATCCAACTAGGTATGAGGCGGTGTCTCGTAGTTTTGATTTGCATTTTCCTGATGGGTGGCTAACGATGTTGTGAATCTCTTCAGATATTTAGAGGTCATTGTGTATCTTCTTTGGAGAAGTCTATTCTTATCCTTTGTCCATTTTTCAGTTAGGTTATTTATATTTTTATTGAGTTGTAAGAGTTCATTTCATAGTCTGGATACAAGCGCCTAATTAAATGTATGATTTGCAAATAGTTCCTCCCATTCTGTAGGTTGTCTTTTCACTTTCTTGATGATGTCCTTTGCAACAAGAAAAGTTCTAAATTTTGTTGAAGTCAAATTTATCTATTTTTTGTTGTTGTTGTTTCTTGTGCTTTTGGTGTCATAGCCAAGAAATTACTGCATAATCCAAGGTCATAAAGATATATACCTATGCTTTTTTCTAGTTTTACAGTTTTAGAACTTATATTTAGGCCCTTGATCCATTTCAAGTTAAATTTTGTATATGATATGTGTAAGAGGTCCAACTTCATTCTTTTGCATATGGATATCCTAGTTGTCCCAGAACCATGTGTTGAAAAAAATTATTCTTTACCTATTGAATTGTCTTGGCATCGTTGTCAAAAAAATCAATTGACTGTAAATGTGAGGGCTTATTTCTGGACACTAAATTCTATTCCATTGATCTATGTCTAGCCTCATGCTTGTCTTGACTACTCTATCTTTGTAATAAGTTTTGAAATTGTGAGGTGTGAGTCCCCCAACTTTTTTTTTTTTTTTTTTTTTTTTGAGATTGTTTTGGCTAGTCTGGGTGCCTTGGATTTCCATGTGAATTTTAGGATCAGCTAATCGATTTCTGCAAAGAAGGAAGCTAGAATTTTGATGGAGACTGTGTTGAATCTGTAAGTCAGTTTGGGGAATATTGCCATCTTAATAATAGTAAGTCTTCCAATTTATGAACACGACATGTCTTTTTATTTATTTTGATATTCTTTAATTTCAGTCAACAATGCTTTGTAATTTTCAGAACATAAAATTTGTACTCCTTTTGTTAAATTCATTCTTAAGTATTTTATTATTTTTAATGCTATTGTAAATGAAATTGTTTTCTTAATTTTGTTTTTTGGGTTGTTCACTGCTAATGTATAGAAATACAACTTATTTTTGTAGTTTTATATTTTAGTTAGTTTAATGTTTTTGAATGGATTCTTTAGGATTTTCTCTATACAAGATCATATTATCTGCAAATTAAACTATTTTTCCTTCCTTCCAATCTGGATGCCTTTAATATTTTCTTGCCTACTGTCCTGGCTAGAGCCTCTAGTACAATGTCGAATAGAAATGAGGGAGTAGCCATCCTTGTCTTGTTTCTGATTTGGGGGAAACGCATTCAGTACTGCACCATACGTAATGGTGCTAGCTTGGGTTTTTCATAAATGCTCTTTATCAGGTTGAAAAAGAAGTTTCTTTTTATTCCCAGTGTGTTGAGTTTGTTTTTTAATCATGAAGAGGTGTTGAATTTAATTAAATGATTTTTCTGCATCTACTGAGATGATCATTTTCATCCTTTATTCTGCTGATATGGTGTATTACATTAAATGATTTTCAGATTTGAAACCAATCTTGCCTCCCTGGGATAAATCCCATGGTATATAATCCTTATTTATAAGTTGATGAATTTAATTTGCTAGTATTTTGTCGAGGATTTTTGCATCTATTCAGAAGAGCCCTCATGCCCATTTGCAGTTAATCTCATTCCCACCTCCAATCTCAGGCAACCATCAGTTTACTTTTTGTCTCTATAGATTTGCTTATTCTGGTCATTTTATACAAATGGAATTAACAACATGTGATCTTTTGTGACTAGCTTTCTTTAACTTAGCATATTATTTTTGAAGACAATCTCATCCATGTTGCATCAGTACTTCATTCCTTTTTGTGGCTGAATAGCATCCCACTGTCTGGATCAAGTATTTTGTCTCTTCATCAGTTGATGGATATTTACATGTTTCCAGTTTGGGGCTATCATGAATGATGCTATGAACATTCATGTACAAGTCTTGTCTTTGCATGGACATGTTTTCATTTCTCTTGAGCAGACACCTAACAGTGGAATGACTGGGTCCTATGGTAGTTTTACATTTATAATATTGAGAGACTGCTGAACTTCAGAAATGGCTGTACCATCTTATATTCCCACCAGCAAAGTACGAGGGCTACCTCGGAACTTATTTAAACTATTAAAGAGTGTTTCTTCATCAAAAAAGTGGTGATAATATTAACACAGGTTTCATAAAGTGAGCATGAAATGAAATTCTCATGTGTGAAGGACTTAGCATGGCACTGGATCCAGACACACATAAAGGCTTAAAAAACGGCATCATTTTTGTTCCTTCATCTATGCTAATGTCTCACACCTCAAACCTTGCTTTGCTTACCTGGATGGGATTGTCTCCATGCCCTCCATGGAAGCTGACTTGTTGGTGCTGATTTCCAGGCTCTTCTCATTAATCAATCCCCTGTGGTCTAACAGGATCCCCCAGACCTAGTCCCTTGATCCTACTGCCTTTAATGTCTGTGCCAACCACTTTGGCTCAGCAGGCTTTCCCAGGGCAAGAGTTCCAAATGGGGAGAGTTGGGGCAGCAGGCAGTGCTCCATGATGCCACCCTTGTCTGCTGGATGTCAGGACAGAAGGCATTAATTGCTCTGCTTGGAAGGGAGGTCTTCCATCCTCCATATGCCCTAACTCCAGGCTACTCCTGTTTACCCTTTAGGATATAATTTGGGCATCACCTCCTCCAGGAAGCCTTCCCTAATGACCACCACCTCCACCTCCAGCTTCTATAATGTATATTACTACAACTGTCACATCATTTTGTAATTATATTTTTATATGTCTGTGTCTTGTAAGCATCCTGAGGATAGCGGCTATTCTTACCCACTTCTGTCTCCCTTGTGCCTAGCACACAGCATGCATTCAAAAACCCGTAAGTAACCATATCTATGTACAAAGTCTTAAGTTATATATTAGCGTCAAGGAAAATTCTACAAAAAAAAATCTGAACTGGGCCTTGAAGAATAAACAGGAGCCTGCTCAGGTGAAATGGAGAGGAGGAAAATACGTTTTTTCAGGAACTGACGAAGAAGTCCAGTGTGGCTATGGGTGGTGGGAAGCAGTGGCAGTGAGGCTGGAAAGGTAGGGTGAGCCAAGTGAAGGGGCACTTCCTCCTGAGGGGAGGGAGGAGCCATCCATCAAGGAGAGGAGTGACATGAGAGCTGTTTTAGAAGGATCTCTCCAGATTAGTGGAGGGAATGGCTCTCAAACTTCAGCTGCATTAAAACCACCTGGAGGACTCATTAAGACACAGATTCTGGGTCTCACCCCTCGAATTTCTTATTCATGTCCGGGGTGGGACCTGAGAATACGCATTTCTACAAGTTCCCAAGTAATGCCGGTCTAAGGGCCCCACTTTGAAAACCACTGATTCAGAGGGGATGGAGAAGGATGGGGAGCAGTGAGAATATTAAGGAATCCATAGAAACAGCTCAGGTGAGAGGTGATGGAGGTGGGGCAAGGGCTCAC
Source organism: Camelus dromedarius (assembly GCF_036321535.1). Lineage (NCBI taxonomy): Eukaryota > Metazoa > Chordata > Mammalia > Artiodactyla > Camelidae > Camelus > Camelus dromedarius. The sequence goes on along the minus strand of NC_087449.1, from coordinate 54,923,227 downwards.
ATTTTAGATCAGGGTGCTGCTAACTTCTCACCAATAAGTGTCTTGTTGGTGAGAATTCAGGCACAATAAGCCAGTGTGGGAAAGGGAGGCTGTTTCCGGGGAGAAATCAGTCAGTTGGTCAGAAGAGTCCCTGCCCTCACAACCTGGGAGGATCAGACTCACACTTGGTAATGATCTTCAGAAAGCACAACAGAGACAAGGCACCCAGAGTTGACATTTAATGCCCAATCGTTACCACACAAGGGTGTTCACACGGTGCTCATCAAGGCAGGACCCAGGGTGAAACCAGAAACGAGGATGGAGGTAAGTGACCCGTATGGAGTCCCAGCACAGGGACCAGGTTCCCTCTAGACACATGTGCCACATACAAGGCTTCTTCACTTACCCAGGAGCCAGCAGGGTGGCCGGGCTCTGGTCACTGAGGGTTCCCGTGGGAGAACAGGGTCCCAGGATGAGGTGGGGAGCTCGGAACACAGTGATGAGAACCAGAAAGCTGCTTGCAAACAACCCCAAAAGGCTTTCGCTTCAGACGCTTTAAGCCACACAAGGCTTGGTCGCGGGAACACCCACACTCACTAAAGACTAAATATAGCACAAAACTGAGGCTGAGAACACTCAGGGAGAGAAAATAAGGTCAAAACCACACTAGAGCCGCTTTGACACACGCCACCCTCCTCCTCCTCCCTGCATCCGGGCAGGTCAGACCACAGCACGGCCGTGGGGAAGGGACACCACTCTGGTTTTAAGAAATCTCTTCAAATCTCCAACTCTAATGAACAATTTAATGCTACTGGGTTCCCTGGAGCCTCTGAGCCTTGGAGGCCCCTGGGGATATGAGTGACATGGGGGCGCTGCTGGAGGTGCTGGGAAATTTCCTGGTAGAAATAATGTACCTCAGAAAGAAACTGTTCTTTATTCTACTCTGGTTTTAAAGTTTACCGGTCCCCTGAAGGCAATTCCACTCAAAATGCTTCTTAAAGCACCTGATGGAACCTGGGTGGTTTCAGGTGTCACTGGCAAGAAAGAGGCACCAGCATGTTTCCTACCCTGAGCCTGAGGCTTGGTCTGGGTGGTCCAGCCCCTGGGCCAGGCCAGGTATGGAGGGGACAGAACAGGAAGAGGTAGGGGCAGCTGCCCTGGATATCGGCCTTGGGCCCAAGGGGCAGCCCTTCTGTCTAGCCTTATGGCTGGGCATTTGGGGAATGAGATTAAATTCTGGCGAGACTTCACCATTAAATTCATTGCTGGTGGGTCCTGACAGCCTCTTCTTCCTTTTCTCTTACTTCTAGGAGAAAGCTCTAGACAGAGGTCCAAGGTATAGAAATCAATTATCTCTGCCCTCAGAACTGGTGCGTGGCTAAACGGCAGCCCAGCGGAAACCTCACAACAGCACCGCCGTCTCAGGCCCCACATGCCCCAAACCAGATCCCAGGCAGCACCCCCTTCCCCTACCTAAGGGCCAAGGTGGTCCCTTGGCCCTGGGCACATTGGGCTTCAAAACAGCCTTCTGATGAGGCCCGTGGGAGTATTTGGGGAAGGGAGACCAAAGGCACCTCTGTAAAGCATACAAAATTAGCACTGTTTAAAGAGCGGGGCATCTGTGATCATTCCTGAGAGGGTGCTAACTTGGGGACCCAGGAAGTTGAGCAAATGACAAAGCATGACTGTCCACAGCTGGACATTAACTCATATTGGATCCCGCTCCCAAAGAAGTCCACTTTCCAAACTTCAGATGCCAGTAGATCAGCTCAGGAACAATTCCATGGAGCCAACCTCGTATCTGAAACCAAATTAATGCTACAAACTTAAAAAAAAAAAAAGTGCTGCCCAGCTGAGCCCTTGAGGGAACCAAGCTCCCTGAGGGTGGGTGGTGGGTCTCTCAGACCACCACTCCTGGCTGCCTCTCTCCAGAAGGCACAGTCTGGTTCAGCCCAGAGCACCCCCACCCCAGGTTGGGTTGGGGAGGAGAGCTGACCCCCACACTTAGCTGAGTTACAGGGACAATGTTGGATGGTCAAGCCTCTGGGGGGAGGGGATGAGGCCAAAGACCTTCTCAGGACCCCAAGCCTGAAGAGGAAACCAGAAACCATCTCCCCATTAGCTGCCAAGGTCTGGTCTGCAATATAAGACTCTCTTCCCTGTCACCCCTTCAGCACTCCTGTGACAAAAGGAACCAACATGCCATCAAGCCGTGGTCACTTCTGTCCTTGGGGGTCTGTGTGAGAGCTGGGGGGGAAGGGGAGACCCTTAAAAAATCACTCCCTTCAACAGATACAGCAAAAAAATCCTTCCAGAAAAGGGAAGGATGATACCTGCAGCTACCAGAGGTGTTTTCTGGAAGCTTCTTGTCTATGGCAGGGCTGCTTCTGCCTCCCAGGTCCTCAGTGTAAAACAACTCCTGTCCCAGCGAGAGGCAACAATGGAGAAAAGGTGCCCCTGGCAGGGTTATAGCTGCTCCCACGTTCCTGCCCTGTTTCCCCAGGGGTTCTTCTGGGCTGACTCCCCGGAGGATTGTTCTTTACATTCCAAGGGGAGGGAGAGGTAAGGAATTCCGTAGGATGAGGTCTGCTCCTGTTTCGCCTGGGCGGGGGCTGGCTCCCTGGAACCAGCTCTGGGACACAGGAGACCAGCAGTCCTGCAGCCCTGCTGGCTAGCATTAGGCGGCCCAAGTGCAATTAGCATTCCAGCAGGCTGGACAGCCCTCAGAGGCCCTGCCCCTGCTGCTATGGGGAATCGGGGAGGTGGCCTGGGCCCCTGGGAGCCCTGGCCTACCCTTGGACAGTGGACGGCGCTACGGCGCTGGGCCTGTCTGAGGAAAAATAACTAGGAACTAGAACTACCTCCCTGCTAAAACTCAAGGAAGGCAAACAAACAAAACTCAACCTGAAATAAATACAAAGGCATTAAGTGCTTCTTGATAAGTTGAGGGTCCTAACTGCCCCTCACAAGGCAGTGGCACGGCCTCTACTTGGACCCGGTCACTTCCCCTGTGGCCCTTCATGTGAGAGGTCAGAGGTCAAAAGACTGGCTGGACCCTCCCAGGCCCAGCTCCCGTTAGGAAGGACAGGACCCAACCCCTGATAGGCTCCTCACCCATATCCTCCACATCCCCCTGGACAGCGGCGGCCGGCGGGTGGGTAGGAAAGGAAAGGGGGTGTCCCCATACCCTGAGGGGACCCTCATGTCCCCTGTCCTGTGCAGGCAAAGGGCCTGTCGGTCTATCTGACAGGAGGTAGAGACCAGGCAGGACTGCTGGGGGCAGGCAGGGCCATTCAGTTAATCAGCAGGTCCCCAAGGTCATATGAGTCGAAGAGGTCACTGATGCCCTCCCCTCCATCCAGGCCCCACAGGTAGTCGTCCTGATCCAAGGGCGGGGAGAAGCTGATCAGAGGGGAGCTGCACGGTAGGGTGGGGGACAGGAACTGGTCCTCGGTCTGCTGCAGGAGTGGGTGTGGCAGCTCCAGCATGCTGTCGGTGGCCTCCAGGGGGACAAGGGATGGCAGGGGCGGCAGCGGGACCTGCTGGGACGTCAGTGCTGGCGCTGGAGGCAAACAGACAAGGGTTATGCCTGATGCTGGTGCCGAAAGCCTCTGGTCAGATCTCCAGAAACAAGAACAGCCTCCAGTTCCCCGGACAGCTGTGTACTCTGCCCGTCTTTCCTACCCTTCCCTGCATCTAATGGCACAGGGTCACCTCCTTTTCCCGCACCAGCTCCAGCAACTGCCCTCATTCACCCACACTCTCTCCCTTCCCCTCTCCTGTCTCCAAACCCACCTCCACCTTCTATATTCAACTATGTCCCCTGGCATCACCAAGGCCCTGGCCCCTGAAATCATTTTCTCTTTCCTGCCACTCTCCCAGATCATTCCCATCAACACACAGACATCCTCTAACAACACCGAGCTTTAAAAAGCATCCTTCCCTGACCTCATGACTGTCTCCAATTACCAGCCCATTTTACTGCTCCCTTTCACAGTGCATTTCTCAAGAGTTACCTATGCTCACTCTCTACTCCCCACCACTATTCACTCCTCTACCCACTCCAACCTGGGCTCCGTCCCCACCATGCCACTGAACCAACGACCCTGCGTTGCTAAATCCAATGGTCAGTTCTCTGGCCTCATCCTCTTTGACCTTCCAGCAGAATCTGATGCAGTTGCTCACACCCTTCTTGAAACATCTTCTTCACTTGGCTTCAGATGTACTAGATTCTCCTGTTTCCTTTCTTATATCTCTGGCTGCTTCTCCTAGGTCTCCTTTCCTGGGTCCTCCTTCTCTTCTTCCCAACTTCCAAGCCCTGAAGCCCAGGGCTCTATCCTCAGATGCTCCCCTCTGGCTGCACTTCTTTCTCCCCAGGTGATCTCAGCTGGCCCTGGGGCTTTAAATCCCTCTCCAGACCTACTGCCCCCAAGTGGACGCCCACCCTCGGGGCTCTGGGCTCCTGCGTGACTGCTCCTGCTTCACCTCTGCTTGGATGTCTGAGCTACATCAGAACTCAGCCTGTCAAAACCAAGCTCCTGATCTCCCCCCAAACCTGCGTCTTCCCCCATCGTATTGAATGAACCCCCTCCCACTCAGTTGCTTAGGCCAAAAAGCCCAAGAACCATCTTTAATCCTGCCGTCTCCCCTGCACCCAATCCAGCAGCAAGTTCAGTCAGCTCTGCAGCCAGATTAGCCCTCTAAGCTGCCCATTCCTCTTCAGTTCTGCCGCTTGATCCTGGCGCCAGCCCCCTCCTCTCTCACCGAGGCCCCTGCCCGAGCCTCCTTACCATTCACCTTGCTTCGACTCTTGGCCCTTGCAGTCTGAGCTCTGACTTAAAAATGGCTTAGAATAAAATCCAAGTTCCAGGCAGGACTGAGACGGCCCCCGCATACCTTTCTATTCTCTCTCCCACCTGCCTCTACTGCTCACACTCAACCTCTCCAGACACACTGGCCATCACCGATTTCTCAGCACACCAAGCTCATTTCCATTTAGAGGTAAGGAGGTGAATTTCCCACACAGGGATGTGGAACCACTGGATATCTGCTGCCAAATATACTCTGAATCTCACCCAGAATTTCACCATTTGAGTCGTTCCTTACCAACCAAGCATTGCTTTGAAAATACAACCATGCTGCTACGCCAGACCGCCTGAGCAATCTCTCACTAGTGTAACTCTGGGCAAGGGACAATGTTTGTAGGCCTCCATTTCCTCATCCCTAAAATGGGGATGATGATACCTGCCTCAGGTGTTGAGAGGCTTACATGGGAAGTGCAGGTAGACAACAGCTGGTCTGCAGAGACCCCTCGCTGGGTCTGCCAGCTGCCCTTCTTAAAAAACAAAAATAGCCCCTGTTTACTAAGGGCTTGCCCGGCCCAGCTCTGCTCTCAAGGAGAGGCCTGTTTCACCTCCTCAGACACTCAGGCAGCCCCGAGGGAGGCACTGTTGTTACCTCTGCTTACAGGTGAGGCAACTGAGGCTCAAAGAAGCCAATTAAATGTAGCATTTGAATAAAAAGAAAATCAAATGTTGCAGAGGACTGCAGGTGTCAGAGTTAAGACGCCTGGCTTGGGAGCGAGGAAGAGGACAGCCCCTCTCACCCGCTATAGGACCCAGCACTTCAGTTTTCTCACCAGGAAAAATAGGGCCCACCTCACTGAGTTGCTGGAAGCAGCTACTAAGATATCACACGTGAGAGTCTCTCCCTCTTTTCTTTCTCTCTCCCTCTCACCCGCCGCCTCTCTCGCCAGAAGAGAACTGCTCTTTATAACATCTATGCCCCAATCACACCCTGAATGGCTCATATTCACTTAAATATCTCCAAACCCACACATAGTACATGTTCAATTCACATGAGCTTTTTTAAAAAGTCACATGCACACTGTATCATCACCTGAAACCCACCCAATAATCATGGAGTTTCAATGTCTCCATTTTAGAGATGTGAAAACAGAGGCTCAGAGAGGTTAGAGCGACTCCCCCACAGTCGCCCAGTCACAGGAGGTGAGGCGCAGACTCAAACAAGTCTCCCAACTTCAGCTCTAGTGCCCTCAGCCACGTTTAGGTCTACCTCAGAATGTCACAGCCCGGAGGGATGTTAGATGACTCCCATTCAAACCCCTCCCATCACAGATGAGGAAAACTGAGGCCCCAAAGCGTTAGTGATTCCCCTGGTGGTGCCAGAACTAGGATGGAAACTGGGTCCCAAGACTGGAGTGGCCTCCTCTTTGCACGTGGCCCCTGGCGCTCAGACCTTGGGCCGGAACATGCTTCATGTGCATATATGCATGTGTGTGGGTGTTTACCTTCTGGAAAACTTCCTCCTGCTCTTTTCAGCAGGTATAACACTCAGAGGCCATGTGGCAAGGGTGGAGAGGGGCAGCAAGGGAGTGGGCCCCGCACAGAGCTGGGTTCTGGGCTGGCCCCTCCACCAACTGTTCTGTAAGCCTCTACTGCTCTTGGGCCTCAGGCTCTTGACCTGTATAACTGAGGTAAAAACTTCACCCTTGCTTATGCAGTAGGTCCCACACCTCTGCCCAAGGTCTCAGAAGACAACCGAAGGTTCTGACTCTGGAGAGCTGTGCACACGTTGACAGTGGATCGAAGAAGCAGAGCGCAGGCAGAGGAGGGAGGACAGGGTGGGGCACAGGTCTGGGGTGGGAGATAGGCACTGGGAGGTGCCCAGAGGGACAGATGGCTGGTGGAGGGACAGCCCTGGTCCCCAGAGCAGGTCAGGGGCACAGGAGAATCACTAGAGGAGAACTGGGAGTCTGGGCTCTTGTCTAAGCTCTGCCACTAACTTGCTGTGTGACCTTAGGGAAATCACTTGCCCTCTCTGGGCCTCAGTTTATTCATGTGTCAAATGAAAGGCTGAGTTACATCATGGGTCAGCAAGTTTCTGTAAAGGTCTGGATAGTATTTTAGGCTTTGCAGGGCATTTACGGTCTCTGTCACCCTACCCCAAGCCCCCAGTTCTTTAAAAATATGAAAATCGTTCTTAGATCATGGGTCATATAAAAACAGGCCAGATAGTTTTATTAACCCTTGAGTTAAAGAAATGGAAGCGTCAGCTTCCCCAATGAGACAAGGAATGTGCATGTGCTTTATAAAGTGTAAAGTGCAACGCACACGTGTCGGGGGAGGACAGTGTCCCTGGCTGCTGGGTAGAAGGCAGGTACTCAACAAATGATGATATGGAAGAGGAAACTCCAAGGCTGGTCACTCTTCCCACCTCCTGTCCCTCTGGACAGAGGGTCTTACCTGACGATGCCATGGGTTCTGTCATCCCAAGGTTGGTGCTGCTGCTGGGCTGAGCGGAGTCAGGGCTGGGGCTGAGGGTGGAGGTGGAGGGGAGGGGCTCCTTGGAAGGACTGTCAGGCTCCTGCACCTCTTCTGGGCACAGGTAGACTTCGATAGGCCCCTGCGTGCTCTTCAAATATATCTGCAGGTTTTCCTGGAGAAGGGAGAGAGGCCAGGTCATGGCTCTGGGCAGCCGGACGCTTCCTCATGGATCACGAGGCTCCCACCACTCATGCCAGCAAGCTCAGCTCCTGAACTGGGCACTGGGGCCGGCCCCATTTGGTAGATATCTGTCTGGACCCTCGACCTCCTTCTTTTAGGGAGAATGCCTTGATTTTTCTTTGGGAAATCACTCTTCCTCTACTCTCAGGCCTGAGCTGGTATCATAAAAGCTATCTTTACCACAGCCAGGGGCGAGCCCACCTGGGGACGGAGTTGGCCCAGAGAACAGAAGAGTGAGAGATGGCAAGTGTGAGGCCGACTTTAAGTCAGGGTTTGAGATCTGCATCCAGCCTTGCCTACGATCTCCAAATCTTCCCCTGGACCTGTCACTTGGTTCCCCCCAGGCCCTCTCAGTTAAGCCAATTGGACTTGGCTTCCTGTTATTTGTAACCAAGAGACTCGGATACCTGGCCTTCCCACCCGCCTCCTCCCTACCCCATACCCGCAGCTTAAGGCACAACTAACTACACACATGCCATTCTAGCTGGTGTTCAGGTCTCCACACCCAAGCTCTGGCCATTCCTCTGCCTGCCCTTACTTCACCTGGTAGAGAGCCTATTCATTCTTTTTTTTTTAATTATTATTTTATCATTCTTACTTCTAATGGAGGCACATGGGAAATGAACCCAAGACCTCGTGCATGCTAAGCACATGCTCTACCAATGAGCTATACCGAACCCCTGATCCTATTCATTCTTTAGGACTCAGCTTAACTGTCATCACCCGTGGGCTCTTCTGCCAACTGTCCTTTCTCCAGGCCCTCAAAGCATATCTTCAGTCTATAAATGAGAGCATCACTGCTTGCTTGCTTGGGTCTTTTTCCCACAGGTCCTGAGCCCCTCCAAGGTGATGGCAGGGCCTTATTTATGTTAATTTTTTTCCATTAAACAAATTATTTCTTGAGCCCTTATAAGACTCTGGGCTAGGGGTCTCATGGGTGGAACATGCTTTTGTGGAGGTTACATTCTAATAGACGAAGCAGAACATAATCATGTAATCACCAATATATCTCAGCAAACAGAGGTTAAACGTGATGGAAAAGGACAGGTGGTTGTGAAATCTGGGGGGTAATTAGGGAAGGCTTCCTGAGGAGGTAATGTTCAGGTTGAGACCTATAGAATGAATAGCAGTAAACCAGGCAGAGACAGAAGAGTATTTCGCTGAAGGGAACAGCATATGAGAAGGCCTAGTACTAGGGTCAAGTTAAGTGTGGTGGGGAAACTGCAGGCAGGTCAGCATGGTTGCAGTGAAGACAGAACAGGGGCAGCATGAGAGAGGAGGCTGGTGAGGTCAGAGCACAGAGGGCCTCAAGTGTTAAGAACTTTGGTCTTTAACCTAGGAGAGCATGGTTAACACAAAAAGATTATTGTGAGTACTAACCCCACTGAGTGTGGGTACATGTGGGCACATGCAAGGGAACGCAGGGGCTGGTGGGATGAGGGGAGAAATCAGGAATACACATCTTCTCAGGCTGGTACCTGATCCAGCTTCCACCACTTCTGCCCTGGCTCGGAGACCATCGTCTTGCTGTGGCCATCAGCATGGACCCAGGAAGACTGGGACTGGGCTGTACCAGGGATGGAATCTGCAGAGCTGCCCGGAACTTTCCTAACCCTGCTCTCCACCAGGTGCTCGCCTCTCACCTCGTTCCTGTCAGGCACTTCCAGTCTTGTCTGCGGAGGGGCCTTGACAGCGATCACCGTCTGCTCCTTAAAGTTGCCCACAGCACGGATGTCCTGGTAAGTCACATAGGCCAGTGTAGGGGCAGGAGAGTCAAGGGAAGTGACTGGTCAAAATTCAAACCCCCAGCCTGCCAGGAAGAGATCTAACCCACCTCTCAAAGCCTCTAAACATCTCTTTCTCATTCCTTATGCAACTTATAAATAACCCCAAACTGTAACCTGTTCTTTTAATATCATAAGCTAACTTGGATCCCTTTAGAAAGCAAGTGGGGGTGTAAATCATTAAACAAAAAAAAAATGCCTTATATCAGTTTTTTACATAAAGGCTTCATCTGCCAAGCTAGATTATTAGCTCTGAGAAGGTAGGAAAAGGTGCCTTATTTCTTTCTATTTCTCACAATGCTTACCATCCTTCCAAAAAGGTAAATCCAAATACCAATTACACGGTCAAAATGTGAGGAAAACGTAAGAAAAGCCATTGCAAAGTCTATGCTCTTTGACCTCATCGTTTCAATCCTAAGAATCTAACCCAGGGAAATAAAAAAACTTGGGAAAATGTTCTATACATAAAGATATTCATCACAATGTTGCTTTTATAAAGGCAGAAATCTAGAATCGATCTAAATGTCCATCTCAGGTCTTAACAAATCAGAGTGGTCTGAGTAGGACATTCTCAAGCCCTTTAAAATGAGGTTAAGCCATATGAAACTGCTGTTTTTAGAAGTAAAAAAAAATGGTCCAGTATCAGCAATTTCATGTGGATCAACCAAATAGGAAGGATATGTAACATAAAAACCATCTATGGTAACATACTAAGTGGAGAAGAGCAGGATAAAACCTTATGTGCAGCAGGTACACGCTGTATTTAAATAACACATACCCTGTGCATAATTAAGGAACGATGGCTGTGTCAAGGCGGCAGCTTTCTTTCTTTTCTCCATTTTCCAGATTTACAGAAATGTACTTGTCTTATTTTTATAATGAGAAAGTAACTTCAATAGACATGAGAGGAAAAGCCACTAGGGAAGGAAGGACAGAAATGCCAGAACCCTAGGGTGGGTCGGTCCTAGCTGGGAGGTACTGCACCAACTCTGGATAGTTATGAGCCTACGACAGCTCCCCTGCTCCCGGACCCCTTATCCCCAACCAAAGAGGATATCTCTTGTTGGCCTTGTCCTCCGTCAAGCGCTTGAAGTTCAGAGAACAGCTCTGGATGAGCTGGTCCAAGGCCTGCTCCATGCTCATCAGCTCCTTCAGCTCCCGCCCCAGCTGCTGCTGCTTCCCCGGCCGAGTGGGGTCTTCAAATAGTCCCCTGCCTCTGGGGACAGAGAATTCCTCCAGCGTTAGTCTCAGTCCACATCCAGGGACCCCAATCCCAGGGCTGCTGTGCAAAGCTGCACAGATGGTATGGACAAAACCAGGAAGAGGCCACTCAAATGGCCTACAGTGGTGCCTTCTAGGTTGTACAAATCAGTGGTCCTGCCTAGCTCCCAGGGAGCTGCCAGGGATTGGAACTTGAGGTTTAAAAGAAACAAGTCAGGGCCTGACCCCACTTTGGGGGGGGCTTTCAACTCTATCTACCCTGTGCTCCAGGCTTCCCCAGACGGTAGAGAGCTGGAACGACTTCAGTCCTGATTGCTCCGCCTGGGTTCTTTTAGAGTTCACGCCAGGGGCTGCAGGTCTGTTCTTTAAGACTGTAGAGTTGAGAAAAGGGTCCGGAGTACTTATATCTCAGAGCTGAAAGGAGTCAAAGTAACCACAGCTCAGATCCCAGGGGACTTCCCTAAGTTAGGAGAGGGCAATCTTGGAACCCCTGACTCAAGAGAATCTGGGGTCCTTTTAGCCTTTACATGTCCTAGAAATCATTCTCTGTCCCCGCCATGCTTACCTAATATTCCCTCAGCACACTCCTGCTCTTCCACCCATTTCTTAAATACATTGGCTCCACTCCCAGCATTTAAGCCTATTGGATTGGATGTTGCCCTTGCTTCTCCCCGCCAGCACTTGTGCCCATTGGATGTTGCTCTCAGGCCCGCCCTTCCCCCCACCCCCGCATTCACAACTTCTGGATCTTGCCTCTGGTTCTGCGCATGTGCGCCCCCTGGTGCCGTCGGCCCCACCCAGGCACTCACACCCACTGGATGTTGTTCTTGGCCTTCTTGCGGATGAGCTGGATGCCCTCCAGCACATTGGTGATGTCATAGATGCGGCGCTTCTGCACATCCAGCACCTCGGCAGCCCAGTTCAGGTCCAGGACCCCATCCTCAGACTCGCTCAGGAGGTAAATGAACTTCTTGGTGAGCAGCCCCAATGACGTGTCATAGCGAGTCTTTTCCCCGGGGGACTTGGGGGCTGAGGAGGAAAGGGACTCAGTCACTGCTCAGAGAGGGCCCCCTGCGGAACCTCTTCCATTGACCTGGGCCCACTAAGTATCCCTCTTCACATGAGCACCCACTTGCCAGTTTACAAAGCACTGAGAGGGAGAGGGTCATTCACCACCACTGTCCAAACAGGGAATCCAATACCTAGAGAGGGAAAGTGACTTGCTGAAGGTCTCACAATCGGGGGTAGAGTCAGGGCTGGAAACCAAATATTCTAACTCCTGGTTTGCACCTTTCCACCAAAGCTCAGGGCAGCCATAACACCACCACCAAATACTTACTGTGTGTAGGTCACTGTTCTAAGCACTTTCCATATACAGCAAATTTAATCCTTACAACACCCTATAAGTCTGGTGTATAACCATCCCCATTTTACAGATGAGAATACTGAGACAGACTAAGTAACTTGCTCAGCTCACTCACTTATAAAGTGGCAAAGCTGGGATTTAAATCCAAACCATCTGGTTCCAGAGTCTTCCTTCCTAACCATTACCCTTTCCTGCCATTATGTCAGGAATTTGGAATTAGGGTAGGGAGGGAACAATGAGCTTGGATTTGAGAAAATGTTTATAGACTTGCTTTTTCTCCCTTCCAATTTTGATATAATTGACATACAGCACTGTACAAGTTTAAGGTATAGACTTGCTTTTTCTTTCTATCTGTAGCCCAATGATTATCTGAGAGGAATCAGTCCTATTATGTCACATGTGGCAGGTTCATGAAAAGGTCCCTTTCTTAATGAAGTCGATGTCACAAGACCACATCTCAGCTGCAGCATCTTAAACCACAAGAGGACTTTTGCAATTTAGTGACTTGCAAGTCATATAGCAAGTTAGTGGCCAAACTATTTCTGGAAACTGAGTTTTAGAGAGTCTCAGATTCCTCTGGAAGGGGACTTTAGAACCTCTTAATATACAGACAAATACAGGCAAGTATTCGGCACACACACTGATTTGTCCATTTTTGCACCCATGGCAGACATTACTGATTGATTAGCACACTTAGGATCCTTTAATAAAGAGCTCTGGGCAGCCTCTAGCAATCAATTGGAAAGGAAACTTTCATGCTATTCCTGATTTAGCTGGGCCTTGTTTTACAGATGAGACAACTCAGGTTCACAGAAGAGGAGCGATCAGTCAGGTCAGGGCAGAGCCCTGCCCAGATCCCCAAATTCCAGACCCTTATGCTTCCAACCCAGTCACAAACCTTCTTCATTAGGTCTCTGTCTCCCCAAAGTATTGTTCCTCCCTAACACAGTTGCTTGAACTCCCTCTTTAAGCGGAATATTGACAGAAAATATCAAGAGGCAGACATTCCCTCCAACTTAGCTTTAGGAAGGCACCATGTGTGCAGCCTCTGGATCTTAAAAAGCTTCACTTCCCTTTCAATCACTTATTTACCTGTCTGCATGTGGGAGAAAGGCCCTGGTTAGCCCCCATCACTCTCTGAGCTGGATTATTTCTTTTAGAAAAGGTCAGATCGAAGTGATTTCAAAACTTTAAAAAATAGTAAGCTGCCAAATAAAATGCCAGTCATCACGTTTAGATCATGAGAGCGATGTATAGTGTGGGAGGAGCCATGCCAGACCTGTGTGTATGGGTTCTGGTCCTGACTCCACTGACGAGTCGTGTGACCTTAGGCAAGTCACTGACGCTCTGAGTCTCCAGCTGCCTCGTCAGTGAAATGGGGATAATCCCACCTCCTGGCAGGATCCAGTGAGAATGCACAGGAAACTGCTTTGTAAACCAGAAAGTGTGCTACAAATATTAGTCCTGGTGATTTGGACAAGGCTGCTGTCCCCTGCCCCTGCCCACCCCACCCCCGTCTCCTGAGCCTGCCCTTAAATGCCCCATTGGCGTGGCTTACTTTTGGGGCTGGGGAGGCCATCCACTCTAACGCTCTTCCCCTTGGGGGTCCGGAATTCAGGGACTGCAGGCCTCCCGATCCCCTCCAGGTCCAGCTTCCTTTTGGCCTTGGGGAGAGAGGGGAGAGAGAGGTAGAGTTTGAGCATCGTTCCTCCCCCGACCCGGGGCCAAAGCACTGAGGCCCCCAGCAGCCACCTCCTGCCTCAGTTTACCACCAGTCCTGGGTGAAACAGCACTGTACCTGGTAGGGAAATTTCAATGACCCAAAAAGTGAGCTCTCAGGGGAAGAAGTCCTATTTCTGGGGGCACACAACACTCCCGTCTTTGGGGGCCCAGGCACTTGAGACTACTAAAGCCAGTCTGGGTTTTAAACTCAGGGTTCCTTAGTAACAGGCCCCAAGGTCACTTCTACATCTACCCCGCCCCCAACCCCTCCACTCCCAGGAAGGAGCCGGTGGGGCCTAAACCACATCAGGCCCAGGAGAGCCCCTCCCTCCCACTGCCGAAGCAGCTGGCCCAGCCAGACCGAGTGCCCATCACAGCCTCACAGCTGGCCCTTATCAGGGTGGGGCTGGGCATCCACCCAGACCCAGGGCACTTCCTGGCTCAGTGCCACACCCCAGGGAGGTGCCCACATGAGAAGCAGTGCAAACATCCCCCACCCCCATGTTTGGGCTCCAGCTCAAGAGCCCCAGGCCTCCTGAATAGACTTTATTTGCCATTCTTTCTTCGCTGAGAGGGGCAGACAATGAATCCTTCCCCTGTGTCTTAAGGACAAGCAGCTGAGGTCCCCCTGCTCCCCCTCCCTGTTCCCGCCAAGCTTGGGAAACACCTGCTGGGGAAATCAAACCACAGACCCATCTGCTCCTCTCCACCCCACTGCCACCCGGCCTCAATTACGCCCAGAAGCTGCACTGGCCCGGAAGGGGCCTCTCTCCTTGTTAGGGCTGGGCAGAGGCAGGGCGGGGGCACCGGGGCATGGGGGCACTGGGGCATAGGTCAGAGGCCTGGGCTTGAATCTTCACGGGCTCACTGTGTGACTTGGGGAAATGCTCCACATCGAGGAGCCTCAGTTTCCTCCTCTATAAAATGGGGTAGAATAGATCTACGGCAAGGGGCCGTTGTAAGGATTTAAGCAAGACAATCTTTGTAAAGTGCTCAGCCTGTGGTTCAGCACACAGTAGGTGTTCAGGAAATGCAGAGTCCCTTCCCAAAAATCCAATCTTGGCCTCTTCCTTGACAAACTATTCTGGAGGTCACTGAGACCATTTCCTTCTTCTGCCCTTCCCCCAGTCACCCGGACACCCTACGCTGATGGGGAGAGAGGCTTATTTTAACCTTTGGTGGTGAGGTCATGCTCAGCAGGTCTGAGACTTCTAACCGCTGCTGAGCACAGCTGGGCTGACAGGTGTGGGAGGTGGTGATGGCTCTTCCTGCTGTCCCAGATCTCTTCCCCCAGTTCCTGCCTCCTTCAGGGAGTCTTCCTGGACTGATTTGAGGAGCCTGGCAATGAGCCTCTCTTCCACTCCCACCCAGACCTGGACATAATTACCTCCTTGCTTATTGCTCTTGAAGTCTCTCTGGAATATTCCTTTTCTAATCTCCCAGCTGGTGAGATGCTAGATTCTAGGAAAGGTGACCTGATCTAGCCCCATCTTGTCTATAGAACAAGTCCCAATCATTCGCTGAGACCTTCTACCTGCCTCAGACCAAACCCCAGCATTCATCACCTCACTGAATCTTTCTAACACCACGAATCCCCATTTTACAGCTGAAGTAACTGAGACCTGGTGAGGTCCAAGGTCTTTATCAATCCTGATCAAGGTTGTCCAGCCCAGGATCCTGCATCCATCCCTCAGAAGGAACACCAAGGACAGGGAAAGGAAAAGTCAGGCTGAGTTCTACCTAAGGCAGAGGTGGCAGCCCAGTCTCTCCCCAACCCCACTCACATCCCCCACTTGACAGAAGCCAGCCGCTGCTGAGCTCACAGAACACAACAGGAAGAACCTCACTACCTGCAGAGCAGGGAGGAGGGGAGGACCTCCTACACTTGTTCTACACTTGTTCATCCGTTCTACCTCAGTACGGCAATCCTTCTTGGCAGACAAGTGGAGACTGAGAGAGGTTAAGCCACATGCCCAAGGTCACACAGACAAAGGGCAGAGTTTGAACTCAGGTCTGTCTGACTCAAAAGCCTTGTATCAGGCTGCTCAGCTCCAACCCACGCACATTGCCCAAGAATTTGCAGGAATTTGAGCCAGGGCCTAGCTATGCCTACCTGCCCACATCACTTTCCTTTACACACACACACACACGCACACACACACACACATACACACCAGCCCTCTCCCTTTTCTTGCTCTCCTTTGCCCTTATCCTGTGCTATCAGGATCCCTAAGCAGCAAAGTGTCCCCTTCTTGAGGACATCTCTCTGACACATTCGAGCACTGCCCAGAGAAAAGTCAGCTCATGGATAAACCTGAGCCCGCAGACCAGAAGTAGCAAAGGACAAGCCCAGGAGGAGGGCCAAGGAGAGGCTGAGTACAGGCCTTGGAGTTGGAGCTGCCTGGGTTCCCATCTAGGCTTGGTGAGCTGGGCAAGTCCACTGACCTCTTGAGCTCCATCTGTAAAATGGGGATGCTATGCTCCCCACTACCGAGGATGCGGTGAGAGTGCGGCAGAGCGCGTGCTCACACAGGGATGGGGAGCTGCGGTCGCTGAAGCAGCAGGGGCACTGGCAAGGGGAAAGGTCCCAGGTGAGCTCAGGAGTGCGGGAGATGTGCCGAGAGCAAAGGCCAGCTCGGCTCTAACCTGACCCTCTCAGGCAGCCCCTGGGCTGTTTCTCACAGGCCTGCCAACCTCAAGGGAGACAAGCAATGCTCCTTCAGCCCTAGACGTGAGAAGGCCAGAGATCCCAGACATACCTGCTATGGGCAGCAAGGTGAGGAAACTGGGGCTCAGAGGAGGGGAAGTGACCTGGCCAAGGTCACACAGGGAGTGGAGCCAGGTCTCTCCGAAGCTCCAAGTCCTAAGAGAGATAGTGGGGGTAGGAGCCAGTGTAAGGAGTTGAGAGCCTCGCTTCCAGATCCCCGCTCTGCCTCCAGGTAGCCTGGGAGGGACTCGCTGCCCTGCCTCCCGAGGCCTACATTTCCTCATCTGACCCGCCTTGTAGGGTTTTTCATTAAAGTCTTCATTTTCTTCCCTGGTCTCAGAGGATATTTGGAAAATACAGACAAACGAAAAGGAAAGAACTCTGCAGAATCCCACCCTCTTCACAGGTTCCTGCAGGGATGACACAGAGTGAGGCCATGTACCCCACCGGCTGGTGTAGGGACTCAACCAAGAAGCATCCCACGCCTTCTCCAGAGGTGGTGGAGAGCACTCCAGCCAGGGAGCGAGGAGACCTGGGTTCCCGCCTTCATTCTGCCATTGAACTTCGTTGCCATCCCAGGGCAGTGCCTAAGGTCCCTTTAAACAGCAGCTCCCCAACAAATCCTGCTCACCCTGCACTTTGCAGTCTGGCCACAAAGCAAGAGGCCACACCCAGGGTTAGGTTTGGAGCTGCTCCAGGTCACACCCTGTTAAAATGAGTAAGCAGGGGGTCAAGACCTGCCCACAGGGTTGCGGGGCACGGGGCAGCTGGGGACTGACAGGAGAAAGGGCTCTGGGCCCTGGAGGCCTTTAGGGTGATCTGATGTAAGGAGACTCTCCTACTTCTTGGCCTGGGACTTGGACAAGTGATATCACGTCTCTGCTCAGTTTCCTCATCTGTAAGATTCCTCTGGTCCCAGGCATCTTGACCAAGATAGCGAATGTGAAGAGTGCCAAGCAGTGCCTGGCACACCAGAGGCATTCAGTAAAAGAGAGTCATTCTTGCTGTGATCTCTGAGCCCCTTCGGGAGGGAGGTACAGACAGATGCACTTGGCTCCTCTGGGAGGGAAGCAGTTCAAAACCACAGCTGTTACTGAAACTCTGACTAGTCGCCTGAAAGCAGCTGGCCAGAGGAGAGAATGGGCCCACCACTGAGCCCCCTCCCTGCGGGCACCCAGCTCTTAATCAGGCAGGACTGGAGAAAGTCAAGGCTGCAGAGAAGAGACTAATGATCACCTGCCTTGTGGGTTAGACACCTCCCTGTACGACCTTGGACAGGTCACATGCCCTCTCTGAGCCTCAGTTCCCTCCTGCAATATGGAGCTACTAATAGCACCTTACTTCACAGGGGGCAAAACTGCTTTAGGCTGTAAACTGCTGAACAAAAGACAGATACAAAGTCCTGGTTTTCTTTGGCTGCTTGACCTGTAAAATAGGAATAGCACTCCTGCCTCCTTCCTCCTAGTTGTAATAATGTGCAGGAAGGGGCTCTGAAAAGGTTAAAGCCGTGAGCATGGGCAAAGCATGATTCCCGTAGCAGGGAGTGGGGAATCTGCCTACAGCCAGAGACAGCTGGGGGCCTGTGCCTGCTGAATGATTAAAGTCTGATCAGATGCCTCTGGGGCAGAGCGGGTGGTCTATCCCCTGTACCTGAACTAAATTCACCACTTACAACAAAGCAAACCTACAACATCCCCGTTTCCCCACCCTGGAGCTTGCTCCTAAAATACAGGACCTGGAGCTGGAAGAGACCTGAAATGAGTTAGTCCCACAGCTACCCCCCCCCACACACACACACTTTCAAGAAAAGAAAACTGAAGCCCAAATTGGGGCCAAGACTGGTCCAAGGACACAGTGTATTAGTGGCAATCAGGACAAGAAACCAGGCTCCCTAACTGCCACCCCCACTCCCTCAGGGCTCTTCCCACTCCACCCCTACCCTGTGGTTGTTTCGATTCTCATGGGCTCCAGGAATTCCACTCCCACAAAACACACCCTGTGCCTGGTGCCACCACACTTTGGGCCCTCCCTGGCAATGGCCTGGGGGCTTGAAGAGGGAAGAGTCAATCTGAACAGGAACTCCAGGGGGCTGCCCCCAACTTGCACCTGCTACTGGCTGTCTGGGATGGAAGACTGGGCCTGGGGGAGGACCTAGGGCAGATAATGGGGAAAGAGTTAGCTGAATGGAAAATTTGGAGTCTCAAAATTTTAAAGTCCCCACAGTGTCCCCTAAGAGACCTGCCCCCTATTTTAAAGTCCCCACATACCCCAGGCTCAGCTCAGTGCGGGAACCCTGGACAATAGCAGGTGCCCAGTACTAGTTTCTGGGCTATAAACAATGAATGAAAAAATGAATGAATGACAGCAAAGTTGATTCCATGGCCTTCCCCAAGGTCACAGGGTGCACTGGGGGTGGTGGGTTGGGTCTCCACACTCCTGACCCAGTGCTCATTCCATTCTGCTCCAGGGGATGAGGTTATTTCATCCCAAGTCTGAAAATGAAACGCTGTTCTACTCAGCTATTGGGGGCAATGGGTTGTTCTGGAAGCTGAAGACTCCCCTTCTCCCTCCCCAGACTCTACCTGCTTCACTCAAACTGGGTCTCTGGCGCCCATCCCGCCTCTCCCACACCCGGAAAAGCAGAGAAGGAAGCGTGGGTGTGGAGGGTCCCCAGCATTACCGGCAGCCGGCCAGCCGGCACGCATCGCACAGCTTGACCCTCAGGTCCGTGGGGGGTGGCGTCGAGGCAGGTGCCTGGCGCTGCAGCCGGAGGCACAGTCTGCGGGTACAGCTGGGTGTAGTAGGTGGTGGTGGCCGGGCAGAGCTGGGGGCTGCTGAGGCCAGGCGACCACAGCTCGGTGGGGCTCATCGCGGGCAGCCCCTTGGGGGACGGCCCGGCGGCCGGAGCCAGGGCCCGGGGCCCTCGCAGCATGGCGAGCCCAGCCCCCAGCTCCCCAGCCGGGCCTGGCGCGCCCGCCGACACCGGCGGGCTCCCGAGCCCGCGGCGGCTCACACCGCCCGCGGCATGGCGGGGAGGCCGGGGGAAGCCGCCAATGGAGCGCCGGCGGGGCAAGGCCGGACCCTCCCCTCCTGGCCCGCCGCCGAGCCGGGCAGCGCTTGGAGATCGCCGCTTGGAGATCGCCCGGCGGCGGCGGCACGGCCAGGGGCTGCTCCGCCCCGAGGGCGGCCGCGACCCGCTAGGGCCCAGTGCCCCCAAAGGCTTCGGCGCTTGCGGTCCGGCCGGCTCCAGGGAGGGGTTCTCTGGGGTGGCTGCGGGCCCGGCAGAAATGCGATGCTCTCGGACGGGGGAGGGGGACTGATTGCAACGACTCCCTCTCGCCTCGCTCTCGAGTCCCTGAGCTTTTCTCTGCTTCTTTTTTTCTTTTTTTTTTTTTTAGCGCGAAACTGCGTGCCGCGAAATTCGGATCTCCCGCGGAAAATGCCGCACTTCGGTTGGTCGCTGCAACAGGGACAGGCTCCACCCCTCAGAAAGGACCCGTCCCCAAGGCGGCGATTGCAACACGAGCTTGCTGCTTAAAGGGGCCACCACACCTGCTGTCGCCTGGCAGAAAAACAGACTGCGAGGGTGGTTCCAACACAGCGCAGAGACAGCCGCACTCTGGGGACTGGGCCCGAATTCCCTGGGGTCGGCGCGGGGAAACATTTTGGCGCGGAGTTCTGACCTGAGCCCCGACCCAGCGGTACATTGCCCAGGCCCCAGACCTTTTGGTAGTCTGTATTATAGCTCAGCTAACATATAGGTATTTACATTCTTTCCCCCTGTAAAACGAAAGCCAGGAACCTGTTCTTGGCAACGGGGCGAGGGGCGGAGCCTAACATGTATATACCTCTTCATAGGGAGATACATCTATTAAGTGCCCACAGTTGCCAGGTAATTACGTCTTATTTTATTTAATTTAATCCAACAATCCTCAGAAGAGGAATGGTGGTCTTCGTGATAAAGATGGACAGTCTGAAAGTCTAGGTGACTTGCCCAAGTTCACACAGAGAGCTTCAGTGACTTGAGATCTGGTAGTTCAATCTGGGACAGGTCAGCTCCTGATCCCTTGTTTGTTCCAATAAAAGGCTCCTCCCCCACTCTCCCAAGTTGTGCTCACCCCCTGCAGGCTTGGGTAGGGGTCCAGAGTGCAGAGCTCTGACCAGTTCACAGTTGTTTCCCCAGAGCCCAACACTCAGTAAATATTTGAACATCTCCAGGTTTCTCCTAAACAATCCTTTTGTCACAGGTCTTGCCTTCCTCACTGCTGATGATCCACTTAAATTCCTCACCTCTCCAGTTTAGAGTGGCCAAGGCTCAGAGAAGTGACCTGGGCTAGTGAGTGGCAGAGCTGCTCGAAGCTGCCGCTGAATTCCAGGTCTGCTGAGTCCTGCCTGGTGCATGTGATTTCTATGCAAGTCTGAGCCTGGCATTCAAAGCACTTCAGAGTCAGTTCCCAGCTTAATACCTCATCCTCGGATTTTGAGGATGAGGTAGCAATAACGCATGGTGATGAAGAGCTCAGACTTTGCAGAATACCCAGGCCTAGTCACTTTACTTAGCTGTGTGACCCCAGGCAAGTTTTGTAAACTCTCTGAGCTTGGGTTTTCTTATCCCTAGTAACACTCACCTCGTAAGATTGTGGGGAAATCTCATGAGATAATGCATGTCAAGCTCTCAGCACAGAGCCTGCTTCATAAGGAACCTCAAGACATGGCAGCTGTGGTTACATCTCTGGCCTTATCTCTAGGACACAGGCCCCCTTTACTCCAGTCTACACATTTCACTTGTCTTTCATGGTCCAGTTTATTTATTTTTTTAAATTTAATTTTTTTTTTAAGAAATGGACTTTATTGACCAGCAATTAAAATCATTTGAATATGTATTTTACTATGTGACTTCTTGTGAGATGATCAATGTGAAATAAAATATTAATTCTTATCTTTTGCTTCAATTAATGTCTTCTTAATCCAATTCTTCATTCTTCCTTCAAAAATATTGTACCCCACACTTTTGAGGCAATGAGGAATTTTTAACGACCACAGCTAAGGACTTGAACATTTCATGTGCAAATATTTATATGCTTGTTACATGCAGTTGTGCTCCTAGTGGTTTTCTCACGGCCATCCTCTATGACAAGTTTTCGGAAAACATTTATCATGACAACCTTCATTCACCTTGAACTCAGAGGTTCTGTTACACCTTGAAGAGCCTGGTGACAGGCCTCCAGGAGTTGCTGCCCCACCCACACGGCTGATGGTACCTCCAGTGCCTTCTTCCCTCAGGGGCCACATGGATAAAAGCTTTAGGGCCCAGTTTAAATGTCACCTCCTCGGGGAAGCCTTCCTTGCCTGCCTCCCCTCTCCTGGTTAGAGGGTCTCTTGCCCTCTTCGGAGGCTTCATGCGTTCTGCCTCAACAAACAAGGCTTTGTTTTCATGCCTTGTTTATCTGTTAGGTCCTAAGCTCCCTCAAGGGACTGGGTGGTATCTCTCTCTGAATGCCCCTCAGCATCTAGGGCCTGGCTTCACATGCAGAAGATGGGTAATAAATATTGATTAAATGATTCACTCATCTTCCCAGCAAACAGTGGCAGAAGCTAACGAGATCTGAAGTCAGAGGTTCAGCTGGCCCCGACTCAAGTCACATTCTCCACTTCCCAGTGGGGTGCCACTGGACAGCCTGCTGCTCACATCACATCATCAGTTTCCTCAAGCATCAAACACTGATAATGCTTCCACTCGGCCCATTTCACAGGACTTGAGGGATATTATTAAAATGATGATGGCGATGATGATCGTTAATATTCACAGAACCTACTGTGTGCTGGGCTCCAAGCACTTGGACATTGCCTCTGATCCTCACCCCTCTGAGACAGGCACTATTATTATCCCCATTTTACAGATGAGGGAACCTGGAAGGAATTGTGGAAGAGCAGGTTTGGGAAAGGAGCAGGGCCCCAGGGCCAGGAAGGGAAATGGGGGTGGCAGGGTGGGGCTGAGATGAAAGAAAGGAGCCAGCAAGGGGGCTGAGAGCCAGCTCTCTGCACCTGAGTTTCGGGCTGGCTTTAGAGTTTCACTGCCTGGGAACTAATTCCTGCAAGAGGTGTGGGACACCGGTCTGCCTTCTGTTTCTCTGAACTTGAATTCCTGCCCCATCCATTCCTGGTGTTGTATTCTTAGTCAGTGGGCCAGACCTCTCTGAGCCTCAGTTGACTCATCTGTGAAATGGGAATGGCAAAAGTGGCCCTTCTGTTTACTGTGAGAAGTCAATGTGTGTTGCATATAAAGTCCTAGGAGAGGTGCATAGTAGATTTACTATATTTTCACTGAGATTTGTGTGAGATGGACCAGAGAGGCCCTCACATGGAACTGAATGAAAATGCCTGGAGTTTTCCATTCACGCCTTACACTCTCCCATTTCCTGGCTTCGCTTACATGGCTCCATATCCACAAGGCCCTTCCTCCCTTCCATCCCCATGGGCTCAAGCCAGACCCATCCCTCAAGGCCCAACTCAAATGGTGGAGTGGCAGGAGCAAAGCATCTGCAGCCAGATATCCAACAAAACTTCAGACTCCTTGGGAGCAGGACCTAGGCTGTGTTTTCTCCTTTGTGCCCCTCTCCCTGAGAGTGCCAGGCACATGGGAGGCCTGCACATAAGTGATGATGATAATAAGAGCTCATGTTTCCTGAGCACTTCCTCAGTGTAAAGCACCAGCCAGGCACTGTACATGCATTTATTGTACTGAAACCTCCCAACTACCCTATAACATAGACACAATGAGGAAACTGAGGCTCAAACACAGGGACTTGACCAAGGGCTGGTTAAAGGTGGAACCAGGATCTGAACTCAGATCTCTGTCTCCCAAGGCACTGAGCCATTTTGAACAAAAAATTCAGCCCTAGAACCAACTGCATTGAAGGAGGGTATGTTCTGCCAGTGAACCAAGGGTTCCACACTGCAGACGTTGCTGGGAGTGGGGAGAGTGTGCCCAAGACTAGCTAAGTTAGGGATGCTAGTCCCATTTTCCAGATGAGGATGTTGAGGCACCGGGGACATTAAGAGAAGCTGCACAGCCAGTAAGGGAGGGAAGCCCCTGTTCCAGCCAGACCCAAAAGCCCCCCAACCAAAGCAAACTTCCACGCCAGCTGGTGTATCTAATCCCTGGTGTATCTTCTCCTGAAAAATGCCTCAAAGTCCTACTTATCAAAATACAAATGCTTTCTAGAAGCTTCCTGAAGGCACAGATCTCTCGTTCTGGGGCTCCCCAGTGTGTTGTTTGTTCGTATAAATCCAAAATTAGACAGAAGTCAAATTGGAGCTGTGGGAAGGAAGAGGGGAAATTCTCTGCTGCATCATATTTGGGCATCTCTGTATAGTCTTTTCCAGCTATTCTAAAATAAGCATGTATTACGTTGGTAATTGGAGAGAAAAAGTTATTTTTTAAGAAAGAAAGAAGTTGCTGCTTCAGGGAAGTTCTGCTAGTGATAATAATACTTTCACTGGAAAATTGTTGGAATGTGAGGTTCATGGGTTGTCCGGACTGGCACATAGTAAATACTATATAAATGTTTGTCAAATAAATAAAACTCTGGGCCCTGACCCTCCTGAAGCTGTGTGCTCTTGGGTATATCATTGCACTATTCTGGGCCTCAGTTTCTTCACCTGAGAAATGGGGCTAATTATGGCTGCCTCACAGGACTATTGTGATAGTTGAAGTAAATCTGGGATGGTATGTGAATGTGCTCTGTGCATATGTGTGTGTGTGTATTTGGCATAATACTACCAAAATGTATTGGGAAGATAAAGGATTTAAATGGACAATTCTCCAAAGAAGATATATAGAGGCCAACCAATACACAAAAAGATGCTCAACATCATTAGTCATTAAGGAAATGAAAATCAAAACTACAACAAAATTCACACCCAGTAGAATGGCTATAATAAAAAAGGCTGACAGTAACAGGTGTTGGCCAGGATGTGGAGAAACTGGAACCCTCATACATTGCTGGTGGGAATGTAACTTGGTGTATCCACTTTGGAAAACAGTTTGGCAGGTCCTCAAAAAGTTATACACAGAGTTACCACCACTCCTAGATGTATACCCAAGGGAACTTAAAACAAATGTTTGCACAAAAAAAATACATGAATGTTCACAGCAGCATTATTCATAATATGTGAAACGTGGAAACAACTCAAATGTCCATCAACTGATGAATGGATGTGGTATATCCCTACAAAGGGATATTATTCCGCCATAAAAAGAAATGAAGTGCTGATAACCTGCTCCAACATGGATGAACCTTGAAAACATTATGCTTAGTGGAAGAAACCAGACACAAAAGGCTACATATTGTATTATTCCATTTATGTGAAATGTCTAGAATAGGCAAATCTATACAGACAGAAGATACATTAATGTTGCCGGGGTTGGGCAGTTTCATCTTACAGATGAGGAAACTGAGGCTCAGAGAGGCTGAGTTCCACCTATCTGTGTGACCTTAGAAGGGTGGCTTCACCTCTCAGTGCCTTAGTTTTCTCAACTGTAAGATGGAGATAATGATGGGCACCTGAGAGGGTGGTTGCATCTTTCATATTTATTAGCTCATGTCCCCTTCCCTCCGGCCTTTGGGTGGAAGCTGGTGGGGTTTAAGGGTTAAGGCTGCCATCTAAAGGTGAACTCCGGTACCTGCCAAAAGCGGGTGAGTCTATCTATTTGGCAAGTTAACTAACCTCCTATGGACTTGGGGAGGAGAAAAAGAATGTGAAAGATGCAGCCCTGCCAGGAAGGCCAGGGCTGCCAGATTGGCTAGATTCTTTCCAGATGTTTCCAGAGCCTGAAGATGTTTTTCACAGATGTTGGGTCTCCTGGGTCTCATTGGAGGAGGGCAGTTAGATTCAGGTCCCAAGAGAGGTGCCCAGAGGGGCCTGGGGAAGCACAACCTACAATTCATGTGATTATCAATCTATTCCCCCCTTTCCCTGAAGAAACTCTTTAAAATGCACACCTGACCTTTTCCCTCTCTAGCTTATGGTCTTGCAAAGGGCTCCCCAGCATGGCCTGACCACCCCACCCCACACCCTGCCAGCCCCTCTGATTTTCAGCCTCCTTCACATAGGGACCTTAGGCTGTGACCAAACACACTTTTTCTGACACCCTCTCTGCTCTCCCTGTTTGCCTATGCTATTCTCTGCTTATGGTGCTTTTCTCCACCTTTTCCACCAGGAAAAAAAGAGAGGCCTGCTCTCAGACACCAGTGTCTCGGATACACGTCATTGAGAATGCTGTGTACCCCATGGCTACACATGATCTCAAATAAGTCAATAAAAAATGGGTGTATTTGAAATCTTCAGTCTAACAGAATTAAAACCTGGGACAGCAACATCAAAACACTGGATCACTTACACTGAACTGTAAGACTCAGAATTCTTTTGAAGTAAGCAAGACATTCAGTCTTCGAAATCCAAGTGGTATTGGCCACAGGATGGGTACGCGTAGTGATAGCTTATAGCACCCATTTCTCAGAAGCTGACTCTGACCCCTGCTCCCCACCTCCTGTTGGGAATCTCAATCTGTCATTATTTCTCATTGTAATTACAGTTGTTTTTCTGGTCTGTCCTTCCCCACCAGATTTAAAGTACCCCTTGTCTTTTTTATCTTCACACCCCAAAATCCAGCCCAGTGCCCATCGCAGAGCAGAAGCCCAAGAATTGCTTATTGAATTAAACTCAGTGAAAGATTTTTGGAAGAGTTGAGAGGCCACTCCCAATCTTTTCCCAGGAGAAGTCTCTGGCTACCATCAGAGGCTCTGTGACTCTGCAAGCCAAAGAGGTCGCAGGAGCCAGAATTCTCAGTTATCTCTTTCTCCTCGTCTATGGAGAGAGAGCAGAAGCATCCTTCCGTCCATTCCTCTGCCCACATGATCACTCCTCCCCCAGAAAAGCAGATCAAAAATGATACTAATTGAGTAGCAAAGTACGGACATTCACACCCGAAATCCACTTCAGTTACCATGGTATCCTAAGAGGAAGCCACTAGTAGCCCCATTTACAGGTGAAAGAACTGAGCAGCTCAATGCTATGCCTGAAGGCACACAGCTTAAGTGTCAGGGCACAGAGTTTTATTTACTATGCGCCAGTCACTGTTCGGAAGGCTTGTCAGTCTTATCTTATATAATCCTCACAACATCCCTGTGAAGTATGCATTGTATCACCCTCACTTTATAGGTGAAGAAACTAGGACTCAGAGAGTTTAGGTTATTTTCCCAGGATCATAGGACTGGTGATGGTGGAACAGGTGAGGGCAGTCTGGATTCACCCTCTCCATCACTCTGCTATCTATCTTTCCTTCTGGGTATGCTTGAAAGCCTTGGCTTCAGAGAGGATAAGAACACTCACCTCGTAGGGTGGTTGTGAGGATTAGATCTGATATGTGTGGGCGTCTGGAACACAGTAGACGTCCAGGAAAAAGAGGTGGTCAATTTTGTTCCTCTCGAGGTCCAAAATTGACAATTTCAACAAATGGCCACCAGGGGGAAGTCATGTGCTGAAGATCTAATATCTTCTCAGGGCCGCCCTAGTTGACTGTTCAATAGTTAAGAATTAGGCTGAGATTTTTTTTCCTCTGTGCCCAACCAGGCGATCAATGACATCTCACCCACATGTAACCTCACAGAACTAACCTTGCAAAAGAAATAAGGTTTAGGCCTTAAATGCACCCAAGGCCCCTTTGCCAATAGCAGTTCTGGACTCGGGGTGGGGGGAGGGTGGGAGGATGTATGTTGAGGGGAGCCCAGCTGTGTCCCATTTGGTGGTAGTAGTGATGAGGGGCGGCAACTATCAGCAATACCCCTTCTGCTGGAGGCTGGGCTCCTGGAAGCCACAGCTGCAGGCTGGAGGGTGGCAGGGAGGGCTTTGGAATTGTCTCCCTAGGGGTTTCCATGGTTACAGATTGATGCCGGCAGCCCACTAGGCTGGGTCCTTTATCTGTATTGTCTCCTGGGGAGACAATGGGCTTCAGGGATGGGGGGGGGCTACTCCATGCAGATCACTGCTGCAGCAGGGGCCTTGTGTGCCCTGCTCTGTGAGTCCCCTGACCCCAGCTGCCGGGGCTGAGAGAGTGGGGCGTGGAGGTCAGCCTTGGCAATCACTCCTTGCTTTAGGGTACATGGTTACTGCCGCAGAGATTCAGGAGAGGCCACCTACGAGGCTCCCACACAGGAAAGCTCCAGAGGCCTCAGGGTATTAAATAAAAAGCACACATTTTGGAGTCAGCCCTGATGAAATCATGATTCTACCTTTTACTGCTGTATGACTTCGGCAAATTATTTTATCTGCCTGAATCTCAGTTTCCTTACGTGGAAAGTGGGGGCAGCGTCTGCTTTATAAAATGACTGTGAGGAAGAAGGAGGCACAAAGTCTGGTGTCAAGAAGGTACCCAGAGAGTACCAGACCTCAGACATGCTCATAGCATGTCTTGGGTTACAGGGTTGGCTCTTAACCAAAGTCCTTCTTCTCTCCAGGCCTTAGCTGCCTCAGGTGTAACTGGGGGACTTTGAAAAGTTTATTAAGGATGAGATGAGACGATGATATGAAAGTGCTTGGAAAAGTGAGATCAAATCCTTAACACACAACTCTGCCTTCTAGACTTAAATCTACCTGGAACATACAACACACAATCACGTATTTGAGAGGGTTGACTCTGTGATGCTATGGCAGATAAGGGAGATTAGCTGAAGTAGGCAGAATGTGGAGGGTCTGAGAACCAGGGAATTATTCCAGAAGGATCTGCCACCCTGATCAAAAAAAGAAACAAAAGCCCAGAGAGGTAAACGGACTCAGCTCTCTGCCTCCCAGTTTAATCACCTTGTCCTGTCACCACCTTCTTCTCCAAGGAAAGAGTGTGTGTAGGTGGGGAGGAAAGGAAGGAGCAGGGAAAGTTTTTGTCATTTATGAGACACCTTTATAGGAGGCAAGCTGATCATTAGCCCTATTTTATAGATAAGGAAACTGCAGCTTGCAATGACTGTTATTCAACTGGATTGGCCAAACAATACATAAGACTCAAGAATAAAAATAATTTGTCTGCAGAATGGAAGACTGAACTTGCCCAAGAGAAGAGTTAAAACAATCCCTTCACCTTTAAATGATCAGCAGAGGGAATCCAAAACTTTTAAATGTCTATCACTCATCCTCCCATAAAGATAAACTGAGCCCAGAGTCTCGCACACAGTTCAGTGTTCAGGAAATGGAAGTTCTTATCATCATTACCACTATTATTAAATTTATGACTACACATTCAATGCTGGGGATACAAAAGTAAATAAAACTCCCTCCTGTCTTTGAGGAATTCATCCTCATGAGAGGGATATTGGGGGTACAAAAAAAAAAAAAAACAACAAAACTCCTACACTTGTTGGACTCTACAATGTACTTTTGACATACACCATCTCACTCAATTCTCAAAACAACCTTGTGAGGAAGGCATTCTTCCCATTTTAGAGATAAGGAAACTGAGGCTCAGTGGGCTCCAATGACATGCCCAGATATTGTAAAATATGAATAAAATGGAAAAAAATAATTTTAGGAGAAAAATCACCTTTATTTGATTAACAAATGTGTTTTAAAAGCAATAAAGTGTATTAATCAGATGATCCAGCAATCCTACTCCTGGATATATATCCAGAAAAGACAAAAGCTCTAATCTGAAAAGATCCATGCATCCCAATATTTGCACTATTTACAACAGCCAAGACATGGGAACAACCCAAATGCCCAGATGATTGGTTTAAGAAGATGTGGTATGTGTATATACAATGGAATATTAGCCATCAAAAAGAATGAAATAATGCCATTTGCAGCAATATGGATGGACCTACAGATTAGCATACTAAGTGAAGTAAGTCAGAGAAAGACAAATATATGATATCACTTGTATGTGGAATCTAAAAAGTAATACAAATGAACTTATTTACAAAACAGAAACAGATTCACAGACATAGAAAACTTATGGCTACCAAAGCAGGTGGTGGGGGAGGGATAAATTTTGGGAGTATGGGGTTAACAGCTGCACATCACTCTACATAAAATAAACAAGGACTTACTGTATAGCCCAGGGAACTATACTCAGTATCTTGTAATGAACTATAATGGAAAAAGAATCGAAAAAGAATATAGATACATACATATATATATATAACTGAATCACCGTGCTGTACACTTGAAACTAACACAATATTGTAAATCAACTATATTTCAATTTTTGAAAAAAGGAATAAAGTGTATTAATTATTATAAGGCACACAGATCATAACCCTGTTTTATTAAAAACTATAAAAAAAAAAAAAGATAGCTTTTACTGGGTTAAAAAACCAGCCAGGCTTTTAAGAACTCTCATTTATAGAGTAATGACTGTGTGTCAGACACTTTTTGTACATTTCTCTAACCCGCTCAACAACCCTGAAAGGTAGAAACCATCAGCCCCCTTTCACAGATGAGAAGCCAAAGCTCCGAGAGGTGAAGCTACATGCCCAGGCTTGCACAGGGAGGAGCAGACAGAACCAGGACTGAGACCTGGGCTCTGACACTCACGTTCACAGCCAGAGCCAGGACTTCCTCTTAGGTCAGTTTTGCCAAGGAATACTCCTGCTGAGAGGTGATCACCAAGCTTCTTGCCTCACTCCACTGTGCAGGATGAGTGGCACGTGCGGGCAGCTCTCCAAGGTAAAAGGGCTTGTTTCATCCCATTTGGGAAGCAACACAGTGTAGCATGGCCTTCTTCAAAGTTGTATGTGCACGTGTGTGTGTACACGCGCATGTGTAGCAGTGTGTGAAATGCGCTGGGCGCTGAATCTCTTAAAACCATGTGATAAAAATCTGTACATCTTCTGAAACGTCAATTTTATTTTTTAAAAATGGAGACTTCCGACTTTATGTAAAAGCACAGATGGCTATAGAATGTATGAGAACACAAACTTCACATGGTATGCTAAGATAACGAACGACAGCTAGCATTTGGGAGGTTCCTATTATGTGCCATGCACTAGTCTGAGAGTTCTATATGTTACCTAATTTATGCTCACAACTGTTTATGGTAGGGACTTTGAATAACCCCATTTTATAGATGCAGACATTGAGAATGACAGAAGTCAAGGAATTTGTCCAAGTTCACATTGTTAGTAAGTGGAGGTGTGTGGACACTCACAGGCATTTCAGTAGCCAGATATTAGAACATCTGTATCATCCATTGTTTGCTCAATGGAAAGTTTACAAAAAGATTCATAAATACACTTCATTTTGATAAAATTGTAAGGGCTGCCAATTTCGAGCTGCTCATCTATGCCAGGTACTCCACCTCTGTGGTCTTATTTAATTCCTATTAACAACCCTATGAAGGAGGTACTATTGGGAAATTTTATAGACAAAATACTGAAGCTCAGAGAGGTGGTATCACTTTGCTGGTCACACAGCTAAGAAGTGGCAGAGACAGGTCTGTCTGATCACAAAGCTACTGGTGATACCCATGATCCCAGCGTGTCTGGCCTCCAGCTCCACCAGCCTCTGGGTCATGTCCTTCCTATCTCAACCCCCAGCCCTGTTCTCTTCTAGAGAGGGGTGCTTTCACGGGTGAGCTTGTTCTGGATCAGGCTGAGCCTGGACAGGTTCACAGGGTCAGAAGCTCTGTCCTTCCACCAGGTGAAAACACCTTTGTCATAAAATAATTACAAATCCCAATAATAAGAAAGAGGTAGCTGGGCACTGACTGGGAGTGTGAAGACCTGGTTTTTAATCCCCAGGTCTGTGGTGGGATCTTTCCACATGACATTGGATGAGTCACTTACCCTCTCTGAGACTCAAAGTTTCTCCATCTGTGAAATAGGACTATTCCTAACTCCAGCTGTGACTTACTGAGTGTCTCCATGTGCTGGCAGGCTTCTAGGTGCTGTACTTTTAGTCCCTCACTAAAGCATCGGTAGGACACTGGTGGCTCCCTGCTGGATCTCTGAGGCTCGGAGAGGTGGAGAAGCTCGTGCAAGGTGGCAGAGCCTGAGACTGGAGATGCTGGCCTGCAGCCCTGCTTTTATAAGTCCCTGCACAGAACTGTCCTGCTGGTCAGATACTCCTGTGTGTGTGTGAAAGGGCTCTGAAGAGCACCCATGCTGGACAGGCAGTACTGAGATGCTGTGATTGGATGATGCCAACACCCTGAAAAATGAGGGAAGAATTATGTGAGGAATCTGACAACCATGTCCAGCAAGCTCTGTGGTTGGGGTCAGTCACCCAGGGCTGACCGAGCACCAAGTGCTTTACAAATGCCATCTACTTTAATCATCACAGTGACAATATGAGGCTTTGAAAGGATGAATAATTGATCTGTGATGGCACAGCAGATACACAACAAAGCTAGGATTTTATCCAGTATCCATCTGATTCCCAAACTCACAGAGAGCTCAGGAGGGCTGTGGTGACTGGGTGAAGCCAATCTATATAACCAATGGTTTGTACCAAGTTTTAAAAGAGCTGCAGACATCAACAGGACGGGATGTGGAGGCTGTGTTGGAGACCTGGGCTCTGAGACTCACTCCAGGGTGAACTTTGGCAGGTCCCATAAATCCATGAGCCTCACAGGGGTGAAATGGAGACAGCACCCCACTCTCCTATTACCACGTTGATTAAAATGCTGTGCACTAATGAATGGCCTCTTTTGAAAACTTTCTTGCTGCTGGCTTTGAATATGAAGTCAAATCTGCCATGGGAAATGTGATTGACAGGATGAGGGACCAACATTTAGGCCCCTGAGCCCACCTGGATGAACCCTCCAGGGAAGCTGGGATCAACCCTTCATGCATCTGGACCCACTTGTAAGACCTGCCAGGGATGTGGTGGGGAAGGGATATGTGTGAGTCGTGGTGTGGGTGGTGGTGGGGGGGTGTGGGTCTTGATGGTCCCCAAGTTCTTGTCTCCTCCCCCCGTAACCTAGAGTAGCCCAGTACCTGGTATCTTGAAACCCGTTTTTTAATGCTAAAAATGGCATACGCTGGGAACAAAACCAGGTTCAGGAAGAACGTGGATCAGGGAGTGGAAGGGTTATTCTGGGGAGTCTGTCCTGGGTACTCTCATTGCCACACAACACACACTTTGAGCCCCAAACCAACTGCCAGCTGGCCAGCAACCACCTCGACTTAGGGTAATGAGTTCCATATGTTTCCATAAGAACCCAGCTAAGCTTTTCCCCAGCAGTTCTTAAAAAGTGTTCTCTCCCCTCCCCAGCATCGCTTGGCCACCCTTGTTTCATTGCTCCTAATGAGGATGGGAGGGAGGGAGCTGGGTGGCAGTGACAAGGAGACAATGCTTTAGGGAATCCTTATTCCCTGAATTCACATTTCCAGATCCTCAGATAGGGGGCTGTGCAGTCCACCACCCCTTGCAGTCCCTCTATGAGAGCTGTGTGAGTCCTGAAGCCTCTCAGGGCCTCAGCTGCCCCATCTCTAAAGTGGGAATAACAATCCTTGCTCAGGGTAGGCAGAGTATCACGAAAAGAGCCCTAGACAGAAAGATAAGAGGCATGGGTTCAAGTCTTGCCTTGACCACTAACTTGCTGTGTGTCCCTGAGCAGTCTCCTTCCCCTCTCTGGGCCACATGTGTGAACTCTAAGGGTCCTTCCGTCCCTGACAGCCTTTAGATGTATGAACAGGTGACAGAAGGTACAGGAAAGAGCATCAACTTACCTGTTAAACATGGGTGGCTCCAAGGTGGAGTCCCTGGGAAGCCTAAGGTCCTTCTGCCATGCCAGGGTTACTGACAGTCTGACCATGGTCTGGCCCAATGAGGGTTTTGCCTCCAACCTCTGGCATGAGGTAGGAGCAGGGTGGAGTTGAGGACAGGAAGTGCCCCAGATGGATGGCTAGCTCCCCAGCCTGGGTGATGCAGAGGATGGCCATGGTCAGCCCCCAGCCATGGAGGGATATGAATCTGAGTTCAGAGGGCTACATCCTCCTCCTCCCCTTATCTGGCTTGTCAAAGGCAATCCCCAAATCCTGGTCTCTGGGTGACCTATAACTCTGATCCAGACTGTCCACTGACCCTACTCAAAGACTGACTCACTAACCTTGGCCATTGATGCTATCCAGACTAACCTTCACACCCTGTCTGTTAAGCCCGGCCGTAGACTGACCGCTGCTAACTTCTACCCACAATTATCTCCAAATCCTGCTTCAGTCTGGCTGAACCCCAATTCTGGCCACACTCTAACCCCTTACCCTACTTTCAGACTGACCCCTGATTTTGGTCACAAAGCGATCCCTTAACCTTGCCACTGACTGACGCTTAACAGGAGAAATAATCAGAGAACAAGTAAATGCTACACTCTGTGAGTGAAACGACATCAGAGAGGAGAGTCGGGAGGGGTGGGGAGGGAGACTGGGGCAGAGGGCAGAGGCTTCCCGGAGGACCCCGGTGGGCCTGGGGCCACCCTCGGAAGGTCGTAGAGGCCTTGTGCGGGGCACGTCGCAGGCGCTCGAGGAATGCAAGTCGCCTGAAAGAACGAAGGAAGGAAGGAACGGGGTGCGATCCAGGTTGGCCGCCAGGGCCCGGGCAAAGCTGCCGAGGCAGGAAGACGGGTGGGGGCGCACCGAGGCTGCAGCGGCTCGAGCACAGCTGGGGGCAGCAGGAGAGCAGTCGGGTCAGCAACTCCGCTGGGTGGGGGGCCCCCCAGGCCGGGAGGCTGGGAAACGGGAGGCCGCACTGCTGGCAGAGCAGCGGGGGCGCCGCGAGGCTCCGGATGGGCTGGGAGCCCCGCCCGATGGCTGCGGAGGGAGCCGGAGCCAGAGCGGAGCCAGAGCTCAGACATCCGGGCGCCAGCGAACACCTGCGAGCGGCCCCCAGGGCCCGCGGGGGGAGCGCGGGTCGCCGGGCCGGGGGCGGGGCGAGGGCGGGGTCACCTCGGCCCCGCCCAGCCGGGCTCTGGGCCACGTGGGCCGAGACTCCGCCCCTGCCCCGGCGCTGAGAAGCGGCCGGTGGGGAGTGGTTCTCCCTGGAGGGCGGGCAGAGGGGACTCGCAGAAGCAGTTCTGCGAGCAAGAATGAGCGACGAGAGGTTTTTAGGATGTAGCCTGGGGAATTAAGATTGGTGGCCGTGAGAGGTGATGAGACCGGGAAGACAGATAATTGAAGGCTATCAGGGGACTGCACAGCTAAGGAGGGCTATAAATGGCCTTCTTGGAAAGGGCACCATCTCCGGTGTCACAAGCATGAATTTGAATCCTTGCTTTGTTACTTAGGAGCTGTGTGGCCATGGGCAAATTACTTTGCCTGTTCTGAACCTGTTTTTTTTTTTTTTTTTAATTTACAAAGTAAAAATCCCCTCTCAAAAGTCCGTTTTTCAGAGCTGATGCAATATTGAGTGTAAAACTCAGTAGTGAATCTTGTCTTTTCAGGGAGCCTGATACATGCTTTATGCATCTATCTTTAATTCGAACCACAAACCTACAAAACGAGTACCATCATCCCCTTTTCACAAATGAGAGAGAGATCTGAGGTGGGCTTAATACTTACATTCAGGAAGCAACCTACTCGGGACCAAACATGTGCCAGGTGCAGGGAATGGCGAGGGGGGACAATTGGCCCGGAACAGAAGTGAGAACATGAACTTAGAAGCTAGATGGAGTTGGGTTTCCTAATTCTTGCTGTGCCACTTCCTTGCTGTGTGACCTGGATCAAATTATTCAGCCTCTCTGAGTCTGTTTCCTCTGTAAAATGGAAATAATGATACCCACTTTGCTGGGTTATGGTGAGGATTAGAAAAAATTAAGATAAAACAGAGCCTGGCACCTGGTAGGCACTTGATGGGTGTTTATGACAGAAGACAAATATCCTCTCTCAGAGAGTTTTCCGACCTAGGGCCAAACTGCTTTCACTCTCTAATGACTAATGAATTGGCGTGCTGGTTTCAGCTTTTGTCCCAGCCTCCTGAACAGCTCAGTCTCAGCAGACCTGACAGGCAATTTCCTTGGAATTAGCTTAATAATACCTTGTAGGTGTGTGATGCATTTCAAAGAACTTTCCCACCATTATCTTCTATCCAGGGAGGCAGCAGTACAGGAACCATCAGTTGCTGAGCAAGGGAGGAGAGAGGTTTGTAGAGGTGAAGTGGCTTGCTCAAGGCCACATGGCAGATGAGCAATTCAGTTCTTCTTAGCCTTCCACAGTCCTGCAATTTCTGAGCGAGCTGGAAGCAGCATGCTGTGAAAGGGCACAGACACTCAGTTAAGTGCCTGGCTCCATTGCAGTTAATGCTATAATGTGGGGCCAGGTGTATCAGAACTGTATCCTCAAGATCAGCAATCCATACAGATGTGAAAAATGAGGCTCCATAGAGGCAGTCTCTAGCTTGCAGTCATACA
Organism: Camelus dromedarius; assembly: GCF_036321535.1. Classification (NCBI taxonomy): domain Eukaryota; kingdom Metazoa; phylum Chordata; class Mammalia; order Artiodactyla; family Camelidae; genus Camelus; species Camelus dromedarius. The sequence continues at coordinate 54,887,526 of NC_087449.1, read as the reverse complement.
GCTAGTACATAGCAGAGCAAGGATTTGCACCCATGTGTGGCTAACTCCAGAGCCAGCATAGCACCCCTAACAAATGATCCAAGGTAGACCCAGCCTGGGTCTTGTATTTACTTTGTTTGAAGCAAGATTTCCTCATACGGGGACTGAGGGCTTCCCAGGGCATTGGAGGTATGCTATTGCTCTGCAATTGTGTGTGTGTGTTTATTTTCTGAAGAGTGTGTTCATACCTTTCATCAGATCATTGGAGCAGACCAGGAAACAGGTTAAGGACACCTATCAGCTAGGAGGATGGTTAGCAAAGACAGATTTTGCCTCCTCACCGCATGCCCCTGTTCACCCCTGAAAGCTCACTGGGGTTAAGGCATGAAGGGTGATGACGTGACCTGTTTGTTATGAAATATTGAAGTAACTCATGCCAGGGGCCAACACACGGATGAGATCATATCATAAACAGGAATCTAATGAGGCCAGGCGCCTGGTAGAACCCACCTAAGGAACTGCTAGATGGGGGGCAAAGGAGGATAGCATGGTTTGGGGGGTCTTGCCATCTGCCCAGTTCTCAGACTAGGCCCCATGGGATGGCCAGTCTCGGGTTCCGCTCCTGTTCACTACAATTATAGTTACTGTGGTTAAGGTTAAAATCCCATCTCTGCCTCTCAAGGGTCTATACAAACCTCATTCAGACCCATTATCCCACTAAGCCTCAATTTCTCCATTTCTGAAATAGGGCTAAGATGCTTACAGAGTAGGCTTCCAGTGGAAGTGTTACGGGAAAGAAATATCAGAAATGAGGGCTGTAGGGACTTTTCCTCAAATTCTCACTCTCAGGTCAGTCTTCCAATGCTGCGTAGTAGAGAGATTTGTTCCTGTATTTCTCAGCCAGCACCAAAATCCTTCTGATCAGAGTGGTTGGGGATTTGAGGGAAGAGATCCCTCAGTTTTCTCCAACTTTGGAAGCCCAAGAAACTAAACCAGAGAACGTGAGGAGGGAAATGAAACCACGCCCAAAGGTTTGTTTATTCATCTCTGAAATGGGTCTATCGACCACGGACCACCACCCATCTGGGCACCAGGTGAGGCTCCTCTTTCATATCCTCTGCTAGAAAGACATCACGAATAATTAATGGCATTGAAGAGGACAGCCATCTGCTACTTACCAAAACAGCTCTCAAGGGACCTAAGAACTAGGACTCAGGAAACCTGATTTCTATCCTCAGCCCCTAACTTGCTGGGTGGGCATGTGCCAGTCACTTCCCCTCCCTAGTGTCCCTTCACCTATACAATGAGGGAACAGGGCAAGGCTCTTCTCTTCACCCAGTGGTTGTGGGACTCCATCACAAGCCCTTTCTACTCCCCCCTCTTCCCCAGTCTTAACTGGCTATTCTCCCATCTCCCTTTTAAGGGAATGAGCAAGTTTGCTTTTCGCAAGCTCCAAGAAAGACATTAATTTATTCCCCCCAAATTCAGCCTTGTGATAAAGAGTGTTAGCACTTTAGGAATCAAATTATATACACAAGTGTTTAAAAACTGTTTATTATGCAAAATGTTAACTTTTATAAAAAGTTTAATATACATTGCGTGGTTACAGAAAGTTACCTTCCTGCAAAAAAGGTACAAAAGCTAAATACTCTATTATAGAGTTCATAATCAGGGCAACAGAGCCTTTCTCCAAGGAGACCAGAAGACCAGCTCTACCGCTGCCTTGGCAGAGTTTGGAGAGCAGCCACCCCCCTCAACACACACACCTCCATATTCTGAAAGACAGTCTTTAAAACTTGAGGGTGGGGTGGGGGCTGGGGGAGGTTGCCCAGCTGGTGCCCAGAGCTAGCTCTGGCTCTTTAGGCCACCCAAGTTCACAGTCCTTCGCTCCCGGGCGCAAGTCCAGCCTCGAGGCAGGGGTTTGGGGAAGTCAAGTGGGCACGGCGAGGTTGGGGCCCATCCATGCCCTCGGGCTTCCGGTCGCAGAGGGTCCCGGGGTCCCAGGCGGAACGGGCGCCAGCACCTGTGTTCTGGGCGGGGGAGCAAAGAAGACCAGGGAGCCATCAGTTTCCGCCGAGCGCGCCGAGGCGGGGGCCGTTCGCAGACTGGCCGGCGCCAGGGAGGAAACTTGGTCTCTACCTCCAGCTGATAACTCCGCGCCCCACGCTGCCCCCACCCAGTTGGCGCCAAAGGACCACAGGCGGAGCTTCCATCACCCCTCCTTCTTAGAATTGACACTAGTTGGGAGGGGGCTGAGGAAAACACGGCTCCTTTTACGACTGCAACCTACAAACAGACCGGCTATTTTACTTAGTCGTACCTGCGCCTACTTTCTCACGTTTTTGGCCACTTGAGGAGGACAGGGACAATGAGCGTTTAAAGTTGAAACGATCGGATGGGAATTGGTTCCGTCATTCGTTTGTGACCACGCGCAAGTCACTTGCAACTCTCTGGCCTCAGTTTCCCCAAGCCGGGAGGGCGGTAATTTCTTAAAGGGCCCACCATTTCCAGGAATTGCTGTTTAAGCAGCAGCCCTCCCCCTTCCCCGCCCCCGGGAGAAGGCGTGGGTACTTACCTGGAGGCGCCGGGACGGCCAGGTCAGTGGCAGAAGCTCCTTTGGTCGCTGGAGATCACAAGTTCCGGAGCGAGCTCGGCTGTCTGAGAGAAAGGAGAGGGGAGAATTATGCATGGCACTTGGAAGTTCTAGGGGTCCAGCAGCATCCCAGCCCTGGAGCTCAGCTCAGCCCCGCCCCGGCTCCCGAGCACGCCCACGCGCACCTGGATGGGAAGATGCGGGCCGTCTGGGGGTCCAGGAGCCGGCTCCGCCAGGACCACCTGCAGGTCGAGGATGTAGTCGATGACGCGCTGCAGGATTTCCACCTGGCTAAGCTGAGTGCCTCGCGGGACCCCCGGTACCAGTTCCCGCAGACGCGAGTAGCAGTGGTTCATGTCGTCCAGCAGGCTCAGCGGCTCCTCGGCTCCCGGGCCCTTGCCGCGGCCCCGCGCGATGGCCAGGCTGCGTTCCGACAGGCAGCACACCGCCTCATAACAGCCGCGGACCGGACTTAGCGCCTTCATGTTGAAAAATGAGGTTGGAAATGCGGAAAGGAAGAGTTAAGGTAAGGAACCCCTTGAGCAGCTTGCAATGCGGGCACGCTGGCGGAGGTCTGCATTTATAGAACCCGCCTGGAAGGCACGCCCCTCTATGCAAAACAGCCCGCCTCGGCCCCGCCTCCGTCGACCCTGGGCGTTCACAACCCGGTTAAATTGCAAACAGGCTTCCTCTGGCCGGTCTGACGCCGAATACCGCGGAGCCGCGGATTCAAAGAATGAGGAAGCGCTGATACTGGGGAGAGGCGGGCCTCTTTGCCAGCAAGTATTTGAAAAAATCACTTAAAACCATTAACTTTAAGAATTTGCCTTTTCCTGGCAGCGCCCCAGATCTTAGAGCTCCCCTGCCTCCTGCCAGTCCATCCACAGCCCAACACTGGTTCGAACCCACAGTTCTCCGAGGTCATAAATCCCTGAACAGCAAAGAAGTTTTTTTTTTTAAGCAAAAGATTTTTCAAGGGAAACTTGTAAGGAATTAGTGCCGCCTTGTTCCCCAATTTGCTGTTCGTCTGACCTCCAGACTCACTGGCGTCAGGAATTATCTTGTGACCAGAGGGGGAAAAAATTAATTGCGGTGAAGCTGAGGTTACAATGAAGAAAACAGATTTGGGCTAGGCGCTGAGATTGCAGGAGGAGGAGGAAAAGGGGGTTTGAGCAAAGAACACTATTTATTTGAGCAACAGGGGAAAAAGAAAAAAAGAAAGAAAGCAGCCTGAATCCGTGCTTTTTGCATGGGGAAGGAAAACAGCTCCCACCCTCTGGCCCCATACACTGCATAAAGAGCCAAATACATGCCCAGTTATGTTTTGAAAGTGAGTTTGATTAGAATTTTGGACAGGGTTTTAAATACGGGGTGACAGATGGGATGATTTCTATGTAACCCTTTTAGGAGCCCCAGTTGGGTCAGCGAATCATTTAACTCTCCCTTCCCTCTTGCCCCCCATTCTCCACACACCTCTATGCAGAAAACAATTGGTAATTTCATCACTCTATTGTCTGTCCCTTTCTGATATGGAAGGGCAGGCCACCTGGACTTGATTATTCTTAGCCTGCTGAAGTGGCTTCAGCTCTATCTGAGAGCCCAGGAAAGGGACCAGGGGACAGGCAAGTAAGCCCCGTATTGAAACAGGACATTGCATTCAGTGTTCTTTGCTTGTTGCCTTGTCATTTCCCAGGACTTTTGGGAATCTGCAGTCTGCTGGTTTCCATCTTGGAACTGACCAGGTGGGATTCCCCAATGGTTGCTTTCTCAATCAATCAGTTGGTAAATATTTATGAAGTTGCTTCACATAAAACAGTGGCTCTTGCTCTCAAGAATCTCACAATTTGAGGAGACAAGAATAACACAGGAAACAATTGAGAGACTTCTATAGTATGTGGCACTGATTAACAGGACAATGGGAGCTCAGAGTTAAGAGAGTATCAAAATAGTCATAGTAAAAAGGACACTCCACTGGGAATTAGGAGTCCTAGGTTCAACATCCCAGCTCTGTCAATATTTGTCATGTGATCTTGAAGAAGCCCAGGTACCCTGGCCTTAGTTGCCTTGTGAATAAAATGGGGAAATGGTGCTAAGTGATTGTTTTAAATCCTTTCCATCTCTAGAAGTCTAAGGCTTTATGAAATTTGGACAGGCAGGTGTGGGATGGTAAAGGGTCCATAAAGGACCTATAAAATATTTCCAAGGTCACACCATAAGTAATGGCAGAGCCAGCCCTGAAGCCTTGTTCTTTGCTGTCATACCACAGGGCTCTGTGTCCCAAGAAAGAGGTCTTCAAAAGATTTCTTCCTGAAATATGAATGTTTTCAAGGCTGGCCTTAGTATAAGAAAGAGGATGAAAATATCCTGTGAATGGACATATCAGTCTATACATGCTACAGATGTCAAGTGAAGAGCATGCCAGCTCTTTAGTCATGGGAAGGGAAAATGGTGGCTTTAGGACTCCTGAATGATCAAATAGAAAACCCTTTGCTTTTCTATCATGCAGACTTCCATGGTTGTGCAAAATGGTCAAGCCCAGGAGGTTCTAGAAAAATCATGGCCTTCAGGACCAGGCAGATTTATGTTCAAATCCCCATTCTCTTTTACTTAAATAATGAGACCTTTGGATAAGTCATCTCTCTGTGTCACAATTTTCCAATTTACAAAATGTAGCTAACTAGACCTACTTCATTCCTTTAACAAATAATTATTGACTGCCTCTTCTCTGCAAGGTGCTTGGCATGCTTTCTCCATCAGATCTATTAGTCTCTTGGTGCCTGAGGACCCAGCATGGGGCCGGTTGAGTGGTACATGCTCAGCCCACAGGTCCACACAGATTCCCATCTCCCCTTTTCACTCCTCCATTTCTGCCACTAATGCCTCATGCTTATACAGCCGTTTGCAAAACCCCTTCACATTATTTCTCAAGATGCTTTCAGGCTGAAATGCCCACGACACAGACAGGAGAGGGATGCAGTGGGATCAGGAAGCAGAATTCTGTCCTGGTCATGCGAATAACTTGCATTGTGGCCTTGGAGGAATTTCCTTCCTTCCTGGGCTTCATTTTCTGTAAAATTGAGGGAGGGGGGAGCAAATGACCTCTAAGCAAATGACCTCTCCTCTTCAATGTAAGATTCTAATTCTGAAAGAAACAGGTTACGGTTGAGAACACTGAATAAAGTTTGAACCCCAAAGACTTCTTTTTCCAACAGCGGACTGGAAGGCTAGTTCAGGCCTTCTGCAACTTGTTTAGCGGTGGCGGGGCCTCAGTCTCTTATTCCAAATGCCTCTGAACTTTCTGTTCCCAGTTCTGCTCCTTTTACCAGCTTTTTCCCCCCTCTTGCATTTTTTATTTTTATGAAAGGATGTCATTAAGGCTTTTGTCTGCGCTGTTTTTGTTTCAGAACTTTTCTCACAATCCTATTTTTTGTTGAGGAATCCGCTCCTTTGCCCAGCTGTGGGTCCCGGTCCCACAGCTGTGTTGATCTAAGACTCAGCCCCAGACAGCCTGGCGCCAGGGTGGGACGTCATGCGTTCACACAGGGATGCGTGTCCCAGGCAACCTTTCCTCGGGCAGTCACCGGTCGGCGACTGCCGCCCGCACCAATGAGCGTCCGACACCCGAGAAAGGGGCGGGGTCTGCGCCGCCCCGACCCGCGAGCGGCTTGTGAATTGCAGATGCTGAGAACTTGATAACGTTCCTTGAATTGGGGCCCATTAAAGTCTTTCCCCCACCCTCTCTTTTAGTTCTTTCTTTTCTTTTGTCTATTCTCTTTCTTTCCACCTTCGTCCTTTATCGATGTATGTTTGTAATTTTTCGTCGTCTTTTCTTCCTTTTTTAACTATCTCCTCCCAGTGTCAGGAATCATTTTGTAAGCATTTCCAGGAACTGAATCTTCCTTTGCCAAAATTTAAAAAAAAAGTAAAAAGAAAAGGAAGAAAAAAAAGTCAGTGTTCTCTGATTTTTTTTTTTTAAGAGTTGGCAGAACTATTAAGTTATACTGTTTTGCCTTTAAATTTTTAAAAAGTGGTGGGGGGTCTCTGAGCTGTCGATTTCAAAGCCAAAGTAATGATGATGAGAATTGCAGATGTCTTTTTCCTTAAACTGAGCTTCTATCTATCTACCTTTCTATTTTTTTTGCCATTTATGTTGAAAGTGGGGATCAAGGAACCTCAGAATCTTGCCCATGGTCACTAAGGATGTCAGCTGTGGCCAGGATGCAGACCTCCCCCTCATTTGGCTCCCTGTCCAGTCTGCCCCCATAACTCTCATTAGCATTAATTAGCGTGGTCTGCTGTACTGTCAGAATATCCTCAGAAGCTGCTTTTCTTAATGTATTTGTTTGCTCACAAAGTTCCTGCAAGTGTGTGCTGAGGACTTCCCAGCCATACACTTAGAAAATATCCCTTCTTCTTCTCCGCTTAGCAAGACTAGACCTCAAACTACTGCTTGAGATTCATATGATACAAGGAGAGCACACGGCATTGAGGCAAACCTGGCCCAAATCCTTGCAAGGACTACTTACCCTCACTTTGCCTTAGTTTGTCTCCTCTGTAAAACAGGGGGAAAAATAATATCCACCTACCTTTAGGCTAGGAGGATCAAGGGGACAAGGGATGGAAAGTGCTGTAGTAATCAATCAGTTGTTTTCATGTGGTATGATATGATATAGCCCCTGGTGAGTGAGATAGGTGGTGCCAAGTGAGTTTAATGGTTCCTGCTGAGACTGTTCTCAGGAATGTGGGGAGCATCTGAATGAATCCTTATAGGGGTGAGGACTTCAGGGGCCTCCAAGATGGGCTGCTCTACAGTTCAGAAGTGCTTGGTAGCAGCTGCAGCATTCTTTATTGAATCTTAACTATTTGCCAAGTCCTGTTTGCCTTCTCATCCTTTACCTCATTGACTCATTTTACAGACAAGGAGATCAAGGCTCAAATAATGTGCTTGCCCACAGTCACATGGCTGGTGAGTTGCAGATCCAAGATCTGCACCCAGGTACACTTGTCTCAAAGCTTTTTATCCTCTGTGCTTGTGCTTTTCCTTCTGTTCCTTCAAGGGACCTCCTAGGAAGGTCGCTTGGACCTGAAAGGGTTTTATCTACCAGACAGAGAAAAGCAAAGAGGGCATGCGTTAGGCTGGAAGATAGACACTAAAGTATTGGGGACAGGAAGAAACACTATTTTCTAAGCAGAGAGTCTCAGCATTAAAAATTTCTTGGAAATTTGAAACCTCTTTCCCCTCCAAAAAAACCCTTCTTGTCTATGCTTTAAAAGGATGCTTATTCTTAAACAAAATGCAGGATAACTACTCCTGTTTTTAGGAGTCAGCTTTGGAGTAGAGTTTCCTCCCTCTTTCCTTCTTTCAACCCAAAGCCAGCCTAGGTTGGTCCAGCCATACCACCCTCAAGTTAACTAAGCCCTTACTTCAGTAGCAGGTAGGCAGTGACCATGGGATGTCCAGGAGCTGGCTTGGCATCTGGGCATGCATGTGTGTGTGCGGACAACCACAGGGAAATAGGAAGGAAGTTTACTTTCTGAGAACCTATCCTATGCTGGTGCTTTATAAATTCTGTCTTGTATAATCTTCTCTAGAGCCTTTTGGAGGTAGGTATTATGACAAAGATACTGAAGGTCAAAGAGATTTGTCCACAGAGATAGCAGGAAAAATACTCTAACACAAGATACCCAGGCCTGAAACACACAAGGTTGGAGACAGATATTCAAACTGCACACAGTGGCCAGACACATAAGGACTAGTTCCCTCACCCTAGCATTTCTAGGCTAATGAGGACAGACAAGGACAACTTCATTTCTGTTTTTAAGGGAAAAGTTTGGAACATCTAAACTTTGGAGAGCATCAGTAGGTTATGTGGGAGTTTAACTATGACTTAACACATAGCAAAAGGAAAAGAATATATTGCAGAGGTTTTGCTATTTCCAAAGCATTTTCATTTATGGTTTCATTGAACACTTCCAACCACCATATGGGGCATATAGCTCACCTGCTTTGTAGTCACGTCATACTTGTCTCCTTGGTCACAGTGCCTGGCATAAGAGTGGGCAGTTAGTAAAGATGTACTGAATTAAGTTCCATCCCAATAATCACTTTGGGAGATCTCTTAGGGGATTTCAAACTCAAATGCAAGTTGTGCTGGTTGACTCTCTGATTCTGTGACTCCCAGGAATGATGTTCTTTGCCACAGACGGATGCTGAAAGTTGGATCTGGGTTCCCACTAACCGGGTTCAAGAAAGGCTTTAGAAAAACGATGGAGTCCAAGGTAAGAAAAGATGAAGGCAAAAAAAAGGCCTTGAAAAGCAATGTTCACCCTGCCAGGATATTGTCTTGTGTTGGCCTACACCCCAGCAGCAGTTCAAAGTCTGAGATGGTAGGTATTGAGGTTAGGAGGGGAGGGATCCGGCCTGGAGACAGCTGACCCTGCTGGAGAGGAAAAGTCTCCCCCAAGCCCAACTGGGCAGTGAGGCAGAAATTCAGGCGTTCCAGAAAACAGAGGCTACAGGCTCCAGCTCAGAGAGAGCCTCCTGCTGGTTAAAACTGTCTTTATAGCAGCCCAAGCATCAGCAGGCTCATAAAGGATAACTTTTCCCAAGTGCCAACAACAAGCCAGGCATCTTACATATATTCTCTCTCAACCCTCCTGTCGATTGAAGCTCAGAGAGGTGAGGTGACTTGCCCAAGGTCACACAGCTGTTGGGAGGCAGAGGAGGGCTGCCAGAGCCCAGATCTTGTGCTCTGAAGCATGAGTCAGACTACCAACTGGAGGGAGAAAGGAAGCAAATGCTGGAGAATGAAGGCCTGTCTTAAGGAGAAACGGGATGGAAGGAGAAGGAAATTCATATTTGTAATACATTTTGTTCAACAGACCTTTATATTGTCAGACAGTGTGTGTGTGTCTAAGTGGGTTCTTCTGTGAATGTGTGTGTTCTTCCCAGAATGTGTGTTGTTGGCCCTTCTCTGGCTCTGGGACCCCTCTTGAAAGTTGTGTGTCTGTGTTCCTGGTAAAGAGTGTGTATGTCTCTCCCTGAGTGTTGCTTAAATGTGTGGAGTTCTCGTGGCCCCCTGCCTGAGTATATGACCTTCTGTGGGTGTGCAGCGTGTGTCCATCTTCCCCCAATCTCCCGGCCAGGTGCAGAACAGGGCCAAGAGGACAATGGGCTTGCGCGCCCGGGTGGCCTTTCCCTCCACTCCCTCACCCTCTGCGACCCTCCCGCCTGCACCCCACGCCCTCGCTGCCCTCGCTGCCCCCACTCCGGCCCCTTCGACCTGCCCCGGCCCTCCGTGCCCGCACCCCGGCGCCCCACCCCGGCCGGGCTCGACCTCCGGGCCCTCCCCGCCCGCGCCCAGCCTGCGCCCCGCGCCCCGCGCCCGGGCGGCCCCACCCCGGCGGCCCCAGGCGCGCAGCTGCGGGACACACAATCGAGGCGCCCCCGCCCCGCCCCCTGCGCAGCCCCTCGCCCAACAAAAGCCGCTTTCTTTCCCCACAACAGATTAAAGACCAGGAGGGGGTGAAAAATAGCTTCTCCGGCCCTGGCGGGGGAGGGGCGCGGGAAAAGCTGGGGCTTGGGGGACTCTTTGATGGCGAGTGTGTGGGAAACCCGGAGGAATGTGGCTGCTCCGGCCGCCACGGCGGAGCGAGGCGCCGGGAGAAGGGCCCGCCCCCCGGACCCCCGCGGCCCCGGCGCCCCCTGCGCTCCTGATCGCCCAGCGTCTCCCCTTGCGCTCTGGGTGTCCCCCCATCCCATCGCGTCCCTGCTCTTTCTATCTCTCCCTCAGTCCGTTTTCTCAAATTCTAATTTCCCTATCTTCCTACTTTCCCTTCCTCTAATTTTCCTTTTCACGAATCCCCTTTTCATCTCCACCTCCTTCTCTTTCTCTTTTTCTTAATTTCTCTTCTCTTCGTTTCTGGCTCCATGCCTTTCTCTTGATCCAAACAGCCATCCTTTTCCTTCTCTCTTTGCCTATTTGTGTCCGTGTCTCTTATTTCTTGGTGGCTCCTCTGTGCCTCTGGCTAGGGCTCTCCTGGGTTGGCTCATAGGGATGGTGCTGGGTTTAGCACAGCCTCTGCCGCCTTTTCTCCTTACTTTTTGGGGAGGGTTGGGAAGAGGGACCAGGGTAGGTGGGCAGTTCGTTTAAACATCCCTCTCCCTCCACTCGTATAAGTGGAGATGGGAGCTGGCAGGGGAAGTCTGAGGGAGCCCAGAAGATGGCAGAGAGAGACTTGGGGAGGCCTGGCCTGCTGGACCAGGGCGGAGTAGGAATAGAAGCTCTTAGAGACTTCCAGGGGTTCAGAATTATTTTCAGCTTAATTTAATGCAGTCTATGAAAGGAATTCCTGGCCCAGGACCAGGTGGTGGCCTTGGGACCTTGATGGAAATGGGTTGGGTCTCCTGGCCCCCTCCTCTCTAGTTCTTGGGACAGGCTTGGGAGTGGAAGGGGGCTGGTTCAAGACAAAAGGCTTCCAGGTGGCTGGAGGTGCATGGAAGGGAACTCAGCTTGGGACCCTAGAAACCCAGGTTTTGCCCTTTGCTCTGCCACTCTCTAACAACCCTGACAAATCCTCTCTCCTTTTGGGACATCAATTTCCCCACCTGTGAAATGAAATATTTGTTTAGATCAGCTGTCCTCTTTTATTACACCCACGACCCCAAGATCCTATTTATTCCAAATGCATTGCTTATATTAATTAATCTGCTTTCTCATTTTATATTTATGAAAGGCAAGCATTCAGAGTTTCTGATTAGCATGGTTCATTACTATGCAGAGCTGTTCTAATTCCAGCCAAGGCACCCCAGGGAGACCCCCAAAGCCCTTGGTGCGTTAGTAGTCTGTGCAGCAAAATCCTGTGGAAGACTACGGGCTTTGGAGGCAGACAGCTTGGGTTTGAATCCTGAATCTGCGAGTGCCCAGCTGTGTGACCTTGGGGAGGTCACACCCTCCCTCTGTTTCCTTATCTGTAAAAAGGAGAGATTCATAATATCAACCCCACAGGATGGTGCTGAGCATAATGTCAGATAACAGATATAAAAAGGTAAGAAATTAGGTGCTCAATAAATAGCAACTGTGGGGATACTGATGCTTTTTACCAACGCTGCCCAGGAGAACCAGAATTCAGCCCCAAATGTGAGCCACATAGATAATGTAAAATTCTCTAGCAGCCACATTGTAAAAAAGTAAAAACAGGTGAAATCAATTTCAATAATGTATTTTACCTAACCCGATGTACCCAAAATGTTATTTGAACATGTAATTAGTGCCCCAGAAACTATTAATTTTATATTATTTTTCATACTAAGTCATCAAAATCTGGTGTATATTTTATAATTCAGCACACCTCAGTTCAGATTAGCCATATTTCAGGTGCTGAACAGCCACGTATGGCTGGTGGTTACCCATCAAATAGTGCTGGTCTAGTTGGTTAGAAAGTCAAGATAGATCTCGAAGAGGGAAGGTCTCCTGAGCTGAGCTTTGAAGGCCAAGTGGAATTTTAACAGAGAAGGCAGGAGGGAGACGGCAGAGAATGGTGTGAGCAAAGGTGCTGATCAGCTTGGTTGGACAGAAGCTTGAGGGTTGGGTGAATGCTGGCCAAGACTGGATAGTTTGATGGAGGTGGGGTGTGTGGAGAGCCTTGAATGCCAGGCTAAGGGCATAGAATGTGGGCTTTAATACTTCAGAGTGACTGTCTCCTGGAGATCCACTTTCTTTTCAGGGAAGGAAGCAGCAGTACTGTGGGTTCGGTAACTGCAGCTGAGTCTATTAAGATCTCTATTAATACTAGCTACCATTTATTGAAGATTCATTATGTCCACGCACAATGCTAAGCACTTCACGTTACTTATCTCATTTAATTCTCTCAACAAATCCTCACACATTGCTGATGGGAATGTAAAACTTTGAAAAACAGTTTGGCAGTTTCTTAAAAAGTTAAACATAAGTTGACCATATGACTCAGCAATTCTTCTAGGTATTTACCCAAGAGAAACACAAACATATGTCTACCCAAAAACTTGTACTGGGGATATTCATAGCAGTATTGTTCACTATAGCCAAAAACTGGAAACAACCCAGATGTCCATCAACTGATGTGGTATAGTCATATGATGGAATATTATTCAGCAATAAAAAAGAATGAACTACTGATATATGCAGCCCATGGGTGGACCTCAGAAATATCAGATTAAGTGAAAGAAGCAAGACACAAAGGACTAAATATTGTATAATTCCATCTGTGTGAAATTTCCAGAAAAGGTACATTTATAGAGATAGAAAGTGGTTGCCTAAAGCTGAGAGGAAGAAGGAGAGAGACTGCTAATGGGTAGAGGGCTTTTTTGGGGGGAGGGTGATGCAAATATTCTAAAATTGATGTGGTAGTGATTGTACAATTCTTTAAATATGCTAAAAATCATGTAATTATACACTTAAAGCAGGTGACTTTTATGGTATGCAAATTACAACTCAATAAAACTCTTTTAAAAAAGAAAAAGCATCCCAACAATATTTGAGATAGATACTCTGACTACCCCATTTTACAGATGTGGAAACCTCAGAAAGGTGAAGCCCACTCAGCCAGGAAGGGGAAGAGTCAGGTTTGAAACCTACAAAGCTGTGCCCTTGACTGCTTGGCTTTCCCACTTCCTGAAGTTTGCTTGGGCAGTGCCCTCCATCTTTCTGGGGCATTTAACTTCTAAGTTTGATGCCAGTCATGTTTTCAAGATGCAGCAGTTACTCTTTAGATGACGAGGGTCATGGGGAGGCGGCAGAAGGCCTGGGGTAGATTTGGGACACTGGGAGAGCCTCCTTCGTGAGAAAGCTCGGGCAGCAGCTGGGCCAGGGTCATCCACAGCAACCCCTATGCTCTGACACCCCCTCCCCAACTCTGTCTCCTTCCCAGAGGAGAGAGGAACTTGGCTTCAAAGCTGAGGCCAGAATGTGAACCAGAGACCTGACCTGACCCCCATTTTGGAATCTACTGGATCTGGGGCCATGACAGGGGTGGGACTGTCCCCAAACCAAACTAACAAACCAAAGTCCAACTGCCTCGCTCAGCCCTGTTATTTTATGATCACACCATATAATCTAACACCATAGGAGAGACTTGTATTGAAAGTCATTGGATCTGGAATCTTGAAGTCCTGGTTCAAACTTCTGTCTTCTCAATCTCCAAACTCAGTGTTCTTGAGTAACTCATTTACATTCTCCAGGCCTCAGTTTCCTTATCTATGAAATGGAGATGATGATACTTCCTTCAGAGGGTAGTTGTAAGGATTTGGGGGACCAGAGGTTAAATTCACTTCATTTTAGACCACCCACATTACATGTCTTAAGTTGTTATGGTTTTAATAATTCCCCCACTCAAAAGAAACAAGGGTAAAAGAGAATAGTAAAAATAATAATAAGAGCCAGTGTTTATGGACACTGATTTTGTGCTATTTCAAGTGCTTTGTGTGCATTAACTCATTAATCTTCATAGCAACTCATGAAGTTGGTATCATTATTACCCCCAGTTTACAGATGTGGAAGCTGAGGCTCAGAGAGGTTAAGTACGTTGGCTCAAGGTCACCAGTGTGGAAGGGCCAAGCTGACTGACTCTAAAGCCTTAGATTTTTGCCATTCAGAATGGAATAGAATAGAATTTAAGGAGACACCAGTCTAATTTATTGAAGTCTTGCTGCACGAAGGTAAGGAAAAGCAGCAGTTAAGATGATAGGTCCAAAGTAATTGGCCAAATTTATTAACATTTATTAACATTTTACCATTTCTAAACCTTCCAGCTACAAGGTCACACATACCATCCTCCTGAAGTACAGAAGAGTCACCATGACAACTGCATTCATGTTTTTACCTTTAATGTAAACTATTGTATTTTTTTTAAACTATTGTATTTTAAAAATATTTTTAAATGGATAAAAGGATTCCAATCTCATGTTTCAAATAGGTAACACTTTTCACCTGGTTCAAAATTCAAAAAGCATGAGAAGGCATAGGATTCAGACCCTCCCTCTCACCCCTACCCCTGCCATCCTCTAGCCCGCCAGTCTCCTCATAGCCAGCCAATATTGCTAGTGTTTTCAGGGGGGAGGGAAGAACCGATACCTTTTGAAATTAGGAAGGGTGTGCTTGATTTGCTCTGAAGCCACAAGGCAAAAAGCCTACCTCAGTCTGGTTGATTTCTTCAGGTCGGCCTCTGCCTGATTTCCTGTACCCTTTGATGCACCACTGCTTCCTGCAGGTGATGGTTGGTCCCTTAGGGAAATGGTTGGTCCCTTCTCCCTCTGAACTTTCCCCCGAGGCACCCCCTCCAGTACTTGCCATGTTCCTGACCACGTTCCCTCCCACCTTCAGGCCCAGCTGCTTCCTCATCCCTCAGAGCCCGCAGAGCCTGCAAATGCCAGAGAATATCTTGTCATCTCACCATGGCTAATGGGGCGGAGGTGAATCCAGGGGTCACACCTGGGTAGCCTCAGGCCAAATCTAGCCCATGAGATTTTTTTTTTTTTGGGCCTGCCCAGTGATTTTGTAATTAGAAAACTTCACTTGTAAATCTGATTTTCTCCAGCTTCTTTTGAAATATTGGCAGACTCAGCCATGGAACCTCTCTTCATGTTGATGAAATCAGCCAGAGCTGATTAGCAGATGCCCCCTTTATAAGGAATACGTACTCTCTGGATTGTCATGGTCCCCACCACTCTCTGTTGGTTAATGTGATGGGCAGATTAATGGCCCCTTCTAAGGTACCCACATCCTAATCCCTGGAACATGAATATGCTATATGAATACGTTATATTACTTGGCAAGTGGGAATCAAGGTTGCAGATGGAGTTAAGTTTGCTAATCAGCTGATCTTAAAATAGGGAGATAGTCCTGGAATTTTTTGTTGGGTCCAATATAATCACAAGGGTCCTTAAAAGTGGAAGAGGGAGGCAGAAGAAGAGAGTCAGAGATGTGACAATGGAAACAGGGTCAGAGACGTGCCATGGTGCTTACTTTGAAAATGGAGGAAGGAGCCACGAACCAAGGATGTTGGCAGCCTCTTGAAGCCAGTAAAAGCCAAAAAAAAAAAAAAAAAAAAGATTCTCCTCCAGAGCCTCCAGAAAAAAATACAGCCCTGCAGACACCTTGATTTTATCCCATTGAGATCCTTGTCAGACTTCTAATGTACAAAACTGTAAGATAATAAATTTGTGTTGTTTTAAGCCACTAAGTTTGCAGTAATTTGTTATAGCAGTAACAGAAAACTGATACAGTTTATATGGGGGTCTCTCCAGCCTCTGGACATGGGGTAGTGGGGCACAGTTGGTGAGAGGTATCGTGAGTAAGACACTTAGCTTAAGATGCTCAAGGAACAGCACCTACTGTCATAAGGAATAGGTTTGGAAGGTGGGACCAGGCAGAGGGGAAACATGGGTGATTCTTGATTTGGCTTTTCCTCCGTCTGCTCTCATAACACTCCTCTGCCTGGTTTCCTCCCCAGAGCCCAGAGCTCACTGAGAGGGCAGGGCTGAGCAGCTAGGCCTTGGAGGATATACGAGTAACCCCTCAGAGAGTTGGCGGGTGTCGGCAGCCGGTGGAGGGATCTGATCCCTGATGGAGGACAGGATTAGAGGGTCAACATGGAAAGGGAAGGAGCAGGCCCTTGGCTGGGTAGAGGGGCCATCAAGGCTGCAGGTGGGAGGAGCAGAAGCAGGTCCTGAAGTCAGGTGCAAAGCGGGGCAGGGCACAGAGATGGTCCAGGCTAGAGGCCTGCTTGAGGTGGTGCTGGCTGGTGTGGGCATGACTGATGGTTAGGAGTCCTGGGGAATGGGTAGTAGGCTGACTTGTAGATGGGGAGCTAAATTATCCTGAGCAATTACTGATGACTGATAGTGGCTTACTGTGTCAGACTTGCCAAAGATATTCATGTTTAACAGTGCCTATCACTTCAATATAAAAAGATGAAGTTGCATTTAAGATAGCAGTGTCTAGAAAGGAAAACTTCATGGTCAGGGAGATGTAGTTTGCATGTGGATGGCCACGTGCCTTACCTGCTCTCAGGGCCCTACACCCCCAGAAGGTCTCATCTTCTAGTCCTCATACCCTTAAATGTCGTTAGGCTTTCATTACAATTCTTCCACTTATTTTCTGTGTATTCTGGGCAGGTTTGTTTGTTTACTTTTAAAAATTTTATTTTAGCAAATACTCATATAATGATTAATATGTTCCAGGTGCTGTTGTGAGTGCTTTATAAATATTGATTTATTTAGTCAGCATAACAACAATTGACAGAAGTGATATTATCTCTATTTTATAGATGAGGAAAACTGAGACACAGAGAGGTTAGGTAATTTGCCCAGGACCACACAACTTGTAAGTGGCTGTACCTCTGAGCCTTGGCTTTCTTGGCTATTAAATTGGGAGGTACTACAGAAGAGTGCCCTCCAAATAGCAGAGTTTCTCATCTCTGGAACGATTGACATTTGGGGCCAGATAATTCTTTGTTGTGGGAGCTGCCTTTCACATCGTAGGATGTCAAGCTGTATCCCTGGACTTTACCCAGGAAATGCCAGTAGCAACCTCCCCTCTTGACAAAAATGTTTCCAGGCCTTGCCAAATGTCCCCTGGGGGCACAGTCAACCCTGGTTGAGAACTATTGCTCTAATAGGATCTGGGGAGGATTAAATAAGGGAGTACATGTAAGACACCTCCATACATTCCTTTCCCTGTCCTTCTACACATGTGCTGGGTGAATTCTGCCTCCTCAGAACCTTTTCTCTTTCTATTCCTTTACAGATCTTGAAGATGTGCTCACCTAAATGTAGATTGGGTCCTGGAGCACCTCTTGCAAACCCAAAGCTGGCTCCAGGAGTCAGACCTGCATTCTGGGTCCATCACTTCCACTGACACTGTGTGTGGCCTTGGTTGAACCCCTTCCCTCCATAAGCCTCAGTTTACCCACATGTACGATGAGGGGGTTGACCTAAAAGCTTTCTAAAAGATCGTTTAGCTGCAGAAAGCTGACTGGATGATTCATACCGAATACAAATTCCCCTCACAAAGTCCAAATTCTTTCAGAGACTTAGTCATTCCAGGGTTTGAACTTTCTCGCAAAAGCCATTTGAAAAATTCTTCCAGCTTGAAAAAAAAAAGCTATTAAAAGAAAGTAAAAGTTTCAAAACCGAATCCTAGGCAAACACCCCTGAAAACAATATACACACACACACGCACCCACATGCACGCACACACACACAGAGCACCCAAGGTAACTCTGAGAACAGGATATGAAACCTCACAGGCTGGCGCTAAGAAATGATTCACAGGCCTTTCGAGATGCTTCTATTTCAAGGCATGATCCACCCCCTGGATCTAGTGGCTCCAAAAACAAAATAAACCTTAAAGAAGCTGCCATTTCTTATCTCAACATAGAGTTAGCCCAGCCAGCATCCTCAGATCTCAAGAGCCCCAGTCAGAAGACAAATTTCAGTCCTGTGAATTCCCTTTCTGTTCTATTTCAAGTCTCAAGCTGCAGGCTTGTTTAAAGTCTTTTGCATCCACCTTTGGTTGGCTGACCCCGAGTTTAGAGCAACACAGCTTAATGGGTTTACAGCACAGCCTGGGAGATCATAAGTTTAGTTCAGCAAGGTCTCTGTACAGCTCTGTCCGACTGCATTCGGGGCCGATCATTCCAGTAGCTGTCTCCAGCTAAACAGTCCCACCTGGCTTATGTATTGTGCTGTCAATATCATACTTGCCCTAGGCCAGGAATCATGAGTTATAGCATACCATTCAACATGTCATGTTCCTATGTAAAACAGAAATACAAAAGTAATTTATTCGTTCAATGAAATGCTTATTGAGTGCTTACTATATACGAAGCACCCAGCTAGGCATCAGGGATGTACTGGTGCTAAGATACAGCCCCTGCCTTCATGGAGCTTGATGAACAGGAAAATTTGACAAGCTAAATAGAGTGGAAATATATGGAACTATTCCCTATAGGAAATGGCCTGCATAAACAGTAATACCAACGTTGGAGCAAAATTTAAAGAAATACAAATGCTTGTGATACAGTTAAGTACATTCTCATCTGTGCTTACCTTTAATTTTTGGTTTTAAATTTAGAAAACTTCTACTTTTTATGATGCTTCAGTTGCTCCCTAGAATCCTGCAGAAAAGGTCACTGTCTGGCCCCAACCTACTTTTCTTCCCAACAAATTTCCTCACCTCAACCATACGTCCACACCACCATTGCTACATGGAGTCTTCCCTCCTCTCTTTCTTCTCTGTCCAGGGTCTGATTCAAAAGGCCACTTCCCCCGGGAAGCACTTGCAGACCTATCTGGCCATGTCTTCACTATTCCTAAACACTCAGATCTATGCTCTTTACTGGGCTTTTAGCCTGTCCTGCCTTGTCACCTCTTCTGTATTTCTGTCCTGAACTTTCACCTCACTTGTGAATTAGGGGAAAGAGGACAAGAACTGATATTGACTAAATGCTTTCTTGGTGCTAGGCTGGCCCCTTCCTGTGCATTATGTATAATGCCTGGCACATAGAAAATGTTCAATAAATATTTGCTGACTGAATGCTTGGGTGGTTTCACTTAAACCTAATAATAACTCTTTGAGGCAAATGTTATTAGTATTCCCATTTTAGAAATGAGGAAATTGAGGCACAGATGGGTTAAAGCCTGCCTTTAAGGTCTTTCTGCCTCCAAAGCTAAAGTTCAGGCTTACTCTCCTACTCTGTGTTTTTGGTTTTTTTTTTTTTTCAAATATATTTTTTCCCCTAAGGTATCTTATACATAGTAAGTGCTTAATAAATAGCCACTGACTGACAGAACACACACCACACTCCCTGCTTTACCCCATCCCGGACACTACTACTTGCTCTGTTTTGTGGGTCCATATGTTTTGTTTCTACACTTAGTTAAAAAAACATCCTGCAGTTACCTGTGCCTGTCTGCTTCTGCCCCTAGACTGTGGCAGCATTAATGCAATTCACCTGCTGTGGTCCTGGCTGGCACGTTGTTCATGCTCAATGAAGATTTGCTGAAGTGTGTATGTAGGTGGTGATTTATGCTCCTTAAATTTCTAACCCCCGTACCTGTGAATGTGACCTTATTTGGAAATAGAGTATTTACAGATGTAATTAAAGTAAGGATGTCAAAATGAGCTCATCCTGATTCAGGGTGGGCCTTAAATCCAAGGACTGATGTCCTCATAAGAGGAAGAAAAGCAAGACTTGAGACACAGAGAGAAGAAGGCCAAGTGAAGACAGAGGCAGAGGCTGGAGTCATGAAGCCCTAAACCAAGGAGCACCAAGGACTGCCATCAGTACCACAAGCTAGAAGATGGGCGTGGGACAGATTCTCCCACTGAGCCTCCAGAGGGAACACCTTGATTTTGGACCACTAGTCTCCAGAACTGGGAGAGAATATATTTCTGCTGTTTTAAGCCACCAAGTTTGTTACAACAGCCCTAGGAGAATAACAGCGGTTGAGCAAGAAGATAACCTGGCTGAGAAATTCAGGACTCGAGAGAAACAGCTTCGACTCTGGGGGCTCTTAGACCCAGCTTTGGTACTTACCTGTTCTGTTGTCTCGATGAATGGACTTTACTCCTCTGTGCCTCAGTTTCCCGCTTTGTAGAATGGGAACATAGTAATAGCTAACATCTACTGAGTGCCAGGAAGTGTGCTAAGCCCTTTCCATGCATCCTAAGCCTCGGCCTGAATAGTAGGCCAGGAATAACCATTAATAAAAGAAACTGGGTTTGAAATTTACAATCTTACCTTGCCACGGATGAAGAAATCTCCACCTGGGATTGTTTGGCCTTGAATCCGACAGTGTGATCGTTCATAAAAAGAACACAGGCAGAGTCAGACAGAAACAGGTTCAGATCCTGGCTCCGCTGTTTACCAGCTAGGTAATCTTGTGCCGTCTGTTTTGCCCTCTGAGCCTCAGTTTCATCATCTGTAAAATGGGGGTGGTACAGTTCCTACTTCATAATGTGGATGTGATGATTGAATTAAACGACAGAAGAAGGGAATGCACACAATTATAAGCTGTTCTGTGAAGGGTAGTGCCGTGCTGGCGGCACAGAGTAGGTGGTTAAGGAAAGGAAGTGGCTGCTGTGCTGAAGATGATGGTTCAGGAGGGGACAGTCCAGAACAGCAAGCCAGTGAGAAGAGGACTCCAACAGCTGGCGGCTGCTTTTCCCAGAGGAGAACTGAGGGACAGCGAGGGCCTCTCAGGCAGCTGCTTCCTGGGGTTGTGATGTCACCGGCCCATCCAGGAGGCCATGGTACCAGCGCCTGTTGCTGCCTCCCAGCTGGCCGGCTCCACTTCCTCCGCCCCGGGCCTGCCCTCGCCTTCTTTCTCATGACCCTCGGGAGGCAGCTGGACTGCAGCTCAAGGAACAACTCTCATCAGCAAGTTGGGAGAGCACAGGTCCCTCCCCACTCCCCAGGGCTCCTGTACCTTGGGAGGGACCCTAAAGAATGACTCTTGTCCAGTGGTTTTCAAACTAGGTTCCTCCAAGCCCTGGGATTCTGCAGGGGTTCCCCAGCAACCAGTGAGGGTGGGGAAGGGGGAGGTGGTGCAAGCAAGGGGGACACTAAGCAGGCCAGGCTCTCAGGCCACCCCCTCCACTCCTCAGAACAGCCCCACTGCTATCTTGTTTACACATTGGGTCTTCATATAGAATTTAAGTTCGGAAAAAAAGATGCTGCGACAAAAGAAAGTTTGAAAAGTTTTGATCTTTTGTGGTATGCGAGTTATATATCAGTTAAAAAAAAAAAAAACCCTCTGATCTATTCTACCGCTTTCATTTTCTAGGTGAGAGGCTGAGGCCAAGTGCGGAGAAGCAGCTCACGCATGATCACCCAACGCATCAGCGATAGAACTGGGAACCGGGCCTCCTGCTACGAGCCAGATGCTGTTTCCACACCATGTGGTACCAGGAGTTGGGTGGAGGGCAGACCATCACCACCTCATCCTGTCACTCTCTGGGATGCAGATCAGATGCAAAGTGGAGCCAACTCAGTGACTAAGACAGGCAGGCTTGAGGCTAAGAGATCCAATCGGCCTGCCTCCCTGAGCCTCCATCACCTTCCTCTGTAAAAAGGAGATACTGGTGCCTCAAGTCGGGTAAAGTGAAGATCAAATGTATTCATTGTTCTTTGAACAAATATTTTTTAAGCACCTACTATGTGCCAGCCATTGTACTTGGCTTTAGGAATAGAGGAGGGACCAGGATGTCAGGCTCTGGTTCTCGTGGAAACCTACATTTTCATGGGAGAGGCCAATCATGAGCAAGTAAACAAACAAGTCAGTGGGAATGTGTCAGAGAATGGTAAGTTCTATGATGAAAATAAAAACAAGGTAGAGACAGAGCGCATTTCTGATAGATTAGGCGGTTGGAGAGGACCCTCTAAAGAGGTGATACTGAGACCTCAAAGGGGTGAGGAATTCATGCTAAGCGAGGGGGCTGGGTCAGAGGGTCTTGGGCCGAAGAGCAACAGGTGAAGGATAAAACTGACTGGTACAAATACCCATCAGTATCAAAATTGCATTATTATTATAAATATGCTCATGTGCTGTGAATGTGTCACAAGCATTTCCGGACTTGCATTTGATGATGGTAATGACTGTTAATATTTTTTGCATGCTCACAATGTGCTATGTCCTCCTCTAAGCATTTAAATGTGTTGCTTCATTTAATCCTCATAGCAACCCTGTCAGGGAGGCACTATTATTTCCACCCTTGTACCCATAAGGAAACGGAGGCTCAGAGAGAGAAACTGACTTGTCTGAAGTCACACAGCCAGAAAGTGGTAGAGCTGGAACTTGAATCCAGTTGATCTAGGGTCTGTGGTTTTAACCATTGGTCCAACTTTGCCTAATCCACTGTCTGCCCACAGTAGGCGCTCAACAAAATGGATGTCTGTTTGTGTTTTGAGGAGAAGGAACTCTGACCAGACCCTTGGCACGAATGCCTTTGAGAGGCCCATGTCTTGTGCTTACCTTTTCCTGCCTTGCTCCCACCACCAACCTCTCAAAATAAATCCTGATGTCCCAAAGAGGGGGAGGTGGGGGGGAAAATGACTGTCTAAAATGTGCTGGCAGGAGACACAGCAGTGTCTGCAAACTTTTGTGTGGATTGTGAAACCTAGACAAGTTCTGAGACTGTGACTCACAAATTTTACGTCAAGAAGGAAATTACAAAGAAGTAATAACTAGGAGCATCATTTCACGGAGCGTCCTTCCTGGGCTGTGTCACCCTGGGCCCTTGATCCTACATTTTAGTCACAGTACGCATCTGGAATACAGATGGGAGGCTCGCATCCCCTCTCCCAAGCTCGAGGCGTCCTCCTCCCAGGTCCTCTCTCTCTGAAGAGTTGGGTTTGGCTCTTCCCAAGCTGCCCCTTATCCTCCTGTAGTTTCCTGAGGATGGTTCCTGCTGGGAAGCCTGGGTTCAAGTCCCGGCTCAGCCACTTAGCAGATGAGTGTTTTTGGCAAGTTTCTGGACCTCAATTTCCTCATTCAAGGACTAACCAGGGCTACGGTTAGTCCAGATGCTCATCTCCTAGGGCTCCAAGAGGGCAGTGTTCTCATCTGTTGTGTTTATGGCTTAGAACAATACCCTTAATAAACATTTGCTGAATGAATGAATGAATGAATGAATGAAAGTTCTAGCTCAGTGCCTAGACACATAGCCTGTGCTAAGTATCTGGTCACTGTTATTAGTATTCCTACTGATTCCTGAACGAAAACCTCCTGACCAGCTAACCTCAGGATTCCTGCTGCTCAGCCTCTCTCTCTCTCTCAGGATCAATGAATAGGCTGATGTAGGGTATATCAGTTGTTCCTGGAAGGGTTTCCTAGTGTGAGTCAGGGTCCCGGAGCCTGGACACCTGGGCTGGTAGAAGGGGGTTGGACAGATAAGACCTTGATCTTGCAAACTTCAGAAGGAGGATTGAGGCATTAAGGCCTCAACTAAGGCTGCTATCTGTGGGGCTCAGCCGGGCAGGCAGCTCTGCAGGGACTCCTCCCAACTGGGGCCTCACTCCACACCTCTGAAGACTTCCCTGAGACTGGTCTATCTTTTGGGATACAGGGACCTTCTTTCTGCAGCTGGAGTGAGGGACAGGTAGAGTGAGAACTTGGATAAAAATGGGGAGACTGGCTCCTTGCATCAGTCAAATTTCCAGCCGGAAACAGGCCACCCCCTGGAAGAGGCAGCTGGAGAGAGAGTTTAATGAAGGGCCTTAATCTCTGCAGGGGTTGGAGGGTTAAAGGATGGAGGGGCACCCAGGGACTGGCAACAGCCCAGAAGAGGGGAGGGGAGGGAGTAGGGAAACTAGCTGCAGGAAAGGAGCTGTGGCCTCAGGTAGACAAATCAACACAGTCAACCCAGCCCAGCAGGGAAAAGGGAACCAGGGTGATAAATACCTGACTCCTCTCTCTTCCTTTAGACACCAGTCTTTCTACAGAGCTGCCATTGATCAATTCCAAGTGGAAGCCAGAGAGCAGAGAAGCCCAGGTACTTCCCCAGGTAGAGAAAGGTGAGTCAATCTGGAGGGGCAAAAAGCATACACAGCCTGCTTTGCTTTGGTTTTTAGCACATCTATGCATGAGTGGCTTTACGTACATTATTATACTATTGTTACGTATTACATATATTCTGACAGTCACTCTGGGAGGTGAGGAAACCACGACTCAGAGAGATAAAATGACTTGTCCAGGTCTTCTGACCGCAAAACCATTTTCTTCCTTCCTTCCTTCCTTCCTTCCTTCCTTCCTTCCTTCCTTCCTTCTTTCCTTTTTTTCTTAAAGAAAAAGCTATTTTAATGAAGTCTTTAGAGTTAGATGGGCGATAGGGATATATTTAAATATCTTAAAAGCCAAAGAGATACAAAGCACAGCCACAGTGTGGACCAATGTCCCCAGAGCTGGGAAACCAGGTGTGTCTGAATAGGGCAGCCCTAAGTAGGCTGTGGAGGTGGGAGTCCCAGCACTGAAGCTCCGGGAAGCCCATTGCTTTCCAGTGGGCAGGGTCAACATTATCAATAATTATCAGTTTATTATAAAAGGATATAATTCAGGAACAGCCAGATAGAAGACAAGGGTAGGGCAAAGTATGTGGGAAGGGGTGCGGAGCTTCCAAGCCATCTCCGAGTGCCACTCCCCGCAAATCTCCAGGTGTTGACTAACCCGGAAACTCCCCATGTTCCTTCCGTGTGGCATGATTCTGACCGAGCTCACACTGACTTTCTGGCTGTGTTCTACTTTCCAGGGGAAAATCTCTCTTGACCAAATAATGGTCCCACTCACATGGGAGGAAATTCAGAGGACAGGGTAGATGGGGGAAGATGTTTTATACCACGGAGCTTCTTTGGAGCTTACCAAACCATTCCAGGGGCCACCCCTGAGGAGGAGTCTCATTCATCCTGTGATTCAATAGCTGTGAAATTGACAAGGTGAGGGGAGAAGGGGCTGGGCTTGAGAGGGGCATGGCCCTTGGAAATCAATGAGTAATAAGGTAATTAGCACCTGGCAATTCCTCCACCTAGAGAAATACACGTATGTACAAAGAGGCATATACAAAGATGATCATGGCAGCTTTTTCTGTAACAGTGACAAACTGAAAACCTCTAAATGTCCATTGTTCTGTGTTTTGATTGTACCTGGGGTTAATTTATAGAGGTGACTGAGTGACAACAGCGTGAGACCAATGCCATTGAAAGAAATACTGTGACTTACAATTCCAAAGAAGAGGGGACACACCACACTACACAAGGCCACATGGGGAAACACCGGGTGTGGTCAGGAGGCCGCAGAAGTGAGAGGAGAATGTGTCCCAGAACCTTTATCATGGTTTCCTTGGGAAAGAATGGGCGAGGTAGGGTCGTCAAGTTTGAACAAGCTTACGATTACTAGTTTGAATAATGTCGGCAGGCTCTGAGCTATAGGGGGTGGCTCCTGGGTGTCCAGTACCTGGCCCTGGGGGGATTTAGGGCAGGGGAAATACTGACTTGGTGTGTGACAGTTAGACTGAGGAGGTGGTTGGGGATATGGGTTTTGAATTGGTTGGTCTGTATATGAAAGGTGTGTTCTCAGGCAAGTTGTTGACTATCTCTAGGAATTGGCTAGCCCTGGGAGAAGTCCTCCCAGGGTTGCAAGGCCCTAGGATGTGAAAGCATCTCAAATACAGAAAATTTAAAATATGATAAATACATTTAGGGAATGACTAAAAAAATGACAGTACATTTATATTTTAGAATTTTATATGGTAGTTAAAAATAGTAAGTTAGCTCTCCATGTTCTGACATAAATGACCTGGAAGACATTGTTAAGAAAACAATTTGTGGAAAAATTCTTACCCATATGATTCCATTTATAAGTGAAAAAAAATCAAAATAAATCTTAAACTTCTGTACATCTATATGTATATGTGCAATGTGCCAAAAAATGTATGTATGGACAGCAAACTAGTGTCCCTGAGAAGGAAGTCTTTTTCTATATCTGTATGTTTGAAAATTTTATAAGAAGTGCATGTTCATGTATTTCCTGTGTAATTAAATAGAAAATAATTCATTTAAAAAACAACCCAGGGTTGGGGGAAATTGGGTGAAAGTGGTCAAAAGGTACAAACTTCCAGTTATAAGAGAAGTAAGTTTTGGGGATGTCATCTATAGCATGGTGACTAAAGTTAACAGTAATGTGTTGTATATTTGAAAGCTGCTAAGAGAGGAAGTAGCTCTTAAAATTTCTCCACACAAGAAAAAATAAATTTGTGACTATGTGAGGTGGTGGATATTAACCAAACTTATTGTGGCAATCATTTTACAATATATACATACATCAAATCATTATGTGGTATACCTTAAACTAATACAAATGTTATATGTCAGTTACATCTCAATAAAATTGGAAATGAAAATGCAAACAACTCTTCTTCCCCCAGATAATGTCAAACCTGTGTGATGAACACAGTGATGGGGAAGCATGGGGACTGGTTGGTGTGGAAATAGAGAGATGCGGTTCCTCACTTTGACAAGGCAATCAGGGAGGGCTTCCTGAAGGAGGTGAATTCTGAGTTGTGTTTTGAAGAATGGCTGAAAATTAGCCCGGTGAAGAAGTAGTATTCTAGAGAAAGGCAACAGTATGTTTGAAGGAGTGGAGAAACATCTGTATTTAGGAGCATAAGATTTGAAAGGGAGAAAGCTGAGGGATGAGGCTGGAGAAGTGGTTGGGAACAGATCTTAAGGGGCCTTATAAACCCAGCTGAGAGGTTTTAATTTCACCTAGATGGGACATGAGGAGGCTTGGAAGAGCTTTCAGCTTTGACTTGAGGGGGCCAGGGTCGTGAGGCCAAGAAGAGGCAAGGCAGTGAATGGATGGGCTAGAGTGAGGATAAGGATCTGGGGCCATGCCTGTCCCCGTCACCACACTCCAGGCACACGGCTCTCTTCCTGAGTGCTAATTCAGTGACCTTCCACATTTAAGGAGCACTGGATCACCTGGAGGACTTGTTAAAAACCTTGCTTACCAGGTTCCACCCTTAGAGGTTTTCAGTAGGTCTGGGGTGGGTCTTGAGAACTTACATTTCTAACTGGTTCCCAGGTGATGCTGCTGGTTGGGGGCCCACGTGGAGAACCTGTGCTCTAACAAAGCTTTCCTTTCCCACCTCAATGCCTCTGCACTTGCTGTTCCCTCTCTTTCCCAAATCTTTGTCACCTCCTCAGAGAAGCCTTCCTTGACCACTCAAGTCACTATCTTCTCAGCCTGTTTTATTTTGTTTAGAGCGCTGGTCACCATTAGAAATGATCTTGCTCCTGTATTTGTCAATTTATTGATTTTTTGCCTGTCTGCCTCCATTAAAATGTAGACTCCAAGAAGTCAGGGATCACTCTTTGGGGGCCCAAGACAGTGCTTGGCATGCACCAGATGCTCAGGAATTATTTATTAAATTTAAAGCAACTAGAGTGGCTTCCTGCAACCTGCGGGAGTTGGCCAGGCCTGGGGTTTTCTGGTGGAGGCACTGGTGATGGGCAGCAGAGGAGAAGGCTCTTTGGATATTGAACTGAGCTGTTGACACAGGTTAGAAAAACTCATCCTCTTTTGGGGGGAGGGACAGGGTGGGGAGAGAAAGTGTTTAAAATAGGTGACCTTTTCAAGCAGATGTGGGAGGAAGGAAGGGCCCTGACATCACAGCTGAGAGGCCCAGAGCTCTGTTGTGGTCCAGGGGCCAGGGCCACCAGAGCAGGCCCTGGGCTTGAGTCACTCCCACCTGTAAGTCAGGCTACCAGTCCAAGCCTGGGGGTGGGGGTGTGGTCCTGGGGCAAGGGAGGGTGTCGGTGGGCAGGTGGGGAGACGGGGCAGCTGCTGCCCAACCTGCATCTCCCTTCTTCCCTCAGTCCTCCTCCAGCTGGTGGCCTGCCCACTGCATTATGGGGGCCCAGGCCAGGAACAGGTCCTCAGTTTCCTTTTCTGGGAAGTGGGAGGAGGGGGAAGGATCAAGTCCAGGCTCCTCTGCTTGTCACAGGTGACCTCATCCCAGCTATTCACCTCCACCCATTGCACTCACACCCACCTTAAGTTCTAGAACCAGTCCTGCCTTAGGCCTCCATTCAAACTCTATTCTCCCCACCCTCACCTCTGGACCTCCTCTCCAGAGGCAGTGCTCTCCACCCCCAGGTGCTGGGTGCAGGCGAAGGAAGAGCATGGGCTTTGGAGCCTGACAGAGCTGGTCCCAGATCCAGTTCTCCCCCTGACACTGTGGTGAATCTTTTCTGACCTCAGTTTTCCTTTCTATAGAGTGGGTATATTTACCTTCTCGATTGTGTTGAAGGTAAAAAAGACTCCATTATGAAATTGGTTTCCTTTGCCTTTTTTTCTCCCCAATTTTTTTATTGCAGTAAAATACACAAACAGAAAATTTGCCATCTTAATCATTTGTAAGTCAATGCAGTGGCATTGAATATATTCACAGTGTGCTACTCTCACCACCATCCATCTCCATAACTCTTTTCATCTTATAAAACTGAAACTCTCTACCTATTGAACAATTATTCCCCATTCCCCCTGTCACCCCAGCCCCTGGCAACCACCATTCTTTCTGTCTTTATGATTTTAGTCGACCCCTCTATGTTTCTCATGTAAGTGGAATCATACAGAATTTGTATTTTTGTGACTGGCTTATTTCATTTAGTGTAATGTCCTCAAGGTTCCTCCATGCTGTAGAATGTGTCAGAATTTCCTTCCTTTTTGAAGCTAAATAATGTTCCATTATATGGATAGACCACATTTTGTTGTCCATGTATCCACAGACAGACATTTGGGTTGCTTCTGTGTGAATACTAGTACTATGAACATGGTTGTACAAATACCCCTTTGAGACCCTGCTTTCAATTCTTCTGAGTATATACACGGAAGTGGAATTGCTGGATCATATGGCAGTTTTATTTTTAATTTTTTAAAGACTCACCATTCTGTTTTCCATAGTGGTTGTACCATTTTACATTTTCATCGACAGTTGTTTTGCCTCACCCACTGGTCCCCCTACCCCCACTCTCCTAGTTCCAACTACTGCTGCTCTGAAGCCTTTCAGAACTCTGCCCCAGCCTCTGGCTCCAGCTCGTAGTGGGGCAGGAAGGTTTACTAAACACCAGCCATGCACCAAGTGCCCTCCCAGGTACTCTGTGTGCATCAGCTTCTTCATTCCCTCTTACTGCTCAGGGGTGTTATGTTGCCTACTGGGAGAGAGAGCCCTGGGCGGTGTCCTGACCTGCCCAAGCAAAGATCGATGAGCTGTGAAGCTGGAGAAGTGGGCAGGGCCCACCTGACAAAGGGCCTTGAATACACTTTATCTCAAGGGCAATGAAGAGTTACTGCAGGTTTTAGACAGGGAGGCAACGTGATCAGACTTGGGCTAAAAACAGAAAAGAAAGGAGGATTATGGTTTAATTTCTACTTCCCAGAGCGGCAAGAGAGGAGATCTTAGCTTGGCAAAGAGGGAAGGTGATGTAGGCCGGGCAGATGGCAACAGAGCTGGCACCTGTGACCTGGAATGAGCCATTTGAGCTGGGATTGGCTGAGGAGCTTAAGGTGGGTCCATATTGCCAAATACAGGGGCTGTGTAGTTTTAGGCAAGTTACTTTGCTTCTCTGAGTCTTAAGTTCCTCTTCTGTAAAAGGACTTAATCATGGTAAAACCTCCCTGGGAACTGTGAGAGTTCAGTGAGAATATTAAGACATGCAAAGCACTTCAGCCGGTGCCCAGCACACGGCAAGTACTAGTAGCCTTGGGGATTGTGGGAAGTGAGGCATCATCATTATTGCTATTATAATCCTCACTGCTCCTGGGACGACCTCCCAGGCAGGCTGGGGTCTCCAACCCCCAGGAACATTCCCAAGCCTGGCTATTTCAGGTGGGCTCTACTGGATGAAATCTGTCTCCTCTGCAGGGAGAGCGGGAATGGCGCTCCTCGCCCTCCTCGCCCTCCCCAGCTCCTCCTCTTGGCCTCAGGTCTATTTCCAGCAGCAGGTGTGGGTGATGAATCAGAGCCAGGCTGAGTGGACATGGTGGCTCTGGGGGCCTGAAGCTGTCACAGCCTCCCTCCCTCAGCCTTGCCAAGAGCCCTAGGGGCATTCTTCTGAGAAAAAAGCTGAACCAGGGATTTGCTGTGTGCAGGGTGCTTGTGAAGACAGAGCACGGTTTCTGGAGACAGAGTATATGTGGCACTGGCAGGTGAACTGGCCTCTCCAAGCCTCAGTATGCTTGAGGCGGGAAGCCCCATAAATAGACTGGCAGGACCCCCAGGCAAGGCCACTACTCTCCTGCCAGCACCGTCTGGTTGTATCTCACTTTTTGCCTCTAAAGCGGCTAACTTACACCTAGAATTCTATTGGTTCCCTCAGCTCACTTCTGATTGGTTACTTACTTCACTCCTGATTGGTTATTACTCTCACTTCTGATTGGTCCATTTGCAGTGCTTCATTTGCATGGAGCTCACTCCTGATTGGTCTATTTCTGCAAAGCTTTTTCCTGGTTGGTCAACTTCTGTTGTACTTTATTTACATGTGATGTTGCAAAGTGTAAAACTGGCAGCCTATAAAAGGCCTGTATAAACTGCCAGGTGGGGTCCGGAGCTTGAAGTGTTAACTCATGTGGGCTTGTTGGTGTAATAAACCTGAGTTCTCCAACTCTCCGAGGGCTACTTGGAGTGCTGCTTGGTCTTTCACCTGGATCCAGGTTGCTGTCACAACTGAGCTGTAACCCATTTTTCTGCAACATGCTCATCAGTGAAATGGGGATAACTATGTGTACCTTGTAAAGGACCACTGTGAGGTGTAAAGGAGGCCACCTCAGAGACTGTGTATTGAGCCTCTGACTGTATAATAACACGGATCACACTTTGTTACAAGTGTATTACCACATCTGCTCCTCCTCCCTGCATGGCGAGCAGCTCCTGGGTAGGGGCTGGCTCTCATTCATGTTTGCTCTCCCAGGGCAAGCGCTTGGCCTGGCACAAAGCCAGTTCTCCATACGTGTTTGTTGCATGACTGACTGACCCCATCTAAGACTGGACCTTGTGAGATTGTTAATGGTAGAAATTGTGACCTTAGGCCAGAGGCTATTTAAATGCACAGAATCTCTTCCCAAAAGAAAACCCTGCCTTTGGCTTGCCCTTCCTTAAGCACCTGTATACCAAGAGCTTTGCAGCTGATTTCATCAGTCTCACAGCACCCCAGAAGCAGGTACTATTATTAGCCCCATCTTACAGAGGAGGGAACTGAGGTTCGGACTTGCTTTTGGTCACGTGTAGACCTAGAGGTGGAGCTGAGACCAGTCCTAGGTCTGTCTGAACTTCTTAATTGTCCCGAATATTGCTGGTGTAGACAGAAGGGGGAGTGGGGAAGGCACTGCGAGTGGATTTCCTTTCTGACCTGTGCTGCCTCAGGGTGGCCAGGACCTCGGGCCTGGAATGGCCTATCTGCATGTCTGTGTGTCCCCACTAGTACTGAGGACTTCTAGGGCTGGGACTATGTCTCCTTCCACTTGGTAACTCCGGGGCTCAGCCTAGGTTCTGGCATAGAGCAGGTGCTTAATGTGAGTCTCCTGAGCATGAAGATGGCTTTCTCTTTTGACTGAATCTGCCAGTGTTGAGGCAGCACAAACTACTCCACTTGAAGGCATTGCCCTTTTGGGCACCAACCCAACCCCGGCTGCCAACAGCAGATGCAGAAGATGGTCACTCCCTTGGCTGAGCTGGTTTCTTAGTAATAGTCAGCACTTCTCTCCATTTCAGATTCTCCCTGTCCTATCCCAGGTCGGCTCTCCCTCTCTCTTTCTGCCTTCTGAGACTCTGAAGTTCTTCCCCGTCCCGCATCCAGCTCTCACACCTGGCCAAGCAGGACTTGCTTTGGAGGTCACTGAAGTTGTTCCGTGTAAGGTGGGCTGGGCCTTTTACTTAATTCTTTTGAGTCCCATTGTCTTCAGTCATTGCCAGATCCCCATTTCCTAGCGCAGTGCCAGACACATGATTCACATAGTTGGTGCTCAATAAATATTTGTTCAACAAATGAACAAATCTCAAGACTCAACGCATCTGCAGCTCTGTTGAGCTCTGTGCTGGCAAAGCTCTGGACTGATGTGTGTGTGTGGTCTTGGCATTTCCAGGCCTTGGTTTTTCCACCTTTGAAATGGATGGGCTTGATGGAACCATCCCCGTCCACCCCGGTATCCACAGTAGCATGCTGGACAGATGGTGGGCATCCCAAGTATAGCCTCCACCCCCACCGTACACAACCAGATTTTGATGAATCTCAACTGTTGTGGGGGAAGCAAAGCCCTAAAGCAATTTGCAACCATCACAATTCTTGACCTGGGAACTAGCCACTCACTGTGAGATTGGGGCTTCACAATCCTCGGTGGTGCGAGAGCCAGTCTCCCTTTTGTTCTCTTCAAGGAAGCAGATTGCAAAGCATCAGGTGCGAATGGCATTATTGCAGGGGTTCATTTGTTCATCTCTTTATCTATTTACCAACTATTTTTGGAGCATCTTCTAAGTACCTGGCCCTGGGGATACAGCAGTGAACAAGAAGCCCTTTTGGAGCTTACATTCTGGTGGGAGAGACAGGAAATTAAAAAATGAGGATACATATTCAATGGGAAGATTTCTAATTACAAGTGCCGTGAAGGAAATCGCCAGGGTGCTGGGCTAATGGGAGCAAGGGATTAAGGGTTACCTTAACTGGAGGGGTCAAAGCTGGTCCTGAAGCTTCATTGAAGAGCTTTTTTGGGCTGCAACTAGAGGATGAGAAGACACGGACCTTGCCAAAAAGCAGAGGGAAGAGCACATTAGGCAGAAGGAACAGCATGTGCAAAAGCTCTGAAGAGAGGAAGAGATAAGCGTGGATCTTTTCATTTCCTTAAAAAAGAAAATAAATATAAAACTGTAACTCTTTAGTTACTAGTAATGCCAGATTAATTTTTTCACTCAGCAAACAAGCTTCTACTGTGTAGCTGGCTCTGTGCTGGGTCCAGGGGACAAACAGTGATGCACGAAAGCAACATTCTTGTCACACACATCCTGGACCTGGCACCCCATGGAGATGAGCCCTTCTGATGTTTGCGAAGGGCTCCCAGCTTGGATCCTTGGGGAATCCAAATAAACCCTGCAGGTTCTGGCATCCTAGGCCTCCCGCCGGCCAACCAGCCGCTCCTGGCCTCCATAGGAGGGAGGCTTCTGTTTCCTGCCTCTCCCTCCCCCACCCACCTGGGCACAGAGGGCCTTTCATCCATTGTTACTGCTTCCTGCCCATCCATCTCCAGCTGCTGGTCTGAACCCTGCAGATTTACACTGACAAGCGGATGCTTTTACCAGGACCCTCGAGGGAGAGAGGGAGGGGAGTGGCCTGGGATAGGGGGAGAGGGGGAAGGAGGGCAGAGCTTTGTGACAAGGAAGAGTTTCCTGCCCTGAAGAGGTGACATACCCTGAGGGCTGAGGGGACCGGAAGCAGGCTTCTGTCCCCAAAGTCTCCCCCATGCTAGGGGAGGGAGTGATTAATGACCCCTGACTCAGCAGGGCCTCTAAGCCCCTTGGACTAGGTTTAGGTTCAGCAACGTCTTCTCCAGCCCCATTTCTGATGTGTGGAATGAGCACTGGGCTTGGAGTCAGGAGACTGGGGTTTATGTGCCATCTCCACCAACTCTTAGCTGGGTGACCTAGGCAAATTCTGTAGCCTCTCTGGGCCTCAGTGTCCTCATTTGACAGGTGGGTCTAATAATCCACCTCCAGCAGTGTTGTGAAAATGATGTGATCACGCAGGATCGATGGTTGCCAAACACCATAAAATGAAAAGCATTTTCTCCCCTTGGGCTCTCCTATCCAAAGTAGGAAGGTTACAAACTGGCTCCTATTAAGGGAGGCTTGGTTGAAACCCACTGTGTGCCAGTTGAAGATAAGAAGCAACAAGACCCAGTTCTAAGGGAGGGAGACGAGGAGACACAGGCATCCTGCAGTTGGTTGAAGCATTTGAACAAATCAGTCAAGAGTGGGGCTCTGGAGCCAGCCTGCTTGGCTCTGCCACTTACTGGCTGGGTGGCTGTATGCAAGTCACTTAACCTCTCTGGGCCAGTTTCCTAAATCTGTAAAATGAGAATAATAATTACCTACCTTGTAAGACTGTTGTGAGGATTCAATTCTTTAATATGTATAGAGCACTTAGTATAGTACCTGTCACATAGTAAGTCTCAATAAATAAAAGTTATTACTAAAGGGACTGCATTTCGCCCAGAACATCCCAGAGCCAAGCTGCAGTAGTCATGGTGGAAAGGAAGGCAATGTTGAGTCACCAGCTGGTCGGGCATCTGTTCTCCACAGTGGCTGTGTTCTGTCTGTCCAGGACAGCACAGCATCAGGGACCATCAGTCCCGCCAAGGCCATGTGCATGAAGTTGGAGCTGACCCTGAACCCCGAGGGGCTGGGGCTGTGGCTGTGCAGGGAGAGCAGAGGCCACGTGGTCCCTGTGGCCAGCGGAGGTGCATCTCCGAGCAGCCGTGGTGGGCTCTTGCTTTTGGGACTGAGCACCGGCTGGTCCACACTGTGCTGGCAGGGCTGGCCCACCCGCTAACCATCTAGGCAAAGATTCCTGCCCAGTGAAATGAGAACCCTCAACTGGACTTGAGGGTTCAGTCCCCACTGCCTCGGTGGGAGCAAGAAAGCTCAAGGAAGCCCCCAAGCCCCAAGAGAGAGGGAGGAACAGGATGGGAATGTGTTAGTTGAGAATAAACTACTGGGGCTTTGGATTTGTAAGGGATGAGGACCCCAGGACCCCTTTCTACTGGCACATACATATTCTCTGGACATGGCCACTCGTTCCCACCAAAGCTGGCCTGGAGAACAGCTGAATCTCTGACTATTGCTCTTGCCCTGGACTACCAGGAAAAGCTGCCCAGTCGTTTCATGTTCAATTATGACTAAGAAACCACAAGACCTGATGAGTTGGATAAATCCAGCACATTAGAAGAGAAATTATCATATGAAAACAGTTCTTATTATATATAGGTGCTGACAAAGTCAACACAGAGTGGAGATGAGGTGGCCTGGGGGCCCCAATCCAGCTGGCACCAGAGTGAAAGACGGTACGAAGAACTGAGTCTTAAACGGTGAGTGTGGATGAACCAGCATCAGGAAGAGCGGTCCTGGCGGAGCGCACCATGTGAGCAACAGCTTGGAGGTGAAAAATGGCATTTGATGCTCCAGGGTACGGCAAGTGGAGATTCAGACGAGGCACAGTGGGAGATGAGGCAGAGCTGGAACTCAGGGTTCTGTAAGCATGTGTTGGGTCATGATCTGGTTGACAATGAGAAAGGGTTTAAGTGGGGGAGGACACATCAAACTTTGATTTTTCTCAAACCATCCTGGTTGAAGTATGCAAGATGGATTGGAGGGTGGAGACTGAAAGCAGCGAGATCACACAGGGGTGTAGGGTAGCAGTGCCCCGGGAAGTCAAATCGGGGAAAGTTTCCTGCACCTTTGTGTTGTTTTGAAGGCTAAATGAGAATAATACACTCATAAAGGGCCTAGCACAGTGCCTGGCACATAGTAGGTGCTCAAAGGTTGCCATAAATATGGTTAAATGCTGAGGGTCTGAATTAGGACTGGTTTGAGAAACACTGAGAAAGTCAAATCTGCGGGAATCTTTGACTGACTGGATGGCGGAGTGAAAGAAGAGAAGTCAAAGAATTCCTTAAATATTTATTAAGCACTCACCATGTTTGTGAGCCGGTTCATTCAACTAGTGGTCCTGCTCCACTCATACACAACTTCTACTTGAGCACCTACTGTGTGCAAGGTACCTTCTAGGTGCTGAAGCTACAAAACGAACCAGAGCTGGCCCCTGGTCCCCTGGCATTCAGCGTTCAGACCTGGTCAAAGATGGAAGGACCAACTGCCTGCTTTCATCAGATGGCCCGAGCCCGCTAGGGCCTCCACAGACTCTCCTGGCAGTCTGCAGATGTCTCAAATCCAGCACGTCCCCAACTGGATTCCCAACCCCACCCCTCCCACCTGCACATCCCTCCCCAACCAGGAAATGACATTGTGACCCACCAGGCACTCAGGCTAGAGACCTGGGTGTCCCCTCCATTGCCCTCTTTGTCTCTTCCCTCAACCCCACCCCCAATCGAATCCATCTGCAGCCTCTGGGAAGTTTATTTTCAAAACATATTTTGACTCTAATTTTCTGTGTTCCCTTCCCATCTCAGTCCAGGCCACCTATACTTCCACCTGGATACCATGTCTGCTGCCTTCCTGCCACTTCTTGCCCCTAGCTCCCTCCATCACCACCCCACACAACAGGCAAGAGCAAGCTTCTTAAAAGGCAAACCACACCCCATGAGTCCATTGCTGAATTCTGCTCCAAGAGCTTCCCATTGACCTGGAATTTAATCCATAAACAAAGCAGGTCCTCAAAGCTGGCAGAAGTCTGGCCCTGCCCCCTTCCAAGCTCCTCTGGCAAGTCTACAGCCCTTCCCTCTTTACCCCTGCACTCGTCTTCCAGTTTCTGGAACCACCGAGCTCCTTCCCACCTTAGGGCTTTTGTGGATGCTGCTCTCTCTCCTGAGATGCCCTTCCCTCCATTCTTTGCTGGGCTGGCTCCTTCTCATGATCCAGGTTTCCATTTAAATGTTCCCTCCTTCCAGAAGCCTCCCTGCCCATCCTGGTCTCCCCTGTTCGTCTTTATCTCAGCACTGCTCTTTTTTCTCATAGCACTTATCCCAAGTTGCAATTATTTTGCTTCTTGACTTTTGTGCTCTCTCTCCATCACCCTCATTTGACTAGATCTCTTGAAGGCAGCATCCACATCTGCCTCCCTCCCTCCTGTGGTGTTCCTCCCACCCAGCTCAGTACCTGCCCTGCAGCCAGCCCCATATTGATATTGGCTGAATTCTGAGGTTCATGGGTCCGGCCAGCACATCAACCCCCTGCAGCATCTCCCAGCTCCCCTTTTGTTCAAACAGAATCGCAGTCTCTCCTCTCCACAGCCTCAGTGGAATAACTTGTGGGTTATCTTGTCATTTATCAATCTCTAATAAACCAGGTTATTTTTAGAACAGGTGAAAGCAACGATCTAACCTCTCTGCGAGGATTTTCCACTCCCATCTGCCTTTCTACTACAACGTGGTTTCCTGTGGTGGTTGCGGAGGCTGCCAAGGCGGCAGGCTTTGTTATTCTGGGGTGCAGAGCAGGGCCTAAAAAGAAAACCAAGCCCCCCCTTGCACCTTCTCCCACCCTGCATGGTGAGAAATTTGAGGTGCCTCGTACTCTCCCCTGGCACACAGTGGAAGCCTGGGAGGGAGCCCGGTGCTCCTCACTTGCTGTGTGATCTTGGGCTCATCACTTTCCCTTTCTGAGCCTCAGTTACTCATCTGTAAAAAGAGGGGTTGGACGGTTAATTGCTAAAGATTCTGACTGCTAAGATTTGGATGAAACCATGAGCCAGTGAGTCTTTTCCATCCCTGGACATCAATTAGACAATGGTCTCAATTCTTTCTATGAATGAAATGTTGTCCGTGCTTCTTATAGCACTTATGCAAATGCATGCAAATTAATGTAAAAATAAAGGACCCAGGTCTGGCCAGACCGGGGTGGGGGGAGGTGGTGGAGAGAGAATCTTAGCTTGTGTTTTCTTCCTGCTTGGATGCTTTTCCCCACATCCTACTCTACAGAGAGGAAACTGAGGCCCATAGAGGGAAAGTGACTTGCCCAAGGTCATGAAGCAAGACGCTGGCTAAGCAGCAAACAGTATTGGCAGCCAGGTCAATGTTCTATCACTTTTCTTACCTGTTCCTCCTGCCATTCAGCTGCAGACCTGGAGCTGGGACCTGGCTCTAAGGGAAGGGAGGTGCATCCTCCAGTCAACACAAGGTGCACTGGAATAAGCTTTGGAAGGAAGTTCCATCAAAATGGTCTATATTTGAGGCAGGGAGATAACTTTTTGGTTATGTGATAAAGGTCAAGATATCCTTTGAGTCAGGCGTTGAAAAATGGGGATGTGGAGAGAACATTCCATGGAAAAGGAACAGCATATGACAAGGAGTGGATGCAGAAAAGAGGACAGCACAGCCATGTTCAGGTGGCCCTGCTTGTGAGGTTGACTTCAAGACAAGCTCCATGCTGTGTCCCCTTCCAACCAGGATGCTCCCCTACCCCGACCCCTGGTCTCTTGCAAATGGAATTTCTGGAACCTCCACTGCCTGAAGGATAGAACACCTATAGGGAAATAGTGACAAACAAGCTGTAGAGTCACGTCGGTACCAACTTGTGTACAAGGCCTGAAATGGCAGGATAAGGGAGCTGGACTTCATTCTGAGAGCCATAGGGAGCCATTGAAGGTTTTATGACAGTAAGAGAAGTCATCAGATTCCTGTTTAGGATGACCTGATTGGCTGCCAGAGGCAGAAAAATCAGTTGGAAGACTGGGGCAGTAGTTCCAGTGGTTAAGACAAAGGCCTGAACCCAGTTGAGGAGGCAGGGATACAGCATGGATGCTTGTCTGAATGGAGCAGTCTGAAATTGTTGGGATGGGGAAGCAAGCAAGAGGACTGAGAACAGTGAGTTCTGCTTAATCCAGGGGGGAGGGAGGCTCAGGCCACTTCTCTCTATCCTTCTCAGGACTGGCTATTCCCCAAGCTGATGCCCAGGCAGGAGCGGAAGGAGGTTCTCAGATCAGTGGAGCAGCTGCCCGCCAGGAATCCAGGACAGAGGGCAGCTTGACTTGGTTCTCTGGGGACTTCTATTCTATTTCTCTAACTTGTTAAGGAAAGACCCGAGGGCCTTAGGGGACCACAAGCCAATTAT
The DNA here is from genome assembly GCF_036321535.1 of Camelus dromedarius. NCBI lineage: Eukaryota > Metazoa > Chordata > Mammalia > Artiodactyla > Camelidae > Camelus > Camelus dromedarius. The sequence continues at coordinate 54,848,592 of NC_087449.1, read as the reverse complement.
TTCTCAAACATTTATTTAGTACTCACTAGGGCAAAGTATTAGTGCAGGGGGCAGATATGCTGAGGCCATATTTTCTGAATCTCAAACTGGGACATGCTATCAGCATAGGAGTTTTTCAAATTTGGGCTTTATCTGTAGGACAAGAACTTTAATGACACCTGTTGTAAGTTGAATTGTGTCCCCCCAAAGATATGTCAAAGTCCTAACCCCTAGTATCTCAGAATGTGACCTTATTTGGGAATAAGGTTGTTGCAAATATAAGATGAGGTCATGCAGGAATAGTGTTGGCCCTTAATCCAATACAAGCAGTATCTTTATAAGAGGAGAGAGACACACAGGGAGAATGCCACGTGATGACAGAGGCCAAGACTGGAGTGACGCAGCTGAAAACTGTAGAATGCCAGGGACTGATGGCCATCACCAGAAGGTGGGAAGAGGCTAGAGAGAATCTGCCAGAGTCTCAGACAACACGGCCCTGACGCCACCTTAATTTCAATCCTCTAACCTGTGGAACACTAAGAGAATAAATTTCTATTATCTTAAGCCACCTGGTTTGTGGCCTGTATTAACAGTGGCCCTAGGAAGCTAATAAAACATTGAAATAAATCACACTTAACTCTTGTCCATTTCAGCCCTGATCACCTCTTTAAAGGAGGGTATATGTCTAGAGCAGACATGTTCATGTCATGCCCTTGCTCAAAAGTTGTCCATAGCTCCCCAGTGTCCAGGGCTGTGCTTTGACGGACTTCCTGCCCGGGCCCTGGCTGCTCCCCAACCTCAACACTCAGCACCTTCCCCTCCCCTTTCAGCACCAACACACCTTCTCCTCTTTGGGCCTTTCCTCTTGTTACTCCCTCCACATCTCCCCTTCTGCCCCCAACACCTGTTCTCTCTTCCTTTTCCTTGATGGAGCAGTTAAGAACAGACTTCCTGATTTTGAATCCTGGCTCTGCCATCTCCTAGCATCTAGCAGTGAGACCTATCATCAGTTCTTACTTCAATGCCTCAATTTTCCCACCTATAAAATGGGACTACCAGCAGGTCCTCTCTCATAGGTTTGTTTGAGGATGGAAAGGTAGAAAATTCCCTAGAGGCTTACCCCTTTAGCTTGCAGGAAGCACATGAAAGTATGGTCGTTATTGCCTCCCTTTTGCTTGACATGCTGTCCTCCAGGAAGCCTCCCGGACCGCTGCCCTGGCCCCCTGCTGGATTGTGTCTCTCAGGTATCTTTGTTGTGTTTGTGTCTCCACCGGAGCGTGCACTTCTTAGGTTAGGGAAGAGGCCGTTCTGCACCCCTGCATCTGAGCATACAGCAGGTGCTCAATAAATGCTTGTTGAATGAACTATCAAGCAGAGAATTAGCAGTAGCCAAGGAGATCTGGGAGGCAGAGCTTGGGGACAGCTTTCATAGGACAGTCTGCCCATCCTTCTGGAAGTGAAAGTCTTACCATTAGTTTTGAAAGCATGAGAAAGAAAGTGAGAACCAGAGAGAAAAAGGCAGCAGGGAGAGTGCAGGGGGCAGAAGCCTAACCCTGCTTTAGCACCCCTGACCTTGCCCCCCAGCCCCGGCACATCCTGCGCCCTGTGGTGCTGTCACCCACGCACACCTACCCCGTCCCCAGCTGGCAGCTTCCTCTGACACACATTTTCCATCACTGGGTGGGGCAAAGCAGGTTACAGGTGAAAACAATCTCCGAGGTTTCCTCTCTAGGGTCCTTCCCCCACTTCCCAGCCCCTCACCTGCGTCTGGTCTGAACCTACCTGTCCAAAGCTCCTGACTTTAATGGCGGGGGGTTAGTGCTCACTTTGGCAGCACATACACTAAAATGGCAGGGGGTTAGTCAGGAGCCAGAACATTCAAGACTGTGTGAGGTGTCGCCTGGTGTCTTGGATCAGGTACGGGATCGGGGGTCAGGATGATTGCTCTGCTGCATTTGAGCTGTGTGATTCTGGGCAAGCCTCTTGCCCTCTCTGAGCCTCCTTTCCCCATCTATAAAAAGGAGGAGTCATTCCAGTCCTCTGGGACTGTTGTGGAAATTAAATACAACAATGGAAAGAGTGTGAATGAGTTCTACCGATTTGATTATTTGTGAGGACAGGAGCCCAGTGGTCCCTTTCTCTGTGCCCAACACCATGCCAGGCACAGAGGGATCACAATGGCTTAGACTCCAGTGCTTGTTGAGTGTGAGGGAGTTGGGGCCTGGACTCTAGCGGAAAGAACCCCAGAATGCCCTGGAGTTGGAGACCTGGGCTTGGGACCCTCTCACTCTCTATGTGACTTTCTCCTCTCTAGGCCTCAGTTTCCCCAATACAGTAAGGGGATTAACTTGGATGCGCTCTACCTCTTCTGGGTCGGGCATCCCAGACCCTGTGCTGTGCTAAGAGAAGGCCAGGCCAGGTAAGGCTGGTGTGGACTTCGGAGCTGTCACCATTTTTAAGCTACTCGTTAGAGCCTGGGGTGAAACCTTGGCTCAAGGCCAGTCCTCCTTCATTTCCTCCCACCAGCTTCTGTTGCAGGTTCTTGTGTGTCACTGGCCAGCCCACATCACTGCCCATCTCATCAGCCCGGCTTCCTTCTTCTGGCTTCACAAGCCCCTGTTCCTCTTTCAAGACCAGCTTGGGTGTTCCTTCTTGGGCAGCCTTCCTGACTCTCGGTCACAGTTGGGCATTTCCCCCACGGAGCTCCCACAGCACATCCCACAGCCCTCCATCACCACACTTGCTCCCTTGCTTAGACTAAGTGCCTGAAGGAAGAAGACCTGGCTCTCACTCACTGTTGCATGTCAGGCATTCAGCACAGGACTGGGTGCACAGCTGATGGTGACAGATGGGTAGGTGACACGGATGGGGAATAATGAATAAATGGTGGTGGGTGAAGGAATGAAGGAACTAGAAGATGGGTGCATGGATGGGCATATAGGGCCATAGGTGGATGGTTAATATCCAGGGCCATGGATGGATGGTTGGATGGATGATCCTATGGGTGGATGGATAATTGGTGAATAATAAATAGGTCAGGAATACTTAGCTACCGATCATCATTTTTTAGCATCACACATCTCTGGAGTCACCAGACACACCCTGGATGCACCAGGGAAATCCCTTTGCTTCCAGCCACTCTTCCACAGCTCTGGTTTCCCCTCCAAAGCGTGAAGGTGGGTCAGAATCTTCCGAAGAGAATCTGGGGTAAGCTGCCCATTAGAATGTCTCCTTTCTCACCCTATTATAATTTCCCAAGCAACAGTGCAAAAATAATGGTGATGAATTTACTGTGAACTCTACCTACCCCCCTAGGCTCCAGGTGTGGGTGTTTCTAGATAATCCAGTGTTGGGGCTCAGAAGGAATTGCTGACTATGGTGTTGGCAAAGATGCCAAGAGGCCCCGCAGCCGCTTTCTGGTGTGCCTAGTCTAGCTGCCACTTTCACTGTCCCCATCCTGGGCAGCCCTTGCCTTCCACCTGTTAACAACAGCCCCCAGCCCCTGCAAAAGAGAATTTAACAACTTACCAGAAGTCCTCAGTTCTCTTCTGCCACCCTACCCACCATCTGTCTCAGGAACCTAGAAGAAAAGGGATCAGAACCCACTTTGGAGGGTTATTACCTTCCCCCAATCTGTCCAGTAGAATCAGCTGAGACAGAAACATTGCCAGAGCCAGAGACAGAACAGCGCAGTAGGTAGAGACAAACTTTGGAGCTACAGGTTCAAATCCTGCCCCATCAGGGTGTAACTGACCTCAGGCAAGACCTTCCTCTGAGTCCCTGCAGCCTCATCTGCAAAGTGGGATAAACAGCCCCACTTCAATCCCAGAACCCTTGTGAGGACTGAATGAGATGCTGCCCAGTACTGGCCGCACAAGGCTACAGAGCACTGAAACGTGGCCAGGCTGACCTGGATGCTCCACGAGTGTAAAGATACACACAGGATTTTGAAGACTTAGAAAAAGATGGAAAAATCTCAAAAGCTTTTCTATCAATCTTAATTGATAATATTATATGTTGATGATATTTTGAAATATTGAGTTCCATAAAATATACTGTTAAAATATTTTTAAGATGCTGCTCAAAAGTCCTTCCGCTATGTGGCTTTCCCAGTCTCTCCTGGAGTGTGATGGTTTCCCTTCTGCCTTGCCACAGGGTTTGCACATGCCTTTGTTACGGCTTTTAGCAAATATTGTGGTTGTCTGTTTAGGTGCCTGTCTCCCTGACTAGCCCATGAGCTCCTTGAGGTCAGGGATTCTGTCTTGGTCATCTCTGTCCCTGGCTTCCTGCACAGAGCCCAGGACACGGCAGACAATCAGCAAAAATTAGTTGAGTGGATAAATACCCCAATGAGCAAGCTGTGTGAGTTTTTATTATTCTATCACACCTGGAGTCCTAGATGAATACCTCAGGGTACACGTCACGCGAAAACCATGATCAGAGCCCAGGCAGGAAACAGATGGTGTACGCACACTGAGTAATTTGAAGAGTTTAATCAAGGGTCTATTAACAAAGACATGGGCAGGATTTAGGGAAACAGGAGGGATGGTGCTGTATCCCCCGGCTGGCAACAATGGGGAGCTGTTACCACCTATGGCCTGAAGGGTGGAGAGGGAGAGGTTACCTGGACCCAGGTCCAGAGACGTATGTACTGGCCACCTGACCGGAGCTGTAGCCTCTGGGTGAGGGATATAGGTAACCTTGGCAACCCTACAGGAAGGGGCTGGGGACATAAATAGGCTGTCCCCACTCTCCACCTGCCTCTGCCCTCCTGCCCCACCCAACCAGAAGCCAGAGGGCAAAGGAGGCCATCGATGTCACCCATAGAGGTCACCCACCAGGCCCAGAACAGAAGGAGATGGGAAAAGGACAGTTCTGGAGGGACAGAGAAATCCAGCACTAGAGAGAACATTACACCCCCACGATCTTTGAGGGCCTCTGGACATCCTTAGATAGTACAAGACACAGTCACAGCCCACCGCAATCGTTAGTTAAGCAACTACTGCGTGTTGGGTGCTGTGCTAATCCATTTTCCAGGCTCAGAGAGTCCACATAACTTGCCCAAGGTCACACAGCAGGAAACGGCATGGCCAGGACTGGAACATAGGTCGGCCTCAAAATTCCACTTCTCATCACCTCTTCATGACTTCATGTCAGGCAGTCTGCTAAGCACTTTATCTACATTATCTCTACTCCACCACAACTCTGCAAGGCCGTGTCTTTTTCCTGTCTCAGAGAGGTTGAGTGATTTATCCAGAGCCACAGAGCTCACGGGAGGTGGGGTGGGGCAGGGAAGCAGGGTGAGAGAGTTTGCCATTAATTGGGGCAAGTGACTGGCAGATTGCACGGTGGCAGCCTCAGGGATTTTTTTAGCCCTATTTGCCCCAACGGGTGGAGCCACCTCTCACCAGGTGCCTCCTGGAGCCATTCACTCCCCAGCTGCAACCACAGGATTTAGATTTTCAGAGCTGGGCAGGGCCCTCAGCATCCTCTAGGCTGGCTCTTGCTTGTGACTCTAAAACCGGTAATAATTATGGCACTGACAGCCGTGGCTTCCTGAGCTCCTGGTATATTCACTCATTGTCTTCCTCTCCATTGTTACTAAGTCTGGCCACAACTCTCCCTCAGGACTGTGTGATACCTGCAGGCAGGTATTAGGAGCTATTCACTTTGCAGATCAAGAACTGAGGCTGAGAATGCAAAGGACTCACCCATGGTCACACAGCAAAGTAGACCCTACAGAGCCAGACCTGCCCCCAGGCAGTGTATGCAGCTAAGGGCACTGATTCTGGACTCAGACAGGCTGGGTTCATCCTGGCTCTGCACCTACCAGATGGGTTGACCCCAGCAAGTCATTTTTTTGTGCCGAAATTTCCTGTAAAATAGGAACGACAGTACCTCGTTCATTTGGTTGTGGTAAGGATGAAATGAGTTATTCTACATAAAGCGCTTAAAACATCAGTCAGAACACTCTAAGGGCTTTAGGATTGTTTTACCTCCAGGTCCACTGAGTTTTCCAACCACATCTGCAGAGGCTTCTAAAATTGTGTTCTTGCATGATCCTGGCTTTCACAGCAACCTACCGAGTCACTGCCACCCACTGGGGCGTACACTGTGCTTCCTGAGCTCAGGCTGGTTTCATCCAGCCCTCACCACGACCCTATCCCCACTTTGCAGACAAGGACACTGAGGTCCAGAGAGAAAGAACGCTCAGGCCAGGCCCTCCCACCTCAGAAATCATGGAGCCAGGATGGCCACTCTCAAGTCAAAGCTAGGAATCGCCCCCCTCCCAACTGCAGGAAACCCAGATTGTTATGATTATTGGTATTGTTGTCCAAAACAATCCTTGAGACAATGACAATGCAACAATCATGGAGGGTGCTTATTTCTATTGGTTCCACAATCATCCCTCCGCCGCCCATGGGGAGGGGGCCTGGGGCTTTAAGAAGAGGCTCCTCGAGGCAGGATGAACAAACAAGCAGTGAAAACCCTGCAGCTGGGCCCCAGGTGCTGGGAGAGAGAGTGGGGCAGGAAGCGGGCAGGCCATTTCTTTCTTTCCTCTTCTTTCTTATTTGTTTGAGAAGCAACTTTACTTTCTAAATCGGTCATTGTCACCCGTTGGCCCCCGCCCCACCTGCGCCAGGGCCTCTGGTGACAGGGGCTCAAGAGGAAGCTTGAGGGGGCAGGCGGGACGCGGGTGCTAGGTGTGACCAGCTGGGGCCCAGCTGGACTTGGGGGGAGGGAGCCTCTTCCCCGGCAGGGCCTTGTGGGCAACCTTTGGGTGATCAGAGCCTGGCAGACAGTGCCTGCCTGAGGGGTGACCTGGGTCCTCTAAGTTCAGCTGCCAGAGGGCAGGGACAGGGGCCAATCCTAAATAGGGAGGTAGTGGGGCAGTGGTTAGGGGCACAGCTCTCGAATCAGGCCCATTTGGCTTCCAAGCTCTGTGACGTCACCTCTCTGAGCCTTTGTTTTCTCACCTGTAAAATGGGAGAGGTTGTTGTGCAGATTAAACATAATTAAATAACATGACCAGGGGAAAGCATTTAGTGCCTTTCCTAGCACTTAGGATATTCACTAGCTGGAGACTGACTGAAGAGACCGACAGTTATTGGGCATGTACTATGTGCTGGGTGCTTTTAAAGCATTCTACACATATTGATTCATTTACTCAGCACAATAATACTCTCCCCACTTAACAGATGAGAAAATTGAGGTACACAGAGAGGCCAAATGCATTGCACACACAGGGGCAGATACACATCTTGCAGGCTGTCAGCAGAGCTGACATGATATTGGGGGATCCCTTTAAGACAAATAATATAAAATTATGAATATAAAATGAGGTACAAGGCCATGCAAGTGAGAGACCTGAGGCTTAAACTTCATGAGCCTCACTTTAAATCTCCCTCTAAGCTCCAGACCACCCTGCTAGCAAGTGGCAGAGCCCAGGTGGCCAGCTCTAGAACCCACAATTGTTATACTGCTGGTAGACGAGGCAGTCACTGCCAAATGTCACATAAGATGCCAGCGAGTAAGAGGCAACACACTTCCACTGTGCTCGCCATGTGCCTCACACTCTTCTAATTTAATCCTCCCAATGACCTGGTGAGGTGAGCACATGATTATCATCCCCAGTATACAGAGGAGGAAACTGAGGCTAGAGAGGACCAGTGACTTGCCTGAGGGCACAGAGCTAAAAAGTAGCAGAGCAGGATTCAAATCACACAGCCTGACTTCAGGGACTGTATGTCTAGCCACTACAATAACTGTCACCTCCCTCATCAAAGGGAATCAGAGCTTCCTGTCATCACTCCTCGCCTCCCTTTGCAGGTCCCTCTCCTACCTGACAGCAGCTGGAGGTGGGGACAAGACACTGCAACTCTGGAGTCAGAGATGCTTGGATACTAATCCTAACACTATCTGTTGCTTCCTAGCTGTGAGTCTCTGAAGCAGACTTTTCATATCTCTGAATTTCAGTTTTCTCACCTGGAAGAGGATTGCATAACTTAAAGGGTGGCTATAAAGTCTAGATGTATTGACTATTATTTGACATGTTTTGTAATGTACTATCAGTAAACCATATATTCTGTGTATATTGTTACCTCTGTTTCTAGACCATATGGCTGCCGTGGATAACACTTCATAGCGTGATCTGGAGGACCAGAGAGAAGGAAAGGTGAAGTGTCTGGTCTGTATTAACAGTTCAGGACTGGCAGAGATTACTATCACAAAGGCAAGGTGCGAGGTCATTTGTGAGGAGTGGATTCTGGAACGGAGAAAGAGCACAGAATGAGGTGTCAGGGAGCCCGCACTCGGGGTGGATCTCTCCCACCAGCTCATTGTATGACCTTGAACAAGATGCTCCCTCTCTCTGGGCTCAGTTTCTGCATTTGCAAGTTGCATGCATTGTCCCCCCAGTGCATGAATGAAATTGACTCTAAGGTCCTTAAGAGATTGAATTTCTGAGTAGGAGCACAGCACTATTTTCTGGGACCCCCTGAGGGCTGCTTCCACGGAGGCTCCCACTTCTCTTTGGGTGCTCTTCACGGCTACCCTTGAGACAGAGAGGAGGGTTTGCAGTGAACTCTCTCATCTCATCAGCTCCGGCAGGGCCACAGTGTTGTGGCTTGGCATGTGGGCTCTGCAGTGAGATCTGATCTCTGTTTCCTCATCTGTAAAATGGGGATGGAGATAATAGACTTCTTCATCCTCACTGTACAGATCAGGAAACTGAAGTTCCAGGAGGCAGAGGACTTGCTGGAGGTGATGGCTACCATCTTGTTTTTGTCCTTCTGTCCCTGTCCCACCCTCCCACAGGTATGGGCTTTCCCAGTGTGGGAATCTGGGCTCCTTCTCCCTATCCCAGAAGGCTGGGTCACACTGTCCTCTTCTCTCTGCCTGGCATCCTGTCTCTCCTCCCTTCTTCACCTGGTAACTTCATCCAGTGGGATCAGGCCCCTAGACCAGCCCTGGTGCCCCCACTTAGAAGGATGGTGACTCTGAGTAAGCTGCCTTCCCCCTCTGGGCCCCTATTCCATCATCCATGAAATGAAGACAGCAGTCTGCACCTCATATAAGGGAACGCTCAGCCTACCCGGCACCTGACCCATTGTGACGTGCACGAAATGTCAGCTTTTTTGATCTTTGTCAGTCGTCTTTCAGATCCACCTCAAATGTTGCCTTCTAATAGGGCTGCCCTGGTGCTTCCGCATGGACCCAGTTTCTCTGGGCTCACACAGCCCAGTCTCTGTAACATTTATTGCCCCAAATGGTAACTACTCACCATCATGTCGTATTCCACACTGCCTCAGACTCCTGTGTTCTAGTCTTCTTGACTTCGGCTGTGTCTGGCATAGGGACTGCTATATGGCAGGTACTCAGTTAAAGAATGGTAAATGGATAAATGAAAGATGCCTCAGTGGTGCTGGATTTATTAGCTATACTTTCTGCCCTATCAGGATAGCAGGATTCTGGGTGCTATTACTGCCGTGTCTACTGTTTTATTCACCTGCAGAGTAAGTAGCTCCCAATTATTGAGCGTTTACCATGTGCCATACATTGGGGTAAGCATTTCTCAGCACCGTCTTGCTCACACCTCTCAGTAATCCTATGGGATGAGTGTTCTGCTAGCATCCTCGTTTCACAGATAAGGAAATGGGCTCTGCTGCAAGGTAGGAGAATCTATACTGGTCCATCAGGGTCCATAGCCTTCTTCCACTCCAGGAGACCAGAACAGTAGCCTGTCATCCCTTCCAGAATTTGCCTTTGACCATTCCCTCCCTGTAGAACTTCTCTCCTCCCTTGAAGATCTTGCTTCTCCCAGGACCTCACTCATACTCCTTAGTCTCCTGCCCAATCTTAAAATGTTGGTGTTCCCCAGGGTTCTGCCCTCAAACCTATGGGCTGGTGGGGTGTCCAAACAGGCTCCTACCCATTGGGAAAGGCAAGTAGGCCAATTGCAGGGCCCCATTCCCCTTGATACAATGATTGGGTTGGGCTTGGGCGTGTGATGCTGGCTGGTCAATCAACCGCTCCCTTCCCACCAGGATTGTTGATGCAGCTAGTGGGGACCATTGGCTTTCTCCTTCTTAAGTGGGAGCTGATAGAATGTGAACACGTGAGTATCTTTCCTGGTTCTGGAGAGGGCCTATTTGCCCTGGGAGAAAGCGAAGAAGGCCCCTTCTTAAAGATAGGCAGAAATAAACAGATTGATGGGAAGGTCAGGAGATAATCCAAGGACATTATCAGGAACCCTGGATCCAGCAATGCCTGAAGTTGACACTCCCTTGAAACTCCAAGATAATGGAGCCACTAAATTCTTAACCTCTTTCTTTTTCTTTAAGAAGAAAATTTTTTTTTTACTTAGTTTGAATGAATTCTGTCACTTACAACCAAAAGATTCCTAACTAATACAATATTCTCTTCTCTCTGTCTAGCCTCACCTTGGAAGATGTTGGGTCTTGTCTACCCCCACATCTGGGGTCTAGCACAGAGAGCTCTAGAAGAAATGGATGTCTGACAGGTATCTCAAAGGTGACCTCACCCTGCTCCCTTCCAGGGTTCCCCATCACAATTAGTGCTGTCACCATCTACCTCAAGCACCAGAGACAGAAAATTCAGTCATCTTTACCTTTTTTCCCTCAAATCATTGTACTGTAAGTACTACTGTTCTGTTCCAGAAAGTTTTTGCCCATCTGTCCCTTCTCCCATCCTCTTGCCATTGCCTTTGTTCAGCTCACCTTCAACTCAAGGCAACAATTTCAGTCTGTCCTCTCTTCCCTTTTCTTCCCTTTATCCATCCTCTATATCTACCACAGTGATCTTTCTAGAACCCACAGCTGACAACGCTACTCCCCTCTTTGAACCCTGTGTGTCTCCCCACCAGCCTCGGGACACAGTCTGAGCTCCCTAGGGAGGCACTGGAAGCCCTGCTTAATTTGCTTTCATCTGAACCCCTCTCTTCTTCCAGCCCTGCATTTCAGCCACACTTCATGCCCTTTCCCTGCACACACTGCACACTTTCTCACCCCAGGAATTTTCTGCTGGAATGTTCTCTGCCTGGAATATACCTCCCCTTCTCTTCATGTGAACTACGACCATCCCCCAAAGAGTCTTCTCAAGGCGGACTCTTCTGAGAAGTCGTATCCATGTTACCCCTGCTCTGTCCCACCCCAGGGACCCCACTTCCTTCCTCCTCTGTGCTCCCAGGACACCTCTGCCTCTTGGCTAATGGGACCCTGAATCCCCTAATGGTAGGATCTCCCTCTCTACCCTTGTGCGAGCGTGGCATGATGTGGAGGGCTCCATGAATGAAGGTGCAGGCCAGTGGCCCTTCTCACAGGGACCCTTGGGAACTCGCTGGCTAAATCTAGTTTGGCCCTTGACCAATACTTGATTTTGTAGGACAAAATCATGTATATATTTTGCATGCAGACAGCACTTCACAGTTTACAATGTTTCCAGGTTTACTTTCTCATTTGGGCTTTACATCTCTGCGGATTGTCAGGGAGGGTGTTATCAACCTTATTTTACAGATGGAAAATCTGGTTTAGAGAGTTAGGGATGGGAACAATCCCCAGTCGTGGGCAAGCCCCTGATTCTCTCAGACCCTCAGACTTTTCCCATTCGAGCCTTCCCCAGCCTCCTCATTTCCCAGATGGGAGCTGAGCACTGGGGAAACCCAGAGTACCTGAGTGAGAAGACAGAAAGCTGCCTCTGGATGGGCTAACAGTGACGGATGAACACAATGACAGCTACTGCCCTCACTGCGTACCTGTTCTAGATTAATCACTCCCATTTCACAAATGAGGAAACAGGCACAGAGCAGTTAAGAGATCTGCCTCTCTGGTTCTTCCCGACACCTTGGCATTGGTACAGCATTTTAGAGTTTACAACGTTCACATCTCTTTCCTCATCTCACTAGCCTGACACTGGGAGGTGGACATCCTCCCATTTTATAGAGGCAGCCAACTGAGGTTCAGAAGGCAGCAGCGGAGCTAGGAGACGGCACCAGGCCTTCTGATGGGGGCGCGCCGGGAGTCAGAAGGCGCAGCTGGGGCGGGGGCGGCAGAGCCGCGAGTGGGCGTCCGCGTCACCCCACCCCCAACCCTGCAGCGCGCAGAGCCCGCGTCCCTGCAGCGCACGTACCAGGTGCGCGGCCAGTGGACGCCGCGCGGCGGGTGTGCCCGCGTGGGCGCGGGTGAGGGACACAGGCATGCGGAGTCCCACGCCCATCCTCCCTCCCACCCGCCCTTTCTCCCGTGGCTGGTGGCAGGTGAGTGGGTGTCGAGGAACCGCCAGGCAGCGGAGAAAACAGGACGCCGCAGAAATCAGATTACTCACCTGCAGCTGCTACTACCCAGGGCTAATAAAAGCTGAGCTTCCTGTTGTTTCTTTATTACCACTCTCTGCCTCCCCCAGCCCTAGCCCGCTCCCAGCTGCAGCCAGAGCCCCAACCGATCGCCAGAAACCAGTAGCTTCGGGGTCCAGGACCGCTCTGCTGCCTGAAATTGGACCATATGTGCGGCCCACGATAGGGTTAATGTTACCTCAAGGTGGCCCTCCATCACCTGCATGCAAATCACCTGGGGCGCTGGTTAATAAAACAGGTCCCCTGACACTGCTTCGCGTCTGCTGAATCAGAATCTCTGCAGTTTGGGGCCTAGAATCTGAATTCATACCGATCTCTGGTGTTTTGTATGCAGGCTAAAGTTTGAGAACCCCAAAGTTCAGCTATTGTAGGTTCAGATGGTGTAGTTTATTTTTCCAGACTGCCACCCACAAGTTAGGGATGGAAGCTGTCTCTAATATTAAGTCCGACTAAGTACCACCCCCCTTTTCAGGGCCTTCGGAGGAGCCTGAGTTTGCTAAGTGGGAATGAAAATAATACAGATTTCTTGACACTGAAACAGGCTCAGATGAAATAGTATGTTTAGCATGATTCCTGGTGGTTGCTCCTGAGTTTACAGACCAACCAGGAATAGACAGCAAATATGGTGGTAAGACCTAAGAGGTGAGCAGGATGGATGGGAGCCAGGGGAGGGGCATTGAAGGGGCATAATTCACTCTGAGAACATTGAGAAACGCCCTTTGCCACAGAGCTTCTCTCAGTTCAGTTCCCACCACGTGAGGAAATGTTCCTGCCCAGGGCACTGACAGCCCCAATGGTCAGCTCTGGGGGCCTCTCCTCAGCCTCTCTGTGACATCTGAGTCCAGAGCAGGCCACTCCCTCCTCCTTCAAGCTCTCACCTCCCTCAGCTTCAAGGAGACGTCACATTCCTGTTTGCCGCCTACCTCCCTAGCATCTCCTTTGCGGTCTCCCCAGCTCCTTGGGAAAATGGGCCACTAGGCCTGCTGCACACCCTCCGGTTCCCTTCCTAGACAGACAGTCTCACTCACTTGCAGTTACCTTCCCCGAGCTGAGCTCTGCTCCCAATGTGTAAACACAGCACCTGCTAGGTGTCTCCGGTTAGTGACCTCCAAGCACCCCAACCAACTCGACCAACTCTGAACTCGTCCTCCTGCGCTCTTTTCAGTCCTCTGTGTCAAGGCATCACACCTAGATACTGTCCCAGGTGATTTCTGCTCCTTTGCCCCCCCATACAGTCTTCAGTCCAATCAATTTACCCGCCCCCCCACTAGCTTTAGAATCTGTCCCTTTCTTTCTAGACTGCCTGTCTCTGTGGACCCTATATCCCCTAGTTCAGGTATCCATAATCTCTCATCTGGATTACTTTAATAGCCTCTTAAACAGCCTTCCTGGCTTAGGTCTTACCCCTCGTTTTAGCCAGAGGGATCCTTCTGAGACACAAATCTTGTCCCTGTCTCAAAGCTTCAATGATCCCTGGAGCCTTGAAGTATACAATTCAAATTCCCCTTCCTCCCATTCAGCACTCACTTGGGCAGAGCGACCCCCTCCTCTCCACCTCACCTCCTCAGTGCTTTGCACAAACAGCCACATTTACTGAGCTCTTACTAAATGCTCATATCATGGTGAGCCAGTTATCTTTAAAGCTTTATCTAAGCCTCATAGCATCCCATGACTGTTATTCCTGACCTATTGATGAGAAAACTGAGGAAGAGGGAGGCAGGGTAAGCTGCCCAAAGTCATACAGCTAGGAAACAGCAGAGTTGGGATTTGCACCCGTCTCTCTAGCTCCTTAGCTGGTGCTCTTCCCTGCTCTGATCTTGAGCCACCTCCTCCCAATTGGATCATGTTCCCATTTTTAAAAATCTTCCCTGGTGTCTAAAAAGATGACTGGCATATAGTGGGTGCTTGTTGAATAAATGAAACCACTCTATCCACACTCCCATTTGATTCTTACAACTCTGAAAACTGCAGAAGTTAAAAAACATTTATTATATAATATTTGGTGAATACACAAAAAAATGTGTGATGAATGTCTGGTTTATGAAGAGAAACAACTATGAATCTACCGCCCCAACTTAGGAATTAGAACTTCACCAGTACCGTTAAAGCCAATTATGTGTTTCCCCAATTCTGTTCCTTGAATCACTCCAGAGTTCAACACAATCTTGAATTTTGTGATCACCATTCACTTGCTTTGGAAAAAACAACAACAACAACATAGTATCACCCTATGGGGTTGGATCCTATACAACATACTGTTTGGTTTGCTTTTTGACTTTTATATAAATAATATGATGCATGGGCATTCCTCTTTGGCTTAATTTTTTCATAGACTGCTAGGTTTCTAAAATACACACTTGATTTTGCATTTTAGCTGACATGCATTCATTTTTTTCAGCTGTCTAGTACTCCATTGTCTAAGTTAGACCTTAGCTTCTTCCATTCCCAGTCAATGAGCGTATAGGTTGTTCCCAGTTTTTTGTTATAACTAATAGGGCTGCCATGGTCATTTTTATACAAGTCTCTTGGTGCACACACATGGGGGTTTCTCTAAGCTACATATCTGAGATTGAAATTGTGGGTCATCAGGTGTGCACATGTTCAGCCTTACAAGTGCTGCCAAATTGTTTTCCAGCGTGCTTGTGCCCTTGAAAACTCTTCCCTTCCGCTGCCATGGAGGGTGAGAGTTCCAGTTGCTCCACATCCTCACCAACACTCAGTATTACCAGAATTCTTCATAGTGTCTAACATGTCAGTCTTCATTCGCTTCCCTCTAATAAGATGAAGCATCTTTTCATTTGCTTATTGTGCATCCTGGTTTCTTTTTCAGTGAATACCTGTTCAAGCCTTTTACCCACTTTTCTGTTAGTTTGTTTAGTTTTCTCTTATTGCTTTGAGGCATTTTCAGGGAAGTTTTTTGGTTTTGTCCCTTAAGAGAGTTAGAATCTGAGACCCAAGATCACAGAGGACTGAGCTGGGTCCCAAACCCGCATCTGCCTGACTCCAGGGCTCTTCGTACCAGTCCCTTTGCCTCTCATTCATTCGTTCATTTTTCAAGTGTCTATTGATGACCTTCTCGGTAAATGTTGGAGAGGGAGGAGAGGTTGTGGTTGAGACTGTAGACCCTAGACCGCCTCTGCTTGAGTTATAATCTCTTCCCAGCCACTCACGAGCTGTAACCTTGGGTAAATTTCTAACCAATCTGTACCTTAGTTTCCTTATCTATAAAATAAGGATGATACTAACAGTACCTCTTTCATGGGGTTGATGTATGGGGATCGAATGTGTTAATTCATATAAAAGGGTTTAGGACTGTATCCAGCACAGCCAGTGCTGAATAAATAACCAGCACATGCCAGGCACTAAGCCGGCAGGGTACTTGTTCTGGGACCTGGGTTTGAAAAGACAGACGAGGACACTGCCCTCATGGAGCTCTCTGTCCAGTGGAAGGAGACAGACACAAAACAGGCAAATTGACTGATTGCTTGATTGATGTGACTTGCAAGAAGCACAAGGAAGAAAACCACAGGTGACAAGAGAGAGTGACCAGAGTGACTCAGCTGGGTGGTCATGCAAGGGAAGCCCCCTGGAAGAGGTGACATTTAGGCTGAAGTGGAGAGGATGAGAAAGAGCCACTCAGGCAAAAAGCAGAGAGAAGGGTGCAGGGAAGGGTGAATGCAAAGGCCCCGAGGCAGGAAGAATAGGGCATGTCCAAGAGGCTGCCGAGAGAGCAGCGTGGCTGGAGCCAAGGAGGCAAGGAAGGGGCAGGAGAGGAGGGTGGGGAAGCCACCAGGGTGAAGAGTCTGGAATTTATTCCAAGTGCAGTGGGAGGTTGCAGACAGTAAAGTGTTTCTTGTGTTTTTAAAAGATCACTCTGGCTGCTGTGTAAAGATCAACTATCTATGAATTCATCTAAATACTTCTTGTTGCCACTAGTATTTTTAGCCAGTACCCCCTCTGTGCAAAGCAAAACTTCCCTTTATTGGTCTTAAATTTACTGCTTTCAGGTTTCAAGGGGAGCCCCCTTCTGCCTTGTATCTGAGGGTTATTGGGCCCCATGTGAGATCTCCGGTCAAGATTTTTAGAGTGGCTGAGAGGGAGGTCTCCCAGCTGACACCTTACCTGCTCTGTGATGTTTCCCCATCTGTAAAATGAAAATGATGAGAGTGGCCACCTCAGAGAGGCTGCGACGGCGAAAGGAGATGCAGCTTGGCGGCCGGAAGTGATCAGTGTAGGCTGGCAGTGCGAAGATGACAATGGTGGTGTTGACGATGAGAATGATGGGGTGATGGTGGTGATGGGGATTCTGCTGCACAATCTTGGGTGAGTCACTGAGCCTCTCAAGCCTGAGCTGAGAAATAAAATAAAATCAGGGTGTTATAAAAGAAAGCTGGAAAATAAGGATGTTGGACCAGGTGAACTGGGGGGACCAGCCCAGCCCTGATATCCTAGAATTCTGTGATTTAGACCCTCTCTTCCTCCTTTCAGCCTGGGTTACTCTCTTCCCTGCAGTTTCGCTGTTCCCTACTGACATGTGATGAGAGAGGGAGTAGCTTGGCAGAGAGAAGACTGGCCTGGAGTCAGGAGGCCTGAGATTCCAGCTGTTCCATCTATGCTGGAGTCCTCACCCCAGTGCACTTAACTCACATTTGAACACACACGTGGAAGGAGAGAAGAGAGAGAGCAACGTGCGAGAGTCCCACTGCAGAGTCCCACTCCCATCCCACCTCATGAGCACTCACACCTTGATGGGACGGGACCTAATGTGACCTAACCTGGTCCCCCAGTTGGTCCCAATTCCCCCACATCCAGCAAATTGTGAGCTCTCACTGTGCCCAGTGTGATCCTGGCATTCAAAGGATTTTCTAATGTGTGGCCCTAAATACAAGCCAACATTTTCACCTGGTGGTCAGTGGAAGCTACAGCTATCTGTAGCAACACCGGAGTGTGAGCCTACTGTATTCGCTGTTAGCTGATAGATGACCCTGCTTCCTGTTTCCCTGAAAAAACAGAAGCAATCAGAAGGAAGCTTCCCCAGACTCCCACCTGGCCCTCCGCTCACCCGCCATCCTCTGTGCCCTTTCTCTGCCTCTTCCTCGTTAATCGCTACTTGGATGCCTTGTGTGTACTTCTAAGACCACGCCTTCCACTAGGGCGATGCACTGGGTCCCTCTGGCTCCCAGAGGCATCCAGCAATTCCTCCTGTCTCTCCTAAAGCATCCGATTTCCTCCACTTCTGTTAGTTATTCCCATCAGCACGCAACCATGCTGCAATTCTCCCGGTCTTGAATGCACGTGCATGCACACGCTCATACACACACACACGCACACGCTCATACACACACAAACACAGTCTTCTTTGCTTCCCTTGACAGTAAAACTTATCCAAGAGTTTTCCGGATTGACACTCTCCCTCTGTCTCTTTTTTTTTTTAATATTTTATTTGTCCATCTTAAATTTAGATCCTTATCCATGTGCAGATTTTGCTATATTTCCATTATTATGCTCCACAGGATTTGACATTCCACCCACCTCTTCTGTTGAAAAAGTCATGCCTGTTTTTTGTGTTGAGCTTTTTTTTAGGGGTGGTGGTAGGAAGAGGTAATTAGGTTTATTTATTTATTTTCTAAAGGAGGTACTGGGGGTTGAACCCAGGACCTCGTGCATGCTAAGCATGTGATCTACCACTGAGCTATACCCTCCCCCACACATTGAGCCTCTTAATTGCTCTTTTCCCTTTCCCTCCCTCTTCAGTTCACTCTAGTTGAGCTTTCACCCCCACCACTTGTCAAGGTCCTCAGTGATTTCATGTTGCCTAATGCAGTGGTCACTTCTGGGGGTCCTCAGCAGCAGCATCTGACCAGGTGATTGAACCTTCCTCCTTGTACACATCCTTTCTGGACCTTCCTGGACCCCATTCTCTCAGTTCCCTGAGATCTCTGGTTCGACCTCAGAGGACCCCTTTTCAATCTCCTCCCTCCTCTTCCCGACGTGCACATGCTGGAAGTCAGCCCTTGAACGTCTCCTCTCCTCCAGCTCACTCTCCCATCTTTCCTGACGCTTTAAATGCATCCTATATACGATGACTACAGATTTGTTTCTCTGGCGCAGACCTTCCCAGTCAACTCCAGAATCATACATCACTACTCAGACGTCCAACAAGAAACCCACACTTACTGTGCCCGCAACTGAACTCTTCGTTTTTAACCTCAAACCTGATCCTCCCTTGGTCTGCCCATCTCAGGAAATGGCAGCTCTATCCTTCCTGTTGCTCAGGCCATAGCTTGAGTCATCCTGGACTCCTCTGTCCCACGTGCACGTGTGATTCAGCACAAATTGCATCCGTCCTCCCTTCAGAAGATGTCTAGAACTGACTCTCATCACCTCCACAGCTACTGCATGAATCCAAGTCACCATCTTTTCTTGCCTGGGTTTGTGTTAAAGCCTCCCAGTGGAGCTCAGTTCCCTCCCTTTTCCTCCCTCCATGTTCCATTCTCCATGTCATAGCCAGCATGATCTTTTATAACATGAGTGAAATCACTTCATTCCAGTGGCTCCCTTCTCATTTGGAGAAAATCTTCACACTTTACCAAGGCTTAGAAGGTCTTACTTGAGCTGAGCACACCCTTTCTCACCTTATCTCCTCCTACTTTCACCTCCCTCACTGCAGCTACCCTGGCATCCCTGCTTGGGGAGAAGCCCAAGCACAATCGCACCTCAGGGCCTTTGCACTTGCTGTTCCCTTTGCCTCGAGCGGACTCTGGCCCATTTATCAATCCACAGGGCTCATTTCTGCTCATCAGTATAGAGGCCTTCCCTGGCCACCTTACATAAAATAGCACCCCACCCCCCTCACCTCTGGCACTTTCTAGTCCTCTCTCCTGCTTCACTTTCTCCATAGCACTCATCACTGTCGAACAGACATGCTAAATATTTTCCTGTTTATTGTAGCTCTTCCCCCTAGAATGTCAGCTCCACAAAGGCAAAGACTTTGTTTCATCCTCTGCCGTATCGTGCTGATCAGGATAATGGCTCCAGAACCTAGCTCGTAGTGGCTGCTGAATTCATATGTTAAATGAAAAAAAGGGTATGAATAACCCAGAAGCTATTTGTTGGTATCCACTGTGGCATCTTCCTTAAGGACTTTCAAGCACCAGCTCATTCAACAAACATTTTATGAGGTATTTTATCCACGTGTCAACTTAAAAACCCAGCCTCCAGGAGGATGAATTTCCACTGTGTTCTCTGTGTCATGGCCCTCCCTAGGCTCTGTCTGTGAGATACAGAAACCATCTGTCCAACATGAATTTGCTGAGCATCAGTCACGTGCCAACCATTGTGCCAGGGTCTGAAATTCAAAAAGGAGCAGCCCAAATAAGATCATCTCTGGAGAGAGAGGTAGAAAATATATAATGTAAACACACAGTTGCCCTAAGAGTAACAATATTGGTGAGGATGTGGGTGACAGTACCAGTGGAAGTGTTAATGGGTACAACCTTGCAGAAGGCAGGTCCTTTTGCTCCTCAATCTCCAGTCTAGGAATTTACCCTCAGAAGTTTATCACCCAAAGGCAAAAAGACTCAGAGATGTTCACTGAACTTTTTCTTCCCATTATAGTGAAAGATTGGAAACTCCAATGTCCAATCATAAGAGGTTGGTTATGAAAGTTATGATAAATTCATCCAGTGGATACTAAGGGGCCATAAACATGATGTTATAGAAGAGTATTTGCTGAAACTTGAGAAGATATTTGCAATGTATTATTAAAAGTAAAAATAAAAAATTTAAGATAGCAGAACAACATGTGTATCATTCTTTTTTTAAAAAAAGATTTATTTATTTTATATTGTCTTTTCGGGGCAGCTAATTAGGTTTATTTTTATTTATTTACTTTTTTAATGAAGGTACTGGGGATTGAACTCAGGACCTCATGCACGCTAAACACGCACTCTGCCACTGAGCTATACCTTCCCCCTCATTCTTTTTTTCAATTGAAGTATAGTTGATTTACAATATTGTGTTATTTTCTGGTGTACAACATAGTAATTAAGTTATACATATATATTCTTTTTTTGTATTTTTTATTATAGGTTATTACACGTTATTAAATATAGTTCCCTGTGCTATACAGTAGGACCTTGTTTATCTGTCTTGTGTATGATAGTATCTGCAAATTCCAAACTCCTAATTTATCCCTCCCCCCTTCCTCTTTGTTAACCATAAGTTTGTTTTCTATGTCTGTGAGTCTGTTTCTGTTTTGTAAAAAAGTTCATTTCTGTCATTTTTTTAGATGCCGTGTATAAGCGATATCATATGATATTTGTTTTTTTCTGTCTGATTTACTTCACTTAGTATGACAATCTCCAGATCTATCCATGTTGCTGCAAATGGCATTATTTCATTCTTTTTTTTATGGCTGAGTAGTATTCAATGCATGTCATTCTTTTTTTTTTTTCCCTAAGGTTTTTTTTGGGGGGGTAATTAAGTTTATTTATTTATTAATTCTTTATTAATGGAGGTACTGGGGATTGAACCCAGGACCTTGTGCATGCTAAGCACACACTCTACCACCGAGCTATACCCTCCCCCCGCATGTCATTCTTATATACACGTACTTGTATGTGTTTCGATTCAGGCAGACATTTAGAAAGCGAGCGCCAATGTGTTTAAGTGGGGTGGTTTCAGCTGTTGAACTGAGGAGGCAGATGTAAGGGTGTTTATTGTGCTACTTTTTCCACCTTTCTGCATGTTTGAAAAGAAATCGTACAAGAAAAATTTGAAAGAAAATGTGGTTATTTGGGAATAGAGTGATTTGGGGAGACAGTTTTCTTCTTTGTAGTTTATGTATTTCATTTAATTTTCTATAATGAGCATCTACTACTTTTGCAAAAATAATGAAGTGATTTCAAAATAAAAGATAGCTTTTGTCATACAAAATACTTTATTTAGACAAAGAATAGTTGCCATGATAGTTAAAAAAAAAAAAGACAATACAAATACTTGCAAATAGAGAATTGGGAAAATAAATAATGGTAGTCATACAAATACTGTGCTACTGTTTAAAAAGGTGTTATATAAAAGATATTTATAGTACTTTTATAAGTGAAAAAACAGGCCATAAAACAGTTTATATAGTATTAACTCATTTTCAAAAAAACAGTATATAATGCCCACCCATAGGAAAAACTGGAAATATTCACTCCAAAATGTCAGCAGTGGTTTTCTTTGGGAAATGGAATTACAGGTTGCTTTTTTCCCATCCTTTTCTTATTTGTATCTCAGAAGTCAGTTTTGTCCAATAGAACTTTCTGCAGTGATGGAATCGTTCTGTATCTGCTCTGTCCAATATGGTAGCACTAGCCACATGTGGCTACTGAGCACTTGAAGTGTGGCCAGTGAGACTGAAGAATTGAATTTTAAATTTTATTTAATTTTAATTAATGTCAATCTCAATGGCCACGTGTAGTAAGTGACTATTGCACTGGGCAGCTCAGTTCTAAATTGTTTACAAGGAACACACACTGGCTTTGCAAAGAGGAAAGAGAGCTTTTCTTTCTTGTTATCTTGTTTGTCCATTTGCTCTGCCCTGCTGCTTACAGAGTTCCTTTGAGATCTCAGCAAGAGTCAGTGAGTGTGAGGGCTTTGCAAACTGTAAAGTCCTGTGCTCGGGAAATGCTGCTGTATGTGACTCTTCTTCCTCTTGCCTGGGCCGCTTTCCCTCCCTGCTTTTGGGCTCTGAGCTAGAGCCCTGACTAGAGAAAGCATCTCTGAGTGGTTTCTGGAAGGGGGTGGGGGATGTCCTGGGGTCTGGACCCTGTAGCTAAGGAGGAATTCATTCGCTCATCCATTCATTAAACAGCCATTGCACACCCTCCCCGTCCTGACCAGGCCCTGCACTAGGCACCAGATACAGAGGGACTGTGACGTGTGGAAGCTGCCCACGTGGAGATTAAAGTCCAGGCTTGGGATGCATGGAGTGGAGAATCACAGGGTGTGGACACAGAGGCCTGGCTTTGAGTCCCAGCTCAGCCTCCTTTGAGCAGGCCACTCGGTCTTCCTAAGCCTCCGTTTTCTCTTGTGTAAAAGCAGGAAAACAGTGTCACTGCCTTGCCGACCCCACAGGGTTGATCAGGGCTGGGGAAGTGAATTGCAAAGGCCTGCAGAGATGTTCATGGCCAACGGACACAGTGTCCTGGGGAATAAGTGGTCCGTACCAGCCAGTTCCAATGCCCACTGTAGATATTATTACTGGTGATACTTTATCGCAACACACCATGGTTTTTATAAGCATAGTTAAAATATCAACTTTTACGAAGGCTACAAAAAGATGTAATCATTCATCCGTAGGACATATGTTGAACCCCCATGGTTTTCCAGGCCAACGTGATGTAGGTTCTGTCTGGAAATACAGACCTGGATTACAGCCCTTCTGGTAGAAACCGGAATTCATTCAGCCATTCCACTGGTATACGCCAGGCCACTAGGGACGCAATGGAACAAGACAGCCTCTGCTCTCAGGAAGCTTTCAAAGGAAATGAGGGAGGCAGATAGTCATCAAATAGTAACCCAAATATATAATTAGAAGCTGTGATAAGGGTTAAGAGGAGCAAGAACAGAGAGGTAGGAAGGCGTATCATGGGGGATCTTGGGTTAGTAGTGGTGAGAGGGTCAGAGATGATGTATCTGAGAGGATCAGGATCTGAAGGAGTTTAATAAGAGGTGAAGGGGTGGGGAAAGAGGGTCCAGGTGGAAGAAACAGTATGTGCAAAGGCCTGAGGTGGGAGGAGGAAGAGCACTCCGAGGCCTTGCGGCTAGAACCCGCAGGAAGGCAGAAGAGATGGGTTACGTTACCTGGCTGAGGAGGGGCGGAGCCCGCAGGGTCCCGTGGACCATGGGAGCCAGTAAAGGGTTCCATGGGAGGGCGGTGAGAGGAGCTGTTCGTTCTGGGAAGAACACTGCAGGGGCAGAGTGGAAACAGGGTGGGCACAAGGGTGGCTGGTGTAAGGGAGGTGGCACTGGGGATGCAGGCAAGAGGAGACTTGAGAGCTGTATGGGAGGGAAGTAACTTGGTGTTGGATTCGCCCTGGGGGAAGTGGCAAGAGGGATCCTAGTGCGATAAGATCCGTGATGGAGGAAGGTCTGATTAAGGCTGACTTGAGGGGCCTGGGGCAGGTCTCCCAGGTGGAGGGGATCTCCCTGGGCTGTGGGACAGGCTGCAGCACCCCTGGTGGAGAGACAGGGGAAAGACAGTCTCTGCAGATGAACCCGTGGAGCAAAACTTTTGTGTGCTTGGGGAGCCCGCCGGAAATGAAATTAACATTTGTTGAGTACTGGCCACGCTCCAGGCCCTATTCCCAATGCTTTATTTTCACCACCTCATTTAACTCCCACAAAAACCCTACGAGGTTGATGTTATTATCACTCCCACTTTACAGATGAAAAAACTGAGGCTCAAAGAGGCTCCGCAGCTGGGACACCAGCCAGGCTGACTCCCGACCTGCCGTTGGGCCATGGTGTCAAACTGCTCTTGTAGTTTGGGGTGACTAGAGCCTGGAAGGGTTGGAGAGGTGAGAGGGATGAGGCCAAGGCTGGAGAGACGGGCTGGGACCAAATCCTGAAGGGCTGCATGCGTCCAGTTAGGGGATCTGGACTTTACCGTGGCAGAATATGTAGTGTGTTCTTAGGGTGAGGATGATGAGATCACATGCTTTTTTTTTTTTTTTTTTTTTTTTTTGAGAAGTCACTTTAGGACCAGACAGGGGGAGAAAAGCCAGAGAGTGAGAGACAGGCAGGGTGTGTATGGAAGCTCAGGGGAGAGGCCACTGCAATAGCAGAAGATGGGCGTGCAAGGCTGGAGCTGCAGGGCTCCGGACAGGGGTGGACCCCAGACAGACAGTTCCAGGTTCTATTTAACAGGCTGGTTGGCAGGCGGGATGTGAGGAAAGAGCAATAAAACTTGAGTAACTGAATGGTGCTGATTACTTTATTCATGCAGACAGACCTACTTAAGCACCTACTAAGTGCCAGGTCCTGAGTGAAGTGCTGAGAACACAAATAAAACAGATGAGCTTGCTGGCCCAAAGAAGCCAGGAAGGGAGGTGGGAAACCCTGGAAGAGGAGAAGGGAGGGGAGGGCAATGATGAGTTTGGTTGGGGGTGTACTGAGTTAGAGGGGCCAGGGGTAGCCATGTGGCATTATCTAATGGGCTCTGAAGAGACAGTCTGGGACTTGGGAGAGAGGTCGACTTTGAGATACGTGATTTTGAAAATCAAATCTTGAATTGCTGTTCCGCACCCCTCCCTCCGGAGGGAAGACTTCATGTTGTTTACTGCCAACTTTTTGTTTACTTTTCAGATTTGTACTACAAGGCTTAATAATAAAATCGAAGTTTTTTGGGAAAAAAAACTTCCCAGAAATCATTGAATTGTACACTTAAAATGAGTAAATTTTTATGTTATATAAATTAACACTCAATAAGGTTTAAAAATGCACTTAGAGGGGGGAGGATATAGCTCAGTAGTAGAGCGCATGCTTAGCATGCATGAGGTCCTGGGTTCAATCCCCAGTACTTTCATTAAAATAAATGAATAAATAAAACTAGTTACCTCCCTACCCAAATAAAAAGTACAAATAAATCCATTCTGACAATCCCTGCCTTAAAAAAAAATGCAATTAGGAAAAAAAGTCTCTAGGAAGTCACAAAACATGGATAGAGGGAACATTCCACACAGAGGGCAGGAGTGAAAGCCTGGGTGACGTGACCAGATGTGGGCAGTACGGTGTGGATGAATTTGGGCAGCTCGGAAGGGAACAGGAGACGGCGCCTGTCTTTCAGAGCAGCTGTACTAGTCACGTCACTGAGCACTGACCCCCTGCAGGTGCTGCAGGAACTTTTCATCCTAGATGGAATCAATCCTCCAAACAGAGGGATGCCATCCTTGTTTTACAGATGGGGAAACTGAGGTTCAGAGAGGTTAAGTAAGTTACCCAAACTCACATTGCCTTTATTAAAGGGGTAGAATCAGTCCAGCTCCAAAATTCGGCTCTTCATGAACACTCTAGACCAGGTTTTGCCACATAAAACAAACATACCTATCCAAGCAGGGGAAGGCAGTATGGGCTGGGACCTGGGAGCTCACTGCAGGAAAACGAGGAGCCGAGACACTGGCGCTACGATGGCGCCATCTGCTGGCCAAGATGTGGAACTTGGCGGGCAAGGGGAAGGTGCTCATTTCCAGCACAATTCTTTTTTTTTTTTTTAATTTATTTCTCTTTTTTGGAGGTGGGTGGGTAATGAGATTATTTATTTATTTATTTTAATGGAGGCACTGGGGATTGAACCCAGGACCTCATGCATGCTAAGCACGCGCTCTCCCACTGAGCGATACCCCCCACTCCCAGCACACTTCTTTGTTTGCCCTCTCCTCACCGTGGTTGCCTCCCAACAGCCCTGGATGGCTGCTAGGCAGGATTATTGTCTGGCTTCAGTTTACCAACAAAGAGACCGGGGCTCAGAGAGAAGAAGTGACTTCTCCGAGATGACTCAGAGAAGTAGAGGAGGACCTAGGATTCAAATCCATGCCGGTGAGATGCTGTCCACATCCCGTCTGCCCCCAGTGTGGATTTAGCCTCCAGAGTGTCCCCTGAGGGCATCTAGGAGCATCTGGGCCAATCCCCTTCTCTGTCTGGTTTACAGATGGGAAACAGCTCAGGTAGTGACCTGACCTACCCAGGTTTGTCTCTGCGGGGTTATGCCTGCAGGGTCTGCATGGGGTTTTCTGGGTTCTAAGGTGGGGCAGAAACCACCTCGCCTTGGGAATCCAAGCCAGAGGTGTTTCTCTTTGGGAAATGGCTGCCCTTTCTCCTTCCCCAACCCCTCAGGTATCCTGGGCCTCAGGTTCAGGAAGGAGGGAAGGGGGAAAAAGAAAGGAGGCCCAGTGGGAGGGGAGGAGTGGGTGGTGAGCTAGGAGGAGAGGGAGAGGCAGGGGCCCTGCAGGAG
Organism: Camelus dromedarius; assembly: GCF_036321535.1. Taxonomy (NCBI): domain Eukaryota; kingdom Metazoa; phylum Chordata; class Mammalia; order Artiodactyla; family Camelidae; genus Camelus; species Camelus dromedarius. The sequence continues at coordinate 54,822,244 of NC_087449.1, read as the reverse complement.
GCAGAAAAGTGGGGCCAGAGCAGGGTGAAGGCCAGCAGTAATGAAAGCGAGGACCCTAAGCTGAGCTACCACTGTTGAGGGACAGGCTTTACAAGGATATCACCCTTAACCCTCTCAGTGACCCTGAGATGGGGGAAGGATTACTACCCTCATTTACAGCTGGGGAACAATATCAGGGAATTTCAGTAACGTGCCCAAGGTTACAAGCAAATGAATATGAAGCTGGAATCTGAACACAGGAAGTGTGACTCCAGGAGAAAGGGACTGATGGAAAGCAGAGAGAAGGGGCCAGTGTGCTATCCAGACATCAGGCTGGGACCGGAGAGCACAGGGGTCCTGCTGCTGGGGGTCCTGTCATTGTGTGTGTGCATGTGTCCATGGCAGGGAGGGAGAATGTCTGAGTCTGTTGTCACACCTTGGTGACCACCTTGGAGCCCGAGTTGTCTGACTGTGGCTGAGCAAGCTGGGATTGGTGAGTGGCCTGAAAGGCTTCCTGTCCCCTACATGTGTGGGCTGATGTGTAATCACCCTTCCCAATTCGGCTTAAAAGTCACCTCCTCTGGGAAGCCCTCCCACATTGCTGAACCGAGGTTAGATCCCCATGTTACACACTTGCAATGCTTCTCCTGCCAAGTGGTTAACTCTTTGTATTCATTCAGTAAATACAAGTTTGTCTGACCCAATTTGTAGTAGGCAGGTACCAAAACTCTAGAAAAAAATAGACATGCAGGGGTGAATGAACAGGACCCACTAGCCTGGAACATTTACTGTCTCTTGAGCTTCAGGCTGTGGGTTTTACAGACAGGAAGGAGAGCAATGGTTAATCCTCCTATGGGTTAATTTGAGATTTATCAAGCCAGTTTCCACCATGTCTTAATGTCCATCTTTCCACTCTAGTCTCCAGCCTGTGAGGGTCGAGATGACTGTCTTGATTCCTGCTATATTCCCAGTACGTAACACAAAACCTTGCACGGGGTCCTGGCATTAGGTAAATACTTGTTGAACAAATGAGTGTATGAATGAATGAAGCCCATGGGTTTGGGCACAGGCTGCAGAGGCCAGGTTTGTCATGAGGGCATGAGGGGAAGGGACCCAAGCAGGACTGGCACAGGGGAGTGGCAGGCCACTGTAGTCCCCTCCGTGATGGCCTCTCCTGGGGCTGCACCATGCAGTGCACAGCCTGGGGACCACATCCGGGGGCCCTGAGCCAGTGCTTCTGTGGTGGGCTGGCTTCCCTTAAAGGCTACTGGGAGACAAAGCCTGGAGAAGGCAAGCAGCGGGTCCCCCTTCTTCCCCACCCCCCACCCCAGATGGCTGGGCCCCCCTTTGCCCACATTCCCTCCTGGGAAACCCAGGAGGCTAAGCCACCCATCCTGGGGAAGAGGGCCAGGCCACCCACCAACACCTGGCCAGGTACTGCCCTCCAGCATCCCTGGGAACAGAGATAACGGAAATAGAAAACTCCCCCCTCCCCAGCTTCACCCTACCACACCTGATCCGGAAGGAGGGCTTAGACGGGAGAAAGCGGGCAAAGGGAGTCAGGCAGATGCCACTGTTCAGCTGTAAGGGGCAGGTGAGCCTCAGCCTCCTCACAGGCAAAGCAGTATAAGAACAGTGCCTATTTCGGAGTCCGCTGTGAAGATTACATGGTTTCGGGAGCACAGATAGTTAGGGGTTCAGTAAGCGGCAGGCGACACCGCTGCCGACATTGCACAGTGAGGAGTCGCCCCCTCGTGGTCGGCCCTCACCAACGCTAATGTCTACCTTCATCCAGTGCTGACCATGCACCACGTACATCCTTAGCGCTTCATCTGCATTAATTCATTTAATCCTCATATGATGTTGTGCCCATTCTGCAATAAAGACAGGAAGTCTTAGGCATAGAAGGGCACGCGGTTTGTAAGGAGCAGAGCTGGGGTTTGAACCCAGACAGTCTGGTTCCAGAGTGGCTGTCCCTAACCCCTAACCCATAACCCCTCACCCCTCTGCCACATACTTGTATTGTCTGGTCATGAGCTTTTTTCACGTTGCTGTGTCATTAGGAATGATCATCCTCTTAGGCTCGCTGCACTTTATTCTGCTCAGCATTTTCTGATCACTTATTGGTTCAAGGCCCTGTGCCGGGATAGAAAAGGAGACAACAGAGAGCTCCCAGCTGGGCGGGAGACAGACACTTACACAAATACCCATGCTAGCAAGTGACGGGTTCAGTGATAGTGCTTCTATAAGGCGCAGAGGAGGGAAGGATACACCTTAGGACAGATGATTCGAAGCAGAATGATTGGCTTAAGGAGAATGGCTCTGACATCCATCTGTTTGCATTAGTGATTCTCTAACGTTTTGGTCCCAGGAGCATTATCAAGGACACTACAGACCTTTTGTTTATGTGGGTTATATCTTTTCAACATTTGCCGTATTGAAAATTAAATTCGAGAAATGCTTAGAACCAGAGCATATGTAAACACACATTCCATTTTCCATCAGAACAATGGCACAGCTGTGTCCCAGGACCTGTGCTCCAGCAGAAGAGTGGGAACAAAAACCCCAGCTCCCAGGTCCAACTTTACAAGAAGCAGAGGTAAAGCTTTAAAAAAAAATTAGATTTTAATACTGGCATTACAGTTGGGCAGTGTGGCAAAACCGCTTAGTGAACTAGGGAAACATTTCTCCTCCCGTGGATAAGTACCAGCTGCCGGGAACCCTAGCAGCCTCAGCCTGCCCCGGAGATTCTCCCACTATTGTAAATCATTCTAGAAAGAATACCCCTGTAATTATATTTCCTTTTGATAAATACCTAGAATTGAATTATTGAGTCAAAAGGATGCACATTTTAAGGCTTCAGAGTCACATTTCCAAAATGCCATGCAGAATGTTTATGTCAGTTGAAATTCCCACCAAGAAAGCATGAGAGTGCCCATCTTCCTGTGTCTCTCCCCAACCATGCATGGTCTTCATACTTTTTCTAATGTTTGAAAACCCAGAAGGTGAAAAATGGTATATTGCTTTCATTTGCATTTCTTTGATTCTTAGAAATGTTGACTATTCTTTCTTGATTTATTGATTTATCTATTGACAAGGCCTCTTTTTATTGATTTTGGAGGGGTGAGGTAATTGGGTGTATTTATTTTGAATTTTTTTGGTGGGGGGACGTAATTAGGTTTATTTTTTTATTCTTAGAGGAGGTGCTGGGGATTGAACCCAGGACCTCGTGCATGCTAAGCATGTGCTCTACCACTTGAGCTATACCCTCCCCCACTTTTTATTGATTTGAAAGAAATCTTTGTATATTAAGATGCTGCAACTGCAAACTGTAAATTCTTGACTCTAGACCTGATGTGGGGATTGCCTCTTTCTCTCCTACCTCCTCTAGCCTCCTCCATGGAACTAGGAGAGGAATTACTTTTACTCATTTCAGAAAGGCTTTTTATAGGAGAAATCTTGAGAAGATGGAAAATAAGAGATACTGAGAGATTCCGAGTACTTTTTATTTTGGAGGACTTTCCTCTCCAATCTACCCTTCCCTGCTTTGAACTGTGGAAAGGTTGCTGTGTTCTTTGGTAGCAAAATAACTGAGTCACGACCAAGTGTGATCTTTCTGGGTTGCAACACTCTAGGCCAAGTGCGTCCCCATCCAGGAAATCGCACTTTTGTGCTGTGCTGACTGAGGTAAGACCCAGCACATTGTCGGCTCAGCAAGCCTTGATTCATGATGTCTCTGCTGCTCCCCAGCTGTGTGTCCTTACACAAGTCCCTTAACCTCTCTGTGCCTCAATTCCCTCTGGAATGGGGGAAACATTACTCACCTCTTCACAAGGGTTGTTGTGAATATGAGAGCAGGTAATGTGTGTGTAAAGCACTGGACTCAGTGCTTGGCACAGTGTAGGTGCTCGAGAAACCTCTGTCAAATTAATAACTGACAGTTGTCTTCCTTTCAGTTTGATCTTACTGTGGTGTGTGTGTATGTGTGTGTGTGTCCTTGTTTAGCTTTCTCTTTTTTTCTACTGAAATCGTACTCAGCTTTTCAGAAAAATAATAAACCAAACCTCTGCGCATTAACCTAGGTGGGTTAGAAACCTTTGGTGACAAGGAACAGAAGTTAATTGGGAGCTTAATAGAAAAGAAGAAAGTGGGGCAAATCCATTACAAACACTCAGAGTGTCTCACGGTCGAAGAGCTCAAAATGGGGACTCCTCTCTGCTTCTCCCGGTAGGTCTGCTATGTTCCTCTCTCTGTTTCTCTCTCCGTCCCTCTAGACTTTCCCTGCCACTGTGGCCACCAGCTCCTGCTACTCCCAGTTCCAGTCTCAGCCACGTGCAGAGACTCGCTAACTGACCCTGAATCCCAAAATCACATTCCTGCTCAAATCTCAGATCCAACCAGGTGCTGTCCTTTGAAAAGTACACGGTCAGTCCCTGGAGGACAAAGGAGCTCATCAAAGCTGCTTTTTGTAGGCAGGGAAAGACTGGGCCAGCTGAGAAGCTTGAGTTCTCTGAGAGACTGGGTGGACGTGACTAGAAATTGATATCAGAGCTCAAAGAATTGACCCCAGAAGGTCATAGCCTGAAAGAGATTCACATATTATCTAGTTCAAACTCTGCCCACATTTAAAACAATTTTTTTTATAAAGAAGGAATGAGGTCCAGACATATGTGGTTTGTCCACATACAATTTGGACACATACATGTCCACAGCCTCCCAGTCAGTCAGTGACAGAGCTGGAACCAGAAGTCAGGTCTCCCGCCACCATGGCCCAGTCTCAGGCTCTCGAAGAGGTAGGGGTTATCATACTCCCCACTCTCTCAGGGAGTAAACTGAGGCAGAGAGCAGTCAGGTGGCATGCCCGAGATCCCCCAGCTGGATGGTGCCACAACTGGGGTCTGAGCCTGGGTCCCAGTTCTTCCCATGGCCCACTGTGGAAGAGGGAAGGTGGGAGGGAGAACCAGAGAGGAAGATGGAAGGGTAGAGTAGGGCAGGGGGAACAATGGGGAAGGGAGCTGAAGGGGGTGGGAGAGGAGAGAGCCTCACCCTGGACAGGATCACCCTCGACAAGCTTTTTCCCCAAGAGTGTTAGGCCCCTCCGTGCTGGTCATGGCTGTGAGTCTATCACCTCAAGGCTGCACCTTGTTCTTTTGCTCCATGACCTTGACCTTGCTCTTTCTCTCCAAGAGCAGGCTTCTTGGTGAACCTGATGAAGTGCCCCCAGGTGAGGCCTTTCCTCCCCACCCCCCATTTCCCTCCCTGTCATGTCTACCCTTCCCACCTGGGTGAAGGTTGGGTTCTGATGGGAAATAAAAGGTCAGAAAGCCCAACAGAGGACAAAAACTGGGACCTATCGGCTAAATTCAATGCTTGGAAGGTCTGGGTTTGGTCCCGACCTTCCAAGCATTGAGAAACAATTCCAAGCATTGAGTGAAAATAACAATTTTATGAAATTTGAAACATCTTAAAGAACCAGGTGTGATGACAGCAGGAGGAGATCCTGTGTCATGATCTTTCATCCTGCCTTTCATCCTGTTCTCCAGGTTGTCTTCATAGTAAAGAAAGATTTCTCTACACCCCAATTTTTATCAAATGTATGGAAACAAAAGTCAATGAGGGATGGATGTTTCAAGAAAAGTGGAAGTATCTTTGTGAAAGAGAGCTCATCTCTACAGGTTGAATTTTAAACAAACGGTGTTGCAGGAAGACAAGTGATGGTTTTCACCTGCCTGATCCCTGGAGGCGCTGAGTTTGCAACCTCTGCCTTGGCTGGTTCCAGCAGGTGTTTCTCAAAGATGGGGCATTTCGTTAGGAAGCACTCTCTCTATTGGACGGGAAAATCCACGCACGGAAGATGTTCAGCAACCCTGTCTACCCCTACTCCCTAGAAAATATCAGTAGTGCCCCCCAAACCTCTGAGAGGGTCCTGAGTGTAGGTTTTGACCCAGAATCTCTTTGGGGACTGGGCCAACATCTGGGTAGCCATAGCACCACTGATATGGGCCTGGCGCAGGCTTGGTGCTCACAAGCTCTTGTCCTGTTCTGGTCAGTCCTTCCCTGAGGACCTAATAGGCGCCAGCACCATCTGGGCACTTCATATCCATGTCTCATCTAATCCTTACAACATCCAACTGAAATCAGTATCATGAAGCCCATTTTAGAGGTAAAAATGCTGAGGCTCTGAGAGGGTATGAAATGTGCCCAGGATCTCAAACTAGGAAAAATCAGGACCAGTATTTGAACTCAGCAGTGCTGACTCTAAGACCAGCTGTCTTGTACCTGCATGATCAGGCCACCCAGGATGGTGGTTTTCCTGCTCTCTGTACGTCCCTGCTCGACTAGAACCTGCTTCGCCTCCACCTACTCACATGACCGACATTCTGTCCCAGTCACAGAGCCCAGTCAGTAACTGCCTATGCACTTACCCGCCAGCCCAGCTAGTGATTGTTCTAATCTTTAGATCAGAACTACCTCCATTATGATAGTCTATTAAAGGGACATGCCCTGTGCTGATTTCCCTGGTAACTGATAGCCGATCTGATGTCAAGTCCCTCCATAACTGGTAACCTTCTTCCCACCCCCACCCCAGTGCCAACCTCTTCCTACTCTCAGCAAAGACTGCTGCCATGTCCTGCCGTCCGCCTCACAAGGTGGAGTGTCTCTCCAGGACCTTGCTTCAGACATGTAAGATGCCCCTTACCATGGATGTCTCTGTTGCTGACTCCATGCTCTTTCTTCCATCTTTAGGCTGGGTGAGTACAGAGCGTGCAGGCCTGCGGGGTGCAGCCCAACTGCACCACACCACAGCTGCTTCTCAGAACACAAGGGGACACTAGAATGCCAGCCCCTGGGGGCTGTTGTTGCCCACATTCCCCTGTTAGTTAGGTGGAGGAGCCAGAAAACTCAGCTTCAGAGCCCATTCTCGTAACTGCTACCCAGGCTGTGTCAAACCCAGGTTCAACCCCAGCTCCATCCCTTGCCCACAGTAAAGGGATGCGTGAGGTATTAATTCTCTGGGACTTAGGACTCACTTCATGGGGTTGTGAGAATTACCTGCAATACTCCACATGGGCATCTGTTCGTGCATACAGTTGGCACTCAAGTGCAGACTACTGTCATTTATTACATTTGCTTAAAGCCTACCTTTCCTACAACTGACTTGAGAATTCTTAATCTTCTGCTCCATGTGTACATGGATATCTTTTTCTGATTATAAGTGTAATGTCTAACATTTTACAATGAACATTTCATGTAGATATGAAGTATAAACTGCAACCCCCTGGCTTACAGATAACTTACTTTTCATGTAGCTCTTTCTAGATTTTTACAGGTGGACTCAAATTAAACATAATACTCTATTCACTTTTTCAAAAATGGAGGTACTGGGGATTGAACCCAGGACTTTGCATGTGCTTAGCGTGCACTCTACCACTGAGCTATACCTAGTCCCCTCTATAACACTTCTTATTTTAAAAAGTTCCTTGTCATTTAACATGTTGAATAGTTAGTGGATTTTTTTTATTGCATCTCAAAGTACAGTAGTTTGTTTAGCCACGTCCATTATGAAATGAAAATGGTGATTAATGATTAGAGAAATTACTAGGTAACAGACACCAGACTAAGCAGTTTACACATACAGAACCCCAGAAAGAAGGGATTTTATTTCCATGTAAAATAAGAAAGCTGGAACACAGTTAAGGAATAGCTCAAGGTCACCAGCTTCTAAGAATATTGTTCCTAATTTTTATTAAAAACTGCCATAAGCATTTTGGTAAATAAATCTTTGCATGTGTCCTCGATGACTTAATTAGAATAAGTTCCTAATGAAACAAAGAGTACGCATTATTTTGGAATCTTCTCACATATCCTGCCTAATCGTCCTGGAGAAAGATCAGAACTGCCATTGGCAATGTGTTCCTTTGGATGGTATTTGAACATTGGCAAGCACTCCAGGCACTGTCCTTGGTGCTGAGGGTACCATGGTGAATAAGAAGCAACTGTGCTCACGGCACTTATAGTCTTGTAGGGGGGGTGTGTGTGGAGGAGGCAGGTGGATAGTATAGTAGGTGAATGCAAGTGCTGAGAAAAATCTAAAAGGTGAAGGGACATGGTATGAGTGAGTTAGTTGTCAAGAAGGAGTCATCTAAAATGACAGAAATCTGAAGCTTTTAATGCCTGTTTCCCCTCACCCTGAGTATTACCACACATTTCAACCAGTGAGATAAGGGGGTTTCATGCTCATATCCTCCTGAGCATTTATTAGGCACCTGCCATTTTCTAGATGCCAAGAGAACGAAGCGTGCAGCTAGTGGACTAGATAGTAGACTTGGAGTTTTGTAGCTCTCAAGAAATACCGGTGACGCTGGAGATCTCGGTTTGCTCAGCTTTAAAATGGGGATGATGCCGACCCCATAGGCTTATTGTGTAGGTCTGTGAGTTGGCATAAAGCCAAGCAAGTTGCCAAGTTCCTCAAACTAGTGGAAGAGCTAGTCCTCACTGATGAGTCTGGTGTTTGAGTGGGGAGTTGGTCTCGTTATCAACTTCTGGTTTGGCCATCTGCCAGTCTTTGGTCTTTTGGCAACCTATTTCTGACCCTCAATTATCCCCTCTGGAAAGAGAAGGAATATTCTTTTTTTTTCCCTCCAAGCTTGATTTATATAAAATTGCTTATTAAATTTTTTCAGAGCCTCCTACCCCTCCCTTCTCCTCCACCCTCTGTAAGAGTTGAATATTGTGGGGAGGGTATAGCTCAAGTGGTAGAGTGCATGCTTAGCATGCACGAGGTCCTGGGTTCAATCCCTAGTACCTCTTCTAAAAATAAACAAACAAACATAATTATTTCCCCTTGCCAAAAAAAATCATTAAAAAAAGAGCTTGATGTAAAAAAAAAAAAGAGTTGAAAATTAATAGAAATAGTAGCATTCTTCCTCAGGCCACTAATTTTTGAGTCCCCATGAGGCGAGATGTGTTCTATGTGGCTTCTGTGAAGCATAGCTCTGCTTCTCTTCCAGGAAAGAAGGCTTCCTTGACTGGAGCCTTCTTCCCCATCCAGCAAAACTGTCCCTGATCCTCCTTTCCCAACCCTTTCACCCATGGCAGTTGTTGCCTCTTGCCCCTTCTGAGAGTGACCACGCACTGAGAGCTTGCTGTATGTGACCTCAGGGCCAGGGCATGTACCTCTCTATAGTGCCACGGTAGGGGCTGGTGTTTCCTCTGATGGTCATGGGATACTGGGGTTTCAAAGCCTAGAGATTTGCTTAAGGACCTACGCCAACTGGAAAGGAGGAACTCCATCAGGATTCCAATAGTGGGCCTAACCTATAATGCTCAAGTGCTAACCAGCCCTTGGTCAGCCCACTTGGCCTTTAATATCAACCTCCTTGGTTCTTTCTGTACTTCCCCTGTCCTGGATGTCCAGTTAACTGATACATTTTTGAGGGCAAAGATGATGCCTCTGACAAGCTTTGTGTAGGGTTTTTAGAGGAGTAATTACAATGTCTGCTTAAAAGGCATGCATACAGTGCACTGTCATACTGATGTCGGCTTCCCAGAGGGTCTTTGACTCAGGAACGCACCCTTGCCTACAAGCCTGCTTCCTTGGTCTTCAGAGCCTGCAGCGCCTTCTTTACGGTGCCTCTGTGGGGGAAAAGCTTAGTCTTTAGAAGGTATGAGTATCAGAGTATTTGAGTCTTGTTTTCGTTCTCACTCCTGATGCTTACTTCACTTTGCTGAATGTTAACAAGTCCTTTTCCTTCTCTGGACCTCAGTTTTCCCAACTGTGTAATGAGCAGATGGAATGAAATCTAAGTGCTGAGACTTCTGGGTTTCCAACCATTATGGCCAAGTGAACTTCAACTTCCTTGGTCTGTTTCCCCCCCCCCCCATGAAATAGAGATGAGATCTACTGTGAGTTGTTGGGAGAATTAAACAAGCTCATATGTACAACTCAAAGTATCAGCTACGTTACTCACTCGGCCTCTTGTGCCATGGTCCCATAGCTCGTGCTGCTGGCAGTGTTCCCCACTGTTTCTCCACGTCCTGTGTCCTAGGGTGCTTTGCTGCACAGGATGTGAGGCAGGATGGTGGCTATTGGGGTCATCAAAGCAGTGGAGGAAAAAGCAGCTACTGGAGGTAGAGTCACTACCTTTTATGGCAGGTGGTCATAAAAGCCACCAGGAAGTGAGGGCTGACAGCTACTCAGGCCCCTCCAGCCAGGGGCAGCCCAGGCAGAGCTCACCTGGGAAAGAGTGGCTCAAAGAGAAGCCTTGAACTTGCTCTTCTCTTACTTGAACTGTTTTTCCCTCCTCTTAACTGAGGCACTGAGGATTGAACCCGGGACCTCATGTACACCAAGCACACCAAGCACGCACTCCACTGGTGTGCTATGCCTGCCACCCCCTTGCCTGAACTGTTCTAAACCTGCCCCTGCTGACCCAGTTTTCTTTGTGCTGATGAGTTTATGGCATGGGAATAAAGCACAAGTCCTTTTGCCTCTGTGTCTACTGACCTGCCTATTTCAAGCAAGGAGGAAGCAGAAGGGTGCAGGGTCTAATTCTGCTACTCCGTCTTCCTTCTAGGGGCCTGACTGGTGCAAGAACCAGAGAGCTGGGGGTCACGGGGAGGAAAAGGTATAAAGGGGGAAGCCTGGGGCAGCTTTTGGCCCTGGCTTAGTTCATCAGCTCCTAAATCAGGATTAGACTCTGGTGTTAGACCATCTGACTTAAATAGAGTCTATAAATGTTACTGAACTTCTGTGTGCCTTGTTTGCGCATCTGTAAAATGGGAAAACAATAATACCTACCTCCACTGGGACGTTGAACGTTGAGTGATTGGTACTTACTGGGCACCGTATATTAGCTGTTAACTAGCTTTCCTCATTACCATGTGTGGGTACCGCAGTCAAGTGACTCAGTTGGAGAAAAATTGTGGAGGCAGGGAATGAGATGAGAGTTTTTGAAAATAAGCTGTCTTGTATCCTCCTAGGTACATGTTTCCCTCAAGTTTAGAGAAGTTGCAAGAAGTCCCATGTATCCTTCATCCAGATTCCCCAAAATCTTAAATTTACCACATTGGCTTTATCCTTTTCTCTTGAAATATACATTCCCCCCCCCCCCCGAACCAGTTGATAGTAAACTGCAGATATGCCCCTTTCCTCCAAATACTGAACGTGTATTTCTTAAACCCAGGGAAATTCTCTTAGGCAGCCAAGATCACGTAATCAGCCCAAGCATTAAATGAACATTTCTGACGTCTGTAGATTCAGATTTTGCCAGTTGTCCCAATAATGTGCTTTACTGGAAAAGAAAACCCAGGATCCTGTGCTGCATTCAGTTGTCTTATTTCTGGAGTTCTGGAGTCGCCCCTCCCTTGGCTCTGCCCATCCTAGGGGCCCAAAACCCCTGATCTGGGCTGGCACTGGGTGCTGGATAGAGGAACCTCGAAGGATGGCCCTTTGCTCTGTGCCTTCTTCCATCAGCCCAGCTTCCCAGATGTGCCGTTTTGTCCTCAAGGATGAAAGCCTGGGGGCTTCTGCCTCTCCTGTGGCAGTGGGAGCAGGAATCATGGAAGCAGAAGAAAACCCTTGGCTCCTTTTCCACCAAAGCCCTGTATGGTCATCTTTTTCCATTTGTCCCTGTTAAAGACACTGGCTGCCTCAAGGCCAGCTTCTGCCTAGGATGTGGATCCTGTCACCTCCTTGGGTCCTGCTGATGAGGATTTAGTGCAAACCTAGGAAGACCTGTTACTGTCTGAGATCGGTGTCCTTGTCTGTCAAGAGACTAATTTGCAAGCTGTCTTGGTGCCTGCACGATGACCCTCTCTTGCTTATGTACCATGTCTAACAGTTTTCTGGGGAGGGGGGAGTGGGTTGCTTGAATACAGTGAGTTCATATTAATTAGGGTAATATCTTATCGTGGGCTTACTGTGTGCTCCACACCTCATTTAATTTTCACAACAATCCCGTGAGAAATAAGTATCCATTTTAAAGCCGAGGAAAACTGAGACTTAATAAATTAGTAGCCAGTTAAGGTCACATAGCTATTTAGCTAGCCAAGACAGACTGCATCCGCTTGCCTTCACAGCTCTGAACTCTCAAGCCAACACTCCGTTCGAATTACTATTTAAATTCCATTTGTTTACATTGTTGCGGAATAAAAAATTAATTTCAGGATTCGCATAATTGACATAGCGTAGTTCTGGTCATCTCTAGGCCAGTCTTGAGGCTGTGGGCGGAAACAGCGTTAAGGGGGACTGGAAGCTCAAAGAGATGCCAGCTCAGGGAGTCTAAAAACTGACTTTTGGAAAGCCTGGGTCCCAAGGAATCGGACAGCGTTGCCTGCAGTTGCCACTGTGTCCACGAGGGGGAAGCCAACCCAACGCGGCCCCAGACTCGCCTCTCTTCCTCTCGTTCGTCTCACTGGTTAGCCTGGGAAAAGAGCCCGCCTCCTGGCCCATAAGGCTCTGGGTCGGAAGTCTCACTCTCTCTTCCTGTTTCCCATCATGGCGGTGAGTGGCTGAGACCTGGGTTTGCTTTCCTTCATCCGTCTCCATCCACGGCCAGCCGAGCCTGAGGGGGTTACCTCGCTCGTGGCCCGAGAAAAACAGAGCCCTCATTGCCGGCCGTGCTGAAACTGGCAGAACCATGCGACCCCAGGGTGCGGAGCAGGGCTTTGTCACCTTCCTCCCACCCTCTTAGGATCGGGCTCCGGGCAGCCCCCGCAGGGTCTGGAAGTGCGGCCCGCAGGCTGCAGCGAGGGCCGTGCTGCGAGCGGAGGGGCCTGGGACGCGGGGTCCGGACCTCTCAAGTCCCAGGAACTTGAAGCTTGCGCTTTGCTGCGGAACCTCAGCCGGGTCGTCCTTTAGGGCGGACGCTAGGCTTCCGCTGCCCTAAGGCTAGACGGCTTCCGAATGGGGTAGGGGACGCTGTACAGCCACGTGCTTGCTGTTTCCTCAGCAAGTAAATCCTGTTTTCTTCCATCTCGTCTGCCGTGTAATGACGCTGTCACTTTAGACTTTGAGTCACTTAGGGTTTACTTCGGTGTCTGTAACTCTTAACACCAGGTATCCGTCCTGTTCACCCGTTTGTGCTTGGGAGGAGAAACAGGGCCCCGAGATGCCTCCCAAACATCGTGATAGTTCATAAACCTTTAGAGGTTTGCCATTTGAGCTGAGCTGTGCATAAAAATACCGGGCTGACAGCTGCGGTGGGGTTGTGTGTTGACTGGTGCGCTTCCCTGTTGCAGCAGGATCAAGGTGAAAAGGAGAACCCCATGCGGGAACTTCGCATCCGTAAGCTCTGCCTCAACATCTGCGTGGGGGAGAGTGGAGACAGACTGACCCGGGCAGCCAAGGTGCTGGAGCAGCTCACAGGCCAGACCCCTGTGTTCTCCAAAGGTGAGCAGTGGCAGGTACAGAGAGGGCTGGCCACTCAGTAGGCCTGGATGTTTCTTACCTCGCCTGCTGTCGAGCCTGTTTTGTACCCTTTTAGGAGGTGACAGTTGGCATTCCTTAAAAGCATTGCCTTCCGGAGCTTTCCAAGCTCAGGTGGCATTGGGACACCAGGTTTTATGAATGGAGACTTAAGACTAGCCCAAGTAGAGATACCCAGGATATGAGGTAGCGTGGAAATGTTGAGAATGCAGAAAATGGCATTTGGCTTGATGAGTGGTTAGGGTTAAATAGGCTACATCAAGAACAGGGCTGTGTACCTAGACTAACGTAGTTCAGATCCTGGCTCTATCACTCGCTAGTGCTTTTGACCTCTCTGGGTCTCAGCTTCCTTAATTGCATAAAGGGGATGGTGATAGTTGCTGTATGAAATTGCAGAGGATAGAATGAGTTAGAAGATGCCTGCTCCATAACCAGGAGCAGTGTCAGCTTTACTGTTATTTTTGTTTGTTTTTTGCATTTCCTTGCTTCGGGGTAATGGAATACGGCAGGTCCTTGAATTCAGATCCTGCCTCTTATTTGCAGCTAATCTTGTGCAAGTTAACGTATCAGAACTTCATCTGTGGAATGGGGAGAACAGTACAATAAGGTTTTAGCAAGTATTTGCTATTAACATCAGTAATGTTTTCTTCAGAACACATTGTTTTCCAGTGGCCTAGTCAGGTTGTGAACTTGCCCTTCCTGGGGCTTTAACATTATGGCTTCGAGGTCTTAACTGCTTAGTATGAGTGAGTGTCTTGGAAGTTGGAAAATCTGCTTTCTGTGAACAGATTTAGGTGACACTGGTTAGAACACCACCACTTTAGAGAGTGGATGGATACTAATATCTCTTTGGAGCCGTGGAGACGATGTTCTGGGGACAGAGGTGAGTACAAGTGTGACAGCAGCTGACTCCTTGTTACCCTGCCTACAGCTAGATACACTGTCCGATCCTTCGGCATCAGGAGAAATGAGAAGATTGCTGTCCACTGCACAGTCCGGGGGGCCAAGGCAGAAGAAATCCTGGAGAAAGGTCTAAAGGTGAGGCTTTGTTCACGATGTGATGCTAAACGCATCAGCATAACACATGTGGATAATGACAGTGGCAGTAGTTACGTCTGATGTACTGTCTTTGTTCTGCTTATTTTGAACTAATGGCTGTTAACTTGTCCTTTGAAAGTTAGTAAAGTTCTCTGAAATCCATAATTGAGATGTGATTTGGTGTAGTGGGGAAGTTAGATTTTGTTACTGGCCAGATTACACAGAATTGTGTTCCTGGGCTTATGAGTGTTGCAGGTTGAGCTAGTTAATGGGGGTTGGGTTGACAGGGAGTGATTGCTGTATTTTTCTCCTCAGGTGCGAGAGTATGAGTTAAGGAAAAATAACTTCTCAGATACCGGAAACTTCGGTTTTGGGATCCAAGAACACATTGATCTGGGGATCAAATATGACCCAAGCATTGGTATCTATGGCCTGGACTTCTACGTGGTATGAATACTTAATCTTTTCCACTTCTGGCTTATTACAGTGGAATCTGTTACTCCTTTATTTCATATGTGCTGTCTTGATGTTCACATGTTGGATTGAGGCTTTGAGTGTTGTCTGTCTCTCCCTCGGGAAGATACACCTTGTTTGTGGCAGGTGTGGGGATATAGCATCTTGAACCAAATGGGTAAGATGCCTGCTGCTGTGGAGCTTACGGCCTAGGATCTAGCACACACCAGTGTGGCTTAAAGGTGGATGAAGGAAGCACTCCATCCAGCCACTGTAGTGAAAATTTGAGAGATGGTGCTGGGGTTGCGTTTGGCATGTGGGTTGGCTGCACTCAGGCTGTTCTTTCCCTGCTCCTTCGCTTATACCCTGGGGATGGGGTGGCTTCCGTCCAGAGGACACAGGAGCAACTTTGGTGATGTGATTCTTTGCTCAGTCAGGATGGGGATTTTAATGTAGAAATGCCCATGTGTGTCACTAATGTTTAGGTAAATCCTGACTAGTGTTACCCTGAGCAATGGCAGCACCCTCACTATTAGATTTGATTATGCAAACAGTAGTGAGAGTTGGGTGTACACGGGGGACAAGAAACTTACGAAGCACTTAGAGCTGAAGCAGAGGAAAGAAATACAACTCTTTGTGCTTCTTGGAATTTTAAGATTTTTACAATGCATATGTTAGGTAAGGTTTACTGAAATGTTATTTTTAAAAATAAAAGTGCTTTGGAGTTCGGGGGCAGTGGAGAATCCTTAACTACCACTGGAAGTTAGGTAGGGGAAGGGCTGCAAGTTCTAGCCTCCAGAGCAAACCTAGAGTAAGGTGGTGTGTTGTCCAGGTTGCTGGTCACAGTTACATGAGACACTGAGATCATGCCATGGGCCTCTTGCTCCAGAATTCATTGGGTGAACAGGTGACTCTTGAAGACTGATCTCTCCACTGTGTGAGTCTTGTCCGTCTGCTCTTGACTCTGAGCTGGCTAGGTGACTGTTGGTTATTCCTGGGACAGGTGCTGGGTAGGCCAGGTTTCAGCATTGCAGACAAGAAGCGCAAGACAGGCTGCATTGGGGCCAAACACAGAATCAGCAAAGAGGAGGCCATGCGCTGGTTCCAGCAGAAGGTAAAGCTTGATTTATCTCAGGTGATGTGGTGGAATGTGGTGTTGGTGAGTGGAGCTGGGATACGGGGATGCAAGAGCGAGCACCCTCTGGTGGGTAGCTTTCTTAAAGATAGAACACTTGGGCAACTTGGCCAGTGGGGGCTTCGCGGGTGTTGGCTTAAAGAACACTCAGGCTTTTTGCCCAGCCCCATGAATGCAGGTAGCTGGAAGGGGGAGGGATGTGGCTTTAATAGGAGCCACTTTTTCTCAGGGTGCAGTAAAATTGAGCCTAGGGTAGCAGTTGTTAAAACTGGCCAGCTTCCTGTTAAGGGATATGGGATTAAAAGCCAAAGTTCATGTATCTGATTTGAATTCTCTTAACGTTAGCCATTGCTACAGTCTTCACTGTTACCTCTTGTTCTGAAAAAATTAAATCTCTTCTCTTTCAGTATGATGGGATCATCCTTCCTGGCAAATAAATTCCCGTTTCTATCCAAAAAGCCAATAAAAGGTTATCAGTGAAATGTACAATTACTGTTGTGTGTTCTGTGAAAGGAGCCTGGCCATATTCAAGTCCTTGGACCTCAAGCCACTTAAAGCTTCGATGGGAATAGCTGGTAACAACCCTGTCATCCATCCCTGATTGGATGTCAGTGTTTCCTGGCAGATCCAAGCCTGAGCTTCACAGCATTGCCCGTGTTCACCACATCCTTGTTGACAGGCTGTTGTGGTGGTCCTGTGGAAACATACAGAGGGAGGGTGTGGTTGGGGCTGGGGTTTGAAATCAGAGCCTTAATTAAAGGTAGGGCACAGTGCTCCCCTGTTCCAGGAGCCTCCCCTCTACTGTTCTTCACTAGAGGTTTTATCAGCACTGTCTGGTGAAGGAATCAGAGGCTTTGGTGTCGTGCTTGGGGTTAAATTTTGGACTCGGTTTTCCTTTAAAGTGAGAATCTATGGGGTTGTTAGGCAGTATAAGTAGAGAAGGGGGTGGTCTTTGAGACACATTGCCTGGGTTTGATCCCCGCCCTGCCTTGTATTAGCTGTGTTACCTAAATCTACAATAATAGTGATATTTCTCAGGATTAAATGGTTTGATACTTGTACACTGCTTAAACACGGACAAGGCACATAGTGCTCAAAAAGAGTTAATTTTGTGTTTCTGTATGTGAGAAATGTTACTCTTACCTGTTTGTTCCCCCTTTGGTATGAAAATGGGACTTGCCTGTGCTTTTCCAGGTCACTGAGGCAGTGGCATTCGAAAGCCACCATTTCTCTGTTAGACACACTACTTGGCCAGTGGTTCATAGTTTTCAATCTCGGTTTTACATTTTGAACACAAGTTAATTCAATAATTTACTCACGTGTGACTGAGTTCATTTCTCCCTAGGCCACCTTTTCCTTGCCGTTAAATCGTTCTCTAATTTCTTAGCTGCTTATGTAGATATTTTGAAGCCTGGAGATTATTTGGTATGCCTAACTTTATGAAGATGTGGCTTATATTGTCTTCCTGATAATAAAGTCTTATCCATGAGATCCAGTTGGTTAAAGGGGAGAATCATGAAATGTGTTAACATAAACTTTTTGTTTCACTTACAGTGTCAATGCGCACTCACTTCTCAGTCTTTTTCTGTAGGGGCACCACTTTGTAAATGGTATTGAAAACTTGTGAAGGAGTCCGATTTCTTGTGATTCAGCTTCATTTTTATAGGGGGGGACCTCATTGTTTCAACTTCTGTAATTACACTAACAACTACAACTGGAATAAACATCTTTGAGAACAAACTAACTCTTGGTCAATATATAGCTAACCTAGTGCTGGGTGCTGGCTGCTGTGGGAAGTCTGTATTTTCCAGAGGAGATGGAGTGTGTGCTAGCTTCATCTAAATAAAGCATTTCAGGAAGACGTAGAAAGTGAGAGTCCCGCTAGTGGTGTCGCCACCCTTGTGCGCGTTACTCTTAGACAAACGTTTGCTGTGTCGCTGTGTTTTTATGTTTGTAGTACAGTATGATTTAACTGTATAAAGCTCCCTGCCCTTTATTTGGTCCTGCTGTCTTGTGTACTCAGTTGAGTTCACTTCCCATTTAAAAAATTTAAACTGCCTAGGCTCCTGGCCCAGGGGGGAAAAGCCCCTGGGGAGTTTGGAGATCAGCTGGATTTTGCTCCTAGTTCTAGCAGTGATATTTTAGGTGAGTCATGAAACATCTTGGGGACACTTCCCTAACTAGTTGAGAGCAGCAGTGCCAGGAAAGCTTAACTCCTGTATGGTTAGAAGCCCGACTTCTAGACAGATGTCATACCAGGTCTGAAGCATTCATGTTGGGTTGAGCTTGCTAGTAAGTGGGTAGGACCACCTGGGGGGTTGTCAAAGCTCTTGGGCTCCACCTCGGACCTACTGAGTTAGAAGTTGTCTGCTTTTAACAAGATCTACAGGTGATACGTATGAACACTATAAAGAGTAGAAGCCCTGACCACATCCTAAAGCCAAATCAAGGGAGGGCGGGAAAGCATAACATCCAGGGAGATTTCTTTAATAAATTTAGTCTTAAGAAGTTCCTGCTGTGTGGTTATTTTTCTCATTTCTTCAGCTGCTACCCATGAAAACTCAGGGTGATCTTAGGTGCCCCTCTGCCCCCATGTTGCATTGTGATTGTCTTCAGAATAAGGTGGTGTACATGGCGAGCATCTGTCTATATCCCAATTCCAGGCCCAGAAGTACTGGATGCTACTTTGCTGAATGAATCTTCTAGTCCTGCAGCTGTCCTTTAGGGCAGAGTTCTCAAGCTGAGGCAGTAGCTTTCATCCCCCATCCTGGGGTGTTTGAACGTTTGTGGGATTGGGCCTTTATCACAGGAACTAGGGCTGCTGTTGGCATTAGTAATGCCTGGAGGTCAGGGGTGTGAAACGGCCATTCTGGATGATCACACAAATGTGTAAAGTGCTAGAGTTAAGTACAGGGTGGTTACTGGTGACTTAGGGCCTCTCACCTTTCCAAAGCTAACAGGTCTCAGTCTGTTTGGTTTAGAAACAGCAGGGTGACCACAGAACCCAGAGCATGGGTGGGGAAGAGTAGTAGATCAGGTCAAGCCAGTGAGGGGCCAGAGCCTGCTGTTAGAGCCTCCAGCCCTGGCAGCAGGACAGACCTTAGAAAAGGGAATGGGGGCACAACAGAGGAGACCCTGTAGGTTATTCCAGGGGGCTGGCGTTTGTATCCACATAGTATGGCCAAAGGGGAGAGATCAAAATCCACAGACAAGTAGTCTTGGGAAGTTGCATGCGTATGTGCCCATGTTACTGTTTTGAGCTTTTTGAGCTTTTAGGTAGAAAATGTGCCAAATAACTAATCAAATTAAATGTGAGAATTAGAGCTAAGGACAGTAGGTTTTCTCTGTTGGAATTGCTAATTCACAAATACAGCTAATGTTACTTTCTGGCCTTTTTAAAAACAAGTTGAGGAAACCAGAATTATGATTTGTACTTTTTTTGCCCCTCTTAAGGCTTCTCACGTAGTAATGGTTTTATATGCCATCCATTGGGTGTGTAGGATATATTGCCTTACCTCTGCAGCCACCACCAGATACCAGTAATGTCAGTTTCGTAGAACTGCCCCAGTAGAAGCTTTTTTGTCCTGTTTTCTTGGCCCTCTGTGCAGTGAGTATACGTAAGATCCTTGTTATCTTGAAGCTGTTAGACGGCGTGGTATGATTGAAAGAACACTAAGCCGGAAGCAGGTCATCCAAGTCCCAGTAGTTTCTGCTAGTGTTGCAAATTGCATCCCCCCGGCCCTCTGCAGCAGAGCTGATTGGATTTTGTACTTTTGCCTGTTCCTGCAGCTGAAACATGGCCAGTCCCAACCTGTTAAACTCCATGATGAATAGGCTGCCAGAGGGGCCTGGGTCCTAAAGGGTTAAGGCCCAGGCCTTCTAGGCGAATGGCTAGGTCAGGGCCCAGAAACCACGCACAGATAGTTTAAGCTGCCCGCCACTGGGGACCTAGCTGGTGCCTGGGGGTACAGAACCGCTTTCGGAGCAGCTTGTTATGGAAACCACCCTTGTGGTTGTCAGGGGAGAATCTAGCCTAAAGCACCTGGGGGCACCAGGAGGACTGAACTTGACTCCCTTTAAGGTGCAGGAAAGCTTAGGAAACAAATGTAGATGGTTTGTATTTTCATAAATCTGAACAAAAATGATACATGATTGTACCAGTTAAAGACCTTACATAACATGATTTTAAGATGTTATGTAGTTATATTTATCACTATTGATTTCATTTGTTATGTGATAAATATGTCAGTAGTTACCTGGAGTCTGAAAGTAGCTTGAAAGGCAAAGACATTCATCAACTTAGGCACTAATGATGTTCTAGGCTCCCTCAGTTACCCTGCTGAATGTATTGCTTTGATAACATGACTTCTAACCCTCTCAATATCATAGTGACTGCCTCTGAAAGCATTTTTCTATGTATATATATTTATACTTTTTGCTTTTAAAGATTGGCTCTGCTTAAACATTACATAGTATGTATCACAGTGGGTAAGAGCACAGCATTTGGAATTTAAGCCTCACAAATCCCTTGTAGGTCCCTGGCAGATAGTGTAGGCTTGTTTTCTGTGAAGAGTCCCACCAGCGGCCAACTCACTCCTCTTCCAACTCTAATTTTAGGAAATAGCTGTGCAACTGTTACTCCCAGGCGGTGGTCCAGACAGCTCCGGGGGAGGCACATGCTTTCCTGGATGCTGGTTGGGGTTCTTTGCTGGCACATACTATCTCATGTAGTTTTCATCACTCTATGAGGTGTTAAAATGGTGAGGACACACAAAGAGACACAGAGAAGGAAATTAATTGCCCAAAGTCACAAGTCTTCAAACCAAGGCAGTCAGACTCCGGAGCCTCCAGACCAGCTGTCTTTTTGTAGTTTTATAGCTTTTAAGTAATGAGGTTAAACCACACATCTGCCCCTTGAAATAAGCTTCTATCAAATTTTCCCTGAAAATAGGTTGACCGGCCCACAAAATGCTGTTTCTCATTCTAGCCTATGTTCCGCAAGTGCCCAAGGAGGGCTGGCAGTCATAGAAATGGAGTTAGTTTTTACTTTTCAATGACTTTATCTATAGGGATAAACACCCCAGTAAGCGCTGAATGAAAGGAGGAAATTTCTTCAGGATGGGAGATGTGTGCATTTTGTAGCTGATGTTCTGTAACCTCAGGCATAAGGCAGTGGTGCGCTCCCAGCATCTGACCCCCTTGTTGCTCAGAGTGGGCACAGCCAGCAACACTGCCCCTTTCTACCTGGGTGAGACCTTAGGCAAGTCAGCCAGCCTCTCAGGGCCACAGATCATATGTAAAATAGGTCAACACCTACCTTTCAGGGTTTTCAAAAATTAAAGGTAGTATATGTAAATAGTAGGAGCTGTTACTAGTTTGTATATATTACGTATTTATTGAAATACATATTCTTTATGGTCTGTGGTAGGCTTAGGTGTAAGAGGTTTTATTCAGTGACTTGAGTGCTACTCTTTCCTGAGAAAGGAAAGAAGATGAGGATGGGGGTTACTCACTGTAAAGGTATTGAGTAAGTAAGCTCAGATACAGGTGGTTGCTTCCTGGGCTTTTCTCGTTTCGAGAAGTCCCTAAAATCTATGAAGAACTGGGCTTTGGGAGTGACAGCAGCCTGGAGAGAGACCAGGTACAGCTTCCTGTTCTTCCAGATCAGCATTTTTCTCTCTTGTCATTCACTCAACAAATACTCGAGTGCTTACCTACCTGAAGCATGGCATTGACCCAAACAGATACAGTCCGTGCTGCTAAGTGGACAAAAAGTACATGTTCCTCCTCCTGCCACTTTTCAGGTGGAAAAAAAAATCCTGTGAACTCTTGAAATAACAATAAATAAGTAATAGCGTTCCTCCCCAATATAACAGTACAGGGATATTAACTATGCTTTTCCAAATCTTCCCTTAACCACCAGAAAAATGGAGGGTTGGGATTTGCATTCCAGCCCCTTTATCCTCCTCCCCTAGTATTGAAAAGCACTGGTTGAATTGGTCCTGGGGGCAGGTTTGAGTTCACAGAGCTCAGTAGTCTATAAAGTGTGGTCTAGGACCCCTTCCCTTCATGTCACCTGTTAAAAAATGCAGATTCCTGAACTTCACTCAGAGAGTTGAAATTTATGGGGCTTAGAAATCATATTCTTACAACACTGAAGGTTGAGATTCATTGTTCTCTTAACAGTAGCTTTCACAATTTTTTGACCTCAGCCCCCCCAACACACAAAGTATTTTGTATCACCACTTACTACATCCATATACTTACCTCTGAAAAATATTTCATGAAATGTAAACTTTACCATAGGCAATACATCTCATTTTATAGTCTGCTCTATTAAGTTTTTTCCCTTATGCTGGTTGAAACGTGTTAAATCTGCAGTTAAAAAACCCTGCTCTCCAGTGCACTGTAGTCAGTTACGTTTTATCACGATGTCAGAACTTGCGAGCTAGAAGAGCCCATGGAGGTTATCTGATCCAGCAGTCGCTAAGTCCTAATTTTTGCCCGGTACTGGACTGGTTACAGGAGAATTACCTGAGACATTTAAAATACAGATTCCAGGCACCAATCTCAGAGAGTTTAGAGTGGAATATAGGGGTCTGTTTTTTAACAGCCTTCCTAGATGATTTGTATACACAGCCAGGTTTGAAAATTCTAAGATGCGTCCCTTATGCTGCGAAGGCCCTCAGGAACGGGAGAGGATCTGAATTTGTCTCTGTGTGTAGAGGTCAGGGTTTCTCCACTTGTGTGTCACCTGCAGATTCTTTCTCTCTTTTTTTTTTTTTTAAATTGTAGTATTGTTGGTTATAATGTTTTGATTTCTGATGTATAGCATAGTAATTCAGTTATACATATGTTCTTTTTCATATTCTTTTTCATTATAGGCCATTACAAGATACTGAATATTGTTCCCTGTGCTATACAGTAGGTCCTTGTTGTTTATCTATTTTTTATATAGTAGTTAGTATCTGCAAATCCCAAACTCCCAATTTATCCCTCCACCCCAGATTATTTCTGAAATACTATTATTTACCAGATATTTTCTTTAAGTCATAAAAGAACCTGTTACTCCTGAACTTACATACTTAATGTGTTTACTATATTACTTTATATACTTTTAGTATATTATACTCAAATATAATATACTAAAATAAATATGTAACTGTCTAAAAAATGTGTCCTGCACAAGGCATTTATTCAGTAACTTTTTTGAGTTACTGAATAAATATACTATAAATATAAATATAAATAATCTATATCCCCAGCACTTTTTAATGTTCTTGGGATACATCAATGAACAAAAACAAAGATCTTCATGGAGCTTAAATTCTAGTGGAGGGAGATGGACGATAAATAATACACAAGTGAATTATAAAGTATGTTATAAAATGATGTGTGCTGTGGAGGGAAAAAGCAGGGGAAGAGGACAGGGAAGGCTAGTCAGGGTAGGTCTTACTGAGAAAAGTGAGATTTGAGAAGACTTGAAGGTGGTAAGGGTTGGCCAGGTGGATCTGTGAGGAAGAGCTTTCCAGAGAGGGAGCAGCTAGACCAAAGGCCCTCAAGCAGAGGGGCGTGTGGCACTGAGGCCAGCAGAGCCAGCAGAGTGAGAGAGAAGGAGTATGAGGGATGAGGTCAGAGAAGGGAGGGCTTGGGGAAGCTGCTTGTGTAGGGCTTCGCAGGCCGTTGTGAAGACTTCAGCCTTCACTGTGAGTGGAACGAGTCCCTGCAGAGTTACGAGCAGAGGTACCACATGATCTGACTTCCATTTTAAAACTGACCTTGCTGTGTTGAGACTGGAATGTGGGGGCGAGGGTAGAAGCAGGAAGCCCTGTTAGAAAGTATTGCAATGATCCAAGCAGTCTTGTTGGCTCCGGCACGGTGGCAGCATTGGAGGTGGTGAGAAACGGTCAGATGATAGGTTTTGAAGGTGAACCAATAGGATTTCTTTGAATGGAAGAGGGTATGAGAGAAAGAAAGCAAGCATGGTTAAAATTTCTGGCCTAAGCATCAGAAAATACGGAGCTAATTGCTGTTAATTTTGATAGAGAGGGCTGTATGTGGAGCAGCTTTGACAGAAAACTAGGAATTCCATTTTCAACATGCTTAAGAAGTCTACTCCCCATCCAAGGGAGGATGTGGAATTGGCAACCCGAAGTCTGGAGTTTGGGCTGCAGGTGTGTGTTTGGGGGTCTTCAGCGTCAAGATAGCCGCATTTGAAGTCTCAAGACTGGATTAAGTCATAAGGGAGTGAGTATGATGAAAAGAGAAGACCACCCAGGGGAACCTTGGGGGAACTTCAGTAATAAATGATTGGGGGAAAAGAAGAATTGGTAAAGGAGACTAAGAAGGAGGGGCCAGTAAAGCAGGAGGAGAACAGAAGAGTTTGGTGCCCTGAAAGCCAGAGAGTGTGTGAGGGGGAGGGTGTGATGAACTGAGGGGAGTGCTGCTGACAGATCAAGTAACGTGAGCACTGGGACTGACCGTTGGATTTCACCACATGGAGCTCATAGTGACCTTGACCGGAGCAGTGCTGCTAGGGTGGTAGAGGTGAGAGGCTGAGTAGAGTGGGCTTAAGAGAATGAGGGGGGAAGGTATAGCTCCGTGGTAGAGCACATGCTTAGCATGCACAAGGTCCTGGTTCAATCCCCAGTACCTCCACTAGAAAATAGATAAATAAGCCTAATTACCTTCCCCCCCAAAAAAAATTTTAAAAAAGAGAGAATGGGAGGAAAGTGACTGGAGACAGCTGGCACAGCTCTTAGGAGGAGTTTCACCGCCAAGGGGAGCAAAGACGAGTGACATAACTTTTTCAGTAGAAATTAAAATTGACATGGGAGAGAGGAGATGTGCTGTAGCAGTATCTTTGAGTAAGTGAGAGGGGTGGCTCTTCGCACACAAGTGGAGGGATTAGATTTGGATAGAATTGTGGCTGGGTGTGGTGGTGAGTCAGGAGGCTGAGTATGTGGGCGTAAATGTTGGTAGGTGGTAGATGTGGGAAGGAGACCTATGGACATTATCTTCTGACTGAGCTTCCATTTCCTCAGTGAAGTCAGAGAGGTGGGATAGGGGAGAGGTGTTAGGCATTGGAGGAGTGAAGGAATCACCAGGGAGAGTCCTACACCAAACCTGGGGGAATGGAGCACCTACGGGTGAAGAAACATCGGTTGGGAGCTAAAGGGCCATGATCACACCGCTGGTTAATGGCAGAGCCAAGCCCAACCCAGATCACCTGGTCTCCTGGCCTGGTACTCCTTAGATCCTCGGGAACTAATCTTTCCATGATAGGCTCTTTACCTTTCTCATAGTGTCCCAACCGGCAGGTCTGTCCTGGTACAGAGAACAGCTTCCTCGCATCTCTGCTTTTGCTCTCTGGTTTCTCTCTTGACTGTCTTTTGTCCCTGCTCTAAATCTTTTTCCTACAGGTCAGTGATGATCAAACCCAAGAGTGCATTAGAATCTCCTGTAAGACTTTTAAAAACCAGCTTGCTGGGACCCTCCTCTCAAAGTGTCTGATTCGTTAGGCCTGGTGTGGGGTCGAAGGAGTTTCCAGGTGATACTGAAGCTACTGATTCAAGAACCATGCTTTGAGAACCACTGAACTAGACTATATGTGGCTGTTATTCATTCAGCAAGTTCATACTGAATACCCACTGTGTGCCTGCCATGTGTTGGGATCTGGGGGATACAGCAATGGAAGACAGTCTCTCCCTGAGGAACTTACAATTTCGTGGGGGAGACAAATGAATTAATACGTATTAATAACATGTTATTATAATAACAATATACTTCCTCACCTTTTTCCTGCTCAGCTTTATTGAGGTTTAATTGACAAATAAAATTATATATATTTAAAGTGTACCATGTGATGATTTGATATATATATATACATTATGAAATTGTTACTACATTCAAGTTAATTTGCACGTCTGTCACCTCACATAGTTATCTTTATTTTTTTTTTTGGTGAGAACACTTGAGTATACTTCTCCAATTTTATTCATTCCAATACTGTTCTTATTTTTATTTTTTTGCTGTATTCAGGTACCACCTGTATTATTACCTAATGTTCATTTAAAATGCACTCGTTAAATTTATCTCTGTTTATATTCTACTATAAATGGAACATCAGTATCGCTAGCTGGTTAGGTTCTGTTGCCTGCTGAAGGCTCTGGGCCTGAGGCTTGCTCTGTTCAAGAATAAGCAGCAATAGTCAGAGAGGGGCCAGAGAGAACTGTAATAGCCATCTGCTCCTGAGCACTTGCCCTGTGCAGGCGCTGTGTTATTAACTCTTTAACCCGTGGAACGACCCCATTTATGTTCTTATCTGTGTAGTGCAGCCACAGAAGCTGAGGCCCAGTTGGCTGTTAGGTGACATAGCAGGGATTGAACCCAGGCAGTCTGGCTCCACAGATAACCACCGCCGTCCTGAAACGTCCTCCTTGTAGTCAGAGATTGAAAGAGAATTGGAAAGGGGATAACTTACTCGCTTTGTGATTCTATGTTGTTTAATATTGTGTCCATGCATGCCCACCCCACACTTTAGGATAGGGCAGGTTAGAAGACTGTGATGTGTGCCGTGCCAGAGGCTTTTCAGGCTGTTCTGTGAGTACTGTATGTGCATGTGTGTTGGTGGGGTGGAGGGGAAGGGGTCGCTGATGACAAAAAACTCACTTGATTTAAATGTCAATGTCATGAGTGAACCAAGCAAAGAGAAGGGCTGAGGAATGTCATTTCAGTCAAGGCAATAGTGATCACTAGGTATGGTTGCAGGAAGAAGGATGTTAGTTATTTGGTGTGTCTGGAGCTGAGAGCAGTGTTGGGGGCGTGACAGGAAGGCTCTGGGGAAGCCAGTCAGCTGTAATGGGGATGGCACAAGCTCTGGAGCCACAGAGACCTGGTGGAGTTCCAGTCCTGGCTCTTAATAACCTTCTGATCTCGGCAAGTTTCTTAATTTCTTTGAATTCAGTTTCTTTGGCAAATAGGGATAAATATTCCAATCTGACTTGGTTATTATGAAGTAGAAGTGTAAGTGAAGTTATTATGACACAAATGGTCCTAGTTTTGATCAGTTACCTTTGTGTTTAGAAAGCTCATCCTGGCAGCAGGGCATCAAGACTGGGCAGAGGCAGAGGACCGGGAACACTTTGCCGTACTCCTGATGTGAGACTGTGTGACCTGATTTGAGACAGTTGGAGAGGGGATGGTAAGTAGGGATAGCTGAGTGGTGTCTGGTGTTTGCAGATTTTAGTCAAAACTATAGCTGTTTGCAAACAAACCTGAAAGTCTGCAGCAAATTTTATTTTGTAATTTTGCTGAGGCAGCCTAAGAGGTGTCTGTTATGAAAATCATTTGCTAGTGAGGGTGATGGAGGTGAAGTGAAAATGATATGCTCTAAGGAAAATGGTTTCAGAGACACAAACAGCGGGGGATAAAGAGTGGGGGTCAGATTCTGCAGCCTTGAATCCATGCTGTGAGGTGGCTTCTGTATAGGTGGAATACTGTGAACTGTACAGCAAAGAGGAAGAGCCATTTGTTTCATCATTTTCATCCTGAGTAAAAGTTACTCATCCCAAGGAAAAGGAAAAGGTCAGGCAAAAGCTGACAAGAGAATTTAATAGCTCTATAAAGCACTGTAGTCCTGGATTTATATGACCAGTAGGTTAAGAAGATTAAGGATCTTTTTTCCCCAATTATACCTTATATCAATTTTGGAGGCATTTATATGGAAGTATAAATTTGGGGAATTCTCAAAAGTCTTCTGTCCTTCCAGAATATCAGGTGTTCTCTGTGAAACTGATGGGCCTTGGTCTCTTAATTTTCAAGGCTAAACTTTTCTCATGTTTTCAAAGATGGCAACAACAAATGAAGTCAGTGAGTGTAGGTTCTGAATTGCAGGCCACAGAGCTTAGTTTGAGTTACATTAATCTACTATGCTGGTCCAGTCTTTCAAAGTATATGCCACTGATTACCGCATATCTGGAGGGCTATGGGCAGTTTGGAGGTTTTGACATATCAAAGTAAGATAAAAAGAGGGCCTCCAGGAACAAAGTATAAAAGATGTCTGGACTATCTGAGATCTTTTGTATAAGTACATGTCATTCATCCGAGCTGGAAGTATGTAATTGTTCAGACTGGTGGGTTCAGCCTAGACTGACTCCCACTGAGCCATAATAGCTGTCAGAGTCGAAATAAAAGGGATTTAAACTCAGACCTGCCTTGTGCTGCTGAATTTGAGCTTGTGCGTTAACCTCTCTGAGCTTCAGTTTTCTTATTTGCAGAAGAGGGATAATACTATTACACAGGATTATTAAGAACTAAATGACATCATACCTGTACAATACAGTAGGTCTATGACAAGCACTGGTTCCTACATCCTTATAGGCAATATCTAACTAGCCTTTGTTTAGAAGAACAGACATCTATCTAGTTATTCATCTAATAAATATTTATCAAAGGCTAGTGTATTTCAGGCACCGTTTAAGCTTGGGTGTACTTACTCTCATTGGCTTACATTTAATAAACATAATAGCAAGCGTTGATTAGTGGTGTGAAAGTTAACAGTGTAGAGAGTGATGGAGGATGTTAAAAAGAGTGGCTGGGGAGACTTCTGGGGAGATTACATTTGAACAGGCCTGAAATAAGGGAGGCAGCCTTGTGAATATGTAGGGGAAGAGCTAATTCTAGACAGAGGGAACCTTGACATGAGAAAGGCCTTGGCCACTTTGAGAAACAGCGAGGAGGCCAGTGCGACTGGAACACAGCTAGGGGGTGAGAGAATGGAAAGAAAAGAGGCTAGAGAGGTGCAGGGCAGACCACTTAAGGCCTCAAAGGCTGTGGTAGTAAAGAGTTTGGATTTGTTGTTTGATGGGAAGCTGTTGAGGGGGTTTGGGAAGGGCACTGAGGTGGTCTGATGTAGTTCCTCCTCTTGTTCCCCTGATACTTCATCAACTTAAAAAAAAACTTTATTTTGGAATTATTTTAGACAACAAAAAATTGATGTCATATATACACAAATGAGCACAAGTTAAATGGGGAAGATGGGTAGATTGCACAATGTTAGTATCCTGGTTGTGGTACTGTTCTGTAATTTTGCAAAATACTACCTTTGGGAGAAACTGGATGAAGTGTACAAGGGATGTCCATTATTTTTTGCAACTGCATGTGAATCTATAATTATCTCAGTCAAATTTTCAATTTAAAAATAGTAGAGATCTGTACTATAGCCTTCACCTGGGTTACCCTGATGTTAACATCTTATGTAACCACAGTGCAATGATCAAAACTAAGACGTTAATATAGATACAATACTACAGACTTTATTTGGGTTTCACTAGTTTTTCTAGTAATGGAAAAACTTTTCTATTTCAGGATCCAATCCAGATCCCACATTACATTTTTTTTCTTTTTTTTCTACATTTTTTAATTGAGTTATAGTCATTTTACAATGTTGTGTCAAATTCCAGCATAGAGCACAATTTTTCAGTTATACATGAACATACATATATTCATTGTCACATTTTTTTTTTCCCACTGTGAGCTACCACAAGATCTCCACATTATATTTAATTGTTACCTATCCTTAGTCTCTTCTAGTCTGTGGCAGTTCCTAGTCTTTCCTTGTCTTTTATGACATTGATTTTTATTTTTGGAGGGGGAGGTAATTAGATTTGTTCATTTATTTATTTTCAAAGGAGGTACTGGGGATTGAACCTAGGACCTCATGCGTGCTAGGCAAGTGCTCTACCACTTGAGCTATACCCTCCCCCTTGACATTGACACTTTTGAAGAATGTCCCTCATTTTGGGTTTATCTGCTGCTTTCTCATGGTTAGATTGAAGTTAGTGCATTTTGGGGAGGAATACCACAGAGGTGATATGCCCTTCTCAATGCATTGCTATCAGGAGGTATGTGATGTTGATCTATTACTAAAGAGGTAGGGAGAGAAAGGATCTGACCTAAGTAACCTTGGAAAATAGTGTTTGATTGGAAACTGTAAGGTTAAAGACAAAAAGAACAGTACACAAACACTGTATTCTAGTTGGTAAATTTGTTTATCACACTGGGGAGAGGGAGAGAGCAGGAGGGGTGTGAATTAGCAATTCTGAAGTTATATTTATTCCAGGATTGAACAATAAGTAAATAAATTGCAGATAATGAGAACTAGGCATCTCAGTGACAAGAAGAATTACCAATAAGCAAAAGGGAAATGCTAGCTGGATTGGAGTGGGTATTAGTTAGAACTTGAAACAAAGATAAATGTGTGTCGATACGTGACTTAGTGTAAACACAAATATTTTCTAGCTCTTTCAGCTGAGAAGGCCTGGAAGAAGTGACACCCCAGCACCACCACCTTAACTGAGCGATCAAGATTAACATCGCCAACAGTAAGACATACTGTCATTGTGATGTATGTTTTTAAAAGATTAGCTGTGAGGAGAGCAGGCTGTAGGAGCAAAGAATGGGTGTGGAGGCCCTCACAGTGAGAGTGGCCTGGACTAGGTTGGTGGTGATGAAGACGTGGTGAGCAGGGTGGGATTCTGGGTGTTTGAAGATTGGATTGGATAAAGGGCCTGAGAGAGAATGGCATCAAGATTGCCACTGAGGTTCTTGGCCTGAAGAGCTGGGTCAGTGGTCTTGCTAGTTCCCAGTGGGGAAATACTGCAGATGGAGCAGGTTCAGAGAGAGAAAATCAAGAGTTTGGCTTTAGACACATTACACTTGAGATGTCTTTTAGTCATCTAAATGGAGACGTCAGATAAGCAGTTGGATAAGCGGGGGAAATAGATGTAAACTTGGGAGTTACCAGAATACGTTCCAGATTGCATCAGTTTATACATTATGTGTGGCAAAGTGCTTCTCAAACTGTAGTGGGTTTACAGATCTCCTAGAGAGCTTATTAGAACATGGCTTCTTCCTGGACCTCCCAGGGATGCTGATTTAGTAGGTCTGCAGTGCAGTTGGGAATTTGCATATCTAACAATTTCACAGGTGATGCTGATGCTGCTGGTCTCCCAAGCGTACTTTGAGTAGAACCTGATGCTGGCCTTTCCCGCTGTGTGTTCAGTTTTTCCTTCCTCTCTCCCAGAGAGGGCAAAATATACTCTGCAGGACAAGTATCTAAAAGTCGTATGCCTCAAGTAATTATTATGTCTTTTTAAAAACAGATAACCTGAGTCTCATTTACTTTATCTTGCCTAAAATCACAGCATGAATGAATGGCCGGGTCAGAATTTGAACCCAGATCTGAATGTGTTGCATTATACCTTACTGCCAAATGCAGGCTGTGTAACCTTAGACCAGTCGTTCAGCTCTCCATCTGTTTCCTGCCCGGCTCAAAAAGGATAATATAGTGAAAGTGCCAAGCAAACTCCACCACTGTCTGTCCTTGTGAGGCCTTCCTTATCATTTCAGATGTGGTCAGTGTTTGTCAATGTGCCAAACATTTCTGATCTGGGAAGAGTAAGGACCCTCTCACCTCTAATTGTGGACTGAGTATCTGTGGAGAGAACGTGTAGTGTATAATGAATTCCTCTGTGTTCTGGAATATGTTCCTCTGGTCTTTGTTTTAGAAATTGCCCCCATGGTGATCAAAACCATAAAAGCTTTCCAAAACAGATTATCATGCCTATCAGCTGAGCACACATGGTGTGTGTGGGGACAGTTAGAGGAGGAGAAAACGAGGAACTAACACTTTATTGACAGCATCTCCTTGGTTCCAGGCCCTTTACACATTTGAGATAATCTTTATAGTTGCTCTATGAATTATATGATATTCCCATTTTACAGACAAGGAGAGAGAGGCTCAGAGTCACCACCAATAAGTGGTGGAGCTTGAATTCTAACCGTGTTCCTTTTGACGCAAAGTTGTGCCCGCAGTGTGCTCCTGTTACCTCAGGAGGAAGAGTAAGTGTAGACACTTGGACACAGTGGTATATGCTTCCACCCGATAGCTTCAGGTGTAGGACCACAGGCAGGGTGAGCCCCATAGAAAGGTTATGAAAACTTAAAAGAAAACTGGAGAAAACAAGACAAACTTGTGGGCACCCTCCTTGGGACTTCTGAGGGTGAAAACCCTGGTCAGGAACTGCTGCCACTTTTCCTCTGTCTACAACCGCTACAGGCCTCCACCCTTCACCCAAGTCAGCCACATTCTCACACTCATTCATTCAGCAGCGATTGAAGCATCAGCTTGTGCTGGTCCCAGAAGTAAGATAGACATGGTTCGTATCCTCACGGTACTAAAGGCTGCAGTGCAGGAAAGGGGCAGGGAGACTCGAAGAATGGACAAAAAGCAATGTGTATTAAACATACAGTTACCCCTTGATCCAGCAGCTCCACTTCCAGGCATATACACACAGAAGACTGGAAAGCAGGGGAATTGATATTTATACACCATTGTTCACAGCAGCATTGTTCACAATAGCTGAAAGGTGGAAGCAACCCAAATGCCCATCAGTGGATGAATGGGTAAACAAAATGTGGTACATCCATACAATGGAATATTATTCAGCCTTAAAAGAGAGTGAAATTCTGACACATGCAACAATATGGAGGAACCTTGAGGACTTTATGCTTAGTGAAATAAGCCAGACACAAAAGGACAGATATTGTATGATTCCACTTACATGAGGTACTAAGAGTAGTCAAATCCACAGAAAGAGCAAAAGCAGTAGTTACCAGAGGCTGTGGGGAGGGGAGAATGGAGAGTTGTTCTTTAATGAGTGTTAAATAGAGTTTCAGTTTGAGAAGATGAAAAAGTTCTGGAGAGGGACAGTAGTGCTGGTCACATGACGAGTGTCCTTAATGCCACTAAACCATTACGCTTAAAAAATGTTACAGGGCAAATTTTATGTTATGTATATTTTACCACAATAAAAAAGGACTTTGTCTTGAAGAAAATGAAATGAGAAATTATGAAAACAGATTCCTCTTATATTTAACCAAGATAAGGTAATACAAATAGTCCTATGATGGTCATCAAGTTAAGTGCTAGAGAGAGTGCTCCCTGGAGTTGGGAGAGAAGATAATAGGTGAGCCTGCTCCGGTCAGTGGGCTGAGGGAGCTGGGCAGGGCCTCCTCAAGAGAACGGCATCTAAGCCAAGCTCTGAAAGGGTGAGCTCGGTGAAAGTAGGGTGGGTATGTGTGGAGGGCAGACATTGCCAATAGAAGGAACAGCTGGGGAAGACCGGGAGCAGGAAAGGTCCTTGGTGCAGTTGAGGAGGCACCAGGTTTGTGCAGGGAGCAGAGGAGGAGGCAGAGTGGGAAGGGTAGGTTGGGCCTGCAAAGGATTTTAGGCTTCTCCCTGGAGCAAATGGAAGCCACCAGAGGGTTTGAGCAAGGGATTTTTATTTTTAATTTAAAAGCCTATCAGTTTAGTTGAGATTAAGTAAAAAGGGAAGTAAAGTTTATTGAGGGCTTGCTCTGTGCCAGCTCCTTACCTACCATTCAGTGGTCTCTAAGCATAACACTTGGCACAGATGAGGTGCTCAGTAATGATCCAGATGGTTAATTTACAGAATGAGGCTCAGGCAGGTACATTAATTTGACTCAAGACAGTACTGCCTATGGGATCCTGGCCTCTGTGCTTTAAAGGGTCCTTCCTTGGACCACTCTAGGAGCTGTGTGCCTCCCAACATGACCTAGGAATTGTGCAGCCCAGAGCCCATACCCTCTACCAAACCAACCACAGATATGGAAAATGCACATTTCCTTGCTCAAATGGCCCCATCTCTTTTCTAGAACCTCTTCCCTGGATCCCTCTGAGAACACTGGTGTGTGCAGCTCTATGCCCAAGGGGTGGCCAAGGGGCAGCTGTTTGTTGAAATGCCACTTAGGGCTCCTGACTGGTGTGGCCCTGCAGGTGAACACGATGCCTTGTGCTTTGGGGCGGAGCTGGGGCCATTTACTAGTTTCCTGTTGCTGCTGTAAAAAATTATCACAAATGTATCCTCTTACATTTCTGGAGGCCAGGAGTCCGAAGTGGGTCTCAGCAAGCTACAGTCCACGTGCCAGCAGGGCTGTACTCCTTTCTGGAGGCTTTAGAGGAGAATCTCTTTACTTGCCTTTTCTAACTTTTAGAGGCACCCATGTTTCTAGGCTCGTGGCTCCCTCCCTCTGTCTTCAAAGCCAGCAGTCCTGTGACTCCACACTCTGCTTCTGTCATCATATCTTCTCTGACTGATTCTTCTCCTCTTTCACTTGTAGGGACCCACCAGGATAATCCAGGGTAATTTCCCCATCTGGAGGTCAGTTGATTAGCAATCTTAATTCCCCTTTGCCATGTAAGACAACATAGTCACTGGCTCCAGGGATTAGGCTGTGAACGTCTCAGGAGAAGGGGAGCATTACTCTGCCTCCCACTGGTGGGAAGAGAAGCAGAGAGGTCAGGGCTAGCTTCCTTGTGCCACTGTATTCCCAAGAACCCTGAGAATTCAAAATTCAAACCTAGCTCTCCAGGTCATTATGAAGGTATCTTTATCAAAGTAGGAGAATGGAATAGAAATGACATTTAAATGGTCCATTAGTTTAATTGATGCCTTTTAGATAGTTAGACATACGGTATGTACCTCCATTTGCACTCAAAGTCACATCACAAGCAAATGTCTAATTTAGGATACAAATTAGAACACAATTCCTGTTATTTCCACCACATACACGACCTCTTCAAAGAGAAGGCAAGAGGCTGCTACCACTGTCACTACTACCACTATGTAGATATCTGTTTGCCTTCTTGATGGTTGCAGAGCTGTCTGTTTTGGAACCTCCTATCCAGAGCCTGGTTTCATGAAGCTTCTGGAGCTGTAAGCCTCCTCTAACTAGTTTCCAGTCTGCTCATAACTTGCTCATACCATATACTGTCCTATGTGGATGCCTCGTATACAGAGCCTCCTCCTGGGCATTCAGGTTCACTTATTTATGGACTCACCAAACAGTTAGGGCCTCCACTGGGGATACAGAGATGGTTTAGTCATTATCCCTGCCCTCAAGGAGCTCACAGTCTAGTGAGGGTGCCAGATAATGAAATGGACAATGACAGCCATAGACACGGACAGGTGCACTGTTAATCTGGGCAGGTTCGGGGGCGGGGGCAGGTAGAGCCTTTTCAGAGGAAGTGGTTCTCAAGCTGAGTCTTAACTAGGCCAGGAGTCTGAAGGCTAGGTTTTTGGTTGAGAGAGTGGCACGTTTATGGGCCCTGAGGCTACAGTGGGGCAAGTTTGGGGAATCCCAAATCAGTCAGAATGGCTGGAATAAAGAGTGGGAGGTGGGAGGAGGCAGAAATAAGGTTTAAATACTAACAGCCGGGTTGACCCTGATAGACCGTAGGCTTCATGAGGGGCCTAAGTGTTACTCTTCACTTAGCCTCATGCCAGCAAGGTGTCTGGTGCTCAAGGTGTCTGGTGCTCAATAATAAATATTTGCTGAAAGACTGAATGACATGGAGTTCCTGAACATCGCACAGAGGAACCTGGAGACCAGCAGCTCTCAGTCCTGGCTGCACATAAGAATCACCCGGGAGGCTTTAAAAACCAAAAGTCTGGGCCCAGCTCCAAGCCAGCTGAGTCTGAATCTCAGGATATGGGAACTTGGTGTGTTGGGGTCATCACAGCAACTCCCTGGCTGACTCCAACATGAGGCCAGGGCTGAGAATCAGGGCTGCAGGTCACCGCAGACTGTGGAAGTGTTCTACCCAAATCAGACTGGCAGGTCGGAAACACGCTGAATTGACAGCCCCGGGGGAAGTGAGTGCAGCTGGGAACGGAGGTGGTGGTGGTGACGGTGATCCAGGTGGTGATCCAGGTGACAGAGAATGAGAGCCCCAACTAAGGCAATGTGAAAAGCAAATGGATTCTGAGAGAGTTTAGGAGGATACAGTCAACAGGATCTGGTGACGGGGGTGGACAAGTAAGAATCTAGGGTGGCCCCCGACTTCAGGTTTGGGAAACTGAGGAGAATAATGGTGCTGTTTCCTGGAATTAGAAATACTGCGCAGACACAGGTTTAGGAAGAGTTTCCTGGCCTTGTAAACCTAACAGGCCTCTATAAATATCTGTCCACTCTCTTTCTGGCCTTCTGAGCTTTAAGCCACAGGGTTTCCCTAATCTCCTCCACCTTGCCTCAGGCCCTGAGTAGTTCCAGCTGTTTTCTTTTCTTTACCACTTTCCCTATCCACTTGCAGGTGGGCAGGTAGAGAGACGGCTGGCACTTCTTCCACAAAATCTGGCTGATGACAGGAGACATGTCTCTTTAGTTTCTCTCCTCCATGCTGCCCCAAAGACACACTCTGGGCCTGTTTTCTTAAAAAAAAAAAAAAAAAAAAAATCAAAGGGGATGGGTACAGGAATAGGGGACATCAGGGAGAAAGTTTACCCTACTGTTATCAGAGTAACACTCATTTAAGGATATTTGGGAAATACTAGAAAAAAATCACTTACATCACATCCACATAAACCCAGTCAGTGCCATCATTTTGGTGTGTTTCCTCCCCCCACCTTTTTTTTAATTAGACATAGATTATTTTGTTTTGTTCTTTTTATACTTGTAATCATACTGGTGAAGCTGAACTGATTATAATCAGGCAGCTTAAGGGAAATAGCTTGAGCGCAGTGCACAGAAAACAGGAAAAATGTACCCAGTGGAGGCACGGGCATGGAAAACAGGCCTCTGTGTGGTGTTGCTGGGGATGTACACTGATAGAGCCTTTCTAGAGGGCAACTTGGCAATGTCTATAAAAATCTTACATGTGCATGATCTTTACCCCATAATTCTAAGTATCCTGCAGAGGTTATGTTCACATGCACAAATTTACTTGAACGTGGATGTCTGCTGCATTTTTTTTAAGTAAGGAAAAACTGGAAACAAATGTTTATAAGGAGATAAATAAATTACAGTGTGTCCATAGAAATTCAAGACCATGATGATCTGGAAAGTGCTTCACGGTGTATCGTTAAGTGGGAGGGGAATACTTTGCTCGATGGGATGTGGTATCCCATTTTGGTGTTAAAGGCTAACACAAAATGTTGGTCTTGAAAGAGAGGCACTGAACTGTGTATTGGCGAGGTCCGAGGTCTGGGAGGTAGGCGCTTGATCTGTGGAAGCTCCAGAGTCCTGTCAGGGTTGTGCTGAGATTCAGGCTCTCCAGTGAGGCTGTTGGGCTCAAAACCCTGTTCTGCCTCTTACCAGCTGGGTAACCTTTGACAAGTCATTAAACCTTCTGTGCCTTCTTCTTCTTTTTTTTTTTCTTCACAAATAAAGTGGAGATAATAATTGTTCCCAGGGTTGAAGTGAGAATTAAATTATTTAGTTCATATACAACCCTTAAAAGTGCTTAAGTATATGAATGTGCTTTATCAACATTAGCTCATTCAGAGATTCCTGAGTTTGCATTCCAGCTTTGTAACACTTTGGGCAAATTTCTTAACTTCTCTGAGCCCTGGTTTCCTGCCAGATTATATGGGTTAATGATATGTAAACACCTTGCTGAAGATATTGTCTCTCGCTATAGTTCCTGGCCCCGTTGAAGAGTTGGTAATACAAGTTTCTGAATCTTATGCCCGAGAGCAGATCCCATGAAATCTTCAATTGAAGAGGGGGGATGCTTCAAGGCTAAAGGTAATGCAGTGTGTGCAACAGCCCTAGTGCTGGCGGCTTGGAGAGTGGTGGGGACACGGTGAAAGGTGGGGTTCAGCTCCTACCCAGCTCTAGCCACGTGTTGCCCTGTAGACTGGCCAAAAACTGCTAGATCTTAACAGTTTTTTGAGAGAAGTTGTGAAATCTCCTGATTTTTAACTCTTGGCAACTAGTTCAATTTTGTAAACACTTTGGGGGCAAACAAAACATGGCAGCAGGCTGTATTTAGCCCATGAGCTGCCAGTTTGCTATCTCTGCTGCAGCCTTTCTATTCTTGGATTAGCAAAATATTTACTCAGTGCCTGCTGTACCTGTACTCCTTCAGTCCCGGGTCATGTGTATTTTTTGCAACTTCAGGTCTGCTGGCCCAGTATTTCTATTAGGTATTATTAGTTCAGTCTAGTGGGTTTGAAATGGT
The DNA here is from genome assembly GCF_036321535.1 of Camelus dromedarius. NCBI lineage: Eukaryota > Metazoa > Chordata > Mammalia > Artiodactyla > Camelidae > Camelus > Camelus dromedarius. The sequence continues at coordinate 54,784,165 of NC_087449.1, read as the reverse complement.
ATTTCACTGTGGTTTTAATTTGCATTTCCCTGACTACTGCTGAGGTTGAATATCTTTTTATGCATCTACAGAAGTTTCCTCTTCCTCAGTAGAACTTTTGTTTCAAGTCTTTGGATCATCCTCTAGTTGCTGATACGTTTAGGGCTTCCCTAATAGGATTGTTCTTCTGAATAATATTACACCCACTAGTCTGGACTCCTTATAACTTTGGGGCTGTCTTCACATCTTAGGAGGCCCAGCACCAAACACAATGCCTGCCACAGAGTAGGGGCTCGGTAAATAAATTGAATGAATCAAGTCATGTCTCAAGAGTATGATATCTTTTTATTTATTTTGTAGTTCTTGGCACAAGTAGTATTGATTCATTCAACAAGCACTACTCCCCTACTTTGATAAGGAGACAAACTGAGAGAGATTTTTCTGTGTCTTGCCCCGTTAAAACCAGGAAGTAAAAAGAGGAATTGACTGGCCTTAAGGGAACAGTGATTCTTTCAGGTGATTAGGGAAGTTTACTGAAAGAGGTCCTGAAGCTTGAGAGAGGGAGAGATTGGAACCCTGATAGCCAACTGCCTAGAAATTATCCTAATGTGAGGCTGAGGATGGTAAGCCTGAGCTGTGAGTGGCCCCATGGTAGTTTGTGCATATCATATTTACACCTGGAATTGAATATGCCCTTTTCCCTCATGACATAGAGGGTCCTCCCTCCTATGTTGGTCAATTGTGAAGTGAAGTCTCTTTCGTCTCGAACTGAAAAGAACATTGTTTTCACAGCTAGAGACCTAGGTTCCAGTCCCAGTGGTTCCTACTACCTCACCAAGCCTCAAGTTTCTCTGTCTGTAAAATGGGGACAATAATGCCCACCACATAAGGCTATCCTTTAAATGAGGAAGTATTTAAAGCACCCACTTTTCCTAATAACACTGTCTCCCATTTGATTTTTATTGTTTTTGCCATAACTAGTTTGCCTTTATATATATGTATATTTTAATTGTAGTATAGTCAGTTTACAATGTTGTGTCAATTTCTGGTGCACAGCACAATACTTCAATTATATAGGAAAATACATATATTTGTTTTCATATTCTCTTTCACTATAAGTTACTACAAGATATTGTAGTCTGCCTTCAACTAGGTCAGAGGAACCTCTTATCTGGTGGGGATCTAACCCATGTTCATCTCTGAATCAATCTGCTTGTCTTAGGCAACTCTGCTCCCAGGAGTGGTCTTCCTGAGGATTTGCTGATCAAACTTGATCTTTATTGGCAGGGGGGTATAGCTCAATGGTAGAGCGCATGCTTAGCATGCATGAGGTCCTGGATTCAACCCTCAGCAACTCCATTAAAACAAACAAACAAACAAAACCCTGGTCTTTGTGGTGGCAGTTTCTCTGATTTTTGGTTACACGATGGCTTTTCTAGAGAGTAAGTTCCTTGAGGGCTGCAAGGAGGTCACGCTAGTTTGAGCATCGTGGTTCTGTATGGCTGGAGGTCATGCTGACTTGAACATGGTGGTTCTGTGTGGCTGGTTTTGCATCTGTGCTCAAATTACCTGCGTTTTGTCTTCACACCCCTTAGATAAACATCCACTGGAAGTATTTGTGGTTGTGTTACCAGTTTCAGGGTACCTTGACCAAGGTTGGGTGGGGGATACACTGTGAGCACTGCCTTGTCCCTGGGCTCTCCTTCATATACCCTCCACTTGACAACCATTATCTCCAATACTGCAGACTCTCTCAGACCTCCAGTTCCTTTTGCCTGCTGTTGCCTCACCTGCAGTGGCCTTCCACACACTACTCACCTGGCAAATTCCTTCCTTCTCATCCTTTAAGATCTAGATCAAATGATTCCTCTCTGAAGTTTCCTCTGGCCCTCCAGGCAGAGTTAGGACTCCTTTCTTTATAGATACCCATTTACTCACTCACTTGGTTAGCTACAGATTAATGGAGGTGCTACTGTGTGCCAAGCAGAGGCTACAGGGATTCATGAAAAACAAAACAAAACAAAACAAAAAACCCTGCTCTAAAGGCTAGCAGGAGAGACAGAGCCAAATATGCAGACAGACATGCTAACTGTGTTAAGGAAGCACTGAGGGGGAGTGCCTCACCTGCTTTGGGGGACAGATGACAGGACTGTTCCTGAAGATGGTGAGACCTGAGTCCTAAGAGTGTGGGTATCCAGGTGGAAGGACTGGCTTGGGCAAAGCCACAGAGCAGAGACATAATATTGTGTGTGCAGGACAGTGGCAAATGGTTGTGCTGGAACATTGGCAGGAGCTAGAAAGCATAGGACCCTAGTGGGTTGACCCAAATGAAATTGTCATTTTCGTAGGTCAAAATAAGAATAGTCATATAGCCTCAGTTTCATATGGTTCAAGCTAATGTGTTACCTTAAGGGTCTTGGATCTTATTGTTTCCCAAACTTCTGTCATTCTTGAACCATCTTCATGATTTTTACTACTGAGTATACACTTAATTTTTATCCACTTTTTTTTACTTAAGTAAACTTATTTTAAAAGGAAACTGTATGTCAAAATTAAAAAAAAATTGTCACCAACATAAAAAATTGATTATAAAAAGAACCTCAATGAAAACAAAACTGTTAGATCCTGTTGCCTGCCATGCTCTGTCTAAAAATGCCCCCTTCCACAAATAAAAGGAGTCTAAGCAGTAAGCAATTGTTAGAGAAGTGTGCAGAGAAAGTCTGAGAGAGCAGACGTCTTTTAAGAGCCCGAGAAGGTTTGTGACAGTAGGAATTTAGAGGAGAAGATGGAATCAAGAAACGCTTGAGAATGAAAATCACCAGGATGAGTTAGAGGAATCAAGAATGACTTTCAGGTTCCTAGCCTGGAAGGCTGGGGGTACCTGCTGTTGATGTGGGGAACAGTGATTGAGGGAGGGAGGATGACCTTACATTTGAGATGCCCTTGGGGCCCCCCAGGTGGAGTTGCCCAACAAACAGCCAGGGCGAAGGTTTGTAGCAGAGCCACTGGGTGCCGGCAGCACTCAGGGCTGATGGGATGAGCCTCCAGGAAGTGAGCTACGGAGGTGGCCATTTTGCTGGGGGTGCTTCCCTGCATTTCCTCGTAGGCTGAAAACAGATCTTTGCCCTCCCCTTTATGAAGAAGCAGATGGAGGTCCTGGGGCAGGAGTGTTCTTCATTACCTTGGTCTCAACAGCTCCTAGCTCACCAGAAGGAAGGAGGTGTAAGGAGAAGATGGCAGGTTCTGTCTAGAAACTGCTGAGCCATAGGGCATGGGGGACAGCCAGAGGGAATGTCCATTCAGAGGGATTCTTAACTCCATCCAGGCACTCTAAAGTTTGGGACTGGACCTGCATATTTGGGAATCACCAACTTATAGATGGTGGCAGAAACCATGAGAATAGATGAGAATGCCCAAAGGGAATACAGAATCATAATATTAGCAGGCCCAGGACTAAACCCAGAGGCACTACAGCATTTAAGGGGAGAGAAGTGGTAGGAAAGGAGACTTAAGGAGACAGAAAAGGAGCAGTCAGAAACCTTCGAAGTTAATCAGGAGAGGAGGTATCACAGAAGCCAACAGGTGCAGTTTCTCAGAGAGGAGAAATCATCAATGTCAGATATAGCAGAGAGGTCTGCCACGATAAAACACCCTCAGATAGTGCAACTGGGATTTTACTGGTAAACTTAGAAAAGTTATTTTCAGTGGAGTGGTGAGAATAGAAGCCAACATTCATATTGATTGAGGAGATGAACACACATAGACAGGAGATGTAGATTCTTCTTTGGGGGTGGGGTGGGGTGGGGTGGGGGAGTATAACATACCTTTGTTATTTGTTCACGCAATAAGTATTTATTGACTGCCTACTGTGTGCCAGGCACTGTCCTAAGTGGTGATGAATAAAAGCAGTGAACAAAAAGAGTGCTTGCTTTCATGGAGTTTATATTCTAGGGATGGAGAGACAAACACTATATAAAATACTGTTGGCCCTTGAACAACATGGGTGTGAGCTGTGCGGGTCCACTCATAGGTGGATAATTTTCCATACATATACTACTGCGTTTACCACATGAGGCTGGCTGAATCCACAGATGGGAAACCACAGATACAGAGGGCTGACTGTAAAGTTATATGTGGAGTTTTGAGGGTTGTTGGCACCCCTAACACTCTAGCATTGTTCAAGGGTCAACTGTATATCAGGTGGTGATAAGCGCTTTGAAGAAAAATCGGGTGACAGAGGTGTGTGTGTGTGTGTGTGTGTGCACGTGTGCACTATTTTATATAAGGTGATTAAGTCAGGTCCCTCTGATCTGGTGACTGTTATAAGGGATTAAGTTTGTTTTAAAGCACAGTATCAAATTAATTGTAGTCCTTTCTTCTTGATACATTGTCTGCAGTGTTAAAATAATTTATAGGTTTTATCACTCTCCTACCTAGGTTCCATAAAACTTTGCAATAAATACAGTGTCCTTATCATGGTTTCTAAAACCCTCCATAATCTGCCCTGCCTTCCTCACCAGATTCATCTGGTACTGTCCTCCCCCTTTCTCCATCCACTCCAACACCAGAGCTGGAGTGAATGAATGAATGAATGAATGAAGTGTGTCAGCTGGGTGGTGTCTCCCCAAGTGGCTTCTCTGGCAAGGGGAAGCAAGGCAGCTTAAAGTCAAAGAGCTTGAGCTTTGGTGCTAGACAGACCTAGTTTTGACTCCCGGCTGTGCTGCTTTGGGTAGGTCACAAATCCTCAGTTTCCTCAACTGTGAAATAGAGATTATATGATCTATATATTGCAGGTAAAGTTGATAATTAATGCAAACTGTTTGGCATAATGTGTGGCACATTGTAAGCGCCAAGAATTGGTAGTAGTGCTACATCATTGTTATTGTTATCACTACTTTGACACATCAGGCTTCCTCAGTTAACAGATGAGGAAGCAGGCTTCACGAGAGTCCTGCAATGAGTCAGGGAAGGAGAGGTGACCCAGGTGTTCAGACAGGGAATTTGGCCAGTGTGGGCTTCGGGGCTGAGCATACCCTGGTTCATGTGTTGGATTTGTCTTTTGCTACATTTGAGCTAGTTGCTTAACCTCTCTAAGCTTTGGGTTCTCCATCTTTAACATGTCTCATGAGGTTGTTGGAAGGTGGAGAGATGACACATAAAGGTAGCACAGAGCTGGGCAGCCTAGAAGGCACTCAACAAGCAGCACTGTTTTTCCCACCCCAGCTGTGGTGCTGCTTCCTTAATCTTTTCTACTTAACCCTGTGGTTTGTTGGTTTGTTTTCCCAAAAGGAGGAGGGAGTCATGGACCCTGTTGAGAATCTGTGGACACCCATACTCAGAGTTCATAGACCTTTGCTAGTGAGGGGTGATAGGGAGGGGTGAAATTTTAATCAGCCCAGACTTAATCCAATCAGTCAATCTCTCCTTCCTCTCCCTGCCCCCTCTCCTTTCCTTCCCTTTACTGTCTGGCCCCATGTGTTCCAGGCCAGCTGCCTTTTGCTCGCACTTTTCTAACAACTTCCTTCCAAGGGCATTCTCAGCAAAGGGGACCACAACCACACGCTCAGTTTTGGGGGCTGAGGGCATGTGTCCCTTAAGTTTCCAAAGCATCAATTTTCTTATCTGAAAAGTGGATAGTGAGGATTAATTAAAATAACATTCTTGGTTGATAGCACTTTGCCAAGTGTGTTCACATATAATCTCATTAAATCCAAACAATAATTCTCTGAGGTAGAGTTTTCATTCAACTCAGTCAATACTGAGTGCCTAATAGGTTCTAGGTAGTTTTAGCCACAGTGATGCCTCACAGAGATTACATAGTTGGAAGAGACTATAAAAACATGAACTACTACATACGGCAATTTCAAATTGGGATAGACCCCATAACACAAATGAAACAAGATAAAGAGCTAAGGGAAGGTGGTTACTCAGATACAATTTATATTAGTTCATAGTATAAAAGTATCAAAGTATATGCTTGTTACATTTTAATTTTTATGGTAGCTTTTTTTCCCCCCTGGTAAATACAAATTTTCAGTGGACTATTCTTCATGGACATTATAGAATGCTTCAGTCTGCCCTCTTTAAACAAAGGGCCTCAGAGTGTTTCTAGGCCTCATATCCTTAACTAGTCAGTAGAGAGTTTAATGGAACTTCAAGGCAAGTCTATGAAAGGTGTAGATTTTTTTTTCTTTTCTCTTTAGGGGAAGCATGAACGCAGTCCCCCCACTACCACAAATTATGCAGTCAGGTTTCCCACATTTGGGGAAATCACAGGGGTCAGCACATCCAGAGTGCAATGGATGAGCCTCGCCCTGGGAGAACCCCCTTCATGATCATGGTCTCTCTCCTGCCAGAAAAAGTGTGGAATTTGAATCTCAGACACCATTCCCTGGAGCTGGCAGTCTCCATTTGCATTACTGTATTTGAAGAGGGCAAATACAGCCTGTGAAACTCAGAAAGATGCCATCCTTAAGTAAAACAACCAACTGAACATGTCTGAAGGATGTGAAACAAAGATGAATGTAGTTAATTCAGAAACACGAGCCCACTGGGGAAGAGAACAGCAGCTACAGCCGTGCAGAGCAGAACTGCCCAGATGGAGGGTGTTACATTCTCCTTTACAGAAGAATACAATATTCTCTTTACCAACGCAATGAATTTTCCCTAATAATTGCTTTTTAAAAATACTTACTCTATATTAGTTACTTAACATATTAATAAGCCTCACAAGAAATCTATAAAGAAATTATTTCAACCAGTTTAATTTAAGTAATTTGACCACAGTTAGCATTGGCAGAGGTGGGGACTGGAGCTCAGGTTGCCACTGAGCCCCAACCCGGTGTCCTTTACACCTATCGTCCAATAAACCGCAGGTACTGCCTACTTCATAAGACAGAGGAATGGCAGAGCGCAAGCCAGGAGAGGCCCAAGGGGGAAACCCCCACTCACCAGTATGCCTCACTCAACGCACTTTCTAGCCCACAGAATCCCACTTGACCATTCCATGAAAGGCACGGGCTCCTTTCTGCTATTAAAGACATTTTTTTCACTTATCTTTCAGTGTTTTAAATGACCCTAGTGCCAATTAGCCTGGGATTGCTTTTTTCCAAAAATTAAAATACCTTTAAGTTGTTTTCATTATAAAAATAGATCATATTTGTTGCAAAAAGTCAAAAGTGTGCATAGCAAAAGATGAGATCCTCCCTGCTTATTTTCTCTCCCCAAGTATAGCCTTAAACATGCCTTCTGACAATGTTTTGTTGTTGTTTTTAAAGATGGTTTTTTAAGTCCTTTCATAGGGGGCTCTATAGTACAGGTAAGAGAGCTAGAGAATCCCCCTCAGGTTTTCAGATGATACTCTGGGCTAGCTTTAAGGTGAATAATAATTAGTTCAGTTTTCAAGAAACCTTCATGGAATGTCACCTGTGTTCTAGGTGTTGCTGATCCAGATGGACAAAACAGCCTCTGACTTTAGGGAACTCATTCAGGTGTTGAAAACTCTTGCATAAACCAAAGATTTGGTGAACCATCTCCAGTGAACATATACAGAGTATCATTTTTAGAACTGGTTAAAAACTTTCCTTTTAATCAGGATGACACATACGACATAATTAACTGATATGAGAAGTACTTAAGTATTAAGAGTAAGTGTTCCTTACTTTGCAAGTAACCCTTCCTCAGGGGACATAGATGGGGTGGAGGGATGGGGTACACTCTCTCCAGTAGCCCCCAGCACCATACATTGTTTCTTTTCATTCTGGTTGTTGAGATCTCCCTGGGTAACATTATGTGCAAAATGTCTCTTGTGTCCCAGGTCACTCAGTCACTTAGCAATTCTGCTTAAAGAATGGAACCATTTTTCCATTACACCAATGCAACACTTTCAAAATGGAAGGCATTTGAAGTGTAAAACATTTGCTATACAGAAGAGGGAGACTCTAGAACTAGAATCCAAGTCTCCTCACTCGCAGTTTGATGTGTTTTCTTAGGGCACCAAGTGGGTGATCATTTATCTTTAAGGACTTTTTATCCAATGCTGATTATATGGACTGGATTGTGTTGGTCAACAGAAATTTAAAGTTGGACAAGTCAGTCACTGCACTTGATAAATAAACAGCCCTGGCAAGAGAGGATAAGTGGACAGTTTACACCTTGGAAAGTATTAGTTGCAGAGGAAAAAGCACCAAGCAGAGAGGTGAGAACACAGGCGGGAGGGCTTCTCAACATAATGAATGAAATCTCATTTGAAGAAGCAATTTATATTGTTTTTCTTTTTGAAGAGCCGCTGGGCTTTCCCACATTGGGTGAGAGGTCAGGCTCATCCATTGCCAAATTGCTGACAGTGATCTGATTATGATGTAATCCGATATGCTCTAGTCAAACTCGATGTAATCGATGCTGGTATCTTAAACCAATCTTAAACTGTTCTTTTTAGTAGTAATACTTGTAATAGTAAAATTTTGCGCTCCTAGGATGAGGGTAAGGGTACCTCAAGGATGGTGTCTTGGCTTGGCCTGATTAAGGCCCTACTGCTTTAGAGGAAACAGCTACTCATTCACTCACTCATTCATTCAAGAAGTATTTAGTAGGATGTCTCCGTACCAGACACTGTTTTGGGGGAAAATGAGACACAGGCTATTACCTCATGTAGCTAAACTATTCGGCTTTTGACAAATCCGTTTCTCCCTCTGGGCCTCAATTCCTCGACCTTTTCAGAGATGTGCATTCACAGTGGACTTGAGCTGTTTAGATTCAAATTCCAGCGTCACCTCTTTCCTGTTTTGTGACCACATGCAAGTTAATTTAGTCTCCCTGAGCTTCAGTTTCCTCATCTGTAAAATGGGGATAATGTAACTCGTTTCACTGGGTTGTACTGAGGGTGAAATTAAGCTCCTACTGGCCCTTAGTGCGCCCAATCTAGTGTCGTCACTAGCGTTAATCCCTGTTGATTCCCTGAGCGGCGGACCCACCCTAGAACCACACACAGGTGTTCTTTAGGGCGTGGCTCACAGCGTTCGGAGGATGGGGGCGGGTTAGGATTTATAAAGCTGGGGTCCAGCGCTGTGGCCTCATTTCAGCTTGGCTAGACACCGGAGAGGTCTTCCAGGCCTTGGCTCCGCACACTGAGGACCAGATGCGGGGCTTCCCAGCGGCGACCAGTGCGGAGCCGGCGCGCCTGGACTAAGTGTCCCCAGCTCCCCGCGCGCGCTGCCCGGGGTGCGCGCTCAGGAACGGGGACCCCAGCCCTGGGGGCGGGGCCTGCAGCTGGCCGGCCCTCACGCCCCGCGCCGCCCCCGCCACTTCACCGAGCTCCGGAAGGGGCCGGTTGCGCTTCCGTCTCCGCCGGGGATGCACGGAGGGCGGAGCTGCGGCCCGAGGACGCAACGCGAGCCCAGTTCCGGCGAGGAGGCCGCGCCAGTGACAGCGATGGCGGCGGAGTCGGCGCTCCAAGTTGTGGAGAAGCTGCAGGCGCGCCTGGCGGCGAACCCGGACCCGAAGAAGGTGAGCGGGTGGGCAGCGCAGAGCGCAACGGGCGTTGGGCGCGGTGCGGCCCCGTAACGGTCCCAGGCCCGAGCGCTGCCCCTTCCCGACCAGCTGAGGCCGTGGAGGCTCGAACCCGGAGCGCGGCCCCGCTGGGCTTCGGCCTGCGATCTGGAAGTTCGTGGCCACTGGCCGCTACCCACGCGGTGGGACCCAGCTCGTCGGGCGGCGCGCCTCGGCGGGCCGGGCCTCCTTGCTTCCCGGGCCAGGCCGGGCCGCCCGCGGGCTCCGGGCGGGCCAGGGCGCGCTCTGTGCGGACACCGCGTGCCGGGAGCCCTCCCCTGGCGTCCGGGGCCAGCTGTTTTCTGTCGGGAGAGCTCGCCTGGAGTTAACTCCTGCCCACTCCGTTCCTTGTCCTGCGAAATGTTTCTTATTTCTTAGTGTCTTTTCATGTTTGTTGAGAGAAGGTGGTTCTGCCTGTGCTCGATGGAGTCTAGGTTCCGTTTGTGCTCCTGCGTCTTAAAGAGACGTTTTAATTGCTTCTCGACTTGATATTAGGACGTCGACCTTTTCGCTTTCTCAGTAAATCTCTTTCAAAACAAAATAAACCTTTTGTCGCCTAGCTAAAAACTTAGGTTGTAATTGGAAGGGAAAAAAAGAGGAGTTGGAGCTAGATTTCCTTCTGGCCGTGATTGAAAGTAGAAAGGTAAGAGCTACCGTTTCTGGCTGCTGCGAGTGATGGGCGACCATTTTTAGTTGTACTCAGGTAGTTCCCCCCACCCCCAACTGTTTTCTTAAGTTAAATGCATTATTCTCTCTCTCCGACTTTCTGCCATCCCGCTTCTTGGTGTCTGGGAGAGTATCTGGTGGATGTTAGAATTTTTTTTTTTAAGTGAAATACACTGATGAAAACGCTCAAGGTGTTTGACATTCTCTGTCAGCATTATAGCTAGAGTGCACAGTCCTGAAGAGTTGGATCTCTGAGCCACATAGTGGTTTTTGAAGTAGTAGTAATATAGGGAGGCAGTCAACATTCAAGAGGTTGAGGACATTTGAGATCTAATCCATTAACCAGCCACGGGGTTACACTGGGGGATGTTCTTTGCTAAACCAGTTTCCTCACCTGCTTCTTCCTAGGATTAAACCAAAAGACGGAAATGCTCAGTAGATATAAATCTCCACTCTACGATTTTTCTTGAAGGCCCTCTTTCTCTTCAGCTTGTTTCCAGCCTGTCATAAGTGACGTTTTCTCCCTCCATTTCTAAAGGCTGCTCACAGCATCTCACTATCAGATCACTTTTTAACTCTGCTCATTCATGCCTAGCTTAAAGATTCACTTCTTCAGGAAGATATTTTAGCTTAAAGTCTGTGAATTTAAATAAATGCTTTCACTAGTTTTGTGTTATATTTTCTATCGTGGCTTCAGTACCTAGTGGACAGGCATATTTACAAGTTTCTTTTTACAGTAACCCTTTGTGGGCATCTAAAAATGGTCATTATTTCTGAGTACTAGCTTGTTTTCCCAAGCACTGTAGGTTTGTGTCTGATTTTTAAAACCTTAAAGCAATATTATGTAACCCCCCCCCCAAACCCCTCAATTTGGTCTCCCATCAGGTTTTTTTTTTTTTTTTAAATGCACCATGTAGAACCTATAGTCATTTTCCCACTAGAATTTAAATTTTGAAGTAGCTTTTTGAATAGTTGATGTGTATGAAATTTCAAATGAAGAAAAAGTTTGTTTGATTTTTCATCCTACTTGAACTATCAATGACTATTGTGAGTATCTGGGCTTTCTCTTCCCAGATAGAAAATCACTCTGAACTTCTGGCTTTGCATCATGAAGATCATTTTCGTGAAGGGCACAATAGTTGGCATTCACAAATGAGCCAATGCAGAGGGAAAACTGCAAGCTGGCACACTGGCCTTCTTCTCAACCTTCTGTTAACCCAACAAGCTCCCACAGGTTGTTCTTGAAACTGCAAGATGATTATATAGCAGTACTGAATTTGCAACTAAATTTTGATTTCAAACCATTATTAGCCAAAGAGTTGATTCCACACCTATGTTCATGGATTTTTCTGGCATTAAATATAGATGTTTAACTGTCACTGTTTTCCATCTGTGATCTAGGCTTTCTTGGAGAAAAAAAGTATCAGGCAGACCAGGGTCGCTTGGTTCTTACTATTTACGTGGAAATAGTTTTCATGGCTGGTAAAGTTATTTGTCTCATGTTACATTTTAAGTATGGAAACTACCAAGAGCACAGTTTGAAGGCAAGTGGAGAATAAGGGGTCAACATTATTACATCTTTTGCTCTTTGGGTTGAAGCAGTGTGCAAAGATCAACTGAGATTCTTAAGCGTGGACTATGCAAATATTTGACATTTCTCAATGACCTGTTATCAGTTCTTGCAAACCCTACACTGGTCCCTGGGTTTGATAACAGCAAGTTTCCACCTACATGAGGATGCCCAAAGTGCGTTCTTTACTTTTTGAATGCTTTGTTCTTTCTCAAACCTCATTGAAAGTAGAGAGGCTCTGAAGCCCTTTTTCTCTTATATTGGGCTAAATTGGTTTGTAAGTCTCCAGGGTTTTATTTTTGTCTGCTTTTAAGTCACTCTTATCAACCCAAAACCAAGTATAAAGGCAGCATTTACTCTTCCAATTAGTGCTAGGCTTTGAGATGAACACACCTTCAGTGATGTCTGGCCCCGTTCTTATATGTTGTCTTTGTAGAGGTCCTGGGATTCTTTGTCCCGGTGGTGACCTTCTTTCGTCTTGGACTCTAAACTGTCTGACAAGGTAACACTGAGTGGGAACTCTTTTGCTTTGTTTTGAGTATGTTAAGAGGCACATGAACTACTGCTCCATTTTCTTTTCCTGTCTTCGAAGGACAGTGTTTCTGTGTTGGATGTTTCTCTGAGTTCTGTAGTACATGCTGTGGTAAACACACTTACTTGCTTGTTAGGCAAATTACCTGACCTCACTAAGCTCAGTCTCAATATCTACAAAATGGGGAGAATGATATCCACTTTATAGAGTTGGTTAATGAGGATGAAATGAAGCAACACATGTAAGAACTTAGCACAGTAGCAGACACAGTAGATAGTATATAAATGCCTTCCAGGGTATGGCATTAATCTGTTTTTAACCTTTTCAATAATTGTAAATTTTCCTTTAAGAAAACAAATTGGCATTAATCTTTACACCTATAGCTTGAGTGACAAGAAATACATATATACATTGTCCTGAGTTAGATGGTGGTGATCAAATTTGAAATAGATGATAATTTTCACTCAACTACGAAGGTGAAACTCCTTAGATACACCACTTGACTTCTCACTTTTTTCCCAAACAAGATTATCACATGTGGTCCAACTGCTTTGCCTAGCGACCATTTTCAGTAATTATTGAAGTAGAACGACCAGAAAAACATACTTGCTACTCCACCTAATAGCACCATGGTGAATTGTAGCCTGAGCGACACATGGAAAAAGAGCAGATCTCATTATCAGATATTGTACTATAAAGGCATTTAAAGAACAGTCAGTTGATGAATGAAACGATTAGTAAGAAGCATTTATTGAGCTTTTGTTGCATTCTAGTACTATGGCTAAGGACTGCGTATGGCTCATCTCTCTGAATGCTGTGAAGTAGGGACAGGATCCAGTTCCTATTTTGGAGATGAAGTAACTGAAGTTCAGAGAGGTTACTGACTTGCACAAGAGCACCCCGCAAAGAAGTGACAGAGCCAAGTGAAGCCTGTCTCTGACTCTGGAACTGTCTTAACAGCTCTGCTATCCTGATTTTGACCTAGTTTAAGGGACTACAGAAAGGAAATTTGGCCAAACCCAGATCACTTCTCTAATCTACTCTGACATTTTATGTCCACCATTTGCAGCTGCAAAGTTCTGATTCTAGCAACCTGAAATTGGTCTTGGCTTCCCAGTTTTATCGAAAAAATACTATGACTTTTCCTGGAAACATTATACCCTTTTCCTAAGATACCTTTTCTCCTTTTTACTTTCTTCTGTACTGGGTCCATGGGTAATTTCCTAAAACTGGCACCTTTTCAGAAATTCTCCTCAAAACTGGGGCAGAATGATAGTTATGGATGACTGTTATTAGAGTTGGTAGGTTTGATTCTCTCAAGTCGTCTTCCTGTTGGTGCAGCATAGTGGTTGAAAGCATGGAATCTAAAGCCACAGACCTGAGTGAATCCTGCCCTGCTTGCATCCTGGGGCAAGTAACTTTTTTTGAGGCTATTTTCATACTTGTAAAATACGGATAATAACCATACTTAATACTGTATAACACGTAGAACAGAGTAAGCACTTAACCATTAGGTATTCTTATCTATTCCAGTGAATGATTATGATTTTATAGAAATTAATGTTTATTTTATTCTCTCTGCAGCTACTGAAATATTTGAAGAAACTCTCCACCTTGCCTATTACAGTAGACATTCTTGCGGTAAGAATTGTGTAATTTTAGATATTATATAATGATATCCCATCCCCTTCCCAGTGGGAGAGATTGTACAGTAAGATTAAGAGTATGGGCTTTAAAAGTGAAAAAACCAGACGCAAGGCCACATATTGTATGGTTTTAGTTATATGAAATGTCCAGAATAGGCAAATCCATAGCTAGAAAGTAGGTGAGTGATTGCCAGGGGTGGGGAGAATTGGGAGCAACAGGGTTTCTTTCTAGTGTGATGGAAATGTTCTGGAAATAGTGACGATTGTGTAGTATTGTGAATATTCTGGAAACCACTGAACTGTACCCTTTAAAATGGTTAAAATGGTCAAATTTACCTCAAATTTTTTTCTAAAAATTAAAAGAACATTGGCTTTGGCATTTAGTTCTAGATTCAAATCCAAGTTCTGTGACTTTAGGGTGTTCCTTCTTTGTAAAATGGAGCCGATTCCTGCCTCATAGAGTTGTTATAAGGATTGATTCAAATACTGTATGCAGTGTTAAAGTTCTGTAAGTATTTTAATTTAGTGTTTTCTTCTTCTGAGTCTGGCATATTTTGCTACTGTGTGTCATTAGAGGTTTGGGGCATTGACACAGTAATTTTGTATTGAGACTTGACAGGTATGTTTTTAGAAGGAAGCATTGGTTTGTTGAGAGCAGGAAGCCTTATTTCTTTACAAAATTGTGAGCCTAGTTCCACAACTCTCTTGACGATTCGTTTTGTCAACTTTGTAGGAGACCGGTGTTGGAAAAACAGTAAATAGCTTGCGAAAGCACGAGCATGTTGGAAGCTTTGCCAGGGACCTAGTGGCCCAGTGGAAGAAGCTAGTTCCTGTGGAACGGTAAGAAAAGTTTTTCTTTATTATTCCTTCTGTGTCTGGAATGTTTCTTTGTAACCTGTTCTTAAAAGGCATTTTTATATAATTGTGAACTAATAAAAATTACAGCCCCTTATGTAGCAAATAAATATTTCCCTATGTTCAAAGGCTTAAGCATTTTCATATCCATAAGATATTTGATCTTTGTATCCTGTAGTTAAACTTGTCATTTTCCATTCACTAAATATTTGAGTTTTCCCGATTTTAAAATTTAGTTGAGTATCTTTGAACAGAATCCATTTAACCTTGTCCCAAGACCTCGTTTGTAACTCTGTGAACTCTTCATCTCTTTTGTGAGTTCAGGTTCTGTTACTCTGTCCTGTGAACAAGGATTATCCTGAGATTTATATCTGCTTTTTCTTTTATTTTAGAAATACTGAGCCTGATGAACAAGATTTTGAGAAGAGCAATTCTCGAAAGCGCCCAAGAGATGGCCTTCAGAAGGAGGAGGAGGTAGAGGGGGACTGTGCAGAAAGCTGGAAGGCCTCCAGCAGCCGGTCGTATAGTCCCGATCAGAGACAGAGAAAACACAGAAAACTCTCAGAGCTCGAGCGGCCTCACAAAGTATCTCACAGTCACGAGAGGAGAGACGACAGAAAGAGGTGCCACAGAGCTTCTCCAGTTTACTCTTCGGACCATGAATCTTCTGACTATGGCCACGTTCAGTCCCCTCCGTCATCCACTAGTCCTCATCAGATGTCTGTGGACCATTACAGATCCCTGGAGGAGGACCACCAGCCCTTTGTTCCACACCAGAAGCCTGGCAAAGGCCACAGCAATGCCTTTCAGGACAGACTGGGGGTCAGTCAAGAACGACTGACCCCCAGTGAACCCCAGGGGAGAGAGGTCGTGAGTCAGAGCAAGGAGCACAGATCTTCCCATAGAGAAAAACGTCCAGTGGATGCCAAAGAAGATGAGAAGTCTTCTTTGAGCAGAGAAAAATCACACAAGGCCACCTCCAAAGAGGAAAACCGGAGGCCACCCTCAGGGGACACAAAGGAGAAACCACCCTCCAGTGGTGTCAAGAAAGAGAAGGAAAAAGAGGGCAGCACAAGGAAGAAGGTTTTGCCCCCCTTGGAGGTGGCTTCAGACAACCACCTTAAAAAGCCAAAATATAGAGACCCAGAGAAAACCAAATCAGACAAAAACAAGCAAAGTCTGGAAAGCTTAGACATAGGCAAGGGGGCAGGAGACCCGTTGCCCAAGGTGAAAGAGAAGGTTTCTAACAACCTAAAGACTCAAGAAGGGAAAGGAAAACCTTCTCTATCGGATAGAAAGTCAGCAGGCTCCTTCCCTAAAAATGAGGAGGCAGATATGGATGATGAATTTGAGCAGCCCACCATGTCTTTTGAGTCATACCTCAGCTATGACCAGCCCCGGAAGAAAAAGAAGAAGATTGTGAAAACTTCAGCCACAACTCTTGGAGAAAAAGGACTTAAAAAAAATGATTCGAAAAGCACTAGTAAAAACTTGGACTCAGTTCAGAAATTACCTAAGGTGAATGAAAACAAGTCAGAGAAGCTTCCGCCAGCTGGAGCCAATTCAGCCAAGCTGAGAAAGGTAACCCTTGCAGCCCCTTCCCATTCAGAGCACCTGTTCCTGCAGAACTTCCCAGGATGCCCCCACTGCTGTTTTGCTTGTCTGCTTTTTCATGACCTGTTGAATTTCAGCTGGAAGTAATTTTCTTCAGGCCTTTCTAGCTGCTAGAGTCAGTAGTACCCAAGACAAGTATTTTCTGAGGTGTCCCATTGTGCTGGGCCCATCTCTTATCTCCTGACGTAGGTGGTGTCAGGCATGGCTGTTGCCCCTCCTCTAGGCTGGATCTGCCTGTGAAGCCATCTGCCGTGGCAACACTGTGTTCGTAGAAAGAGGCTCTCCAGTCACTCCTCTCTTCTCTGTAGGTCCCCAGCGACGCGTTGCCAGCGTTGCCAGACCTTCCATTACCTGTGATACAGGCCAATTACCGTCCCCTTCCTTCCCTTGATTTGATGTCCTCCTTCCAACCAAAGCGGAAAGGTAATCTTCTGTATCTTTTCTTTTTAATGGGGAAAAAAAATTTTTTTACTTCATTTATGATCTGTCACCAGATTTTGGTGCATCTCCTAAAGAGCACAGGTTCTGGAGTTAGATGGTTTTGGTTTGAATCCCAGCTCTGGCTTCTACTACAGGTTATATGAACTTGGGTAATAGCTTGATTTCCTTGGACTTCAGTCTCATATTCTGTAAATGGGAATGATAATGGTATCTGCCCATGAAGTGGATTGAAAGTGATCATGCTGGTAAAGCTCTGAGCTCTGGGTTTTTTCCACATAGTGTTCACTAAATCTTAGCTGCTATTACCATCAGCCCTTTATTCTATACGTGCTACAGGGGCTTTAAGAAAAAGTCTAGTTTTAACAGCAAAGGAATTAGAAGCCACATTAGTGCCCCTTAGCAAGAGACTAAAAGATGGATCATGGTTCGTCCACACAGTGGCACCTTTGCACTGTGTTAAAAAAAAAGGTGAGGGGGTAGGTAGAAAGTCTGTGCACCGATGTGGAATGATTTCTAAAATGTGGTAAATGACAAAATGATACTGAGTATTTTATTAATTGGTTAAAAAGGAATAAAATAAAGATTAGCTTATTTTTGCATAGACTGAAAGGAAACACAAGGAACTGGTAGAATTGGTTGCCTTTGAGAAAGGGAACTGAGAGGCTGAGGAATAGGGTGGGAAGGAGTTTTCACTATATAGCTTAGTGCCTTTTATAACTAACATTCCTGTTTTTCTTGCCCTGCCCTACAGCACTATCCTCACCCCAGGAAGAGGAAGAAACTGGATTCACTGGACGAAGAATGAATTCTAAGATGCAGGTGTATTCTGGTTCCAAGTGTGCCTATCTCCCCAAAATGATGACCCTGCATGAGCAGTGCATCCGGATACTTAAAAACAACATCGACTGTAAGTCACTTGCTCTTGCTCATTGGGGCAATGGGACAGTGGGCGACTTGGCCACTACTCAGTACTTTTCCCGTTTGATTATCTGCAGCAATCTTTGAAGTGGGAGGCGTCCCGTATTCTGTTCTTGAACCTGTTCTGGAGAGGTGTACACCTGATCAGTTGTATCGCATAGAGGAATACAATCACGTAAGTATCTTATTTGGATGGGAAGAGAGCAGTTTTCTGGCTTATGTCTCCAGAAATAGCTTTGTCTGCATCTGCCACAGCAATGGGCAGGTGGTGGTGGGATTACGGTTCTGGGCTTTTAAACAAGCATATTTTTAGCACCTGCTCCCGGCATCTTAAGTGGGCCTCTTGGGCTAGAATCAAGGTGAGACTGAAAGGCAGTGGGAGTGGGGACGGGGTGGGCGGGGGCATCACTTCCCATACCTCCATGGAGCTTGCCTAGTCACAGAGGTTAAGGGACAACCCTGGCAGCACAGCCCCTGGGATCCAGGGCGGGGACGGAGCTTTGTATTGACAGTCAGTGAATACAAGAGCACAGATTGGCTAGGTGTCTTCTAGAGAAAACCAGAGCTATCCTGAAGTCCTCCTAATGCTGGAGATGCTCATTTGAATGCATTAGCTGTCTCCAATTCTGAGGGATCTATAACATGTCCGGCCATTGCTGTTCAGTGTAATGCTGGAGAAATGCCTGGGTTTGACTTCATCCCAATTCTTCCCCTGCACTGATTTTCTAAAGGAAAAGACTGATCTTAAACTAATTTTTGTGTTGTTTTCTCTCTGAGCCCCACAACCCCCACAAAAGCACCTAGTATGTAATGCATCACACTAAATATTTTTTTTAATTCAGTGATTGTCTTTTTTCCCTAGAACTGTGGTATTTTAATACAATACTACTGCTGTGCAGACCAAAAATCATTTGGAAACTGGTCACCCCTGGGTGATTAAGGATGGAAAAGACATATGTAAGAGGGCTTGCATGTAAGTGATGTTCTGGTTCTGATTTAAGGTATTAATTGAAGAAACAGATCAATTATGGAAAGTTCATTGTCACCGAGACTTTAAGGATGAAAGGCCAGAAGAGTATGAGTCGTGGCGGGAGATGTACCTGCGGCTTCAGGATGCCCGGGAGCAGCGGCTCCGAGTCCTCACGAAGAACATCTTGCACGCACATGCCAATAAGCCCAAAGGTAGGGGGTGGGCGGGTCTGGCGGAGTAGTGAGCCCTGTGCTCTGGTAATAGCAGGGCCTTGGTGGGCTTGGCTAAGGTAGAACCTCTGGCCCCTAAATCTCTCTCATATTTGCTGAAGAGGGCAGAGGTGGATTGTTTCTTCTGCCACCACCCATGCTCCCCTGCAGAGGGGCTGATAGTCCCCTACCTTTGGAAGCACTTGTTTTCAAGCCTTTATCTCTTAATAGCATAGATTACTAAAATAAGAGCAGCATCTCAGCTCAAGAAGGCAAATATTGATCTCCATTTCCCCACAGGCCGACAAGCAAAAATGGCCTTTGTCAACTCTGTGGCCAAGCCACCTCGTGATGTTCGAAGGAGGCAGGAGAAATTTGGAACAGGAGGAGCAGCTGTGCCTGAGAAAATCAGGTGAGAGAGCCCCAAAGCCTGTCATTCAGCCCTGAAGCTGCCCAGGGGCAGGAAGCAATTCATTTTGGGGGTGAAAGCATGGCTTCTTGAGAGTGGGTTCTGGAGGCTGACCTTGACCTCCCTGAGCCTCAGCTTCCTTGACTGCCTTTCAGCGGGGTCAAGATTAAATGGAGAACAGGGCTTGACTTCGGAGAAACATTCCCTAATACTTTCCCTTTCCCTATTTAAACAAAAGACCTATTACTGTGGTGACTAAGTTATCTAAGTACATTAGCATTTGCAAAATGCAGATTTATACCTACACAGTGAAGTTAGTCGAGATCATCATTCATTTTGAAGGGCTACCACTGTCATTTCCAAGCCATCACCAGAATCTAGGGTGCTAGGTCCACTGGTCAGAGCCACAGAACTGAGTCTTCAGACCAGCCAGCTCAGGCTGCTGACACCGAGGGCAGATTTCTCCTGTTCTGGACTAGCAGCTGTGCTCTGTGTCCCAGGATCAAGCCAGCGCCATATCCCACGGGAAGCAGCCGTGCTCCCTTCAGCAGTGGCAGCAGCAACAGCTTTAACGCCAGCCCTGAGGAGCCAGCCTATGATGGCCCGAGCACTAGTGGCGCCCACTCGGCGCCTGTGGTCAGCAGCACTGTTTCCTATGATCCTAGGAAACCGACTGTGAAGAGTAAGTAACTTGGGGTTCCCGCTCAGATATTTCAGAGCTAGTGTTTGAACCCCTGCTGTCATTGCTGCTGCTTCATGCTTCGCGTGTTAGATGTGGCACATGTGATGCCTTGCACACAGCTGGTCTAAACGTCCCTGCCTCCTCCTCCCCGCTTTGTTCATATTGCATAGTTCCAACGTGTATTTTGAAATTATGTTCATAGTGAATACTCATTTTCATACTCTTTTTTTTTTAATCATTTTTTTTAACCTGAATGTAAACCTGTTTCTCTAGGCAATAACATAAAGAGTTCATAACTATTATTATTAACAGCTAAATGATCTTATTGAAGTTTTATAACCTTATAACCCCCGCTTCCCAGTATTTATTTTCCATATCTAGTTGGGTCTATTTCATATTTTACTAACTTTACTACCATAGACTATCTCCAGTCTTCTAAGGGGGTGTCCTACCGTAAGCATTATTCTGTATTTACTTCAGGGCCCACAGGAGGGTGGGAGTCCTGACCTAGGCTTTGGCTGGGTCCAGGTTAACTAGTCTGGAGGGCAGGCTAGCCCTTGGGTGGTATTTGCACTCAGCTCATCTCAGACCTGTTGCTACACTGGACAGACACGAGTAGGAGGGGGGTGCTTTTTGCTGGTTTGGATATTGGTGAGGCAGAGTTAAATTGCGGCTCAGAATGGCCTTTAGAGTCTGGCAAGGATTGAATTCCAGTTCTGCCACTTACTGTACAGGGGCCAGTCTGAATCTTGGGGAGGCTGTGAGAAGTGGAGAGTGATTGTCAGCGGCCTGGCAGGTGCTGCTTTTAGGTGGTGCTGGCAGGTAACTGCTGCTTGTATCCATTTGTCTGGCTATGTAGAGCCAAGAGTAGAAAGGCTTCGGTTTGATTGTAAACTACGGGTGCCCAAAGTGCCATGGATCCGAAACAACTGCCTTATTTCTCTTTTCACAGAAATTGCCCCAATGATGGCCAAGACGATTAAAGCTTTCAAGAACAGATTCTCCCGACGATAAACGGAGGACTTGTCTTGGAGATGAAATGTTGGGGGAGGAATACAAGGACGATGGGGGTTGGGGAATGGAACTTCTAAAGGAGACCAGACTCTTTGGCTTAGTGGAAACTTTTGGCCTCCAAGTCGTGCACAGCGAGCAGGTGCCGTGCCTGTGCCCGCAGCCACTGCCTCCCTGACTGGAGAGCACTTCAGAGTTCTGAAGATGTGAAGCCTCATTCTCACTGAGGATTTTAAGGTCAATTGTACCTTTGTTGTTGATTAGCTTCTTTGTAAACTATAAGACATAGTTTTAATTAATAAATATTGCCCCCAGATTGTATTTATATTACCCCCAGTTTTTCCCCCCCAGTCCTCTATCACACACTTAGCCTTTTATTTTTGGGGTCCTTTGTTAATAGACAAAAGCCTAGTGAAAGCCATTCCCCTGTCCCAGTTCCTCTCTCCTGAGTGGACTTTGGTCCAGAGGGAGGACTGGGCGTCCCCAGAGCCTGTGTAGTGCCTGCTGCACGTAGGGGTGGGAGTCCTGGGCTGCCTGTCCTGGGTGGGGGGAGCCTTGGCATGGAGACGGAGTGTTCAGGTTAGGCCTCCACCTCCGAGACCCTTCTCAGTGTTGTTTTGAGGTCCTATGCAGGTGCATCTCTTTCTCATTAAATTGTATTTATTAAGGGAAATTATTTGGAAAGGCCTAGAGTCTTTCCCCCTATCCTTTTTGCCTGGTCCCGCTTTTTTTTTTTTTTTTTTTTTGAGGCCCACTAGAGGGCACAGAATCTCAGTATTTTTACATTTTCCAGTTTCTAATTCAAAGCTTTAGGCTTTTTTCCTCCTCTATTTTTCCTTCTCTCCACTGGCATGGGGGCAAAACACAAACATGTGGCAGGGCTTTTTGTAGCCCTCCAAATACAACTTTACAGTTTTAAAAGCCAGCACTTTATTCTCTTATTCCCTGTGAATTGCTACTGCAAGTGAATGGTTTTAAAAGTTGTAATGGTATGTTGGAAATTGGCTTCGTTTTTGCCTTTAAAAGATAAGATCATGAGATTGGTAGAGCACAACAGTTTGCTATGTTTTGTAGAGAACTTTGCAGCTTGAAACTCTACATTTTGTCTTTAAGCCAGAATTTGGAGGGAAAAACCAGCTTAAGGAAAGTGAGCTGTAGCATCAGGATGGGGGAGAACCACAAGGGCACCCAGGCTTGGGAAGGAAGGATCTCACTTTCTAGTTGACACAGGGGCAAGACCAGAACTAGGAAGACTGTGTCAGCTTCCTTCGTGGCTGTTGAAGGGCACTGATCTAATAGGAGCCCGCTTGGTGTGACCCAGGTAGAAGTAGATACTATAGATCTGAGGTGCGCATCCTTAAGAAACCTGAGAAGCAGACTGAGGGCATGGTTAGTGTGGCAGCCCATGGAGCTTGACAGTTAGTCCCTTTGATAAGCTCACTCAAAGCCCAGAGTGTGGAGCCCACTGTTTTTAACCATCCTGGAGATCTCTAACTTAGATTGCAGAGCAACGCAGCAAGAAGTCTGTATGGCAAGAGCTGCACTGTTCAGTGTGTGTTGCTGTGCAGGGTGCCCGAGGGATGCAAGTATTGCTGTGTTTTAATTTGCTGTATTTTTGAATTGGGTAAAGTATTATTTCTCTTGATCACTTGTTTTACCATTCCACCCCCGTCCCCCAGCCTGTCCCCCAAGTCTGATGTTAGGAAGCCTCTTACTTAAAACCAGATGAGCATCTGGGTCAGCTGCCAGACATCTGTTGCCTAGAATAGCTTCCTCTAGGTGTCCACCACCTTGAATTTGTCTCTTATCTGTGTGTTCAAGTCTTTGCCATTGAAACAAGTTTTTCAGTTGTGTGTGATTTAATTTCCTTTACTAGGAGTCTTTAGGTAGGGAGGGAAGAAAAGACACATCCCAACATCACTACCCATTTTTGGTATATAAAGATTTTGGATCACCCCTGTTTGCACAGAGCCAGATCTTTCCCCTTCCCCCTCCAAGAGTGTCTGTTCTGCATCAGGGGTGTGACTTGGTGAGGAGAGTAAGGAGGGAAGAGGAGGAACTGAATTTCTAAGGGCCATCCTCTCCTGGGTTATTGAAATGGCCGCAGAGCGGACACAGGATGATGTTGAACCCTTGATCTCATTTGTGAAAACTTGTGCAATTTTTTTCCTCTGCTACACTACATACAAATCATCAAATTACAAATTAACTCTCTGATCTTTGGTGTAATGAGCAGTTTTAGGGGAAACTTTTTCTTTCCGGGAAGCAGGAGGGAAAGGAGCAAGGTACCATCTTGCTCTTTATTTGTATTTTGGTCCCAGAATGTAAATACAATTTTCTATGTTACTTTTTTGTGGTAACTACCAAGATGAATATTTTAATTAGATAAGTTATATGAAAAGACAGGAAAATTCCATGTCTAAATAAAAATAACAACAACAAAAAACACACCCATATGCTGTTATCTTTCTTCCTTTCTCTCTTATTGTGTCAGAGCATGGAAGTTGGTCACGATGTCTAATTCCTTGGGCTGGGCCATAAGGGATGTTGGATTTCTGTCTGTACTGTAGCACAGCAGAATGGGGAAAGGGGAGCTCGGAGGGAAGGAACCCAATGAGCAAAGCAAGGAAATGCAGACAAAAATGAGCACCTGGGGGGACCAAGCACTGTCCCTTGTGCACTTGTAACCCTGGGACTGAACTGTTACCCATTTCACAGTTAGAAGCTGAGGCTCAGAGAGGTGAAATAACCAAAGCTGCATAGCTAGGAAGTGGCAGAGGAAAGGATTTGAAACCCAGATTCTCTGACTGCAAAGTGTGTGCCACTCCACATTTCAGTCACTGGTGGGTGGGGAGGACCCAATTAGGTCTCCGTCTTAACACTGGCTTCCTAATGAGAGCATGAGGGACAGGCAGGCAGCAAGGTGGTGGCAGCAGCAGCTTAGTAAGACCCTGCTGTGCTGGCCCTGGCTGAGCTGCAGGTGCTTCAGCATTCGCTAGTGGAACCAAGGTTCCAGCCCCTGAGTACCAACAGGCTGTATCTGACAGATTTCAACCTCTTAAGGTAACATGGTTTTACTATCCCTTCTCTCCTAAAGAGGGCATTCCTGGTGAATGATCTGTACTTATTTTTCCCAAGTCTTTACTGGATCTAATTCTCACTATGCATGGAAGTTGTTAATTATGGAACATTATCTGATAGGTGACTACCCAGAGTCTGCAAGTTGTCCCTTTGTCCCTTACTAATTCAACATTTGCTGAGCCAGGACCTGTAGTAGACCCTAGGATACAGAGTAACACACAATCAAGTCTGGCGCTCACTCAGGTAAGAGTAACTGGCCTCACTGGTTACACACCTACCCTGTGCCAGGGACCACTGTCTCACAGATGAATGTTATCTCGATTATCACAATGACCCTACAAAGTAGGTTGTTATAACCTGCATTTAAAAAATGAGAAATCTGAAGCACAGAGAAATTAAGAATTTTCCCGAGGCCACACAGTGAGTGAGCTGTGGTGCTGTGTGTTGGTCTGACTCCCAAGCACATGTTCTTAGTCACATTTACCATCTCATACACACACATAGCTAATGTTAGGCTTCTGGAGCAAGGTCGACCTCCAACGCATTAAGATGCCCAGGCCAAGGCCCTAATCATTTCTAAGAATGATTTCTTCTCTCTGCTGCAGGTAACTGATGGCTAGAAGAATCAGCCCTCTGCCTGGCTTATCACCTTGGCGGATGTCCCTTTCACAGGGTTTCTCCCCTAGGGCTCCACATCCATTTGAGTGTCTCCCTGATTATTTGGCTAAATGGTGAAATAGGCAGTTTGTCCACATAGCTACTAGACTTCTCTTCCTGTGATACCTAGATTGTCTCAACTCTTTTCAGAAACTTTCAAGGAAAGGTCAAGCCATCAAAATCTTACACAGCTACACCTGTGTTTCACAAGCATAGAATCTCTGGGGTTGAGACCCCAGAGTGTGCATGTTAAAAAAAAAAAATTCTTCTTACAATGTACATTAAAGTTTGAGAGCAACTCCAGAATTTTCCACAGTTTAGAAGCTCTTCACAGCAGGTCCAAAGGTCAGGGCTGGGAGGCTTGCACACTCAGTCACACAGCAAATACTCGTGTCGCCCCCACTCTGTGTCACTGAATGACGAAGACGTCGCCCCCGCTTCACGGAGCTTTCACCTAGTCGGGGGGACAGTAATCAACTATCCAAATCATTGTTTAAAATACAGGTTTCTGGGCCCCACTGCAGAAACCTGAATAGATCAGAGGTAGGATCTGGAAATATGTACTTTCTTAAAGGCTTCCTGCAATGAGTTCGATGAGCAGCCTGGTTAGGAAATGCCCAGTGTGGTGGAAAAACAATGCATGAGCTTTGGAATGAGTCAGATCCAGGTTCAAATCCTGGCTCTACTACTCTTTAGCTTTGTGACATCGCTCTGAGCCTCAGTTTCTGCAGCTGTGAAATGGGAATAATGACAACCCACGGGAATTCTGGTAAGGATTCAGTGAGAGATTTGGGGCTCAATAAATTTTAGTGTCCTTCCTTCATTTCCTCTAAATGTAGAATGAAAAGGAAAGTTTTGTTTCCTATTGATGGGAATTAAAGCTTTAGAACACAAGCTAAGAACTATTCGGAGGCCAGTGAGTCCTTCCTCCAGCTTTCCTGTTTCTGGGCCCCTGTCTACTCATCTATTCTTTCAAGTCCCTTATACAATAGCCTCTAATGACCACCGAAAAGACAGATGATTCTAATTTCTTGTCTCAGGGGTCACAAACTCATAAATACCAGGAGTTTAGCGTATGACAATGGTAAGTCGTGGAAACAGAAGGGAAATGAGATTTATTTACACAGCTCCACCTGGTTGTTTCCAGGTGGAAGGCAGGCCCAGTGTTACCACATTTTCTGAGTTTTAAAGAAAAGACAAATCTAGACTTCTATGTAAAACTTCCCAGTTTTTAAAACCCTTTGCCACAACTATATGCAATATACCAGGAAACTATATGAAGTGTATAATTTTCCAGAAAAATATAACTTCCCAAAATTGACCCCTATAGAGATGGCAAATCTAAACAGACTAATTACCATAGAAGAAATAAAGCTGGAGAACTATAAGAGAACTCCAGGCCCAAGAAGGTTTCATAGGGGAATTCTTTCAATCTTAAAGGTCAGATACTACCAGTGCCACTCAAACTATTCCAAAAAAAAGCAAAAAGAAGAAGGAGGAGAAGGGGGAGGAGGAGGAGGAAGAGAAGGGGGAGGAGGAAGAAGAAGGAGGAGGAGAAGGAGGAAGAAGAAGGAGGAAGAAGAAGAAGGAAGGAGGAGGAAGATGAGGAGGAGGAGAAGAAGAAGAAGGAGAGGGAGAAGAAGGAGAAGATGGCCAATCTTATTTGTGAATATTGATGTAGCTATCCTAAATGTTAGCTGACTCTAACAGCAATATTAAAACAAAGAAATCATGCCTAAATGGGGTTCATTTAGGACTGTCAGAATAATCAGACTATTAGGATGGGTCAGGGCAGTAGTTCTCAACTGGAGGTGATTTTTGCCCCCAGTAAGACACTTGGCAAAAAATGTTAAACTTTCCACAATGCACAGACAGCCCTCCACAGCAAAAAGTTATCTGACCCAAAACGTCAATAGTGCCGAGGTTGAGGAACCCTGGACTTGGCTATGGTGCAGTAACAACTCCCAAATCTCAGTGGCTCGAAACAACAAAGGTTTCTCACTCACACTACATGTCTAATGAGTGTCTGTTAGAACTCTGCTTTATGTCCTCCTCACTCAGGGGCCCAGGCTGAGGGAGGCCTTCTAAGATTTTCAAGGCAAATTAAGAATATTGCACTGGACCCTAAGCTATGTCCAGAAGTGACATCCATTATTCCCATCATATTTCATTGGCTGCACTTAAATTCAAGGAGATAGGAAGTACATCCATCCATGTGCCTTGATGCAGAACTGGAAAATGTTGCTAACTCCTTTAGTTGGGACTCAAAGGTAATCTGCAAAGCTACCCAGCTTTGAATCCCAGACTTTCTAGCTTGAGCTAGGTCATAACCTGTGTCTTAATGTCGTCTTCCAAAAATGAAGAAAATAAACCAACTTTATAGAGCTATCACATAATGATTTAATCAGTTAAAATTTAGCATAGTGCCTGGCACATAAAAAGAGCTCAAGACATGTTAAGCCAGGATGTTGATGATGAATTAGGTGAAGTACTCAACGTGGAACTGGCATTTAGTAAAGGATTGTTGTTATTGTTGTCTGAGAAAAATGACTTATTCAAGGTAATCTAGCTGGTACCTGCAGCATGGTGGTTAAGAGCCTGAGCTCTGGGGTCTCAGATTGGCACCATAGTAAGTACCTAATAAATGTTAACTATTATTTGGAGAAGGTTCAGTGTGGTTAAGAGCACAGCCTCTGGAGGCCCACTACCTGGGTTCAAATCCTAGTTCCATTAACTAACAAGCTGTGTGTCCTTGGGCAAGTTACTTAGCATTTCTGCGCCCTGGTTTTCTCATTTGTAAAATAAAGATAATAATAGGACACCTGTAATTATGAGTATTGAAAAACAATATATTTTTAAATTGTATAAAAATTTTTAAATTAAAATAAAATTTAGAAAAAGCAATGTAAGTAAAGCCCTCAGGACAGTGCTTGGCACATTATTAGTGCCATATGGCTGTTAGTTATTATTATTATGATACTCTTGGTTTGCCACAAGGAAGCATTCAAAAGTAACAGAAAAACAGCTGTTTCTCCCAGCCTAATTGAGACAGGAGAGAAGGGAAGATGGATACAAATTCAGCAGTCCTTGTGCTACAGAAACCTTTGCAGATGGAGCCCAAAGTAGGAGAAAAAAAAATAGAAGCTTTTCCTACCTGCCCCAGGATATTCCTAGAAGTCAGTGAGAATTCCCATTTGTCCTCAGACATCCCTGCAACGTAGGACTGCAAGAGAAGGGACAGGCAGAGTAAGCAGAGCCAAAAGGCGTTCAGAGCTTCCCTGCGACAGCTGGTTTCTTCCAAATCCAATCCTGTTAGTAGCTGCAGTTTCCCATTCAACCAGACGAGGGCGTTGAGCTGAAAGTCTGGTTGGCAATGAGTGAAAAAACGCTATTTAACCTTTTCCTACCCACCAGATGTTGCTGCAAACCTTAAACCCCAAAACTTAAAAGCTTTAAACAACAACATTTATTTCTTGTGATTCTGTAGATCACCTGGGCAGTTCTTTTCAGGGCAAGTTGGCTTGGCTGATTAGTTTGCATTATTTCATATCACCCTCATAATAAAGCCTACAAAGTAGGTATTCTTATTATTCTCATTTTATATGTGACAAATCTGAGGCTTAGAGAAGGTAAGTGACTTACCCAGCAGGCTATACCTAATATTTGCAGGACTAGGGCAAGAGTATAAATGGAGGTGCATTTAAGAAGTTACAAAGGAAGCGAATGAGCAGTTGAATAAAATACAGCCTATTCTGCTACCTTGACAAATAAACCTCCACAATGACCTGGAAGGCCATATGCAGATATCTGAGCCCCATGGAACTCTGCACTAGAAGGTGATGGAATTGGGGAGAGCAGGACAGTAGCCCCACTCCCCTTCTCTTTATAGTCCTAAATACGTTTCCCTGCAAGGGGCCTTGTGCACATGTGTGCAGGTGTCTGAACCTGTACGCTCGTGTTCTGTTCTAGGGCTTCTAAATTGAAAAGGTCCATCAGGTATCCAACACAATGAATGATTAACGAGCCACAGCACATTTCAGTACACAGGGAACCAAAAGAAGATCTTAAAAGCCTCCAGAAAGAGAATGGGGAGAACCTACACCAGAGTCAGGAATAAGAATGGCAAAGCTAGAAGAAACCAGAATAGCTTCAAAATTCTGAGAGAATTCTATCCTCATCCAAATCACCATTTAAATGTACGAGAAGAATAAAGACATTTTCAGTGGTCACTTAACATGTATGGTAGTGTGGTAACCACCTCCAAGGGGCCTCTAATGAGTTCTTCCTCTTGGTACCCACACCCTTATGCTCTTCTCTCTCACACTGATTATGGCTGACCTTTGGTATCATGGAATATTGCAGAACTGACAGTATATGATTTATAAGGCAGGGTCATAAAACATTCTGGTTTCTACTTTGCTCTCTCTTGGATCACTTGCTCTGGTGAAAGCCAGCCACCATGTCATGAGGACAATCAAGCAGTTGGATGGAGCGGTCAATATGGCGAGGAACTGAGGTCTCTTGCCAACAGCCTGCACCAACTGGCCAGCTACACAAGTGTACCATTTTGGAAGTGGATCCTCCAACCACTAGTCAAGCCTTCAGAAGACTTGAAGCTCCTGAGAGAGCCAAGCCAGAGCCACGTAGCTAAGCCACTCCCAAATTCGTGACTAACAGAAATTGTGAGATAAATGTTAATTGTAGTTTTAACCAGTGAAGTTTGGGAGTAATTTGTTACACAACAGAAGATAACTAATACTGGGGGAAAGGGGACAGTGGGGAGTCACGATGTTTCGTAGTTCTTCCAATTAAAAGGTGGAGTCTATCTCTTCACTCTTGAATTTGGATTTGGCCAGTGAAACTTGATTTGGTTGATGGGATATTAACAAAAACTACAGAAGCTTGTGCAATAGAGTCTTCCCTCTTGTGCTCCTGGAAGTCAACAATTGCCACAGTGTGACTGAGCTCAGGCAGCCTGCTGGAGACATGTGGCCATCAGCTCAGCTGACATCTAATTATCCACTAGACAGGTGGGTGGGGCCATTGCAAACTAATCAGCCAAGCCAACTTGCCCTGAAAAGAACTGCCCAGGTGATCTACAGAATCACAAGAAATAAATGCTGTTGTTTAAAGCTTTTAAGTTTTGGGGTAATTTGTTACACAGTATAAGCTAATGGATATAACATATTTATTTCACGTATAACTTTTGTTTCAGGAAACTATAGGATGTGCTCAAAGCCTAGTTACTTCCTAAACATATCTGATCTTGGGCAAATTAATTCACCTCTTTCAGCCTCAATTTTCCTTATCTTCAAATTGGAGATAACATTGGGTAACACTTCCTATTTCTTAAAGGTCATGTGACAAATAATTGAGATGAACTACATGAGCTACATATGTGCTTAGCACAAAGCGTGGCACACGGTGCTCAGTAAATCAGTAAAAGATGACAGTGATGTATGTAAATGACAGGAAAGAATCCAAAAATAAGTAGAAGTCATGGGTAAGGCCTGGGTTAGGCCTGCAGTGAGACATGGTCTTTCCAAAGAAAGGCTATTGGATGTATCATTCAATAAACAAATATTTACTAAGCATTTACCACGTGCCAGGCCCTCTGCCTGAAACTGCGATGTGAAAACAGGAAATCAGTCATGACACTGAACTATTTGAACTAGAACCAAGCTTGCCTATTTCACAAAGAATTGAACTAGGACATCAGAATGTTTCTGAATGGAACTTGAACAGATGGATATTTTAGTTTGCAGCCCTCCATCTTGTCTGGATACTCCAGAGCCAGAAGTGAAGGGCAGAGGATATCCAAAGTATTCCTTAACTCTCTACATCCTGTCTTTTCCTGTCTCCACCAATTTGTAAGGAAGCATTCTATCCTGAAACCAAAATCATTTCAACTCTAAACAGGGGCTTTCCATTTTTTTTGACCTCAACCCACAAGATGAAAAACATTTTAAATTGCACCTGAGTACACAAACCAAAGCTGAAATGAAAGTACCATAAATTGAGACTTAAAAATGTGTGACACATTCTGAATTTTTTTATTCTATTCTGTTGAATTTTGTAAAGCTGGTCACAATCCTCTAAATGGATTTTAAGACCTATTAATGGGTCACAACCAGCTGTTTGAAAAAACTGCTCTGAAATATCACATGAGGAGGGGATGTAAAGATCATCTTGTCCAATCCTTTTACTTCACAGGGGGTAAACTGAGACTCAGAGAGGTTAAATCACTTGCCCAAGACCGCACAGCTAGTAAGTGGCAGTGCTTGGATCTGAATCAAGATCTGACTCAACTACTGAATTCTTACCATGTGTTAGCTACTGTGCTAAGTTCTTGACATGCATTATTTCATTTAATACTCACTGTGATCCTATGAAACAGACACTACTATTCCCACTTGGCAGACGAGGAACGAAGTCTCAGGATGGGGAACATGACTAATTCGGGGTGTCCACCGTCAACAACAGACCCAGGACTTGTCTCCAGATTCGGCTGTCCATAAAGCCCGGGGTCTCGACCGCTAAGCCCACTGTGAAGAAAGTGGTTATGAAAATGGGTTTGTGAGCTCTAAGCGCCTAAGCGTGCACATGTGAGCAGTGACAACGTTGTGCTCCCCACTCCTCAGGGCATTATCACTGCGCCACCAGCTCCCAAAAGCCATTGGTGGTAAACGAGAGTAGACTTTAGCCTGAGGGGGAGGAGGATTCAAGACCCAGTCCCACCATTTACTCAGAACACCAGCTTAACCTCTCTGCTCTTCAGTTTCAACATCTGTGAAGCTGGGAAAGCGACAGCATCCGACTCCAGGACTGAAAGAGTCAACGTTCATTCCCTGCCTTCTGGAAGCGCAGGTCAAACTGCAGCCCTTCTCCAAGCCCCGCCCCGCTACTTTTCCACAAGCGCATGCGCCGCACAGGGGCGCCTTTTACGACGCGGCGGCCGCGGCGCACTTGGCGGCCGGAGCGAAACCAGCTAGACGCGGGCGGCGGCGGCGGCGGCGGCAGGGCTGAGGGGACGCGCGGGCGGCGGCGTCGCCATGTCGCACGGCCACAGCCACGGCGGGGGCGGCTGCCGCTGCGCCGCCGAACGGGAGGAGCCGCCGGAGCAGCGCGGCCTGGCCTACGGCCTGTACCTGCGCATCGACCTGGAGCGGCTGCAGTGTCTCAACGAGAGCCGCGAGGGCAGCGGCCGCGGCGTCTTCAAGCCGTGGGAGGAGCGGACCGACCGCTCCAAGGTGGGCCTTTTGGGGCCAGGGGCGGGCGGGTGAGGCGGGGACTCGCATGAGGCCTCAGGCCTCCCGTCTGCTCTGTCAGCCTCATTCTCCAAGTTAAAAATAACCACGGCGCGATTGCCAAGCGCTTTCCCGTGCCCGTCTCCTGCCAGCCTTTTGAGAGGCGGACAGGGTCGAGTGTCCCCATTTTGCAGATAGACGAACTGAGGCCCAGAAACGGAAAGGGGCGTTTTGGCTTTACGCGGCCAACGTTCAGTTCCAGGGCTGCTGAGGGTAGTGAGGAAGGATGGCCAGGAGGGCGTTTCCCTTACCGTTTGGCCACTAGTCCCAATGGCTGCCTGATCACTTATCACCTGGTGAAGACCAAAGACCAGAGACTTCCAGCCCAGGGAGATGAAGCACTTTACCCTATCTAGAACATCTACCATTGTGGGGTCACAGAGCCATTTGAAAGCTGTGGACCGAATAGGCACAAATCTTTGCATACAATTTCAGGAGGCTAGTCGGCCCTGGAAGTTAATAAGTGCTGGAAAACCGAGGGAGGTTGACTGTTTATTTGCATTGCACTCCAGTTGTAGAACAGGGTGGAAGATGCCTGAAATTATAGGCTCTCAGCAAATATTTGTTGCTTTCTTCTCCCCCACCCCCCATCCCCTCCAGTTTGTTGAAAGTGATGCAGATGAAGAGCTTCTGTTTAATATTCCGTAAGTATCTCCTTGGTGCTTGCCTCAGGCTAATAGATACCCAGTCACATTATCAGGATTCATTCTTTGGTTGTGTCAAGAGCACACATCTGTTTCTAGAAATTGAGTAAATTACTGTGGTGGGTGTGAGGAGGAAAGCATCCTAGCTTTCTTGATGCAGACTGAAGAAGGATGTATTTGTCAAAAGATAACTGAGAAGTTGAGGTAAATTTCTTAGAACTGCAGAATGCCAGAGGCAGACAGGATTGTAGAAATTATCTAGTACCAGTCTGACACATGAGTAAACTGAAGCCCAAAAAGGGAAAGGGTCTTGCCCAGGGTCACACAGCTCAGCAGAGATTCAAACCCAGGTTGACACCTCTCTTTTTTCCATTCTGGCAGATTTACAGGCAATGTCAAGCTCAAAGGCATCATTATAATGGGAGAAGATGATGACTCACACCCCTCTGAGATGAGACTGTAAGTGGCAAGGGTTTAGGCCCTCAAGAATCCCCTATTTCTTTTTCTCTTTAGTAGCACTTTAATCCAGAATAATACAGTTTTTTTCTTTGTACTGGGTTAACTGTTGCCTCCTTCTCTTAAGGAAAAATCTTGTGCTTGTTCTGTGTCAGAATTCACTTAACTCTTCCTGAATTGACATTTTTAGATTAAGCATCTTTAGGGCCAACAACTTGTCTCTCTTCAAAGTGCTTGCTATGGCACCATTCATTCCAAGAGCATCCTATAAATGCCAATTTGTTGATGACTTTGCAGTTTTCTTAATAATCCAGCCACAGATCCCAAATGATCTTTATGGATTCTACTCTTGGGGTTAGCTTCAAAATTTTCCCTTGCAGTTTCAGATAGTTATGATCTTTCTTTTTGTTTTGTTGAGATGGAATTACTCCATCTGAGTTTGCCTGGCCTTTAGTTAGCAAAGTTCTATATACCTCTTTTGACACTGAATCTGTTGACACCAGAGCTAGTAGTCCCTTTTTGACAACTTGCCTTTTTACAGCATAGCTTTTCTAAAAGAAGGGGAAATTGATTTTGAGTGCTAGAGAAACAAATATCAAAAGAACCTTACATAAAAAAAATTTCTTGTGAAGACATACAGATGGCCAATAGGCACATGAAAAGATGCTCAACATCGCAAATTATTAGAGAAATGCAAATCAGAACTACAATGAGGCATTACCTCACACTGGTCAAATGGCCATCATTAAAAAGTACACAACAATAAATGCTGGAGAGAGTGTGGAGAAGAGGGAACCTTCCTGTACTGTTGGTGGGAATGTAATTTGGTGCAGCCACTATGGAAAACATGAGATCCTCAAAAAACTAAAAATAGAGTTACCAGCAATCCCATACCTGGGTGTATATCTGGGAAAAAAAACTCTTAATTTGAAAAGATACATGTACCTCCATGTTCATAGTAGCCAAGGCATGGAAGCAACCTAAATGTCCATCAACAGATGGTTGAATAAAGATGTGTGTGTGTGTGTGTGTATACACATACACAATGCAATACTACTCAGCCATAAAAAAGAATGAAATAATGCTATTTGCAGCAACACGGATGGACCTAGAGATTATCAAACTAAGTGAAATACAAAGACAGAGAAAAACGAATATCATATGATATTACTTATATGTGGAATCTAAAAAATGATAAAAATGAACTTATTTACAAAACAGACTCACAGACATGAAAAACAAACTTGTGGTTACTAAAGGGGAAAGTGGGGAGAGGGATAAATTAAGAGTTTGGGACTAGCAGATACAAACTACTGTATATAAAATAGATAAACAACCAGGTCCTACTGTATAGCACAAGGAACTGTATTCAACATCTTGTAATAACTTATAATGAAAAAGAAGATATGCATAATTGAATCACTGTGCTGTACACTGGAGACTAACACAACATTGTAAATCAATTATACTTCAATAAAAAAATTTTTTTCTTACAAAAATTTGATCAACTGAAATGAGAGATTTAAGAAATGGACATTATTTTTGAATGTTAGAAACATGAATTTGAAAGCAAATTCACATATTTAATCATTTTAAAGAAACAGTACGTTTGAGTCGATGCTTTTGGAGATTTATTTACTTGGGAGATGGATTGGCTGGAGAAGACTAGATATCCATGTTGCATTGTGGTTAAGAGCAGGCTCTGGAATAAACTGCTCAGGTTCAAATTCTGGCTGTACTATTTGCTAGCTGCATGACTTTGGGCATTACTTCTCTATATCTTAATTTTTTCATTTGTAAAATGGCAATAATAATAGTCTGGACCTCTTAAGATTGTGGAGAGAAATGAACTATAACATGTAAAGAATGTAGAATAAACCTGGAACATAGTAAGTGCCTAGTTGTCGAAAAGCAGGTGCAAATACTTACATAGCCCTGAGTTCTAAGCCCTTTGCATATGTTATACTTTATTGAATCTAAGATGTCATTGATTGTAAAATGCACCATTAATAAAGAAAAAAATAGTGCCTGTTCAACTATGACGTGTCATTGACACATCCAGAAAAGTTAAATTGAGACTTAAATCTATGAAATTTGAACACAGACTAGGTGTTAGATGATATTAAAGAATCACTGTTAATTGTTAATAGTATCTTAGGTGTTTTTGTTTTTTCTAAGAAGTCCTTACTCTGTAGATATATATGCGGAAGTATTTATGAGTGAAATGATATGAGTGAAATGATTTATGAATGAAATGATGAGTTTGATATGGGATTGCTTTAAAATATCAAGCACAAACAAAATGGGCCTGATAGGCAAATTGGCATAGTGTTGATTATTGAAGCTGAGTAGTAAGTATATGGAGATTCATTATATTTTCCTCTCTAGTTTTGTATGTTTGAAATTTTCTGTAGTAAAATTTTTTAACATATCTGTCTCTTAGAGTTGACTTAATTTAATGTCTACATCATCTATGTGGGATATGTACTATTACTATCCCCATGTTACAGACGAGGAACTAAGAGACAGAGAGGTTAAATCACTTGCCCAAAATCACACAGCTGTTAAGTAACAGAGCAAGGTTTTAAGCCTGGGAAGTCTGGCCCCAGAGACACTGCTTTTAACTACAGTGTTAAACTGCCTCTCATAATGCTGCTCATAAATGTTCACTGCTGTTGTTATTATTCTGTGCATCATTCTTAAAATCACTTTGAAGCAAACATTTGCCTTCTTAAATTACATGCCTTTTACTGCAGCTAATGCCTAGGCCCCTCCCATGTGGGTGTGTTAATAAAACATGCTAGAGTTTGGGGAATGTGGCTCGGTCCTTCAGAGTCTGTGAGTTATGAAGGAGACAGCTGTTTCTTAGATACGTTGTTGAAAATTTTTTTCTTCACTAGCAGTTTTACTTGATTTTCCAGATCTCATTGTAAGCTTGCAGACTTTTGTGCTCTTTTCAGAATGGAAATCCCCAAATTGTATTTTTTAAGAATTGTACAATGACTCAGTATATAGGGTAATTTTGAACACAAAAAATGCTTTAGCATTGGGTTACCTGATCTTATCTCTTAACTGTTTAATATGTTTATGCCAAAGTATTTTTTCCCCATGAGTAAGCTGTTTTATTTAACCTCCTCAGCTTGGTCTGAATGTGCTGAGTTGCTTATTTTCTCCATGCATTTGCTGCATGTGACCTAGTTTGAGCTATCTCTTTGTGTATTGCTTCTCATGTGATCTTAACCCACTCAGAAATGCCATTGGCTTATGTTGCAGTTCTCAGCTCTTTTCTTGTTGAATTAAAGATATTTGTGTATAAATGCCAGTAAAATGCCATTTCCAAAAGGTGATCTTCTTTTGACAGAACTGAGGAGAGAGTTGAGGCATCAGTAGAAAGTTTTGAGAAATTGAAAAATGTGATAGCGCACATTTAAAATTTTTTGTTCCCTTTCCTTTCTCAGATACAAGAACATTCCACAGATGTCCTTTGATGATACAGACAGGGAGCCAGATCAGACCTTTAGTCTGAACCGGGATCTTACAGGAGAATTAGAGTATGCTACGAAGTAAGCATTTGACCTCTCTTCCACTCTCTGGCTTTTTCCAAGAATAGCAGGCACTCCCTCATTTGCAGTGAGCTTCTGTTAATTAGCACTTACTGGGCTTCCAGTTTGTTTTTGGCCCATCTCCTGCTCTCTTAGCATCAGAAACAAGTTAAAACAGTGGAGGAGGCTTGATCCTAGGCTTGGTCAAATTTTGGCAGAGATGGAGTGCAAGCCACAGACTTGTTAACCTGTAAGCAGTTGGCAGATGGAATGAGCTCATAGGATGGCCTTAGGAAAGATAATTTCAGAATTCCTCTTTGCATAGTGGGCTTGCAGCAGGCCAAGTTACACGTGACCACCTTATCTCCTCACTAGTTATTTTTCCTACTGAGCTTGCTTTTGAATTCCTGCGTGGTAATATAGCATTTCTCAGTCCTATCTCTTGAGGGCAGGGGCATTGTTGATTTCTTTTTCTGTCCCTGTTGCCTTGGGCAGAATCTGGCAGATGCTTAGTAAATGTTCACTGTATTAATTGCTTGTCCAGAGAAGAAGAATGAGACATAAGACCTCAAGAGTGTCCTCTGACATTTGCCTGGGTTTTACAACAAGTTGGAGCTGGAATTGTCATTTTTGACATGGTGGTGAGCTTCTCATTGAATTCTGATTGTTGTCTTCTCTCCCCACTCTTCATCCTCTAGAATTTCTCGTTTTTCAAATGTCTATCATCTCTCAATTCATATTTCAAAAAACTTTGGAGCTGATACCACGAAGGTCTTTTATATTGGCCTGAGAGGAGAATGGACTGAGGTAAGATGGGGTTGGAAATGTTGCCCCCTCCAGTGTAGGTACATGTGTATGTATATAGCTGCATGCTGTGGTTGTTGGAGGTTGGAGTTTAAGGAAAGGAAAAAGGGCCAGTAAGACACTGACTGCTCCCAGTCTCTCTATAATTTTTCTTGGTTTCATCACTGTAAACTGTCTGTTTCATTTGACAAGTATTAGGAATTTTAAGGGGGTTGATATCAATTCAGTTTTTCACCTTGAAATTCTTTCCTTCATTCAACATTGTTGATAACCTTTCTTGTTCCAGGCACCAGAGATAGATGATAAACGAGATAGACAAGGGGGGTGTATAACTCAAGTGGTAGAGCGCATGCTTAGCATGTACGAGGCCCTAGGTTCAATCCCCAGTACCACCTCTAAAAATAAATAATAAAGCCTAATTACCTTAAAAAAAAAAGAAAAAAAAAGAAAAAAGATAGACAAGGTCTTCTGATAGTGCCTCCATTGTAGTAGCAGAATGAATCTTCTCAGTTATGGGATGAATCATTGACTTGATCTTGTCCAGGCTTCTCAGGATAAAAAGTATCAGAACGGAGAAGAGATTAGATGACAATTTCTAGAAATGAACCTGAATTAGGACTACTCCTTTGTGTGGCCTGGGAAATGGCCAGCTGACCCAGCCTCTCCATTTTCTTGCAGCTTCGCCGACATGAGGTGACCATCTGCAATTATGAAGCGTCAGCCAACCCAGCCGACCACAGGGTCCATCAGGTTACCCCACAGACACACTTCATTTCCTAAGGGCTGGCCAAGGCTCCCACAGAAGCTTTGTGTCAGTGAAGATGTACGACATCCTGTTGGGAAGGACAAAGAGAGATGGGGCTCCAGAGAGAGTTGGCTGCCACAGCCTCTGCCAAGCTTGTCTTTGCGGCTTGCTGCAGAAACCTGGCCCATGGAAGACACCACGCCACTGGAAAGGGTTGTGCTGGTGCTGAGGGACAATCGTGGTTCTCTGGGGTCCTGCAGAAACTGGGTCTTGGGCTGGTCAGCATCTGGCAGTCATGGATAATGCTCGCCTTTCCAGTTAATGTGGCCATAGGATCCCAAGTGTCTTGTTGCTTTGTGGCAGGATTTTTGTGTGATTTGTGTTTTTTTTTTTTAAATAGAAACTATTCCTGGGCTGCCGTAAACTTTCTGAAGTCTCAGCATTGTGTTTGTACTAACCATCAGGAGGGTCTCCAACTAGAAATACTTGTCCCTGCTTGCTCCTTCTCCCTGTCATCATTCAGCATTCTTGTCAGGTTGCCTAGCTTGGAGTTGTCTGTCATGCACTAGTGTCCCATGGTTACGGCTAGAAGAGCAGGAATCTCCTAATGATGGTTAACAGCTTGAGGAGAAGGTCTTTTTTTTTCTACAGTCCAGGTAAGCAGTCTGAGGAGAGCATGGGCTTCATGTCTGTGTTTGTGGGTATCCTGCTCGGGGTAAAATTGGGACTTAGGTAAGATTCCCCTTGGGACATCCTTAATGTTTATTAGCTTCTAACTAGTGTTGTAAGCCCAGTGGCAGAATTTGAAGATCTCAGTTCTTCCATTCATGGCTTTTTAATTCACTGTGACTAATAAGCTTCCTAATAAATCCTTGCCAGACTTAACGTTTGTATATTCTTTTGAGTTCTTGGTAGTACTTATGAAACTTCTACTTTACTGGGAATTGTGTAGAACTTTGAAATTTGTTGTTGTTGTTTTGGATTAGGTAGATCACACTTGTCACAGTTACATGGAGACTAGATCAGTTTCTCTAGGAAAGGTCAGGCTTAATTCTGTACCGTAGGCTAAAAACATTCCTACACCTACCCACCCACATTTTGTAAAGAGGAAGGTGAGGTTAAAAACCTTTTATTCCATTTCTCATGTAAGGAAGTAACTTGTGGGGTGACATTTACAAAAATAAGGGAGAACAGATTCTGGAGCTCATCAGAAGAAACAGTGGTGAGGGAAGTAAGTTAGCAGCACATACAGCCTGAACGTAGACCCAAGACTTTGGACTTAAGTTTTGAAAGTCGGTACAGCAACTGGAGAGAATTTAAGTATCTAAAAAGAGGATTTGAAATGGTCAGTTTTCTCTCCCTTGCAGAAAACAGAAACACTTGTTAATGGGAATTAGTGTTGAATTTGGTCCTCTTAAGAGAATTCCTCTGAGGAATTGGCTCACCCTCTTGTTAGGAGGATGTGCCCACTGTTTCTCCAGCCTGTTCTGAGGGAACGCTGTCACCACTAAGCTTTGTGGAGCCTCAAAACTTCTAAAATGCAGCCTGAAATCAACCAGAATGCAAACGTAATTCTTGATGCATTAAAGGTCCTACTCCTCCGCCATAGCCTCTTTATTTCATTTGGATCATTTTGGAGATAAAAATAAAAGAAGGGCTACATTTTAATTCGGAGTTGGGGGAAATACAGTTAGAAATCTTAGACTAGCTCTTCATTAATTTCACTGATTAAAGCGTTACTCACAGCCTCTGGGACTGGGCCTCTGAATTTGAGCTTCACTGAAGAGTTTTCTCGTAGTGCCACATTGTCTCTGGTGACTGGGGGCTCAGGAGGAATTGTTTATTCTTCTGTTTTCCTACTCAGGTATTGGTGTTTCAGGCTCTGTCTCTCTGACCTAATAAGCACTTAAGACCAAACTGCCTCTTAACCTGGGAAAAAGTGCTTTGTTGAGCTTCCAAGTTTACTGTTTTCTTTCAGTTCAAAGAAAAACTAGTGTAGGTTACTCTGGGCAAATGAATCCTAAGCTGCTGAGGGATGAGCATGACTCACATCCTCTTTGCGGATGCCCACAGGCTTTCAGGGACATGGTCCTGCAACTCAGTTTACCTCCCCTTCCAGCCTTTATGTGGACTGAGCCCCATGCCACTTTACCAGTGCAGCAAGGAGCTAAGTGTGACTCGGTGACCAAATAAAACCCTTTTTGTTAACAGCTGGAGCCCTGTTTGTGCACTGTTTGTATGGCATTGCTTGCTGAGGGCAGAGCTAAGACAATACTTCCGATTCCTGTCCAGTTGTCCTGGATACTTGCTGATGCCAGTGTTCTTTTTTCCCAGGGCCCTTTTTAGAGTCATTATGTCCTCACGCTGGTTTTACACTGTATAAAGCATTTCCCCATGACCCCGTTTGAACCTAATAGTAAAGCCGTGAAGTTGGCAGGGTGGTTTTTATCACTGTTTTATAGCTCAAGAAGCAGGTGCAGAGGCAGCATTACAGTGTAATCCTGAGACTGGTTTACTTTGCTTCCCTAAGCCTCAGTTTCCTCATATTTAAATAAGACAGGAAGACTAGATGGTCTGTAAGGATCTTTTCAGCCGAGTATAGGACTATACTTGTGATCCTGGAACAGGGTATGAAAGCCAGCAGCGGATACCCAAGACCATGGGTGTTAACTAATGAAGTGGGTCTATAGGGATAGGAAGGTGGGAAACTATGCTAGGGTGAGCCTTCAGGATAGATTT
Organism: Camelus dromedarius; assembly: GCF_036321535.1. Taxonomy (NCBI): domain Eukaryota; kingdom Metazoa; phylum Chordata; class Mammalia; order Artiodactyla; family Camelidae; genus Camelus; species Camelus dromedarius. Next base: position 54,743,142 of record NC_087449.1, on the reverse strand, counting down.
CCTCCAGGAGGCGCATGGGTGGTGGCAGGAAGTGGGAGTCACGGATGCACTGTCTAGATTCTGCAGGTGACTCCGTGACTTAATGACGGGGAGTGGCCCCACCTCATCCAACATGACAGCTCTTATCTGAAGAAACCCGGACGCCCACTTCCGGGTTCCGTACGGCTGGCCAGGCTACTTCCGGCAGCGCGATGGCTGGTTTCCCGGGACTCGAACGGAAGTTCCGGCGGGGGCGGTCGAGGGGGAAGAGTGTGTGTCTGTGCGGGAGAAAGGAGAATCGCACGAGAGGTCTCGAAACCCCCAGGGAGTGGAGGTACCCTGGTCCGGGGCCAGCAGGCCGAGGGTGGGCACTGGGGGAGGGGGCGTCGTCCCACCGCGAGGGTCCTGGCGAGTGGGGAGGGGCAACCGCAGTCTTGAGGGATGGGGGTGGGGAGTGAGGTGCGGAGAGGCGCTGGCCAGTCTTGGGGACTTTAGGGGTGGAGACGGGGAGGAAGATGGGGTCCGGGGATGATGAGAGGGACTTAGGGTCGGAAGTGGAAGATCCCATTGTGGGGCAGGGGCTCTCCGGGGTCAAAGGTAGAACGCCTCTTTGTTGGCAGGGTCCAGGGTCAGGATAGAAAATGTCACTCTGGCGAGGACGATCCTAGGTCAGAACAGAAGTTCCCACTGTGGGGAGTGGTAGACCCTGGATCAGGGTGGAAGTTTTTACTGTGAGAGGCAGGGGGAGACTCCAGGTCAGAGGCGAAGGCACCACTCTAAGAGGAGGGACCTGGAGTAAGAGGTGGAAGTCGCCCAGTGGGGAAGGAGGATAATCTCAGCTTAGGGCGAAAGATGCGCTCCTGTGTGGGAAGAGGAACCTCAGGGTCAGAGGTGAGGGATCCTACTGTGAAGGGGGGCAGTTGGGGTCTGAGAGGGAAGGTGGGAGGGGTGGGCGCTGCTAAGAGGGGTAGGCACTTAGGAGCAGGTAGCAGAAGCTTCCGGGGAGTTTGGAGGATGCTAAGAATGGGGAGGAGCCAGCCAGTTTGACATTCTTTTGTGTTGTTGGGAGTCCCAGAGCTTGGTGGAGCTGGGGGACTTATTTGGCAAGTCAGTGGGCAGCAGCAGCAGCAGCAGCAGGTAGCCCCATTCGGTGGGGCATGAGGCACCATTTAGGGGGTGAGTGGTGGACCAGTTCATGTGCCTTCTGGGGACATGTGCAGCTCCAGGAATGGCTGAGCCAGAAACTGCTGTCAAGGCTGATGGGTGCTGGATGGGAGAGAAGTTGGAGAAAATGTGTGTGGGGTAGGAGGTAGGGGCTGGAAACATATTTCCCTAGCATTTTTCTCCCCTTCCTTTCCCAGTAGGGCCCAGAGTTGGGGAGGAGGGTACCCGAGGGCCCTAGGGAAGAGGGATGATTGGAGCAGGGAGAGGATGCAATTACTGATGAGTGTTATGTGGGGAGGAGGCAGCAGGGGGTGCCCTGGCTCCCCTCCCCGATGGCCCCTAAGCGCTGCCTCTGCCCATCTCCAGGCTGGATGGTGGGCCAGAACGTGGGCCACTCGGGTGGCTGCCTTTGCTTTTCAGCCCTGGAATGGAGGCAGACTTCCTGCCTGCCTGGACCCAGGACTTCTTGCTCAGCTTTTCTTTGTGGGCAGGACAGAACCCAGGGTGCTCTTGGGGGCTGATCGCTTGGGTTTGAGGCTCGGCTCTTGTGTCAGGATTCTGTCCCCTGCCTGGTCTTGCTCTTGACCACAACCCTGAATTTGCACAGGCCCCAGCCGTGGAGCCCTGCAGTGTATGTGTGGTAACACCATGTCTCTGCCCCTGCTCACCGATGCTGCCACTGTGTCTGGAGCTGAGCGGGAAACGGCTGCGGTAAGGTTCCTCTCCTACCCACGCAGCCCCCAGGCCAGCTGGGGAACTGGCTGGAGGGGGTGTGGGGAAAAGGGAGGTGGCAGTGATGAGAGGGGATCAGCCTGAAGCTGGGAGGCAGGGGGTTAATCACCTGTTTGGCTGCTACCTCACTTCTCCCTCCAGGCCTTTGGGGGTGAGGGAGGGGTGGCCAGGGGTTGGAGGACAGAGGGAAGTGAAAGTGGCAGAAGGATGATGAGTGCCTTCTTCCCCATCTCTGATCCTTTTACAGGTTATTTTTTTACATGGACTTGGAGACACAGGGTGAGTGAGCTGGGGAGGGGGTGTTGCTGGTGGGAATGGCCCAGTGGGCAGGACTGGAGAGGCCTGTGCCCTCCCTGGCTCCCTCTCCACATCGGTGCCTTTTCTCCCTTCCCTCCTACAGACACAGCTGGGCTGACGCCCTCTCCACCATCCGGCTCCCTCACGTCAAATACATCTGTCCCCATGCGTGAGTGTCGCCCCAGCAACAGAGGGGCTAAGGAGGGGGGTGGTCTTGTAGTCCCAGGCCTGTTTTCTCCTGCCAGCTGCATCCTGGGGCCTGGGCCCAGGGCAGTCAGAAGTGCCATTTTCAGCCTTCATTCCTGTGGAGCCCCCAGGAATGGGGTCCAGCCCCCAGATCAAGGCCTCCTAGACCTGAGACTCCTAGAGCCAGCACCCTCCGTACCCCTTCCCCAAATACTCACCGAGCTGGAACCCCGTCACACCAAGTGCTGGGCTCTGCTTCTTCATAGCTGCTGCCGCTGCTGCCCCAACCACAGCCTCCAGCCCCACGTGGCAGGTTGCCTGGCAACACCTTAAACACAGGCCCTGCCTGCTGGGAGGGTTCCCCGGGGGCTGCCCTGCCCCCTCCTGGGCTCTCTGCTATGGCTTCCTTCTCCCTCCTGAGCATGATGGTCCTTCTTGCTGTCCCTCTCCAGACCTCGGATCCCTGTGACACTCAACATGAAGATGGTCATGCCCTCCTGGTGAGTTTGGGGAGGGGAATAGGAGCTGAGGGAGCTCCCCGTGGCCGGCTGGAGACTTCCAGTAGGTGCCAACGCCTCTGCTCTTCCAGGTTTGACCTGATGGGGCTGAGTCCAGATGCCCCAGAGGACGAGGCTGGCATCAAGAAGGCAGCAGAGAACAGTAAGGCCCCAGCCCCTCCTCAGCATCCTCCCTCTCCCCCTCGGTCCCCCCAGGAAAGTGCTGGGCAGTACCTCTGTCTAGTTCCCTTCCCTGGGTGCCTCTAGCAGATTTCCCTGCACCCAGTCATGCCCCCTCCCCCCAGTCAAGGCCTTGATTGAGCATGAGATGAAGAATGGGATCCCTGCCAATCGGATCGTCCTGGGAGGCTTTTCACAGGTGAGGGGAGAGAGGGGGGCGGGGGTGGGTGGTGGGAGCTGAGCTGTGCCCTCACGACTCCTCATTCTCTCCTTCCTCCAGGGTGGGGCCCTGTCCCTCTATACAGCCCTCACCTGCCCCCACCCTCTGGCTGGCATTGTGGCTTTGAGCTGTTGGTTGCCTCTGCACCGGGCCTTTCCCCAGGTGAGTGTCTCCTCAGGGCTTGGGGATTGTGCCTAAGCGCTGTCTTTGCCCTTAGTCCTGTCTGCCCCACAGGCAGCCAACGGCAGTGCCAAGGACCTGGCCATCCTTCAGTGCCATGGGGAGCTGGACCCCATGGTTCCTGTACGGTTTGGGGCCCTGACAGCTGAGAAGCTCCGGTCTGTTGTCACACCCGCCAGGGTCCAGTTCAAGACCTACCCGGGGGTCATGCACAGCTCCTGTCCTCAGGTCAGTGGTGAAGGGCTGCTTCCCACTCCCGCCCTCTCCCTCCTCTCTGCAGCCAGGAGCCTCTCACAATCCCCCTCACCCCCAGGAGATGGCAGCTGTGAAGGAGTTTCTTGAGAAGCTGCTGCCTCCTGTCTAACCAGAGTTGCTGGTCTCCAGCGCAGTTCCCGAGCTCACGGGGGACCCAGCACTCACGGCACCATCTTGGATCTGAGCCGGTCGAGCCCCTTTCTCCCCCTCCTGGACCCATCCTTTTCCCACAGGCCTCTGGGGCAGGCAAGCTAGGGCCTGGCTAGGCCTTCCTTCTTGGCTTCAGCCACCTGGCTGTCTGCAGCAGGGGGTGGGCTGCTTTCTTCTCCCATTTCCCTGGAGGTGGGGCCCCCCCGGCAGCAGTATTGGAGGGGCTGTAGGCAGCGGGAGAAAGGGGCCCAGCCGCTGACCCACTCACTCAGGACCTCACTCACTAGCCCCGCTTTGGGCCCCCTCCTGTGACCTCAGGGTTTGGCCCGTGGGGCCCTCACAGGCCCCACTTATTACCCCCTCCCCTCAATTGATTCTGCCCAGATAATCGTGTCTCTCCTGCCTCCACTCCAGCTGCTTCTCAATCATGAATGTGGCCATGGCCCGGGCCCCCCTGCTGCTGTGGGCTACCTGCCCCCCGGGCAGGAGTGCTGGTGAGCGGGCAGAGTCCTTGGAGGGGGCCTTCCCTCAGCTGTTCTGACTTGGGGGCTGGGCCCTGCCTCCCCGTTACCCTCCTCCCTGCAGGCCTGGAGCCTGCAGGGCTGGACTGAGGCTCAAGGCCTCCCCCAGCTGTCTCACCCACGTTGTCCCCACTCTAGGGCCGGGGGAATGTGGGGAGGACTTGTGTCTGGTCTTCTGTCTCCATGTAGTTTTGGGTGTTTTTCTTGTTGTGTCCTGGATTCCGATAAAATTAAAGAAATTGTGTCAACTCTCAGGCCTGAATGATTCTATCCAGTGGGTAGAGAGTGACCATGCGCAAGAACCTGCTCCAGTGTAAGGAAAGGTTTTATTTTAAATACTTAGGGAAGCTCCTTTGTAGCAGTATAAATTAGTGCCTGGGAGGAGGGTGTCATGTGTGTCTCAGCCCTGCTTCCCGCACTCACTCTTGGTGGTCTTCGTGGGTTCCTGGACCCTGTGGAATAGACTCCTGACACCTGGTAACTGGAGCCCCTGGCCTCATGCCTGGTGGGCTGAGTGTGCCCAGCTGGGGCCTGAGGTAGGGGAGGCGCTGAGGCCCCTGGGTTCCTGTCAGAGGCTGGAGAGCAGGCAGTTGTTTCTCTTTCTTCTGGTCCACGTCGGGGAGGGGTCAGGCCTGCGCGCTGAAGCCGGAAGGATTCTGCTTCTGCCAGCGCCACAGATCTTCACCTGCGACAACGCAAGGTCAGGTGTCCACGCTGGAATGCAGGGCCCGTGCCACCTCAGGCAGCCCAGGGTGGGCATTCTCAGACTCTGACAGCTCTTTCCTATCCCCTCTCTCTCTCCCAGGGGTGAGCAGCACCCAGGGTCAGGGGGTGGGGACAGCACTCACACATCCTGTCCAGCCCTAAGGCTGCTGTCCAGCCCAGCTCCTTGAGGGCCAGGCTGGGGTTGGCGTAACAGGCAGCCACGTCACCTTCCCGCCGTGCCACCACCTTGTACGGGATCTGCAGGAGAGGGAGCGGGGGTAGCTTCGCTGAGCCAGCCCTGGCCTCACCCACTGAGTTGCTAACCACGCTGTTAAGAAACAGGTATGGAGCAGGATCTCGCTCTCAGGCTTCAAGTCCTAAGGCAGCGTGAGTGGACAGGACAGTGCTGGGATGTCTGTCAGGTAGGTTAGTGGGAGGGGCCCAGGTTCGCTGTTGCTGCAAGTCAGGTGGGCTGGGCTGGGCTGGGCTGGGGTGGGGTGGACTGCCAGCCTACCTTCTTCCCTGAGGCCTTCTCCATGGCGCGGACCATCTGTAGCACCGAATAGCCCGTGCCCGTGCCCAGGTTGTAGATCTGCCCAGGAGAGAATGTGGTTGTGGAGGGGGCTGGACTTAACACCCCTCTGGCTACACTTATCCAGGGACCCATCACCCTCCCCTCCCTCGATCCTCCATTCTCTCCCTACCCGGCAGCCACACTGCTCCTTCAGCTTCCTCAAGGCCGCGATGTGGCCCTTGGCCAGGTCCACAACATGGATATAATCCCGGACGCCTGCACAAGAGGAGGTTGTTGGGTGGAGGGGCTCAATACAGTTTCTGTCTTGCCTCAGTCTCCCTCCTGGCTCCCCCTGGTCCTGGCTCACCTGTGCCATCCTCCGTGTCATAGTCATTGCCAAAGACATTCAGTGCCTCCCGTCGCCCAATCGCCACCTGGGGTGGAGGTCAGGTTAGTTGTTCCCAGGCCCTTGGCACTAGCTGTACCCCTCTGCCCTAGGGCTACCCGCTGCCTTCTCTCTTACCTGGGAGACATAGGGCATGAGGTTATTGGGGATGCCCTGGGGGTCCTCGCCAATGCAGCCCGAGGCATGGGCGCCGATGGGGTTGAAATACCGCAGCAGCACTGCGTTCCAGGCCTGTGGGACACCAGTCAGATCTGGGTAGGGGTCCCAGCTGAATCCAGAGCCCTTTTACCAGAGCTCCCCACCCTCCCATGCCTGTTCTCTAAAGGAGCAGGGGATGGACACCCCCCTGCCCACATATGCTGTAACCTTGTGCAAGTCACTGACGCTTCCTGAGCCCTCGCCTCCTCCCCGGTGGGCTTACTCAGGATCCCATCCTCAGGCTCATGGGAGTGCTGTGAGGGGCCCATGAGCTGCACGAGGGCTGAGTCAGAGGGGGTCCTCACCTTATCTGCCTGGCACAGGTCCCGGATCATTTCTTCGATGAAGAACTTGGACTTGCCATAGGGGTTGGTACAGCCACCTGTGGGGTGGGCCTCGTCCAGGGGCAGGTACTGGGGGTTCCCATACACGGTGGCTGAGCTGCTGAACACCAAATTCTTCACCCCGTGGGCCTTCATGATCTGCCCGTGGAGGGGAGGTGTCAGTGGCCTCTGCCTCACACGTTTTCCCTGCCCCCTTATGCCTTCACAGTGGGGGCTGAGGTGTGGGCACCCCCACTACAGAAGGGGGATTGAGGCTGAGAGGTAAAGACCGTCCAAGATGACCCAGCCTGGGCCCTGCCTGACGAGGGGTTGTCCAGAGTCTGTGCTCCTTCCCCACATCTCACCTCCAGAAGCTGGATGGTTCCTGTCAGGTTAACTCTGTAATAATCCAGAGGCTTCTGCACTGATTCGCCCACAGCCTTAAGCCCAGCAAAGTGGATGACCGCCATAAAGCTGTGCTGCAGGGTTGGGAAGCTAGGGTCAGAGGTTGCTCACAGGCCTGGCCCTCGACAGTGCCTTCTACCTGCCTGCCAAGCGCTTACCTTCTTAAAGAGACACTGTAGGGCTGCCTGGTCCAAGATGTCCATCTCCTCAAACTCCACAGAGCAGCCCGTCAGCTCCTGAACCCGCCGCAGGCTCTCAGGCATGGAGCCCCCTCCTGGTTGGCACATGGAGGCCATCAAATTTGGAGGAGATGGGGTCCTCAGTTCCCAGGGGATTGGCCGGACTTAACACCCCTTGGAGGTGGAGGCAGAACCTAGGATTTTCCTTCCATTCCCTAGTGGAGCCCCAGCCCCTCCAATGCTCACCACGAATGGCATTGTGGAAGTTGTCGATGACCACAGGCAAATAGCCCGCCTCCAGCAGCTCTAGCACCGTGTGGCTGCCGATGTAGCCTGCCCCGCCTGTTACGAGCACCTTCTCTGCCATCTTGCCTGGCCCAGGACAGTTTCAGAGGTGGCTGAGGCTGCCCGCCCAGGGCCTCCTTTGAATTGGAGTCTGGCCTTTGAGGGAGGCAGTGGTGTGTCCTGGTTAACAGAGTGGGTCCGGAGTCAGCCCTGGTCCACATCTGGATACCATCACTTTCTGGCCTTAGGCCTTGGAGACCACTTATCCTCTGTTGGCCTTAATTTCCATCTCTATAAGATGGAGTTTATAATCCTACGAATATGTGGTAGTGTGAAGGTTAAATGTGATTTTAAAGGACTGCCATCTGGTGCAGGTGGGGTGACTGATGCACAGGTGCCATAATTTCTAGTCCTAATTGCCTGGGGGTTGGGAAGATGGAACCTGAAGCTCCGCACTGCCTTCCCCAAGGTGCCTGGGGACTGGACAGTTCTGGACAGAAGGAAACAAGGCAGCAGCATTGGGACTCCAAGAGCGCAGGAAGAGGTTCTAACTGCTCAGACTCAGACCTTCCCAGTCTCTCTGCCATCACTAGGTATAAACTGGCTCCTTGACTTGGTGACTAATTCCTCCTGCTGCAAGCATCCTCCCGACAGCCTCTCCCATGAAGTTCAACTAAGAGAAAGCCAGAAATAAAGTAAATGTCCTCAGGGTGGGGTCCTTTGCCAGGAACGCTGAGCCCAGCTCTGAGGCGGCAGCACTGTGGTCCTGGAGTGGGCCCCAGCCCAGGTCAGCCAGGCTGGTTCAGCCTCTGCCAATGCCACTCCTGGCTTGGAGCTAAGAATCCCACCCAGCTCTAGGCGGCACTTTAGCAGGGTGGTGTAGACGTGGCCTTGGCCCCAGACTCCACTGCCAGGTGTGCACCACCGCCCTGAACAAACTTTGAGGGCAGAGAAGGTGGAGGGGGGAGGAAGCCCAGACACTGAGGCCTTTCATTCAGGGTGGCCTGGTCGGCAGCCGCCTTCCTCCAAATTGCCTCAGTCCTCTTCTGGGCATCCAGATAAGACCCATTAGACTGAACACCGCTGCTTGTCAGGCTCTGTAATGGGCACTTCTGCATTATTTTCCTGAAATCCCCCAACATTCTGATGAAGCAGGCTGTTATTACTGGCACTTTACCAAGAAGGATACTAAGGTCAAACAGGTGAAGTAATTTGCCTGAAGTCAAACAGCTGGTGATGGCCGGGCTAAAATCACAATCTCGAGGCTCAAAGCCCCGCCTCTCACCCCAAGCAGTTCGCCCCCCTGCCCCCACTGTTTCCCGCTGGACTCTGCTCCCGGCGCTGAAGCCGCCCCCGCCCCACTGAAGTCCACGCGCTGTGCCTGCCCTCGGAAAGCGGTGGTGAAGGGGCCCCCGGAGACAGGAAGGCTGGCGAGGCCGGCCTCCCTCCAACCGGCGAGATGACCTCGGTCGGCTGCCGCCTCCTCAGTTTTCCTAGTCCGTAAAATGGAGGGGAGGGGGCGCCGGGCCGTAAGCGCCAGAGTGCTCTGAGCCTTGGGCTGGGGTTTGGGCCGTGGCTTCAAGGCGACCGAACTAGGAGTGCCCCGGCCAGGAATGAATGAACCCCGGCAGCCCCAGTCAAAACAGGCAGAGCTGGGAGCAGTGGGGGCGGGCCCGCCCCGGCGGAACTCTGCCCAGAACGCGGCCCAGCCCCTTGAGAGACTCCCCCTCACTTCCCCGGGACCACCCGGCCCCTTTCGAGCCCGCCCGGCCGCCCCATTCGCCTCCCGAACCTGCTCGGAACCACGCGCCCCTCGCTGCCTCCAGCGGCTCCGCCTCCCGCGACTCGCGTCGGGGGCCCTTTAAGAGCCGATGGTCCACCCTGGTCCCGCCTCTTCCACGCCCCGAAGAAACGTGTCAGTCGGGAGATCGCAGTACGGTGCGCGCAGAGGACCAAGGGCATTGCGGCTTCAAGACGCCTGCGCGGCACCTCCCTCAGAGGGCGGTGCCGAGCCGTGCCGGGGAGGTCTCAGAGGATGGCGTAGCTGGACTGGGATTCCGGGATCCTAGCGGCAGAGGTTCGTTCCTTGTTCGGCGCCCCGGCTCCCCGCTCCAGGCGCCATTGCTCCTCCTGACCCTTGGAAGCAAGCGCTGCACCCTGTGAGATGGGGCTTGTCTGCAGATTTTCCACATTTTTTATATCAGCTAAACCCTTCCTTCAGAGTAAGCCGGCACGAAATAAACCGCTGCCTGGAACTAAGGCAAAAGGGGCGGCGCCGATGGAAGGGAACGCGTAGAGGGTAGTCCATGGGCCGCTGTTCTGGGAAGCCTAGTTTGAAAACCCATCAAAGGAGGGAGCTCTGAAACTAAAGCAGAAGTTACAGTGCCCATTGCACCCAGCCTTCAGGCACACGGTGGCCTCCAGCCTCCAGGAATGGTTTGCACCCTGCCTACCATGGTAGGTTGGAAAACAGTGTTAAGTTTTTGTTTACAATAAAGGGAAGGCCTCTTGATTAATTCCAGGTGTTTAACCATGCCTCTTAAGTCTTTTGTTGATTATAGACAGCTAACTCCACCATCTCATCTAAGTCCAGGACATAAAATAATACGGGACTTAACTATTTTATACTAATAGGCCTTTGCCCTGACACTGTTCATAACTTGCCTCTTCTATGGATCCAGATGGCTGCTTCCTTGTTAAAATTCGTCTGCTTCCAGATCTTTTAATACATCTTCAGGATATATCTAAATAATGTGGCACTCCCCAAAATGCATACCTCAAGAAAGATTCGGCCCGTATATAAATGATTATCTTTATATCGATGTGTGGCATGGAGAAGCCTGTACATTAGGACATTTGGTCTCATTTACAGTTAATAGTCATAATCCTACCCTTCCTCATTAAACTATTTTCTCTTTAACCTCTTGGTAAAGTTTGTGTCTTCCAGGTTACAACAGTCCCACATCAGATGATGGCTATGCCATCATTCCAGCCCTACCGCTCTCTGATGCAAAAACAAGGCTGTCATGCCCCTGGGGCCCCTAGGTTAGGCATTCAGAAATTTTTATTCTCTGATAGGCAGGGTCAACACCCTTACTCAGCCCAGAACTAGACTGGCACCCCCCTGTACCCTCATAAAATTATGGGAGTAAAATCTCTGAGGGGAGGATGAGATAGGAAGGAAGGGGGCAGGGTACAGCCATTCAAGAAATTAACACAGCAGTTAACACCAAGGTGGCTGAAATTTCAACTCCCAACAGACCTTGAGGCCCAAGATGGAGATATGACTTCCAGTAGACCCTAAGCTTCATTATATGCCCATTGTATTATATTAGCATGGTAAATGACAGTCCCACAGGCACCATGACAGTTCTGAGGCTAACCATAAAAGGTCAAAAAGTGGGTGGTGGCCCAATTCCTGGGAATCCCTGCCCCTTCCCCAAAGTAGTTGGAATAATCCTCCCATTTGTTAGCATAAGAAATAAACAAGCCCATAAAAACGAATCCCCACACCTCGTGGCTGCTCTCCCTCCTGAGTAAGATGGCCACACTCTATGGAGTGTGTATCTACTTTCACTAAACTAAACACCCAAGCCCCACACCCCTACACCTCATGGCCTTTCTCTTGCCTTCTGGAACAGCCTGCACGCTGTGGAGTATGTATCTAAATAAATCTACCTTTACTCAAAAAAAGAAAAAAGAAGAAAGGGCTAGGGAACGATGTGTATGAAGGCATGACATACTGAATGATGAAACCCAAGCAAAGGAAGAAGTGTCCCACTTGTGTCCCACAGCCTGGAGTGCCCACAGGTGGCAGAGCCTGAGGTACAGACAGCTGAGGGCGCCCAGAGCTGCTCCTGCCTGGGCCCAAATCACGGGAGCAAGTGGCGGCGGCTGCTGCCTGCAGAGGATCCTGTGCAACAGCCCTGGTCACAGAGCCAAGAGCCTCAGAAACCACCTCTCCAGGGTGCTCTGGTCAGCATAAGTTTTAAGCCACTGATTTCCAGTCACTGTGAATTCTCAGATTCTCAGGAGGGGAAAGAGGGAGAAAAATCCAGAAATTAATAAACTAAAGTCTACATTTTCCTCTGAGTGCAATTTTGTAAACATGCTTTATTTCCTCTCTCATATATAGACACATCTGCACAACAGATACTGGAATGGTTATGTCATTAAATCTTTAATTACATAAGTGAATTTATAAATCAAAGTGGAGATTTTCCAGAGCTGCTGGAGTTGGCAGGTGGCCACCACAGCTCAGCCCTCACCCCCCCTTCACCAAATGCCCTCTGCCAGCTGGGGGGAAAACTCCCCCATACCCCATTGCCCTACAAAGTCAGAGAGTGATGGCCCCAAGAATATGGCAGCATCAAGTTGTGCAGAGTGGCCAGCTGGCAGGCTTCACCCAGAGGTGAGACTTGAAGATCAACCCAAGCCAGGGAACTGGGTTCCCAAGTGCCCTCAGGCATCCAACTACTGGGCCTTTGAGTCCATAGGGAAGGGAGACCTCCAGCTGCCCACGCCTCTCACTTGCACTCAGGTCAGGCAGGGAAGACCTGAGGCCAGGCAGCTCCTGTCCACCTCCTTTCTGCCAGAAGACATCCTTGTGCAGAGCTGGCAGTGAGGTGCCTGCTCCTGTTAATTTCATTCCCATTTCCACAAGTCCATCTGTGAATCATCCACAAGTGTCCCTATTCCCACATAGTCCCCAGGGCTTCTGGGGCTTACAGGAAGGGCTTCTCACAGCTTACAGGTAGCCTGAGCGACTTTGGAGCTGGTTTTTCTGTTCAGGGCTTGACAGATAAAGGCCCCAGCTTCCAGGAGCTTCTGGAGGTTCACACCCTTTGAGAAACAAGTTAGAGGATGCAGTAAGTCATGACATACTCCTCAACACCCAGGGAAACATCAGACAGGACAGAAAACTGTGATACTGGAAAAGTGAAGGTGACGACAACTAGGCTCTTGCCCCTCTGACAATGGGACACCAGCTGCCTGTGAGGTGATCTCCTCTGGCATCTGGGGCTACCCCTCTGCCTGCCTTCAATCTGTGTAATGGTTTGTAGTGCCGCCATCAGGAAAGGGATCTCATTAGTCTTGTATCCAACACCAGTCTTGTAGTCCAACACCAGGACTACAAGTCCAACTTGTAGTCTAGCACAGGCCTGGGCCACTGTGGGCAAACACTGCATACTGAAGTCAGGACCACAAGGCAGAGAGAAGTCGGAGTAAAAACAACTAGAAGGGCCATACTGGAAACCTCTGTTCACAACAACAGCTCCTATTTACTAATGCACACTGTGTGCTTAGCTCTGGGCTAAGCATTCTACATTTTCCTACTTATCTTCATAACAACCCTGTGAGACAGGCACAATTATTATTCCCATTTCTTAGGCCCAGAGAGGTGAGGTAATTTGTCAGGTCGCACAGCCTGGGAGTGGCAGGACTAAATTTTAAATCTAGTTCTGTCTGATCCCAAAGCACAGATGTATATTGCTTCCAGCCCACACTGAGGACCCTGACAACTCTGGCAGAGCCCTGGAGGGGCTAATTCTACTGCCTTCATTTTACAGAGAACAAAACAAAGTCCAGAGGGAACGGACTCATTTCAGGTCATGGCCTTACCCCTTTCAGGGCTCTTTCCCTGCACCCTGGTGCTTCCTTGAATTGAACTGTCAAACTCATGCTGAGGGCTTGGCCTTCTCATGGCCTCTGTCAAACATACTCTGTTATCTCAAAATGTATGATGAAACAGCCCTAGTCCCTTGGCACCCTCCCCTCTTAACTGCACCAATACCACCACAAAGACCCTGAACAAACCCAGCAGCTTATGTCCTCTGGCTTCAGGCAGACCTCTGGTCATTTCAGGGCTGCCGCCAGCAGGGCACAAGGAAAGCTCACCGTGTGAATGCCCAGGCCGGTCAGCATGTAGACTAGGTCCTCAGTGGCCAAGTTTCCAGACGCCCCTTGTGCATAGGGACAGCCTCCAAGTCCTGCCACAGAAGAGTCCACGACACTCACTCCCATCTGGAAACAAGGATGGTGAAACATGGCTGTCACTGTGGGGACCAGAGCCTACAAAGCCGGTTCTTGTAAACCTATCATCTGCTGCCTAAAATTTCACTGAGAGTTAATCATTCCTTTGGCTTACCACGCTGTTGAAGTGAAAATCCCACTGAAAGAGACAGTGTTTCTCTTTTTAGTTTTGAAGCAGTGTGAGTCTTTTTGGCTACACTGTTTCCTCTGCCAGGAATACTATCCTCCTTCCTTTCATGGCTGATTCCTCACCTTCTTCTTCTCAGCCTAAAAGCCACCTCCTCAGAGGGGCCCCTTCCAATTACCAACCCAAACTCTCCCACTGCTGAGGCTTCCCGCTACAGTTGTTTACTTTGCTCATTTACCCACTCCCATCCCCCACCACAGGCCTCTAACCCCACGGGGCCTATCCCATTGTCCTAGGTCACTGGCTCCCACTTCCTAGATGACTGTTTCACTTTCCCCTCTCTCCTTAAACCTCAACTCTGAGAAAATAGACCCAGAATGTAACAGAATCATCTGGCTTAAAGACATGAGCCTCTCAAGGTAACCTGAGAGCTAAAAAGAGGGAAAAGGGTGGGCAGGATGGCTCCAGCTAACATTCAGACAACAGGCCAGACTTAGACGAACACTGCTGCAAGGTAGCCTGTGGTCAGACACTCTAAACTTTCTTTCTAAGGGGCTGCTGGGCCATGGGATCCCCCGTTCTGGGCCAGCCCACAGAAGCAAACCTCAAGGGAAACCCAATCTGAGGTCTTAGTCCAATCTTTGGGGAACAGCAGTAAAGGCTCTCCCTCTGAGTGAACTCTGCCTCCCTCCCTACTTCCCACCTGCTCCCCCCACCCCACACACAGGCACAGGCACATGCACACTCACAGCCCCGCGTGCTACCTAGGGGCCAGGACACCTGCGTCCTCCCTTACACCTTAGTCTTGCCATGCAGTGCTGCCTGGTCACCTTTCTGCTTCCCCTTTTCAACTGCTTAACTTCTTCATGCCCTTCAAGGCTCACTCAGGCCTCCTCTGGTGAGTCCTCTCTGACCTCCCCTGCTGGGATGGAGGCCTTCTCAGCCTGTGCTTCCTCCCTTAATGGCATTTGTCATAACGCATTAGGATTATCATTTAACTCTTGACTGTCTCCCTAACAGACCAGATGCAGACACTTTCAGGGCAGGGTCACATGTCTGTGTCCATCATAGCCAGCCTGGGGACTGACACACAGCTATCGGCCTTCAGCAGAGTGGAATGCTTGCTGAGAGCACAAATGAAACATAGCTGTCCTGCCACCATGCCCTTTGGGAGAATGGACACATGCCCTTATCCTGGGGCATGCCCTGATTACCTGCAGGGCCATCAAGGTGTTGGCTAGGGCCTGGCCGTAGGTGTCATGGCAGTGGACAGCCAGGGCAGCCACTGGCACCTCATGCATGACAGCAGACAGCATATCCCTCATGATCCCAGGGGTGCCCACGCCAATGGTGTCCCCCAGGGAGATCTCGTAGCAGCCCATTGAGTACAACTTCTTGGCGACCTGGGGAAACAAGCAGGCACTTGGAAGACACTAGATTCCTCAAGCCAGGGGTCCTTACCTATGCATAACACCTCCGTGTCTGAAGCACTGAATTCCTATGGGACCACAGGCTCCTTACAACTTTAGGAGTGGGAATGATAATCCTCTTTCTAGTCATTAGGAGACTGGGACGTAAGGGAGCAGAACTGGCCACTGCTACAGGCCCTGGAGCTCCAACCCGTGTTCCCCTCCCACCCAGTTAAAATCTAGTCCTTCACTCACCCCTCTACACACAGTGTCAGACCCAGGTACTGGAATCAGCAGAATTTATTCCTTTCATGTAGCTTTATCCTTGGTAAGACGATGTGTGAAATCATGGGTCTGAAGTGCTAGTGATATATTTTAAAGAGAAGTACATAAAATTTTTAGGAGCCCATTTGTAAACTCCTAAAATCTTTGCAAAACCAGAGCAGTATATGCTCCACCTGAGGAGGTGCTGTCGTACACTGTTCTGTGGGAGAAGGTGGAGGAAGGATGTGGCAGGGCCAGGGATGTAGATGGTACTCAATGATGGCCTGCTGGATAAAGGAGATGGTGACCCCTCCCCTACTGCCATGGAGCGACAAGGAACCATGGCAGCCTGCGGGGGGTAGAGGGGCAGCGAAAGGAGGCGGCTTTGGAGTGACGTATGCTAAGGTGAAATCCCAGTTCTGCGGCTCACTCGCTGGGGGATCCTGGCAATGGACTTAACTTTGCTGAGCTTCAACTTCTGCTTCGGAAAAATAGTGATCAGCCTCTGTAGGGCTATGGGGAGCACTGGCAGCCAACAGAAGGCTGAGATCCGGACCACAGCCGCCACTCTCAATAAGCAGTTGCTACTGCTACCATTGCTCGTTTCTGGCTGGTGGGTGGGAAGAGCAAGAGGGCTTTGGAGATAAGCAGATGTGGGCTGAGACCTGGTTTCACCATTTACAACCTACATGGCAAGTTAGTTGGTCTCCGTGTCCTCAACTGTAAAATGGAGTAACTATAATAACACCACATTTACAGGGTGGTTTTGAGGACAAAATGACATAAGCTCTTGGTTTGCTCAAACTCAATTCCTGTACTGTGTTCTTCTCAGAGCTGACTGGGTTACTGCTCAGAGGATGTCCAGTGGCCTCTCCAACTACTACAAGGATTCTCACCTCAGTTATCATCTGTCCACTGACCAGGCTAGAAACTGAGTCAGGCTTTCACTCTGGGGTAGAGGGAGGGGCTTCAGAGACTCCATGCCCAGGCAGGGAGGTGGGCCTCCAGGAGCAAGTGCAGGGCTCTGCTCTCAGAGGGGCTTAATGAAGGAGCCTCAAGGAAAGGGTGGCGAGAGCAACCCATGCGCTCAGGGGCAAGCACGGAGCCAGCCCTCACAACCCTCACACCCTAACAAACACACACCTCAGCTACTTTAGCCGGGGAGATCTTCCCTTCATAAGGGCATCCAAGCACACAGGAGATGTACCTGTGGGAAAACAGGGAGGAATGATGTCAATGCCCTGGAACTCTTCAACCAGCAGGGCTGAGGCAGGGTGGCTGTTTGACACATCGCTAGTCAGCCTGCACCCAAACCAGCAGCTGGGCAGGAGGCCAAGGGTGTGGGTGAAAGGCTGATTCAATGATGTGGAGCCAAATGAGGGCAGTGCCGCTCAGTGCCAGGAGGGGGCGGTGCAGCACCGTGGCAGGGAAGGGAAGGGAAGGGACTAACAGGCCTGCAGTTCAGGAAGCTGGGGGTGCACAGTCTCAGGAGAGGCAGCCAGAGAACAGCGCTGGAGGAGAAGCTAGAGAGGGCAACAGGAGCAGCCGCCTGAGGCGCACGGGGGAGGGAAAGTAGAACACAGGCCAAGGTGGGGCCCACACACAGAAGAGGACCAAGGATGATGAAATCAAAGCAGGAACAAAAAAGCTGGGCTGGCCTGAGGGCCAAGGGATCAGCTGCTCTGGTGAGTTGCCGGAGGATTCATACACTCATTTATTCAACTGATACTGAGTTGCCCCATAATGTGCCAGGCACTGGAGTACGCAGTGAGCAAGGCTGAAAGGTCCCTACCCTCATGGAGCTTGAAGTTTCAAGTTAGGAAGACAGCCGATAAAAAGGTAATCTAAAAAGTGAAGGAGATAAGCTCAGAAAATGACATGCTATGAAGAAAAGACAAGACAACTGTGACAGAAGCCAGAAGGGGAGGCCCACAGGAGTCAGGATGGTCCAGGAAGACCGCTGTGAAGACACGGTGCTGGAGCTGAGACTGGGGAGAGCCACGTTCCAGGCAGAGAGAGCCAGTGCAGAGGCCTTGAGATGAAGATTAAGTGTGTTCAAGACACAGGACAAAGAACACAATAGCTGAGGTACAGGCAGAAAGGGGCAAAGAAGGACAACATGAGGTTGAGAGGTGGCCACTGGCCTGATCACAGGGTCTTGCGAGCTAAGGTAAGGAGTCTGGATCTTGGGTGTAGACACTTCTATGCCCACTCACCCCACTGAGGCTGAGGCTCCATTAAAACCTTTTAGAGTCTAGCAAACTACTCTGCATGTTAAGAGGCATAATGAGTATTTGCTGGATAAACAATTTCAGACTCAACCATCTCAGTGTATTTTTCCATTTCAATTCCACCCTCCCTACTCTCCAATCATTGCTGAGCAAGGAAAAGTTAAGAGAAATACTGAGGAAAGAGCACAGGCAGACCCAACACGCCCCTGCTTCCCCATCCAATCATCTGCCCAGCGGTTCCTGTGCACACAGTGGGTGTGCTGGGAGAGGGAGCACACCAGGGACTGACAGAGATGTGGGCCCCGCCCTCAGGGAGAGCAGAGTCCAGTCAGGGCGGCAGGAGGGAGGATTTAACAAGCAGCTAAGTGCTATGTTAGAGGATGTCCAGGGGACTGTGGTAACCCAGAGGAGAGGCACCAACTCCAGCTGAAGGACGGAGAAGGCTTCTTGGAGAAAGTGGACCTGAAGATGAGAAAGTTAGCCTTGACAGGTAGGATGTACAAGGAAGGGGGTTCTGAGTCCACAGAAAGCACGTGTGAAGGCCCAGAGGCAGGAAAGAGCAGGGGCATGTGACAGATGGAAAGAAGTTCCATCCAGTGGGCAGAGGAAGTAGGGCAAGAAGGGAGCAGAGAGCAAAGAGGCTGCAGAGTGGTAGGGGCTGAATCACACAGGGGCTTGTAAACCATGCTGAAAACTCTAGAGTTGACAGGTCACTGAAAGGTTTTTAATCAGGGGGTGATGAGATCAGATGAGATCAACTTCTGAACGAGCATTCTGTCTGCGAGTTGTTGTGTGACCTGACAGCGGACTCTTCATCCTTCCTGAGCCAAATTTGTCATCTGGAAGTGGGGCTAGCACTCTCCTGGCTGGATGATTGTGACGCTACAATCAGATACAGATGGACAACGCCTGGCACTACTGCTATTAAAGATGTGATGCTGGAGACATTTCAGAGGCCTAGAGGATTCTTCAGGCATGTGTGAAGAGTTGGTGGTGGAGCCAGGGTTAAACTGACCTCCACAAACCTGGCTTAGTGTCCTGTCCTGCTAGATTCCTTTGGTGAACCGACCCACAAATTACGTTTGGAGAAAGCACTTGCTTGCATTCCTTCTGACCACGTTTACTTAGGAGAAGATGTCTAGGTGTAGAGCCTGTGCTGCCTGCACTCAGGGTAAGGGGTTTGTGAGGGAGGGTCGCTTGAGTCAGAGCCTGGCCCCATTCCAGAGGGTACTGAGGAAAAGACGGGCAGCACCGATGTGGTCAGACTCACCCCCGCACAGGGATACTGGCTGCCTGAGCTGCCTTCAAGATTTCATAAGACTGCTGCAAACTCTCGTCTATGGAGCAGTTGATGTTCTTCCTGGTGAAGAGCTCAGAGACAGCTCCAAAGATGGCCACTTCCTTGGCTCCAGCAGCAACCTGCCAATAGCCAGATGAATTCCTTTCAGCGTTGTTGTTCTTCAAGGAACACTAACGTAGAGTGGCAAAAACCCTCGTCTTACAGTGATTTTTGTGATATGTGACTCTTCTAGGTTGAATTGTCCTTCCCCAAAAATTATGTTGAAACTAACCCCCAGTATCTCAGATTGTGACCTGATTTGGCAACAGGGTTACTGTAGATGTAATTAGTTACGACGAGGTCATATTGGTCCCGACTCCAATATGATCAGTGCCGTTACAAGATGGCAGCCATGTGAAGACAGACACAGGAGGGCAGGCCAGTGAAGACAGAGGCAGACAGTGGAGTGATGCACCTACAAGCTGAGGAACACAAGGACTGCCAGCTGTCACCAGAAACTAGGAGGGAGACATGGAACAGGTTTTTCTCTGAGTCTCCAGAATGAACCAACCCTACTGACACCTTGATTTCGGACTTCAACCTCCAAAACTGTGGGAGAATCCATCTCTGTTGTTTTAAGCTACCTAGTTTTTGGTATTTTGTAATGGCAGCCCTAGGAGATTAATACCATGAATTATATCTCAATAAAAAAGAAGTCTTGGCCTTCCCCCAAGGACCAACACTGCTGCTGCCATCACCAGCCTGGAAATCAGTCCTAAAAGACACTTTTTGCCTAAATTCAGAATCAATATCTCCAATGATGTTCTCATCTAAAATTATAAGAAAGTTGGCACATACTAGCAATCACCTTTGAACTCTTGTGGAGGCTTGGTTACCTTTCTCTACAGAGGAAACAGGCAGTCACACAAGAGCTAACATTTATTAGGCTCTGTCTTCTACCAGGCTCTTCCTAAGCAATTTATGTGCATTCTATCCTCTGAAATCCTCACAATGTTAGGAACTATCGTTAGCCCCATTTTATAGGCAGAACCTGAGACTCAAAGAGGTTTAGCAGCTTGTCAAGATCAGAGAGATGGGAGTGGCAGGGCCAGGACTGCCCCCAGGTCTGTCTGATGGTGCCCATGACCACTGGAGACCAGTCATTCAGATAGATATCCTGAGACAGGGACTGAGGCCCAGGGACAAGACAGGGACCAATGCCTTCAATCTTGTTTAAAGGGCCTCCACCAAAAACAAGTCTTACCGCTGCCTGGTAGCCTTTGAAATTTGGGGTCAGGACAGGGTAGTTGATGCCAGGAAATTTCCGGATGCCCTTCAAGACTTCAGCATGGTCAGCCATCTGGGAGCCAAAGAACACATCGCCAAGTCACCACCAAAGGCAGACAGAGACCTCAGGTACAGAAAACCTTTTTTTGAGCACAAAATCTCTGTCCTCCAGAATCCTTGGAGAATAAGTCCTTTTGCAGAGCTGAGTCTCCCCAATGCTTTTACTATTTGTTTGATTCCAGAAGGCTCCTTGGCATGCATGAGATCCCCAATTTCTCCATATGGTTAATACTGTCAGCTCTACGGAAGCAGTGACAGTGGTAATGATACTTTCAGACATTTACTCAGAACGTGCTCACAGCCCAGCACTGAGCTCAGCTCTCTGTCTTCTAACCCTCAGCTAGGACAGGATCTTTCCTCCCAGTTGACTGTCTCTGTGAAGCAAGAGTTGTCAGTCTTTCCCTTTTACAAACGCAGAAGCCATACCTCTAGACAGGACTAGAGATTCTAGACTTCTACAGTCAGAAGAGATGTGAAATGTTTTCCTGAAACTGGGGATGGGGAGGCCTCATCAGGCTCACCAAGCAAGCCAGGGCAGAGCCAAGACTGAATCCGAGCCTCCTGCCTCCCAGGGCACTTTCTGTTGCTCCACCATGTGACTGAATCACCTGAGACCCCTCAAAGCCAGAGGCCAAGAAACTGACGTTCCTAACTTCTACTTACTTCTAGGGCAAATGCAAAACTTTACATCCCTTTCATCTGAGAAATGCTCAAGGACTGGGGCTCACCTGAGGAACCCACTTGGGAGACACAAAGCTGGTGGCTTCTATAACAGGGAGTCCTGCTTCAGAAAGCATGTCTATCAACTTGATTTTTGTTGGAGTAGGTATGATATTCTGCAATGGAGAGAGAAAAATACCAGGGAAGACAGGTCAGCCAAGGTAGGAATAAAATGGTCTCAGGATGCAGCCTGTCTGTTCAAAGCTTTTGCTACGGCAAGCACTTCACTATCTCAACCTTCAAATGCTAACATGAATTCACACCAGCAGGTGCAGTAAAGCTGGTCTTCAAGTTCTACAGATAGTGTTTTGCAATGGAAGCAGTTTCTCACTTGAAAAGGAGTTCATACTTACGTGGAAACAATATTTTTCTGTCATACTGGCTTTTAAACTAAATTTGTTACTTTATAACACAATCATAAACAAACTGAGAGCAATGTGCCATGGCCTGAAAGGGCAGGGATGACCAACCCTCTGGGTCCAAAGGAGCACACCCTCCCATTTTCTAGCTCTCAGCTGGCAGAGGAGATCATCCTCACATGTTCAGTCTGGGGCTTCTTTCTTTCCCTCCCCCACCATGTCTAGTTGCTTACCAGATTCTATAGATTCCTATATCCAAATCTGCTGTCATTATCCTGTATGCATTATGGCGTGGTCTCACTCTACCAAATCACCCCACACAGGAATCCTTCTAAAACACAGCCTCCAGTATCTGCTCAAAAGCCTTTCATGGCTCCCAAGTACTTACAGGCTTAGGTTAAAAATCTAAAAACTCCAAGCCCTTCTTGCCAGGACCTTCTATTCCTAATTTCTCTCTCACTGCTTTAATTTAATCCATTTCACAACTTTTTTTTTTTTTTTTTTTTTTTTACGAGGGGGAGGTAACTAGGTTTACTTATTTATTTACTTTTTTGTTGGAGGTACTGGGGATTGAACCCAGGACCTTGTGCATGGTAGGCACGTGCTCGATCACTGAGCTACACCCTCCTCCCAACAAGTAATTTCTGAGAGCCCTTCATGTTCCAGGGGTTGTGCTAGGTACTATAGGTACAGTGGTGAACAGAACAGACAAGATCCTGCCCTCCGGGACCTTACAGCTTACGGTTTCCAACAAACGCTCACTATTAAAGCTAGGCTGATTATACTTTAAAAAAATAAAAAAGAAAAAGGTTTTCTTATTGTAAAAAAATTAATACATGATTATTTCAGAAAAATATATGTAAAACAAAAGAAAACCACCCTTAAAACCTCCCAGAGATAATACTATTAACACCCCAATATGTAACTTTCTAGATCTGTGCAGCCCAATACATTAGGCACTAGCCATATGTGATTATTTAAATGTAACTAAAATTACATTAAAAATTCAATTCCCCAGCCACACCAGCCACATTTCAAGTGCTATATAGCCACATGTGTCTAATGGCTACTGTATGCGACAGCTCAAGTCTGGAACATTTCTGACTTCACAAAAAGTTCTACTGGACAGCAGGGGAGATACCCCCACACATATATAAGCTTTTTTGTTTCATATGCAAAAGTATAAGATATATATATATATATATACTATTTATATATATTTACTATTTTATAATCTGCTTAAGTCACTTAATATACTCCTAAATTATTAATAGCTTCATAATATTCCATTTTATGTAGTTATTAATGTATCTGATCTAATGTTCCTTATACTGAACATTTAGGTTGTTTCCAACTGTCCTGCTGTTACAATAGGGTTGTAAGGAGCATCTCCAAGGCTAAATCTTTGCATGTGACCTTCATGTCTTCCTTTGGACAAATCCCCTCATATGGAATTGCTGGATCAAAGGCATGCCCTCACCTTCCCTCTGCACTCCTGCAACACCCCAAAGGGCCTTGGGATGGACCTGGGGACACACTACTTGTGACACCACCATCTTGGATGACTGAACTGGCACAGATGCCTGGCCTCCCCAACTTGGCCCTAAGTCAGGCAGAGTGAGCATATCTTGCATAGCTTTGTACCCATCACATGGAACTCTCAAGGCCTGAAAAAAACTTTTCTGGTTGATTTCCATTTTTACCTTTTCATTTTGTAGTCCGTCTCGAGGACAAACTTCCACAATTTTCACCCGCTTTGGGAAAGTACCCCCAGATGAGGTGCTGACCTTTGATTTAAAAGAGGAAACAAAAAGTAACAGGAAGAGACTGTCACAATTCTCCAGGGGGACAAATCTAAAAAATGCATCCATCACATTAATACTGAGATATGAAGTAATATTTCTCACACTTTAATCCACATTTGGTCTGTTTCAGAATTAAGAACAAAAAGAATATTCCACTTAGAAACAGGAAGGAGTAAGAGATTCCCGCACCCAGTGCAGAGCCATTTCCAACTCTTCTGAAGTCCAGACCCATTTCCAGCTGCCTGACATTTGAGCACTTAGGTTGTTTTTTACACAAACCTATTTGTACCTCTCAAACTTAGAAGTCCTCAAACAGAACTGTTTAATTTCTCCTAAAGCCCAGTCTGACTTCACTCTATCTCAGAAAAAAACATCATATGCATCCTGTTGCTTAAGCCAGAAACCTGACTCATCCCCTTCCCCAACTCACCTTGGTCTGTAAGATTTGCATCATTTGACTCCTGCCTATTGGTGAATTTATTACTTATTTCTACTGTTCCACACCCACCCCACTGATGGGTCACTATACTCCAGACCCACCAGCCTTTCTCCCACAGCAGGGCCTCAGTGCTTGCAGTTCCCTCTGCCCCCAACTGCTCTCCACTTGGCTCTTCCCACATCTGACTCCACTTTTCAGTCATGAAAGGTGTGTGAAGCTGCCAATTCCTTCACCCTCAATATTTTCTATTTCAGGAGTACAATTACTTCCTTGAGAGCCCTGCAAATAATGCCTGCCCAGTGTTTCCCCCAGTAGAACATAAGCTCTATGAGAGACTTTGTCTTGACCTCCACTTCATCACACTGTTTGCCCCTGTGCTTGGCACAAAGAAGGCTCTCATTAAAAAGTTATTAAAACAACAAATAAATGCATGAAGGGCATAGCTTCCCCAGAGGAGGGCAATTACTGAGTGTGGTGAGGCATAGTCTTGGACTTTTTGGGGTTGAGGGGAGTGGAGGAGGCTTCTGTTCTGTTACAATCGCAGGCTGGGTGATGACAAGGAGTCAGTCTGGGAGGAAATGAAACCTTCAGCAGTTGACATTTTAAATAAAGGCCCTCAGTCTCCTCTATATGAAGTCTGCCCTATACAAAGTCCTCTGTATAAAATCTTCCTCTTCATCACCAAGTAACATGAGGCTTCCCCCACCCCTTTCCTCTATTCTTAATACTACTTAATACTCTTCAAATTAACTTCATTTTTACCAAATTTAATCTGGATAAACATACTGCAATGGGACAAGGGGAGAGGTGTACTGGGAATCTGCTAAGGACCCCAAATTCCTAAAACCCTTAAGGAAGGAAATATTCCTGGCTATGAATCAGCTAGAACTTAGACAACTCACCTGAACTGGCCTTGCTTTTAGCCAGCAAAGTTTCCTAGAGACTAAAGTGATGAGCCACTGAATGTCACGAAGTCAACAGGCTAGTTTGGAAGGTCCCTGAAAGTTGAATCTCCCTCCAGCAGGGATGTTCAGCCTCTGCTGGTACATTACCCTAAAAGGATCCCAATGGAATGTAAGCTCCATGAGGCAGGGACTTTGTTTTATTAATTGCTATATTTTGAAGGCCCTGGGACCTAATACGGGCTCAGTAAATAATTGTTGAATGCTTTTGAAAGAACGTGAAACCTGTTCCCAAGTTCCTTTTATTAGAAACTCAATTCCACTTCCTTCCCCATAAGAACTCTTCATATACTAACAACAAAACAATTCACACTTACTAAGCATTTACCATTTGCCAGGCACTTATAAGTTCCTTTTGCATATTAATCCATATCATTCTCTTAATAACCTTGCTAGGTAGGAACTATTATAATTCCCATTTTACTGTAAGAAATCTGAAGCCCAAGGAAATTACATAACTTTCCCAAAGTCACATGCTTCGCTAGTCACTGAGCCAGTATCTGGACCCGACAATGTGGATCTAGAGCACACGTTCTTAACCCCTACGCCACAATGCCTCTGCCACCTGTTGTTCCCTCTAGTCTTCTCTTGGTAAATAAATTCATTTCCCCCATAAAGTTCTGCCTAGAAATAATCCCCTCTTACCACACAAAACCTGGACCACAGCCTCCTGAGCTTTGGTGTACCTATATCGACAGCTAACACTGACTAAAGCCCACTGCTAACTTCACACGTCAGCACCTCATTTAGTCCATAGTGACAGGGACTATCACTATCCCAACTCCACAGAGGAAGAAACAGCCTCAGAAAGACCCAAAATCACACAGCCAGGAAGTGAGGAAGCTGGACTTTACTGTCTAGTTCTGACAGCAAGTCTATGCCTGTAACCCTATGGAGGGCCCACCATGACCATCTCATTACACCATCTCATTTAATTTCCTTAACATTTCAGGTTGGAATTACCAGCTTTATTTTGCACATGAGCAACTGGTGGGGGACAGCGGCCTAGTAGACACTGAAATGGTTTTCTGAGAGAGGCCCACTGCCAAGATAGTGTAATTTTTAACTGCTGCACAGTTTTAACTCCTCTAAACTCTAAGGCAACAACTGATACATCACTTTCTAAGAGCCAGAACAATGTCAAATGCTTTACTTACACTTTCTTTAATCTCCAAACCAACCCTGAGGTAATGTTTTTCCATGTTAAAGATCAAGAAAACTGGGGTTTAGAGACCTGTCACTCAGCCTAGAAAGTGTCTTCAGAACCACTGTGACACCACGGCTTGAGCTTTAATCTACACAACGTATTCAACCCTTTATATAACTCGGTCTCCTACACTTTCCCTCCACTCTCTGAGGGCGGGGGAGACGGGGGAAAATATCAGGATCGCACAGGCCCAAAGTACAATTCCAAGGGAATTACACCTCGCGTCCCACGCGATTCAAGTCCCGCTCAGAACGCTAGGGCAGCTCGCCAAGCGTCTGCAAACGCAACAAGAGCTGGAAGTGGAGGCGGAGGGAAGGGGATGACTTTACTTTTTCCACTCGGAACCGGCAGGGTATTCGTGATTTTCACTTATGAGGAGCTTGATCAGGGCAGAGGCTCAATGAGAGGGAGAAAAGTGCCAACGTCACCGGGAAGAGCCTTGGC
This sequence comes from Camelus dromedarius, assembly GCF_036321535.1. NCBI lineage: Eukaryota > Metazoa > Chordata > Mammalia > Artiodactyla > Camelidae > Camelus > Camelus dromedarius. The sequence goes on along the minus strand of NC_087449.1, from coordinate 54,717,140 downwards.
TAGGGAACTAGGACACCTGGGATGGCGTCGCAGGTCTCCAGGACACGGGCAAGTCTCTCTCTGTCTCTGGGCCTCAGTTTCCCCATGACCCTCAAGGGATCTGAGCGGCACAGAGAAGATTCAAGGCTCCAAGTCCCTCCTGACTCTCGCCTGAAAAGCTGTCTGGCTTCGCCTCTCAGAGAGCAGCCGCTACGGGCCAAGCCCCCGACCCAGACCGTCATGGTGCCTTCAGGACCGCCCCTGGGCAGGCCGAGGCACTTACAGCCGGGAGGGACGCCAAGCCCACCAGTCTCCGCAGCAGCGCCTTCCTCACTGTCGCCATCTTGGCCCAGCTTTCTCCGCGGCGGCGCAGCGGCGTCCCACGTGACCGCCGAGCGTTTGGTAGGCATGGCCCAGCCTATGGGGCGGGGCCTCCAGGACGGACGCGGTGACGCCATATGCTGGCTCCGCCCCCAGCCCGTCTGCGTTTTTCTTCCGTCTGGCCAGTTGTTTGTTAATCACTTTTCCCGAGCGTCTTCTGTGTGCCAGGTCGAGGCGCTGGGACGGTAAAGATGAACAAAAATTAACCAAAGAGGCGCTGGGACTGTAAAGGTGAACAAAAATTAACCAAAGTCTCTGACTTCATGATTTGTAGTCTGGGTGATGTGGTAAGAAATATGAACAATCACATATACAGTTATGTAATTACTTTTCGCAATAAGATGAAGCATTACTATTTACCACGCACTGTTCTGAGTTATTTGCACATATTAGCTCATTTATCACGATCTTCAGGACTCAATGCAGACAGTCTACTCCAGAGAGAGAAGCATCCTTTAATTTCATACCTTGAAGAATGAGTAAGATTTAACGAAGTAAAGATACAATAAAAGCTTTCCAGACAGAAAGCATAACACATGCAGAAGCCCCAAGGCAAAGAAACTGAATGCTTAGACCAGTGTTTTTTAAAATATATGTTGTACCACATTGGTCATAATATCAATTTAGTGGGTACTTTTAAAAAGAAATAGACAGGAAAGTATCAGAGTGCATTGTATAAGTGAAGGTAAGTACTGCTTTGCAAAACTTTTGTTTGTTATTATATAACAAACTAGGTTGCACTGTAAAATAAATTTCTTACTGTAGGCTGCAATTAGAAATGTTTGAAAACATTGCTTTAGAAATATGGAAAGGCCAGAAAGACTGGAGAGCAGGGAAGGAGTTAGAAGGGGTCTTCCCACTAAGATGGGAGAAATTGGTAGGGACTGTACCACGGGGCTTTGGAGAACACATTAACAGCTATCATAATAGCAATGCATTTGAAGGATTTTAAGCAGGAAGATATGATCAACTTTGCATTTTGCAAATAGTCACTGTGGCTGTTGGGTGGGTGAATATCCAATGAGTGCAATTGTTATGGAAATGACAGGCCAGCCAAGAAACAAGCACCACTCGGAGGGTTGGAGTACTCAGATTTATTGCGCCGGTGGGCTCAGAGGGGCTTCTGCTCCGAAGCTCTGAGCACCTCCAAGACGTGCACATGAGGTTTTATAGGGTTAATTACAAGTGTGGGTCTATTAGCCAATAAGGCTCAAACAACAAAAAGCAAGGAATCAGTACACTGGAGCTTATCAATTTGGAACAGATCACGTTACTGACACTTGTTGAACTTGGATTTACGAGTTAGCTTGTTAGCCAAGTAAACTGACACTAAACTTCAGATTTACGAGTTAGCCCAGCAGAACTTAGATCAGTAAACTGACACTTACCACACTTAGATTTATGACTTAGCTTGTTAGCCCAGCTGGGCTTTTCCTTCACACAATGAACTGACATTCTCAGAGTGGCAGAGAAGGCACTGTCCCTGCTTTCAAGGGGCTCAGATTTTATCTAGGGAGAGAACAAGACATGGTAAGTGTTCTGTTATGCTTCCACAGCACCAAAAATTTCCTCTATTGTAACAGACCACTGCTCACAGAATTCTTAAACCTGCAGCTAGAGGGCTGAACTTGACCCCCAAATACTAGCCTGGTGTTTATAATAAATATGGGTTTCAAGACCTGTACACTGAAAATTACAAACCACTGCTGAAATTAAAGGAGACATAAATAAACGGAAAGACATCTGTTTCATGAATTGGAAAACTTAATATTGTTAAGATGTCAGTACTACCCAAAAGTGATTGTAGCTACAGAGTCACTGCAATCCCTTTTTGCAATCCTGGTGACGGTTTTTGCAGAAATAGAAAAAAACATCCTGGGGGGAGGGTATAGCTGAGTGGTAAAGCATGTGCTTAACATGCATGAGGTCCTGAGTTCAATCCCCAGTACCTCCATTAAAAAAAATTAATCCTGTGTGTTTAATTGTTTACCATTTACTTTCCTTCACAAAGACAGGAACATTATTTGCATTGTTCACTGCTGTATCCCAACTGTATAGAACAAAACCTCACACCCAGTAGATGCTCAATCAATATTTGTGGAATAAAAATGAATGAATAAATGAATGAGGTGACTTTGATTTCTTAAAAAAAAAAATCCTGAAATTTATACAGAATCTCAACTCAACCCTGAATAGCCAACATGATCTTTAAAAAAAGAACAAAGTTGGAGGACTCACATTTCCTGATTTCAAAACTTACTCTATTAATTAAAACAGTGTGGTACTGGCATAAAGGAAGCCTTAGACCAACAGATGGGAATAGAAAACTCAGAAATAAGCCCTTGCATATGTGGTCAAATAATTTTTAACAAGAATGCTAAGACTATTCAATGGGGAAAGAAAATTCTTTTCAAAAAATGGTGCTGGGAAAATTGGATATCCACGTGCAAAAGAATGAAATTGCACCCTTACGTGATGCCATATACAAAATTAATTCAAAATGGATTCAAAGACTTTTTAACTGGTTGTTCACTGTGATGTCCACAATGCCAGGTACATGGCTGGCACTAAGTAAATATTTACTGTAAGAGTAATACGAGCAAATGTATGGAAGTCTGCCCGGGGCCACCCTCAGTTGGAAACTTATTTTAATTCAAGATGTGAGAAAAAGAACAACTGGAAAACTCCAATTAAGTAGAATGAAGACAAAATAAGGGTAGAAATTTGAATGACATAGGAAAAAAGTTACAAATGAGAGAGGATAATCCAATTAAAAAAGAAAAAAGAAAACTGGCTCTTTGAGACTAATAAAATTGACAACATTGTGTGACCACATTGATCACACCCAAAAAAGACATGAATAAAACAAGAGGACAGAATTAAAGACACTGCACTGTTTAATATACAAATGTATGGACAATAAATCCGAAAACTTTGAAGTGGATTTCCTAAAATATTATAACTTTAGAAAGTGGCTCAAAAAATAAAAGACACTTTACATCCACTAGGATGGCTATAATCAAAAAGACAGATAAGTGTTGGTGAGGATGTGGAAAAATTGGACCCTTCATACATGACTAGTGGGAATGTAAAAGGTGCAGCTGCTGTGGAAAACAGTTTGGCACTTCCTTAAAAAGTTAAAAATAAAATTACCATATGATCCAGCAACTCCACTCCTAGGTATACACCCAAGAGGACTGAAAAGCAGGAACTCAAAGAGATAATTTTTACATCAATGTTTATAGCAGCATTATTCATAATATCCCAAAGGTGTAAACAATTCAAATGTCCATCAACTAATAAATGAACAAAATATGTACAACAGTATTGCATCTCATGTACATATATATGTACAATGCAATATTATTCAGCCTTAAAAAGAAATGAAATTTTGATACATGCTATAATATGAATACATTTTAAAAGTATTATGCTAAGTGAAACAAACCAGACACAAAGGAGAAATACTGTATGATTCTACTTATATGAAATATCTACAATAAGCAAATTCAAAGAGACAGAAGATTAGAGATTACCATGGCTGGAGGGTGAGAGGAATGGGGAATTATTGCTTAAAGTTTATAGTTTATGTTTCAGGGTAATACAAATTTTAGAAATAAGTAGTGTTGATGGTTGCACAACATTGTTAAGTACTCAATGCCCCTGAATTGTACACTTAAAATGCTCAAAATGACAAATTTTATGTTATATATATTTGATCACTAGAAAAAGTTAAACAAAGAGCTACCATGTGACTCAATAATTTCACTCTATATACTCAAGAGAAATAAAAATGTATGCCCACACGAAAACTTATACACAAATGTTCATATCAGCCTCATTCATAATTAGCTGAAAAGTGGAAGGAATCCAAATGTCCAAATGATCAATAGATAAACAAAATGGGGTGCTATGTCCATACAATGCAGTTATCCAGCCATAAAGAAAGAAAGTACTGATACACGTTACAACACGGATCAACCCTGAAAAAATAATGCTAAGTGAAAGAAGCCTGGCACAAAAACTCACATAGCATATGATTCCATTTGTATGAGATACCTAGAATAGGCAAATTCAGAGACAGAAAGTACATTGGTTGGGGGGAGGGTATAGCTCAGTGGCAGAGTGCCTGCTTAGCATGCAGAAGGTCCTGAGTTCAATCCCCAGTACCTCCATTAAAAAACAAATAAACCTAATGAACTGCCCCCCTACCCAAAAAAGAGAAAGTACATCAGTGGTTAGCTAGGACTTGGGAGAGTGTTGAGGGTGAGAAGGAAAAGCTGGGCTGGGCTAACAAGCTAACTCACAAATCTAAGTGTAACAAGTGTCGGATTACTGATCTGAGTTCTGCTGGGCTAAATTGTAAATCTAAGTTAATAAGTGTCAGTTTGCTGATTCCCTGTTCATGATTCTTTTTTTTTTTTTTTTTTTTTTGCTAGCCAGCTGGATTTTCAAAGAGACATATCTGGCCTTGAAATGTTGGTTTGCTGCCTCCCTGCCTCTACTTTTGTGATAATGATGCTGCTAAAGCCAAATATCCCAAGCTTGTAATCAACCCTATAAAACCTCATGCACACGTCTTGGAGGTGCTCAGAGCTTCAGAGCAGAAGCCCCTCTGAGCCTGCCGGCGCAATAAATCTGAGTACTCCAACCCTCCGAGTGGTGCTTGTTTCTTGGCTGGCCTGTCGTTTCCATAACAAGGGGAGATGAGGGTGACTGCTAAAAGGGACAGGTTTTCTTTTGGGGATGATAAAACTGTTCTAAAATTGATTGTGGTGATGGCTGGACAACTCTATGCATATACTAAAAGACACTGAATTGTATATTTTAAATGGATGAATTGTATAATGTGAATTATATCTCAACAAAGCTGTTTTTTCAATGACAAAAACATAATAAATAAAGGAAGAGAAAGTCCCTGAGATGACTGACAAGGCGCAGTCCCACCTTTCCACCTGCTCCAGGTTGGCCATCTGGACCTATGGCCCAAGGAAGCCCCCACCGGTACAGTGTCTTGGGCCTGGACTGCTGGGAAACAAGCTGCTGGAAGACAAGCCGCACCTAAATTTCCATGAGCTTAAAATACCGTATTCACAATTACTTGCTTAAAATGCACATGCTTGCTTTGTTTTACTGTTTTACACAGTAGATGAAATTTGTGAGGAGAAATCCTGAGATTGACCGTAAGGGAATGAAGGAGGGCAGATATCTCTTTAGGGTAAAACAATGGATGATCCTGGAAAGCCAGATCATCCATTAACAGAAGCTTGTTCCGGCATGAAAGCATGCTTTTTAACCCGAGGGAAGTATCTGCTATCTCCAGATGTCCCTGAGGAAAAAACAGGATAGACTTAGAAAATTTGCATATCCTGAGGAGGGTGATCCTTTCTGGAAGGGATAGGCCTGAAATTAATCAGTTAACCAGCAAGCAGAACTTAGTGCTTATCGCAAGAAATATCTAAAGCCCCACCTCTTTGATAGAATTTTCTTCTGAACTGTGTACTCCTAATAAATATGATGTCGACCAGGCTTTCGGTGCTCTAGATCCACGTGATCTTGAGTCCCCTGGTCCCATCTTTGCTCTTTACTTTGTCTCTTTATTTCTTAAGTCTTGTGTCGCCCGTCCTCAGATACGGTCCTAAGCTGCGCTGGATGCAGCACTGGACAAGGTCTCCTCAAATGCACCATGTTCCCTGGTGGTCACTGTGGCAGGATTGTTTACCTTCAGAGAACTTCCAGCCCATTGACAGACTATGGGAGTCACTTTTTTCAGTTTAGGACTTGATGACAGATGGGAGGAAGTGGCCTTCCAAGGTCCCCAGCTGGAGTCCAGGCATGCCTTGGGTAGCAAGTTTGTAAGAGGTTCAGTCCACTCTGACTGCAAACTGGCCTGGCCTGGCCTGGTAATTCCCATACTGAATTATTTGACATGTTTGAATAGAGGGCAAAATGTGTAAGGAGTTCAGTTTACTCCTCTCCACTGAGAAGGATCCTCCACAGTGGATTTACTAAAGATATTTGATATAATCTGGAAGGTTTAAGAGTTGGGAACATACCATGAGCCTCCATTTTGTAAGAGGGTCTATCTACATGGCTCCACAGCAAACCACCCTAGCTTGTGACCCTCCACTGAGCTATTTCCCATGATGGGGAAGACTGAAAGGAAACATACCTCAGAAATTGGATCTACCAATCTCCATGAGAGTCATCCTGGAATCACGCCCCAAAGCACTCCACTTGTTCAGTATCTACTGGAAGGTTTATGAATTGAGGAAACGCCTGGGGCCATGATTTTGCCAGGAGTCAGAGGCATCGCGGAGTCACCCAACCACATTTCCTGGGGCCCTTCCATACAATCAGGGACACTGAGGTGCCAAAGCATCCCAAAGGTCTGAGAGGCTGCCCGGTGCTGTCTTGTTACCTCTGCATCTCCTTCCAGTGGGAAATGGCAGTTGGAAACTTAGGGACGTTGGAGCTTCAGTGGTTGCAGCCTCTTGCACAACTTGTACAACACACACACACATATTTCCATGTTTTACCTATTGTGAATAATGCTGCTATGAACACGGGAGTACATATAATCTCTTCAAGATTCTGTTTTCAGTTCTTTTGGGTATACACCCAAAAGTGGAAATGTTGGACCTCATGGTAGTTTTATGTTTAACTTTTTCAGAAACTGCGATACTGTTTTCCACAACCAGCTGCACCATTTTTCCATTCCCACCAGCAATGCACAAGAGTTCCAATTTCTCCACATTCTTGCCAACACTTGTTATTTTCTGTTTTTTGTTTGTTTTTGTTTTTTGGTAATAGCCATCTTAATGATTGTGAAGTGGTATCTCATTATGGTTTTGATTTGCATTTCCCAGGTGCTTTGTGATTTTGAATGTCTTTTCATGTCATATTGGCCATTTGTATATCTTTTTTAGAAAAATATCTGTTCAAGTCCTTTGCCCATTTTTGAGTTAGTTTTTTTGTTGTTGCTGATAATTGAGTATTAGTGGTTCACTATGTATTTTGGATATTAATCCCATATCAGATATATGAGTTGCAAATATTTTCTCTCATTCTAGGGTTTTTTTTTTTTTTTTTTTTTTTTTTAAAACTCTGTTGATAGAGCTTTTTGATGCACAAAATTTTAAAATTTTCATGAAGTCCTTTTGTTTATTTTTTCTTTTGTTGTCTGTCCCTTTGGTGTCATAGCCAAGAAATCATTGCCAAATTGATATCATGAAGATTCTGTCCTGTTTTCTTTGAAAAGTTTTATTGTTTTAGGCCTTACATGTGAGCCTTTGATGCATTTTGAGTTTACTTTTGTATGGTGTCAGGGAAGAGTCTGATTTCATTCTCTACATGTGGGTATCCAGTTTTCCCAGCACCACTTGTTGAAAAGACTATCCTTTCCCCATTAAGTGGTCTTGGCACCTTTGTCAAAAATAATTTGACCATATATGCAAGAGTTCATTTCTGATATCTCTTTTCTTTTATTCCATTGGTCTACATGTCTGCTTTATGCAAATAACATGCTGTTTTGATTACTGTAGTAACTAAGTTTAAACTCAAGGTACTGTGTTGACTCTGGTGGAAGTGGGAATTCTTGTTCTTTATCTTAGAAGAAAAGATTTCAGTCTTTCACCACTGAGTATGTTTGCTATACGTTTTTCCTATACGGCTCGTGTTTTGTTGAGGTAGTATTCTTCTGTTCCTAGTCTGTTCAGTGTTTTTGTCGTGAAAAGGTGTTGAATTTTTCAAATGCTTTTTCTGCATCAGCTGAGATGATCATGTGTTTTTCTCCTTCATTCTGTTAATGTGGTGCGTTACACTGACTGATTTCTGTATGGTGACCCATCCTTGCATTCCAGGAATAAATCCCACTTGGCCATGGTGTATAATCCCTTTACTACGCTGTTTGATAATATTTTGTTGAGGATTTTTGTATTAATGTTCATAAGGGATATTGGCCAGTAGTTTTCTTCTCTTGTAGTACCTTTGTCTGGGTTTGGTATCAGGGTGTTATAAAGTTAGAAAGTGTTCCCTCCTCTTCAATTTTTGGGAAAATTTTGAGAAGGATTGGCATTAGTTCTTCAAATGTTGGTAGAATTTACCAAAGAAGCCATCAGGTCCAGGGCTTTTCTTTGTCAGGAGATTTCTTATTACTGATTCAGTCTCCTTTACTAGTTAGATTTTCTATTTCTTCTTGATTTAGTCTTGGTAGGTTTTGTGCTTCTAGGAATTTGCCCACTTTCTTCTAGGTTATCCAGTTTGCTGGCATATAATTGTTCATAATTCTCTCATAATTATTCCTATTTCTGTAGAATTGGTAGTAGTGCCCCCACTTTCATATCTAATTTTAGTAATTTAAGTCTATTGAGACTATTTCTTAGTCCATTAAGCTATAGGTTTGTCATTTTGTAGATTTTTTCAAAGAACAAACTTTTGGTTTTATTGATTTTCTCTATTGTTTTTATATTCTCTATTTTGTTTATATTATTTGGTTTAATCTTTACTTCATTTTCCTTCTGCTAGTTTTGGTTTTTTGTTTGTTCTTCTTTTTCTAGTTCTTTAAGTCATACAGTTAGGTTGTTGATCTGAGATTTTTAAAATGTGTTTATACAAATAAATTTCCCCCTTAGCACTGCTTTTGCTGGGTCTCTTAAATTTTGGTATGTTGTGCTTTTGTTTTCACTCATTTCTAAGTATTTTCTAATTTTCTTTGTAATCTCTTCTTTGACACATTAGTTGTATAAGAATGCACTGTTTAACTTCCACAGTTTTGTGAATTTTCCAGCTTTCCTTCTGCTATTGATATCTAACTTCATCTAGCTGTGGTCATAGAAGATACTTTGAATAATATGTTTTTAAAAATCTACTGAGATGAGCTTGTGGCCAAATACATGTTCTTTTCTTTGATCTTTTTTCTTTCTGTTTCTCATACTCAATAACTTCCACTGTCCTATCATCAAATTCATTGTTCTTTCTTCTGCCTGCTCAAATCTGCATTTGAATCTCTTTAGTGAAATTTTCATTTCAGTTATTGTACTTTTAAGCTCCACAATTTTTATTCTTAGGTTTTCTATTTCTTTATTGATATATTCATTTCACTCATATATCATTTTCTTGACTTTCTCCATATCTTCCTTTAGTTATTTGAACATTTTAAAAAGAATTGTCTTAAAGTCTTTGTCTAGTATATCTGCCATTAAGACTTTTCCAGGGACAGATTCTTTTTTCCAGGGACTTTTTTCTTTTGAATGGACCATACTTTCATGTTTCTTTGTATGTTTTGTAATTTTTGTCATTGTTGTTGTTGTTATTGAAAACTGGACATTTGAATCTAATAATGTGGCAACTCTGGAATTCAGATTCTCACCCTTCTCCAGGGTTTGCTATTTTTTGTTACTGTTTTTGTTCATTGCTTCCCCCCCCCCCCTTTTGATTGTTGTAGGATGTCTCTGTGCCAGGGATAAGCCAGAGATGTAAAATTAAGGTCTTCTCAGGACTTTTCTGACTCTTTCCCTGGGCATGTATAGTCATTTTCTAATTTTCTCCATATATACAGTTGTTCTTAAATTTCTTAATCTTTAATGTCTAGCTCCCAAAAGGGAGGAAAAAAGAAAATTGAAAGGGGAAAAAAGGGCATCAACTCTTTGAATCCTCTGGAAGTCACTTTAGCTGGAGGAGGGACTCACAACAACAGGATAGGGCAGCAACAATGGCTTGCCCCCATCTCTTCTCTGTCTGTACCTCTGTGGTCAAAAGCAACAATCAGTAATCAGAGCACAAATCCCTACGGGGTTTTGGAGGATAGGGTCCTTTGCTCACCTTGGCTCTCACAAGCTGTATGCAAGTTGCTCCAGGAACACGTGCACAGCTGCCTATTCCATGACTAGGGATGAGGGATGGCTAGCTGAAATTGACCAGAATTATCCGTAACTTACCATCCAAGTCTTCCTCTGGAAGTTGCAAGCCTTAGGTAGACTCCAGGGTTTCAAAATAGTTACATCAGACAGATTCTGCCAGTGCAATTGTTGTCCAGGTGAGGAGACAGATTCTTGGTGCTTCCTCTCTGCTCTCTTCCCAGAATCCTCTCTAAAGACTTTATTTTTAAGCTACATTTCATAAGTTTCAATGCATAGTGTTTTCATTATCATTCTAAGTATTTTATAATTCCCTGTATAATAACTTCTTTGATCAATAAATATTTAGAAACCTGTTTTAAAATTTCCAAACATATCGAGGTTTTTTCCTCTAAGTTTTTATGGTCCTTTAATTATATTTTAGACATATTATGTAATTTGTATGATATTGTTTCTTTGGTTATTGCATTTGTAGATGTTTCATATGTGCTTGAGAGAAACAAATTTTCTGTAAGTGTTGAGTAAAGACTTCTAAATATATCTAGTAAATAAAGAAATAGAACATTTGATTAAATCTATAACAATTAAAGAGGCTGAACTGGTAGTCAATACAAAAGAATGAAGCAAGGAGCAGAAAAAACAAAAGAATTACTTTCTTTGCTCTGCATTAAGGAGACTTGGCAGGTCCCCCCACAGCCCTTTTATTTTTAACAGAAACATAAGGCTATAAGCAGTCCATATAGAAACTGGAAGAAGAAAGCTACAACATGCTTTTTGGTAGAAATGATTTGACATACAAATTTATTTACTTGATCATATTTAACAAAGCAGGGCAGAATCACAGTCATTTTCTTCATAGTATCACTGTAAAAAGACTGAATTTCAGAACTCTTAGTTTGCTCTGGAAACATAAGCTGACCATTAGCAACCTAGATAGCTTTTTCTTTCCTCTCCAGGCTCACCAGTTCCTGGGTGGAGGTGGGAAAATTGATGTGAAATAAATAGCATGTCGTGGAGGCTGACAATTCTTTTCACCTCCTCCCCGAGGCAACAGGGCGACTTTGGCTTACTCTTGATCTGAAATCATTTTAGTAAGCAAGCAGGTTATCAAACACAGAATGGAGGAAACTTTCCATTGTAGACAATTGCCAAAGTTAGGTATGGATGAATTCAGAGCTTAACTTCTTCTGTTGATTAGAGAGGGGTATGCTAGCAATGGATCTCAGATCTTTGATCCTGTGAGACATCAGTGTAGTGCATTCAGTTCTTTTTATTAAAATGTGTGGGAAAAGCCATCTCTGAGTAGAGAAGAATAGTTTAGTACAATTATGGTGTGGTAAGAGGAAAATCAAAGTGTAGGCAGGGTCCCTTTCCTCTTGAACTCCAACGATCACTTCACTCCTGTCAGTTTTAGTGTCCAAGCAAACTGAACTGGAAGAGAAGAGGGTGGCAGCTGTGGCAGGTACACAAGGAGACTTTCATCTGGATCCTTGGACCACTTCAGATTGTTTTGGACTCCCAGCATTGTTACCTGCAGGAAGTAAAAAGGGAATGGAAAAAACACTGATGTATTAAGGAGTACAAAATATGGCCTGAAAATGGTGGGAAAGAACCACGCTGGGCCAGGGCAGGGACGACAGTCTAAAAGGGGAATAAATATGGGAGAAACCTGGGGAAGGAAAGAAGCATTAGAGAAGGCCTGCCAATTCCTTCAGGAAAAGTTTCATCTCTGACGGGACTGAATGAGGCTCTTTACCTGTGTAGTCGAACTACTTTTGGGGGATTTAAGGCTTAAGATTCCATGTTTTGGCCAGGACAGGAAGATGGCATAAACAGCTGATCCTTTTGAGGTATACCTGGGGAAAAAGAAACATCATTGTCAAAGATACCTGGCTTGTTACCCTGACACATAACCTTACACATTCCCCCTTCAGTTATCTACCAATTCCAAGACCTTCAGTCCGTCACTGCTACTAGGAAGCACTCAATACCAGTTAAAGTCTGTAGGAAAAAAAAGCAGCCCCAGAAGACCCTCTTTCTGGCAATATATTTCATTTTTATCTGTCTATTGGGTTCTAAGTTTTCTTTAAAAAATTTAAACTCTTAGTTATTTCACACTGAAGTCATTTTGTGTCATTATTCAAATTTTGTTCAACTCCAGATGCATATGAGAACAGCCAATGATATAACATGGGCAAGGTGTGCAATGAAGACAAATTTGTTGTTCTAAGATTTCACAATGCTTAGAGAAGAGGATGAAAAATCATGACATAAAAACTCATCCAAAACAGAGGGGTGAATGTGTTTCCCCTGATCCAAAGACCCCCACCCTATGGTATAACACTTGCAGAGGTCTTTCGGTGGACAGTTAGCATGTGCCTGGCACTCTGCAGGGTACTCGACATACATTATCTCATTTAACCCTCACAGCCACTCTTGGAAGTCAGATGTCATCATCCCATTTTGCAGTTGAAAAAAACTGAAGCCCAAGGTCAAATAACTAGATCCACAATTGCAAGTATGAATCACGACTTCTCCACTTAGTAGCTTTGTGATTTTAGGCAAGTGATATTACTGCCCTGAGCTGCTTTCTCACTTCTAACATGGGGATAATGACAGTATCGATATGGTGGGATTGTTGAGGGGATTTAGAACAGACCCTTGTACATTGTAGGTACTGTACAAATATCAGCTGTTATTCTTTTTAGGGGGCTGGGCAACAGTGTCAAGCAAATTGATTGACGCTTTGTAGCCCCTTCATTTTTCACCAAGCCTACCACCTTCCCTCACTAGTCAAAGATATCCTGGTGGCCTAAAACATAAATCAGGGCACACATTCAACAGCAAGAGAACAGCTTTTGGGTTTTTGCAAGACGACTTCCAGCCTGGCTGGTACCATGGTGGATCCAAGGAGATGCCAGCTCGGCAGCGGCCACAGTCCCGTTGCTGCACACAACAGAAGACTAGACTCACCATACAGTTGTCGTGTTCTTTTCAAATTGTACCCTCCATGGTTTGGAGGCGTAGATAGCCTCCCCACTGACGCTCAGCCACTTCCCAACAGCAAGCAGCCTTTCTTGGAAAATGGGAACAATCAGTCCATCTTTGGTTGGTCCGATGTTGAGAAGATAGTTGCCTCCCAAACTTACTGTCTGAACCAGTTCCTAGAGAGAGCAAAAACAAAGGAATCCTAGCTCTGAATGCCAGGCCTAGCAGAATGCTTAGAACACACAGGTATGAAGAGAAGAAAAAGAATCTAGGGTACATTCTCCCTCTGCTTTGCAAATATCCTTTACTCTTTTGAAAATAGTATGTTTTTTTTTTTTTAATGGAAGTACTGGGGATTAAACCCAGGACCTCATGCATGCTAAGCATGTACTCTACCACTGAGCTGCACCCTTCCCCCTGAAAATATTATATATTTTTGTCATGATAAAAGCAGAATAGGCTAATATGAGAAAATTGAAAAATTCTGCTACAAGATGGAGAAATACATTAACTTCAATTCCAGGGAGTGCTCACGGGCACTTCCCTGTGACACTGTACCTCCTGTGGTGCCATATGCGGTGGGAAGGTTGTGTGTTAGAAGCACCAAGTGTGAGCAGGGGAGCCGAAAATAAAGCACCTGGCCCCAAAGGACTCCCATGGAGCCATACAGAGAGAATACGGGGATCCGAGAGGAGAGATTTCAAGCAGGTACTCTGGAGACTCTGGGGAGATGGAAGAGACCAGAAGAATTTCGAGACACTCTGCATGTGATAGGTTATATACGTGTACTTGCTTCCCCTTCGGGAAAACATGCTGTAAAGAGATATATTCTTCAGGATTTCTGGTGTAGGGTGTGTGTGTGTGTGTGTGTGTGTGACAATTTGTTACAGTACCCTAAAGACACCACATCATTAACCTTTGATGTTTCCTTCTGGTCTTTTTCCTGTGCAGTTAATTCTCTGTAGTTGTGACAATACATAACTTAATGCCCTCCAAGCATTAACCCATATTACATTCAGAAACATTCTAATGGTTAAAGAAAATCCCCAGATCTACTTAATTATCCCTTAATGGTTGCAAGAAATTGAAACAACCCATCTGTCCAACTGAAAATGATCCTGGGAAGAACACCTCTGTACGGAAAACTCTCTTCTGTCATTAGACCTATTTCCTTAAGGCAGGATTTTATGAGGAGGTTCAAAAGGGTTCTATCACCCTGCACTTCCATCCCGAGTGCTTCCACTGCTCTTGGTCATAAGGTTAGTTTGGCATAGCAGTTAACAGATAGCTACCTCACATGCGCTCTTACCGAAATGATTGTGGATTCATCTGCAACATCCGTTATCACCATGTTGCGACGATAGCCCCAGGAGAGCTTATCTATGGAGGTGCACATCTCCCACTTGTGATCTGGCAAGGTCTCTGGCTTGAATTTATCTTGACAGTTGTAGTATCCTCCATGGTGACAGGAACAATTCTGACCCCACCGGTCATTTACTACTACTGTATCCTAAAGGAGGAAGGAGTGCTGGGTCATTGGGAGTAAAGCCATTTAGCTTCCTTACGAAATACAGTTTTGAAAATTGTGTCTATTTGGAAGCAAGGAACAGATTTGATTGAGAGCAGTGGTTCTCAACTGGAGGCCTTGGATGGGAATTTTGGCAAATGTCTAGAAACAGTTTTTGGTTGTCACAGCTGGGGTGGTGCTGCTGCCATCTACTGGGTGGAAGCCAGGGGTACTTCTGAACATCTTACAACATATAGGATAGTCCCCTCACAACCAGGAAATATGCAGCCCCAAATGCTAATAGTACCGAGGATGAGAAACCCTGGTCTAGCAATATGTAATAGAGATATCATCTGGTAAGCCACGTAGTCTACCAGAGGAGAAATGGAGAGGAGGAGACTAGCCTGAAGTCACATCCCCAGGCAGAGTTTCGGAAAGCTGGGACTATGGTGTTCCCCCCCCCCCCCCCCGGCAGCAGGGCATGGGGGTGGTGGTGGTGGTAGTTAGGTGTATTTATTTATTTTTAATGGAGGTACTAGGGATTGAACCCAGGACCTCATGAATGCTAGGCATACACTTTACCACTGAGCTATACGCTCCCCTGGAAAGCTGGGACTATGAATCAAGTATTTGAACCCAGCCCAGGATGCTTTCCACTGTATAACCCTGACCTCCTTTTCCTAGGTAAATAAAAGTCAGTAATCAAGCCTTCTTTTCCTTCCTTCAAGGTTTTGCTGAACTTTGAGAAACCCTTACATGGAATATCTTAATGTAAATGTTTAATACTGCTATGAGGCTCACACTGGGGTATCCAAGGAGAATAAAACACGAGTTCTTGCCCTCAGAGATCCAGCAGAGACTAGCTGAGCAGACAGATACATGGACAATTACAATATGACATCACATCAGAACTTGGGATTAACAGAAATGGGGAACACTGATCCAGGAGTGTTTCTTACTTCTTCCAGGAAGGAATAAAAATTGTCAGGAACCAGATTTAGTTTACATCCAACCAATACTTATTATGTGCCTAACTGGGCCAAGTACTCTTCTTGGAGCTGGGAACATAGCAATGAACAGATACAAACTCTTGCCCTCACGAAGCTGACATTTTCGTGACAGAGACAGACAGTAAGAAGGTAAATGATATCTGAAATATACTAGACCAGGTAAGTGGTAAGAGAAAGACAAAGCAGGGAAAGAGATACAGTGTGCCATGGGCAGGCTGCAATTTTGGATAGGGTGGCGGGGAAGATGCCCTCTCAGGGAAGACCTGCAGAGAGCTCGGGAGTGAGCCATGTGGGGACTGCAGAGAGAATGGAGAGTAAGGAGAGGGGGCTGTTTCTCCTAAAAGTACTTTCCCAACATGAGTATAAGCGCCAAGACAACTCTCTCTCCTAACATGTGAGAAGACATTCAGAACAGGAGTGGGCAAACCGGGTCTGCAGCATCCCACCCAAGGGTCCACATCTGAGCCACCCCGGTGTGGGGACCACTGGGGGAGAACCATGATACCGCACCACTGGAAGTCCCCACATGTTTGGCGAGTCCCAGACAACCACTCTTCATTTGTCTCTATTTGTCACATAGGGTTTTGTCTTTTTTCTTTCTTCCCAGTTTCGGAATTTAGTAATATTTACCCAATGAGATCCTTAGAGGTTTATGAATCTACCAAGATAGCTCAGTTCAAACAGGTCTTATACTTAGGTTTCTCTTTAAAATCCACAACAAATCCAGAATATATAAAATTTTTGAAATTTTCTATAGTGAAGATTAAGACTTCTGGTACTTTGAAATTCAAACTATAAATGGGCAGCTATTATGCAATGTGACAGTGTTGATTATGGGGAAGAGGAGGAGGTAGGGAAAGTTCCCTCAAGAATTTGGATATAAGGGAATATGAAATTTCTCCTTGAGAGTTAAACTATGTAACATAAAGTAGCTGAAGTCATAGATATTCGCATTTTTATTCCTACCACTTAATTGTATATGTTTTGTATATTAATTTTTAGGGTGTTCTTCTCATTTACAATGTCTGTTTGCTTAATAATTCATTTTCTCGACAGTGGTTTGGGACTTCTACATATCATTTCTATTCTACTACTTAAATTTAACAAGATTTAAACCCATGTTGTCAAAACCAAGAATTAAAAGAGAAAACGTACATACTACAAGGAAGGCGGGAGGGAAGAATTAAAGGAGAAACATTTAATATTTGTTAAGTCCCCTGGTCCCTATCACACCCATGTTAATATTACTATTTATTATTGTTCTGTTGTCTTTATTGTTATTACTTCAGATCTTGGATCCTCACTTTCTTTTATCATAGCAGACAAATAAGAGGTAAGTCTTACAATCACATACCTTGACTGGGCTGTCATTATAGAGCCAAGAGAGAAAACCTGTAGAGTTCCAGTAAGTGTCGGGAGAGTCCCACTCTCCATCAGACCAAATCAGGTCAGGTTTGTACCTGAGAGACGTGCAGTCAGAACAAAGTTTATTATCTGAATCCATTCACAGTAAGAGTCTCATTGATCTATCTTTGCAACAAATATTTACAATTACATTTTCTCAAAGTTTTAAAAGTACCATGAAACTATCACGGTGCAGAGAAAGTGGAAAAGTAAAGGGACATAAAAATGACAATACACAGACACAAACCCCTTAGCTAACACAATCACTGTTTAATACACAGCACTTTGGTATATTTCCCCAAGTCTTTTTTTTTTTTTTTTGTAATTTCTTAAATTAAAAAGTAGAGTTGTAATTAGTACACATATAATTTGGTTTCCTTCCAGTAACTAATTCCAATGAAAGGAGTGGTGCTCCAGAGCCACAGGATTAAGGTTGCTGCTTTTAAGATGTACGAAGAACTAGAACTATTTCGCCAAATGCATTTCTGGGGACAAGGACCCAAAGCTTTCACTATAAAAAAATCTATTAAATTCACTTGAGCCACAGTTGCATCTTTCACGTATTATTACTCTGAGCCTTATAAGGTATGAGAGTATGTGTGTATTTAAACCTATAAGGTAAACATTATTATTCCCACTTTAGAGAGCAAGAACCTGGTACTCAGTAGGGCAATTTATTTTAGGGGACGGTGACAAAGCTTGTAACAGGAGCTGGAACCAACAGGCAAATCTGCCTGACGCCTAATCCTATGGCGTACTCTGCAGCTACTCAGGACAGCAGGTTGAGTCCAGGAAGAAGACCGCCTGTTTAAGAGGCAAGATAAACACAGACAGTCCGTGTTTTACTGCGTACAAGAGACTGTACGAGGCGCTTTATCCTCATTACCTCATTAGTTCTCACAATGACCTTGTGATGTATAAACAGGTAAAGAAACTGAGAACTAGAATGACTAAGTAGCTTGTCAAGGCTATACAATCAGTAAGAAAAAAGAAGTGGATTTCCGACCTAGTTCTGTCTGACTCCAAGTCTATGCTGGTCTCTTACAACTGTACTATTTCCTTAGAGAAGTCATCTGCATGCAAGGAGCTTTTTTATTTTTTTCGTTTTCGGTTTTGGTTTTTTGGTCTACAATGAGAGTCCAGGCAGAGATGGCTGCCTCTTCATCTTTAAAGGCCCACCATCCCCCAGAAGCTCCCAGATGTAAAAAGGGTAAACTCGGAATAAAACATGAAGACTAGTGACAAATCCCAAAGTGAAAGTGGCCATTTTAAGAATAATGATAATAATAACACCTTTATTCTGTACCAGGCATAGTGACAGATACTGTTCATGTATTATTCTGAGCCCTATACAGAAGGCATTATCATTCCCACTTTACCCAGTGAGAATCTGAGGCTCAGAAGGGTGACCTGTTTCAGGCTTTTAAGTTAACAAGAACCAGGATTCAAATGCAAGTCTGCTCCGCACCAAATCCTATGCAGGGACCATTAGACCATGCTGCCCCTCTCCAGGGTCCTGCAAAGAAAACAGCATACGAGGACGGACCTGAAGTTTTGACTTACCACCATCCTAGGGTTGGTTTGATTGTTTCATTTTATAAAGGCAATATGACCACACTTCAGAAGTTTTGGAAAGTAGCAAGAAAAAATATGTTTTGTCTTAAACACAACCACTGCATTTATTATTTTGATGTCTTCTAGATTTTTTTCATATCCTACTCCTTCCCTCTTCCCCTCAACTTAGCAGTATCCTGTAAGAAGCTCAGATGTCATTGATGAAAGTCATAAGGCCCAAAACAGGTCTGTCTTTTACCTGTTAACAAGGTCGTATAGCTCTGGCATTGTTTTTGCATGGACAAAATGCTGTGTTTTGAAGCCATTTTTCTTATCAAGTAGGTAGAGAGGATGGAACCATTCTAAGAGTGAGTGGTAGAGTCCATAGCGTATGTTCCTTAAATAGAAAAACAGGACAGCAACAACCATTAGGCAAAGAAAAATTAATTTATTTTTAGAAAAATCATTTGCAGGGGGGAGGTATAGCTCAGTGGTAGGGTGCATGCCTAGCATGCATGAGGTTCTGGGTTCAATCTCCGGTACTTCCAACAAATAAAAAAATAAACAAACCTAATTACCCACCCACTCTCCCCCCCAAAAAAAATCAAAAAAAAAGAAAGAAAAAGAAAAATCAGTTGCAGCATTTTTACATCTCAGTGAAACTCACCCACAGGGCATGCAGGAGCCAAAACCATTTCCTTAAATTATCTCTTATCATTCACTTAAGCAAAATGATTGGGTCTATAGTGTTTTCGATACTGTAACAAATTATTTTTATACATAAATACCTTAACACCAAACATCATTTAAACTTTTGTCAATTATCTCAATAAATATAGTCCTATTTAGAAAAAAAATTCTCTGTCATTTTGTCATATTGTGTGTGTCAGAATATAATGTGTATTCTGGCAAAGAATACATATTGAAGAGATATTGGAAACCAGAGACAAATATAAAGAATAAAATATCCAAAGTCTTATCACTCAGAAATAATCATTAGCAACATTTTCTATGTAGTTGAAATTAATGAATATAGGTTTCTCATTTCACTTGTAAGGTTTACTAGTAGTTCTTAACACACTCAACAAAACGAAACATGGCGAAAGTGAACTATTTCACACACAATAAAGCTTGTTTTGACTTAGGAATAGTGAGTGTTATGGAAATGCTATAATACAAATAAGAAGTGAAGATAACATTGCAAAGGCACAGATAAGGCAGAAAGAATTGAAGCTCAGCGCTTCATCATGTGACTCAGGGACTAAACAGATGCAAAGAAGGTAAAAATCAAGGATCTTAAAGTCCAGATCTAATCAACATCTCAGAGTTTTTACAGCAGGACAATTAGCAGAGTACAGCATTGGCAAACTGAGTATTTAACAGGTGACATAAGTCAGCAAATACTTTCTTAATGGGCCGGCTAGTATTTGAGGCTTTGCAGACCTTGTGGTCTCCATCCCAACTCTAAAATTGTAGCTTGAAAGCAGCCAGAGACAATGCATAAATATATGGGCTCAACCGTGTTCCAATCAAACTTTATTTATACAAACAGGCAGCTAGTCTCCCTCTTATGTAAGACATCAAGTTTGCCAAATCACAACAGAGCTGAGATTGGGCATAACACACAGACCACTTTTCCTCCTTACAGGTAAATACAGCCAGAACTATAGGGGCCAAAACCAGAATACCTGGGTTCAAATCCCACCTCTGCTACTTCCTAGTTCTTTGATTTTAGGAAGTTATTCCTTATTAAGTAGCAAATATTAGAAAACAATAATTAGAATCAACCAAGTGGCTCCTTACCTCACTTTTTGCTGCTTTAACTGTCCTTTTTAGTTCTCTCCTGATCTACCATTCATCCAAACCTTCCCTGAATGCCTGCAAAGCTCTGTGTTGACAGCTAAGGAGGACACAAAGATGAGAGACCCAGACCTGGCTTCCATTTGGTATTGGAAAAGGCCCTGGGTTGGAAGACTTTCCAGAAAGAATACTCAGCAGAACGCAAATGGAGCACTGTGGTCTATGCTGGATACTCTTCACCTAACCAGACAGGGCCATGAACTTCTCTGATGGTGTCATTTTTGGTCATATGAAAACTGCCAAGCATCAAACACTGCAATTCAAGGCCAGAAGCCCTTCGGGGTACTCCTTAAATGCAGACTTAGAAAGCACACAAGAGGGGAGGAGGCACGGTACACTGGATGGCTAGATTAAAAGAGATGATGGAGTAACCGTCTGTGGACACACACCTTTTCCGGACGGCTGCTTCCAACTCACCAACCAAATCACGATGGGGCCCCACATCCTGAGAGTTCCAGTTCCAAGACACGGGACTCGGCCAGTTTGTGAAGCCTTCGTGATGCTTTGTTGTCAGGACTACATACCTGTGGACATCAAAACTATGTGAGCAAAGAAGCGGGCAGCGGGCCAGGAATGTGAACTTATCTGGCATGACCTGGGCTTTTAAAATGGTTGGGAGAACTTGACTGCAGGGAATGTACAGTTGACCCCCTGAACAACGCAGGGTTTAGGGACGCTGACCTCCCGTGAAGAAGAAAATCCACATACAACTTTTGACTCCTCCAAAACTTAGCTACTAATAGCCCACTGTTGACCAGAAGCCTTGCTGATAACCTAAACAGAAGATTAATACACATTCTGTGTGTTATATGTATTATATACTGTATCCTTATAAAAATGTAGAAGAGAAAATACTAAGAAAGTCATAAGGAAAAGAAAATACATTTATAGTACTGTACTATATTTATTGATGCTATAAGTTTATGTGGTGTGTTTACCAGGTGAACCATCTGTCTGTCAGTACTTACATCAATATTGTCTTAAAAGACACAAAACAAAGTAGATATCATGTGTATTACTAACACTAGACATCAAAAGTGAAAAGACAATGTGAAAAATAGATTTATATTTCTTTACAGATTTAATGATTCATGCACTGATAACAAAGCAGCAGCAACATGACTGCTTTATATAGCAGCCTAGTGTAATCGGCATGTTTGCTTCTCGGTGGCCTAGTCTATATACTAATGAATGAATCATTATAAAATTTTTACTAAGAGAGAGAGGGAGGGGCATACTGTATGGTAATGTAATTCTTTGAAAGCAAAGATATAAAACAGTAAAAAAAAATGGCTATACTGTTAGTTTTATATTAGACATCACTTACCCTATGCTTATGTACAGACTGGCTCTCCACTTCAAGTCTCGCACATGAACACAATGAACACTTAGGTGATGATGCTGACACACCAGACACATTTACTAACTGTACGGCTCGATGCATACTTATAATTCATTAAGTGCAAGTGGATCATCATGAACGTCTTCACGTTGAGTGGGCTGAGGAGGAGGAGGAAGGGGAGGGGTTGGTCTTGCTGCCCCAGGGGAGGCAGAGGTGGAGGAGGTAGGAGGGGAGGCGGGCACTCAGTGTAAATTTATGGAAATACATCATAATTTCTGTCTGACTTTTTTTTTTCATTTCTCTAAAAATGTTTCTGTATGATACCAATCTTCCCTCCACTGTTTGCATTAGTTTCACTGCTGGTATCATAGAAGGGTCAACATAGAAAAGAAGTCAAAAGTGGTCTTGAATAATCAGAATCCTTCCATCAGACTGTCTAATGTCAATCCGTTTTCTGGCACTGCTGCTTCTGAGTCTCCTTCCTCATTGTCTAGCGCTGGTTTTGGAAGCATTCATCTCCACCAAGTTGTCTTCTATTAATTCCTCTAGTGTGGTGTCTATTAGCTCTTGAATTTCTCCAAGGTTCATGTCTTGAAACGCTTCACCTCCCCCTACCTTTTTTCGCCATATCCACATTTCTCTCGTGATTTCCTTGATTGGCTCTTTCATAAATCCACAATATCTGGACACAGCTTTCTCCAGCAGGGATTTGTTGTTTTTAGGCTTTTCCACAGTTTCTTCTGTAACAACGATGGCATCTACAATGGTGTAATCCTTCCAGACTTTTATGATGCTCTCTCTGTTGGGATTCTCTTCCACAGCATCGACAATCCCTTCCATACAGTATTGTCTGTAATGAGCCTTAAAGGTCCTCATGACCCCCTGATCCAGAGACGTTGTATTTGGGGGCAAGCACACGCCTTTGGTGTTGAACTCTTGGGATTCTGGGTGGTCAGAGGCATTGTCTGATATCAAAAGAACTTTAAAAAGCAGTCCCTTACTGGAAAGGTACTTCCTGACTTCAGGGACAGAGAATCAATAGAACTACTCCAGAAAAGGAGTTCTCGTTGTCTAGGCCTTCTTGCTGTACAACCAAAAGACAGGTAGCTGGTGTTTATCCTTTCCCTTCAAGGCTCAGGGGTTAGCAGCTTTATGGAAAAGGACAGTCCTGATCATAAACCCAGCTGCATTTGCACAGAAGTGTAGAGTTAGCCTATCCCTTCCTGCCTTAAATCCTGGTGCTTTCTTCTCTTCCTTACCAATAGATGTTCTTTGTGGCATTTTCTCCCTAGGATAGGGCACTTTCATCTGTATTAAAAACCTGTTCACGTAGACATCCTTTCTCCTCAATGATTTTCTTAATGGCATCTGGGAACTTGTCAGTTGCCTCTTGGTTGGTAGAAGCTGCCTCTCCCATTATCTTGATATTTTAAAAGCCAAACCTCTTTCTGAAATTATCAAACTATCCTTTGCTGGTGATGAATTCTCTGGCTTAGATCTTTCACCTTACTTCTGCTGTAAGTTGTTGTACAATGACTCGCTTTTTCTCGAATCCCATTAGAGTCTTTAGGTATACCTTTCTTAGAGCAACCCTGCACCCACGTAAAAGCTACATTTCAATACAAGATAAAAAGGTATTTTGCAAAAAGTGCAAGGTTTTTCACACCTCCTAGCATAGCTGCAGTGACAGCTTCATGAATTTTTTTTTTCTTTCAACAGTGGTCCTTACACTGGATTCATTCATGTTGGAATGGTGGGCAACCACAGCTGCAGACTTCAATCTATGATACATAAGAAACAATTCAACTTTTTCTTGTAATGTCATGACTTTTCTCTGCTCCTTGGGAGCACTTCCAGCATCACCAGAGGCATTTTGTATAGGTCCCATGGTTTATGATATTGCACTAAATACGATGAAAAATATGTGAGAACCACAAGAGATCACTTTTTCTTGAGATACAAAATTTACTGGCAAGATGAGTGCTCACATGAAGATGATTAGCATCACATGGTGTTTTAAGTGGATGCTCACAACACTTGAGCCCACCATGACAGCAACAGGTGGCTACAAAATTATGACAGTAGTACAGTGCATACTACAGTTAATTTTACACCATTATGATTTAATACTGCATTTTTATGATTCTTTCCATTTCTGCAAATGCACCATGTATAGTGTGTGTGCATAGCTTTTGATAAATTTTAACTTTTTATAATAGATTTGTAGATATTTCATGTAGTAAATGATAAAATAGACTAGTATCTGCATATTTTATTCATTTGTGACATACCTAACTTTTTCCTAATTTTCGGTATTTCTAGGCTATGTGAGTCACCTGTGAGTTTTTTCAAGTTGTCACAAATCTCCCCCAAATTTTCCAATATATTTATTGGCAAAAAATCTGCGTATAAGTGGACCCATGCAGTTCAAACCTGTGTTGTCCAGCTGTACTTGTATGAGTGACTACATTAGTGACAACCAGGAAGTCGCTGCAGTCATGACTCCTCTTGGGTATTGCTCCAGGAATAAAAGCAAATTTGAGGAAGTCACAGTCCCTCGTCCCCAGCCAAAAAGGAGGCTCAGAGGGAACGAAGGAGTAGGTAAGGGGAAAGTTGTACACCTAAGCACTCCAGTTCTTCAACCCTTCTGGGTATTAATGATTAGCTTTAAAAAAAACCCAAAAAACCAAAAACAAAACCCTTTGCCCTAAAGGAGAAAGAAATTTCTACTAGAAATAGCAGATGATAGAAAAGTAAGCTATTTGTTTTACCAAGCCCGTATGAATCGCCTCTCACTTACAGAAGTGACAAATGGCCAAAAGAGCTAGGGAGAAAAGGCCAGTGTTGAAATGACAACCAAATCACCCAACATTTCATTTGGTTTTATGGCAGAAAAATAGATGATGCCCACACGTGATCATTTAATCACTGGCCGACGCGGGGAGTCCACACTTTAAGGGTTAGACAGAATTTCAGGCTTTGTGGGCCACATTCCTCTCTGTGGTATATATATATTTTAAACAACTCTTTTAAAATGTAAAAATCCTTCTCACATCAAGAAAGTAAGCAGAGGACCAATCCTCTGGCCATGATTTGCAGACCCGTGGACTGGTGGAAAGAACCCTCCATTTAAGAGTCATGGGATTTAGAGTCTAGGACATGAGTTCCCGTCCTCTTTCTGGGCCACTCATCTTGTCCATAAAATAAGAGGTCTGGACAAAGGATGTTTCCCATATTTTAATTTTTCTCATTTGAAAATTATGGACTTCTAAGGCTCCTGGAAGACAGTGAACTCCTCCTCTGTTTACTCAAGCTCTATGTTCCAATACATTTTATTGCAAGCACTAAACATCAGTTGCAATTTCTCTTTAGTAAAAGAGAAACGAAAACCCAGAAGACAGTCGAGGAGACAGGCAAGGGTGGAAGACTGACCTAAGCCAGGAGCTGGAAAAGCCACCTGCCTCCATTCTTACTCTGCTCCAATCTATTTCCCTCTCAGCCAAACTCATCCTTGAAGCTGAGGGTTGACTTGACTTAACACTGGCAACATCTTGCCTTCAAGGATTAATCCTTCAGGACTGGCCCCAGCCTTCAACAGTCTCCTGAGTCCTTGCCTCTCTCTTCCCCACTCCAGTGCTCTACATTTTCAGTTCTCTGAACCCTTCACACACAAGTTCCAACAGCTCTCCAAACAATTCAGACATTTCTTGAGCACTCTGTGTGCAAGGTGTTGAGAAGAGCAGATGAATGAGAATCTGTGCTGTTGCCCAAATACTCTGCAGCAGAACTCCCTTCCCTCCTTTTCCCTTGGGGAGATATCAAATCCTGAAGGAAGAACATAATCTCCTTCTATATCTGTGGAAAGAGGCTTCAGCGAGGTGAAATGCCATGTTCAACTTCGCAGTTGAACTAGGATCAGATTACCTACCTTTGGCTTAAAAGCCTGGAATCCTGTTTGTTTTGTTGACCAGGAAGGGACATCAGAGGTCATCTAACTCAATCCTCTCGATAAAGAGGTGTCGCCACTGCCCGTTTTCCAGCCCACTGTCTCCCTGAAACCTTTATTATCTTCTAGTTCCCACCCAGATGCACCTTCTCCTTATGATCAGCCTGCCACATTCAATTCTGCACTCTTCAAGAGGCAAAACACAGGACCCAGGGTACCCGAAGTTAGTCGGACAGCTGTGTAACCCGGCAGGTCTTCTCGCCTCCCCATGCTCGGTTCCCACCTGCTTAAGCCCCCTCCCAGCGCTCCCAGTCCGACCCAAGCCAGGAAAGGGGCGCCCCGCCCGCCCCCGCGGCGGCACTCACTTGGCCCCGGCGGCCTTGAACAGGTCTGCCCAGCTGTCCGGGTGGAAGAAGCGCGCCGTGAACTGCGGCCCGAAGTCTCCGTAGCTGAAGCCAGGCGGGTAGTTCTCGTTCATGAAGCTCTGGTACTGCGGTACCTTCGTGCCCTTCCAGTGCCACCAGAACCACTCGCTGCCCCAGGCCGGCACCGAGAACACGCCCCAGTGCACGAACACCCCGAACTTGGCCTCGTCGAACCAGGCCGGCAGCGGCCGGGAGTCCAGACTCGGCCAGTCGGGAGTGTAGCGGCGCAGAGGAGCCGAGGGCCCCGACTTGGCCGCTCCGAGCACCAGCAGCAGCAGCAGCAGCAGCTCCTCGGCGACCACCCCCCGCGGCCCCATATTGGGAGACGGCATCTCAGCCTACACTCCTCACCGCCCGCTCTTTATGCGTAGGTGCGGGCGCACGCGGCCCCGCCCACCCTAACTAATGATTGGCTGGAAAGGAAAAGGGGTGGGTCAACCCAGGCTGCTAGGCCACCGAGTCTCTTCCCCACCGGGTGGACGGTTCTTGCAGCGCCCTCTGGCGCTCAAGTGGGAGAAAGACTTAAGGAGGCGTTGACTGCGCTCCGCTGATGCAGGATTGAAAACTTTAGAAGAGACTTCACCGCGGAGTTGAATCATGTGGGTGTGGAAGGCCGGGTGTGAGCATAGAACTGGGAGTGGTCCATCTGGCAGTTGGGAGCTATAGGACACTTTTTGAGCTGTAGTATAGAAGAGCAAGCCTGGAGGCAGGAATACCAGATGGAAGGGCATTGTAAGAGCACTGGCAGAAATGACGGGGTGGAAGGATAATGGGAGGAAGCTTTTTAAGGGAGAGGTGGGAAGAAAAGTGCGCGCTGAAAGAGGAAGAACAGGTGTGACCATTTTGCCCGTCTAATGTTTATTGAACTTGCTTTGGGATTCTGAGGCAATTCGAAGAGCTTAACATCTCGTTGGAAAAACAAGACTCATGCGTAGGCCTCCCCGAAGGAACATGTTAAGAGTAACAAGGTGAGCAACTTGAGAGCCTCGGGCCCAAGGAGTACCTGTGTGAACCTTGTCTGGCAGGGACGTCACCAAATTCCACTACAATTGGTACATGCTGTGCTTGCTCAAACAGGAGGTGAGGCTATCAAGTGTGAGAGGTCTAATAACCCCTCGTGGCACAGCTGGTCTCTACACATCAGTGAGAGAACTGCCACATGTCAGAGTTGGAAGGGACTTTGGGGGTCCTTGACACTATCCCCTTCCTTACTCTCCCCGTTTTATGGAAGAGGAAACTGAGACCCAGAGAGAAGATCGGAGTTGCCCAAGGTCATGCAGCTAGTTTGGGTCAGAAATGGGACCAGTACCCAGATGCAGAGACTGTCTCTCAAATGCTGCTCTCAAATGCACCCAGGAGGGTGCAAGAGAGCGTGTCAAACAAAGTCTGTGTTGACAGAAGCAAGCACTTCCTCATTCTAGGAGTGATAAGGAAACACAATAGCTCGTGCTATTTTATCTTCTGTTTCTTCCTCTGCAAGATTATGTTGAAATATTGTCTCCAACAGTAAGCACAGACACTTAAAAAAATCTGTACACATCTTCTAGTGATCAGGGTGAGTAATGGTCTTTGATGTTACAGAACTCGTCTTGGGAGAGATAAAATAGGACATTGTGACCTTCATTTCTCCTTAGCCTCAACCAAAACTTAAATCTGCAGGGCAGATGAGAGGTGTTACAGCAGAGTGGAAAAACTGGAAGTTGGGAAACCTAGGTTTTTTGCATTGGACACCACCTTGTTGGGTCTCCTTGGGCAAGTCTTGTCCACTGTCTGGGTCCATTTCCTCATCTAAACAATGAGGGCAGTCCTCAGTGATATCCAGGGTCCCCTTTACCTCTTGCTCTCTCCCTCCATAAACTCTAGTTCATTACTTACAGCAGAAATAGAGTGTGATTGTGAAAGGAGAGGGGTATGAAGTGCAGAAGTGCATTTAATTCAACAATTTCTAAACTATATTTGCTAAACAAATATTTACTGAGTATCAATTTATGCCAGACATTTGGGCATTTCCTTTGCTGGGATGAGAAAGGGCCCCACCAATGAATAAAGAAAGGTGTGTTCCAGCTTTAAGGAGCTCCAAATCCACCTTTAAAAAAGCATGCCATTTCTTTGCCTTACAGAAATATAGGTATTGGGGTTACAATAAAATTGAATTTACCAAAATTCAATTGAAATCTTTTCAGAAGCAGTTCAGTTCCACAGATATTGACCATCCCCCTTAAGACTCTATGTTGGGTCTTCACAGAACACTGGGAACTAAGAGATGAACATGGAGCTCATCTCGTAGGGGCAGATACGCCAGTGACTCCCACTTAACACAGTCCACAATATGGGCTGTATTAGAGGGTTGGACTTTGTCCTCGGGGGCTGTACTGGGTTGAAGAGTGTCTTCCCAAACTTTATGTCCACTCGGAACCTGTGCATGTTGCCTTCTTTGGAAGTAGAATCTTTGGAGATGTAATTTGTCAAATTAAGATGAGATCATACTGGGTTAGGGTGTGCTTTTAATCCAATGCTAGTGTCCTTAAAAAAAGTCACCAAGATTAAAGACCTAAATGTAAGACTAGAAACCATTAAATTCCTAGAAGAAAACATAGGCAGAACACTTTCTGACATAAATCATACTAACATTTTTCTTGGAGCTGTCTCCTAAGGCAAAGGAAACAAAAGCAAAAATAAACAAATGAGACCTAAGTAAATTTAAAAGCTTTTGCACAGCAAAGAAAACCATCAACAAAATGAAAAGACAACATATTCAAAGAGAGAAGATATTTGCAAAGGGTGTGACTGATAAGGTATTAAAATCCAAAATATATAAACAGCTCATACAACTCAGTATCAAAAAAAAAACAAACAAACAAACAAACAATCAGATTAAAAAATGGTCAGAAGACCTGAGTAAACATGTTTCCAAGGAAGACATAAAGATGGCCTACAAGCACATGAAAAGATGCTCCATCCACATCACTAATTATCAGAGAATTGCAAATCAAAACGACAATGAGATGTCACTTCACACCAGTCACAAATAACAAATGTCATCAAGGATGTAGAAAAAAGGGAACCCTCATACACTGTTGATGGGGATGTAAATTGGTGCAGCCACTGGGGAAAACAGTATGGAGCTTCCTCAAAAACCTAAAAATACACCTATCATATGATCCAGCGATTCTACTCCTGGGTATATATCTGAAGAAAATGAAAACACTAATTCAAAAAGATACATGAACCCCAATGTCATAGCAACATTATTGACAATAGTCAAGATATGGAAGCAACCTAAGTGCCCATCAACAGATAAATAGATAAAGAAGATGTGAGATATATATATATATATATATATATATATATATATATATATATATATATATATATATATATATATATATATATATATAATGGAATACTACTCAGCTATAGAAAAATAAATTCCTGCCTGTGCAACAACATGGATGGACCTGGAGAGTATTATGCTTAGTGAAATAAGTCAGACACAGAAACACAAATAATGTATGTTATCACCTATATGTAGAATCTAAAAACAATAAAACAAATGAATGAATATAACAAAACAGAAACAGACTCACAGATTTAGAGAACAAACTAGTGGTTACCAGTGGAGAGAGAGAAGGAGGGAGAGGGAAGGGGGAAGGAGCAAGTTAGAGGTAGGAGTTAAGATGTGCAAACTACTATGTACAAAATAAATAAGCTACAAGGATATATTATACAGCACAAGGAATATAGCCAATTTTTTGAGGTTATAATTTTATTTTATTTATTTTTAAATTGCAGTATAGTTGACTTACAATGTTTCAGGTAGACAGCAGAGTGATTCAGTTATACATATACATATATATATACGTATGTATTCTTTTTCAGATTCTTTTTCATTATAGGTTATTACAAGATATTGAATATAGTTCCCTGTGCTATACAGTAGGTCCTTGTTTATCTATTTTATATATAGTAGAGTGTATTTGTTAACCCCAAATTCCAAATTTATCCCTCCCCTCTTTATCCTTTTGTAATTGTAACTTTGTTTTCTATGTCTGTGAGTCCATTTCTGTGTTGTAAGTTCAACTGTATCATTTTTTTTAGATTCCACATGTAAGTGATATCATATGATATTTGTCTTTGTCTGACTTACTTCACTTAGTATAATAATCTTTAGGTCCATCTATGTTGATGCACATGACATTATTTCATTCTTTTTATGGCTGAGTAGTATTCCATTGGATATTATACACCACATCTTTATTCATTCATCTGTTTTGGGGCAGTTATGTTGCTTCCACGTCTTGGCTATTGTAAATAGTGCTGCTATGAACATTGAGGTACATGTGTATTTTCAGTTATAGTTAGAGTTTTCTCCAGATATATGCCCAGGAGTGGGATTGCTGGATCATATGGTAACTCTACTTTTAGCTTTTTAAGGGACCTCCATACTGTCTTTCATAGTGGCTGCACCAATTTACATTCTCACTAACAGTGCAGGAGGGTTCCCTTTTGCCACACCCTCTCCAGCATTTATTATAGGTAGCCAATATTTTATAATAACTTTAAATGGAGTATAATCTAGAAAAATGTTCAATCACTGTGTTTTACACCTAAAACTAATAGAACATTGTAAATCAGCTTTACCTCAATAATAATAATAATAATAATAAAAAGGTACCAAGAGATAAAGGATGGGGAAAGGCCATGTGAAGATGGAGGAAGAGATAGGAGCTATGTTGCCACAAACCAAGGAACACCAGGAGCTGCCAGAAGTTGGAAAAGGCAAGAAAGGATCCTCTCCTTGAAATTTTGGAGGGAGCATGGCCCTGCGGACACCTTGATTTTGGACTTCTAGTCCACAGAAGTGTGAGAGAATAAATTTCTGTTGTCTTAAGCCACTCAGTTTGTGGGAAATTGTTGCAGGAAATTAATACAGAGCATAAAATAAAGTATGTTGGGAAATAGTGATGAGTTAGGGTGGCAGCAGTCTGATGTTACAATCATCTAATATTATTATTAGACTTATTAAGTCTTGTTTATACTTTATATTTATACATATTTATCACTATTAGACTTTAATTGTTCAACTCATTATTATTTATAGATTTATTATTACTATCCTAATCAAGCAGAATTTGACTAAACTAGCAGTGAAGAGGGCAGGCTTTGGAGTCAAACAGAACTGGGTTGAAAACCCCAGCTTTGGGTACATAGTAGCAGTGTGACTTCAAGCAAGTGATTTTGCCTCTTAGAGGTTTCCTCATCTATAAAGTGAGGATACCAAAACACTCTTCATCAGGTTATTGTGAAGATTAAGTGAAACATTTCATTTAAAAACATTTAGCCCAGTGCCTGGCACATAGTAAAAACCAGCCAACTTTAGTGACCAGAGCACATAGTAGGCCTACTCTTCCTAAAGTTGCCTCATTTAATCCCTATCCCATGATCCAGATGATTTTCTTCATTGTAACACCAGTAATTATCTTCTTTATTTATTGGCGCTCTTCCCAGCAGAATGTAGAATATAAACCCCATTAGACAGGGGCAGACTCTCACTTGTGGCTGGACGTCTGGGACCCAGCATAGAGCCTGGCACTTACTTATGAGATGGGTGGATGAGTGAATGAATAGTGGACACCTGTAAGTATTAAATGAAGACAAGATTAATCAATATCTTTCATTTTATTCCATCTGTGGTCCCAAAGAATTGCATTAGAATTCCTCTGCAATCCTTCCCTCCATCAACAATTTCTCTTGCCTACTGTTTTAAGCCCTTCTAGTAGGAACTCAGCCTCCCTGATATGCAAAATATGGGTGTCCTGGAATCTTCAAAACATGGGGCTGTTTTCTTGCTGGAAATAATGAACTGTGAGATGTCAGTCCTATGCCTGGCACATAGTAAGGGAACTTTCCTCTCCTCCTATTAGCTTTGTTTATAATTCACTGAAGGGTATAAAGGTGTGGAGGAGACAAAGGAGCTGAATTGAGAGATGGTTGGGAACAATTTGGGGATAATAAAATCTTTGTGAATATCTTCCTTTTTCTTGGAATTGGGTTAGAATGGGACACTGCCTGCTTCCAGGGGTACCTCCAAGTAGGACTTCACAAGATGAGTAAAATTCTCTGAGGATTCTGTGTCTCAAGTGATTTCAACCACCTCTGTATTACCCAGGTACCTAAAAGGACACAATGGTTGTGAGTTGTGATTATCAGAGTGTCAGAGAGGGCCACTGCTGTAATAATAAGATGCCCTGAGCTGGAGGCTTGTCAGTTACCTCTGCAAGAGGTGGATTAACACGCTTGATCCTCATGGCGTCACAGCTCTTGGTCCTCTCTGGGAAAGAGTGACCAGGAGGTAGGGACTTTCATAGCTCCAGAACCAAGGTGGCCCCAACAATTAAGCAGGAAGAAGGGCTGGCCAGCCATCCCATCTGATACCCTGAAACCCCAGGAGAATGATGTTCTCAGATTTCCTCTGAGTCCCTCACTGCTGAGCCTGAAAGCTCCTCCTGGCTCCTGTGGGCTCTGGAGAATGCAGGCTCTAAGCTGACATGTTGGGACGGTTGTCCTGACCTGCACTGAGCCTGTCTCAGACCTCTTGCCTCCTCCCACCTTACCACCCCTCATAAACTGTGTGCAGATGGGCATGGCCAGGCTACCCTTCAGGGGTCAGTGCCAACACTCATCAGTAGAAGGGGATAAGTGTTCAGACCTCTGGGGTTGGTTTAAGCAAGATAAGAGGGTCAAGGCCACAAAATCTTGTCCAGGGAGTGAAATGATTTCTGACTTGGCTTGTTTAAAACTGTGAAGGAGGCCTCATCAGCGATCAGAGCAATATAGAACTCTGGAGTCTGGCCCCTGGGTGATTTTCACATCAGCCTCTGTCTCAGTGACTGAAGACCGCGGGAAGTCTTCCTTTCCTTCAGGCCCGAGGCCCTTCAGGCGCTTCTTCCAGCGGGCCAGGCAGTGGTCTGCCGAGCTGCGAATCTCCCTACTCCTCAGGGCATAGATAATGGGGTTGACCATTGAGTTAGCAAGACAGAGTAAGGAGCAGAAGGCGAAGACCTTCTTGACCTGGTCACTTAGAGTGGTGGCCAGGCTGTAGACCATGAGGACCAGAACCGGGAACCAGCATATGAAGAGCACAGCCACCAGCACCCCCAGGGTCTTGGCCAACCGCACATCCAGCCTCATCCGGGCCATTCCTGGCACTTGCCTGTCCTGGTGCTCAGCCAAGCTGGCTACATGCTGATGGGCCTTCCAGAGGACATGCCCGTAGGTGTAGATGATGCCAGAGAAGAGGATGGCGATGAACAGGAGCCAGCCCAGCAGATAGTCATTGGGGATCAGGGGGAAAAGCTCAGAGCAGGGCCTGGGACAGCAAGTCCATCCCATGAGGGGCAGGTAGGAGACCAATGCTGAGAGGACCCACATGGTGCCAAGGGTCACCAGTGCCCTCCCACGGGTGAGTAGCGCTTTGTATGTAGGTGGGTAGCGTAGACAGAGGTAGCGGTCAATGGCGGTCAGGAGCAGGCTGCCTACAGAGGCTGTGAAGGTCAAAGTCACGCTGCCAATCTTCAGCAGGAAGACAGTTTTGGAATCCACACCGTGGAAGACGTGGAAATTTATAAAGTTGCAGGCGAAGATCACACTGGCCAGAAAGTCAGCCCCAGCCAAGCTGCTGATAAACAGGTACGAGGGCTTCTTGCGGAGCCGATGTGAGGACAGGATCAAGTAGAGCACAGCAAGGTTCTCCAGGGCGCTAAGCAGGCTCAGGGAGGTGCACAGCACTGCGATAGCTATCTTCTGGGAATTGCTCAGGACCATGTAATCCTTCATGGGGTTGAAATCCAAGCCATCCCGGGAGCCATTGGCTGCCTCTGTCTCCCAGCATCGCTCCATGGGGAGGGTCCCTCAGCTTCTGCTGGGCTTGCCAAGAGGCCCTTGCTGTAGTACAATGAGAAGAAGAAATGAGTCTTTTTCATTTTTTGGGAAGAGTGGGTTATTTATTTATTTATTTCTAGAGGAGTTACCAGGGATTGAACCCAGGACCTTGTGCATGCTAAGCACTCTCTCCCACTCCAAGTGAGTCTTTTTCAATCAGGGCAATAATGACCTCACTCATCACAGACTCTAGTCGAATCCTTTACCTGTGCGAGTCATATGTTGAAAGGATGATTTATATTTGTTGCTCTGTATTTTACCCTTTCTCCATCCATCCTAGAAGGGTGCTAGGTCTGTACTGGTTGCCTTAGGAGAGATCTGTGGGAATTCAAGAAGCAGAAGTGATCTGCAAGTTTTTTGGCCTTAAAAAAAGTCTCCACCTAAGATTTCCTTTCAAAAGTATACGAAATCTCCAAATCTTCCTCCAAAAGCCAAGAGGAAATCAAAACCAAGAAAACATGGAATCCAGAGTGAATTCCAGAGTGATGTTTACGCATTGGTGTTTTATTTTGCTTTGTTTGCCAGTTTTGGTAAGTAAGATGCTGAAATTTGTGGGAGACATGCCTTTGGTTTCATACCACTTGCTTTGCCAGATAAAACAGAGGAGTCTAGATATATTTGAATGTCAGATAATGAATCATTTTTTAGTATAAGTATGTCCTAAATATTGAGAAGAAAACCCAGGGCACCCAAATATTGAATGGGACATTATTAGATATTATTAGAAATCCAGCTCAAAATTTCTCTAGAGGGGTGTACTCTCTAGCCAGGTCACACACGATTTCCACATATAAAGGCCCATGGAATTTGAGCTCAAGATGCAAAATTACAAAATGCATAAGGAAACATGAATAAAAGTTAGCAGAAATGTCTAAATAAAATTAGACTTCCAAGGACTTCATGTAATTCTTGGGTTTATGTTATAAAATATGTTTAATATGATTAAACAATAAGGAATCAAAAAAAGTCATTACTTAATGAGAGACTAGGCAGATCTGGAAAAGGATCAAGTAGAATTTCTGGAAGTGAAAAGTAAAGTCATTGAAAAAAGAAATTCTCAAGCGTAGGTCACAGAGCAGAACAGACTAGTTGAAAAGCATTGATCTCAAAGGTGGAGCTGAAGAAACTTCTCAAAATGCAGCACAAGGATATAAAGAGATGGGAAATATGAAAGCGAGGTTAAGAGACATGAAAGGATGAATGAAAAGGTTTAAAATGGATTTAACAGGAGTTTCAGAAGGAAAGAATAGAATTGGTTTTAGGCATTGGGGAGGCCATATTCAAAGAGATGATGGTGGAGAATTACCCAGAGTTCTCTTGGACACAACTCCTCAGATTCAGAAATCACAGTGCACTTCAAGCAGAATTTCATTCACATGCATCATAATAAAACTCTAGAATGCCAAAGACAAGTGGAAAAAATTAAGAGCAATCAGAAATTAGAACACCTCCTCACACCATACTCAAAAATAAACTCAAAATGGCTTAAAGACTTAAACACAAGACAAGACACTATAAGCCTCGTAGAAGAAAATATATGCAAAACATTTTCTGACATAAATCTCAGCAATGTTCTCCTAGGGCAGTCTACCCAGGCAATATAAATGAAAACAAAAATAAAAAAATGAGACCTAATTCAACTTATGAGCTTTTGCACAGCAAAGGAAACCATAAGCAAAACAAAAAGACAACCTACAGAACAGGAGAAAATATTTGCAAAACATGAGACTGACAAGGGCTTAAATTCTAGAATATACAAACAGCTCATACAACTTAATAATAAAAAAGCAAACAACTCAATCCAAAAATGGGCAGAAAACGCAAACAAGCAATTCTCCAATGAGGACACACAAATGGCCAATAGGCACATGAAAAAATGCTCAGTATTGCTAATTATCAGAGAAATGCAAATCAAAACTACAGTGAGGTATCACCTCACACCAGTCAGAATGCCCATCATTAAAAAGTCCACAAATGATAAATGCTGGAAAAGGGAACCCTCCTACACTGTTGGTGGGAATGTAGTTTGGTGCAGCTGTTATGGAAAACAGGAGATTCCTCAAAACACTGAAAATAGATTTACCATATGATCCAGCAATCCCACTCCTGGGCATATATCCAGAGGGAACCTTAATTCAAAAAGATACATGCACCCCAGTGTTCATAGCAGCACTGTTTACAACAGCCAAGACATGGAAACAGCATAAATGTTCATCGACAGATGACTGGATAAAGAAACTGTGGTACATATATACAGTGAAACAGTACTCAGCCATAAAAAATAATAAAATAATGTCATTTGCAGCAGCATGGATGGACCTGGAGATCATCATTCTAAGTGAAGTGGGCTGGAAAGAGAAAGAAAAATGCCATTTTATATCACTCATGTGGAGTCTAAAAAAAAATAAGGCCACAAATGAACTACTTATTATTTATAACTTAGATGATTGATTTCTTAAATATGCCTAAGCACATTTGACTGTCCTTTATAACTGGATTACCGCATTCTGTTGATTCTTATTTTATGATTGGCTTTATTCCTTTGATAACTATATTAAGTTAAAAAAGTTAAAGCTCTGATCTGTTCTTAGAAACAATGATCAGTACATATATGAAACTAAAAAAATATGTGCAGTATATTATATATGTATTTACATGCAATATAATGTATATGTGCAGTCAAACTGTAATAATTCTACCTAATGAAACTGAAAAAGGAAAAAAAAGAATAAAATAATGCCATTTACAGCAACATGGATGGGCCTAGAGACTGTCATTCTAAGTGAAGTAAGCCAGAAAGAGAAAGAAAAATACCATATGATAACACTTATATGTGGAGTCTAAAAAAAAAAGACGAACTTATTTTCAGAACAGAAACAGACTCACAGACATAGAAAACAAACTTATGGTTATGGGGAGGGGAAGGGTGTGGGAAGGGATAAATTGGGAGTTTGAGATTTGCAGATACTAACTCATATATATAAAATAGATAAACAAGTTCATACTGTATAGCACAGGGAACGATAATCAACATTTTGTAGTAACTTACGGTGAAAAAGAATATGAAAAGAAATGCACGTATGTTCATGTATGACTGAAGCATTATGCTGTACACCAGTAATTGACACAACACTGTAAACTAACCATACGTCAATAAATATATATATACTATAAAAAGAAAAAGAAAAGCAATCAGAGAGAGAAGACACACTATCAGAAAAAGGAATCACCATTACATTTAAAAGCAGATTTGCCAGTAACAATTATAATAGCCAGAAGATGGAAGGAAAAAAGCTAAACTATCACTTAAAATAAAAAAATAGAAATAGAACTGTCCACCAATAGACCTTCACTGAAGGAACGTCTAAAGGATATGCCATCATTTAAGGAAATTCTAAAGGAGAGGGAGATTCTTCATAGCAGGAAGAACGGAAAGGCAAGAAGGAACTGTGAACAAATGAGTTGATAAATTAATGTGTAAATAAAACAAATGTCTTTATAAAGTAATAATAATAATAAATGACTGAGTCTGATTTGGAGGATATAAAAACAAAGTGGAAGTGAAATTGTGAATGACAGTAACACAAGAATGACAAGTAACACAAGCCAAGAGAGAGCTGAATAGAGTTGAAGCTTTATTTAGGAAGTGAATAAAGGCATTGATCAAATTTAGGCTGTAAAAAATCGGGCATTGTCTCTTACTTGATTTACTATAATAGCTTCCTAACTGACTCCCTGCTTTTAACTAGGCCTGTCTAATTTCAGCACAACAGCCAGGGTGATCCTTTTAAAATATGTCAGATCATACCACTCCTCTGTCCCAAACCCCACATGGCACCTATTCCACTCAACATAAAAGTCAAAGTACTTACAATGGCCTAGAAGTCTGCATGTGTTCGGGCCCCATTATCACTCTGCCCTCCCTACTAACCATGCTTCCCTTGATCAACTAGTGTTGGCCACACTAGCTTACTAATGGATTCTCTCTCCTGCCACAGGGCCTTCGCAAAATCTGTTCCCGCTGCCTTACTCTTTTCTATGCTTGGCTCAATCTTACCTTCTTCAAGTTGTGGCTGAAATTTTGCCTTTTCAATGACATCTACCCTATCATCCTATTTAAAATTGTAACTCACCTCACCCTCCTGCTTTTCTGGTCCCCCTCACTCGGCTCTATATGTATTTTTTCCATATCACTTATCACTGAACATATAATTTACATAATTTACCTATTTATTATGCTTTATTGTTTATTGCCACTAGAATTTGAATTCCCTAAGGTCAAGGAACTGACTATTTTGTTTACTGATATAAGGACTTAGAATAGTTTCTGGTACATAATAGGTACTCAACAAATATTTGTGGAACTGAACTGCAGTGGAATTGAATAGTGAGTGATTTTTAGCATTCCTTTTTCAGAAGTTGATAGATTAAGCAGATAATATACTTGTTGATAGGACATATAAGATTTGACAGTGTAATTAACAAGCTTGACCTAACAGTTATATATGGAACTTAGCACCCAATAATTAGAGAATACTCACTGTTTTCAAGCAAATGTGGACACTTACCAAACCTGGCCTCATCTTAGGTGAAAAGCAAATCATAATAAATTTTTAAGTAATTTGTAACATACAAACCACTTTTTCTGACCACAGTGCAAGAACTTAAAAAATATAACTAACAAATTTCGCAGGTATGAAGCTTCTGAATCAAAAAATCATAAAGGAAGTTAGAAAATACTTAGAATTGTAATGTATTAAAATTCATGGATACTGAAAGGGAAATTTATAGCCTTACATGCTCATATAAGAAAAGAAAAAAGACTAATGAGCTAAACATCCAACTCACAAAATTAGAAAAAGAACAACAGCATAAATACAAAGAAGGCAGAAGACGGAAATAATAAGACCAGAAATTGATGACATGGGAAAACAATAGAGAGTAAAAAGCCCTGACAAAAACTGAAACTAGTTCTTTGAAAAGATAATAAAACAGACAAACCTCAGGCAAGTTTACTTATAGAAAAAGGAGAGAACCCACAAATAAGAAAAATATCAGGCATGAAAGAAAAGGTATTGAACCTCAACAGATCCACAGAAATGCAAATTTCACTCCCATAGACTGGCAAAAAAAATGAATGTGACAATGTCAGGCACTAGAGAAGGTGTGGAGCAAGAAATTTCAGCGCTGTGATGAGGGTGTCAGTTGGCACGAACACTTTGGAGAGCAGTTTGGTAAAATCTAACAATGTTGAAAATGAGCCCCTTCCCTTGGATACACCAATTCCACTCCTGAGAATGTGCCCAAGGAGACACGTACAAGTATGTTCATTTCAGCATTTTTGAAATAGCAAAAAAAAAGAAAAAAAAAAAAAGAAAAAAATGTCCATCAACTGGAAAATGGATAAATTGTAGTACATTCATAGAAAGAAATACACAAAGCAGTAAAAAATGAACTAGAACTATATGTATCAACAAGGATAAATCTTAACCACACAACATTGAGCCCAAAGTCCAATTCCCTTAGAAGAATGGAGAAGATTTATAACACAGATGAAGAGAATAAAACTTGTAGGCAGTAGCAGAGGAATTAGAGAAGTAGGAGGGAGGGCAGGGTTTTTTCCAGACTAGACTAGAAAGCAATGCCTTGACTGAGGCAAAAGCAAAAAAGAAAAGCGCTCTTTTATGTAGGCATTTCTATGTATTCTTTAGTGGTTTCCCGCCCCCTCTACCTCAAAACATTAAACATTAAGACACTAAAAAGTAGCTACTATTGAAAAATGGAAAAGTAGGCGCATGAAAATTCACAACAGTATTGGTTTAAATGTTTTATTTAAACTCAAGTAGAATTTTTTGGCACTCATTTAAATTTTGTGGCTGAGGTGAGCTCCCCGCTTTCCTCACCCTGGTCTTGAGAGAGGTTCTCAGGGAGTGGGTGTTGGGAAGAGAGAGGTCTGTGGCTTCCGGGGCAGAGGTGTCTTGCTGTATCTGGAAACTTCACGGCATTTCCTTTTCTTTCTTTTCTTTTTTAAGGTGGGGGAGGTAATTGAGTTGACTTATTTTGATGGAGGTATAGAGGATTGAACCCAGGAACTTGTGCATGCCCGGCACACCCTCTACCACTGAGCTACAGCTTCCCCCTCCACAGCATTTTCAAATCTCCCCTCACAAGGACCTCCAGGGTAGGGTGTGCTGATGCTCACTTTATAGAGGAAGAAGGCTTAGGAATGATGAGCTCTCTGAGCTTTTGGTCCTCAGTTTCCTTGTCTATAAAATGGGGATAATGATGGTAACCCACCCTAGCGATAACTCATGTTATTAATTATTGTGAATTAATACATAAAATATACTTAGAAGAGAGCTTGGCACTGCAGGCACTTGCTGAGGATGACCTAGTTATTTAAGTGTGAGAACTGGGGTTCAACTCCAGCTCTGTCTACCTGCACCATAAACGTGGTTAGTCTGAATGGAGATGTGCCTTTTGTGTGAATACACACCAGATTTCAAAGACAGTACGGAAAAAAGAAGGTAAAAGAGCTCACTGATCATTTTTATATTGATTACCAGTTGAAATGATATATTGGGCTAAATAAATATTTATTTTGCCTGTTTCTTTGTATTTTTTTTTTTTAAGTGTGGTTACCAGGGCATTTTAAATGACAAGTAGCTCGTGGGACAGCGTTAGCCCAATGCAGCGCGCTGCACTGTGCTGACAGCAAGGTCAGAAGCGCACTCCTCCGCAGCCGCTGCGGGAGCCCCTGTGCAGCACTACTGGCTAACACAATTCCCCAAATA
The DNA here is from genome assembly GCF_036321535.1 of Camelus dromedarius. NCBI lineage: Eukaryota > Metazoa > Chordata > Mammalia > Artiodactyla > Camelidae > Camelus > Camelus dromedarius. Next base: position 54,676,152 of record NC_087449.1, on the reverse strand, counting down.
GTTCTGCTTTCTTGCACCTTTGCCCCCAGGGTTCCTTTCCCTGGCTCACCATTCTCCTGGACTCATCTTTTGCTCAGTGAAGGCTTGCTTGACCAACCCCCGCCACCACCATCCCGAGTCACACACCACGTTCCCAGTCTTAGTCTGCGTGTATTATAACCAATTCTGCATTAGTCTTGTCTCCAACCAGATTAATAAGTGCATTAACCAACACTGGTATGGAATCCAACTTCTACAAAATATTTTTCTTAGCCACAATCTAATGTAATCCGCATAATCACTGATGTAAGAATTACAATTATTGTGATTTCGTGGATAATGGAGGCTCAAAGAAGTTAAACTACTTGGAGGAGGAGTTTGTCAAGGTCAGGGACTGAGCCTTCATTATTTCTGGGTCTTCAGTGCCTTGCCCAATGCCTGCTACATGATGATGTTCAAAAACTGCTTAATGAATGGAATCCATTTGGATGGAAAGGGCTGTCTCCAAACAAATAGATCCCAAGTAAGAGTGTCAGGGAGAGGAAAGTACATCAAGTAGGAGATTCAAATCCTACCCCAGTGACCTTGTTCAAGATACTTAATGACTCGGTTTTCCCATTTCTCATCTGCAAAATGGGTTTTTGTGAGGATTTAAGTAAATTAATATAACCCATGGAAAGGCTTATTATTGTTATTATTATCATTAGGAGCATCTCCAAATGGGGATAATTCACCTGCTCAGTGAGGTTGTTGAGAACAATATGCCTAGTGTGTTATAAGAGCTTAATAAGTGGCAGCCTTTAATCCAGGGTTTTAAAAATTTTTAAGAGAGCAGAATGCTTTTTATCATCGATGGAACTCTTTTTCATAAATCAAGTAGAATCTGAGTTCATGTCACCTTTGTCCTCCCTTCTGGGCAGCTTAGATTCCTCTGTGGAGCCCTGAGGATCCAAGGAACAGACTGAAAACCTCTCATCTAATCCAACTCTATAATTTTACCATCAAGGGAACAGCCTAAGGGTGGGGATGTAATCTCCTACGGTTACCCAATGCAGAGCTGGAACATCACATCCCTCAAATCGCAATCAGAACTCTTGCTCTGTAAACATAGAGACGACCCAGGATTCAGGGTCTTAAGAGGAGCACCCTACCTCAAAAAGCTAAAAAGGGGTATTTCCCTGAGACCGATGCCCTTTGCTGAATGTTGCCACAGTCACCCCTGAGTAAGACAGGAAATGGTGCCAGTCAAGTCCTCAGCCCTGGACACGAATGAGTTACAGCTAGTGTATGCCTTTGTCAGCTCCCACATCCCCACTCTGCCATTCTGGAAGCTTCCCCCCTGCACCCCTGCAGCCCAGGTCCCATCCCCCTCCCACCCTTTTCTCATAGTTCCCTTAGGAAACAGCCCCCTCCCATCAGAGAATGGCTTACCCCACACAGAGTCCAGCCTAGAAGAGGAATGCTGGGGTGGCAGTGGCCCGCATTTGTGCCTCACCCAGGCCTGGCGTGGCCACCAACCTGTGGTTTCTGTCCAAATTAAATCAGGGCAGGAAATGCAGTCATTTGAATGGAGGTCCTAACAAGACAACATCCGACAACAGGATGCACAGAGCAACAGGAAACCCAGCTCCCGGCCTGCCTTCCCTCTGAGCAGATAGAAATCCCTTTTGGAGTCAGAGCTTCTGGCTTCCAGATGAGTTCCTCTAGGGCGAGGACTTGTCCAAATGCCCAGCCCAGAGAAAGACTCAGTGTTTGCTGCGCTGCACAGCTCTTCCACTTCCACCTCTGCCATGGCTTGTCATGTGACTTTGGGTAAGTCCCTTCAACTTTCTGAGCCCCTCTTCTCATTTGTGAAATGACAGTGACAATGCCTGTCCCATTCTCCTTGGGAAAACCGAATCATCTGACGATTGCCACCATGGCTCTTTAATCTTTACAGTAAGACTTTATGTCTGTGTGTTTGTTAGGGTGATATGGTTCGTTTGTTTTTTTTTTTAAATCAATGTGTTAGTGGAGTTCCAAATATTAGAAGCCACCGAGGCATGCAAAAATATTCTGTGACCTGATACTGTACAAATGTAATATTAAAAGAGAACCAACCAACCGAGTGCTTTCCCCACCTAAGAAAAATGCCAATGCCCCCCAGGCTATCTGACGCTCTTTCCCCAGAGAGTGCGTCCATGCTGCGGTGGGGATCCGGGGCCTGGAGCCCTGACTCCTGCCTGGTGTCTGGGAAGGGAAACTTGAGTGCTGGGAAACTCTCAGGGAAAGATACACCTGGGGTTTTTCCAATCTGAACTGAAAACGTGAAGTGAAAGCACGCTACAGTCACAGCTGGTCCCTCCGTGCTGCTGTGTTGAAAGCCTGAAGGCACCCGGGACAATGCGTGAAGTAAGACAGGGTACGGCCCTGATACACCTGCAGTGAGAAGCTGAGATTGGAGGCCAAGAGCCATTATTTTGATCTCTGACTGGGCATGGGGATGCCTGGGTTCCAGTCCCTGTTCTGCTACTGAGTGACTTTGGGCAGGTCCCTTCTTCCTGGGTCTTTCTTTTCTCATCTTTGAAGTAGGTGGATTGACTGGGTCACGTCTTAGGTCTTCTCCTGGAAACTCACCATTTCGGCTTCCCCATGTCACAGGCTTGGCAACCAGATCTCCCTGGATTCAAATCCAGCTCTGTACCTTATGGGCTGTGTGATGTTGGGCAAGTTACTTCACCTATCTGAGTCTCTGTTTCATTCATCTGTAAACTGGGAGAAATACTATCCATATCACATTGTTGTGCAATCAAGTGGTCAAAATTTACTAAATGTATGGTGCTGGGCCTGGCTAATGAAAGGTAGGAAATATTCAGTAGAGTTTGTTAATAGGATTCTTACAGGATTCCATGCTTGTCTTGTCCAAATCTCTTCTGAGAACTGAGGCAGGTAGAAAAGCTCTCCACTCATCCTCAGCTGACACTTTACTACCATGAAGGCCAGACCATCACATTAAAAAAAAACCCTGTTTGACTGGCATGAGCAATCCACCGGTAATAGACCAAGGTGACTCTCTTGTCTTGCTTCACAGCAGGCTGGGCTCTTGGCACTATGTCTTGTGGTAGGAAGGATGTCATGGGAACTTCCTTCCACATTTCTTCTCCTAGTCCCCCTCTGTGCTTGGTAGCCCTTGGCTGCAAGATAGTTTTCCGGAGTTCTGGGCTGTGGGCTATGTTTCTTTGCCCAAATCTTATTTTTTTCAGGCCCTCTATCAAAAGCCACCTCCTCCAGGAAGTATTCTCTGGTTTCTCTTTACCTTACACCTCCAGGTGGATGAAACTCATTGAGTCCTACTGCATGGATCACTGTCTACCTTCCTTGCATCCATTCCTCACCCTGCTTCCTGGACTATGAGCTTGTAATCTTGAGAGTAGAATTTGGGTCAAGGAGTGGAGACATCTTTGTATTCTATTCCCCCTCACACCAAAAAGAACCTCCAGTAGGTTCTTGGTTGAGATCTTTTCACGGAGGACCTGAGCTAAGCTAAGTAGCCCTCTGGAGATGCACTCAGCCCACAAGGCAATCTGATGCCCCCTGAGCCACCACTCCCTGTTCACAAGCCATGGCAGACATCACCCATCAGTCCCATCCTGCACCCTAAGCCTCACTCTGAGCTTCTCCCCATAGTGCTCCTGACCCACAGATCCAGATTTGCAGAAAGAGGCAGAACCACAAGCAGCAAGTCAAAAAGCAGAAAGTTAACTAGAAGATTCCAGGCTCTTTGACCTTGTAAACAGACCACCAGGATAGTCATTTCTAAAATGGTTTTGGCAGGGGAGGTGGGACAGCATGTGAGGAAAGGAACTTAAAATTTCTCAGGTGATATAAGTCACAGGAGAAGTTTACTGATGTGAGGCAAGGTATGGAAATTGCCCTGGGGCAGGGGTGAGGGGGTGGGGGGTGATGCACCAGGCTGCCAAAGGGGTTATTTCTCAAACTCATTTCTTTAGTCTATTCCTCCTGGGATTTCCAGCCCTTGAGCACAGGGCCTGGCACAAAGTAGGCACTTAAATATTTTAACTTATTGAATGAATGACCGAACAAATGTCTCTTAGGAAAAAAAGCAGATTTCTTCAGACAGACTTTCGTATTTCCTTTTGCTTCAGCTGCCAGGAAGCTCAGAGCTAAATGCAAAGCAGGCTGGCAGTCCTGGGTGATTGAGTCCTGAGGCTGGTTCCTCATTCACTTATTGCTCCTTTTACAGGTTTCCAGTGCTTTGCTTTTATTTTGACAGTCCTAATTCATAACATAGGCCACCTCCAGTCCTTTTAGGAAAGAATTTGTAATTTACAGACTTGGGACAAAAGATCATCATTAAGGTTTCCTCTATAATTCCTTTCTCAAATGTCTATTGGTTGTCAAAGAAACCCAGTCTCCATGAATCTGCCTTGTGGGGACCACGGATTCTGTCCTGAGTCTGCAGTCCACTCACCATGCCTCCTCTCCACCCAGGGGTCTGTGGGGTTCCCACCTGCTGTCTGGACACTCATTCTGCCTGGACTTTTCTTCCTCATTTGGCTGTATCATCTGTAGCCTCTCTCACGAGGAATTTAGCTGAATGATATCTGAGTCGTCTTTCTTCTGTAATGAAGGTTAAATGCCAAGGCTTTGGAATGAAGCGTTGCTGGATTCAAATCTCAACTCTGCCACTGATAAGCTGTGTGATCTTGGGGCAAGTTACTCAAACTCTATGAGCCTCACTTTCTTCATCTGTAACTGGGGAAACGAATACCTGTGTTCTTCTTCTTTTTTAACTGTTCACAAGTTTATTTCTGAGTTACAAAATTTTTTTTCCCCTGTAATACCTGCATTCTTGATGTGCAGATTAAATAATTATTTAAAATAATGAAGCAGTAGCTTGGCTGCCTGATTGAACGATAGAGCGTGTGTTTGACATAGCAGAAAGAAAAGGGCCCCAAGTTAGGAAGCAGATACTCAGGGTTTGAGCCTGGCACTGGTTAATTCTACAGAGAAGTCGCTTGCTCTCTGTCGCCCCAGGACTGCCATCTGAAAGGAAGATTGGAGGATAGTGATGATGGGTGCTTGGCATTGTGCTAGCATTCTCTGCTCAGTATCTTATTTAAACCTGGTCTTATTATTATTTTCCATATTTGATAGATGAGGAAATTGGGGTCCATGGATGTTGAGAGACTGGCTGGGGCCACCAGGAACCTGTGCCCTTGTTCTCTTCTGAAGACCCATCCTATTGCTTTACATTCTTCACATCCTCCAAATACTTGGTAGATTAACTGACTAATCTGAAATCTGCCCACAGGACAGTTTTGTAGAGTGTTTTCAAATATCTTCTTCCTCTTTTCAACCACCTTATATTCCAGCCACTTCTTTTTTAGAGAATGGACGAGTAATGCCCATATTCATATCATACTTGACAGTTTGCACAGCAGGGGAGGCCTCACGGCTATTATCTGAGGCAGGTAGCGTTCCTTGAGCAAATGGGTTCAGAGAGGGCAAGTTACTTGCCCCAAATTCACAGCAAGTGGCAGGTGAAGCTAGGACTTGAGCCTTTGTGTTATGACAAAGTCAAGTTGGTAAAGGGACAGAATCTAACGCATGACCCTGCCCACAGTGACACCAGACACAGGCAATCTTTGTCTTCAGTCCCAGGGGCAAATCACATCTCTTTTCTCTTTTTGGCTTTGTCCTCTTCTGACCAGTTTCGCTCAGTCATGCCTCCATTGCTACCATTAGCTGGCTTAGATTTTGGTCCTGTCCCTACCAGCCTGGTGAAGTCCTGATCTCCTCAGCCCCCAACAGATTTTCCAGGCAGGCTGAGTTCTAGTCCTGCCTCAGCCAAGCATTATCTTTGTACCCTTGGATAAAGTCACTTACTTCATTCACTTCTTTTCCACAGTTTCCTCATCTGTGAAATGGGAATAACAAATAGTACCTATCTTATGGGTGGTGAGGAAGCAGGAGGATTAGTTGGGATAGTGTCGTGCTTAACACAGTGCCTGGCACACCATAAGCCCTTCCCCAAGGGCAGAGGATATACATGTAAGATGTATGGGTACTATAGCTGTCTCCTCACTTTCTCAAGTTCTTTGCTAGTTGGCAAGGAGTAAGAGTGACAATGTCATCTCTGCTGTGCCCTTGGGCTGGTGCTGAGGTAGTCAAGGAGGGAAGTGGGAGGCAGCGTTAGGAGAGTGGAGGGAGAAGATCCTGTGTTCATTTGGGATTTTTGGAGCTGAGTGAACAGAAGGCTGAGAACGTGCCTGACTGATTCCTAACCAGCCCGGGGTAAAGAAGTCAGCCTGTAATCATGACAAGATCCCAAGGCCAAGGAGACAGGAGTTTGGATTCTGGTTCTAGTTTTGGGTAGAACTGATACCTAAGATCCTCAGGCAAAACAGTCCCCTTCTTGGGAGGGTCTAGCTCAAGTGGTAGAGCACATGCTTAGCATGCATGAGGTCTTGGGTTCAATCCTCAGTACCTCCTCTAAAAAATAAATAAGTAAATAAATCTAATTACCCTCCCAAAAGTTAAACAAACAAACAAACAAAAAACCACACACACACACAAACCAGTTCCCTTCTCAACATCCATCTGCACCAAGAGGATATCTCTTGAGATCTCAAAAACTTTCCAATTGTAAATTGTGCAATTAACCACACGGGGTGGGGCGGGGCAGAGGTGGGGGTGGGTGGGGGGATTTGTCAGGTTGCAAAAGAGCTGGCTTGAGAAAGCCTAGAGCCACAGTTCTCAAACTTCATGGTCTCAGCACCCCTTTACCATGTTAAAAGTCATCCAGACTCCGAAGGGCTTTCCCTGATGTAGGTTACATCTTTCAGTGTTTACTGGATTAGAAAATAAAGCTGACAACTTAAAAACTATATTTAATAAACCTGTTGCATGTTCATAGAAATAATATGTTTTTAATGAAAATAATTGGAGGGGACAGCAAACCTCTTTATTGTCTGGCGGCTGGCTGGATTCTCATCTCTGCTTCTGCGTTCAGTCTGCTGTGATATGTCACTGTGGTTAAAGTGTATGAAGAAAATGAATTTGTCCTCGTCCCCTAGTGCTTCCTTTGTGGCAGGCACTGCAAGGAGGCTTTTTCACCTGCACTGTCTCCTTTATCCTGCAAACGGCCCTTGCTGGTAGACTGTCTTATTTTCACTGTCTTAGAGGTGAGGAAGCTGAGGCTCAGCTAGATGGATTTGCCCAAGGCCACGTGGCTGCTGGGTGGCAGAGTCAGAACTCACAGGCAGGCTGCTCTGTGCTCTGCACAGCTGGGGCCCCAGAAGGCAGGTGGGCCCAGATGGAGGGGGACGAGGTCTCTCTCACACTCTGGGCAACAATCTGTTCTCTGGTCTCCTTTCCTCCTTGGACCATTTTCTGTAACCAGAGCCTCCAACACCAACCTTAGTGGCCAGGGCTCTGGAACGCCAGCTCCCAGAGAGCAGGTGCTCACTGTCTGTCTTGTTCGCTACTGTGTCTCAGGTGCCTAGAACGCTGCCTGGCACCTGGCAGCTGCTCAAAAAATATCTGTCAGATGAATTAGTCAAAGGAGTTCTCTGACACTTGTGAAAATCCTCAAGGAGGGTTACCTTCAACAAGATTCTCAGAGTAGATGCAACTGATTGATTTCTAGGGGAAAAGATGGCTTGACGGAATATATATCAGCAAGAAGGGCATCCTGGACTAAGGTTTCAAAACTGACTCTCAAAGGATCTGTGGCAAGAGGACTTAGGAAAAGCCTTTGAGAGCGTGAACTGCCTCGCCTGGAACATATGGGTGAGAGTGGGATGGGGGACTGTACCTTAATACCAATTGCTTGCAGTGGGCCACGCACTGGGCTTCGCATGTAAACTCAGTTACTCCTCACAACAAGCCGGGGAGGGTGGTGCTGTTCTCATGTGGTCTCTCTTTCACAGTCCAGGAGACAGAAGCACGTGGAGATGAGGTCACTTGCCTGAGGTTATACAAAGGGGCAGAGCCCAATTTGAACCCAGGTCCAGGCCTGTCATCCTCACACCTCCTGCTCCAGGTTGCTCAGCTGGATCCCACAGCTTTCTCCTGGGGACCTTTATGCTTTCTGGGGGGAGCTTTTGACTTCCTGTAAGTACATAAGGTTCCCTGTTTCCTACTTCACCAGATTCCAGGGTTCAGAGTCTCAAGAGGAGCACTCTGGGTCTCTGCTCATTGTCTTCATTTTTATAATAGGAACTAAAAGGCTTATGTTCCTCTTTCAAAGAAAATTTTCAGAACTCAGTCATTAAAGTCTAAATGCCTGATAAGACTCTCTGGCTCTCCCTTGCCAGGCAGGTAGCTTGCTGCTGCTGAAAACTTGGTCTGGAGTTACTGGGAAGTGTGGTGAGGGAGCAGGTGGGTTTGGGAGCACTGCTAAAACTGTTCAAATTACACCTAGAACTGGCTAGTCACCCCTTCTGCCCATGAAATGCTCTCCTGTAGGACAAGCGTGTAACCAGGGAGACGGAGAGGCCCTTGAATGATGACTTTTCACGGCAGCTTCTCTGTATACAGCAGAGCATAGGAGAAGGTTAACCACACGGTGGCTCTTCTGAATCCTCTGTGGTTTCCCTGCAGGCTGCTCTACCTCTTCCTGGTGTGGCCAGATCCCAAGGGTGGGGTCCCCATCTAACTTTGATTCTGATTGTTTCTAGGGTTACAGCAGTGAGGGTGGAGGTTACAACTCAGGCTGGTTCCCAGAGCAGAGGCGGGAGTGGTGGGGTGATGATGCGGAAAACCCTGGAGGCTCAGCTCTTGAAACACGCTGGCGATCATGGCAAAAATAGAAAGTTACACTGAAAGGGCGCTAACTGTATACTGTGTGCCAGACACCGTGCTATGCGCTTGACGCATTAACTTATATACTCCGCATTACAAGCCATATACTCTACATGACAAGCTAGTGAGGGGTCTGGTATCACTCCCATTGTACGATTGGGGAAACTGGCACCAACAAAGAGACTGAGTAATAGGGCTTCAGGCTACTAAGATCTGTGGGTGGTGATAGAGTGGCTGGAGGGTCACAGGGGCAGCTGGACAGAGGCTGATGATAAATTAATCTTGGTGTGGGCACTCAGGCCATGGAGAGATGAGGAGAGGCCAGAGATGGGCCAGACATCTGCGCAGGTGACCTTCACCCACGCTCCACAGTAGCCCTTTAGGACAGAATGAATTAATGTGCATCTGGGGGTACCATTTCCGGCCTGGGATTTGGGATCAGATCCAGCAGCACGGATTCCTTCAGTACACTAACCGACAATGGGGCCTGGAGTTCTATCTCCTGCTTCTGTGAAGAGAGCTGGTTAACAGGTCAGGATCAGCTTAGAATAAGAAGGGAAAAGATAGACAGAGATTTAAGAGACAGCCCTGAGTCACAGTTGTGAGTTTTGATTCTACCCCTTATTAAATCTGTGGTCTCTTGGGCAAATTACCTCACCATCCTAAGCCTCAGTGTCCTCATCTGTAAAATGGGGAGAATGAAATTATCTCCGCTCAGGGCTGTTGTGAGGAGTGAAGGGGGTGGTGGCACGTAGAAAATGCATAGCACAGTGCCTGGCTGGCACTTAATCCATTCTGGATAAATGTTAGCTACTGTGTTTCTTGTTTTTGTGTCCATTTCCTCTGTCAGTTTACTAAAGGATCACATTCAAAATCTAAAGAATAAAATAAAATAGAATGAGGTGATAGGACTAAACCATCTCTTTTGACTCAGGAACTATCTCACAGTAACATATAATTTTACACACCCTGCTGAGGATTATTTGGACTATGTCAATAATGTTCTATGGTCCATGAAAAGGAAGTGTTTTTAAGTCAAGTGTACTATTTTTAATAAGCGTATTATTTCAAAAATTTCCCTAGCATTTATTTTATTTAAATCATATGCATCATGTGTGAAAACAAAGTTGACTTCTCCCCACTTTCTCAGTGGCATATGTGCTTGATTTACTTTAAATTCACCACATAAGAAAATGCATGGTTGCTGGACAAACTTTAAAGTGATGTCTTATTGGGGAGCTAAATGCACATTAAGATGGACTGAAATGTAACAAGAGGACAGAAATCACTCTCATGAGCGGGGGGGTTTGCATTCTTGCATTTGATGCCTGAAAAGATGATCTGTACCTTTTAAAAATAATTTGATGTTTGTTATATGGCAAGATAAGATAGATCTCAGGTCCCTATTTGCAAGCACCCCTCTGCATAGGCCTTGCAGGTATAGCTCACCTCTACGCCCAACACAGGGCAAGAAAACACAGGCCAAGAAAGAGTACATATTATCTTCTCTTTTTAACAATCTTTGAAATTTTGTGACTTACAAGAATTCACTGATAACCAGATTTTACCAGATAAATGCAATTTATGAATCTTGAAGCAAATTTGCAAAGGGGGCATCATCTTCTTTCTAGTTCCCAGTACTTTCAACCTCAGAGTTCCCTTTGCTTCCTTTCATTAATCATTGGTTCATTAAAGGTATAAATGAAACAATATAAGATTAAGAATAAGACCATTGTAAAACCATGTACCAGCCAAAGCCAAAGTGGATTTTGCAGCCTGGTTGGGAGTCATTAGGTTATAATTTGTTTGATCACACTAACTTTCTGGGATTCTTCCACTTATCTTAAGAGGCTCTTACACTGAGAAAATATCTTTTAAATACCAAGATAATTACTCACTAATTTAAAAAAATGGAAACATTCTAATAATGTGAACCTTCTGGTAGACCTCCTTCCCTTTTGGGAAAAGCTGGTGGAAAGTAGTGAACAGGCAGACCTGGGCTTGACTCTTGTCCCTACCATTTACCTGCTGTGTCTGAGCCTCAGAGGCCTCATCTGTCCAGTGGGTATTATTGACACTGGCCTCATGTGAAGACTTAGAGAAGGTCCATGAAGCACCTCACTACCCACTGGCCCTCAGCAGGCTCCTAACCCCTGCCGTTGGCTCCATCAGGTTCCCCAGCACCCAGAGAGATTCACAGAGACAAATTGAGGACTGACTCATTGAGTTCCGACAGAGGCAACACCGTGAACACAGCTGTGGTTCTCAAAGAGGAACTTTGGGGTGGCCCCAAACCCCAGGGAGAGGAAAGCAGGGGGACTGTGGTGGGAGGGGCTGCCTCTGACTCACAGTGTGAGCAGATCAAGGGGCCTCCCCTGTGGAGGTGGGAGCAGGTGGGGGAGGAGAGGAGAAGCAGCAAGACCCACAGGATACCCAACCCACCCACGCAGTCACTTCTGCCCGAGGCCTCACCAGCATCTTCCCCATCTGGATAGGACGCCAAGAGCCTTCCTCCCCACGCTTGGGTCTAATGACTCTGGGGAGGCTCCTCCCCACATGATCTACCTCCTTGATCTGCCCTGGTCTGCCATTTTCTTTCCTTTGGGGTCTTCGCTGCCTAGGGGTGAGGGCAGGACACACCCCATCTGTGTGGACCCTACCTCTCCAGGGGATGGTGGAAGAGGCAATAGTGGTCTTGCCCTTTCCTGACCTCTGCTGAGAGGGGGCTGACCACTCCTCGAGCCTGCAGAGTGCTCACGAGGCGCTTTCCACACCCGCCCTCCTGTTTGGTTCTCACCACAACAGAGTGCGGTTCTGGATTCAGACCGACCTGGGTTTGCGTCTTGGCTTTGCCGTGTGACCAGCTGTGTGACTGTGGGCAAGGTCTCACACGCGTGTGAACTTGTTTCTCACCTCTCAAATGTGGGTAGCGGTGGCAGATTCCTCACGGGCTGCGGCGAGGATTGACGAGGTGAGGCCCCAGCAGGTAGCTCGAGGACGCTCAGTAAAAAGCTTCAGAAAATAAACACGCACCCCTTTGAGACAGGCAGGTAACGCAACTATAGTTTCATTTTTAGAGTTGAAGAGACTAAGGTTTAGAAAGGCGATGTGACTCAGCCAAGGTGAGCTGACTAATGAGGGAGACTAGAAGATTCGGTGATTGACAGTACCAGCTTTGGGGCCCACAGAGCAGGGTTCGACACGGGCTCCACTCCTCCTTGGCCACGTGATCTTGAGTGAGTCCCCATTGACTTTGAGCCCTGGTTTTCCTTCTCTGTGAGGTAGGACAGCCTGTCTCCCTTCAAAGGGCTCCCTCGGTGTCTCCTGGCTTGGGGACTTTTGGCAGGGGTGCGAGGAGAAAGCAGAAGCTATTTGAAGACAGCCCTTCTTCCTGTCCTTTGTGAAAACCTCAATGAGAAGGTTAAGCTGGTGTCCCAGGTGGGTGGGGAGAGAAGAGCCTGCGTCTGTGACCCAAAGCCAAGGAGAAAGGAGAGATGGCCCCACACAGGAAAGGGACCAGAGGTCATGGGTCCCTTGCTTTCTGGCTTGGAAGTGCCTTGGAGAGATGGCGGGACCTCTGGGGGAAGTTGCCAGGTGGCACACACTGGAGACTGAACCAAGACACAGTGGATTCGAGTCAACAAAGAACCTGGACTCCAGGCATGCCAGGGAAGTGGACAGGGCTGGACTTCGGGGAATTAAAGCCCTTTGGACAATGGACATTCATCCATGGGAGGAGCTGGGGTAGCTTCTCTCACTGTGTGCTCTTTAGGTGACCCTAAGAGTTGGTGTGTGATGCTAGAAGGTGGGGATGAGGGCCGAGGGAAGCTCAGTACAGTCTGAGTTCAATTTCTGACCAGCCTAGTAGGATGAGTGCTCAGAGACTAACTGAATATGCTTTAGTAAGAATGAATAAAAGAACCTTTTATGCACATCTGAGAGCATGGGGTCAGATTAACAGAGGCAACAAGCTGAGGAGGGAGGAAAAGAGACTGGCACTGGAATGCTCTGCTCAGCTGAGCCTGGCCATCATTCTCCTGCCTTAAACTGGCCTTAACCAGCCAAGGGTAATGGATGTGCTTCATTGATAGAAATTGATGCTGGGGCCCATGGCAGGTTAGAGGGCCATCTCTGGGTGAGCCACAGGGTGGTTACAGGGCTGGGACCAGTGTCATCAGGATGCTACCTCCCAGGACCTCCCCACATTCCTCCCCAGCCCCTCCTCCACATCAGTCCTGGTCTTCATGCCCCGAGGGTGTCTACTCACCACCCATTCTAAGGGAAAATAGCCCCCAGCTCCATGTACCCTCATCTCTAATCCACAGCAAGGGCAGATGGGGTGAAGCTCAGAATCTCTACTTCAACAACTTGCTGAGCCCAGCGCTGGTGCCCATCCTGGTGCCAGTGTCATCCAGGTAACCCTCCCACAAGCCTATGAGCGATGGTCTCAGGCCCAAATTTCTCAGAAGAGGAAGCTGAGTGGGAGAGAAGTGGAATGGTTTGTCTGAGGCCATAGGGTTACCAGCGGCAGCACTGGGGTTCACCCCCGGCACACTGGTCAGCACTACTGTTCGTGCAGTGGAACCTCCAGGGAAGTGGACCTCTGGCCTCCTGAGCTTACTGCGGACTAGACTGTACTACCGAGCTGCCCCAATTGGGCAAGCTGCGTCTCCCTGTGGTCAGTTTCCTCACCTGTAAGACGAAGGCCAGGACTTACCATATGGTCTCTAAGGCCTCTTCCAGCCCTAGTCTTTTGGGGTTCTTTCCTGGCCCACTGTCTTCTATTTAAGCCTGCATCTTGTAAGTGGTTGGAGAGTGGGCTGTGGAGCTGGAGTGCCTAAGTTCAAGCCCAGCGCGTTCGCTTACTGCCCTTGTGACCTCAGGTAAGTCACTCAGCCCTCGTCTGTAGAGTGGGGAATGCTGATCGCACTTACTGCAGACTGTGGTGAGGGTGAAATAAGTTAAATCGTGAGAGGCCCTTGGAGCAGCACCTGCCACTCAGTGGAGGCTGGGATGATCACCCTCTGTCCTGACTTTGATGGATATGACAGCTGGGAGCTGCTTCTTGTCCTGTTGGAGGGTGAGGATTGCACCAGCCCTGAGCCTTCCCGGGGCTGGTCTTGGAAAACCTCAGGAATCCTCCTAGGACGTCTATCCCCTCGCCCTGGGGCAGCCCCATCCAGCCTCTTACAATCCCGGAGGGCCGGAGTCAGGTAAGAATTCAGGTTTTCTGGGATGAGGAAGAAGCCCAAAATAAAATAACAACAAAAAAAGCTACTCACGGTTGCCTGTGGCTGAGCTCCCTGACCCTGCTGGGCGCTGGGGAGTCCCAGTGGTGGTGTGTCTAAGGCTGGGACCTGGGTTCCAGTCAGAGCTCCAGTTGGGCTTCTGCCCCCAAACCAGCTTTCTCTTGCTTTTGCTTTCTCACAGATGAGTGAGTGTGGGTTGCTCTGGCCTTCCGTCCCTGTCACCACTTCCCCTCCGGGTCCCCAGTGCCACAAGATTCTTGCCCTTGCAGTTCAACTGTTTCTCATAAGGTTCTCTGGCCAGGGTAAAGGCCCTGGAGTCCAATCCAGCCTAGCTGTTACAACTTTGAACAATTCACTCAACCTCCCTAAACCTTAGTTTCTTCATCTGTAAAATGGGGATAATGAACCAGCCTTATACAGATCAACTAAGAGAACATTCCATTCTAGTGTCTCTTCCCCACCAGACCAAATCTTTGAAATCCAAATGCCTTTAGGCACCAGGCAGATAACATAAATGGGTAGAGGGTGCTGGTACGGGGCAATAGGGAGTGGAGGGGACTGTGGGGAATGAGGGAACATCTCTAAGCTCCAGGCAAACCTTGCCACTTGGGAGTGCAGACCTAAATGCCAGATGTTCCAAGCATTTGGAAGATGTGCCACATTTTCCAAGAGATACTAGAAATCCTGATTTTTATGTAACGGCTTCCAACTTTAGAATGTTGACCACAAAGTCAAATCTTTTAAAAATGCTATGTGGGGCAAATCAAACACCATTTTCAGTGTATGTTCGCTAGACCATGAGCTGCCTGAGGGCAAGGAGTGTGTCTCTAATGCCCAGTCCTGACATAGTTCAAACTGTTTTTACACCTGTTATCACATAGAATATTTAACGAGAATCTACTTCTCCCTTGGGACACACAGATGAGTATGATAAAGTTCCTGCCCTCCTAAGGTAATGACCTTGTTTCATCTCATCAGATCTTTTCACGTACTGCTCCCCAAAACCCAGGCCCCAAGGGATAGAGCTGGGCCAGTAGTTCTCAAGAAGAGAGATTTTGCCCCCAAGGTAGAGTTGCTAGATTCAGCAAGTGAAAATACAGGATGGTAATATTTGAGACATACATATAGTAAAAAATTATTTTTTGTTTCTCTGAAATTGAAACTTAACTTGGAATTCTTTTTTTTTTATTGAAGTACAGTCAGTTACAATCTGTCAATTTCTGGTGTACAGCACAATGTCCCACTCACGCATATCCATACATATATTCATTTTCATATTCTTTTTCACTAAAGGTTATTACAAGATATTGAATATAGTTCCCTGTGCTATACAGAAGAAGTTCGGTTTTTTTAAAATCTATTTTTATATATAGTGGTTAACATTTGCAAATCTCAAATTCTTAACTGGGCAGTCTATATTTGATCTGGCAACCCTGCCAAGAGGGGACATTGGTAATATGTGAAGGCCAAGAATGCTGCCAAACATCCTACAGTGTGCAGGACCCAAGGAATTATCCAGCTCAAAATGTTAATAGTGCCGAGGTGGAGAAATAATTCTAGACCCAGCTCAGGTTCCTTCAGAGCAAACCCTACTTTGAGGGCCCTTTTATTCAATAATTAGTCCCCTTGGGAGCACTCTTGTGCCTCTCCTAAGAGCAAGTAATTCACAGTAAGGAAAGAGAAGAGACCCTGGGGTGCTAAGAAAGAGCAAAAAGAAGACAGGAAGCAGCTGTGGCATGGGGGCCACCTGCAGCCTACATCAGACTTCTATCTGGACCAGAAATGGAGAACACCAGGGATGAGCTGGCAAAGATCCAGCAGATGCTTCCATGAAAAAGAACGGGGAGGCTGCCCCCAAAGCCTGGCTCTCCAATGCAGCCCAGAGAGTGGAATGGCAGGCTGAATGCATGAATGATGAATAAATAAATGAATGAATGAATGACGAGAAGAAGGAAGCTACTTAAAGGCTAATGTGGAAAGAACACTGGGAATCTGGATTCTAGTGTGGTTGGTTCTGCCACTGCCTGACTGTGTGACAAGTTCCTTCCTTGGTCTGGCCTTAATTTTCCCACTTCTAAAAAGATAGGTATTACTTCTGCATATATCAGAATCACTCCAAGGGCTTGTTAAAACACAGATTGCTGGCCCACCCCATGCCAAGTTTCTGACTAAAGTATTCCAAGATGAGGCCTGAGAATCTGACTTCCTAACAAGTTCCCTGGTGATGCTGTTGGTCCTTGGACACATCTTGGGCATCACTGGACAAGATGATGGATAAGGGCCCTTCTTGTTCAGTTGGGCCAGAATCTCCAAGTCCCCGGGTACTGTGGGCAGGGCTGAGGGGCCCACACGGGAAGTCAGTTTGCTTTTTCCCCAGGGAGGGCTAAGGGCACCTGCATGGGGGTCCAGGAGCCAGTCTTCTCAGTTCCTAGTGGAGAGCTATCTTCACAAGTCTTTGCACTGTGAGACTCTGCCATCTACTGGATGCATCTGCCCATCGCTGGGCCAAGAGCACTGCTATATTTGAGGCCCGGTTGAAGGAGATAGGTTCCTGGGTGGTGTCTTTCCTCCCAGGCCTCAGGGAAGCAGCCTTGGTAACAGTCTAGGCTGTCTTCTGCTTCAGATGACTCAGTTTTCAACATAGATGCTGGTGCCTGAGTTAACCTGGGAAAACGAAAACAAAATGCTCTGGCAAGCATATGGGGTAACGTATTTTCACCAAACCGTTGCTATATTCTGCCTTTAAAAACCTGACTTACAATTATCTTAATTTACCAAATGCAGGTATTGGTGGTGATATTTACATGGAAAAGGATTTGTGTACCTACAGATTTTTACTCCAAGTACCCTTTTAGGTGGTTGCATAAGGCTTGCTTAAAACATGGTGACGCACTTATCAAATTGGGCAGAAAAAAAAAAAAGAGAAGCCAATAGCAATGTTGGCACACGTGCGATGAGATGGACACTCTTGTACCATTAACAGGAGTATAACCTGAAAGTAAGTGGACACTAGGTTCTCCAGCATGGTGGAGTAGTTTGAGCACAATCTCTGGAACTGGGCTAGACCTAGATTTAAGTTTTGACTTGAGAGAAAATCTACGTTGCTCAATTAAAGCACTTTCTTTTTCTGGTCTTGATTTTTTCAACCAGGAATGAGGAACTTGGTCAGTGTTTCTCAAAATTTAACTTCTCAGAATCAGCAGGAGAGCTTATCAAAGTATACAGATGCTGATTCAGCAGGTCTGAGGTGGGTCTGAGTGTCCACATTTCTAACCAGCTCCCTTGTCACCTATGTGAATATGTGACATTGGTCATGCACCTCCTCTAAGCCTTGGCTTCCTTACCTGGGAATCTTCAAAGGGTGGTTGTAGGTATCACGTGGGAGAATGTATATAGCATGATTGTTGCCTTCATGAGTCTTAAACATATTCAGTAATTAACTTGTAAATCAGTAACTAACTTTTAGAAATCTATTTTAAGAAATTAATCATTTGACCAAAAATGTTACAGTGGTATTATTTATGCTAGTGAGAACCAGGAGTCATTCTAACCATCCAATAAGAAAGGAATAATTTAATAAATTATGTTACATCCATCTGCTGGAATGAATTTGGCTATTAAAAAATGAAGTTAATTGTAAGCTTCTGCACAGCAAAGGAAACCATAAACAAAACAAAAAGATAACCCACAGAATGGGAGAAAATATTTGCAAAAGATGTGATTGACAAGGGCTTAATTTCCATAATATACAAACAGCTCATACAACTTAATAACAAAAAAAAGTCAACCTAATCCAAAAAATAAGCAAAAGACCTAAACAAGCAATTCTCCAGTAAAGACATACAAATGCCCAATAGGCACATGAAAAAATGCTCAATATCACTAATTATCAAAGAAATGCAAATCAAAACTACAATGAGGTATCACCTCGCACCAGTCAAAATGGCCATCATTAAAAAGTCCACAAATGTTAAATGCTGGAGAGGGTGTGGAGAAAAGGGAACCCTTCTACACTGTTGGTGGGAATGTAGTTTGGTGCAGCCATTATGGAAAACAGTATGGAGATTCCTTAAAAAAATAAAGTACACTTATCATATGATCCAGCAATCCCACTCTTGGGCACATACCTGGAGGGAACTCTAATTCAAAGACACATGCACCCCAATGTTCACAGCAGCACTATTTACAATAGCCAAGACATGGAAACAACCTAAATGTCCACTGACAGATGACTGGATAAAGAAGTTGTGGTATATTTATACAATGGAATACTATTCAGCAATAAAAAAGAATAAAATAATGACATTTGCGGCAACATGGATGGACCTGGAGATTGTCATACTAAGTGAAGTTAGCCAGAAGGAGAAAGAAAAATACCAAATGATATCACTTATATGTGAAGTCTAAAAAAAAGATGCAAATGAACTTATTTACAAAACAGAGACAGACTCACAGACTTGGAAAACAAACTTGTGGTTCCTAGATGGTGAAGGGGGTGGGAAGGGATAAATTGGGAGTTCAGGATTTGCAGATATTAACTACTATAGATAGAATAGATAAATAAGTTTATACTGTATAGCACAGGAAACTATATTCAGTATCTTGTGATAGCCTATAATGGAAAAGAATATGAAAAGGAATATATGTATGTACATGTATGACTGAGGCATTATGTTACACACCAGAAATTGATATAACATTGTACACTGACTATACTTAAATAAAATTTTTTAAAATAAATAAATTTTTAAAATGAAGTTAAAAAACTGGTATGACTTCAGAAAATGCTCACAACACAATATTAAGAAAAAAGAGCAAAATCCAAAACTGTTTTTAAGTAGGCAAAAGACTTGGATATCAAAAGAAGAGATCCAGGGGAAAGGAGGGATAAATTGGGAATTTGGGATTAACAGATATTCAGTACTATATATAAAATACATAGATAACAAGGACCTACTGTATAGCACAGGGAACTATGTTCAATACCTTGTAATAACCTATAATGAAAAAAAAATCTGAAAAAAAATTACACGTGTAACTGAATCACTTTGCTGTAACACCCGAAGGATTGTAAATAAACTATATTTCAATTAAAAAATATTTTTTTTTAAAAAAAGAAGATACTTGAATGTTAAACATATAAAAAGGTGCTCAACAGGAGCAAGGGTGGGAGGTGGGGATTTGTGGTGGGGATAAAGCCTCTGCCCCTCTCCCCTTCATATTTGAGCTACTAGGGCCCTGGGACCTTATTTCAGTTTCTCAAAGATGCCACACTTTCTCCAGCCTCAGGCTTTCACTGCCATTCCCGCTGACTAGAAAACTCTCCCCTCCTAGTCCATGCTTCAGATGTCAGCTGCAATGTCACTGCCTCCCCTGAGAAGCCCTCCCTGACTACCCAGGCAAGGTTAAGCCCGCCAGTTACAAGCACTTCTTACATATTTTATAGTTCTTCTCTTTCCCTTTTGGATGACTGTAAAGCCCACAGCAGCACGGGTCTACCCATGATATTCACTGCTGTATCCTCTGCAAGAGGCCACAGAGCCCGGCACATAGCAAGTGCTCAATAAATAATTGTGAACAAGAAGATCTTGGTGCGGTTCCTCACGTTTTATTTGGGAGACAAACTGGAATCAGGAGGAGACTTGGGAGGCATAATATGAATTCTTAGGCAATGCTGGCCTCAACCTCTGCACACCTTGGATAAGTCACTTCCTGTCTCTGGGTCTTAGTCTCCACCTCTGAAAAATGAGATGATTGGGTTTCCAGGAATGGCAGATAGATTTTACCTTGGCACATCTGCTAGTTTGGTGATTGCCGCCTAGACATAATGTTGAGAAGGATTCTGAAGCTGAGTCTGAGCTCAGTAAGAAAAAGTAGCATGAACGATTAGTGAGGTCTGCAGTGGTGTTGTAGTTCTTAAGGTTTTGGGGGAGTGGTGGCTCCCTTTAAGAATTTGACGAAGGGAGGAGGGTATAGCTCAAGTGGTAGACTGCATGCTTAGCATGCGGGAGGTCAACCCCCAGTACCTCCTCCAAAAGTAAATAAATAAACCTAATTACCCACCCTCCCAAACAAAAACAAAGAAAAAAAAAGAATTTGATGAAATTGAAGGTAAGTATTGCAAACACAGTAGGGGCAGGTGGAGAGCTGGGTGTCAGGTTAGAGAGCAGAGGCCTGAGGCCAACTGGAGAGCCCTCACTGTGTCTAAAGGAGGCCGTGTCTCTCAGCTCTGCTGATTGTTCCTTCGCGGAATGAGTTTAAGTGGCCAAACCATGTGATTTGTCAAGAGAATCCCCATATCTGGATTTGTGTGTAAAAACTCCTTGATTTTTCAATCAAACACGGTGAGAAACAAATAATACATCTTCTGGCTGGATCTTTCCTGTGGCCTCTAGTTTGCATCCTTTGCCCAAGGACCCTTCTGGCTCTGGCATTTCCATACTGTCCCATTCTCTCCCTCTCTGCCCCCTCCCAGTGAGGACAGCTGGAAACTTCTCATAGATGAACACGCATACATCGCCTCCCCAAGGGTACACCTTCTTTCCTTTTCCAAGGCATTGTCTTTGGATTTCAAAAAAAAGGAACACGTGACCCCACATCCGCGCACAGCCACCCTGACATCCGTCAGACTCAACCTTCGCTATTTGTCAGGACTTTTTTGTGATTATGAAAGTAAACAGAAGTCACAGATAATGTCCACGTACGTGCCAAGTTTAAAAAAAAAAGGGATGCAGAATAAGACGTGTGGCACATGACGATTTTTGCAGATTAGTAAACACCTACGCACACAAAACAGTACAGTGTATTTTACAAAGATACCTTTAAAGTCAAGGATACTTGGTGACCAAAGAGGTACCCCGGAGGGGTCAGCTGTAGTGGTGGCAGGGGAGAGGGGGCAGGAAAGAGCATAAAAGAAACTCATAAATCAATGAATCAGTTACTTGAGAGGAGAGTGCGGTGACAACAGTGAACCTTAGACCAGGGAGGGCTGCTTAAGACAGTAAACTCACTCACCCCCCACCCCCAAAACAAACAGTAATAGGTCTCATTGCAGACATTTGGAATTTAAAAATGTATGAGGAAAAAGACAAAAATGCCCCCTGATCCACTGCATAGCTTTTAGATGTTTCTCTCTTGGCTGCCACAAGCCCAGGCCAGAGGTATTGAGGGGCTCAGGATCCCCGTGGAGGCCACTGGGACAGAGGAGAGAGGATGGTTGAAGAGAAGAATTTGAGGGTCCATCAAAAGGACCGGAGTTTGGAGGCAAACTTTGAGTTCCAGTGCCCAGGCCGAGCACATGGTTATTTCCACCAGCTCTTTGCCTGGTGGCATGGCCCAGCCCCAAAGGGAAACAGTCAACTCTATAAATAACACTGTAGGCAGGGGCTGAGGGCAGACCTGAGCCTGCCAGGCTCAGGGACCTGAGGGCGTTCAATAACAGCCATGTCTGTCACCACTGGGCTCAGACGGTGCTGCAGGATGAGGCAGGTCACATCTGGGCTCCCAAACAGGGCCTGGGGCAGGCATCTTCAGTAGCAGAGGACTGCGGTTTGGATTGTCCAGCTGGGTTCTGGCCACGAGAAGCAGAACAGCGCGCTGGCTGAGCGTCTGGGCTCTGAAGCAGATAGACCTGGACGTCTGTTCTCAGTTCTGCCACTGAACAGCTGTGTGACCTTGATCAAGTGACTTAATTTTCTTGAACCTCAGTTTTCTTTTGTACTAAGACTACCTTACAACTAAATGCAAAAAATAGAAAATACCATGTACGTATCAGGGACATGCGTAAACACGAGATAAGTAAGACAGATATAGATGCTGTCACTAAGACCTCTCCCCGAGTCTTAGCCGGGCTCCTCTGAGTCCTCCTTTCAACTAGGCCTTGGTGTTGGCTCCTGTCCCATCTTAGACCTGTCCAGCCCAGCCTGAGCAAAGAATCCTGCCAAGTCATCCTCCCTTGATATCTGATCAAGTTCCTCACCCTCCACGTTTGATGTCTCAGTCCTTGACCTGCCTTTAGCAAGAATCCTGTTAGGTCAGTTTAGCAAGAATTCCCCTACCTTTTATGTCGCTTAGTAACTTTCTACCCACTGGCATCTTCACCCTGCTCCTTGACTTTAAATCCCCAGCTGTCTTTACTGTATTTGGAGTTGAGCCCCATCTCTCTCCCCTATTTCAATATTCCTATTGCAATATTCCTGAATTAAATCTTCCTTACTGAGTGTTGGAGTAGTCTTTCTTTAACATCCGTGATTGGAACAAAAAAATTTTAAAGTTAACCCAAGAGAAAACCAGTGTCAGGCAGTAAATCCTACACTCCAGTTGTAAACTCCATACTATCCCCGTACTTGGCACAAATGCCCAACCCATGGTGGGCTCTCAACAGGTATTTGTTGAACAAATAAATGCAATGTCCTTGGGATGGTAAAAATAATGGGAACCATAGTGTTTAAGAGCTGAGTTCTATCTGTCCCCTTAGCTCAAGAAGAAAGGAGCGCTGGGAGTCAGGTGACGTGCGTCCTGTCCCCAGGTCTGCCCTAGCTCTCTCCATGAGCTCTGTTTCCCTCATCCATAGAATGAACAGGCTGGTTTGATAAAAGGTTTAAAAAAATTTTTTTTACTGTAATCCATGAAAAATTTATTTTACATGATGACCCTGTACACTTATAACATTTATATACTGTACATAAAATTGCAACATCAATGTCAGGTAACAGTAATAATCCTTATAGCATGGGAGGCACTCTGGTATTTTCCTATCTATTTTATTCTCTTCGAATCTACCCTATTTCATTAAAAAAAATGCTATTTGTAGCCGATGACATACTTTTTATTATCCACCAAGGGGTCACAAACTGAAAGGGAACACTTGTTGGCGGCCTCCCTTCCAGGTCTGGAATTCTGATCTGCCTGCGGATCTCTGCCTCCGCATCTTTGGTTGTGCTGTTCTCCCAGCCGCAGTGCCCCCTCCCTCCTGCTTTTCTATTTGATCTTGACCGCCTTCTTCCAGGCCTAACCCAAATCCTTTCTCCTATAGGTCTTCCCTGGTAGGTCACAAGTCCACTTCTCAATCTGTTTGGTTTTTTGTTTTTTTCTTTCTTTCTTAAATGGCTATAACTATCAAATAGCTGGTAGATATTTATTTGTCTACTTATGTGTCTAGAACTGTGCTTGGGACTATGGAGGAATCAAAAAGGCATAAGATACATTCAGGATCCAGGCGCTGAGTTGGAGTGATCAGCAAGAAACAGAGAGCAGGAAACCTGAGAAGGCATCCCATGTGGCGGAGAGGCGACAACCTCCTGGAGGGGTGGGGGGACCCTCCTTTTACTTCCCAGTTCAGACAAGTGGACGGAGGGCCAAGAAAGTTAAGGCTAGGGACAAAAAGAACCCGAAGGTGGGGGATGAGCAGGATGAATTATTCCTTAAACAAAATAGGAGGCAGTCTCCCAGGCCGGGGTCAGAGGAAATGGGTCAGAGGGAGGCGCTTCCTGCCGCCTGAAAGGCTGGGCCTGGTGGTTAAGCAACCTTAGGGTCAGGAGCTGCAGTTTCCACTCTGGGTAGATGCCAAAGTGTCCAACTGGCTGGACAATCCTGACTCAGAGCTGGCTGGAGAGGCTGTCAATAGGTTTATCCTGAACCTTCCAGGAAAAGAAAGTTGACTAAACTAGTTCATAGTTTTTAATCGTAGACTCAATAGTGACAAAGATTCTCTCCTCGATCAAACTCTATTCAGGCTCATCTCAACTTTTCAACTAGCCCTCAGCTTTTGGATTTTCATGTTTATCTATATGTTGTCCAATTTTAGCAAGAATCTTGCTAGGTTGGTTTTGCTAGAATCCCCCATCCTCCATGTCTGATCTCCCTCCATAACTAATTGGGTTCCTCATCTTCAGCCACCCCCGGATGATCTGATCTGATCGCCCTGGCCTCCTGCCTTCAGCAGGAATCCTGTTAGGTCAGTTTACCACCTGCCCCACCCTACCCCTTACCCCTACCCCTGATGTTGCCTCTTAGTAATTTTTCATCTACTCACCCTGACCCTGCTCCTTGGTTATAAATCCCCACTTGCCTATGCTGTATTCAGAACTGAGTCCAATCTCTCTCCTACCACACACACACACACACACACAACAACAACAACAACAACAATAAAAAACATTGTAGTGGTCCCTACACCTATAGCGATGTTCCCTTGACCCTTTGATTAAGTCTTTCTTACCTTCTTGAACAAATATCATGAATAGTTTTTTTCTCTTCTAATAGCTGTGAGGACCCACAAGAGGACATATAAAATCATCCACAAGCTAGGAGTTGTGGGAAATTCTTGGGTGGTTAAGGAAGCAACACTGGAGGAAAGACAAAATCTGGGTCCAAGCTCTAGTTCTGGCTCTGACTCATCCTGGCTGTGTAATCTTGAACAAGTCTGGGCCTTAGATTCTTCTCCTGTAAAATTGGAGGATAGGGTGGCCCGTCCAGCTCTGACTTTCTGTAGGTACCTAATCAATGTCCATTGAATGGAAATGTCCAATGAAAGGAAAATAATAACAGCCTCCACACGCTGAACCCTCATTGTGTACAAGGCATGAACTAAACTTCCCAATGGACACGTTCTCATTTGTGAGAAAATCTCACAGCACTTAGCAATGAGGACCATATATCCATATTATATTACATATGGAAATATAACATACTCTTCCCTAGGAAGAAGGTAGAAGGAACTCCAAATGATTTGGCTAAGACCAGGTCCACCATCCTTTGTGCCCTGGACTCAAATCTTCATAGGGTCCTATACGCTTAGGAGACAAATCTCCTCCTACTTTACCCCAGAATTTCCTGTCCCTCTGCTTTGATTTATGTTTTTTTCAAAGTACTTATCATCGTCTGACACCCACTATATCACTTATTTGTTAATTTATCTGTTTCTCTTTCTTAAAGTATAAACTCCATGAGACCAGGGATCTATTTCTAAGCATCCCTCATGCCTAGAACAGTGTTTGGTACATACTAGGTGTTCAGCTAATATTTGTTGAATGAACAAATGAATGAATGAAGTAGCCAACTCTCAGAGAAGTAAAGTGACTTACCAGTGTTATCCAGCCAGCAAGGGGCAGAGCTGAAATTCAAGCGCAGGACTGTGACATCTTTGGAGTCAATCCATTTAACCTCTATTTCATAATGGTCTCATTTGTTCAATCAATGTTTATTGAGATCTAATTCCCACTAGGTCCTGTTCTAGGTGCTCCTACAGCAGTGAGCAAACGAGACATAGTCCTTGCCCTCATGGTGCTTGCATCCCAGTATCCTCCCGTATGAGAAGAGATGTGACTTTATAGCATTGGGAAGGTGGGTGCAAGGAGGGAGTGGTGAAATGGTAGACATGACTAGTCAATGCCCATGGTAGACATGACCAGTCGATCAAGGCCCTTATTCCTGCTGATCCAGATGATGCTCAGGATCCTTCACAGCGCAACACTTCAGGTGGCCACTGTTGACTGGAGCTGGCACCAAAATAAACCCTATTGACCATGTGTGAATAGGTGAATCAATGAGGGCATGAATCCCAATCATGCACCGTGTAGCCAGAACCTCTGGGACGACAAATGCAAGTCCCATGGCTGGCTCAGGAATTGGAGTCTGTCCCACTGGTCCCAGGCAGTGTCCCCCTTATTGTTACCCCAGCCACTGACCTATCCTGGGGGAATGGAGGGCAGGGAGGTTCACCGAGGCGCAGCCCTAGAGGTGACCAAGTTATGTTGAACCTGGGAGTGTAGCCTGGGGTAAGGAATGAGCATATGCTCTGAAATGGGTAGTTCTGGATTCAAATCACTGTTTCTCTGTTCATATGTGTGACTTTGGGCAAATCACTGCACCATTCTGAAACTCAGTTTCTTCACTTGTTGAATGGGGTAATGCATCTGCTTCAAAGGGCTGACATGAAACTTAGGTGAAAATAATCTATATGAAGGGCTCAGCTTAGTGCTTGGCACATAGTAGGCATGCAACAAATGTTTGATGAGTGAACACATTACTGCATGAGTAAGTGAATGAATGAGTGTTCTAGCAGGGAAGGCGGACACGATAGCAAGTCTGGTAGATTGTATTTTCCAGTTACGACTGCAACCAAGTCTCCCATGCATTTGACTTCTCCCATTAAGAGGTGAGGTCTATGTAACCTTCTCTTGAAATTAGGAAGACTTTTGTGACGATTTCAACCAAAAGGGGATGCCAGAAGTGACATGATATGACTTTCCAGGCTGGGAACATTGGCTCTTGAAGCCTTCAGTTACTATGTAAGGAATCTGACGGCCCTGAGTTTGCCATGCTGTGAGGAAGCCCAAACTCGCCTGCATAGAGAGACTGCAGGGAGAAGCTCTAAGAGTCCATGAAGATGGAGAGATGTCCAGCCAGGTCCATCCACCAGCCGCCACCAGCAAACCACAGGAGACCCAAGTCGGACCACCCAGCCAATCCTTCCCGAATTCTGGAGAAATTCCACAGAAATCTGGAGAGATAATAAAACAATTGCTGTTGCTTTAAACCGTTAAGCTTTGGGGTGATTTGCTATGCAGCAAGAGTAACTGGAACTGCAGGTAACACAAATACCCCTCAATGAAGGCTATGATAGAAGTTTGTACCACGTGTTTGAAAACACAGAGGAGGGAGCCATTAAAAGTAGTTGAATGCTCTACATGAAGAAATTACACTAATATATCCAAGAGGATACACCATCAATTTGAGTTGTCAGAAGCAGTCTTCAGATGAAGGTTTTCAGATACAACCTCCATTCCACGCTGTCTCAGGAAATCTCCCTGGACTTTACTACCCCAACCCTTGACCCCTTTTCCCAGACCCTAGGTCAGGTTCTGAACTCACATAGCTTTCAGGCTGCTGAGCAACAAAAAGAGCATTGGACTTGGAGTCAGATATCTTGGGTTCAAGCCCTGTCCCACCAGGGCTAGCAGAATGATCCTGGGCAAGTCAGTTTGCCCAAATCAGCTAACCCTCAGTCTCCTCATTTATGAAACAGAAATGCTATAACTGCTAACATCTGTACCTCCTGAGCTCTGAGCCCTTTGAACACATTGCTTCCTTTAATCCTCCTAACCACCCAGTGAGATAGAGATAATTATGTCCATTTTCCCAGTGGGGAACCTGACCCAGAGACATTAAGTAAGTTGCCAGGGTTGGGCACCGTGTGAGCGGCAGAGCTGGGATTTAAAACCAGGCTGTTTAGCTCCAGAGCTTGTGTTCTTAACCTTGTGCTGACCCAGCAGGGTGGGGTGAAACTCAAGGAGAACTTGTGAAACTCAGTGAAAGGGCTTCTGTAAATGAAAGTAGTGCTGTGTGCAAAGGTGAAGAAACTTTTAATAGTTATTTGTAGCTTCCTCACAGCACCTGGCATGTTCTGCGTAACAGGGTATACCATTGCTCCCGTTTCTGAATCCCACTATCAAAACTCCTTAAAGGCAAGACCCGTGTCTTATTCACATCTGCACCTGCCTGGCATCCAATCCCGCTCCAAGGACTGAATTGGAGCTCAGAAAAAAAAAAAAAAAATGTAAATGGAGTCAATTGCTCATTTAAGCGGAAGCACTAAGGCAATTATATCTGCTCATAAAAATCTTATGAAAACAAGGACACTTTTAAAAACAATTTTTTTTTCTCAGTGTTCCTGAAACACTTCTAATTTTTTTTTCTTTTATTTTAAGAGGAGGTGCTGGGGATTGAACCCAGGACTTCATGCATCCTAAGCATATGCTCTACCACTGAGCTGTACCCTCCCTTGAAACACTTCTAATGCATGCTTTCTATCCTAGGCTTTAAAAATCAACCTATCATTTTCTTTCTGAACATTTGCAGATGTAGTCTTAAAAGAAGGGAAAAAAGAGAAGCAGAGAGCTTTATGACTTTAGCAGATGCTCCCTGACATATTCCTCAGGGTAGGAAGGAGCCCTTCCAGTGATAAGTAGCAAAATCTGACTGGGGAGGACGTGGGGGTTAAGTCATTTGAAAACAGAACTCTCTCAGGCCAAGAAGCTGGTTCTGTGGAAACTTGTTTTTTTGTTTTCGTTTTTTTTTTTTTTTTTTTTGGCAAAGTTCTCTTGGTGTGACCTGGTCCAAAAATTCTGGGGTAGTTCGACAGAGAGTTGATGTTATGAGGCAGTGGCCCATGAAATTGGGTCCAGAAGCTTCCTTTAAGCTGAGGTTCTTCTTACAGAAGTCTGGAGAACCGAAATAGTTTCCAGTGTAGTAAGAAGGGAAATTCTTCAACATGTTTATGTTAGCGGGTTTGTCATTCCTTTTCCACTGTGAGCAGCAAACTTCCCTAACAAGCTGACACTGAACCAAAATAGGATTCATTTGACTAGAGCTAAATGCAGCTGAAAGAGCTCATTCTTCTCATGAACAGTCCTCTGAGGTTTTTGCCCATCACAAATTTAAACCCTAGGTTATAACCAGTAGCGCTTTACATTCATCTGAGATACTGAAACAGCTGAGTACGCGGATAGTACACTAGCTAAAAACAACAGCTTTGGAATCAGACAGGCTGGGTTTGAGCCTCAACTCCATCATTGTGTAGCTGCGGGGCCATAGGTAGCTTAATCTCTTTAAACCTTAACGGCCTCTAGTACAGACTAGGTCTAATCATAGTTACAGATTCCCAGGGTTATTGTCAGCATTAAATGAATATAAGTACATATATATGGCTTAGCATATTAAATCCTCAATAAATGTTAGCTATTGTGGCAGGCAGCCTCTAAAATAGCTCCCAGTAATCCCCGCCCCATGGTACAGTCAGCCCTCTGAATCCATGGGTTCTGCATCCACAGATTTAGCCCAACACAGACTGAAAATACTGCAGAGAAAAAATTCCAAAAAGTTTCAGAAAGGAAGACTTGAATTTATCACATGTTGGCAACTATTTACATAGCATTTACATTGTATTTATAACTATTTACAGAATATTTACATTGTATTTGTTATTATAGGTATTTTAAAGATGATTTGAAGTCTATGGGAGGATGTGCCTAGGTTAAAAGCAACTACTACGCCATTTTATAGAAGGGAGTTGAGCATCCAGAGATTGTGGCATCTGACAGGAGCGGGGTCCTGGAACTAATCCCCTGTGGATACTGAGGGACAACTGTACTCACAATCTTTGTGCAATCTCCTCTTCTTGTTTGTGGGCTAGACTCAATGACTAGCTTTCAACAAACAGAATATAGCAAAAGTCATGAGCTACTAGGGAGCCTGAATAGCCAAAACAGTCTTGAATAAAGAAGAACAAAATTGGAGATCTCACACTTCAAAACTTACTACAAAGCTACAGTAATCAAAACAATGGGAAACTGATATAAATATAGACATAAAGACTGATAGAATAGAA
This sequence comes from Camelus dromedarius, assembly GCF_036321535.1. NCBI lineage: Eukaryota > Metazoa > Chordata > Mammalia > Artiodactyla > Camelidae > Camelus > Camelus dromedarius. The sequence continues at coordinate 54,646,728 of NC_087449.1, read as the reverse complement.
TAGCGTGCCCAGAAATAAACCATATAGAATAGTGAGCCCAGATGATGAACATATATGGTCAAATGATTTTCAACAAGGGTGCTAAGATCATTCAATGGGGAGTGGACAGTCTTTTCAACAAATGGTGCTAGAAAAACAGGATATCCACATGCAAAACAATGAAGTTGGACTCTCATTTTATACCATATACAAAAAATAACCACCAATGCATAAAAGACCTAAACATAAAAGCTAAAACTCTTAAGAAAACATGGAACAAAAGCTTCACCACACTAGATTTGGCAAGAATGTGTCAGATTATGACACCAAAGGCACAGACAACAAAAGAAAACATATGCAAATTGGACTTCATGAAAACTAAAAACTTCTGTGCATCAAAGAACATTATCAACAGAGTGAAAAGGCAACCTAGCAAATGGGAGAAAATATTTGCAAATCATATATCTGATAAGGGATTCATATCCAGAATATATAAAGAGATCTTAAAAACAACAACAAAACAACCCAATTCAAAAACGGTTGAAGAAGAACTTAAACAGCTATTTCTCCAAAGAACATATACAGATGGCCAGCAAGTACATGAAAAGATGGTCCACATCACTAATTAGGGAAGTGCAAATCAAAACCACAATGAGATAGCACTTCACAACCATTAAGATGGCTATTACTAAAAAAAACAAAAACAAAAACAAAAACAAAAACAAAACAGAAAATAACGAGTGTTGGCAAGGATGTAGAGATATTGCAACCCTTGTGCATTGCTGGTGGGAATGTAAATTGGTATGGCCACTGTGGAAAACAGTATGGTGTTTCCTAAATAATTAAAAATATAATTACTGTATGAAACAGCAATTCCACTTCTGCGTACATTCCCAAAAGAATTTAAAGTGGAGTCCCCAAGAGATATTTGTTACACCCATGTACATAACACTATTCGCAATAGCTAAAACATGGAAGAAACTCATGTCCATTGATGAGTGAATGGATAAGCAAGATGTGGTATATATACAACATAATATTATTCTGCCTTAAAAGGGCAGGAGATTTTGACAGATGCCACAACATGGGTGAAACTTGAAGCTATTATGCTAAATGAAATAAGCTAATCACCAAAAGTTAAATACTGTATGATTCCACTCATATGAAGTTCCCAGATTAGTCAAAATCATAGAAACAGAAAATATAATGATTCTTACCAGGGGCTGGGAAGAGGGAGAATGGGTAGATATTGTTTAATGAGTAGAGTTTCAGTTTTGCAAGATGAAAAAGTTCTGAAGCTGGGTCGTGCTGATGGTTGCTCAACAGTATGAATGCACTTAACGCCACTGAACTGTACACCTAAAAGTGGTTAAGTTGGTAAATTTTATGTTATGTTGATTTTACCACAGTAGAAAAAAGAAGAAAGGAGACCTACATATAATTTGTCTACATATAATTTGAATAAGACAAACTAAAACACATTTTAATTAAAGATGTCCTACCTTCCTATCTTGTCAAATTTATATTCACAACGACAAAATCAACTACAAACCTTCATATCATTTGGATGCAGTTGCCTTTTGTTTCAAGGTCATGGGGCAAGAGATGTGGAGAGCATTTCCCTGGGGCCTGAACAGTGTTAGCCAGAGTGGATGTTGAGGGTTGTGTTGTGCCAGCACTGAGTACGGAAGTGGGCATGTGTTTTCGCCGTGCCAAACAACCCATGTGGCCAAATGGTCCTTCAGCTCCAAGGCTGGCAGAATTAGGTTTGTTTAGATATTCCAGTTTTTATTCCTGTATTCATTCATTTCAAGTTAGGATGATGATCATCTGTTCATGTACTTCATTCTTAACAATTTTTTTTTTGTAATTTGATTTTGAGCTTCCATTTTTATCTCTTATTCAATTAAATTAAGAGGCTCAGGGTCCTCACGAGATTGCTGTGAGAAGTCAAGCAGTCATTCCCAGGCTGCAGTCATTTCAAAGCTCAACATGGGGGTGGATCCACTTCTAAACTCACTCACAGAGCTGTTTAGCGGCCTCAGCTTCTCTCTGGCTGTTGGCTGAAGACTTCCTTTACTTGCCATAGACAAGCTCACAACAGGACGACTATTTTCCCTTGGGGTGAGTTAAAGCATGAGAGCAAGCAAGATGGAAGTCACAATCTCTTTGCAACCTAATCTCAGAAGTAACATCCTGTTACTGTTTTTGTATTGTGGTAAAATACACATAAAATAAAAATTTACCAACTTAACCACTTTTAGGTGAAGAGTTCAGTGGCATTCACACTATTGTACAACCATTAGCAGCCATATGCAGAAATTTTTCATCTTTAAACAGTAACTCCCCATTCTCCCCTCCCCCCAGCCCTGATAACCACTATTCTATTTTCTGTTCTATAATCTGGACTACTCTAGGTACCTCATTCAAGTGGAATCATACAATATTTTTCCTTTTGTGTCCAGTTTATTTCACTTAGTATAACATCATCAAGGTTTATCCACATTGTAATATGTATTGGAATTTCCATTCCTTTTAAAGACTGAATAATATTCCACTGACCATTCCAACGACTAGCAATATACCACATTTTGCTTATCCAGTCATTTGTAGATGGACATTCGGGTTGTTTCCATCTTTTGGCTATTATGAATAATGCTGCTGTGAACATGAGTGTAACAAATATCTGTTCACGTCCCTGCTTTCAACTCTTTTGTTGCATACCCCAGAAATGGAATTGATGAACCATATGGTAATTACATTTCTAATTTTTTCAGGAACCACTATTCTGTTTTCCACAGCAGCTGCACCATTTTATATTCCCATCAGCAAAACATAAGTGTGCCAATTTCTCCACACCTTTGTCAATACTTGTTATTTTCTGGTTTTGTTTTTGTTTTTGTAATAGCCATCTTAATGGTTGTGAAGTGGTATCTCATTGTGGTTTTGATTTGCACTTCCCTAATGATTTGTGGTGTGTACCATCTTTTCATGTACTTGCTGGCCATCTGTACATGTTCTTTGGAGAAATAGCTGTTTAAGTTCTTCACCCATTTTTGAATTGGGTTGTTTTGTTGTTGATTTTTAAGAGCTCTTTATATATTCCGGATATGAATCCCTTATCAGATATATGATTTGCAAATACTTTCTCCCATTTGCTAGGTTGCCTTTTCACTCTGTTGATAATGTTCTTTGATGCACAGAAGTTTTTAGTTTTCATGAAGTCCAATTTGCATATGTTTTCTTTTGTTGTCTGTGCCTTTGGTGTCATAATCTGACACATTCTTGCCAAATCTAGTGTGGTGAAGTTTTTGTTCCATGTTTTCTTAAGAGTTTTAGCTCTTATGTTTAGGTCTTTTATGCATTGGTGGTTATTTTTTGTATATGGTATAAAATGAGAGTCCAACTTCATTGTTTTGCATGTGGATATCCTGTTTTTCTAGCACCATTTGTTGAAAAGACTGTCCACTCCCCATTGAATGATCTTAGCACCCTTCTTGAAAATCATTTGACCATACATGTGAGGATTTGTTTCTGGACTCTCTATTCTATTCAGTTGATCTGTATGTCTACGTTTATGCCAGTTTTCCATTGTTTTGATTACTGTAGCTTTGAAGTAAGTTTTGAAGTATGAGACCTTCAACTTTGTTTTTCTGTTTTCAAGATTGTCCTGGCTATTCAGGGTCCCTCGAGATTCTGCATACATTATAGGATGGATTTTTCTACCTGGAAAAAATGTCATTGGGATATTGATAGGGATTGCATTGAATCTATAGATCACTTTAAGTAGTACTGACATCTTAACACATTAAGTCTTCCAGTCCATGAACACTGGTATCTTTCCATTTACTTATGTCTTCTTTAATTTCTACCTTTTTTTTTTTTTTTAGTTTTCATTGAACAAGACTTTCACCTCCTCCATTTAATTACTAAACATTTAATTCTTTTTGATACTACTGTAAATGGCTTTCTAAATTTCCTTTTCAGATGATTCATTGTTAGTGTATAGAAATGCAACTGATTTTTGGGTGTTGACTTTGGATTCTGCTATTTTGTCAAATTTGTTTATTAGTTCTAATAGATTTTGGTGGAATTTTAGGGTTTTCTATATATAAGATCATATCATAGGCAAACAGAGATAATTTTACTTTTTCTTTACCAAGTTGGATGCTTTTTAATTCTTTTTCTTGCTTAACTGCTCTGTCTTAGGACTCCAGGACTATGTTTAATAGAAATGGCAAAAGTGAGCATCTTTGCCTTGCTCCTGCTCTTAGAGGAAAGACTTTGTCTTTCACCATTGAGTATGATGCTCACTGTGCCTTTTAATATGTTGAGGTAGTTTCCTTCTATTCATATTTTGTTGAGTGTTTTTATCGTGAAAAGGTATTTATTTTATCAAATGCTTTTTCTGCATCAGTTGAAATGATCATGTGGTTTTTTCCTTCATTCTGTTTAAGTGGTGTATTACAATGATCAATTTTCTGTATGTTGAATCATCTTTGCATTTCAGGAATGAATTCCACTTGGTCATGGCATATAATCTCTTTACTATGCTGTTGAATTCAGTTTAATAGAGTTTTGTTGAGACTTTTGTATTAATGTTCATGAGTTTTCTTTTCTTAAAATGTCTTTGTCTGGCTTTGGTATTAGGGTATTATAAAATGAATTAGGAAGTGTCCCCTCCTCTTTGAAAAGGAAAAGATTGAGAAGGATTGGTGTTCTTAAATGTTGGTGAATCTCCAGTGAAGCCATTAGGCCAAAGCTTTTTGTTTGTCAGATTTTGATACTGATTTAATCTCCTTACTAGTTACAAGTCTAATCAGATTTTCTGTTACCTCATGATTCAGTCTTGGTAGGTTGTATGTTTCTAGAAACACTTCCATTTCGTCTAGGTTATCCAATTTGTTGGGGTGCAGTTGTTCCTGGTACTTGCTTATAATCTTTTTATTTTTGTAGAATTGGTAGTAATGTCTTCACTTTCATTCCTGATTTTTGTAATTTGAACCCTCTCTTTTTTTCTGAGTCTATATAGCAAATTTGTCAATTTTGTTGAATTTTTTTTCCCCAAAGAACCAACTTTTGGTTTTGTTCATTTTCTCTAGTGTTTTTCTATTTTCTATTTCATTTATCTCTGCTTTAATCTTTATTAGTTCCTTTCTTCTACTCACTTTGTGTTTAGTTTGTTTTTCTTTTTCTAGTTCCTTAAGTTGTTCAGCTTGATTGTTGATTTGAGGTCTTTCTTGTTTTTTAATATATGTTTACATCCACATTTCTCCCTTAGTACTGCTTTGGCTGGGTTGCAAAAGTTTTGGTATGTTGTGCTTTCATTTTCATTTGATTTAAAATGCTTTCTAATTTCTCTTGTGATACATTTGATCCATTGATTGTTTAAGAGTGTGTTGTTTAATTTCCACATTTTGGTGAATTTTCCAGTTTTCCTTCTGTTATTGACTTCTGATGTTATCCTGTTGGGATCAGATAAGATATTTTGAATGACATCCATGTTTTTAAAAATACTGAGAGTTAATCTGTGACTTAAAATATGGTCTATGCTGGAGAATGTACCATGTGCACTTGAGAAGAATGTGTATGCTGCTGTTGTCGGGTAGAGCGTCCTGTCTGTGTCTGTTAGATCTGGTTGGTTTATTGTGTTGTTTAAGTCCTCTATTTCTTTACTTATCTTCTGTCTGGTTGTTCTGTCTTTCATTGAGAGTGGGGTATTGAAGTCTCCAACTATCATTGTAGAAATCTCTATTTCTCCCTTCAGTTCCATCAATTTTCATTTCATACATGTGATGGTCTGTTATTAGGTGCATAAACTTATTCTCCTTTTAAATCTGTTTAGGTTGATAGTTCTTTTCCCGTCAATGGATGAAACACCCATTTTCATGGGGAGGTGACCTTTTTGCTGACCTCTAGGCAGGGCTGACAGTTAGCCACTATGCTCCCCATGGCCCTACTGGCTGTCCAATTTTGATTAGTCAGATATCTGACAGGGTGTTGTCTGTGCTATTCCCATTGTTATTTTCATTATCCTTCTTTCTTTTAGGTAATAGAACTCTGTGGTAACTTTAAATTTTGAACTCAATTTTGACTCAGTAATTAAAATTGGCCAGTCCAGGTAATAATCAGAACTCTGAACTTGACTGAAGGTTGAAGGCTCTGTTCTTCCTTATTCCTCCTTCTGCAGCTTGTTAACTATATAGTTTTTTCCTCTTTTTTAAAAACTATATAGCTTTTGACATCTCTGAGTTTTCAGCCATGGAGGAAGAAGGGTAAGGGAGAGCAAGAAATTCTTCCTCTGGACCAGAGCTCTTGTCAGATGGCTTCATGTTTCCCTGGCTTGATGGATATCTAAAGCTGCCTCTTTCTCTCATGGGCACTTTTGGGGCTTCTGCCGCAACTCCTCCTCATGGGCTCACCTGGCTGCAATTTCTTTGCGGTGGGCAATGCTCCTCCTGAGGCTGGCCACTGCAGAAGCTCCCTCAGCTCCTGCCTCTTAGCAGTACACGTCCACTGCAGGAACCATCCTTGTGGGCAGGATCCCTCTGAAAATAACCTCACGTATGGGGGCCTATAAATATTCTAGTTTTTCTTTGTTTCCTTTCTAATAGGCACTAAGAATATGTGTGCAAGTTCACTGTACTGATGGGAGCCTGGGCTCAAAAGGGTGGCTGCCCTCTATTCCAGAACAAGCTATATTCTGAGCATTCCTGAGGAATACGGACCCTGAACACTATGCCAGGACAGCAGAGTGGCTAAAAGTAGAGGTTTTGGTATCTCATTGACCCAGGTTTGAATTCTCTGTGTGTGATTTTGGGACAATCACTTAACCTATCTCTCTGAACCTCAATTTTCTCATCTGTTTAAATGAGGATACTAATATTACTTACCTTAGGAGGATTCGGTTGAGAATTAAACAAGATAATGCATGTAAATTGCTTACTTAGTACAGTGTTTTGCTCATAGTAAAGTGCTCACTATTTACTCCTATTATCTAATGAGGGGTACATCTGGAATATGCAAAAGATCATACCTTTGAATTATACAAGGTAACAGTCATAACAAAATAAAACAAAGATATATCAGTTAAAGGCAAGAAGGTGGTATAAAAATCAAGTGGTATTAAAAATGGTGAACTGGAGCCGAGAGATCAGACTGTCCTCGGCAAGTTATTTCACCTCCCAATGCATTAGAAGCGGTGGGTTTAATGGAGATTCCTTGGTGCCTAGGTAGTCACACCACACTGTCAACAGGGCCAAAGAGTTTTAATCATCTATTAAAACTATGTCACTACGTGTTTTTCTGCTGTGGCAAAACACAAGCTCTTAGGCATGGAAGCTTGACTCACACAGTCTCTTCCCAAACCCATGCTGTCAGCCAGAGAGCAAACGTCGGCCTGCGCTGAGTCAGTGGAAAATTCCAGATGTTTGTGGCTCATTGATGGCCAAATCGAAGACTATGGAGGCTGTCAAGTGTGATGAATGAGTAGACCTTATTAGCATCAGGTGCCCCTGAGGAAAGAGATATCCCACAGGCATATTTCTTAAAAGGGTCATATATAACATGTGATCTTTAAAAAACCTTTTCAGATTCTTTCCACTATTTCCCTTCTACGTAAATTCACCAACTCATTTTCAGGTCCAGTGACAGAGAAGCAGCCATTAATAAGGAGGGAGAGGCGTATCCTCAAAGCCAGAAGCCAGAGACTGGACTTTTACACTGATGGAGGAGACATAAATCAATCTTACCTATATATTTACCCTAGTAATTTCACCTCTAGGAACTTATTTAAAGGACATTTATTTAAGGAAGTGAAGATTTATCTATAAGGACATTCAACTCAGCATGTGAGAGGGAAAAATGGGAAACAACAGGAGGGGCTGGTGAAATCAACGACAGAGGTTCATAACATGGAATACTGTTAACAACGATGCAGGTATGTATATATACACAGAAACATGCTCACAATTTATTGAGTTTAAAAAGTGAAAAAAAAGTCAGGTGACAAAAGAATCTATGTCATTCATTATCATTATTATAAAAAGGAAAGAAAAAGCTCAGTGACTGAAGTCTTTCTATGTTCTGGGCATCATTCTAAGTACTTCAAAGATGTTGACTTATTTGATCCTTACACTATTAGGTATTGTTATTATCCCCATTTTATGGATGAGGAAACTGAAGCACAGAGAGGCTAAAAAGCCAAGGCCATATGTCAGTAAGCCACAGAACTGAGATTCGAACTTGGACAGGTTTTGGAGTCGGTGCTCTCACCACTCCAAACTGCTTCTCTGTACAGAAAAAATGCTGGGAGGACATCCTCTCAAAACCTTATCTCTGTGGTTATCTCTGGGAGGTAAGATGTTGAGTAATTTTTATTTTACTTTTTGTTTACCTGCCTTCTCTTCAGCCAACATACGTTACTTATACAACAAGACAAACTCCACTAAAAATGTTTTAAGAGAGAAGATCCTTCTTGCAGACTTGAACAAGTGCCTCTGAGCCTCAGTTTCTTGGTCTGTAGAATAACACCTCTCCTGCAGAGCTAATGGCAAGGCTGAGGGAGATAATGCTCCTGAAAGCACGCTGATGGTGTAGACTTAGAAGGCGTTAAAAGTGCTGGTGCTATGGTTCAGTGCAACACATAGTAGAAAGCGATAAAGCAAGACGTCTGCAGGGATTCACAGACTGTCAAGCTGAGCAAACATGTTGTGGGAGCTGGAAGGGGTTCATATCTCATCTGATTCTCTTGAGAGCCTCCCACGACTTCTGAGCTGAGGATTGTGTTTCTTCCTCCTGCCCTGGGTGTGAAGAGTTGGGAGACAGGTATTGTCAGGGTCTTATATATAAATAGATGGCTCTCATTTTCCACTGTTTTTTTTTTTAACATTTTTTATTGATTTATAATCATTTTACAATGTTGTGTCAAATTCCAGTGTTCAGCACAATTTTTCAGTTATTCATGGACATATACACACTCATTGTCACATTTTTTTCTCTGTGAGTTATCATAACATCTTGTGTATATTTCCCTGTGCTATACAGTGTAGTCTATTCTACAATTTTGAAATCCCAGTCTATCCCTTCCCACCCTCCACCCCCCTGGTAACCACAAGTCTGTACTCTCTGTCTGTGAGTCTATTTCTGTCCTTTATGCTTTGTTTTTGTTTGTTTGTTTGTTTTTGTTTTTGTTTTTTAGAGTCCACATATGAGCGATCTCATATGGTATTTTTCTTTCTCTTTCTGGCTTACTTCACTTAGAATGACATTCTCCAGGAGCATCCATGTTGCTGCAAATGGCATTATGTTGTCGGTTTTTATGGCTGAGTAGTATTCCATTGTATAAATATACCACATCTTCTTTATCCAGTCACCTGTTGATGGACATTTAGGCTGTTTCCATGTTTTGGCTATTGTAAATAGTGCTGCTATGAACATTGGGGTGCAGGTGTCATCCTGAAGTAGATTTCCTTCTGGATACAAGCCCAGGAGTGGGATTCCTGGGTCATATGGTAAGTCTATTCCTAGTCTTTTGAGGAATCTCCACACTGTTTTCCATAGTGGCTGCACCAAACTGCATTCCCACCAGCAGTGTAGGAGGGTTCCCCTTTCTCCACAGCCTCTCCAGCATTTGTCATTTGTGGATTTTTGAATGACGGCCATTCTGACTGGTGTGAGGTGATACCTCATTGTAGTTTTGATTTGCATTTCTCTGATAATTAGTGATATTGAGCATTTTTTCATGTGCTTTTTGATCATTTGTATGTCTTCCTTGGAGAATTGCTTGTTTAGGTCTTCTGCCCATTTTTGGATTGGGTTGTTTATTTTTTTCTTATTGAGTCGTATGAGCTGCTTATATATTCTGGAGATCAAGCCTTTGTCGGTTTCGCTTGCAAAAATTTTCTCCCATTCCGTAGGTTTTCTTCTTGTTTTATTTCTGGTTTCCTTTGCTGTGCAGAAGCTTGTAAGTTTCATTAGGTCCCATTTGTTTATTCTTGCTTTTATTTCTTCTAGGAGATGTTTTTTGTTTTTGTTTTTGTTTTTTTTCGGTGAGTATTGATGTCCCAGGTTTCCTCTTATTAACAATCTAGTTGCCAGTCTGAGCCCATTTCAGTTGCTCCTCTGAACATTGCAGCCCATCTCACTGTTGACACAGCTTCCGGCTTGCAGTACTGTGAGCTCAGCCCCTGGAGTGGACAGTTCAGATCAGCAGACTAGCAAGGAGACTGGGAGTCCGTCCGTGAGATAAACACTTTACAGAGCTAATCAAAATAACTCTGGTTCTCCAGGAGCTAGTTTCTCACTTTTTTTTCCGGTTGTTTGGTATGATCACCACTTTTGAGGATTATGGAAGACAAAGGGGAGTCTCCTTCACACATACGTTTCCTTAGAAAAACTTGGAGCAGGAGGTGTCAACCAGAGGGAGACGTTGGAATCGGATGTACAGAACTTTATCTCCACCTTCATAAGCTCTTCAGCTGGCCCTGAGAATTACACTGACATAAAACAGACTAACAAGGTAGAAGCATTCAAGTCTATTTAATGTAAGTTTTACGTGACATGGGAGCCTTCATAGGGAAACCAAGACCCCAAGAGGTGGCAAAGCCTAAATGCTTTTCCACTAGATTGAACAAAGGGAGGCAATTGTGGAAAAGTGAAATATACGGGGAGGCTAAAGGAAGAGAAGAGTGATTTTGACAAGGTCTGTTTGTGCAGAATTCTCTGGGCCTTTGACCCCCTCTTTCTCTGGAGATAAGAATGTCTCTTTTCTCCTACTATAGGAAGGGCATCTCTTGCCTGGGAGTTTTCTCCTGTTTTTGAGAAGAAAAGGGGAGGAGGCTCAGCGCAAGCTTCTTGCACCTGCTGTTTTTCGAGTGCCTTTAGCTCAAAATAATCTTTATGCCAAAGTGGCATGTTTGGGAGTAGCGTATTCTGCCACCCTTCAGTGGAACCGGAACACCCAAGTACTCGTTCTCAAAGATTCTGATCCTGGGGTGGGGGTCCAGGCATCAGAATCCTTTAAAGGTCCCAGAGATGTTGAACCTCTGGGTCAGAATCACAGGAGGTGTGGGAGTTTCCCATTGACTTCCTGTGCCCCATTTAGTAATTGGACCGAAATGGCTGTAATGGCTGAGAACTGATTTGCAACTGCTTGGGAACATGTGGGCAGCTGGGGAACGTGCGACAGATGCTTCCCCAGGAAACACGTTCACTGTGAGTGGAGGGGGGTGGGTTTTGATACCAGCTTGGCAAAGAGATCAGAGCCCTGAGGCACATCAGAACATCAGGCATGTGGTCCACTTTACTCTCAGTAGGTCCCCAGAACTTGCTTCCCCCTAACCGAAATAACCATCAGCTGATAGACCTGCAAGCATTCAAAGTTGGGCTCTGAATTCATAGATGAGCTTGAGGAAGAAAAAGAACCAAAATAGCTTGTTTTGAGATAGACACACGGGGAGGTGAGTGATCCAGCCTGAAAAGTCAGTCAGTTCTCCTAGAGACTTGTTCCAAATGTTCAGCAAATGTGGGTGCTTGTCTCAGCTGCTCTGGCATCCCTGGGGTCTAAATACAGCAAGCATCAGCCTGCAGTTCGCCAGTCCTCCAAAGTCAGACTTTCAGAAACACCTTTTTGCCCCACTTCTACTTTCGGATTAGGTAGAAAATGTTTACATAAGAGGTTTCATTGATTTTAACTCCCATAGATACATGATTCATAACAGATTCTCTGGGGAAAGGATTCCAGCGAGCGTGGAAATCTTCTCGTTTTTCCTTCCATTCCACAGGGTCTGAGCACAGTCTAACCTGCACTCCTTAGGGATGTTAGTAGGTTGATTTTCGTGTTTACATACGATTGGCACTGCCTGTCCTTGACTCTCAGAGGAAGAACTGAGGAAATGAATCTCCCCAGACACCAGCTTCCCTCTCTGATTAGTAAAGGGAAAAGCTTTTGAGTTCCTTTAGGGCTAGGATGGAGCCTCATTCACTGTTGTATTTCCAGGGCTTGGTGGAGTGCCTGCCTCAAAGAAGGCACCAGATAAACCTTTGTTAAATAAATGTGTGGTATTAAACACCCACGTATTTATTATGCATTTGGCATCCAGCATTGGTGGCTGATCTACATCCTGAGAGCTGTTTGTTTACATCAACATTTCCCTATTTGAACTGAGAACCACTAATTGGATCATGTTGGTGGAACTGACTTTAAAGGGCAGCCTGAGACAGGCAGAGGCTCTATCAGATGTCCTAAAGAGGTGTGATTTTAACTTCTGCTCTCAGTTCTGAGCTGTTGTGGGCACTTGGTAAATATTAATGAAGCATGAGGCTGGAGCTATATTGTGAGGCTCCTGGGAGTCTGGAACGTGGTAATGGCTTTCACGGTGCTAGCCAGAGGGCAGCCCAACTCTGACTTTCTGGCAGAGAACGTGACTCAACCAGATGGCAAGATAGAGGCTTCATACTGCCCAAGCTGGCTGGACAGCCCTGGCAGCAGCCAGTCAGTGTCTGCTCTGGGCAAAGCAGAGGACACCTTTGGGGAGGACACAAAAATGACTCAGACATAGATGCTGCAGGGAACCGTGGAGATCAAAATAGCACCTTCCTCGTAATTTGTGAAAATTAAATGAAATGATGTAAGCAGAACAATTTAGCACAGGGCAGAGAGAGGCAGAGTAAGTATCTAATACAACACCCGTGTGTTGATACAGATAAGGTCTGGAGAGCAATTTAATTGTTATACAATTTGGGGCCAATGAAGTGTTTTTTTTTGGTTTTTTTTTTTTTTTTTTTAAGTAACACAATCAGATCCATGAGGGAGGGGTGGGAGTGTAGCAGGGATGAACTTGGAAGATATTTGGATGATGATAAAAAAAAAGAATTAGAAAAAGAACTTCATTTTACAAACTGCTATATTAAAAAATACATTGTAAGGGTCTTTTCTGAAGTCAAAGTCTTGAATCCATTAAATACAGCCTGGCTCTACTGTGGCCAGATGTCTAAACCAGTTTTTTGAATTTTAGGGAAGTAGATAACACCTTCAAGTTAAGTTAGCAGTTGTTTACTAAGAACATTATATTTGACTATAATGATTGGCACCAGAAAGTCCCATGCTCAAAAATGTCTCTTCTCTTCTACACATTTCACCAAATTAGATGAACAAACTCCTCTTTTAAAACGCAGTAGCTTAAGTGGCTTTGTTAAGAAAAGTTAAGGTCCATGGTTAGAAGAACACAGGGGTAGGGGATGATGGTAGGGGAAAACGGAAGATTAAGAAACGAATTATGTGGGACTTGTAAAAAGTATATATAAATCCATCCTGTAACACAAATGTTCGTATGTTCATAGAAGTTGGTGTTCACCTTTAAAACACCAACTCTGGGTTGCTTATCCATTTACTCCAAAGAAGTTGCCCTTTTCCTCTTCCCTGCACCTCGCTGGCATAGTCAACTGAACTTTGTCTTTTTTTCCCAGCCCCCCTTTCACTTACAAACTGGGCAGAAAGGGGAATAAGGGGGGACCCTCCACCCCCGATTCTCTCAACAAATTTTGCACCGTGCTTGGAGAAACAGAACCTGGCTTTGCCCCCTGGAGGGTTTATGTGCGGGAATGGCTTAAGAGTTAGAGCCACAAGTAGCTACAACACTGTGTGACTGAGATTAAGTACCAGTAGGACACAAAGGAGGGACCGATTAACTTGATCCGCACGTGTGTCGGAAACGCGTTCACGAGGAGGCAACTTCTGAAGAATCTCGAGGCTGGGGGCGGGGAGGACAGGAGGGGACCGCAAGGGAACAGCAAGCTTGGGGGCTGCAAAGAAGTTCCCGACTGGGGACAGAGGGATTAGCAGGACTAAGTGGGCAGGGGCCAGCCCCGAAAAGCAACTTTGTTGAGTATCCATCATCTGTAAGAAATCAGTTACACGGCTCAATGAACTTAACTCGGGAACTCAGTGCCCCTTTCGGTGACTCCCACGGCGGGGAAACCACCGGGTTCCCAGGGCCGCGGGACCCGCGAGCGGGACAGCCTGGTGGAAGCTGCTGCCCGGGCAGGCGGCTGACCCCTCTTCCCCGGCGGTGGGGGTGCGCGGGGCTCGGGCGCCGGGGTCGCCGCGAGAGGCTGGCGTTGGCTGCGTCCCGAGGTGCTGGAAGCGGCCGGGCGGGCGCCTCCCCGAAGAGGCCGGAGTTACCCGGGGTCCGGCGGAGAGGCGGCCGCTGGGGCCGCAGCAGTTGCTCCCGACATGCTCCTCTGGGGGAGGATTTCAAACCCTTGTCCACAACCACCCTCCTTCTTCCGCCCCGTCGGGCCCCAGCAACAGGCGGCGGCCCGCGTATCATTGGCCGGGCCTCGCAAAGGCGTGTTTTGATTGGCCGCCGCGCTTCCCGGCCCCGCTTCGGTGTTCGCCGCCGCCTCCATTTTGTCGGTAGAGGCAGCAGGAGGAGGTCGATCTGGACTCCGCGGTGGCCAGCAGCTATCTTGTCGGTGCTCGTGGGCTTCGCTCATTCCTGCCTCGTCGCTCCCTGGAAGGGGAGGGGGGCTTCGACGCCGAGCAGGAGTCGCAGCCGCCGAGGTCCCGAGCTCGAAGTCGGTGAGTGGCGGCGGCGCCGCGGGCGCGGCCATGTTGGCGGCCGCGCTCCCCATTGTTGGGGGAAGGAGGCGAGATCGGGAAGCCGGGCGGGCGCGGGCGGCCCGGAGGACGGGTTCCCGGGCCAGGCCCGAGGGACGTGCAGCCGCTCGGAAGCCCAGCCCCGTCAGAAGAACTGAACATTCGGGCTCGCGTAGGGAATGACTCACGATCCGGGAACTCATTTCTTTAAGGCTGTTAAAATAGTCTCGAAGGGCCTCTCACCCTTTCGAAAAGAGGAGTTATTATTTCTTTGGTAACTTGGTTTCTTGGAATGTCAGATGAAATCGTGAATGTTTGATGTTCACGATAGGGAAGCATTTTTATATATTTAAGTGTGAAACTGACCGGTTGTTATGGCTTCTGGAACTTATTTTAAAACGGGGAGGAGTCAGGAGTTCGTAACTAAAGGAAACACTGCATGACGTAAACATGTTGGGAGACTACTTTGTGAAAACGGATACGTGATGTGTCGAAAGATTGGGAAATTCTGGAGGGACTTTTAAAACACAGTCTCTTGAGAAAACGAATTTTAAGCCCATTTCTTGGCATGGCTGTCAGGGTGAACGCTTACGTGGTTTGAATTAATGTTTTGGTCACAAAATCCGTGTGAGAACCTGAAAGGTCCCTAGGAAAAATATACAACTTGTTGCGTGATTTGGCGGACACCCTCCCCCCCGCCCCCAACTCCTCAGGAGTTCCTGGATCTCAAGGCTTAGAAGAGTTCTTAAATGACAGTTTAGAGGTCAAAGTCATCCTTAGAGTCATTATTATCTGCCTTTTTAGTTTAGGAAGTAGCCATTCTGTAACTTTCTGTAGTAAATATAAACGATCACTTTATTCCATGTTTTGAATTGAAATAATGAAAAAAATCTTTGCTTTTCTAGCTAGGACTTCTCTTAAGTTTGTGTGCTGAGGAGACTCAGATGTTGGCCTCAGCTCCTAGGCTGAACTCAGCAGATCGGCCCATGAAAACTTCTGTATTGAGACAAAGGAAAGGATCTGTCAGAAAGCAACATCGGTTATCCTGGGCTTGGCAGCAAGGAAGAGGACAGGTAGTGGAAATCCTGCAATCTGAAAAGCAGACTGAAAGGTATAAACTTCATTTGTTATGGGGCAGACATTTTGTGATGGACTTAACCAACTTAATTGTTTTTATTTTTAAATAGAGGATTATTCAGATTTATGGGTAAGCTCATTTTCTTAGGAAGGCTGTGCATGTGATGAAGTGTGAACATTATTATGAAGTTAAAGCAGCTGCATAGCACCTATTTGAATCATCCTCAAGATTTCTGGAGTTTCAGATTGAGGCCATTGAAGTTAAAAGTTTTGAACAAAACTGTCTTAAGTGGAATTTTACTCAGTATTTTGTTTCCATTCACTTACAGGTGACAAAGAAGCTGAAGATGGGTGGCGGAGAGAGGTATAACATTCCAGCCCCTCAATCTCGAAATGTTAGTAAGAACCAACAACAGCTTAACAGACAGAAGACCAAGGATCAGAATTCTCAGATGAAGATTGTTCATAAGAAAAAGGAAAGAGGACATACTTACAATTCATCAGCAGCTGCATGGCAAGCCATGCAAAATGGGGGAAAGAACAAAAGTTTTCCAAATAGTCAAAACTGGAACTCTAGCTTATCAAGTCCCACCTTACTTTTTAAGTCTCAAACTAATCAAAACTATGCTGGAGCCAAATTTAGTGAGCCACCATCACCAAGTGTTCTTCCTAAACCACCAAGCCACTGGGTTCCTGTTTCCTTTAATCCTTCTGATAAAGAAATAATGACATTTCAACTTAAAACCTTACTCAAAGTACAAGTATAAAATAAGAAAGTACTAATGTTTAAATTTAGTCATATTTAAGGATAATTGGCAATTGTTTCAGACCAAATTCACTTGGGAATTTCTCTGTAAAACTACTAATTAATGTAGAAAATTACACTCCACCTTTATGTGTTATGTGCACTATGATGTAACAGAATCACTGCAACTTAAAATAACTGAATTACTGATAATTGTTCTTGGTATCAATACTAAGTGTTCTGAATTGAGTAACCAAGTGAAACCATTCAAGTTTAGATTTGGAGAATGGTAAAGGAATCAACTTTTTCTATTGCTTGTTGGGGAAAAATACTAATTTAATATTATTCATGGATCAGTATATTTAGTTGTTGAAAGCTGGTGAATCTGATAAGCATCCAGTTAAGACATAACTAGGGTTGAAAACTAGTTGAATATTTGAAAGTTTAGAAACACCCAAACCAGTAATATGCTAACAACCTGATGCACTGCTAAGAGAAAATGTGAATTTTCTTTAGAGAATAGTCGTGGTTTAGTGAACTGTATGGTGAATGTGGAAAGAGCACTAGGGGCTATTTAGAATGAGAGTATATCCCCTTGGCCCCATTTCTGACATGCAGCGGGATAGGTGTCTGCCAACAAATGCACCGAAACTATTTTTTTATAGAAACAGTATTTGGTGTTCACCGAGTAGCTTTCAAAATACATTTTTGTATTAAGGCACTGCACAAGCTATTCTGACAGTGATGTGGCTTCAGATCCCTGCAAAAGCGTGTTTAAAGTGGGGAGCTGTATAATGTGAAAGTTTTAAGTACCTAGGAAAGAGCTATGTAAATATATGTAATAAACTTGTAGCATATGTAAAGTTTTGTTGGCATTTATCCTACAAAAATAGAGTATTTTAGTATGAATTTGCTGAATATAAGACACTCTTTTTATACTATGGCCTAATTTTAAAGGTCCAAAATAACTTGCTTTTAAAGTTTGCCCTTGTGCTAAAGTGCCAGTGTATGTATGTTATAATTGATCTTGCTGTAAACTATATTTCAAAGCAAATCCTAGTGTAAAGTTTTATATAACCGAAAAGGTTTTAAGCTGCTAAAACATTTCCTATTGTTGAGAGATGTGAAATGCAGTATGAGATTACTATTTTTTTTTCTTAAGCTCAAAGGTCAACTATTAAGAGGGTTCTCCAACCTTAAGAGATTCATTTTGGCTTTCAACAATTTGTGTAACCTGTGAGTACAGTGTACAATGACCGTACCGTGATTTTTTCGTAAGGGATGCAACCCAGGGGACCACTTGTTGCAAAAGATGTAATTTCTTGCATAGTACCTTGATAACATGCTTTGCCTACCTTAAAGATAAATGCTAATTATAACAGCTAACCGAATAGTAAATTAAAAGTGTGTGTGGGGGGAATCTGTTTAAAATTTGAATGTAGGTCGGTCCCTATTACATAATTTGGCAACTTTTTCTTTTTTTTTTTGTATTTTTAAGCAGAATGGCTAAGTTGTGTTTCTCCAAATAAATTCAGGTGAGATAAAACGTCCCAAATCCTAAAGTTTATATAGTACTTAATGTACATATATGAATTTGAAGTGTGAAATTAAAAAATAAAATTGCTTTTTCCCCAGTGGCTTGCTTTTATTGATAAAAATTGTTACAACTAATATTCTTATAGCATGCACATAATTAGCCCAACTGAAATACAACAGGACTGTGGGTTTTAAGAGGCAACCGGTTTGCTTACTAACATTTGGATTAATTCAGCAGCTATACAATAGAAAAAGGCAACTAGCTGTGACTTCCTCCCAGCAGGGCTTAACAGTTAAGAGGCTATAGAATACTTTGGAAATACATGAAGTTTCTGAATTCATTTGATAAATTGAGTAAAGCAGATTTGTGTCTCCTTTTTTACTACATTATAATTTAGGTTTATAGAAAAAAAATAGCACAAAAGAATTCAAGTTGACAGGAACCCTTGTGTTTTACTACTTGTTGATACGTAAAGGTACAATTTTCACAAGGGGACATGTGGTAAAAGTCACAAGAATTACACTGGCTTTCTAAAATAGGTTCCAAATGATAGGGTAGCTTAAACTTGTTCAAGAATAATCCTTTTTAGAGTTCCACACTAATTAGGCAATGAATCCCAAGCTGTATCTTCTCATGCAAATGAAGTATAAGTGACTTGGAAGAAATCAATATTTGAGCTCATTTTTTTCCTGGTGTATTCCCAGTGTATTTTCTATTACCAGTGCCAAGGATTGCCATGTTTTCTGTACTGCACTGGAATTTGACTAGATTCAACAGTCCTCATCCTGGGCATCTTTGTTAGTTTATGTATACTAAAAGATGTATTAGGTTTTTGCTTTGGGGTTGATTCAAGTGATAAAAGGGTTCAGAGAAGGGCGTAAGTAAAATTTTAATGGCTATGGGTACGTAAAAAGTTAATGGTCATAACATCTCATACCTTAAAAAGGTACTAATAAAGTTACAGCCTACAGGAAGGATGGTGACAGAATTCCCACATCTTCGTTAAGAATGAAAAAGTTGTTAGAACTCACTTATCCTGTAGGAAGTGTGAACTTAGTGTTTTAATTTAAATGTCATATCTTTTTGATGGCAGTATATATAGTATGATGGAATCTTGAGTCCATAACCTATCCTTACACTTAAGTTCTCTTCATCCCAAAAGAAAGCACAAGGTGGAAAAAAACTCCTGGTAAGTTTTCTAGTGTTTAATTGTATTCTCATAGGCAATTACTTTGTAGAACAACTGGGACAGAGTACATCTCAAACCTCTTATACAATTATGGAAAGCCTACCCAGTCACAAATCTGTAAGGCAGAGCTAAACCTAAAAAAAAAAAAAAAAAAAAAAAACCCCAAAAAAACTAGCATTCAAAGAGATGTGATCTACAAAAACCAAAAAACCAACCAAAGTCCTTTTACTTTACAAACTACTCTGTCAGTTATCAATAAAATGAATTTACATGCCTTGCTTTTTACTGTAAATAAAAAAATCCCACCTTTAATATATGGGTGAAACAACTGTTAGGAATACATATAAACAATGCAATGAACATAACCAACACTGTTGGAGGGGGCAAAGGAAAAAAAAAACAAGAAAAGCAGCCTTTTCCATAGGAGCTAGCTATGTCTTATAGGTGTCAGTAGTTGAAGATAAACAGGTTGTTTACTTCATTTATCAATGAGAACAGTTTATGCCTGGGACTCCTAGAAGCTCTGATAGACCTCCTAATTGAACACTTAAGATTATTCCTGAGCTAGCACTGTGCTGTCTCAGGTCACAGCCTCCCCACTTTAGAGTATCTCAGGACTTTGTAAACAGGAATATGATCAAAATGCAATGCAGTGAGACTAAAAATTGGAAAGCCAGGCTAGAAAAGTGCCTGAGTCACAACAGCTGTGAGATACTGTATTACATTTAACCTCTCCTTTTCATCCAGTAAAGTTACAAACAAAACTTTGTAATTAAATTTTTATAAATCTATTAAATCTTCCAAATGAACTCTAGATTCCCTTATATTAATTCTATTAAGTTATAAAAAAATTCCCCATTTGATTAAAATAAAAAAAAGGCAGAACAGAAGCAAAGATGAACCAAATGAAAAACCACGGACACTAATCTAGTATCTGCTACTTACTTGCTGTGTGATCTTGGGCCAGTTTGAAAATTAAAAAAATAAAACAGGTAAAAATACCTTCATTTCTCCCTTAGGTGTATTCTGCTGTATTTTCAAAATCTTTATCAAAGGCTTAACCACTTCCATATTTTTAGGTAACTTTACACAAAGTCTTAAGTGTGGTAGAAATAGGACAAAAAAATATGCAAGTGATGAAATCAATGTACAGGTAAACTTCATATCCTAATAAGGAACTAAGGAATCCAAAACATTTTGTGATACTATAAAAGTTATTTATTCACTATACACAGAACATGTCCCCTATAAAATGTACATGTAAATCACTAAAAAGTATAATTTGGTGAACATTTTCTCAATTACAGAACAAACTAAATCAGTTGGGATAACAGCTCTCTGTCTGCCTCAAAGTAATCTAATTATAGCACCCAGAGTCTCCTTTATATCTGATGCAAAGTTAAATACTTATTTTTGGGATTATCTCCTAATGTGTTTGAGGAGGCAGTTAACAATTTAATATAACTCTAGTATATTACAGTCACTGCACAATAAATCATTTATTACAGATTAACATCATTTTTTTCATTATTTGTATTAATGGGATGCAAACAAATACTGAAATACTTTTAAATGGCAAATAACCACAAAATTACTTATCTTTGATAGTATATTGGGTTTTATAATTACACAGGATAAAATGGTGTAAAGTATTGTTATGAATAATACACCTCAAACAAAACAAGGAGGCCATACTGTATTGATTCACTAGATTGTGCTCAGTAGACATTTATTGAATAAATGAATTTTATCTGTTTTTCTCCCCAATTACCCAGTACAATTTTTGCCCACAGTAAGGGCTCAGTAAATGTTTGCTGAATATACTAACTAGGAAAGAGGTGAGAAGAGATGGACCCTCTTAGCTGGATGTGAAGTATTATAATTGGAATTTACAGGGGAGAGTGTTTAAGGAAGGTGTAAACTGCATGTGGCATACAAGTAAATAAACTCAGATGCCAACAAAGCAAACCATTAAGCAGAAAACACTGGCACTGGAACGAACAAAGGCAAGATTTGCCAATAGCAAAAACACAACTGAGTTTAAGAAAAACTTTATATTGGACCATACCTTTTCTCACCCAATTCAGCTTGAGACAGACCAATAGAGGCACTGTAAGAGACTATGGCTGTCTTCCTTGATATTCAGACATCCTAGTTTCCAATAATTTAACATGGACCTGTTACCCATAAATCAATATAAACCTATGCAGACTTAGGGATTAGTTTCCACAAGTACAAAGTTGAATTTCCTTTTATTTGTCCTAAAATGCTTACTTTCAAACTTGAAGGGACTTCAATTATTCCATGTAGTTTCGATAACATTCTTTTATCTTTTCAGACCAGAGTCAAAATATTCGTACAGTATTCATACTGCAGCACCTTCCACCCACCCTTTGGTCGCTTGAACTGCCCTTCTTTGGTTCTTTTTCCGCTTTCTCAGATCTTTCTTGAAGTGTAGTAAGCAGAACTGTACTGGGTATTCCAGCTGCAGTTTGGTCTTAAATAAAAGAAGGATGTTTGTCAGTTTGGTTTTCTTTATTCTTCTCTGTGGTATACAGGATTTTGTTAGTTGAACTGGATGTAGCAGCTTACAGGGCCAAAATTTCAAGAGAATAGTATAAAAGTTCCCAGGTCTTTTCCCTGGGTTGTAACTTAACAGCTCATACTCTATGTAGCACCTTTCCTTTCTCACTGAAGCATTATCTGTCATTTTTCTTCTTGCTTACTTGGCTTCAAAAAAAAAAAAGTGCAGAGAGATCTTAAGTAAAAAGAGAGGTGAAGTGTCAGCCCTCGCTTGAGTCTCGGTATGTCCTACTCTAATATTGAGCACAGTGCCAGACACAGTAGAAACTGAGTAATTGTAGAACTTAACTATGTAACCCCAAATTAAAGCCCTGTGTAAGGATCCTCATCAAGTAACAGCAGGATCCCAACTATCATAGGTTCAACTATGAACAGTCCCTCTGAAGCTATGTCAGTACATCACTTGAGAAACAATATATAAGGTTCTCAAGAAAATAATCTGAGTCTAAAAATAAGTGACAAGTAAAAACAGTGAAAACATCAGGCCTTAATTCTATACAGAGAATGTGAACAATTTCAATAGGCTATTTCCTCAATCTACTGTAATTATAGCTCATTTAAAAAAACCATCTTAAGGATCAGGCCTGGGCTCAAATTGTGGATCTGCCTTTTACAGTTTTTTCTGTGTCTCAATTTCCTTATTATCTGTGACATGGAGGAAATAAAAGTATCTTTCTCAGAGGGTCTTGTAACGAGCAAATGAGTTAACACATAAAGGTTTTAGAAGTGTCTGGCACATCACAAATACTCAATAAATATTAGCTATACTTGTCATTATAAAGTAGCTAGGACTCAACCACAAAACACCTAAACCAGTTCCCCAAAGTGACTATCACTTAATACTAACTGCTCACCAACATTCAATGCAAAAATACTTTAAAACATGCCACAAACATAAGGCCCAATCCATCTTGTTTAGGATAGGGAAGAGCAGCATTATTGGTCCATCCAATAATGAAAATATAAACTTACAATCAGCTGACTCAAATTTCACTTTAATGTGTATCTTAACACTATCAATAACCTCTAAGTTATTTAACCCAAGGGGCTTAATAAGCCATCATGAAACAACTTTGACATTACATAAGGAATTTTTAAGTACTATGTAAAAGATGTATCTTTCTGGCAAGTTCTATCACTTCCAAAGTAAAAGTTGTGCCTAGTGCAACACTGAGTAAAAATATTACTAAGTCTACAAAGGACTGTTTCCATTATTATTTTAGAATCTCATCCAAAACTATAATAATTCCAGTTAATCATTATTTCCTTCATTTTGTTTTTATTATAGCATGTTTGCTTAATTTACAGCAAGCAGAAAATAAGCTGGGTCTTGTTTTGATCCAAACATCGATGTTTTAAAGGTTGTACACAATATTTGTTAAAAAGAACATATAAAAATACCTTTTTAGAAGCTTCTATAAGAAAGAAAATACAAAGTTTAACCCCACAACTTTCCTCTTTGCTAGAACTGCAAACTACTGCTACAGTTTTAAATAGACTTTTTGTTGTTTAAACTATACATCCAGGAAAATCTAAAAAAATTAAAGAAACGTGCATATAAATGATTGCATAGCAGAACATGAACATTAACTGCAAACAGTAAAGAAAAGAAAGTTAGAAATACTATCAAATATACAAAGGTTCTAGAGTCAATCCTTTAAACACATTCCACAAACAGTATTTAAAAACCATCTTTTGTTCTTTACAGGCAAGGCCTAGATTACTAAAACCAAAATTGAAAAAAGTAATCCTCTAAAAAGGAATCGTTTCCTCACAACATCTCTTACTTATACCTGTAAGCAAGCAATCTAAAAATTTTAAAGATGCTAGCTTTTATTCTGAAATGAGACTGGACACGTCAAGTCACTTTTATTGCCCCCAAACTGATCTCTCAGAGAAATGCTAGAAATTATAAATTGTTAGGGTGTTATTTTTTTATCTTCATCAGGTACTACCAGGTACTACACTGATAATCAAAAACTCAAGAGATGTGAGACTTTCTTAAAATTAATTTTTTTCCAAATTATTTTAAATTTCATGGCACCACAGAATCACTTAGAATGGGAGTGTTTGTTGTCTTTCAACTTGCCTCACATTAAATAAACTGAGGTGTGGACAAGCCTTCTTCATAAAGAGATGGGTAAATTTTGATACCAATGCACGCATGTAAGTGCTATAAGCATCAAAATTCAGTCTTTTTACTCTATGCATACACACAAACAAATCCTACTTTGAGACAATTTACTTGCTTTTAACAGCAGTAAGAAAACTAAGGATTATGGTCAACAATGCTCCTTAAAGTTTAGAGGAACTACATAAGAGCATTCTTTTCCCCTTAAAATTACTTCTGCCATCATAACCTGCCCAAATTTTAAGGTGAGTTTTTCCAACGTTTGTATGTTCCAAATCTTCACAGAAACGAGAAAAAAGCAGCGAAGGCTCCATGTTTCAGTCAAAAACTCAACCTCCCTGAAAATGCTACTTAACCTAGTTGGCATCATTCCCCAAGACAGTGAGGTTAACAGAAGAACTATTCCACACTGTGCCATAAATTACTGTCACGGGCCTAGACATCTTGACAAGATAAATAAAAGGTCCACCCTGAACCTAAATGTGTCTGGTCGGTCAGTGTTGTACTGTGGCTACAACTTCACTTTTGTATCAGTCTATCTTATTAGCAAGCTACATTTCTAGGTTAACAGTTCTACCAAATATGGATATGAAAGTTTATTTTTAATAAGACAATGTTGCAAATTATGGTCAACCAACATCTTTTCACCAATACTTCAAGCATAAAAAAATGAGAATCTTTACAAAAATATACAGAGACACCACAAATTGGTAGCTGCCCATAACATTAAACAAACTGGACTCTTAAGAGTGGCTTCTCAACAGCATATCATTTTAATTATAACCATTGCCTGGTACAGGGAAAACTGACAAGTGTATTTTTAAGCATCATTGCAACATTGTATTCCTGATAATTTAAGTAAACCAAACTATGAGTAAATGAATGATACATGCCTAAAAATATCATGGTTTATACTATCAGTGGCCACTGGACTTAGGACTAGTCCAAGACCTTGATCTAGATTTTGACCTAGACCTAGACTGTGATCTTGACTGAGATTTGGATCTAGGTGGTTCTTTTTTCCTTGATTCCTTTTCATATCTTGAGCCAGACTTATAATGTGTTTTGGAATCTGTTTTAGAGGTGCCTCTAGTTTTGGTGTGAGATGCAGACCTAGAACGTGATTTAGCCTTCATTTCTTTCTTGGGCTGGGACTTGGACCGTGATCTTGAATTGGATTTAGATCTTGAAAAAGATCGATTTCGGTGTTTGAATCTTTCAAAACAGAGGAGAGATACAATTAGAGTAAAAATTAGATTCTATATTAATCAAATTTGTTATTTTTAGAGCAAAAGTTCACTCTGAAATTGAAAAATGTACAAGTCTTTTTCAAAGCAAAGTTATTTACCTATCATTGTCGGAATGGCTTCTGCTACGCCGTGGTCTTCCAGTCGGTCTACTGCTAAAAAGTATATCAGAAAAAGCAAACAGTGACACATGTCTATTTACAAAGTCTTTTAAAGTATCTAATTAAAAAAGTGAACCATAAAACTTTTAAAATGAAGCACTAAAATATTTTAGTCTCAAATCATACAATGTACATAATTAAAAGTACACACACACACACATACACACACACACAAAGGCTAACAAACATAGATCTTTTCTGACAGCACTGTGCTACACACATCACACTTACTTTCTAGGACTATAAGATCTTCTATAGCTGTAATCAAAGGACCGACTTCTTGATCTCCTCCTTTCATAACTTCGGCTTCTAGAACGTCTGTATCTGTCATAATCATCATACCGTGAAGAACTGTACACATTCCTCCCTTCCTTGGCTTTCATCTGATTTGGAGCTATAAAATACATAGAAAAGAAATATTTACAAACATTAAAAACTCAGTATTTAAGCCTTCAAAGTACAGGAAAAATTCCTGCATCCTCTTCTCTTATACCCCTAAATCTGTGTCAAGGTTAATTGTGAATATTAATCTTGGAAAAGTTATCAGAAGACTGTTTTATGTTAAAAATGGTACTCTCAAGTATCTCCACAACTATTTTGTTTCAAGTACCTCTTGCCATCTAGCTTGTTGTCCAAAAATGTGCCAACTACTTTACATTAGGAAAATATAACATGAAAGTAATTTTTAAATTTCAAATTAAAGTATGAATGACTTCTGAACCACACACTAATTTGGAATTATCCTGTCATGGTTTCCATTCATTAGGAACACAGTTAACAATGACAAAATACTTATCGGTGGCCTATGAACGATGTGTAGTGTCAAAATACAACAATATAGTTATACATTTCTGAGAAACCACGACAAAGAAAAGCGCAAGACAACATTTATTGAATGCCTTAGACACACTCACACTATAGGACTGAATGGACAGTCCTCAATTCTTACATTATCTCATTCAACCCTATGAAGTAGATACTTTAAGTATGTGTGTAAGTATGTATAAATAGGAGTGACTACCCAGGAATCCATCACTCAACCGAAGAACTAGAGAATCACCGATAGATTGGGTCTACCTAAGGGCTCCTCCTCTCTCCAGCAGCTACTTTCATCTCTCTCTTTTAGTATCTTGCTCAAGGTAACATAATGGTTGAGCCAGAATTCAAACTCAGGTCCCTCTGATTCCAAAGTCTGTATTTCTGTGTCATCAGCATGCAGTTAATATCTGGTGTATGCCTGCTAAGTAATAAAAACCAAAGTCTAACATAAAAACTATTCTAGGTTTAATCTTAAGTCCTTCCCAGTCTAATTCTATCTGTTCATTTCTACAGCCATGCACCCACACAATTACCCATAATGATACCTTGAAGATCTTTAAGAAGGAAAATGGCTCAAGAGAATCAAAACCTTCCAAATTTTATTCCTTTTGATTCCACCCTCAGTATTATACATGCCACAACTGATAGCATTGATCTACTTTCTTAAAGAGTGCAAGCATACTGCAGTTGTTCTCAATCTTTACATCTACCTTGAAACTGCAAAGTACTCAAGATACTCTATCTTCTCAAAAACTATCTTTTGGGATTTTGAGCAGATAGACAAATTACACAAATACTTTCAAGAGGCACTCTCAAAACAATGTCTAAAAACGATGTATTACACATAATTAGGTATAAGGGTACTTACTCTTCCGATCCCCCTGTGCAAACTGTATTTCAATTTGGCGTCCACAAATCCATTTTCTGTCCAAATTATGTAAAGCATCTTCGGCATCACGAACATCCTCAAATGTGCTAAATGTTAAGGGGCTTGGGAAGTTTTGCAAACTTTGATAATGAAAGTTCAGTTGGTAAGTCTGGAACAATTGACAATCTCTCAATATTATTCCAGAAAATCAACCAGATCCCACTTACTAGTTGGTTGATTCAGCTATAAACACTTTACAGTATTAAAGCACTTGTGGTTTCCTAGGCATTAAGTTTGAAAAAACACGTGAATATATATTATAAAGTTATTATTCAAGTAAGGTCTGTTATAGCTGAACTACCAAGTAATCCCATCAAAAGATTTTCCTGAGTTTTAAGAATTTTACAAAACAAAAGAAAAACAATTGCCAATTCTATTTTGTATGCAGAAATAAAAATTTCTTAAAATAAAACCAAAACTTTTTCATATTTTGTTTCAAATGAAAAAAAGAAAATGCCAATAGTTCTTGTGTAAGCAAGCGGAATATACCTTACCTTACAAGAGATGAAAACATTAACCTCAAATTAATCTTGCTATTTTTCTCAGACAGATCTAACACGATCATTTCACGTAGTTGTCTTCCTTACAGCACTGGGAAGACTGGCACGCTAGCCACTTGTACGTATCAAGACAGAATCAAGCAATACTTAAGACATAACTATACCAAAAGCACATTACATCCATGCACAGACTATAAAAGCATGCTGTCAAGAAATAAGACCATTTCCAAATATTCCTGGATTGGAAAGCCCTAACGTGACACTAAACATACAGCTTCCTGCAAAGTGTGCTTGGGACTGGTCTCAACTTGAAAATTTCAAGATAATGTAAGTCCAAAGCAGGAACTGCTAGTACCTGTTTTAGATCTGAGAGGCTAAGCTGCCTTGCCCTCCCCTCTCAATGTAAGCTTTACAAAGTTATTCTGGCCAAATTTAGCTCCTTTCCTAAAACCACCACTCTAATGGAAGCCAAGCACATATTCAGAGCAGTTTGATATAAAAGCTTTTGAAGGGGAGCTAGGTTAGGTCTGGATTTTCTTTCAGTACTAAAATTCACTATTCTAATTTGTCCATTTCTATTTCTCAAATTTGAGAGAAGAGTGCACATCCTGAGTGCTGATTAAAAAACAAAACAAAACAAAACAAAAAACACACTCCTGAAGCAATACACTCCCTTCCAGAGTGATACTAATATTCTTTTTATTCCAGAGACTAAAAGGTCTGCCGCACTAGATTTCCCACCCCCTCCTTTTTTTTTTTGGTTCTGGAAGGACTTAAGAACCACAGCAGGGTCCCAGCTCTCTCTTCTGAGGCTATTGTGTATAGGGAAGGAGAGGTTTTCTCAAGTCCTAAATCATGAGGCTTTCATCATGAAAAGACAAATGTTGATGGGGAGTTTAGAACCTAGAATTACTGTTAACTGAACACCCCTCAAGGTTAATGAAGTTGGGCTCTAAAATAATTAAAAAGAACAAGTTCACTTAGTGGGTATACTACTTCATTTGTTACTTTGAGAGAGAATAACTTCCTAAAGGATTTAGATCAAGAAGTATAAGTTATTAATGAGAGCAAATATTCCTCTGGGGCTACCCTCAAAAACAGAATCCTGGGCTGGATGAACCATGGCAAGGTTCTAAGAGAAGGCTAGCTGGGAATGGGGTCAGGTAGAAGAGGGAACCACAGCAGGGGCAGCTAAACATCATTCTGATGCCAGTTACGAAGAAAGTTGTACTCAGGGTCTTTGCAAAATCCTGATACCTGTTTCTTTTTAATTATATTAAGACCACAGAAGACTTTGTGTAAAAACAATTTCTATATATATATAATTCGCCCTTAGATTCCTTTGGATAATAACTCTTTTCTGTATTGAATATCACATACTCTTGAGTCAAACTGTGGATCCTGGTTCCCAGGCTACCCCCTAATCAGGCAAAATCAGGTCCACATTGTAAGCCAGAATGCACTGCTACTTTTTCTTTTTTTAAACCAAGCCAGATATAGCTCTTATCCTCTATGTAACAAAGCTTTGCAACCAATTCCCACAACTGTCCTTGATCACAGACCCTGAAGGAGTAGCTGATTTGGCATTTCCCTTAAGTCTCACTAGGACTCTGCTAAGTTTCAAGACATCCACTGAATTTAAGCAATTAAGAATTTTTTTCTAGCCTGAAGTCCACAGCTCAAACCTTTGCTGTCACAGGGAGATGATCTCTCTGAAGGAAGTAACGTCACTTGAAACTCTGGGACAGGGAACAATTTCCTTCCCTTAGATCTTGATTAGGTACCTATACCAAGGATAAAGGTCTTCTGCAACCCATTCTGGGCCAACTGATCATATGTGCTAAAGTAGTCAAGGCCAGCAGACTTCACAGAGCTAAGTTTCAGAAATGAGGAGTATGTGTGTGCCCCTAGCAGTCACTTTAAAATCTATAAACAGATAGTGTCTCTAGTGGGTCTGACCTTGTAAGACCACCAGAGCTGTCTCTAAGTAGTTCCCCAGTGCAGGCACCTGTCTCTCCTTTAAGCACGGCTCTGTGAGGTCAGCTTGACCCCAGAACCTCATGCTATTCCAAAAAGCACTGCTACTACCCTATGGCATCTGACCACCTGGTCCAAAACAGAAATATGCAGGGTTTAAGCTTAACAAGATTACATCCTGGTACACTTTAACTTGACAAGCTAGGAGAGAGTGCATTTATACAAGACCACATCACAACATCAAAGGCCCACATAAATCAAGTTACAGGTTTTGTCACTAGACCAAACCAGAATAATTTTGAAAATTAACTGCTTACAAAACATTAAAAAAAAAGAAAAAAGAAAAAAGAAAAAAGGAAAATAGTTATTCTGTAGGATACATCAGGTATGACTCCTTTAATCTTGGCCATCATTCAACTTCATCTTGACCTTTAACTCTTTAAGTGCTTGTCAGAAGGACTTGTCATGAGATGCTTGGCCAAATATGACAGATGGCTTTATCTTTAACTTTGAAAAACAACCTTTTCCCCCTTTTGTAGATAAAGCGAGGCTTTGTCTCCCATTAGGCTTGTCCTTCTTCCAGCTTTTCTTTATATTTTCTTTTCCCAAACTCTCCCTTCTCTTCAAGCCTGATCCTTAAGAGGTCTTTGGCTTGTCTACTTGCCTTAAGTGTTGAACTCTACTCTAAAGGTTCTTTCATGCTTTCTCTTTGGGGTCGCCATAACTGTACAGCTTTACATTCTCTGAGGTAACAACAGAGGACAGCAAATTAGGGGACAATATAAAGAAGCTTACCTCATTGTTATACAATTTGTTTTTGATCAAGTGATTCAAATTAACAAACAAGAATACCAAGCTTTAATTGCTAAGCACAAGAACATATTAACTTTTAATCTGAGTTACATTAAAGGTGGTAGCAACCAGAGTGTATTCAAATTTAAATCATATATTATAATCACTGATTTGAGTTTCAGCAGCAATGAATGGGAATTTAAATATTTTACTATTTTTGGATTAACTTTAAGAAATAGAGTAATGTGTGAGTCAGAATTAATTAAAAATTTTTTGAAGAGATAAGACATTACAGGACAAAAAAAAACAACTACTTTTTAGATGTTACCTCTTACATAAACTTGAATCTCAAACTTCAACACCCCTCACTAATCAGCCATCTGAAGAAAGGATATTGAACATATGCAAATCCTCTTGGACGGCGAGTGTAGAAATCAAGTGGAACATACACATCAACTATAGGACCATAACGACCGAATTCGCGTCGCAAATCTTCAGACCTAAAACATCATAAAAAAACCCCAAATTTTTATGTTCACTCTCTTAAAAGTTTCTTTGTAAGAAATAGATTTCTTTCTTAATATCTCAATTAATGAAAGGGACTGCTATGTCCCTGTGTGAGCTGAAAGACAAGCTTTCTAAATTTCAACATCAAGAGCCAACTGTAAGAATACACCACAACATGCCTTTTTGAAAAAGAAAGCTAGAATCCAAGATTTTGGAAGACAAAAACGTAGTTTATAATAAAATCTATTACTATTTTACATTAACAACAGGCAAACGTTTAAGGAAACCTGATTACAACTTCTCTCTATTGTTCTTATCCACAGCCTTCATGTTTTGTAAAAGGTATAGTAGCATTAAATTGTATATAAGTATTGCTAATTTTTTTTTACAGTATCAAAGCAACTCTATTATTCTGAAAAATACCAAGCACTTATATTTTTACCCCCAAATTTTAGCGACAGACTTACACACTTACTAGTAGGTAGATACGGTTTGAAAAATGAAAGTCACAAATATATAAAACTCCTTAATAAATGTCAAAATGACATAAAGGGGAAAGTTTCCTAGATGCTAGAGTAATTACTATTGCTTACTTTCTCACTTAAAGTTAGGAAGAAAAATATAAATCACACAAGGCTACCAAAATTTTTGGATTTTTTTCTTGGTTTAGAGTGATTATTTGTGAAAAAATAAAGTCTCATCTTGTGATAAGATCTTTTCCAAAATATTCTGCGACAACTCCAAGCAATTAAGGGAATTTCTGAGAACAAAGGCGCGGCCTGGATTAATCCAATTTAGCCATCAATTTCCTAACCGTAGAGGCTTCCTAAAGCTCCCTTTTCAAAGGGTGATCAGTATTTCTGGGAAATGGCAAGAACTAACCCGTACCGTTTAACTGGGAGAATTTTATTTCTCTGATCTCAAAATTCCCTTTCTCTAAACATCTCCAACGTTAAAAAAAAAAATCACAAATAGAACAAAAAAAGGGTAGCAAATGCTTCGCCACACTCCCCACCCCCGATCCCGTTATTTTACTGCAAAGTAATTTTTTAACTAAGATAAAAAAAGATTTCTGGGCCGAGGGGGCGTGCACCCCAAAGAACGTGAACTTCAAGTCAATGGGGAGCAGACGTTCCGCGGAGGCGGAGGCTGGACGGCGGAGAGGAAGCGGCAAGGAAGGGCCCCCCGAACTGAGGAGGGGGAGGGGACGGAAACCCCGCCACGCGGCCCGCGCTCCCCGCCGCGGCCCGCGAAGACCAGCGGCGCCGCCCTCGCACCCACGCGGCGGTTGAGCCGGCGGCGCGGCCTAGTTTGGGCCCGAAAGCCGGTGCGGGACCCGCCATCTTCACCCCTTCCCCTCCCCCGGCCCAGGCCCAGCGCGCCGCCGCCCGGGTCCTCTCCCAGCGCCTGCGGCCTCCCTGCGTAGGCCCAGAGTGCTTCCCCTTGTACATACCTGGTGTCGTCGGCTACGTTCCTCACGAACAGAGACGTGTTGGGGGGGCGCAGGTACCGGGACATGACGGCGGCGTGAGTCTCAGCAGGGACACTAACGGGCTCAGCGAACCTTCGGCGGCTCCGGCGGCAGCTCCTCAGACACACACAGCCAGAAGGCTCCGCTACAGCAACTGCTTCTTCTCGCGAGACTTTACTCCCGCCTCCCCCCACCCCCACCTGGGCCAACGCCGGGACCTGCAACGGTTCTTTCCCGCGAGATCACCCGGCGAACGCCTGCGCATGCGGGTGGCTGGAGTACGTGCTGCAGTCTCGGTCTCATTCATTGGCTTCTGCGCTGCCTCCTTTTCTGCCCCTAGCCCGCTCTTTCTTTCTTTAGTGCCTTATTTTCCCGCCCTTTTCTGCCTTGCACAACTTTCCCCCTCACTCCCCACCATGCCAGGAAACAGATGTTTTAACCTGTACGCCAAACTGTATATTTGTTACAAGCTGGCGTAGTTTTTCCTGTCTGATCCACGTTATGCCCTAGCTTTTATTTGATCACTGACTCGCAAGAGAAGAATTTACAGCTTCTCCTATTACACACCTGTTAGGAGTGGGTGTCCTTGCAGAGCGATAAGGCCTGCCTCTCCGGTGCTTTCTGCACGCCGCGGCCTCACTCGCTCTCTGAGCGCCTTTGCCCTGGCTGCTTCTTGGTAGTTTCCTCCACCTCTCCAGCTGTTTCTTCCTGATTAAAGGCTCTTCCCAGCCAAAATGGGAAGCAAACCTCACATCTTAGTCTCCATTGTCATCTACAGTGTCTGTTGCTAAAGGCTTCCTGGATCTGCGTCGTTCCTGTATTGCGGTGTTTCTCCAACTTTTTGTTCTCAGAACCTCTTTCCGCTCTTATAAATTGTGGGAAGACCCCAAAAGACTTGTTTATGTGGGTTATCACTATTAATGTTTACTGAACTAGAACTTAAAAGCACACATTCCACCACTCTTCATCACATATGAAGCCTCTGGAAAACTCCACCTTACATTTGTGAGACTGAAAGTGAAAAGGGCTTGAATAACGTTTCCATAGAAAATAAGCAAGTTAACTAATTACAGATTTGTGATTTGAAAGAGACAGTAACATGATTCTTTTTTTAAAAAACAAGGTTGCTGAACAAGTGTCTCCCAACTCCCCCTCCCAAGTTCTTTTTAGTGTCTAGAAAACAGACTCCTGTAAGTTACCTTAAGTAATGGAGGAAATTAACATAGTTTTGTGGTGCTCCAGCCAGCGTTTAATAGGGATAAAGATTCAGAACAGAGTCTGGTGCATAGTAAGTGTTCTATAAATGTTAATAGGACTGGCTACATAATTTGGGTGACTCAGTATAAAATGGAAACTTTCAGAAATTAAGATGACAATAATAGAGCACTAAGCCAAGTGCAGGATTATTACCAGTATGGGGCCCTAGGCAACTGCACAGGTGGGACGGCTATGAAGCTGGCCCTGAATGTTAGCAATTATTATTATTACTCACAATGCCTCAAGAAATAATAGAAGCAAGTGAGGTACAAATATTTACTCACTGGAATTGCTTTCTGCCTCACATACCAAGTGCTGCTTTGGTCTTTTGTGCTTTAGGATTCCAGAGTCTTGAAAAAGATGATATTGGGGAAAGTAGAGAAAGTAAGAACCTTTCAGCTGGGGCTTGAGGTGGGCAGTTTACCAAACTATAAATCTGCTGCAGGTGGTGTTGGGGACCAGGGTTGGAGCCAGAGGAGGAAGTACATCAGGAATTTTGGACCTACAACACTTCCTCACAAAAGAGCTGCCGTGTGTGATTAAGAACACTGTATTTCATTCTGACCACAATACCAGGGCTGGTAATTCTTTTGAAAGCCAAATGTTAGTCTCTGAAAACGGTCTGGCACTGCACCTCTTCTTGAAGAAGTTATGTTCTGTTGGGGGTTTATGTCAGAAATCCACTTTCTTTGAGTCCCATTCTCAGAATTGCACAATGAGACCCAAATGTAAAATATATACTTGTGAATTTCCTTGATCCTGAAACTGCTTTTGCCTGGTTTGTGGGTGATGGCCACGCTTGAGTGGGCTGTGCTACCTGCTGGAGGGAGACTCACAGGGACAAATCTGTGTGTTAAAGCCATGGATTTCTGAGCCTGTGTCCATAAGCAAAACCAAGACCTTGAGTCAGTACATCAAGCTTAATTTTATTGTTACAACTGTTTGATTCAGGCAGTTGCCTTGTTCATGCTAAGCATGCAGGATGATGCTCAGCCCTGTGTCTCTCTCTGTCTCCACCAGCAATCAGTTAGAAACCTGCCCTTAAAATGTGTTTAAATAAGAAATGCCTGTTGTTTCCTGGATGCCTTTTCACTCTAATGATTAGGCAGCAAACTACGTTTCCCAGACCGAAGAGGACTCAGTGTTCCCTTTTAGACATTCCTTACTTTTGGGTCAGAAACTTTTGGGGCACATACACATTAACACATTGTCAATTTACCTATGTACAAACTGTTCTTTTAACCTCGAGCTCCCACTGGTTCTGCTTTGTGGGTGAATTCACCACTAATGCACATATTTGTTATTATTAGTTTTAACTTAGATGATCTATTCTAGCACATAGATTGCTACCTTGAATCTGCTAAAGGTAAAAATAACTTGTTATATCTTAGCCTTATTTTAATGTCTTAAAATAACATTTTTCCTAGGTATAAATGTCCTGTGTTTATTGTTAACTTTTAAGACATAAAACTAAGAAGACAACAAACATCATCTGTGATTGTACCACTCAGAACTAATTATTTCTAAAACTTCTCTGCGTTCCTAAGCATTTCTATAATTGTTAAAACTGGAGCCATGCCAGCTACACAATTTTATAATGTGTTTTTCTCTCACCAAACCTTTTTTAAAAATATTTTTTCTTTACATTTTCTAGGTGATTTTATTTATTTGTTTTGTGTGTGTGTGTGGGGGGGTAATTAGGTTTATTTATTTATTTATTTATTTTTGGAGGCAGCAGTGGGGATTGAACCCAGGACCTTGTTCATGCTAAGCATGCACTCTACCATTTGAGCTATACCCCCCTACTTTTTTCTTTTTAATTGAAGTATAGTTGATTTACAATGTTGTGCTGGTTTCAGGTATACAGCAAAGAGATTCAGCTATATATATATTTTTTTTCTTTTTCTTTTTCAGGTTCTTTTCCATTATAGGTTATTACAAGATATTGAATGTGGTTCCCTGTGCTATACAGTAGGCCCTTGTTGGTTATCTATTTTATATATGTTAATCCCGAATGCCTAATTTATTGCTCCCCAACATTTTCCCCTTTGGTAACCGTAAGTTTGTTTTCTGTGTCTGTGAGTTTATTTGTTTTGTAAATAAGTTCATTTATATCATTTTTTAGAATCCACATATAAGTGATATCATATGATATTTGTCTTTCTCTGACTCACTTCACTTAGTATAATAATCTCTAGGTCCATCCATGTTGCTGCAAATGGCATTATTTCATTATTTTTTATGGCTGAGTAGTATTCCATTTTGGTATATATGCATGCATATGTGTGTGTGTGTGTGTGTGTATCACATCTTCTTTATCCAGTCATCTGTTGATGGGAATTTAGGTTAGATTCATGTCTTGGCTATCATAAATAGTGCTGTTATGTGCATTGGGGTGCATGTGTCTTTTCAGTTAGAGTTGGAGTTCTCTCTGGACATATACCTCAGGAGTGGGATTGCTGGATCATATGGTAAGTCCATTTTTAGATTTTTAAGGAACCTCCATACTATTTTCCATATTGGCTGCACCAATTTACATTCCCACCAACAGTTTACCAGGATCCCTTTTTCTCCACACCCTCTCAAGGATTATTATTTGTAGACTTTTTGATGATGGCCATTCTGACTGGTGTGAGGTGATACCTCATTGTAGTTTTGATTTGCATTTCTCTAACAATTAACAATATCAAGCATCTTTTCATGTGCCTGTTGGCCATCTGTATGTCTTCTTTGGAGAAATGTCTATTTAGATCTTCTGATTACTTTTTTGATTTTTTTTTTTTTTTGATATTTAGCTGTATGAGCTGTTTCTGTATTTTGGAAATTAATCCCTTGTCAGTCCCATCATTTGCAAATATTTTCTCCTATTCTGTAGGTTGTCTTTTTGTTTTGTTTATGGTTTCCTTTGCTGTGCAAAAGCTTTTAAGTTTAATTGGTCCTATTTGTTTATTTTTGTTTTATTTCCATTTCTCTAGGAGACAGAGCCAAAAAAATACTGCTGTGATTTATGTCAAAAAGTGTTCTGCCTATGTTTTCCTCTAAGAGTTTTATAGTATCCAGTCTTACATTTAGGTCTTTAATCCATTTTAAATTTATTTTTGTATATGGTGTTAGAGAATGTTCTAATTTCATTCTTTTACATGTAGCTATCCAGTTTTCCTAACACCACTTATTGGAGAGACGGTCTTTTCTCCACTGTATATTCTTGCCTCCTTTGTTGTAGATTGGTTGACCATAGGTGCATCCCACCAAACATTTTATAAAGAATAGATTCTCTGGCCATGAGTTAGTTTTAATAAATGTAGTTTTAAATTGCTGCTGTATCGATTATAAGTTGGGTTCAATTGCCAGTAACAAAACTTGAAAAAATAATGTTGATCATTATAGCTAACACTTATTTTTGAGCACTTAAATGCCAGGCATTTTTTTTTACAAAAAAAGCAAGGGAAACAACTCAAGAAGTAGTAGAATGTTACAACCTTAGAGGTCATTCTGCTCAATTTTCAGTTAAGTCACATGTATTAACCCATTTAATCCTCACATGAAACCAATGAGATTGTTTACTATTATTCTTTCCATTTTATAGATTAGGAAACAGGTTTACAGAGTAGTCTAAACAAATTAGAAGTTCACTTATTTGTTTATTTTTTGTATAATAAGAAGTCAGAAATAGGGTGGGACTGGTATGGCAGCTTCTAGATATCCAGGCTCCTCCTCCTTTCTTTCTTCTCTGTTACCCCTACTGCTGGCTTCAATACTCAAATTACCTCATAGTCATATAATGGCTGCTGGAGCTGTAGGCATCATGTCTACATCCCAAGAAAAAAGAAACAGTAGGATGGTGTTCAAAAGGCCTTTGCTAGCTGAGTTACCTGCTATCACCAACACTTTAGGAACTAATTGTTAAGTTGGATGGAACAATTCCCACTGATACTTAATTGGCCAGAACTGAGTCTCATATCCAACCCTATCATCAAGGAAGGCTAACCACTGTTATTCTGAACAAAATCAGAGTTCTCTTTGTAAGGAAGCAGAGGGAAACAAAGGATGTTGTGGATACATAAAAAAGGTACACGTCATTGGTTGTTGCATAATTGATTTATGTAGAAATGATGGTGATGATGATGAATAACAACTAACTACATGCCAGATACTTATCATTTTATCTACATTATCTCATTTAATCTTTACTACTTTGAGGCAGGTATTATAACTCTCCCCATTATACAGATGAAGAGACTGAAACCTTGAGACACTATAAGGTTTTCTGACAATATACAAGGCTGAGGGGATAAAAGATAATTTAAGACAGTTCCTGTGTTTTCAAGGAGTTCTTAAGCCAACAAGGTACACAGTATTTGTAAAATTTAGTTTTAGGTTAGTTTTACATAGTTCATAACTGACTTGTTTTAATTTTAATCAGATTAGTTTTATATCAGCCAAGACGCCCATCAATTATTACCCAGTCCCAGAGTGCAAATGCTTGCTTAAATGTGTCTGCTTCTTTTATGAGTATCACTGAGCCTACAGTCAGAGACTGTGAAACACAACAGACAAGTAGGCAAACACAGTAAACTTAACTGGGCTTTGGGGTGCTAGACATTTGGTCAAACGTTATTCTGTGTGTGTGTGTGGAGGTGATTTGGGATGAGATTAACATTTGAATAGGTAGACTGAGTAAAGCAGATTGTCCTCCCTAATGTGAGTGGCCTTCGTCCAATCAATGGAAGACCTGAACAGAACAAAGAGGCTGGGTAAGACGGAACTTTACCTGCCTAATTGATGGAGCTGGGACACTGGTCTTCTCCTGAATCCTGAAGGCGCTGTGGCTGAGGCTGTTAGCTTAACTTCACACACTGTGATTGGTCACTCTTTTTTTTTTTTTGATATTTTCTTTTAAAATTTTTTTTTATTTTTTGAGGGGGAGGTAATTAGGTTCATTTATTTATTTATTTTTAGAGGAGATACTGGGGATTGAACCCAAGACCTTGTGGATGCTAGGCATGCACCCTACCACTTGAACTATATGATAGGTCACTCTTGAAGGGAGATTTCAGTAGCACACTTCCATGGTGGCCAAAATCCATTCCTTGCTCCGTGCAGATCTATTACTGGGGGAGCAGGTGGCTCCCTCATGGGTCTCTCTTACTAAGGGGCAAACTTGGAAGAGGGAGGCTATTGGGATGAACTACAGCCCCGATAGCTGCACGGGGTCTTGGTCCACAGCTGGCACTCATCCTCTCCCTCCTGAGCTCTCCTCACACTCAGTGTCACTTCTTTAAATCTCGAGGGATTACCTGGTGGTGGTCTGAGCCCCTGATCACCAGGCCCTTCTCAGGCCAGGGTTGCAGCACTTGTCCATTCACAGTACAATTGTCAACGGACATCAAGGGGGACCTGACTAGATCATCGGGGTTCCATGCACATTCCTCCCAACCCCGGTGGTAAAACAGTAACCCTACCTCTTTCTGCAGAAGGGGTCGGTTGGCCTGTCATGAGGCATTGTATCCGGGAGCTCAGCATTGATCTTTGTACCTGGCAGGTTGGCAGCAGCTGGGTTTGTCCTGGTAAGTGGGAATCTATGTCAGGTGTCAGAAAACTGCAGCCCTCGGGCCAAGTCTGGCTTGCAGCCTGTTTTTGTATGGCCTGCAAACTGAGGATGAATTTTACATTTTTAAATGATTGGAAAGAAATCAAAAGAAGATAATGTTTATTTACTTGTTTATTACAAAACTCCCTCTGAATGTCAGTTTCTTAGAAGCAGGGACTTCGTTTTATTCAAGCCAGGACAGACTCGCATTGCAAAAGCATGTAAAAAAATATTCATCTATGGAACTCTTGAGCATAGGAGTGTAAAATTTTGGTGCAGCCACTGTGGAAAAGTTTGGTGCTTCCTCAATAAATTTAACATAGAATTACTACAGAACATAAACAGAAATACCCAGCAATTTCACTCCTGGCGTATATACATCAAAGAATTGAAAACAGTGTTCAAACAAGAATTTGGACATGAATGTTCATGGTGGCACCATTCACAATAGCCAAACATAGTAACAACCCAAATGTTCATTAGCAGATGAATGGATAAATAAAATATGGTATATTCATACAATGGGATATTACTCAGCCGTATAACAGAATAAAGTACTACAACATGGATGAATCTTGAAAACATTCAGTAAGTGAAATAAGCCAGACACCAAAGACCACATACAATATTGTATGATTCCGTTTATATAAAATATCCAGAGTAGGTAAAATCACAGACACGGAAAGCAGATTGCCAGGCTCTGGGGGAGGGGGAAATGGGGAGTGACTGCTCGATGGGTATGAGGTTCCATTTTGGGGTGAAGAAAATGTGCTGAAACTAGAGAAAAGTGACAGTTGCATGACATTGTGAATGTATTAAATGTCACCGGGAGGGGGAGGGTATGGCTCAAGTAGTAGAGCGCATGCTGAGCATGTATGAGGCTCTGGGTTCAATCCCCAGTACCTTCTCTAAGAATAAATAAATAAATAAACTTAATTACCTCCCCCAACCAAAAAAAAAAAAAAAAAAAAAGTCACTGAATTGCACACTTTAAAATGGTTAAAATGGTAAATTGTATGCTATGTATATTTTAGCACAATAAAAAGGTCATAAAATAGAAAAAAATTTAAAAATTTAAAAAATTCTACTACTGAATATTGGACATTTGCATTATTTCCAAGTTTTCATCATTGAAAGTAACCCTGAGATGAATATCATGGTACAGATTAGTTAGGACAAATTCCTAAGTGTTGAATTGCTGAGTCAAACAATACAAAAAATTTTAAGGACATGACATATGTAATCAAAATGCCCTCTGGAAAAGCTGTACCAATTTCACTCTTCTTATTCATTCAACAAACATAGACTAAGCGTGTGAAGAGTTTAAACTCTTGTGACAGGTACGATGCTAGGACTGGGAACAGTGAGGAACAAGTTCTCAGGGTTTGAAATTTAACTGGATGATACAGTCATGTGAGTAGCCAGTAGCACTAAGGTAGAAGAGATGAAAGTTGAGGGTGACACTGAAACAGAAAGAGAACTAAATTCACCCTTGGTTAGGAAGGGAGCTGACATCTTGGAAGTCTAGGTGTTTTCTCAGCCTGGGTCAACCGCCCTCATCAATTCTGGATATTATCTTAGAAAAGAAGCTGCAATTTTTATAGATTTTTTTATACATTAAAACTTTCACTACTTAAAACTATATTTATTTGATTGCTAGTGAAGATGAAGATTTTTCTCATGTTTACTGATCATTTCTGTTTCTTCTTCAGCCTATTTTTCTATTGGGATGGAAACATTTTTCTCAGGATTTTGAAGAGTTCTTTATGTAGTGAGGATACCTCTATTCCAGTTATCTTCGTGGCAAATATATTCATCTAGTTTGTACTTTGTTTTCAAATCTTGTGTAGAGTGGTTTTTTAAGACAGCTTTATTGAGGTATAATTTACATAACACAAAGTATGCCCATAGTAAATGCACCGTTCAACAATTTTTAGTATAATTTTTAGTAAAATTTACTAAAAGCATCTAATCTAATAATTTATATACATATACATAAATTCTCTCTCTCCATATATATATATATATGTATACAAACACATATATGGCATATAAATACATAGTAATATCATAGAATTGTGCAGGGTGTTTTAAAAATATTTAAACATATCATTGTATACAGTCATAGAGTTTTTATTATTTTTAAGTTCAAACTATTGTAGAGATGAAAAATACCAGTAAACAAGTTTTTAACATTCCTTTGGGGGCCATATTTCATAATCAATGGCTATTTATTTTCATGTCTGGAACGTGAGAGGAGGCACACAGTCCTGGGGGATTTTTCTCACATGGAGAGACCTTAGGCATGAAAAGCAAAGATGCAGAGATTTAATTGTTTAGTGCCACTGCTGCTGTGCTTGCGACTGTGTGACGTGGTTAACAGGCAGCCTGCTGGCATGGGGGAGGATCAGATGACTTGGAGCCCTCAGCGAGAAGTTGACGCTGTTACCCAATCCTGATTTAGGGCAAGATGACCTTTGTTTTAGCACTGCCCTATGTTTTGACTTTCCTCCCTCTCTTGGCTCTGTGTGCATACAGCCTCCCACTTTAAAGCATCTTTTTTTCTTTCTTTTTCCTTTCTTTAAGTCTGACTCTTTCTAGAATCTTCTTGGCTCAGTGATAACTGTTGGAGAGGAATGACTTCTGGATGATTCCCACCTTTAGTGGGCATTTCAGCTCAGGTCCTTGCCTTGATCTGAACGTGATCACCTCCAGTCATGTTCCTTACAGCTCATCCCTCTCCTGGGATTCTGTCTCCCTTGGCTCCATCCTGCCTCAACCCCGAGACCGGGAGGCTAGGTCGCCTAGGTTGGCCTTTGTCTCCAGGGCTTTCAGTCTGTGAAGTCAGTGTCATTATCCCTATATTCAGTTGAGGAAGCTGAGGCTGAGAGGACAAAGAGTTTCGCCAAGGTCCCTGCCCATGCCCTGTTTGGGGAATCCTCTACTTTCCTTGGCTCAGTAAGAGGCAGTTTCCTCACAGTATAGGTGCTTGTTTGCAGTGATCTAAGGTTCACCAATCACATGCCCCTTTCCCAGACTTAGATAGCAGACTGGAGCCACACAGAAGCAGGGACCACAGAGAATTCTCCCTGGTGGCTGTGGCAGTTACAAGAGTGGCAGAGACCAGTGCCCAGCCACCATGCACCATTCCAAGACGGGCTGCTGCTCTGTTGGAAGTGATGCATAGAACCCTTGGGTTCAGACCCCAAGCATCAGTGAAGTCCTGGCAGTGAGTGAGGTCCCTGGGGCTGGGTTATGAACTGTCATCTTTTTATAGGCCACGTGGTTTTGGGTGATGAGTCTCTTACTGTCAATCTTAATAGACAGAAGGTCAGAGAAGTTTCTCCCAAATTTCAGGATTGCCTAAGTTCCCTGATACCCAAGTGCAATTCTGGTGGAAGGGGAAGGATGCCAGCCTCTCCATATAATGAAGATTATATTTTTCCCATTCAGATAGGTAAGAGTTCAGAGCCAGATATAATATGATATAGACAAACAAAAAAAGTATTATGTCTTGTATCCAAGCGTGATGGAACAGAAAATATTAGCTGTATTTGGGAAATAATTCACACATTTTAATTTTATTCAGATCTCTATTTTCCCCCACCCTCAAAATCATAGTCATAATGATTGTTCATATTAAGAAGGAAAACCTGATCTGGATCTGAAACTTTTATGGTTGCTCATTAGGACATCTTCTAGTTCTACTGAGTGATGCTGAGTCAAAAGACAGGGTCTGTGAAGGAACACAGCATCCATCCTTCCATTTCACCCGCTGCTTGACCATAACTCTGACATCAGCCCTCTTTAAGTAGTACAATGCGTGATTCATTGGGAAATCCTGAAAGAGCTGGAGACACGAGAGGGAAAGAAACAAAGGCCGCTGATAATAAAAGCAAGTGTCTTAAAGCCTACAATCTATGTGGAATAAGCTCTCAGAACTGGGGTCTTGAGGATGAGGGGGAAGAAGTAACATGAGTGCCCTGAGGGAAGCACAGAGAAGCAGGGACCACAAGGAGCTCTCCTTGGTGGCTGAAGTGATCAGAAGAGGGTTTAGTTGGGGCCAAAAAGACCAACAAACTTAAAAATGCAGGGAATGCAAATGATTAAATGCTCATTGCTATAGGAATTGTTGGTAGTTAAATATCCTAAAAAAGATCCCAAGACATCACCCCTATTTGACAGATGAGAACACAGGCCCACAGAGAGGTAAGCACGTCTCTAATTAGTGACACCATCAGGATGGAAATGGGTGATGGCTGACTTCTGTCTGGTGTGATTATGTGACATCACTGCTGTTTCCGGTTAATTGAATGTTTTAATTGCACTAGTTCACTGAGATCACAAGTGTCAAGCTTGTTGGGGGATTATGGAGCACAGAGAAGGTGTCACAGATGGTGGAGTGGAAAGAGGATGAGTTTTGGGGTCAGAAGTGGCTTTGAATCCTCATCTCAGCCACTTTGTA
The DNA here is from genome assembly GCF_036321535.1 of Camelus dromedarius. NCBI lineage: Eukaryota > Metazoa > Chordata > Mammalia > Artiodactyla > Camelidae > Camelus > Camelus dromedarius. The sequence continues at coordinate 54,603,174 of NC_087449.1, read as the reverse complement.
GCTTTGTTTAGGAGCCCCAGGGGCAGTTTACTTAATCCTCTTGAGCCTCAACTTTCTCATCCAATGGTACAGATGAAAAATTGATCCCTGGTAGGGTATCATAAGGATTAACTGTAGTAATATAGGTAAAGTATCTTACACATAGTACGTGACCAATACCAATGAGTGTATTAATGTTACTATTCTCATCTCATGTCCATGATTAAAAGTTAATCAATAAGAGAGTACTTAGCTCAGTACCAGATATTAATGTAGTTTCATCTCTGCTGGTAGGGACCCAAAGGCAGGAAACAATGGGTATTAAGAAAATAAAAGGCAAAAAAGCTTAAATATTTACAAAATTGAAGAACACAGTCAAGGCTGCTATGTTTGGATGTTCAGGTTGTGCACCACTCAACACAGGGGTATGGTTTCCACAGGCTATAATGTAGATGGTGCCCTCTGGATTTGTTCAGTGTGCAATCTGAACAGTCGTATGTGGTGACTCAGGATAATAGACGATTAATATAGCCTTCAATGGATAATTGGGTGTTTTGTAAAGGGAGAGCACAGGAGCTGGCATTCCAAACCACATCTTAAAACCTCCGAAGAGAAGGAGGACTTATAACTGCTTTGCTTCTTTCCACCTTTGTCAGGAGCAAACTCAGAACGACTAAGCAGAAATTTGTTTAGTTCTGAGTCTTTGCACTTCAGTGTCCTGCAAGTTTTCTCAGGGCACACAATTCCTGTTGAGCAGCATCCACCAAAAGCATTTTATTTGCTTCTGCTTTGACTTGATATTAGCTAGCAAGCTGCGTGGTGTAGTAATACCCTCGACCAGGTTGCTAGCTTGTTAGTAATCTGAGAACAGTGACTCTGGAGGCCAACAGAACTCCTTTGAAGTTTACTGTGGAGAATTGACGAACTGCTCCAAATTATGATTCAGAATCAAACAGGCGGAGCCTTGGTGGGGCCTCTGGGAGGCTGCAGGAAACTGATATTGGGCAGTAAGTGCCTTGGGTTTCAAATTAATAGCTGGCTGTGCGTTGCCAATTGATTTTCCCTATCCTCCACCACCAGAAATCAGCCAGTAAATAGACAGGTTGGAGGCAATATGCCACTAGGTGCACTGGGAATGCCAGGAAGGCTAGCTGGTCTCTGACAGTAGCATAGGCTAGAGGAATTCAGAGACTGGCAAGAGTCCTGAGGGTGGGGGCCTTTGGTAGGGGGCTGTGTGGAGAGACTGATCTGAGCCATGCCGTGAATATTGGGTAGGCTTGGACCAAAGGAGGAAGAAAAGAAAATGAGAAGGCAAATACAATTTGGGTGGGGAAAATGACAAGCTCAAAGCCTTAGAGGGAGAAATATGCAAGGTGTGTTAGGGAAATGAAATATGGATCAATCTAATTGGAGTAGTGAAAGTTATGAAAGGAACCTTGGTCTAGCTTGGTAGGTTCTTTTTATTCTATTTTTTTATTGAAGTATAGTCAGTTTACAATATTGTATCAAGTTCTGGCGTACAGCATAATGTTTTAGTCATACATATACATATATTCTTTTTCATAATAGGTTACTACAAGATATTGAATATAGTTCCCTGTGCTATACAGTAGAAACTTGCTCTTTATCTATTTTGTATATAGTAGTTAGTATCTGCAGATCTCAAACTCTCAATCTATCCCTTCCCACCCCCTTTTCCCCCTAGTAACCATAAGTTTGTTTTCTATGTCTGTGAGTCTATTTCTGTTTTGTAAGTAAGTTCATGTGTGTCTTTTTTTTTTTTTTTTTTTTAGATTCTACATATAAATGACATCATGTGGTCTTCTTTTTCTCTTTCTGGCTTACTTCACTTAGAATGATGATCTCCAGGTCCATCCATGTTGCTGCAAATGGCATTATTGTTTTCTTTGTTATGGCTGAGTAGTATTCCATCATATAAATATACCACATCTTCTTTATCCGCTTGTAGTTTCTTAAACTCCAAGCTATGGGGTTTGACTTTACTCTGAAGATAATAGAGAGCTATGAAAGGTTTATGAACAAGAACATTATAAGATGAAAACAGCATTGGTAAGTAACTTCAATTTGGTCTTTTAGTTTTTTACCTAAATACAGGTTGAAGAATGAGAATGGATGCTGAGTAACCAAGGGGTACGCTGTGCTGGTCACCTGCCTATTGCTCTTAGCCCTTATCTGCCCTTCTGTGCATCAGAGAGACAAATTATATTTTCCAGACTCTCGTATTAGTTGGTTTCTGTTTAGGTTTTGTCAATGAAAGGCACGGGAAGATGGAAGGAGGAGATAATTGACTACCTTTCTGACTCTGGTTTCTTGTGGAATCTTTGGCCTCAGTGACAGCAGTACAGCTGAGATGACAGCCTTTGTGGTGGTGACAGTATTGGCTCTAATGACAATGGCAGCAGTGGTGGCTGCTTAGACAATTGGGCTCCAACAGCCAACAGGAGCCTTAGGGACACAGTGCCCCTGAGCATTGGGTAAAATTTTTGCTCCTCTAGCTCAGAGTGGTGATGGTTTCCTGAAGTTAATAATCTTTGAGTAATTGCTCCTCTCCTCTTTGCTCCTCCAACTCTTCTAATACTCTTGTAGCCAATTCTTTTTATTAATTTCTTCTGTTTGAAATCCCTAGAACTTTCCTTTCTTTCTTACTTCCTTTCTTTCTTGGAGGGAGGTAATTAGGTTTACTTGTTTGTTTTTTCAATGGAGGTATTTAGGACCTTTTGCATGCTAAGCACACACTCTATCATTAAGCTATACTCCTCCCCCCTTCGTTTTCTTTTTGATTGGACCCTGATTAACACAGTATCAAGTATACTTTCTTCATTTGGTTTCTAGGACACCACACGGTTTTCTCCTCATCCTAGTGGACACCCTTTTTCAGTCTCCCTTGCTGGCAGGTTCTCCCTTTTCAACTTGACTTTTCACACTGGAGTGCCCCAGGGCATGAGAACTGTGAATAACTCTCATGTGAATAGTCAGCTTTCCAGAGATCTAACCTTATCTGCATACAGCTCACCACCCAGGAGCACAGGGATTACTTTCACTTTATAGGAGGGGAAATTGAACATTTCTTGCTGTACGGACTATTTCATTTATACCATCTTTAAAAATTTTTTTACTTATTTAAAAAAAAATTCTTTGGTGGGAGGTAATTAGGTTTACCTAGTAATTTTTTTAATGGAGATGCTGGGGATTGAACTCAGGACCTAATTCATGCTAGCTATACACTCTACCACTGAGCTATACCCTCATTCATACCATCTTAAGAGGTGATTTCACAAATTGCTTCTACCTCTGAAACTGAGGTCCAGTCCCAGATTGTTATAGTTGAAGAAGAGTCAGGATTTGCTCACTTCTGGGTTATTTCCTCAGTAAAAAACCCACAATCCAGGCTCTGATCATCTTCTTTGCAGATTCAGAAAGTACTTTTTTGTTGAGCCCACCCTGAAGTTAATCAAATTCAACAACATAAAGTATCCAAGTAAAATGCTTACACTTTTCATATGATAGTAATAGAAAATGTAAATCACCATTTTAAGCAATGAATGACTGATAATGGGCTTTTGTTTTAAGATAACTAAAGTATTTCAACAATACTGAGTGTTACAATCTATGAACGTGATATGTCTCTCTGTTTAATTAGGTCTTCTTTGTCTTGGCAATATTCTGTCAAAGAGTTTTCAGCATCACAGTCTTGCATGTGTTTTGTTAAATTTAGGAATATGAATTATTCAATTTTACCTCTAACTTGTTTTCTTCTTAGCATTATTTCCAAAGCATTCTATCATGTCCTTTAAGGTTTTATTAACATTTGTAATGGCTGCATATCTAGAAGGTAACTTTTAAACCACTAATATTACTGGTTTTGCTTAATACCCTTTCTTAATGATAATTTTTGCACCATGTTTTATAACATCAGCTTTACTGTATTAAGCAGAAGGTCTAGTGCTGCACTGAGCCCCTTCAGTAATACAGCCCAGAGTAATTGCAGGCTCAGTTCCCAAGCCAACACTTCAAATGAAGAGAGTTTTTAGTGAAAATATCAGTTTACTTTGAATATCTTCCTAATCACATAAACAGTCTTCATTTTCTTTCTAACATTAGATATGTTAGTTCATGATCTCTTAGCTACTTCACTGTGGTTAAAAATTGTCTACATTTTGACCACATCAAACTTAAAAACCTCTGTGCATCGAAGGACACAAGAGAGAGAAATGGCAACCAATGGAATGGGAGAAATTATTTGCAAACCATATGTCTGATAAGGGATTAATATCTTGACTAAATAAAGAATTCCTAAAACTCAACAACAAAAACCCCCAAATACTCAAATTTAAAAGTGAACAAAAGACTTGAATAAACATTTCTCCAAAGATGATATACAAGGCATCAACAAGGACATGAAAAGATGCTCAACATCACTAATCATCAGAGAAATGCAAATCAAAACCACAAAGACAAACATTAGGAAGGCTATCAAAAAAAAAAAAAAAATCCAGAAAAAAACCCCCAGAAACTAAGAAAGGTTGATCAGGATGTGGTGAAACTGGAACCCTTGTGCACCATTGTGGAGACTGTACAATGGTACAACCACTATGGAAAACAGTATGGAAGTTCCTCAAAAATTTAAAAATAGAACCACCATGTGATCCAGCAATTCTACTTCTGAGTATGTATCCTAGAGAATTGAAAGCAGGGTTTCAAAGAGATGTTTGTACAACCATATTTATAGCAGCAGAGGCCCAGAGGCAGAAGCAACCCAAATGCCTATCAACAGATGAATGGATAAACAAAATATAGAATATACTATACATACAATGGAATATTATTTAGCCTTAAAAAGAAAAGAAATTCTGTCATATGCTACAATATGGATGAACCTTGAGGATGTTATGCTAAACAAAATAAGCCAATCACAAAAGGATAAATACTGTACGATTCCACTTGTATGAGGTATGTAAAGTAGTCAAGTTCATAGAGACAGAAAGTGGAACGGTGGGTACCAGGTGCTGGTGGGGAGAGGGAAAAAGGGAGTTGTTTAATGAGTACAGAGTTTCAGATTTACAAGCCAAAAAAGTTCTGGAGATCTGTTTCACAACAATGTGAATATACTTAACATGACTGAATGGCATCCTTAAAAATGGTTAAGATAGAAAGTCTTCTGTGAGGTGTCTTTTACTAGACACAGAAAAATAGCCTCCATTTTGCTGTATTTTGAGGATTTTGGAGGGGTGAATCCTACTGATTCAATCTTTACTCAAATCTGATCTTGAACTTAAATGTCTCTAATAATACTCTGTATTCCTAGATGGCTGTGCTAAATTCCATCACAACAATCATTCCATCCAGTAATCATTCAATCAACAAGCATTTAGCAGGCATCCTGCTGGTATGTGCGATGGGCATCTGTTATATGCTGAGTAAACAGTTTTTGTCCACGGACTTCCGGGCTTACTCCTGTTGTGCTGTCTGATTCTGTGAGAAGCGAATCAATATAGGCCATTACTGACACATTCCTGGAGGCCTGAATCATGTGCACTTTCGCCCTACCTCCGCTGTGTTCAACTGCTGAGAGAGTCCTGGGGACCACGTAAAACTATCACCGGTCAGTTTACCTGGATGAGACTGTCTTCAAAAGCCCAGTCAACTCAGGGGAAGACTAACTTCTTCCAGAATGCTCTGAATTTCTCCTGTCCATCAGAAGTACGCTATAACTGCTTCTATGCGAATGTGTGGCCAAACTTTCCCAAACTCTCTGATCCTTGGTTTAATGCTCAAAATGTAAACCTCCTATTATATATCTTGTTTTACACCCCCGTCTGCATTCTGCTCTGTGTGGCCTCTTCCTGCTGCACTGCTCCCCTGAAGCTTCCCACCGCTCCCCCTGGAGTCTCAAGCTACGCTAAGCAAACCCATGTAGGAGAGTGAGTTCCTCATGGAATTTTCCTCTACCTCTTGGCTAACAGAACTCCTCCAAGAGATTTCCCTGTATCTCTCTAAAAAGGATGCTACTCATTGCTCACATCTCAAATACCTGGAGTCAGGAAGTAGGTTAGGAGCCCTCCTTCCTTCCCAGGGTGACTTCTGAACTATTTCTAGTATAAAAGCCCTTGGTTCCACAACTACCACATAACCCAGTATACCAATCTCTGAACTCCCGTCTCCCCACTTCCTGGCCATCCCCTCTCATTCACTGACGAGTTTTCGAAGGTGTTATCATTAATAATGTGGACTTTGGAGTCCGATTTTCCTACGTTCCAGTCTCAGGTTTGCCACTTACTAGCTGTGTGCTCTTGGGCAAATCACTTAATGTCTGAGCTTCAATTTTCTTAGCTGTAAAATGGGATAGTGATAAAAACCTCCTCTTGGAGCGCAGTTACTGGCATTCAACACTCATTCAGCTACAAACCAAACAGAATAAAATCATAAACTGGTATATGTTCAGTGAAGGCTTTGAGACAGAGAATAAAGGAAGGCTATGATGGGGAAGGAGTTTAAGGAGGAGGTGCTTTTTAAGCTGAGACCTGAAGGAAGAGGAGGATGAAATGAGATAAAGCACGCGGAAGCACTCAGCACTGCGCTGGTCCCCTCAGCACATGGTAGTGAGGGTGGTTACTTTTAGCGTTGCTGTATTTGGCACCTGGCTCTGAGCCTTCCTGTGCGTGTTAATGTCCACATAGATGACCCATTCCACATCCACACTGTCAGTTCTCTTTTCCTTTCTCCACTTTCCGGAACTTTATTAAAGAAAAAGTAATGTTGGTAAATCTCTAGACCATTATTCATTTTCTAGGACTCCCCCCTCAAAAATGTGATGTTTGATTTCCAAACACATGTCAGAGTGTACATGGTTCCCAGTTGCACTAAGTAGATGAAAAGCTGAAATCCTAAAATGTTCATCCTCTAATTTGCCCCAGTCTGTGGTCTGTCTTTGGTTCAGCAAGAATCACCTAAACAGCCACTGTGGCTGCATTAATTTTTGTCTGCAGCTCTCTGAATTCTTCTCTATACAGCAGAATTTGAGCAGCTTCATTTAGAACTACATTTCCTGTGTCAAAACCAAGAATATGCTTGTCTACAGCAACAGGCAAATCTTCTGTCTGATTTGCTCCAGCAGCTGCATCCTGTGTCAGGAGCTCCTGGACCACAAAGCGAAGTGTCTTAAACATCACCACATTACCAGGTAATCACCGTGACCCTGAACCTGAATAAAGTTAGCAAAGCCTTGCAACTGGGATTATTTACATACAAATTGATCAACAGCTCTGCATTTTTAGTTGCACTGTCTGCCTGTTTTGCATTATCATGTCCCAAGTCCTTGTATTATTCAGCATTATCTCTGTATTCAAGGCTAACAGCTCAACCAAGAAGCTAGTCAATTGCTACTTGGTGAACTTGAATCTTGAAAAAACAGTTAATATTTCTGAGATACTTTTCAAAAGAACTTGGGCCAGTCACTGCTGTGAATGTTTCTTAAATTATTTCCGTCTTCAATCTCAATCATTTTCTGTCTTCGAGCCAAACAATAGTTTCTAAATTCTGTTGCAACTTTGCGGTATAGCTGGCAGGGCTGCAGTGATCATGGCTCCCGGATCTGGTCCCACAGGCTTCAGCCAGGAGAGGAGAAGGTGGTGCCAGCACTGGCAACGTGTTGAGAGCAGCCTGTTGGTTCTTTGGCCTCCTCAACTCCAGTGACTTTCACCTCTGCTCCACCTCAGGTACCCACCACTGTCATGGTCCCACCCTGGACCTCCCATCACCTAGGACTCCCTCATTTCTTAAACCTTTTTTTTTTTCATTTCTTAAATCTTGAATTCAGGCATCTCCCTGTGACCACACCCCCACATCCTTCCACATTTTTTTCAGCCAGCTGCTCCCACTACACCTGTTTTTCAAATTTGTTAAAACTGCCAAGCCTCTGGCCTCTCTGTTGTCTCCCTTTCTATTCACCTCCTCTTTGGTAAGTTCCTCTCCTACCCAGGAAAGACTGAATGCCTTCACCATGTCTTTGCCAATCACTCCTCCTTTGCCCCATCGTCTTGTCATACCTGGATGCTTTTGGTGTTTGTGACACAACAAGGTCATGGTCTCTCTCTCAACTGCGTCTCCATTGCTGCCTGGCAATCTTTCTGTATTTTCCTGATCAGCTTTCTCTTTGGTACTTTAAATCTTCACTCTCCTTGGATGTCCCACCTATAGAAAAGAAGGGGATAGAGAACCTTTCATGTGTTAATCTCTTAATGTCCTGCCAACCCACATCTGGATAGCAGAGGCTGTCACAGCTCTCCCCATGTTGCCTCAGAGTCCTTCATTGTCTGGGGACACACCAGCTCCCTGTGTGCTGTCACTCCCCCCAGCTGTCACCTCTGTCTCTGCCTGAGGACTTCCCTCAGGCTGCCTCAATCACTTTGCCTGCACAGAGAACTGCAGGGAGCTGGAAATATACATCCCACCGCCCCCTACCACAAAGGGCAGCTCTTAACCTTTGGAAGTATAAATACCCTGGCAACCTTGCCCCATGACTGGCACAACTCTGAGGTGTGAGAGCTCCCCAGGGAGCGGGCCCAAGTTAGGTACCCTTTGTGGCACTCTGCTGTCATGGCAGTCTTGCTCAGCCCCCTTCCCCTCCTGCTCTCTCTTCCCACATCCCTTCAGGCTATTCCTGGGAATGCTCCTGGGAACCCTCATCTCATCTGCACCCGGCTTTTCCTCCTTCCTCTCCCAGAGGAAGAGGTGACTTCCCTTCAATAGGTCCCCAAGTATCAGCCCTCCATCCCCTTCTCTGCCCTTCCCTTTGAATCAACACATCCTTCTTAGACAAACTTATCTAATTCCATGGCTTAATTTATCATCTGTATTTGTTTCCTAAGGCTGCTGTAACAAAACACCACGGGCTGAGTAGCTTTAGCAACAGAAATTCATTATCTTACAGTTCTGGGCCTCGAAGTCCAAGATAAAGGGATGGTGGGTTGGTTCCTTTGGAGGCCTGTGAGGGAAAATCTGTTCCACCCCTCTATCCTAGCTTCTCATGGTTTACTGGCCATCTTTGATGTTCCGCAGCTTACTGCCTTTATCTTTATATGCCATTCTCTCTGTGTCCAAATTTCCCCTTTTTCGAAGGACACCAGTCAATGTTGGAATAGGGCCCACCCTAGTGATCTCATTTTAACTTGATTACCTCTAGAAAGACCCTCTCTCCAAATAAGGACACATTCTGAGGTGCTGGAGATGAGGATATCAACATATAAACCTGAGGAAGATACAGATCAACCCACAACACCATCTCTATGCTCCCTTGCCTAGGGAGCCCTCCCGGACTGCAGACGGGCATACTCGTCGTCTATCAGATTGCTCCATTCGAGTGCCCCGCATAACTTTTCATGTTTTCAGGCTTCTCAGCACTTTCTGCTCTGTTTGGGGAATTTCCTGCCTCATGAGTCTCCTTTCCTCAGAAAGGTGTTTCCCAGTCTCCTCTGTGGTCAGGCTCAGTCTTGTGAGCTAGTCCCCGGTGCCTATATAGTAGGTTGAACAATGAGAAGCAATTGTGGAAAAGTAACTAAAATATAGGCGGAGACTAAAGGAAGGCGAGTTATTTTGACAAGATCATTTTGTCCCGATTTCTCCTGCCTCAACACCTCGCCCCGCCATCTCTGGTGGTAATAATGTTTCTTTCCTCCTTGGCCTGTTTTTTCATAGGGGACCCATTTCGTCTCCTGGTTTCAGGAAGAAAAGTGCAGGGGGTGGGAGGTGGGTAGGGGTGATCACAGTGTCCTTTTTGGACCCGCTGTTTTTCACATGTCCTTAGCTCAAAATCATCCGTATGCCAAAGTAGCATATTTGGCGTTGGCATATTTTGCCAATCTTCATCTCTATCTGGACCAGGTCTTCTGATAAGGGTTATTCATCGAACTGAAGCAGATAGAGGAAGCCTGCCAAGATCTTGAAGATTTGGATTGTCGAGGGCCCCCAGGGCTGTTCAGCATAGACTGCAGCCCCAAGGCATTGATGGGGCCTGGTCTACACGGGCAGGAGTGTCTGCTGAAGCTGGGCAGCCTCCAGGAAGGATATTCTTCCCAGAGCCTGTCTCAGGCACAGCTGTAGGGAATATCTAACAAGGAGCAACCTTCCGGAGAACAGAACGAGGGGTGCCGGAGGGGCTAACCAACCAAAGAGTCCACTGCCAGGATAGCGGTGCTCACTGCTCATGCCCAGTGGGATTGTTTGGGCACCAAGGACCAGTGGCAACGGGGTGCTTTCCATGCTCCCCTCTTCCCAAAAAGGGTTTAAAGGAAGTGATTGATCAATCAACTAATCACCTGTATGAGTGATCACTTAAGTTATATGTATGTGTATATGTCCTGTTGGGGAGAGAAACTTGTCTTTTGGCTTATGTGTCCTTACTCAAGAGAAGCAACATCTTGACTAAACCTCTAGAGATTCTGTACTTTGTGCTGGAACCGAGACTAGACGGAATTTTGCAGCGGTATTTCTCAGAGGGGAGGGGAAATGCATTTTATTTATGGGAAGAAGGATGCATTTGAATGCTGGCTAGCTAAAGGGGTGGACTGTGACAGAAATTGTTAGTTTCCTATCCCCAATCTACTGTCTCTTTTTGTTTCTTTCTAACAGAGCCCTGATTATGTTCAAAGTGGCAACATGCCAACTAAAAGTGCTGTCCTCTTCAGTCTCCTTTGCAGGCAGGGTGGCCCGGTGACACACAGGCTTAGAATTTCTGGGATGTTGTTGGTTTTCTGACAGTTTCCTCCTGTTTTCACTTCCTCCTCTGCTGCTTGTCTGTGGTGCTGGAGTTGTACTAGCCTGTAGGTGACCGGGACACACAGACTGGAGGGTGAAGCTTTATACCACAAAGTTGGCAACTGGAAAGACAGAAGGACCAGCTCTGGACTGTGGACCTCTGGGCTTGCTTGTGGGAAAAGGAAACCCCCATCAGTTTAAGCTAGCCTGAGGTTTTTGGTTTTTTACAGCTGAACACATTCCTAAATTGACACACCTCCAAAATGAAACTCATCACCTTCTCCCTGAAATCCACTTCCCTTCCCTTGTTTCCTGCTTGGTTCATTTGACCACCATCTATCCAGACATCAACGTGCAACCCTCAACTTCTTATCCTTTATTTGCTCCTCCCTCAAGACATAATCGATCTCTTAGTCTGATTGATTCAGTTTTTAAATCTCTCCCTGTTACAAGCTGAATTGTATCCCCACCCCAACAAAAGAAAGCTATCTTAAAATCCTAGCCCCCAGAACCTCAGAATGTGACTTTTTACAGATGTAATTAGTTGAGATGAGATCACACTGAAGCAGGGTGGGTCTTTAATCCAATACAACTGGTGTCATAAGAACAAGATGTGAAGAGACAGACCCACAGGGAGAACACCATGTGACGACGGAGGCAGAAATTAGAGAGATGCACCTGCAAGCCAAGGATCACCAAGGATCGATGGCCCCACCAGAAGCCACGGAGGAGGAAGTCAGATCCTACCCAGAGTCTCAGTGCAGCCCTGCTGACACCAACATTTTGGACTTCTAGCCTCCAGAACTGTGAGAGAACACATTTCTGTTACTTAAGCCACCAAATTTGTGGTACTTTGTTATGGCAGCTTCAGGGGACTTATCCATGCCCTTAATGATTCACCCTCTACCCTAGGTCACCAGACTCTCATTTTGCTGCAGGAGCCTCTGAACTGATCCCCCAGCTTCCAGTGTTGCTTCCTTTCCATCCCTGCTCCATATAATAGCCTGAATGAGCTTCCTAAACTCAAATGACTCTCCTGTTTACACACGTTTCGATGGTTTCCCGGTACCCTAAGGATAGATTCTGAACTCCCTTACCTGCTACAAAAGACCCTGTGTGCCTTCCCAGCAGCAATAGTGCCATGCCTTTCAGCTACATTCCCTGCCTGCAATTCCCCAATGTTCCTACCCTGTTTGACAGCGGGGCTTTAATTCCCATTAGACAGCTCTTCTCCCAAGAAGCCATCCTTGTCTCTCCCAACACTGATGGTGCCCCTGCTGTGTGCTCTCTGAAAGCTGGTTCTTACTCCAGAGCATGGACATTTATTACGACTTGTCTGTCTCCTTAGTCTGTAAGCTCCTGGGAGCAGGGACTGTGCCTTCTTCAGCGTGATAACATCAGTGACCAGCAGTGCCTGCCCCATTTCAGGGACTCAGTACATTGGATTGATGGGAACAGAGGGCTGACTGCTTTTTTTTTTTTTTTTAATCTTTTCCTTGGATTTCAGATTTTGAAAGATTTTAACCACTAAACACAATTTATTACTTAAGTTAACCTATTTGGGCTTATCCAGGGTTCATGTTTGGTTTTCTTTTTTCCCCCCTAATATTGAAAATTGCATGAAGAACTTTCAAGCTGTTTTTTCCTTTCTTTTAATTTATTGAAGTAGAGTTGGTGTGCAATATTATGTAAGTTACAGGTGTATAATATAGTAATTCACAATTTTTAAAGGTTATACTCCATTTATAGTTATTATAAAATATTGGCTATATTCCATGTTTTGTACAATGTATCGTTGTAGCTTATTTTATACATAGTAGTTTGTATGTCTTCATCCTCTACCCCTATCTTTCCCCTCCCCTCACCCCTCTCCCCACTGGTAACCACCAGTTTGTTCTCTAAATCTGTGAGTCTGCTTTTTTTGTTATATTCACTAACTTGTTGTATTTCTTAGATTCCACATATAATGATATCATACAGTACTTGTCTTTCTCTGTCTGATTTATTTCACTTAGCATAATACCCTCCAGGTCCATTCATGTTTTTGCAAATGGCAAAATCTCATTCTTTGTTATGGCTGAGTAGTATCCCACTGTGTGTGTGTGTGTGTGTGTGTGTGTGTGTGTGATTTTTTTTTTTTTGCAGATGAACACATTCCTAAATTGATACACATACAAAATGAGACTCACCACCTTCTCCCTGAAATCCACTTCCCTTCCTGTAATCTACTTCCCTTCCTGTGTTCCCTACTTGGCTCATTTGACCATCTTCTTTATCCATTCATCTGTTGATGGATACTTAAGTTGCTTCCACATCTTGGCAATTTTAAGTAATCAGGCTGTTTTCTTCATGAGGAATAACTCGGAACCTCACAATCCTGACTTTATATCTATAGTCAATCTCCTTCCATTTAATAGAAAAGGAAACTGAGGCCCAGAGAGGTGAGATGACTCATCTAAGTTGAAGTGAGCTGGTAATGTCGCCGGGCTAAAACTCAAGTTTTCTGACTTCTATCCAGAATTCTTTCTGCTCTTTCACAATAGCTAAGCCAGTTGTGTGTTGATGCAATGTTTAACAACCAGGTCTCTAGAGGGAAAAAAAGAGCCTCGATTTGCAGCATTTCTTGGTTTATGCCGTATACTTTCACCTTGGCTAATTTCAAGCTACCTACATGAAGTCACTGAACACGAGAGTTGGTTTAAGCAGAGTCTGAATTCCACGCTCTCTGCTTTTATAAAGGTTTATGGTGTTGGAGGCTCTAGCCCCTCTGAAAGTTGCTGTTGCCAGAACATGCTAAGTTCTGGCAACGAACTGATGTAAAAGGCTATAAATAAAAATAAAGGATCCCAAAGGAGTGTCCTGCTGAAAATATGACAAGATGGAAAACTCATATGAATAGAAAGTGCCGTTCATTGTCACATGTTGGAACCAAAAGCCAATCTGCAAAGATGAGTTAATGAAACAGAAATACAAGTCCCAATGCAATCCCACCTCCTCACTGTAGCCTTTCTGATTATTTCTGGCAGAAATAATTCCTCCTTCTTTAGTAGTTTAAATATGTATTTATATTCAGTTGCTTTTTTTTATTTTTAGAATTGGCTACAGGATGTATCCAAAGTCCCTAGCTTGGCAAAGAGGCCTTTTACCAAATGAGTTTTCAAAGGAGGTGGGGGTGGGACGGCAGGAAGAACACATACTGTGGGGCTTGTCAACTCTGGGTTCAGCTCCTGCCCCATGACTTAATGCTCTGAGCCCTCAGGCCAGTGTCCTGAGGTCAGTTTCCTCATTCTTAGATGTCTTCCTTGTAAGGCTGACATGGATGAAAAAACATCAAGATGTGTCAGGTGCCTTACACGCCACCTGGCACATTTTTGGGAGGCAAGAAATAACCTGTTTTCTTCGTTTACAGGTTAAACATTTCCTTCCTGTACAAATGGTCTGTACAGTTTTTAAGACTTTTCTTTTCTAAGAGTGAATTCATTCATTTGCTCAGTCTCCTGAAAATTTTTTTTAATTTTGAAAAATTTTCCTAGCAAATATTTAGAGAAAGAAAAATGCCTCTGTGGATGGAATTGCTGATTCCATAGTCTTTAATATCTAGCGGTTTTGCAGAACGAGGACACAAGTAAGTTCTTGGACTCCGGGGTCAGGGTGGCAAGGTAAGAGCCCAGGAAAGTTGTTCTTAAAAGCGGACCAAAGTGTGGAAGCGTGGTCACGAGGGTCCTGCTCAGGATCAAGCCTCACCAAACAAAAGGTTGTAACTGTGAGTTGCACTAGTGCCCCCACTAAGGGCTGGGCACCAAACTCACAGCCTTAAACCCACTCCTTTAACCCTCATGTGAACCCTCTAGGGATAGAATTATTCCCATTTTGCTGATGAGGAAATGGATGTTCAGAGAAGTCCATGCTCTGTAATGTTTCTTGTGCACCTACTATATGCCAGACACTGTTCTAGGCATTGGGGAGAGAGCAGGGATGAACAGACCAAGATCTCTGCCTTGTGGAACTGACATTAACAAGGCAACAAACCAGATGAATAAGTAAAATATATCATATGTCAGGTGGTGCTAAATGCTGAAAAATAAAGCAGAGCAGGAGTTTGGGGCAATGGAGGCTGCAATTTGATGTAAGGTTATCAGGAAAGATCTCATGGAGAAGCTGACCTTTGTGCAAAGATGTGGAGGAGGGGAGGAAGTGGGCCAAGTGGACAGCTAGTTCAGAAACTTGCCCGAGGTCACTAGGAAGTGTCACTGAGCACAGGAATGGCTGTTTGTCAGGCTCTAAAGCTAGGGCTCTCATTTCATCAAGCCTCTTTTTCAATAAGCAGCATTGTTGTCCTCCAAGCAGGATATGTGTGTGTGTGTGTGTGTGTGTGTGTGTGTGTGTGTGTGTGTGTGTCTATGAATGTGTTATATTTCCCTGGGCTGATCCTGTGAGGGGCCCCAGCTCCCCCACTGGCAGCTCCCAGGGCGAGAGGCCTCACATTATTGGTTTTCATGGAAACTTGGCAACTTTCTCTCCACTCCGCCCTTTGCCCCACACCACATTCCAATGGCTTTATTTGTGTGCCTTGGAGCCTGGCCAGGGCTGGGCCTGGGACAGGTTGCCATGGTGATCTCCCACTCCTTCCAGATAGAACTTCTCAAGGATGTTGCCCTTGGGCCTGAAATAGTTCAGGCCTGCTCTCAGCTGCAGCCGGAGGAACTGAGTTAGAAAACCTCTTTCAATCAGCTTCTGAACTTGTACAAATTGAACCCTGGGTGGGAAAGACTTCTGGGCATGGGTGGGTGGGGGGAGGGTGTTCTCCAGGGCACTCTAGATTTGGGATTGGGGTTGGTTTCCCTTGGGACACTGGGATAACTCCTTTCAGTTGTTAGGTTCCAGATGTTATATTTAGAGTCTGCCTCCGAGAGCCCCGCAGAAACAGAATGGTTTTTTAAAAGCTGACTTTACTAAGGAATTTGCATACAATAAAATACACCCATTTTAGCTGTACAGTTCAATGAGTTTTGACAATGGGTTTTGACTTGGGTAAGGACCATTAAAATTAACAAAACTTTTTCATCAACTCCCAAAGTTTCTTCCTGCTGCTTTGCAGTTATGCTCCCCACCCCCCACCCCCATGCCCGGCTCCAGGCAGCCACTGATCAGCTGTCTGTCACCATGGATTCATTTTGCTTTTTCTTGTTCATGTAGATGGAATCATCTAGTACATGCACTTTTGTGGCAGGCTTTTTTTTTGGTTTGGCATAAGGTTTTTGAGATTCATCGGTGGGGTTGCCTGTTTGTGCTTTTTTATTGCTAGTGCTACTGTACGGAATGAATGTAACAGGGAACAACCTGACTCCATCTATTCTGTAACTCTAACTCTTGGGCTGTGTTGCCTGTACTTAGTGACCTGGGCTCTGCACCTTTGTAAAACAGTGTTGCCTATAGATTGAAATATGCAGCACAGCCCATTCTCAAGTCTCTGACCTTTAAAGATGTAACACTTTCCCATCCATATAGAGGTAAAAAGTTGCAGAACAGAGACTAACATTTGTGTTGTTGGAAGTTTATAGGAGCACTGTGGACAGCTGCAAGAACAAAGGGTTCCAGTAGGAAGAAGTTTGCAACAGTCAGCCACATCCCCTTCCCTTTTAGTATAAAAGAAGCCTGAATTCTAACTTGGGTAAGATGGCTCTTTGGGACACTAGCTCACCATCTTCTCAGTCTGCTGGCTTTCTGAATAAAGTAGCTATTCCTTGCCTCAATAACTCCTCTCTCGATTTGTTGGCCTGTGGTGTGGTGAGCAGTACAAGCTTGGACTCAGTAACATGACCATAGCTTGTCTCTTCTCTTGTTGATAGACATCTGGGTTGCTTTCCATCTTCAGTTATTGCAAATAAAGTTGCTATGTACACTTGTGCGCAAATCTTTGTGTGAACATATACTTCCATTTCTCTTGGGTAATACCAGGAGTGGAATGGCTGTGTCATGTGGTAAATCCGTATTAAACTTTAGAAGAAACTGCCACAAAGCATGATTTGAGGCAGCCCTGACTGGGTGCGATTGGTTTTTGCTCACAGGAACCAGAGCTACTGAAACCCAGCTCCCCTAAAACTGCATTCCCCTGCCAAGTTTATGATTAACCTCTCTGTCCAAAATGATATTCCCTTTCTTGTCCCACTCTGTCCCCTCAGGACTGAGGAAAAGGGGAGATTGAAATTGAGCAGGACTCTGCCTTTCCAAGTATAAAAGCCCCTCTGTGTCCCGCATTTCCTGTTTGTAGAAAAAGGCTTTAGTCTCCCAGCCCTTCCCTGAGTTCCAAAGAGCAGACTCAAGCAGTTCTTAACTAAGGAAGTGAAGAAATGCAGAAACAAATGAAAAGCAGTCAAGAAACAATAGTTCAGCCAATAAAACAGAATCCAAGTGCCTCCTCAAGGAATATACATAACAATCTGACACAGATCTTTGAATTGTTCTGCAGAATTGTTCCACTCAGATGGAAGATGTTGATTACATGCTGACCACAATCACGTAGACCCCAGATTGGTGGAACCAGGAGATTGATGATTAAGATTCCAGAAACATCATCCTGTTACCACACCACCAACCAATCAGAAGAAAGTCCACGAGCTGCAACCCTCACCCCAAATGTTGCCTTTACAAACCCTTCCCTGAAAGCCATCCTGGAGTTCAGGTCTTTTGAGCATAAGCTTCCCATTCTACTTGCTTGGCCCCCTGCAGTAAATACTGTATTTTCCTTCACCACAACCTGGTGTCAGTAGATTAGCTTTGCTGTGTGTCTGGTGAGTGAACCCAAATTGGCTTTGGTAACACTACCAATATCTTGTGAGAAGGGTAGAGTGGGGATTTCAAGGCAACAAGAAGGGGGAGCAGGGTCCTTTATCAGTGAGCAACTTGCCTGCCTATTTAGGGAAGTCTATGAACATCTACCACTAGGTAGCTAAGAACAGGTGGGGAAAGAATCAGATAAGGAAGTGACTGCAAAGAGGAATGTTTGAGGGCAGTACGGTGACGGGGTGAAGGGGGATTGTGGGGACTTTGGAAAGATGTGTGTGTGTGGGAGGGTGGGTAGAGGACTCAATCACAGACCCTAAAATCTCAGTACAAAGTCTGGTTTCCAGTGATCGACAGTTCTCCTTAGGGCAGAGTTCTTTTCTGCCCCATTCTCCACATCTGAACATCCACGACTGTCCAAGAGAAAGGAAGGCAAAAGAGGAACATATACGTGCCGAGTCTGCTCTGTTTGGGCGCTAGACTTACTTTTCTCATTTAATCTTCCCAAAGACTTGGCGAGGTCTGTGTTCTTCCCCCAGTTTTTGAGACCAAAAATATTTTAATGATTATTTGTAATCATCTAGAGAGGGGGTTAGGTGGAGTCACTGCTCTTCATAAGAAAAGGCTAGCTGGACTTTGAGGGTAAGGCTGGAGAGGGATCAGCAGCTGAGAGGGTGAAGAGGAGCTGGAAGGTGAGAGGCAGAGAGAGAGAGAGAGAGAAGGAGAGACAGAGGAAAAGACTGAGAGAGAAACAACTCTGGCAGCTGCTAAAGGGACAGGAACTTGAGGAAAGAGCTGAAGGGCTGCAGGACCTGCCACCCCAAAATATGACTGTAGGCATTCAGGACATGCCACATCCCAAAGTATGCTGCTTTAGAACATTATTTTGAGCTGTAAGGACTTGAGAAACAAATGCACTGAGAGGCTTTCTCTGAACTCCCTTATCTGCCGTAAGCTAAATCCTCCAAAGGAACTCGATTGTCATAAATCCCTTCCCTGGGAGTTTCATCAACCAGGGAAGACTCATTCTTATCACAGGAGAGGAGCCTGGCTGTCAATACCACACCTGGACAACTTTGTCGCCAACTATCTTACCACCCATATATTCTTCTGAGAGCATATTCATCCTTCCTAAAAATCACTACTCTCCCCTAAGCAGCCTACATCTCCTCACCTCTTTCTCTATTAAGACGATATTTAATCTTGAATTCTAAAGCCATCTCTTTGGGGTACTCATTTTTCCTGGGTATCTCCCGTGTCTATAAGCTACCATGTTTATAAACTTCTGCTTGCTTTTCTCTTTTATGTTTTTCTCTGTCTTTTATTACAGGGGTCTCAGCTAAGAACTTGTAAGTATAAAAGGAAAATTACTTTCTTCCTCTACAAAGCCAAGATTTTTGGAGAAGTTTTGCTATGGCATATGTACTATAATTCCCTCCTGAAAACTTTTGGGAAAAACACTCATTGCTCATCTTTTGTCTTTGGAGGTGTGTGTGCATGAGTGTTTGTGTATGTTTGTGTTTTAATGTGATTATGTATGAAATTGATTTTTAGTCTTGGGTAGGTGCATGGAGGCTCAGTAACTTATAAATTATATGTAAAAGGAGAAACAGAATAATTTGGAGAATAATTTGCCCAAGATCGCATCTGGATCCAGATTTGAACTCAGTTTCCTGACTCTAGTGTTCTTTCCCATCTCGCTGCATGATTTTGCTGACCTTCTAGGAACTGGCCGTGGGTGTGTGAAGGAAAAGTCGGGCTGGGCTAACAAGCTAACTCACAAATCTAAGTGTAACAAGTGTCGGATTACTGATTTGAGATCTGCTGGGCTAACTCGTAAATCTAAGTTAATTAGTGTTGGTTTGCTGATTCCCTGTTCATGTATTTTTTGCTAGCCAGCTGGATTTTCAAAGAGACATATCTGGCCTTGAAATGTTGTTTTGCTGCCTCCCTGCCTCTACTTTTGTGATAATGATGCTGCTAAGGCTGTTTCATGCCTATTGGCCAAATATCCCAAGCTTGTAATTAACCCTATAAAACTTCATGCACACGTCTTGGAGGTGCTCAGAGCTTCGGAGCAGAAGCCCCTCTGAGCCCGCCGGCGTAATACCTCTGAGTACTCCTACCCTCTGAGTGGTGCTTGTTTCTTGGCTGGCCTGTCATTTCCGTAACAGGTGCCAGGATAAGACACTGTCCTGTTTTATAATATCTAATTTTTTTTTCAGTGATTCCATCTACAGATGGGTGGATAGTCCGCATAACTTGTGAAGTAAACCAGAATATGTCAAAATACACCTTTTTAATGTAAGAATAATTTTGAGCTGAAGGCAATTAAGAAATAACAAATGTAGGGAAAGCTCTCTATATCTTCCCCCTCTCTGCCTAAAGGCAGGATATATATTTTCCTTTACTGTAAGACTCTAGACTCTTATCAGCCCAGAGGCAGCACCAGAGGAATCTGCAAACAAACCCTATTCCATTAATTTTCCCCCCATATATTTACCTTCGCACAGTTTGCTGCCCTTTAAAGTCTAAAATTTTTTCCTTTGTACTGCCATTGCTCTACAGATTTATTATTCTTTGTTGAAGGTGCTATGTATGCCACGTAAGCCTGAGTTCTAAGCCACCTCTTTGAGTTATGCATCTCTGAGTTTCTCCCGTGTTTATATGAAATACACTTGTTAACAAAGTTCTGTTTGCTTTCCCTTGTTAATCTGTCTTGTGTTACAGAGCTCCAGCTGAGGAACTTAAGTAAGATAGTTAGAGGAAACACTTTTCTTCCCTACACCTGACCTCTGAAATTCACATATGTGGCATTTGAGTCACAGAAGACAAACCAATATTTGTCTGCAGAAGTCTGCTTAAGAGTCCTGATTACAGCTCTGTCCACATGTTGAGCTTCCCTGGATATATCAGTTTTGTAATTTTCACTGTGTGATGAATATGCTACCTGAACAGAGAGAGAGAGAAGGTGAAGGAAGGCTAGGGCTTCAGACCTGGTAGTGGTGCCCAAGATAGCTTAGCCCAATTCCCTCATTTTAGAGATGAAGATCCGAAGTCCAGAGTGGGGAAGTGTCACCCCCTCCACCCCTACTCTCAGGTCCTCCCCCACTTATTCAACCAGGATTTACTTATTTTAAAGCCCCCTCTGTGAACTTTTTCAGTCTGTCCTGGTGTGCTCATTCCCTGCCCTGCTTCGTAGGATTGTCCACTTGCTTCTTTGTGCCTTTCCGCTCTCTGTTCAGAGTGCTCTCAGTGGTCTGTTTGCATGGCTGGCACTGTTAGGCTGGGAACTTTCTGAGGGTAGAGACAGTATCTAGCTCATTTTTTGATCCTAATGCCTAGCAGAGTGCCTGGTACATAGCCAAGTGCTCAATGAATTTTCTTTTATTATAAATGTAATGCACATTTGTAAATTCTCAAACATATGGAAGTTACGCTTCCTTCTTCCACAGCTCCTCTCTCCAAACACTATTCAGTCTCTTGTGTGATCTTCCAGACATTTTCTCTGCATATAGAAAGCATACATGGGTATACCCATCTTCAAAAACATAACACTCATGGAATAGAAATGATTATGTTTTTTATTTTTCCCAGTAAGTATTTTGAGCAAATAAAGTGACTTGTCCAAATTCACTGTATCAGTGGAATTGTGTTCCAGGGAGAGCTGACAACACAGAAGAATGAATCTGGCCACGCCAGGCTTAGATATGGGGACTTGGATGGGTGCGTGCAGTGGTCCTCCGCGTAGGGTGAGGCTGTAGCTGGAACACTTTGGTGGTGGCTCCTGGTTATTCTGGAGAAGGAGAATGCTCTGGGTGTAAAACCTGAGAGAGTTGTAGCACCAGAAACCCAAGCGAAAGTTGGGTCCTTCCCCTGCCAGCAGCAGACAGGCAGGCAGCAGGGTCAGATGTATAAGTGGCAACTGGGGGTGGTGCTGTTGGCAGCTTGTGGACAAGAATTGAGGTGGGTGGCAGGCAGGTAAGTGGCAACAGCAAGGTCAGTAGCCCAAGGGTGGCATCTGGGGGATGGTAGTGAGAAATGCAAGGGCTCTTGGCACATGGTGACTGCGTCTAAACCCCTACACAAGAGACATGACCAGTCCTAGTGTGGCTTCTGGCAGCGTAAGGCATGTCCCTGAGACCTTTGAGCCTCCTTTTGAGTTCCTGCCTGGAAAAGTTCGGGGCTGTCAAAAGAATTTACTGTTTGTTTTAGCCAACACCACACCTCCCTTTCTTGGTGCATTTACTAAAAAGAGTTTATTCTCCCTCAGTTTCTTTGAGATGTATATGTATCTCCTACAACTCCAGAGTGTCTTTCCTAAGGACTTGAGAGTCATCTCTTTGAAAGGTAATCATCGGGAAGGAGAGGGCCTTCCTTTCCCAGTCTGTCCCCTCCCTACTCCCTCACTCTCCCTTTAAAATGTCCTAGTCATCTCTGTGCAAAGTGGACAGATCTCAGCAATATTTCTACTGTCGGTAGTTACTGAATAAAATCTGTTTTTGCTCTTTTAACTCTGGTCCGGCTTTGTTTATCTTTGTCAGTTGCTAAGGAGTTGGCAATGGGGGGGGGGTGTCAAAGCTGCAGAAGGGAAGCGGGGCGCTGGTGTCCAGGTCAGTGTGATGATGATCGATAGACTGGTGCCTCAGGCAGCAGTGGTTTGGGCGGCATTTGAGGCCACATTAGGGACTGTCACACGGGGAGACGGGAGCTTTGGTCCAAGAGGGACAACAAGATGTGCAGTTCGGAGTGGTTGGATGTGGGCAGAGAACCTGGGAGATACCTTCTGGCAGCCCCCAGAGAGATACAAGTTGGGGCCAGGAACCCTAGAAAGGAGGCAGCTGGCATCCTGCCCCTTCACACATGTTAGCTGTTGGACCACAATCTTTCTATCTGTTGATGGGACCACATTTGTGCACACAAACCACAGAAGCAAATCACTTCTTACTGTGCATTATTGTGGTAATTCTTGGAGATTCCTGTTCACCCACGAGTCTCTTTACTAAGGACCATTTCTGGAGGTCATGATCACAGACCTCTTGCTGGAAAGGAATTTTATTTTCTTTTTTCCATCAAGAGGGAAAATTTCCTTTTGAGGGGAGAAAACAGTGAAAAGAAAATTCTAGTAAATGGAAAATGATAAGAAAGGCCCCTCTTGTACTTGATAAGGAGGTGAATTGGCTCTCAGGATGAGGTCAGACTTTTGGAAAATTAAGGAAACACCATCAGGGAATAGGGCTGGAAAAAGGGCACAAAGCAGAGAACTCAGGACCGGAAGGCTCCCTGCCTGCCCCTTTAGTGACCAAGGGCGGTAATGTCAAATGTGAATTTCAAGTGATGTTCAATTTTTATTTGTGGGCTTCATATTTGCTATAGAATTTGCTGTTAATTAAGTTTCCTTCTATATTTTTGTGTTAAGATGAATCATTATTCCAGATATTTTTTCCCAGATAAGTGGAATGGGGCATAAACTAAGTGAAGTGGGTTACCCCCAAAGTAAATGGTACTTACCTGACTCAAGTAGATGAGTTTAGCCATCCTACAACCTATCTTCAAAAGTAAACTTTTTTTTTTTTAAGATTTCAAAATACATTTAGGGTTGCACGAAAGAAGCATGATACAAAAGGGTAATACTCTGTATGATTCCACTGATATAAAGTTCAAGAACAGGTAGAAATTAATATATGGTTGTAAAAATCAGAACCATGGTCACCTCTGAAGGGGCTTGACTGTCAAGGGTTCATGAACGTTCATGAAGGTTCATGAAGAAATCTTCTGGGTTGATAAAAATGTCCTACATCTTGTTTTAGATATTGGTATTCTTGTTTCATACATTTGTCAAAACTCATCAAACTATGCACTTAAGAGCTATGTGTTTTTTTCTGCATGCAAATTATATTTCAACAATAATTTATAATAATTTTAGATGGTGAACTAGCTTGGATTACTAGTTCCCTTCCTTAAAATCAAGCCTGGAGAAATTATGGAAGGCAGAGGGAAACATGAATTCCAGAACCAATGGAAAATAACCACAAGGCCACCAAATTAACCATGAGTCCTCTTTGCACTGCCACCCCCTCCCCCAGATGGAGGCTGTCTTGAACTTGAATTTGGGAGGTAGGTACCTGCAGCCTGGGTGGAGGAAGCCTGCAGTGGCGGTGGGGGTGGGTCTGGAGGAAAATGATTTTGCTTCCTTTTTTTTTTTTTGATTTGTATGTGTGTTTGGATAACTGTTTCATCAGGACTTGTTAAGTTTGGTTTATGGGTCTGCTTTGCTTCTGCCTGCACCCTCCATGGTATATTAGGACAAATCTTCACCTTCCTCTGAGGCAGGTACCTGGGAGGTGATGTTGGCCATACAAAAGCCCTACACCAGGGTTAGGATGCAAGCAGAAACATTTTTTATTCTTATTTTTTATTGAAGTGTAGTTGATTTACAATGTTAGTTTCACATGTACAGCAAAGAGATTCAGTTATGCATACACATACATATGTACATTTTTTTCAGATTCTTTTCCATTACAGCTCATTTCAAGAAATTGAATATAGTTCCCTGTGCTATACAGTAAGTCCTTGTTGTTTATTTGTTTTATATATAATGATGTGTATCTGTTAATCCCAAACTCCTAATCTATCCCCCTGCCCCTTTTTCCCCCTCGGTAAACACAGTTTTTCTATGTCTGTGAGTCTATTTCTGCCAGAAATATTATTTACTATTCCCTCTTTCTCCAAGCCTCAGGGCTGTGGAATCAATTTAGGAAGACTGCCTCCTCTCAGTGTTTTTTCTCTCCAGGGGGTTGAGGGACACCTTGAGCAGTGGAGCTGCTTGGTGGAGTGAGCAGTCACCAGGAACCATCCTTGGTTACCCAGGGTTACCTGGAGATGGGGTGCTCCTGGCCCTGGGGCTCATCCCCTTTCTTCTCCTTAAATTCATAAGGGCTAATGTAAATTTGGGGTTAAACTTTAACCCTTCCCACTACCTTACCTCCAGACAAATTAGTTGGTTGATATCTGATTCGATTCTGATTCCTTAGCCACAGATTGAAACTTTTTCCCATTTCATCAGTCTCACTTTTCCTTTTTTGCTTCCTGCTTAGTTTTGCCTGAATAGACCCAGCTCTTTTCTTCTATTGCATCCTTTATTTTTGGTGCTTTAAAATCATTCCCACTGTGACAATTCCTTCCAGATGCTCATGTAAAATTCTATTCCTCATTTTCTCACTGCTTTTCAAGTAAATGTTATTTCTACTTTTGCTTCTTTTGTAATTGTTTGCCTGTTATGAGTGCTTTCAAGATTCTCATTGGCTTTATGTTAATTGGTTAGTATGGAGTTGATAACGGTGAAAAGTTCCTTGGGCACAAGGACGACAACAGTCAGTAATGAACAGTGTTGTTCATTGTTCAATGGAAAACAACCTTTCACTGTAGCTGGCGCCATCTGTTGGTGGAAGGAAGGGTTGACATTCTTTTCTCTGGCGTTTTTACTTCTGTGAGTCTGTAAACATTGAAATTTAAGTGGAAAAGCTTCTCTATACGTATTTTTCTGTGGCTTTGAAAATAATTCATTATATATAATAGATATCTTTCTTTGCAAAGCACATAGATCTACTTCAACTTTGTTGTTCCATTTAGTATTCCATAGTATGGGTACATCATAACTTATTCAATCATTCCCCTATGGATGGACATTTAGGTTGTTCCTAGACTTGTTTTTTTCCTACAGATAATCTTATAAAATACATTTCTTTGAGTTTAAATGTACATTTCTTTGATTTTCATTGAAGCTGAGCATATTTTTATGTGTTTATTGGCCATGTCAACAAGTAGATTTCTACTTCATAATTTTTAAGGGTCACTCAATATTACAAGATATGGCTATATTGCAACTTACCCAGGTAGCCCCTGATGTTGGACATTGTGTTGCTCCTTTACGAATCAAACGTTTTTTATATTCCTGAACTGTCCTTCGGCAGGAGTTGGGGTGGGAGGAACTTGTGTGGCTGGCCAGCTGTCTGAAAAATATCTTGCAGTTAATGAACTGGCTTTTGTCATCAACTTGGTTAGGTGGTTTCAGATGTTTATATTTTATTGTGGAGACAGAGAAGCATAATTTTTGAATTGTTTTCTCAAACACTGAGTGCCAGCCAAACTTCCGCATCCTCCTTTATTATTCTAAAGAATAATGATCACATTTCTAGTTGGATAAGCACTATCTCCAAACCATTTGTTTCCTTTTTTCTTTTTGATTTATGTGTATTTGGTAAACTGCCTTTTTGATTAGGACCTGCTTTAGTTTGTCCATGGGGAGATGTACAGCCCCACCACTTGTCATGTAAGACAAAACACAGGCATAAAACTAAGAGGACAAATTTTTAGTATTTCAGGGGTTTTCCTTCTTAGTGTCCATCCAGAGCACTTGTCCAGTTTGTGGAGCTGACTAGAATAACCTTTAAAGATTTTATGGCAGCTTGAATTTTGTTTATAATTGGTTCATTCTAATGTGTTTCTCTTGGTTGATGAAGCCACGTCATATGTGATAGATTTAAGCACAGAGTTCTCTTTGAGCAGTCAGCAGGTTATTATACACTACTTGATTTCTTACTGTTCTTCCTAAGGAAGGATGCTTGGTCCCCTCCCTTCCTCTCTTTTTCGTTTTTTCTATTAAGGGATAAGCATACATATTACAACATCCAGACCCATGACAATCTTAAATGCTTGATGGATTTTCACACATGTACACATCCATGTGACCATCACTCAGCTCAAGACAGAGAATGTTTTCAGCAACCCAGCCAGCTTCCTCGTGCCCTTCCCAGTCTGTACCAGCCCCTGCTGGAGGAGGTAACCACAGTTCTGACTTCTGTGATCATCAGTTTTGCCTGCTCTTGCATGCATGGTGTGTACTCTTGCGTGGGGCTCCTTTTGCTCAACATTTCTTTTTCTGAGATTCAGTGAAGCTGTCGAGTGTGTTACTGAACCAAACTTGAGTCTGCTTGCTTGTGTACAGTAAAGCCAGTCTACTGACACCGCGTTGTAACGAAGTAAAGTGCGGCGTTTACTGCAGGTGCCAAGCACTAGTCCAGGTAGCTAGTGCTCAAAAAGCCTAAACTCCCCAATGGCTTTCAGGGAAAGGTTTTTAAAGACAGGGTGATGGGTGTGTGATCAGCTCGTGGACATTCTTCTGATTGGCTGGGGGTGAGGTAATTGAGGGTCAACATCATCAACCTTCTGGTTCCAACCAGTCTAGGGTCTATGTGCTTGTGGGCAGCATACAATTAAGTTCTTCCACCTGCTGGGGATTTCAGTATCTGCAAAACAGCTCAAAAGATATGGCTCAGAATATTATCTATACCCCTGAGGAGGAACTAAAGTTCCTGGACTTTGTTTAATGGCTAAACTATTATTATTTTGTCTAGCTTGATTGTGCTCCTTTGCTTCTGCATTTTCTCACTTCTCTGATTGGGTTTATTCTTTGGAACTCGGGGAAGGCCTAGGAGGCTAAAGTTTTTCTACAAACAAGAGGCAGGTGGAGGGCATGGGGTGGTCTGTTCAGAAAGGCCCCCTAGGGTCCTGCTGGGTTCCAAGTGTGCAGACAGCTGCTTTGTTGTTGGTGGTGTTGAGTAGCAGCCCATTGCAGGCCTCTGCTGCAATTTACTTATCTGCTTATCATTCGATAAATTTGAATTGTTCCCAGTCATTGGCTATTACAAATCAAGCTACTAGGAACATTTCTGTGCATGTCTTTTTGTCCAGACTTTCCCTTGGGTATATACTTAGGATTGGATTGCTGAATGAGAAGGTAGCCATATATTTAACTTTAGAAAAATCTGTTCAACGGGTTTCCAAAGAGGTTGCACCACTTTATATTCCCACCAGCAAGATACGAGCATTCCAGTTGCTCCGGATCCTTGTGAACACTTGTTGACAGTCTTTCAATTCAGCTGTTCTGATGGGAGTGTTGTGGTGTCTCCTCGTGGTTCTGATTTGTATTTTAAAGCTATTTGACTCTGTGGGTCATTCCACTCAGGCTTTTACTTTTTATCAGAAAAGACCTTATATTTCATGTAGTGGAATATGCCTATGTTTAAAATGGTTTCTGATGTAACTGGACAGATTTTACCAATTTGTTTATACCCAGCCTTGGCATCTGTATTCTTATAGATTTAAGAATATCTTTGTGCGTGTGTATGTGTTTGTACCTAGTAAGTCTCTGTTTCAGAGAAGAAGCTATCTCTAGGACGTTCTTGGAATATGGAGTCATGCCAGGTGACTCTACCTGTGTTAAGTCCCTCAGATCAGGTATCTTTTCAGTATTAGGAGAGGACTTTGTAAGCCCATGTCCCTGAGAGTCAGTTTAAAGCACCTGTTTACATAGGATTAGTAAGGGAAATGTGAGAAACTGGAGCAGTTCTGTCTCTTAAATATAAATCTGGGTAAGAAAAACCTGAAGGAGTGAATTTTGCTGGTCCTGGACAGTGGCTACCTTGAGGGCACCTTGGAGAGGATCCTTGTTAGATCAGTGGCAAATCTCATCCCTCTAAGTTATAGCTCAAATATCACCTTCTCAATGAGGCCCACCCTGATCACCCTATTAAAATGTGACACCCACCCCAGCTCCTGATTCTCTTTACTTTGTTCTTTTCTTCCCCTCGTAGCCCTTATCATCTTCTAACCTAAATTATCTGTTTATTATTGTGCCAGTTACAAGCTATTTTGGCTCCAACTTACCTTCCTATATTCTTTGTGATGCTGGGGCTGGGATTCTGCAAATGATATTTCTGCTTTTCCAGCTGGTCCCTGTTAAACTCTGCATAGACAATGCCTGAAGGAGGTTGCAGGGATGGAGGGATGTTGCAGGGATGGAGGAGGGAGGTTGCAGTGATGGAGGGGGGAAATTTCAGGGATGGAGGAGGGAGAGGGGACTTGCTCCTCCCGGTTTCCCGTGAGCACCTCTCCAGCTACAGATCTTCACCCCAGCAGTGGCAGTTCCTTTCTGTAGCAGCAACCGAATCCACTCTGCAGTATTTTTAATACTTGCAGAAGCAGCTTCAGCGCACCCTCATCAGAGATACCGGCACCAGCCAAGCAGCACCCACCTCCTGTTCCCCTCCCCTCCCCCATCTCCACTACTATGGTGGCTTCATAAGGGCAGGGATTTTGTCTGCTTTGATCATGGAGCTGTTCCAAGCAATTAGTATAGTGCCTGGGGACTTTGTAAATGTTGGGTAATATTTGTGGGCTGAATGAATGGGTGGGGGCATGGGTGGATGATTGTAGGTTTATGAATTTATTTGAATTACTTATTTGACTGAGTTTTCTATTTAGGTTTTTGTTAGTTCTGAGCCAAGCTTAACTGTGAAATGATGTTTAGTGTATTACAATATTAAAATAAATTAGAATGTCATATTCTTTTTTGAGATAGAGACAGTCACCAGAACTTGGGTGTTTTGACTTAAGGTTCATCCCGTGACGTTTTGGGGACAGCCCTGGATTGGGAGATAGAAAAGCAGGGTAAAGCTACTAATGACAGTGACAGCAGAACATTACTCTAGTCAGTGGTCAGCTCAGGAAATCAATGTATTTAACAAAACAGGCTTTGGGACAAGCTCACTCTGGACCAACGAATAACCTTGCACGCTGTTTTAGAAACTAGTATTTTACAGTCAGGGCAAGATCACTGGTAGAAGCGTCTGCGTTGTGGAGATAAGACTAGGGAACAATCTCTCTAGCAAGAAGCAACAAGAGCATGTGCGGTCATAGTGACAACTAGTCCAAACAGAATTAATGTGGTGGTTTTTCCATTTGATCAGAGAACAAGTGAGGATTGGGATCCAAATATGTCTTGGAGTACACATACTGCTAAAATTGGATCCATACAGAGAGGATTAGCATGACCCCTGCACAAGGATGAGATGAAAATTCGTGGATTGTTCCATATTTTTGAGCTCCCTCACCCTCTCCAAGGACACAGCAGAAGACAGCCCTCTAGGAACCAGGAAGTGGGTTCTCACCAGACACCTCGTCTGCAGGCATCTTGATCTTGGATTTCACAGCCACCAGATCTGTGGGAAATGGAAGTTTGTTGTTTAAGCCCAGAACAAAACAAAGCAAACCAAAAGACACCTGCAAAGGTATCCTGGAGACAACAGTGACTCAGAAAGTCAATGTTCATTAAAATCACTTTTTATAAAACCTAAGTTTTTAGTTTATCAAACACCATTTGGATAGCACCAAATATTTGGTTTGGACCTCCAAAAATTATTTTTAAGATCTTATTGTCCATTTTTAGAGAGTTGTAAACACTGTCACAGTCTTCAGGGACCATCTAGACTGAAAATAAATGATCAGCAGTAGGGGTCATGGAGTTCCTTCTTTAAGTTTTGGCTTCCCATGAAGAAAATGAGATTATTGAGTAATTTTGATCGTTTTTTAAATGTACGTATGTGTGAAGTTTTAACTGATAGTGATGTTGCACAGAGAGGTGTTAGGTGCACTCCTTTCTATTACTAGTGTTGTTATGTTTACTAAATGCTTTAAGAAAAGAGTCTGGTCCTCTGAGTCTTTGCTTGTGGTAGATATCTTCCTGGAGGTTGACTTGCGTACCCACACCATAAAGTCCTGGGTGCTTCTCAGCAGTCTATGGGCTCAGGAGAACAAGGTAAGGTCTTTTCTAGCATGAATCTAAAGAAGTTTTCATTTATGGGTCTTGAAAGTGGGTCCACCATCTGGGGTATAAATTGATGGCAGAAGCAGGGAGGGATATGTAAAATTATAAGTGCTTTTTAAGGTCTTTTTGGCTTGTTTTCATCTTTCTTATTCTTCTCCTTATTAAGTAATATGGGTGAATCAGGATTTTTAAAATATATCTTCCTCTGATAAGACGGTCCGAGTTCAGATTAGATTCCGGGCAGGAATTCCTGCAATGTTTATTAGCCAAAGGGGAGCCTTTTTGGCTACTTAATGTTTGTGGTGGCACGTATTTTAGCTACATTTGTCTTTTAGAAAAAATTTTTTAAATGCTTCTGACCTCTGGGGATCACAGAGACAATATAAACTACGTTGAATCAGGAAGAATTCTGAGATTTTTAAAAACAATCTTTCATGTGAAAAAAGCAACTCTATTGTTTGACATGGAGAGGGTAGGTCTCCAGTGGAGATTAATATCACAAAAGTGTTTCTTAGCAACAGTGGCAGAAACAATATTTGTGCATAGGAAGGCTTTAATCCTTCCAAGAAAAAACCCTGCAAAGCACTTCACTTAATGATGAAAAAAGGATTGATAGAAATCAGCCTTAGGAAAATTGAATGAATGTTGTTTGGAGATGCAGGAAAGGGCCAGGAGGCACATGTCTCATTATTCACCATCTTTATGAGCTAGCCTCATGGTGGGTTTTGCAGACAGGGTAATAAAAAGTCCCAGTCCAGTCTGATATAAAAACTTCAGACTCTCAACCAATTTAAAGTTTCCCTTTCCCCAGGCTCAGAAGCCTGCAGAGGGGGCAGGGTGGAGGGTAGGCATCTTCTCTTGTTCTCCTTCCTCTTCCTCCCCAACCCCTGGCAGCTGTTTTGGGTCCCTCTAGGGCTGGGGAAGGGGGAGGAAAGGTCTTTCTTGGTGGCTTCAGTAGTAATCTGGGGTTGGTGCCTCCAGGGGTGGTGGAAGTCTAAGGATACCTGTCCTGTGAGGTGATTTTGTGGATTCTTTTGAGGTCCCCTCTCTGGGGAGCCCACCTGCAGTTCCACGCGGTGGAGGATGCCTCCTCTGGCCGGCCACCCCATCTCGCTTCTGTGTTTGATCATCTGAAATCCAGCCTTTCTGTTGATGTCATCTGACTTCTGGCAGGACACTCTCTAGGGCAGATTTCTTTGTGGGCATCTCATTCCTGGCAGCTCCCCTTCTCCTCCTCCAGATAACCACTCTCCTGGCTTCACTTATAGTTTTAGTACGTATGTATGCATCTGGTTGTTAGCATAACTGACACCATCTTGGGCCCGTTCAGTTCCTCCAGTCCGTCCGCTGACCCTACATAGGGCTGTACTGTGTTGTAAGTCTCTTCTCTGTCATCGGGGGTTCTGTAGTTATAGACACCATTTAATGGTCGTTAGGTCCAGGTGCCCTCTACGCTCTGCTCAATGATGAAGTCCTTCACTGATGGATTCCTGGCGCCTGCGAGACTAGTTACTCATTCAAAAATCTTGATTTAGGAATGCATCCTGTGTTTCCGAGCACATACCCCCATACCCTAGGTTAACTATAAAATTGTCCCTGTGGTCCCTAGGTGCTGCGGAGTGCAGCTGCGAATGCTTCCAGATTGTCATCT
Source organism: Camelus dromedarius (assembly GCF_036321535.1). Classification (NCBI taxonomy): domain Eukaryota; kingdom Metazoa; phylum Chordata; class Mammalia; order Artiodactyla; family Camelidae; genus Camelus; species Camelus dromedarius. The sequence goes on along the minus strand of NC_087449.1, from coordinate 54,571,321 downwards.
GCCCAGTCCTACTCTGTAAGTTACCCGGTAATAAACTGATCCACTGAGTATGGGGATCTGCCTGCCTTGTGTTTCAGCCTCAAGATGCCTTCTCAGTTCAGTGGGCATTTTTCATTTCCTCTTACTGCCAACAGTATACATCCTCAAACAATGTAATTATGTTCTTTTAAAATTTTATATGAATACAGCCTTCCTGGATGTGTTCTTTTATAACTGATGTTTGTGAGATTCATCCATGTCATTGTGTATAGTCCTAACTCGTTGCTGTATAGTATTTCATTGTGTGATTATATAACAAACATATAATGTGTCCATTTTACTGGTGATGGACAACAGAGTTGTTCATAGTTTTTAGCTATTATGAACCATATAAATATGAATATTTTAGAACAAGTCTGCTGCACTGGGCTCCTTCAACTCCCAGAGAGCCCCTCCCTGGCTGTTGTCTCTGCCTGCAGTATCCTCCCCCTGGGACATTCCCTGCATGGTTGGCCTCTCTCACATTTGAAGTCTCAGTTCAAATGTCACCTTCTCAAAGAGACTCGCCTTGATAATGTGTCCTGAAATAGCTCCATCCTCGCCCTTAGCCTCTATCGCCTCACCCCATCCACAGGCTGCTATCTGAGATTGCTGGGTTTTTTAAATTGATTTTTTATTCTGGTAAAATATACAGAACATAAAATTGATCATTTTAACCACTTTTCAGTGTACAATTCAGTGGCATTGTACTTTCACAATGTTGTGTAACCATCTCCAGTATCTATTTCTGGAAATTGTCATCATTCCCAAACAGAAACTCTATACCCATTAAATAGTAACTCCTGTTTCCTTCCTCCTCTCAACCCTTTGTAACCTTGATACCACTTTTTGTATTTATCAATTTGCCTGGTTTTAGTTGTCCTCATAGAAATGAAATCATACCTTTGCCCTTTTGCGTATAGCTTTCAAGATTCATTTATACTGCAGCCTGTGTTAGAATTTCATTCCTCTTAAAGGCTAAATAATATTCCATCATATATACGTACTACATTTAGCTTATCTAGTCATCTGTTGATGGACACTTTGGTTGTTTCTACCTTTTGGCTATTGTGAATATTGCTGCTACGAAGTGTAGAAGTTTCTGCTGGAGTCTTTGTTTTCTGTTGTTTTGGGTATACATTTATATATATATATATGTTTCGGGAGTGGAATCAATATTCTTATTTATTTGTTCATTTGTTTATTATCTCCCTTTCATTAGACTATAGACCCCAATGCCTAGAACAGTGTTTGAATCACCGTAGGAGCTCAAAACACATTTTTTTCTGTTTACTTTGTTTTAAAATTGAAGTACAGTCAGTTACAATGTGACAATTTCTGGTGTACAGCACAATGTCCCAGTCACGCATATGTGTACATATGTTCATTTTCATATTCTTTTTCATTAAAGGTTATTACAACATATTGAACATAGTTCCCAGTGCTATGCAGAAGAAACTGTTTTTAAAATCTATTTTTATATATAGTAGCTAACATTTGTAAATCTCAAACCCCAAATTTATCCCTTCCCACCCCTTTTCCCTGGTAGCTATAAGATTGTTCACTGTGTCTGCGAGTCTGTTTCTGCTCAAAACACATTTTTGAAATGAACACGTTTCTCAGGTGAACTGAACGGGGCATGATAATAGTGACCTACATCACAGAGTGGTTACAAGGATTAAATGCCACATGTCTTAGCGCAGGGCCCTAGCATCTGGCCACAGTTCAGTTTGTTAGCTCTAAATGAAGACTTCACTCAGCCCCAGTTCCTGAAGTTGATGACTGCTTTTTTTTTTTTTGGCTTCTATTTAACTCTCTGTTGCCAGCAAAGCTTTTTTTGACATTCTATAATTTGCCCGATATCATGCAGGCACCAAATCTCAAGATGATCAAGGCCCTGCTCCTGTTCTTAGGCAATTTCTAACTTAATTAAATTCAGAACATAGTCTTAAAAGCAGAAACTAGAGAAACAGTTCTTGAAGCAAATTCACTTGTGTTTTAATTTTAATCAGATTGGTTTCATAATTGACACCGTGACTTGGGAGGCCTATTCAAAAAAGGTCAAAACAGATTCAGAACAACAAGTCGTCCACTCATTTGTGTCCTCCTGTGACCTCTGATGATCCCAGTGCGACCTGAAGTCCTGGGCTAGAAGATGACACTCACCCTTCAGCTTTCACTTCGCCTGTTGTGTATCGGGTAACAAGAGGTTGCCTAAGCTTTTGCGAAACCACACTGTTATTTCATGCTCCTTGGAACTGTACTGTGTGAATCTTTGGGGAAATCCTGGGGGCAGAGAATGGAGAGATGAAGGAAAAGGAAGCAGGGACTATTAATAACAGACTTTAAACAAGTCTCAAACCACCAGCAAGTTATTGCAAAGGGCCCACTATGTGCTTGCTACAGTGCAGTGAGGCTGGGGTTGGGGGACAGAGGGGCAGTAACTGACTGTTGCTCTATCCTCAAGGAGTTTATGATCAAGATGGGGCAGGCCGAACTCCCAGCTGAGAAATTCCCACAAGACAAGGCTGTCAGTAAGTGCTGAGAGCCAAGAGAGTTGCTGGTACAAACGCAGGCTGTCAGGGTGGAAGGGCTCATTGAAATAATCTGATCTAGTCCCTTATGTTAGAGAGGGGAAACCAAGGCTCAGAGAGGGTGAGAGGTTTGCTTAAGACCATACAACTAGATGATCCCAAAGCTAGGACTTGAACTCCAGTGTTTTTACTGTTGACCCACAGATGTCTCTGTTAATTGAACAATCTAGTTTGCCCAATAGACAGATAAAATTCTATTACATGAGCCACATACAGAATTTAAAAATTTTGATAGCCACATTGAAAAAACCAAAAAGAAATTAATTTTCATATCATTATTATTTGACCCAATGTATCTGGAATATTATTTCATCATGTAAGCAATATGAAAATTACTAATGAGCTATTCTGTATTTTTCTCATTGTACTAAGTCCTAGATACTGGTGTATATTTTAAACTTCTGCACATTTCAATTTGGACCAACCACATTCAAGTGTTCAATAGTCAGTGTGTGGCTAGTGGCTGCTGCACTGGCCAGGGCCAGCGAGCTATTTGAATTTAATGATTTATGTGCCAGATTTTCAGGGGAAATATTGAAGAGTGTGAAAGGTGTCACATAGACTTCATGGTATACAGTCAGGAGAGTCTTAGAGTTGACAGCCTGGGTTTTGGGCCTTAGTTCAACCATTTACTAGCTGTGTGGTCTCAGGTGAATCAATCAACAGCCTCCTTGATCGTCCTTTGGCTTACATCTGCCGAAGGGCAACTGTAAAGATCAGTTGAGCAGCATATATGAAATATATTTCTGTATATGTACAGAAATATGTATGGATGTATATGTGTGTATGTATGAAAATGACCTCCTCGTGTAGCATCTGGTACTCAAAGCCTTATTCTTATTTCCTGGGAATACGAACAGTTTGGAAATATTGTCACATGGTGAGCACCAGATGGATGAGACCACTTTAATAAGCATGTTTAGTATCCTTTGAAATCAGTACAAAAGCAAGTGGGATATAACTAAAGATGGCACAGGATGTTAGAGCTGGGAAAGCCAGCTCGTCTGGTCCAAGTCAGGAGGAGCAAATCTTGCTGAGCCACCAGTCCGTCTGTCCACTGGGCCCGGCCCCAGCTGACAGCCCGTGTGAGGTACAACTGCCGGGGAGATCTGAGCTTGTCGGCCAGCGAGCCGCAGGCTTTTGTAATCTGCCATGTATTCCCTTCAATTTCTGAGTCAGACTTAAATAGGGAAAAAGCTCTGCTGGAAGCTGAATTGCCTCCAAACCGGGCTCCACCCAATCTTCTGAGAATGGAGAGGAAAACAGTCACTTGGCTAGGGAGGCACGCTCGTTGTCACCACTTGGCAGATGAAAATACTGAGTTCTGGAGAGGTTAAATGATTGGGCCAAGATAAGTGAGCTGAGATTTGAACCCATGTAGCCTGACCCTGAGGCTGCTTTAGGGACCAGAGATCGTTATTAGGGAAATACTAAATAGACTAAATGCTATTAATTGCTCTCCCATCTTTGGAAAGTAATCTGGAATTGACCACGTCAAATGGTTCTGCTTTTAGTTTTTCTAATGATCGCCCTGCACCTCCAAAGATAGGTTTGTGTGGTTACTTCTCAATGCATTGATTTTTAGACATTTCTTCTGGCTTCTTGTTGTGCGTTATACAACCTCCATTTCCTTTCTTCCTGTTCTCATTTTGATATGTTACATGCATTTGAGCTTCATAAACGCCTTTCTTTTTCCATCAACTTTCAGCAGTTTTTTTTTACCTCCGTTAAACAGAGGTTATATATTATCATTATATAGGTAGAGACAAGTCATGTGCTAGGATGGCATTTCCTTCTCTACTAATTCAATGCCTTCCTAGGAGAATGTCCCCAGAGCCAATTTCAAATGAATTCTTCTTTCATACACATCACCAATTGTTTAAAATCATGACATACTTTATTTTTTTGGATTATGTCTTTCCCATACCATTTCTGCCCCTCCGGGCACTTCTGAGCCTCTATTTTCTTGTCTGGAGTAGCTAATAAAAATTGCTAATCTTTTTTGAGCAAATACTGCATGCTGGGCTATTGCAAAGTGCCTTACACATAATAATTAATTTAGTCCTCACAGCTACCCAAAGAGGAAAGTGCAGTAGTGTCCCCATTTTATGGACAAGAAAATTGAACCCCAGAGAGGTTAAGTGGTGGAGCTGGGATTTAATGCAGACTCTGCCGGGCGCCCATGTCCCCGCACTTACCTGCTGTACTCTTCTCAAAAGGGACACAGGGACACGTGCCATCTTCACCACATGCCTAATCCATTCTAGCTCCCTGCTCACTCTGTGTATTGCTTCTCTGTTCTAATTTAGATCTGTTTCTTTACATTTGGTCCACATATTTCTTGTCCAACTATTACAATTTATTTTAAATGGACATTTTGGGGGGTCCATTACTTTGCCTTCATATCTGGGGAGGAGGTCCATGCAGGTCCTGGAAGTGAGTTGGGATCATTTGGTCAGAGAATTCTGGGTTCTGGGTACTGTGTTCATAGTTTGGAAAGGGGAGATGCTACAGACTCTCTGTGGTCATGTTCCTTTGCCTCCAAGGACCCCTTGACCCATGGAGAAGGGTGCAGCCAGCAGAGGATCTGAGTGCCCACCAAAGCATGGGGTTCACAGAAAAAGACCCTCTGCCTTGAGTCGAAGGTCAATACTGTTTTCTCCAAGTGTTTTTTTTTTTTTAAACAGGTTTTGGAAATAAACTCATCCTCAAAGCTTAGTGATTTGCTACCACTAAGATGATTAGAAAAAAATGTCCCTTGAATTCTGACAGTCCCGTTGTGGGTAGGCACTTAAGGGTGAAAACTGCTGGGCAGTCCCTGGAATGCCAAGGCAAAGGGTGCCCAAGCCTATCCAAAATCTGATCAGAGGCAGATGCCAGAAATCAAAGATGCATTTCCCAGGAGGAGGGGATGTTCTGAGTGGCACATCCTCTTGGCCATGGGGACTCCTTGTCTAGAAGGGGTTACTGAAGATTGAAGCCAGGAAAGTAATTCACAATGAGAATTTCCACCCATAGTATGCCCAAGTAAGCTCCAACTAGACTGATCCTCCTGCAGGCAGTTATTAACCTCTGGACAAAAAATAAAATAAAATAAAATAAAATAAAATAAAATAAAATAAAATAAAATAAAATATCTGAAGCACTGGAGAATAAACAAAAACAGACAGATTCTGGAGAGGAGTCAACACCTGGAAGAGAGAAATGGCATACGATGAGTTTCTCTCTCTCTCTCTTTTTTAAAATGGCTTTCATCATACTGCAGTCAGCATGATTTGAGGGTGTCTAAAATTTCAATAGAAAACCTGCAGTATTTCTGGCCTGAAAACCCAGGGGACAGAGTTGAGGGCAATCATAGCCACTGGAAAGTGAGGGGGAAATCCTGGAAAGGTGTAAGTCAGAGAGAAAAGTTCTTTATAAACTTGTTATGAATCTCCGGGAAGCTTCTTAAGTCACATGTGTATAGGACAGACTACAAGCAGATCAGCTAAAGATAAAAGAAACGAACTGACATTTGAGCTGCTTACCCAAAGACAGTGTTTGTGTTTTGAATCCAACTAAGTTAATTTTCTGACAAAACAACAACCACAAAAATCAGCACTCTGTTGGGGAATATAACACAATCCAGGGTCATCACAACGTAGTATTCACAATGAAATCCAAAGTTATTAGACATACAAAGAAAAGGAAAATGTGATCCATTTTCAAGGGAAAAGATAATCAACAGAGACTGACCCTGAGATGACCAGATGATGATTTCAAAGCAGCTATTATAGCTATGCTTTTTGCTGTAAAGGAAAGTATGTTCACAATGAAAAAAAAAAAAAAAAAGGAAAATCTTGATAGAGATAGAGAAACTATAAAAAAGAACCAAATGGAAATTCCAAAACTGTGAAATTCAGTATCTGAAATTTAAAGTTATTGGATAGGCTTATGTCTCAAAGGATTATGAAGTAAGGGTGCTAGGTAACATTGATGAATGAAGTACAAAAGCAAAATAAACAGAGTCTTGGAGCCAGGAACACAGAGAATAAGGAGAGGCTAGTTTGGTAGAGATGGGGCAGATATTTGTGATAGCTTTTAAACATTCAAAAGTCTTGTTTCTCCTTTCTGTTTTAAATATAATGGAAGTTTATTATAGAGAGTTTACAAATGCAGATAAGAAAATAAACATCAATTATAACCCCACTCCTAGAGAATTCACTGTCAACCTTTTGATGTTTATTCTTTTAGTCTTCTAAAATATATATAATTTTAATTTTCAGTAAATAAGATCACACTCTATTAACTGCTTGAAATCTGCCTTTTGATTTTAAAAACCTATCCTGAACATCTTTCCATGCCTCTAAATATTTTTTTGCAACATTTTTGATGATGACATACCAGTCGTGATACAACTGGATTGTAATTGTATATTAAATATATTAGCCTTATATTTTTCCATAGGTCACAAATATTTTTCTCAGTTGGTTTTTGCTTTTTAGCTTTATGGTGAGCCTCTTCTTTCATCAGTTGACCATGGTCTGGTAAAAACCAGTTACCATCTCTCTGGGTGGCCAATGGATACATGGTGTTTCCTATGTGGGCAAGACTCATGTCTGTTTTGGTCATCACTATATTGCCAGTGTCTAGCACAGTGCCTGGAGTAAAATAGCTACTCAATATACATGTGTTGACTGACTGACTAAGTTCTGTCCCTGAGGGGCAGGTCCAGGATACCATCACTGGTTGCTGGCTTCCACTCCTGCCATGTAGCTAGTCTGCTTCCAACCTAGTAATTCATGTCCTTTGACTCAGCAATTCTTCTTCTAGAATCTATCCTAGAGAACTTCGCAGAGATGCAAGCAAAGATTTATATATGAGGATGTTCATTCCAGTCTTACTTACGATAGGGAAAAATTGGAAACTATTTCTGGCAACATGGGAAAGGTAAGTAATTACATTATAGACAAATGCTAATATGAGGTTTTAGAATGCTTTTTTGTGATATGAGAAAGCTTTCATGATTTTATAGCATAGGAAAAAAAAACCCCACTGAGAATGTAAAATTATTTGTAAGATTTCCCAACTCTGTTAAGACAAGTAGGAAATACACCAAAAAAAAAAAAAAAAAAAGTTAACAAGTGATATGTGAATTGGGAAAGCTTTTAGATACAAGGATTTGAAAACCTGACTTACGGTGCCTTAAGCATAGAGGGGTTAATTTTTCTCTCGTAAGTTGTCTGAGGGTCTGAGGATCTGAGGGCCTGGCATCAGCTGCTGGGTGATGTCAGGGCTGGCATCTCTGCAGTTCTCTTTTATGGTCACAAGATGGCTGCCCCAGCTCCAGGCATCACATCCACATTTGAGGAAGGGGAGTATCCTGGTGCCTGCAGTATCTGTCCCTTCTATCAAGAACATGAGGAGCCTACCAAAGGGTCCCAGCAGATTCCTCTTTAGTTCTCTTTGACCAGAACCATGTACTGTGGTTGCCCCCAGCTACAAGGGAGCCTGGGAAAGTGAACATTTCAATTCCCAGTCTCTAGAACAAAGATGGCAACGGGAAAGGGCTGGGAATATCTGTTAGGTAAGTTAATTATCTTCCATTCTACTTATTTCTGGTTGGCAGGCTTATGGATGGATATTTTTACTTTTCTTTTTGGTTCTTTTCTGTCTTGTCCAATTTTTCTGCAACAATCATTTATAATTCCTATTGTTGGAAAAAAATACAACAGATGCTACTTTAAAAATCCCTTGTGAGGTGGTGGGCTCCTATCTCTGGAAGTGTCCGTACTGTTGTCAGTCAAAAAATTGCCGAAAGAACTGTTGAATTCTGTGGGGACTGGAACTATCTTCCCCAGTGACTGTGACCACAGGGAATGGGTGGGTGGGAAAATCTGTCATTTATTTCCATCCTCTCAGGCACCAACGTTGATTACTTGACAAGCGTCCTCTCATCTAATTCTCACAGCCGCTGTCCTTTACAGATGAGATGCAGAAACTTTAAATCGCTTAACTAAATCACACCCATCAAGTCAAGCACAGCTGGATCTCAGATTATAGCACCCAGCTTGAACTTTGTATGTTCCTGCCACATAGTCAGCTCAGCAAAGCTTGCACTGAATGAATGCAGAGTCAATGAATCATTTGGATGTGTAATTAAAAAAAAAAAACTACAACCATTACTTGATAATTATTTCCTACAGGACATCTACACTACCATTCATTTTAATTAGTGTGATTGAAAAATAGCAGGCTTGTATAAACTGGCTGCAAGAGATGAATGCTGTGCTTGCTTGCCTGTATCTAACGTCCTGGAGTAATTGCTGGATAAATAACTAATATGACTCCAGAAGAAAAGACAGCCAAGGGTTTGTTTCCATGGAGTCTTTAAATGTTTTTTATTATGAAAAAATTCCCAACATATACGAAAATAGAGAAAATGATAGTGTGAACCCCTATGGACCCATCACCCAGCTTTAAGAATCATCAATATTTTGCTAACTTTTTCATTTATTTCTCTTCCTCTTCCCCCCCCCCCCCCCCAAACTGGAGTATTTTAAAGCAAACCCAAATACTCATTTCACCATGAACATTTCTATAATTGGAATGAGAAGGCTTTTGTGTGGCCCCGTGTTTCTCTTTCTTTAGATCTGCTACACAGGAAGTGGTGATAAAAAACCAGCCCAGGGACAGGTGGGTTTCTGGGGGGTCCAGGGGAGGGGGGGCCCCTTTCTCGCAGGCTCTGCCACTTGTTTTGTTCTCAACCCAGGGCACTCTTGACTGAAACTCCTCCTGCTTCAGAATTGAAACTTTCTCAAATGCTGAAAATAAAATCTCTGGCTTCCTCTAGCTAGAGACATCTGGGGAGTGTTGTTTCTGAAACTATTTTTGGCATGAAAATGTCACCCAAGTTGCTTGAAGTGGGCTGGAAGTTTTAAGGTATTGAAAGCATCTGACGGGGGGTGGGGGAGGCTGAGTGGGTAGAGGTTAATTATCACACAGGCCGGGCATTTCCCATAGCAGGGTTCTTGCTCCTTGTGCTCTTTCTGTTTACGGCTCTCAATGCTTCAGGCCAAGGATTGCACCTGGGATTGGTATGTGGAAGGTGTCAGCACAGGTGTCTGGAAGGGTGGCTGGGGGTGTGCTAAAGGGGCAACAACTGGCTGGCTGTCCTTCCTTCAACCTGCACACCCTGCCTGGCTCCCCGGGAGTCCAGCATGCCGGGAGCCCCACGGAGGGTTCCTGGAGACTGCTGGGACCATGTGTTTGCTGATTGGCTTCGCCAGATAACAAAGTGCCTGACTTTTGAGTCCCGTGCAGAGTACCAGGGATCAGGCTGGACCAGCTGAGATGCTTCCCAGGATAAGCCTGGAAAAGAAGAACCCAAGGAGCAAGTGGGAACTGTAGCTACAGAAGAACCAGAGGGATTCAGCAAGTGGTTTGCCGGAAGTAGCCCAGGCTGGGGCAGGAGTGGAGGCCACTGGGAACAGGTCAAGGAGCGGAGAATAAGGTCAAGGCCAGAGTGTTCAGGCTGCAGAGTGTGAATGAGGTGGAGCTGGGGAGCCTGACTTTGTTGGATGGTGGTGCGCCATCCACACCTACTCTGGGCTCAGGAAATACTGAGATGAAGATGGAAAAGACCCCATGGGGAGGTGGTTGGTTTACAACTCTGAGCTGCTTTGGCTTACAACACTTCTGACACCAAATGTGTGGGTTTTTTCAACACCAACAACCAGCTCTCCAAACCTCCAGATGCCAACCGGGGGTCTTCTGATTCAATTCAGTTCTGACACTGACCACCCAGAGGTAGTCAGATTCCACAGATTTCAGGGCTCAGTTCCACAAAATGGCCTTCACTTCAGACCCCGGTCACAAGTCCGCAGTTGCCACCTGTGCTTCTGACCCATTGGCTGTAAATTGAGGGTTCATATGACTCTCTCCTCAGATTCAGTAATTTGCTGGTTGGGCTCACAAAACTCAGGGAAACATTTTACTTACAGCTACTGGTTTATTATAAAGGATACAAATGAACAGCCAAATGAAGAGATACACAGGGCAAGGACTGTGGGGAGTGGGGAGCTTCCACGCCCTCTCTGAGCAGACCACCCTCCTAGCGCCTTGATGTGTCTGCAAACCCAGAAGGCCTCCAAATCCTATCACTCAGGAATTTTAATGGTGGCCTCACTACTTAGGCACGATTGATCGAATCATTGGCCGTTCATGATTAGCTCAATCTCTAGCCCCTCTCCTGTCTCCAGAGGTGGGGTGGGTGGGGGCAATTGTGCCTAGGTCTTTCTGGTGACCAGCTCACATCCTGAATCTATCTAAGCACCCCTCCCCTACCAGTGATCTCATTAGCATACAAAAGATGCTCTTATCACCCTGGAGATTCCAAGGAGCTGTGGGTCAGGAACCAGGAACAAAGACCAAATAATAATTTTTTAAAAATTATATCACAATATCCTTTAGCAAGGTTAGCCCCACTTTCTCCCACCTGAGTGGTACTTGAGGTTTCATTGGGATTAAGTGGGAGGAGCTGAGAGAGAGAACAATGAAAGGTCTTCGGGACCTCCACCCCCTACTGCCCAACCCTTGACCTGCCCTGTCCACAGTCCTCCTAGGTAAGACCCTAGTGGAAAAACCAGCTGAGCCCGGGGCTCTGTGAGATGGGAGCAGGGAAAAGAGAGCAGAGTAAATGAGGGCCAACGGGGATGCTCGTCTTCAGCAAGACTGCTCCATGATGCAGGGCCCTCTGTCCAGGAGGACTGGACAAAGAGACACTGTCTATATGCAGCACAGCAGGGACCAACTCCCAAATTGGCTTGTCACCGAATCAAGAAGCTCTCAGCATCTCCAACCCCCTGATGCACTGCTTCTGAGCGTCTTCTTAGGCTGTAAAACCAACACCCCATCAACAGGGGGCGCTCACACCATATTCCATCAGGGCCAATGGGCAGGATAGCTGCTTCTCAGGGAAGAACTCATGACAAGTTGCTGTGTACCTTTCTCCCCTTCCAACGCCTCCCCGCCCATTCCCCTTGGAGAAAATTTTACCCTTCTGGACACTGGGGCCAAGAAGCCACCTCCATTTACCTGCCTGCTCACTGATTTGCTCACTCATTACTTCAGTGATTCTCAGGGGTTTATTGAGAACTTAGACATAGTTCACATCTAGGCTCCGCATACGGTCTGCATTGATCATGGGCAGTGTGGCAGAACAGAATGTCCTCTGAATCAGGACCCAGGGACTTGTCCTGACTCTGCCATGCACTGCTTGGGTTCTCAACTGTCACATCTGTAAAAATGGGGCCAATGATGCTGCCCTATTTGCTCTGATGAGCACTGAGCTAAGAGAATGCTTCGTAACCTTTTAAGTGCTGCGCCTATGTGACTTACTGTCATCATCACAATCTCTGCCTCCCTCCCTGTATTGGAGTGAAGATCACATGAAAGAGAAGGGGGGTGCTGTGTGTGTGGGGATGAAGTCCATATGTAAGGCTGCTATGGTTTTAAGGGTAGAGTGCATGGAGACTGTGCTTCTCGCTTTCTTTGAAATTCATGACATTTTTCACTGACATGTAGGAGAAGCCAAGTCTCTCCTCTGAGATTCCAAGTATGAGAATAGAAGGGACAGCTAGAGTGGAATCTTTTTCTTCATCACATCATCATAAGAAGAGAAAAGCAAAGGAGAATCAAGTTCTGGGAAGTAAAAATCTTACTGTCAACTGAAAAGGCCCTCATAAATGACCTTTCAGACAAATACTGTATGATATCACTTATATGTGGAATCAAAAAAAAAAAAAAAAAAAAAAAAAAAACCACAACAAACTAGTGAATTTAACAAAAAAGAAGCAGACTCACAGATACAGAGAACAAATTAGTGGTTACCAGTGGGGAGAAGGAAAAGGGGTGGGGCAATGTATGGGTAGGTAAAAACTACTATGTATATAATAAGTTACAAGGATATTGAGGTGGGAAGCCTCATGAAGAAGACCGGCAGGACCCCCAGGCAGGGCCACTACTCTCCTGCCAGCGCCATCCGGTTCCCTGGCCCAGAGGCTCTACCTCACTTTGTGCTTCTGAAACGGCTTACTTCTAGGAAAGTGGAACTTACCCCTAAAATTCTATTGGTTCACTGAGATAACTCCTGATTGGTCCATTTGTAGTGCTTCATTTGCATGGAGCTCACTCCTGATTGGTTACTTCTCTCCCTCCTGATTGGTTATTTCTATCACTCCTGATTGGGCCATTTCTACAAAGCTTGTTCCTAATTAGTCAACTTTTATTATACCTTATTTGCATAAGATGTTGCGTATTGTAAACTGGCAGCCTATAAAAGCCTGTGTAAACCTACAGACCGGGTCCAGAGCTTGGAGTGTTAACTCTTCTGGGCCCGCTGGTGCTGGTGTAATAAACCTGAGTTCTCCAACTCTCCGAGTGCTGCTTGGTCTCTCGCCCAGATCTAGGTTGCTGTCACAACTGAGCTGTAACACTGAGCTGTAACACACTTTTCTGCAACAATATATTGTACAACACAGGGAATATAGCCAATAGTTTATGACTATAAATGGAGCATAAACTTCAAAAATTGTGAATCACTATATTATAAACCTTAAACTTATATAATATTGTACATTTGACTATACTTTAGTAAAAAATATAGTAAAAGAAAAAAAAGATCTTTCAGCTTTCTTGTTTTATAGATGGGAAATCAAGGCCCAGAGAAAGAAGAAAAAATGTCCAAGATCACATAGTGAGTGCATGGCTTCAAGTCTGGGTGTATTTGCTTTCAAGACCTGCCCAATTCCCCATACTTCTTGTCAGCCAGGGCATGGTCAGGTCCCCTAGCCTCCCAGCAACCCCAAGTCCCCCTCATTGAACATGTGGCCTGACTGCACCTGCAGCCTGGAACAGGAGCTACTGGGGATATAAATTACCCATCACGCCTTGATGCATGTGTAGGTGGTGGATGGAGCAGTGATTCATTTTATCTTTAAATTCGGAAACCATTTCAGAAACCAGAGGTGGGTGTTATGTTCTGGTGTTGGGCGTAGAGATGATTTTTATTTTCTCCTTCATAATTTTCAGGGTTTTCCAAAATTGTACCACAAACATCTATCACTTTATAAACCCCACCCCCTCCAAATATTATTTAAAAAAAAAAAGGAAACTGGAGGGTGGCGAAACACCCAGCTCTGTATTGAGGTCCATCAAGTAATGCCAACCAGTGTCTGTCATGCTGGCAGAGGCCCTGAGCTGGAAGCGGACCTGAACTCATCCAACTCTCCAGCCTGGTACCCAAGGCTGCCTAGGCACGTTACCCAGCCTCCTCATATTTGCTCTCACATTCCCTGCCCTTGAAATCTCCTCCTCCTGTGACCATCACCAAATCGGACTCATTTTTCAGGGTCCAACACCGATTCTACTAGTTCCATGAAGGTGTTTTAAGGCCCAACGTCCCTAGTTGGGAAGAACACCTGTCTCCTGCCTCTGACCACTAGTGGAAGTTTATTTGGACCTGTTTTATGATCCTTGTCATCTGACTTGGCCTGGAATCATTTGCACCCAGGTCCGACTCTCCTACTGCACTGAGGCCTCCTTGAGGGCGGAGCCTGCCTGTTATGTATCTCTGTGCTCCCAAGGCCATCCTCCACTTGCACATGCTGGATTTCACATGCATGTTTGTTGAACTTCAGCAGATGGAAAATATAGTATCCTAAGGAGGGATGTTGTGATGCGTCAGTTTCTGGCAGGGCTCATCAACCTTGGTGCTGCGGCCATTTGGGGTTGGATGATCCTGTCGATGAGGGGGCTGTGGTGTTTAGCAGCATCCTTAGCCTCTACCCACTAGACGCCAGTGGACACCCCTAGCCCTAACAACCAAAAATTTGGACTTTGCCAAATGTTCCCTGGGAGATAAAAATTTCCTCTTGTCGAGAACCACTGGTGCATGGCTTTAAAGGGTTTTCATGAACACTCCCTAGGAGTAAGAATTCCCATTTGATGGATGAGAAAGACAAGGCTCACAGAGTTTAGAGTTGAAACAGTTTTGCACGTAGGACGCCCATTCCAAGTCCAGGGCTGACCCCGCTCTTCCGGAGGCCTCTCAGGACCCCAGCAAGGTCTTTACTTCTCCACTTCAGTGTGTCGACTCCACCCCACTCCCATGTCCCAGGTTCCACCCTGTTCCCTTCCCCCTGACTCAACCCAGGGCCTGTGCCAGTCTATGACCCACTGGTTGGCCCTACTGGTCCATGCAGACCAGACCTCGGGCTGTGCCTGAACCCGTCCGTCACATCTCCAGCACCTTGACCTCCTCCCCGTGCTTGAACACGCTGATGGTGACCTGGCCCGTCTCGGAGCCATATTTGTTCTTGACAAAGACCCCGTAGCGCCCACTGTCCTCACTGGTGACCCTCTCGATGGTGATGGTGACCTCTGTCCCCTTCACCTCCATGTGGTAGCGGTCAAGGAAGGTGACAGGCTGGTCATTCTTCAGCCAAGAGACTTCGGGTATAGGATCTCCTGAGATGACGCAGGTCAGGCACAGGGTCTGTTTGAAGGGACAGGAAGGGAACGTTCAGTCTTACCTCCTTGTAATCCCCATTGGCACTCACCTTCACTCTCCCAGGGAGCCCCCAGGATTAGTTGCGCCTTGTGATAAATTCATCATGTGTGTTTTATTGTAACCCATAAAGTAATAACACTAAAGGGAGATGTTTTTCTTTATCCCCACATCCTCCATCCTCAAC
This sequence comes from Camelus dromedarius, assembly GCF_036321535.1. Taxonomy (NCBI): domain Eukaryota; kingdom Metazoa; phylum Chordata; class Mammalia; order Artiodactyla; family Camelidae; genus Camelus; species Camelus dromedarius. The sequence goes on along the minus strand of NC_087449.1, from coordinate 54,555,975 downwards.
TTTTCTGACTACTCACTAATTAGAATTTCAGACCATTATTACTCTAGCAATCACCTGCCCCAGAACAGCCTGAACTTTGTCATTTATTGCTTTCAGTTGTACATTTCATTATAATTTTACCATGCAAATAAGGCTATATTGCTTTAACATAAAGATTTATGAATTGAGTTTGAAAATTCTGGAACAAGCTCAACGCAGAGCACTCTAGTGTAGTGATCAAATACTCAGAGCCTGGAGCTGGGCTGCCTGGGTGTGAATCTCAGCTCTGCTCCTTTAAGCTGTGTGACCTTAGGGAAGTCCCTTAACCTCTCTGGGCCTCAGTTTCCTCAGCTTAAAGGGCCTCTTGTGATAACACAATTTCATGTGGTTGCCTTGACGCTTAAAGAATGGAATAGTGCCTAGCACAAAGTAAACAACATAGAAATGTGAGCTATCATTTTCTGGAATATTAGACTTGCATAATTGCAGTACTGAAGGGGCTTCTAGGGATCATATAGTCAAACTCCTGTGGAAACTGAAGTTCACAAACAGAAGTCCATGACCCAGAACCGCCCAGAGAGATGGAGTAGAGCTGGGCGAGCACCCCCGGGGGCCTGACCCCAGGCTCAGTGTCCTTCTTTCATACTGCACGTGACCAATGAGGTGTGGTCACTTGGCCAGACTCGGGTGGATCCAGCCCCTTTGGCTCCGGAATCCACAGTGCTTCATTGTTTGGTGCTCTTTGAGGGACAAAGGAGGGAACCCACGTGGGACTGCTGGCTGTAGGCTGAGGACTGTCAGTACCTTATCTTCCATGATCGTGGCCACATCTGGCAGGCCCCTCACCACTTTGGCACGATCTGGAAGGGAAAAATGAGACCCTTAGTGATGAAGGTTTTTCCCACCAGCTGCTTCCCACAAGCCGGTTCCACAGAGTTGAGGTTTATTTTTAAGCAATGCTTCTTTTTCCTATTTTTGTCATTTTGCGTGGAAATCTTTAAACTTGTATTACGTATTTCCTTGCCTTCATAAACACAGGATAGGGAACATAACGTGTTTCTGTCATTGACTTGAGTTTATTGTCATGATTGGTGATAACTAGAGGTGACAGTGAGGTGCCCTCCCCTTGGGAACTGGGAAAGAAGGTAAATATGATCCTCTGAGCCTTAAACTTGCAAAAGGCTCATAATAGGTGTGACAAACCAGCTAAGGGAGCAAGCTTTTGGGACCTGACTCTGGCCAAGGGGGACCTGGTGGCCATGGCGGTTGGGCAGCAAGAGAATGTGGTTGCAAGTCACTAAGTAGGAAGTCTATATACTTTCTGTATGCCACAATCAAGGTTTGGGAAAGGACTCTAGACCATGGATCAGGGACACGCAAAAAGCTGGGAGGGGGTGTTGGTTGTGCAACAGATGTAGGGGAACAGGACCCTGAAATGGGGCTCAAGGTGGGGAAGACCCAGAGATGGATGCTGTTGTGGGCAGAAATGTATACAAGGCCCTTCACAGTGGAGTGCTACGATCCGTTTCCCTTGACTTTCAATTCCACAAGTCCCACCAACCAGATACGGTGAGTTCAGACCTGCTCTGTTAGGGTCCTGGAGGGGGCATTCTGTCCAGGGCATTCCAGGATGAGGGGCGAGTGGCAAGTGTTTAGCTGGTGGTGTAATGACAAGGGCGGTCTCTGGGCTGAGCTCCCCCCATGGTGGCCACGCCCCCTGCGAGGGGTCCTAATGCACTTAGATCCTGAAAGCCCCCTTCTAGATCTCAGTTACAGACGCCGAGGCCTGCACTTCCTGCCAAGGAAGGACATTCAGGGACAGGACGCCATATAGGGCGAATTTCCTCTCCCACAAAAGGCCCTAAGCTAGCGGGGTTCCAGGTCTGTTTCTCACAGTGTGTCAGTTTCCTTCCCCGTTGTCAGGTTGTCCTGGGCTGCTTGCTCTGCTGCCAGGAGTCCTTCCCACATGGAAAGTCCTACACTGAGCCGCTGGGTCCGTGAGACCAGAAAGCCAGCCTCCTAGAACTGCGTGGTTTAGAACGGGCTGGGGGAGACCCGGTGAAATCCAGCGCGTGGACTTGGCAGTACCCCCAGGCAGCTCAGAAGCTGTGCCCTGCGTTAGATGAGGTTCCAGTGCCCTGACAGCCAGAACTAGCTTTAGCTTAAAGTTGTCCCCTCCCAGAGACACTCAGAAAGTCCAGCCCAGCCTGGGTTCTGTCTGTCCCCTGCCTTTGGGGTCTTACTGACGTCGCCCACGTGCCTACCCAGCACCAGGCCCACGCTGGGCGCATCCACACCCATGGTCTCAGGTATCCCGGGACTCCTAATCTTCGTGCTGCCACCACCCAGGGCTCCAGGCATCTCTGTGATAGCCCAGAGCCACACAGACCCCACCGGGAACCAGGACTCCAGCCACCTGCCAGGAGGCATGAATTCCTTGGAAGCTGCCCCAAACTCAGAAATGGAAACAACAGAAATATGGCTGGACTTACTCTTCTCGATGATGGCCAGGGCTCTGAAAAACAGAAATGGGAAAAAGGCTTGGGGTTCCATCTGTTAAAGGACAGTCCTGCCCAGGCGAAGGTGAGGGGGTGACAGGGAAATGGTGGGGCTGGCTGGCCTCCCAGGAAGGGGTCCTGTGCTCGTGTACCCAAGGGGCTTGCTTCACACTGAGAAATGCAGAGGGAACTTACTTCAGTCTCTGGTGCTCGGCCATGGCGTCCTCAAAAGCTGTGAGAAGGAAAAGGGGAAAAGGAGCGTCAGGGCATCTGCACCCCCCACCCCCACCCCTGCAGGTACGGGGACTCAGCGCTGACTGTTCCTCCACTCTCTCCATTCTAGCATTCTCCTGGGGCAGTGCCAGGACTGGGTGGGGAGATGGGAGTCCCTGTAAAAGACCATGGGGTTTTCTATATAGGTTTCACTGAGGGCAGACGGGCAGAAAGCTCACCTTGCCCTGAGAGATCAGTTGAGAGCTGCCGGACTTCCTTCCCAGCTGCTATCTCTAGGGTGTATTTGCCCTTGTCTGAGTCTTTGGGGTCCAGGATGTGAAGCCAGATCTCATCCAGGGTGGTGCCAGCCCTCACCCGATCACCACTCTCCAGGCGTTTCTCTCTACATGTGAGGGCAAAGAAATGGTTAACGTGGCTCAGCCCAGGACAGGTTGGCTGTCTGCCCATCTTGCAGGCACCACTGCCCCAAACTCTTCTTCTGGGGTTTTATTTCCAGATATGTGGGCTGAAAGCAAGTGACCTTCCATGAGATGTTTGAGAAACGTCTATGTACTCATCCATTTATCATGCATTCATTCATCAAGCCTTGTGCCAGTGCGGAGCCTGTATTTGTGACATGTTCTGCAGGCTGGGACTCTGAGGAAATGGTGCTTCAGGGTCAGTGACCACCTCCTCACCCCCCACCCATGGGAGTCACTGCCTGACTTCATCCTTTTCCTCATCTTAAAACCTCCCAGTACTAGAAATTGACACCTTGTAAACTGACTATAACTTAATTAAAAAAAAAACAAACCTCTCAGGATTTATTCCCACAATCACTCTCCCTTAGCTCTTAGAAACTACAAAAATTCCTTTCCTTCTTTACTTAAATTTCATTCCTGGAGACACCTGGACCATGTCCTCAGCGTTGTGTTGCAGAAGTGACAACTGGGCTTAGTCATGGGGCTCAGAAATTCTAGAGAAGGAGCCTCGTTGTTCTGAAATTCGGATTGGCCTTGGTCTCACCCATATGACAAATCTGACTAAGTCACTCTGGCCTTCTCCACAGAGTGAGTACAGTAATGTCTGCTTCACAAGGCTGAGGTGTGCAAATAAGAAGCTTTGGGAGGTGGTGAGGGTATAGCTCAGTGGTAGAGCAGGTGCTTAGCATGCACGAGGTCTTGGGTTCAATTCCCAGTGCCTCCATTAGAAAACAAACAAATAAATAAATAAAACTAATTACCCCCCCCCAAAAAAAACCCCACAAACAAACAAACAAAAGAAGCACTAGGAAATTTTGCTCTCAAACTCTCTGGGGTCATTTAGCTCCTGGCTGAGTCTCTGACACCCGATCCTGCCTTCAAGCCCTGGCCCCACAGGTTCCTCTGCCCGAACCTCTCCCCTCAGCCTGGCTGCCTGAGTTTCCTAAGGCTGCAAAGACCCCAAGGGCACCATGACCCACATGACCTGGTTTTCCCTGGTCCCTGCATCCTTCCCTCCCCTAGTTCCCAGATGCTGCTGTGAGACAGTGTTCCTTCTGTGGCCATGGATATTCTGGAAAAGTGATCTCAGCACAGGGTTCCCACCTTCCCTGGGAGCCTCCTTGCTGTGCCTCTGACAGCTGTTCCCTGTCCCTGACTCCGTCTGTGGACAGCAGGTCTGTTCTCTGCCAAGCCCTTGGGACTGGACGCTGGGCCCCTCCAGCCTGGCTAGGGCTCCAGGGCCAGGCCAACCTACTTGTGGAACCAGGTGGTCTTCATGTACTTCCCGTTGTAGTACTTGACCCTGCTGAAGATCCGGATCCCCTCCTCAGTCCCCTGGATTTTCAGTGGGGTCGCAGAGAGGGCTGGGGAGGCAGAGGAGAAGGGTGAATCTTCCCTGAGGCCCTTGGGACAGCACATGTGAGGGGCAGTCAGCTCGCCCCTGCTCTGGGGCATGGTGGGGGGATGCAGTGTGGTGAGGAGCATGAACGTCTCCCCCAGTCTTTGAGGTGGAAAGTAAACCCACCCCTGGCAGCCAAGGCTGGCTGGAGGTCCCCTGGGGTCTCTGTGGCGTCAGGACAGGGCTGGGCAAAGAGGGGGCTTGCTTACCGCCAATCTTGCCCAGCTCAGTGAAGATGTCGTCCAGGGCTGGAGGGAGACAGAGAATGGTCAGTTGATGGAGGGCTCCCCTGGGGAGGCATCAGGGTGGGGATGGCCTTGGAAAAGGCTGGTGGAGCTTCTGAGCAGCACTCGGGGCACAGGCTTGGGGGCAAAGGGGATCCGGGGCACTCCGTGACTGACAGGGCTTGGTGAGGGGAACAATGGGCAACATGGATGGGGGACAAGTGGGCCGACTTGACAGTTTTCTTGCAGGCTAAGCCAACAAGCCTGGTGAGGAGCCTGGGGTCCACTGTGGGGCAGAGCAGAGAACTCAGGCTCCAGGTTGTGAAGCCTGGAGTCACTGTGGGATATTGCAGTGAACACGGGTGTCAGTGTCACACAGACCAGTTCCTGGCCACTGACCAGCTGTGCAGCCATGAGCAGGTCACTTAACCCCCTTGTGCCTCCGTTGCCCCAAGTGACATGGGGATCCCATAAAATTTCCCGCACAGGTCATGGCACATCTCCCGGTGCAGTGGGAACCCCCTGAGGCCCTGCTGGCCCATATCTAACGTCTCCGGCTCCTACCTTCGCCCGTGAGGTCCAGGATGGTGTCGTCCTCCCCTCGGTTGTCGGAAACCTCTGCTCTGTAAATTCCCCTGTCCTCTTTGGACAGCTGGAAAGGAGGATGAGAGACGGTGGTGTTGGCATGGATTCTAGAAGGAGCGCTGGTCAGCAAACCACGAGGCCTGGGTGCCAGGCCTGCCCCTGACTCTGTGTGTGACCTCAGGCAACCCGCTTCTCCTCCTTGGGCCTCAGTTTACCCACCTGCAATGGGTGATTGCTAAGGCTCCTTCCAGCTCCACAGCCCTAAGCTCAGGGCTTGTCTGGGCCTGGGGGTGCGTGGGGGTGGGGAACTGAGGGCAGAAATAGACACTCAGCACGTGGATTCTCAGGTAGCTGCTCTGAGCAGAGCAGAGTGAGCCCCCCTTGCAGAGCTGGGCTGAGCAGGATGCACCCTCCAGCAGAGCTGCCCTGCTCCCCAGTGCCCTGGATGGAGGGACCCCTCTGCATCTCTCAGAAGGAAGTGTGCTCTCTTTTGCTCAGGACAAAGTCCTTACCGGCACATGCTTGTCAACCCCACATGAAGCCTGAGTCAACAAAGCAAGTACTTGGATTATACTTTGAAAGCAAGGTCAGAGGTCAGCAGTGCCCTCTTGTTACACGGTGTCTCCTTCAGGGCCTGGGGAGAGATATCTGCTTCCCTGTTCCCTCAAAGGGCTCCTCTCACCCTGACCATCTCTACATAACCTGCTTTGAGGCAAGAGTCAAGGTAGAAGCATCTCTGAACACGGGGATCAAAGAGCTGAACCCCAACAGTCCTCTCCTACATCCACTCCCCGCTCCCTCAGTGAAGGCTCCAAAGTCCCAGCCAGACTCCGGGGAGGGTGATTGGAGAGACTGTGGCCCCACTCTTTAAACTAGTATTTTGGTGTTTAAACCCTTTGAGCCTCAGTTTACTCATCTGTAAAATGGTGGCATAATCCTTGCCCTGGCTACGTGCTACAATTGCTGTGAGGATCAAGGGAGATAACTCTTGGGAAGCCAGGAAGTTCCACACCAGCAGGCGGGATGATTATGGCAAGACTCAGTAGCTACTAAGCACCTACTTGATGCCAAACCCTGTGCGAGGAGTTTGTACTGTGATGACAAAGGCCAACTTGGCATCGTCTTGGCTGGGATTTGGGAGAAGATCCTGAAATCATTATTTCCTTCCTAGTCAGCAAACTGCTTTTGTCTCTGTCACACAGTGAAGCTACAGAAATCAGCAACAGGGCAGAAAAACACTGCCTATTTAAGAATAAGCCTTGCGTTTCTATCTTAACCAGGTCCCACTCCTCCGAGGGCCACGGGAAGGACGTGGGTGGGAGAAGTGAGCTCCAGGCCCACTTTGCTCTGCCCAGACCTGCCTCTCCTGGAGACAACCGTCCTGTCCCCAGTCTGAGACAACACCAAAACAATACCAAATTTATTTAAAAATTTGATGTTGTTTTCCCCATGGTCTTTTTTGACATTAACTTGGATTTTTAAAAATACTGCATAAAATATTATTTATCTTAATTATTGAGCTATTTAGTGCCCCCTTTAAATCTTGTGCACGAGATGCGTGCCTCACTTGCCTCACCCTGGTCCTGACTCCCTGCCCAGTGCCCCTGGCGCTGCCCTGAAGTCAGAGCTGCACTTACCTCTTCGATGAGGAGAAGCCCTGTTCCCGTCTGCGGGTCATACTGACCATTTGGGATCTCTTTCTTCTGGAAGAACCACTGGAAGCGGGTTTCTTTCTTGGTATTGGTCGCCTGAGGAAGGTGGGGAGTGAGGAGTCTCCATCAGGCTTTCTCTTTTAAGTGAAGAGTCAGTTCATCAGAACTTTTTTTTACAAACATGACTTCTTTCCCCGCACACACACTCTCGTGCTAAATCTCAGCCAACTCCTTCCTCACCATATGTCTCCCCTGATGGCTTCCGGACTCTGGACTTTTGCTAATGGTATTCCCTCTGCTTCTTGATCCCTTTCCTATCCTATTTTCCCTTGTAGACGCGTGTGTCACCTCCTCTAGGAAGTCTTCCTCCATGCACCCCAGAGTGCCTCCTTATCAGGAGTAATCAATTTCCTGCACATCTCCACCACAGTGGGAGGCACGATGTTCTCTCATGATCTTGCTTTGGACTGTGGGGTCCTAGAGGCCTAAGGAGACCACTTTTTCATCCTTGTGTGCCCAGTGCTGGCAGTGTCTAGTGCAGAGTAGGTGCTTTGAGTTTGCTACAGACATGCGTCTAGGAATGCACCCTCCCCTACATCGTCCTCCAGCTATCTAAAAGGCTGCAGGGTGCTGAGAAGGAGCACCAGCTTTGGTTAAAACCCAGGTTCTTGGCTCTACCTTTTACCATGTGGTCTTGAGCTACTGGTCCCCACTTGCTTTCTCATTTGTAAAGTGGGGACCATAATGCCCATCTCACAAGTGCTGTGAGGCAGATGAGTAGAATGCTCTGAAGTGCTGAGCACAGTGTCTGGCAGGGCTACTAACAGAAACAGGGAATCCCCCTCGACATATAGAGACCCCAATATCACAGAGACCCCTGGCCCCTAGAGCCCCTCCCAGAGCAGCTGGGAGATCCAGCTCAGGGCTGACCCAGCTCACACCAACTCCGCTCCCTGAGCCCCGCAAGGGAAGGCTTTGTTTTCCAATTATAAGCAGAATCCCTGGTTAAACTCCTCCCCACCCACCCCGCTGTGGGATCAGCCAAGCGTAGGGTATGGGATTTGGAGGAGTGGGGCAAGGACAGCCACCAGGTTTGGGGACATCCACAGATCTGGCTCCACTGGGCCTGGGGGCAGGGCTGGAGGCGGGGGGAGGGATTTGCCTTGCATGTCAGCAGCACTTGGCAGTCCTCCGTGACCTTCCACTGCAAAGGCTCCTCGAAATACGGACCTGGGAGTGCAAAATAAACACGCCCACCGGTCAGAGCGCCAGGTTCGGCTGGGGCGCCATCTGGTGGCAAGACGAAGGAAGGCAGCTGGGGAGGGGCACCTAAAGACCAAGGACTTTTCAGATTCTGTCCCCATCAGGGAGGATACTGGGGTGAGGCAAGGGAAGCACCTAGGGTGTAAAATTTAAGCTGACGCTCACTCTCGGGGTTGGGCAAATGCTGTTTCGTTCTGGCACGGGGAAAGCCTTGGATCGAATGGCAGTGGCCCTCCCTCAGGGGCCCAGCTGGGTGGAGGAATCTATTAACCCACAGCCCAGAAGTTGCCCAGCACTGCACGCTGGCCTGGTGGCCGAGGCTTCTGAACTTCATCCCAGCAGCTCTTACCCTGTTTTCTCTTCCAGTCTCTTCTCTTAGCATCTGCCTTCCTCAGAAGTTTGTCGAACTCTGTGAACACAAAGTGGGGAACTGGTGTGAGCCAAGAGGGGTGCAGGTCCAGAGGGGGGCTTCAGGATGGGCAAACACCCCTGGGCTGAGAGCTGAGGCCCGGTGCATGGGGCGGGGGCACGGCTGACCGTCATCCACCAAGGCCAGGGTGATCTGGTTCTTGGCTTTTCCATCTCGGAGCTGAGCAGTGTATGACCCTTTGTCATCTTCAGACAAGTTCTCGATGATAACTTCTACCAGGCCCTTCTCTGGGACAAAATTGATTTTGCGGTTCTGGGGAGAACAAACACAGAGACTCTTTCCTGACCTTTTCCAATCCCAGGGAATTTGTGTTGTGGGGCGCAAATAGGGGTGTTGTCAGACTTGGGGGTGATACATGCTGAGTTAGAAGCCTTCAGAGACTGGGGAGGGGGGCCCCGGGTAGCCCTGTCCTGTGTATAGACTGGACTCTCCCCAAACCCAGCCCCTAAGAACACCCTGGGTCCACGCAGGCACGAGAAGAAGTCTTCCGTGCTTGAATCAACTGCAATTACTAATAAGCCCGCAACTCTTCCTGCACCACATTTTTAGGTTATTTTCTATCTCTTTTGCAATTTAATAGGGAAAAATATCCCATAAAACTATAAAAGATAATATAAAAAAGCCTAAGTACCTACTACTCAGAATTAACACTCATTAACATTTTGTCATATTCTAGCAGTTTTCAAACATTTTATTTTCCACATTTAGGCCCTTACGCCTTCTGGATTCATTTGTATGTATGATTTGAGAGAATTGCCTAGTTTTGTTTTTCTTTTTCTATAGGGGCATCTGATAGTCCCAATGTATACTAAGAGCCCAGGCTGTGTAACACTTCTTCTACCATAAGCCAAGGTCACACGTAAGCTCTATGCAGAGATTTCAAGTCTATTTTCTCAATTGCTTCTCCTGATCCTCAATTGCTTCTCCAACCCCATTGTACAGATGCAGAAACTGAGTCATGAAGAGATGAAGAGACCTGCCCAATGGCACACAACCCACAGAGGATGGACATGAGCCTTCTGACATCTAGCTCTGAGCAGTTTGTCCTCTGTCTGAACAGCTCTCCTCTTTATAACACACATTTAGTGATGGCCACTCGGCCCTCTGGAGATTAGACTCACAAATAACAGAAAAAGAAGACTGAAGCTTTCATGAGATTTAAATTGCCATGTTTGTAAGTAAAAATAGTTGAATGTGGGCAACTCCTATGGTTCGACTAATATAATTTATCTGTACACATGATTTTTAAAAAAGCAGTGTAATACCCCAACTGTAATAGGAAGAGGAAATGAAAGTAGTGATTTTCAATATGCAGATGCTCTGACACAACCCCATGCATGCCGCACTGATTTATAATGAATTGGTTTGAATTTAAGAGAAGTAAGAAACGCAAAAATATCAAGACTATTCTGTACAAGAACAGGAAAATGAATGAAAGTTCATAGGTAATGTGGCTAGTAGAATAAAAACTCTATTCAGTGTATATTAAAACTGCAAAAAATACAAAAAAATTCCTTGTGTTTACATCTCAGTTACGGTCTAGGATTGCATAATTATAAGCATGAATGTAAGTTTTTTCATCTTAAGAATGTCTGGAAGAACATTCAAAAATTGTGGGGGCATGGGAAATTCTCTGTGGGAGTGTCCCTTGCATTGATGAGTGTCTAATGGCCCTACCACCTGCCCCCCAGGTACTAGAATCCAGGTGTCCCCACCCCCAACCCATCACCGTGACAGCCAAAGCAGGTGGCAATTACTGAAACGTCCACTAGGGGGAGGTGCTGGCCAGTGGAGACCACTGTCCATGAGGCCACCTCCTGGGCTGGGAACCTCACTTAGGAATTCTGAGCCCCCAGTTACCGGTGAGCTGAAGATTTCCTTCTCGTTGAAGATGAGATGCAGCTCAGCAGCCGGAGACAACTTTTCTACTTCCAGCCAAAGCCGCACTTCTCCTCGCTCGAGGATGTCAACGTTCCAGCCGGAGATCAGCTTGATCACTGGGAGACAGAGGAAAGGAATGGGTGGGCAGGGCACCCTCCTCCCTTCCCGATCAGCCTCGCCTTGACCACACCGTGGACATTTGACGTGCAGTGCTCCAGAGTCTAAGGGGACACTGCTGGGGTGCTGGGGTGAAGGCCTGGGGATGGCTTTCCGCATTCAGTCACCCCAAGTTGAATTCATCTCAGGGAAGCGTTTCCTCGTCCCATGGCTTTGAGGCTATACTTCTCGCCCCTGGTGGGGCACTGAGCACTGGCTCCCTGAGGCCTTTTAAACACCAGTGTCTTGGGGGAGGGGACAGCTAAGGGTAGAGCACGTGCTCAGCATGCACGTGGTCCTGGGTTCAGTCCCCAGTGCCTCCAGTAAAATAAACAAACAAAACAAACAAAACAAAACACCCGTGTCTGGCTCCAGTCCCAGTGGTTCTGGTTTATCTGGGGTGTCGCCTGGGCATGGGGATTTTGAAAAGCTCCTGGGGTGATTCCAATATGCACCCCAGTTTGTGCCTCTGCCCTGGGGACAGCACGCTACTCCTCGTCAATGGAGGGAAGCAGGGGTTTTGAGGATCCAAACTCCAAGAAGGAACCATCCACTCTGTCCTCCCTCGCACCCCAGGTGCTCCCTGCTGGCTGCTTGTTTCCCTGCACGGATGGTGGACTCCCTGGATCTCTGACCCTCCCCGACACCCCCATCCTCTGCCCCTAGGCTAGTTCCTGGCTCTTGGCCAACTCAGCTCTGCTCAGGACACCCCAGTGGGCCCAGCTGAATTGCCTACAGCTGGCAGCTTGGAATGCTTACCTGGGTTTCTGATCTCATGACTCAACTTCTTCAGCTTGTTCAGCTCTGGAACAGGGAAGAGCAAGGAAGAAAGCAGAGAGACTGAGATACCCGGGCCAGCGGGGTCTGTGGGAGCCACCCCAGCGTCCATGCTGGGGAAAGTCCCGAGAGGCTCCCCCTCAGCTTGGGGCCACTTGGCTGCTGAAGGGTGGATGACGAGCACTGGGGGCCTTGGCTCTGGGGCACTGGGTGGGGGGTGAGGGGGCTACCACAGGCCACCCTGAGATTGCTTATTCTCCCTGTCCTTCCAGGCCTAGATTGAGTCCCCTCCCCAGAGAAGCACCTACTGTGTGCAGGCTCTGCACCCTCTCAGCAGTCCTCACACGATGCTATGGGGTGAGCATTGCTGTCCACCTCCTGAGCATGTTGGGCCCCTTGTTCCTAAGCCTCCTCGTTATCCCGCTGTAACGTGCTGTCCTAGGATCTGAGGGTCTGGTTCCTACACTGAGCACTTCAGTCTTTGCGTGTCTAGGGCAGGCCTGCAGGTGCTGTCTCATGGCTAACTGCTTCCATGTGTTAGGTTGGTCTCTCCTGCTCAGCTGAGCAGACCTGAGTGTCTGGCACACAGCAAGTGCCCAATAAATGTGTGCTGTGTGGATGAACTGGCAGGGCAGGGCCCGTATCTCATTTTCCCTGGTAAGCTCCAGAGTGCTTAATAGGATAAATCTGGACTCAGGGCAAACATCCAGTCCAAAAACAAAAAACAAAGCCCATTACTTTTGTGAATGGCTTTAGTTTGCATAGACGCATCTCAGTGTGTCCGCATAACAACACCCTTACACTTGGGGCAGCAGGGATTATAATCCCCCCTTTACAGATGAGGAGGCTGAGGCCCAGAGAGGTGTCATGACTTGAAACTGTGGAACTAAAATTGGAATCTGGACCTATCTGGCTACTGCTTCTTAATGAAATCAAAGGGCTTCATGTGCAATCAGCAGGGAGGACAATGTGCTGTCCCTCAGCTGCTAGGGGGATGGCAGAGGGCTGGTCGTCAGCACCGATTCCACTTCAGTTTAAATCATCAAACACGGATGACCATTTAGACCTGCATCCCTTGTCTGGTTTGCCACAGTCCCCACTGCTCCCTATTGCCACCCTCATTCCTCAGACCAACTGCCATTGGCAATTTACACTTACACTGTTGTTCTTCTTAAACTACGGAAGGAAGTGAAATAATTCACTGGTACCTTTGCTTTTCTCAGAAGTAGATAAAAAGAAGGAGAGAGAGAGATGAAAAGAGTGTGAACTCCATTCTGCCTGTGTGAGGATGTCTGCCTGTTGAGCTCACAGGTGTAATCAGGCCCCAGTGCCTAGGACAGTCTCTGGCATATGGCAGATGTATTCATTGACTGAATGGGTGGATAAGGACCTACTTCCCTGGAAATCTCTGCTTTACTTATTTTTGTTGCTTCTGCTGGCCTCTGGGGTATTTGTGTTTGGGACTCTTGGTCTGGGTCTGTCTCTCTGGGGAGGCGGCAGTGGAATGGGGGCATCACCTTCCTCGGTCAGTGTGTGGCTGGCTGAGATGTCTTCATCAGCATCGGTGACCACCACCGAGTAGGTGCCCAGATCCTCGAGGCCAGGATCGTTCAGGATGATCTTGGACCTGGCAGAGACAGGGAAGCAGAGGGTCCTTGTGCCTGGAGGCCTGGGAGCTGGGGAGTCTCCATCATTTTCAGAGGCCCTACACCCCTGCCCCAGGCCCCGGCCAAGCAGAGGTGGCTGCCTCCTGGAGTCCCCCACCCAGGGCGAGCTTGGCCTGCCACCGTCAATGGCCCCCGTTATCTGGGCTTTCTGGAACAATCTTCATACTGCCACATCCCCCAGGCCTGCCTCTCCCTCCAGGGTTCAGGTGATCAGTTGTGTCTCCTGCTGGACAGGGCTGAGGCCAGAGCTGCTGGGGCCGAGGAGTGGGACCTGGGGGTCCTTGACACCCTAACCCCTCTTTCACTGATGGGGAAGCTGAGCCCAGAGAACTTGCAAGAGCAAGTCGCTGGCATGCAGGCTGGAAACCATGTCCCAAGTGTCCCTTCAGAGGCACCCATATTGGGTCACACGCGTTCCTTCTCCAAAAGAATGCCAGCATTTCAGCTGCTCAAATACGCTCTCCCTCACTTCCCCCCGACGTGGCAGTCAGCATCCCTTGTGAGAGACCAAGCAGCCCTCACAAGCTCATTATCTGGGGGTCCTGCTGGGGGGTCTCACCCACGAGCTTCTGCAGACTCATCCGACAACATCTGGGACCCGTGGGCTAGTGGGGCTGCCCCGCCATCCCCACTTACTTGTTAGGTTCATCCTCGACCTTGACCCTCTGTGGGTCCAGTGGGCCCTTGTAGTCCTTGGACCACTGAAACTCTGCGGAGTCGGGGGCCTCAGGGGCTTCGAAAGCCATGTAGATAAAGCCCTCATCATCCACACCGACCTTGATCTCCCGGGCATCTGTGGGTGGGATCCAACACAGGGCACCGGACATTTAGAAATAATAAACCAAGTCAGGCCCCTCCCCTGCTCTAACCCTGCAGTGGCTGCCCATTGCACCTGAGTGAAATAATAAACCCCACACTCTTTGCTGTGGCCTCCAAAGGCCTGGCATGATCTGGGTCCTTCTTAGCTCAAAAGTCACCTCCTCAGAGAGGCCCTCCTTAACCGCTCTGGCTAAAGGAATGCCCACCCCAGCCCATCACCCTGTTTGATTTTGTTTACAGCACTTGCCACTGTCTTCTTCACCATTTACTTGTTTACTGTTCATTCGTCCTGCCCCCCCACCCCCAGACTAGAGCAGGGACCTAGCTTTCTCCTCACTGCCGTGTCCCCAGTGCAGTGTGGGCGTCACCAAATACTTGCTGAATGAATGAACAGTTAGAAGAATGGAAAGAAGAACAGGCTTTATAGAGAGGAGGGCTGAGTGATTCTGTCATATACTAGTTGTGTGACCTGGTCACTTAACTTCTCTGAGCTACAGTGAAGTCAGTTCTAAAGTGGGGACAATGACGGCGACCTCGGGGGCTGGTTGGGAGGGCCAGGCAGTGTAAGGACCTAGCCCAGCATCAGGCATGTGTGGTAGGAGGTGACCCTGGGAGTGGTGACTGCAAGACAGGCAAAGCCATGTGAGGTGTCTGAAACGAAGCTGGATATTATTTTAAATATCCATGAAGAGCTGTATGAGTTTGTGCCTGTGGCATATAAAAGATAGGAGATCCCTCAAGTAGATGGAAATGATATGTTCATATCTCGGGATCCCACAGAAGTCGACGAGAGTGGGAGGTGGGCGAGAAACAGGCGGGAGGGAAGGAGTGTGGGGTGGGGGCGGAGAGGAGGCCGCAGGTCCTGTCCTTCTGCTGCAGATCCACATGCTTCTCCGTATCCCCTTCCTAGCCCACCCACCTTTGCCCTCGATGGCACGGCCCACAGGGGTGCCTGGCATCCTCTGCCCGCCCCTACCTGGCTTGTCCTCCAGGAGTACAGGGTCAGTGGGCATGGACGGCTGCCCTGAACCAGCTGAATTCACAGCCTGTACCTGGAATATGTAAGTCTTCCCCGGCTGCAAGTCAGAAATCTGGGGGAAAGGCAGGGCAAGGGTGAACATTGAGGACGGCAAAGACCCACCCTTTCTGCAACCCTAGCCGAGGAGTCCAGGGAACTGCACACTGTGGACCCCTAGAAGGGCTAAACTGCCCTGAGGGGGGACAGGCTTGGAGCACGTTGCTCTCCTGGGTTCCAGTTTCCAGTGCGCCTTTCCTTTGATAGTAGGTCTGGCTGGTTAGTGGTCTTAATCTGCTCCATGTACCTACTACCCAGTTGCTGTGTGACCCTGGCTAAGCCACTCTCCCTCTCTGGTCCTCTCCTGCCATTCAGTGAGGACAGTGATCCCTGAGGGTCATTCCCAGTTTTGATGTTCTATAGTCTTGCCATCTCCTGTGGCAGGAAAGGCTTAGGGTTAGAGGATGAAGGGGCAGGGACTCACCCTCAGGTGGGTGCCAGAGATGGGGTCTGGAGTGACTGGCTTCCACTGCTCAGAGCCTTCCTCCTGGAAACTGATGCGATAGCCGGTGATGGGTCCAGCTCCTTTGTAGAGTGGGGGCTCCCACTTCAGCATCAGGGAGGTGGCCCGGACCTCAAACACCTGCACGTCATATGGGGGGCCTGTGGGAAGATGGGCAGCTGGGCAAGCAGCCGGACAGCCAGATGGCCAGCCAGACGGTCAGGCAGTGAGCTGGGTGCGAGGTCAGCAAGCTTGTCAATCTTTCAGTCCCAGCCAGGCCTGGAAGTGCCTGCTCTGGTGGGGACCTGGCCGGCCTTGGCCTCATGACAAAGCTAGGTCTGAAACAGTTAACTCTTCAGAGTGTGCTCAGTGTCAGTTCCTCTCGGAAACATTCTTAATCCTCCCCACCCCATCCCAGGCAGCATTAATCCTTCTAATCTCTTTGCCATTTCAGTGTTTAATGTCGAGGCTAAGGGTGTGACCTCCAGAGTTGGGTCACCAGGGTTCATGTCCCTGCTCCGCCCTTTCAGGCTATGGAGACTCTGGGCAAGTTACTTAGCCTACGTGTAAAATGGGGATAATAATAGAGTTTATAAAAGAGTGCTGTTGTGAGCATTAATGACATAATTTATAGAAGGTGTCAATACACAGTAAGTACCCAATAGATATCAGTTGTTTGTAAGTGGTTTTGCCTAAAGCATCACACACAGTAATGATCTGCCATTCAGGTAAAGGTTTTGTGCAGAAAACAGAACTGAGTGGAACGGAATGATGGAAGTCTGTGGCCCCTCCTTCCCAAGGGGGAGGTGAGGGCCTCGTGGGGAGAAAGCTAATGGGGCCATCTGTGGGAGTGGTGTGTGGGCAACCAGTCCACCCTGTGTGTTCAGGACTGGGACATGGGACTTTCAGTGGTAATACCGGGAAAGTCCTGGGCCAACTGGGACAAGTTTGTATGCCTTTGGGGTTTGGGATGAAGTCTGTGGTGAGAATCAAAGCTCAGATGGCGTGTTGAGCTAGAGGGTAATTTGGATGGGGGTTCAGGGCCGGTCAGTGATCAAGATCGGGGCTCTTGATTTGGCCAGGTTAAGACTGTCTGTGTCAGGGATTACAGGGTCAGTCGGTGGACGGGGCCAGGGGTCTGGGGTTCGGGACCAACAAAGCAAGCCTGAACGCACAGAGAGCTTGGCTGTGTTCATCTCATAGGTTAGATCTGGGGAGGGAGGGAAGGCCAGGGCAGGTGCTGGAATTTGGCGGCTCCCGGCCTCTCACCTGGCTGGGGCATCGTCCACTCTTCACACTCAAACAGGCCGCTGGGCGCCGACAGCTCGCCAACACCTGCCCAGTTTACCGCCCGGGCACGGAACTCATAGAAGTGGCCCTCATGAAGGTTACTGACCTTGAAGAGCAGAAACAGACTGTGAAGGCTGAGGCTGGGGGGGGCAGGGGGCGAGGTGCCCAGCAGTGCCCAGTCTATGGGGGCTGTGAACAAAATTGGTCCTCACGTGACAATTAGCTGGATTATCAGAGGCAAGGAAACTGAAGTTCTCTGAGCCTCAGGACCTCCAACCCCGATCTCTGGTCTCCCTGCCATGCAAGTCAGGACACCAGGCTGGTGGCCACATGCTAGCCTTACCTTGCAAAACTTGGTGGGGACAGGCTGCTGGTTGACTGCATGCCAGTCCAGCTCCTCCGAGTCGTGCTGGTCCAGGAAGTAGCCCAGGATCTTGCCGCCTCCACGACGCTTGGGGGGTTTCCACCCAATGACCATATCATCTTTCCCACAGCTCAGGAGGATGAAATCATATGGGGCAGATGGTGTAGCTATGGGGAGGCAAGGAGGTGAGGGCCACTGCTCCCTAGTGGTGGCCAGACTGGGCAGTGTGGCCTGAGGGTGGCAATGAGCCTCCCCCGGTGGGTGCCCACCCTGCTCTGGGGGTCTAACAGCCGGTGGCATCCACTGGTAACCCTGACTCTGCCATGTGGAGGGCACCACCCTGGCCTCCGAGCTGGTCAGGCTTCACCCCATGGCTTCAGGCCATGGTTACTTCCTCCCCAAAGGAAGAGGTGGTCAGGTTAACTACAGATTCCCTGAGGAGGCTTCTGCCCCTGTGGCTTCTGGAATTAGACTCTCCAAGAAGTGGTCTGTAAGGCCCTGGCTCTCTGCCCAGCCCAGGACTGCCCCCAGAAGCTTGCAGGCTACACCCATCCCGGAGACTTACCCAGAGCCTGCTTGACCCTGATGGGTTCAGTGATGGCCGAGCTCTCGCCCACTCCAGCCTCGCTGACTGACCTGATACAAAACTCATACTCCTTCCCCGTCCTCAGCCCAGGAACCGTAAACCTGGGAGAGAAATGTGCAGCCTTCAGGGATGACCAAAGAGCTCAGAGATATTTCTGAACTTTCTAGAACCTTGTAGGGTAAGTGGCCACCAGTATGGTAGGATTTGAAGCCTCTGGGGCAGTTCTTACCTAAAGACCTTGTCCTTGGCCCCAAAGTGATGCCTGCACCCTGGAGGATGAGGTCCTTAAGGTTATAAAGGATGTGGCTTCTGGAACCCATCATTAAAATGCATACACTGGGAAAGGTACCAACTGAAGGCCCAGGTGGCCAGCTCCTGAACTGTGCAGCCTGGTACATCTCCAGGACTTTGGACCTTGTCCTTGAAACACGACACCTGGCTCTTCCTATCTGCACAGGTGCTGTGACTCTAAAACACAGAATCCTTTTAAAGATCCCCCCAAAGAGAACTGTCAGCCAGAGACAAATAAGGACACTCTGGCTTAGAGAAAAATGTCCTTCCCATCCGACGCCTTCTTCGTAAGACCCGAACTGTGGGTTTCTTTTTCCCTTTTCACTTATCAACATTTTCCTGTAGCAAATTTTGTTCTACAGGGAGCTTCTCTGGGCCAGTTGACCCTGAGGGGTCCCGAGGACTTAAATCAAGTGTTGATGGCTGACACAGTGTCAGGGACATGCACACGTAACGGGCCAGGCCTTTCTGGGAGGGACGAAGCACCGGGCAGAATGAGGCTGAGGGTGACTTCCCAGACCAGCCCCTGTTGACAGAGATGAGTTGAACCAAATGCTAGAATGTTGGAGGGGCCTTCATGGATCAAACCGCCCAGTTTCTTCATTATAGAGGTAGGGAAGGGCTCCCCCAGAAGGAATGAGCTGAGCCCACAGCACAGGGCCAATTAGGAGCACAACCTGGACCGCAGCCCCGAATCCCAGCACAGTGCCTGCCCACGGGTTATTCATTCGTTCTTTCAGATCTTTTTGGAGCATCTCTTGTAAGCCAGGTTCTGTGGAGCTCGTGGTCCAGGGGTGAACGGGACCGCACTGCCCAGCCAAGCTCCCTTTGCGCCATCAGCCCAGGCAGCGCTCCTGGGCAGCAGTGTTTAGCCTCCTTTCAGCTCGGACACATGTAACTGATGGCATGCACACATGAGACAAGTTCTTTGGACATACCAGAGGAGCGTGCCATGCCCCACATGTGACACGTTCTTCAGACGTGCCACTCTCTTCACGTGGCTCTCCTCAACCCCTGGCCCCCACTCAGGGAAGAACCTCTGAATGCAAGTCAGGGGAGAGATGTCGTTCCAGGGAGAACCTGGACTCTGAACTAACTTGTCCAAAACTCGATCATTTTCCCACTTGAGAACTTTAACAGTGACAAACTATGAGTGACCATGAGGCACAAGGTCCTGTCCCTTTTTCTGGGTAAGATGATCTTGGGGCTCGGGGCGCAGGGTGAGGGGAGCTCACAGATGTGCTCAGAGCTTGGCTCGTTGTCTGATGTAAAGGGAGGGGAGGAGTGTCACTACCCGAGCCCCTGACCCCATGGAGCCTCAACACTGAGAGACGTCCTGAGCCCAGAAGCCTTGAGGCTTCTGCCTGCAAGGACCAGGGCCACCGAGTGAGGAGAGAGACTCCGAGGGGAGTGGGAGCTGGAAAGGCAGGAGGGGCTCAGAGAGGGCATGTCTCTGTGCAGGGGCACTGGGTGAGTGAGAGGTGGGTGTGGAGCCTGAATCACGGCCTCCCTGGCCGCACTTCCTGCCTATCTCTGTCTCTAAGCTCCTGGAGGGATAAGACCTAGCCAGTCACTGCTATCTGCAAACAGCATGCCCTTAGCAAGCGCTTGCTGACAAAGAGGTCACCTGGGTTAAGTCTCGGCTCCTCCACTTACTAGCAAAAGGAGTCTAGGCAAGCCACTTACCTGCTCTGTGCCTCAGTTTCTTCATCTGTACAACAATAATGAAAGTAGTAGTCCTAAGCTCATAGGATTGCAGCTAAAACTAAATGACCTAATATTTGAAAAGAGCTTCAAACAGTGCCCAGTGCCCAACCAGATTGTGAACGGGAGGCTTCATCAAGATTGCGGCCCCTCCTTTGGGGTGGCCTGCTGCAGGAAGGGATGGGGCACACTCACCTGTTGCCCTGGATGGGTTTGTTGTTAACCGTTTGCCACTCGGATGATCCTGCTTCCCGGGAGTAGATGTAATAACCCAGGAGCTCTGGGCTGTCCTTCACAGGCTCCCAGGTCAGGGAGACAGAGGTCTGTGTGTCTCGGAAAGCTTGAACTTGAGTTGGAGGAGGGAGAGTGGCTAAAAAACAGAAATGTGGGCTGAGTGAAGATGATGAGTTACGGGGCTGGGGAGAGGGTGGAGTGTGTGAGAGGCGGGGAGGGACCCCCCACAGCAATCCAGGGCGGGGCATGCATTCCAGACATGCCCTCAGGCTTTGGGCAGGTCTTTCCTAGTCCCAGAGGTGTGCCCCAGACTCCCGGATTCTAGAAGTCCTCTCCCCTTTTACCTCTAAACATCTTCCCTTCCTCACTAAAATCCCCATTCATTAATCTTTACAATCCACCCCCCCCCCTTTAGAAGTCACCAAGTCTGACAGTTTTCCTGTCTTTATCTTCAGTCTCTGGGAAACTTCATTTTTTTCCTTGAAGCTTCAACTTTGGCTCCCTGAGACTATGCTCCTTGAGATAGGGGCTGCCATGGCTAGATGATGGGTGGATGGTTGGATGAATGGCAAGTACAGGAGCTTCCTACTTCTCTTTTTACTTCCCTTCCCTTCCTCCCTCCCTTCCTTCCTTCTTTTCTGTCTCACTCTCTCGCTTCTTTTATATTTTCCCATTTTTGTACAATCATTTCACTTTTATAATACAAGTAAATGCCTTTTCTTTTTTCCTCACCTCTTCTTTCTTCTTTTTCTCTCCTTTCCTTTTCTGAACTGTACCAGAACCTTGCCCCAAGGCTGCCTTGTGGTCCAGAGATTGCCACATCCAATCACAAACCACTCACTGGCCCCTGAATCAAGCCTAAACGTTAACCAAGTCAGAATTAAAGAAAAACACCATTTGCCCACCAACCTATTTATACTTGAGATATCTATCTATCTATCTGTCTGTCTGTCTGTCTATGTATGTATGTATGTATGTATCTATCTTTTCTACATTATTGAAGCAGTGCAAATCTAGGACTTTGAAATCTTCTCCAAATGGGCCCTGCAGTGTATCAGGCTCTTCTCGGATGGGTACTGCTACAGCTGGGCCCCTTAAAGGACTAGTTGGTGATGGCAGCTTCAGGGAACCCTCTGATCTGATCTGATCAAAAAGGGAAGAACTCCAGACCTCAGAGGCCTCAGAGGAGAGAGGGAACCCTGGGAAGTCAGGACCAGGATGGACCTGCTGCTGAGAGACTCAGGAAGGAGCCAGAGGTGGGGCGAGGAGGACACCAAGGTTTGCAGCACAGAAATGACCTGCCCAGGCCCACGCTGTGTGGATGAGAGGTGTCCCACCTACCTGGTGAGCCAGGCTAGGGACTGCTTAGCCTCCACCCCGAGAGGGAGGGAGAGGGTGGGAGGCCTGCTCAGGGGTTCCCTCCTGGCCGCACCAGGCAGGATCAGGCTCTGGCTGGAGACCTTTAGAACTGAGGGACTGCTTGATCACCCTCGGCTCCTGTGCTGGACCCAGCTGGATTCTGCAACTTGTGAATTGCTGATCTAGAAAAAAAAATGTCTAGAGCTTCCTGCCCAGAGAAATGTGATTCCTGATGTCCTAAAACTTTACAGGCCGGCAATCATGTTCCTTTTCAGCTTCATGGTAGATAGACGTGGTCGAGGACAGAGAAATGGGCGTGGCTCTGTCCCTGCAGCCATGGGGTCCTGAGCCTGGGTGCTGACAGCCTGGCCTGGCCTGCCCCCATCTCCGGCATCACACAGGTACCTGGCTTCCCCCTCAAGGCGATGGGCTCGCTGGGCTCCGAGGGATCGCTCATGCCATACTGGTTTATCGTTCGCACTCTGAAGACATATGACTTCCCTTTCTCCAGATCCAAAAGGGCAAATCTCGGGGATTTCACAGGTGTTTCAGAGTTGATGGCTTCCCAGGTGCCACTACCTATGACCGACTGTGACAAAGAGAGAAACCTGCATTGGTTAAGTGTTGCCTGGGCCGGGCTCTGGGCTGGGCTCTTCCCACACGTTTTCATTATCTTTTCTCTCTGGCCCAGGCTGCCCCTCACCACCGGAGCTCTAGACCCACTTGCCTTCACCATGTCTCTACCTGGGTGCCTGCTGAGCAGCCCACATCCAGCATGCCCAGAACTCTACCTGGGTGCCTGCTGGGCACCCCACATCCAGCATGCCCAGAACTCTACCTGGGTGCCTGCTGGGCACCCCACATCCAGCATGCCCAGAACTCTACCTGGGTGCCTGCTGGGCACCCCACATCCAGCATGCCCAGAACTCAGCCCTGGAGCTCGCCCCCTCACCAGCGCTGCCCACATCCAGCACGTGGCTCCAGATCTTCCAGTTGCTCAGGCCAAAATCCCTGGAGCCATCCTGGACTCTTTCTCACCCCTGCCCCCTCACAATATGTGCCATCAACAAATCCAGTTGGCTTTACCTTCAAAATCTACCCAGAATCCAAGCAAGGCTTACCACCCTCATGCTCCCCTCCACGACCTTGGTCCAAGCCACCATCGTCTCTCACCTGAGTTATTTCAATAGCCTCTTCACTGCTTGTTTCTGCCTTTAGCTTAGTCTTTCTCCAAATGACAAGCAGAGGGAACCTTTTACAACATGTCAGATCATATCCCTGTCTGCCCAGAACCCTCCCAAGCCCCACATCTCCTCAGAGCCTAAGCTTCTCCCTGGCCTGACTCCTGCCACCTGTCTGGCCACTATCCATGCCCTCTTTGTTCACGCACCAGGCTCATGACCCGCTGCTGCCCCTTGATGGTGCCAGGCCCAACCTCTGCCTCTGGGCCTTTGTACTTGCTGGTCCCTTATCCTGGAATATTCTTCCCCCAGAAATCTCTGGCTGGCTCCTCATTTCCTTTAGGCCTTTATTCAAAATGTACCTTCTCAGGGAGGTCTCGCCAGCCAGCCCCCATCTAAAATGTCAGCAACCCCTCACCTCGACACTTCAAATCACCTCCAGCCTTTTTGTGTTTCTCATAAGCACCTACCATTTGTGAATGTGCCAAATACTTCACTGATTCATCTTTTTTGACATGCGTCCCCCACCCTCTACTGACATCTCAGCTCTGGAGGCAGGGGTTTGTCTATTTTTCCCACGTCTGAGAAGAGTACTGGCACGTGGGAGGTGCTCAGTCTGTTTGTGGGACGAATGCACAAGTTCATGGCTGAAATCTCACAATAACCCTGCAAGGTGGGTGTTAATTTCCCCACTGATGAGGGAACATGGGTCCAGGGAGTTTTGGTAACTTGGCCTGCTTACTCTGCACCACATCAGGGGCCCCAAAGGCAGCCATGAGTCCTGGGTCTCTGGGTAGGTCGAGGGCAAAGAGCTGAGGGTGGTGAGGTGAGTGAGGCCACTTCTGCTGAGTCTGGGAGTGACAGTTAAAACCTCGAAGCACCGGGGGACCCACGGACCCTGACCTTGTGCTTTCCCCTCCCAAGGCCCACCTGGCTGTCAGTAGCCTAGAACCCAGCTAGGCTAAGAAACCGCTATAAAATCCAGTGAACACTGCTGAGCACCCACCGGGAGCAGGTTATGTTCTAAGTCCCAATGTGCTTTGGGTAATCCGATCCTCACATTAGCCCTATAGGGTATACAATTATTTCTATTTTATGGAAGAAGAAATGGAGGCTCAGAGAGATTATATCTTGGCCAGGGTCACACAGCTAGTAAGTAGCAGAGACAAGGTCAGAACCCAGGCAGTCTGACTCCAAGGTCTTAACCATTGTACTCTGCAGCCTCCCCAAACAAATCTTCAACAGCTTTCCCATTTCGGAGAAATACGATCACCTGTGAATGTGCAGAGAGGCCCATTGGGACAACCAGAGCCAGAAACTCCTCCCTGGAACTTCTTCATTTGTTGATTCACTAAGCCTGTACTGTCCACCTACTATGTGCCAGGCTCCGTGCTGGGCACAGTGCGTAATGAGAAGATAAACCTGGTCTCTTCCTTTAGGGAGATCAGAGTGAAGAACATCTCCTTGGGAAGGGTTTACAGTCCAGGGCTGCTGGCCCTGGCTGTGTGAGGCAACTTATCTCATCCTCACAGGGTAGGGTCTCCATTTTATGCTGGAGGAAACCGGGGCTCAGAGAACTTAGCAAACCAGCTCACACAGCAGAAGCAGGATTGGAATGGATTTTAACACCATGTTGGTTTTGACTCTGCCACACTGCCTCCTGTCGACTGTGAAATCCATTCCACGGGAGCTGCCCCCCCACCAAACTCCTGCCCCCAGTTTCCCAGTGAGTACCCCTTCCTGGTGCTAACTGCTGCCCCCAGGCCCTATAAATGCTGCTTCTCAGTGACCCTGGGGCGTAGGCACCAGCCTAGCTTGCCTCCCACTGTGACCCGGGCCAGGAAGAGGTGTTTGACCCAATGTGTGACCAGATGCCAGCCAGACTTGGAGTGGGGAGGTACCCAGGAAATGGGGATCTTACTGTTGTTATTGTCTGTCTCTTAATTTTGTGTATTTCCGTGAACAGCTTCAGAAATTGCCATCAGTGACTGGCCTCTTGGGGTAGTCTCAAAGGTCATTTAATCCATCCTCTGCCACTGTGGAGGGCTCTGCTCAGGCCCTTCCAGGCAGAAAATTCTCTTCTCTTCTCTGAAGGCCTCCCAAGTGGACACTGCTGGGCTCTCCCCTCACCTCCCTGAACTCCCCCACATCCTTGTCCCACAGCGTGTCTATTTCTCAGGTGGGCCTGGGCCTGGGGCCCCTGGGGTCTCCGTACCTTCTCCAGGAAGTACGTCAGCGGGGCTTTGCCCCGGGGTCTCGGCTCCTCCCAGTCCAGAACGACGTAGGCCTCTTTGATCTCACTGGCATGGACATTGGTTGGGGGTGAGGGGATGGTCACAAAGTCTGGAATCAAAGCCATCCGGGGCAGAGATGAGTGGGCCCTCAGAGACCCCGAATCTCAGCCCCTCACTTCATAGAGGAGGGAACTGGGGCCCAGAGAGGGGCAGGAACTTGCTCCAGTCACCCAGCAAGGCCAGGCAGAGCTGGGGCCAGAAACCGGGTCTCCTGATGTCCTGCTGGGGAGCTTCCCCAATATCTGCCTTCTCCACGAGGGGCGTAGTCACTCACCCAAGAACCTGGCCTCCTCAGGATGGATCCCACCCACACTTGCCTCCCCACACCCTGCACACGGACAGCTCCTGTCTCTTGGCCAGTTTGTGTCCCAGAGTTTCTAGCACCACAAAGAGGGCTGGTGTCTGGAGGCAGGAGGTTCACACGTACCTTCAAAATCGTCTGTGCTGACGGTGATCGTTCTTCCCAGATCAAAGGGGATCTCTAGGGTGGAGAATGGAGCCCGTTGAGGGAGAAGTAGGGGTGAGGGGTGTGTGTGGAGGGCTGGGTCAGGAGGGGACGGGCGGGCCTGCCCGGCTCTGGGTGCTGGTTTCTCCCCGCTCCTGGTCCTGGCCTTCTGGCCCCTCGCTTTGTGTCCCCAGGCAGGTCCACTCTGGGCCCCAGCATTCTCAGCGGTTCAAAGTGCTGCAGGGCCACTCTCAGACCCCAGAGATGGGACAAATGCGGACAGAGAGGAGAAGGGATGGGGTCAGATCTCTGGGGCACAGTGAACCCAAGTCAGGCTGACTCCTCGGGGCTGAGAGGGCTGTGTCCTCCACTGCCTCCCAGGCTGGGGGCTCCTGAGGCAGGGCCGTTTTATTCCTTCAGATTAAGGGCATCTGAAGAAACTGCTGTGGTTCTTGTGTGGACAGGTTTGTGTTTCTTCCATCAGATGAGCTGTACCTTGCCCCTCAGGCTAGGGGTAGCTAAAGACAGCACTGTCTCCTCCATCAGACTAGGGGTTCCCGAGGGCTGGGCTGTGTCTACCCCTTGGAACAGGGCTTGGAATGGGGCCTGTTCTGCCTGTCTCCTGTGTGAGGCAGTCCTGAGTGTGCCCCGACTGATGCTCTGGAGTGTCCCTTCAGGGCCTCTGTACCCACCTGTCTTCCTCTGGGCTTCATCATGGTCGCTCATGACAACTGGTTCTGAAGCCTTGGAGGGGAGGCTGCTGCCTGCTCTGCTTATGGCTCTCACCCGGAACCGATAGGTCTGGCCTTCGAGGAGGCCTTGGATTGGGCACCGACAGGTCCCGCCGGGGGCCTGGTGGCAGGGCACCCATTGCTCAGACTCACCCTGGCACCTGTGGGAGAGGCCCTGGCTTCAGCCCCTGCCCACGACTCACATCTTCCCAGTCTGAGCCTCTACCTGGGCTAGTCCCCAGCCCTGGGCTGCTAGCCCAGCTCATCTCAATTAAAGTCCTGCTTTCCATTTAAAAGCCCAGCTCCAACCTCAGGCCCCCAGGAGGCCTTTTCACCATCCTCCACCAACCATCATGCTGATCAGAATAGCTAGTGCCTTTCCTGGAGCTCTCCTGTGTGCCCAGAACTGTGCTGGGCCCTTCACCTCCATCATCTTGTTTAACTGAGGCAGTCCTCGTCCTTAGGCATGATCACTGTCTTCACTCTACAAATGGATCTGTGATCTGCGTTTACAGAGTGAGATGGATTGCCCAAGGTCGCTCGGCTTGTGAGTGGGAGAGTTGGAATTTCACCCGAGGGCTGTCCACTTCCTGTTGGTATGCATTCCTGAGTGACCCTCAGAGTCTCTTTGCGCTCTCTGGGCACCACTGTCCTCCGGCAGTGCCCCAGCACACAGTACTGGCTGGATGGGGCAGTGGTCACGTATGGGTCCAAATCCTAACTCTGCCACTGGGGGCATGTACCTCAGTTTCCTCATCTGTAGAATGGGGCATGAAGGATTCCCCCTCCCCCTTAGCTAGGGGTTGTTGCAAGTATGCAGGTGGCTGGATGAGGTGTTACCTCCAGCTAGGACCTCGGAGCTGGCAGCAGGTGAAGGAGGCGGGATGTCCCAGGCTCCCCCCTTCCTCATGTGCCCCCTCCGTCCTGAGTCAGTGCTGCTCTGTCTCTGTCACTCAGGGAGGAAAGCAGCCGACAAATCCACACGTGCTCAGATTTGAAGTATTAATGTTTGTCCCTCCCATGGTCAGCTTGTGCTGTAAAGGGTCCAGAGGGCAGCAGCTGACTCCCGCGGTGGGGTTCCAGGTATCAGTGGACACACTTCTATGGCCCCTAAATAATATAACACAGTCTACCTCCTGCCCTGTTCTGAGGAGAAACATGGGGCCCCCTTTATCTTATGGTCCCACTCTTGTCCTCACAGAGCCATCTGCACCCATGGGCTCTGCACTCAAGAGACCGACTCACAGCTCGATGGAGTAGCCAGTGATGGGATTGCCCCGGGTGTCGCTGGGTGGAGTCCATGTCAGGATGAGGCAGTCTCTCTTCACGTCCAGGCATCGAACATTCAAGGGGGAGCCTGGAGCCCCTGGCTTCTCAGCTGCAGCATCTGAAACCCAGGATGGGGCAGAGGGAGGGAAGAGAGGTGTGGGGAGGACCCTTCTAGTCAATGTCCACTTGGCAACAAACTCCCTCTTACTCCCACCCAACATCTTCTCATTAACCCTCCAGGAGCTTGGCTTTGGTCTTGAGGACCAGGACCAGGACCAGGACCTCTTTCTTTTAAACGAGAGAATCTAGGGAGGTCATGGGGCCCTGTTGTTTTTAGGGACCTATTCTGTACCACACACCTGAACAATCAGCACAATTAATATGAGTCCCAGAGCAACCCCCTCATTTGGCAGATGGGAAAACTGAGTCTCATAGAGGAAAAGTAAATTGCTCAAGGTCGCCCAGCTAGTGAAATGACATAGCCAGGAGACAGAAATCAATCAGGGACTAGAATGATCCCAGCCCACAGGCTCTCAGGCTGTGTCCTTTTGGAGGGTCATAGGATGCCACCAAGGCCCCAAGGAGCAGGGGACTTGCCAAGTGTCCTTTAGCCAATCAGTCAAGGGCAGAGCCCTGGTCTCTGGGCTCCAGCTGCACCCCCTGCCCCCACCCCACCCTCTCACCTCTCACAAACACATAGGCGCTCTGCTCCCGGAGCCCAGAAGGCGAAGGCACCTGGACCGTGTACAGCCCTTCGTCCTCCTTGTAGGCACAGGACACCTTCAGGGATGCCTGGCGGTCTGCGTAGAGCATCTGCCGGCGGCTGGAGGACCTCAATAGCCTCCCTGCAAAGAGAGGGTCTGGTGTTAGCTCCTGGGGGATCCGGGCCTCACTGTGGATGCTCTGAGGATCTAGGTGGAGGTAGGGCCAGCATGGTTATAGCCTGAGGCTCTGCTGGGGAGTTGGGGAAGGGGTGGTGACCTCTAGGACTCTCCTCTGCAGAAGGCTTGGGGTAGGGGTGGGGCAGGGCCCAGGGAAGGGGCTTGGGGCTCAGTGAGGGAACGAGTATTTAGGGAAATGGTCGGCAGCTCCGTGAGGAGTGGGAGGTTCTGTGTGGAAGTAGGAATGATAGAGATGGGGTCTGGTGTGAGGGTCAGGGGCTCTTTGGGAGGTTGGAGGCTCTAGGAAGGGGGTAGGGCTCAGTGGGTGGGGACTGTGAACTAAATGAGTGGGGGGTAGTTGTTGAGGAGGGTGGGGATGCAGGAAAGGGCCAGGGGGGCTCATTGAAATGGGGTGTCAGGGAGGGTAGAGGGCTTGTTGAGGGGTCGAGGTCGGTGAGGACAGTGGGGACTCAGTAGGTGGGACCTTAGTGGGAGGGATGGGGCTCAGTGAAGGGGCTCTGGGGCTCTAGGCCTCCCCCCGAGGCCATGCTGTGGGACCATCCTGCTCTTTGCCCCAAGCAAAGGCCCCTCCCTCCTGTCAGCACCTCTGTTCTGGAAGATCTACAGGTTTGGGCAAACATCTCGGTCTGTAATTGCAGCTGTTCCTCAGGGCTCATGGCTTCCCCCTCCTCCGTCCCCAGGCCCGGCCCGAGCAGCCTCCCCAGGCTCAGGCAGGAGGGTCCCCGGGGGGGGGGGGGCTGTACTTCTTGTCCTTTGGCTGCAGGCCTGGTCATGAATGGGGCAGGGGGTCCGGCCGTCCTTCTCTGCCCTGCCTGGGCCACCTCTTCCTGTGTTAGCTGCCCCGGCCCAGGCCTGTGATCCCCCAGCGGTCTTCCGGCTCATGAGGAGCAATTATTTATTTGCACCCACAACCCTGACTCTGAAAAGCCTTTAGGCGACTGTCACCACCTGCCCTGACACTCCTGGGCTGACCTGCCTCCCGGCCTCTGTTCTCATTGCTTCAAATGTCATCTCTTACCCTAGGGTGCTGAGGGGATCCACAGATATAAAGGGCTGGGACAACGCCTGACCAACTGCAGGCTCTCAGGGGGCAGTGGCTGCAGTTCCAGACGGAGAACCCCATGAGCTCCTGCGTGTCTGTGCCCACCCCGCCCTGGCACAGGGCCTGGCACTGTGGGTGCTCAGTGACCCTTTGCAGGTGACTTGATCTGACCCCACCTGGCTGTGTAGCTTCCTTCTGTCTCCTCAGCACCTGGGACTCAGCTCGCAGTGGTTGGGGGAGAGGCATATCTGAGTTCCTCTCTCCAGTGGAGGTCCCGGGGTTGGGGTGGAGCCAGGGTTCTAGCCCCTCTCTGGCTTCCACCTCTGCCTCTGAAGGCTGGGGGCCAGGACTAGGGGTCCTCACCGTCTCGGAACCACTGGATGTTCTGCTCGGCGTCTAACACATCTTCCGAAAATAGGCAGGACAGGGAGAAGGGTTCCTTCTCACGGGCAAAGACTGGCTTCAGCACTGATGTGAATTCCACGCTGCGGCCAAACATCAATCCTAGGTGGGAACAGAAATTTAGGGCAGAAGTATTCTGAGGCCTCCAGCCTAGCCTGGGGTTTGGATGGGAGCGAGGACCCTTATGGGGCAGCCCCACTCCTCTGGGTCAGGATTCACAGTGCCTGAGGTGATCTTAACAAGGGGAAGAGGGCCTGATCCTGGGGCTGGGGCTGGGGAGATTTATCTAGGTGGGACCAGATGAGCCAAAATGGCAAATATCCAAAGGGCCATGTCTGTTTGTCTTTTTGGCTTTGCCTTTCTTATTGTTCCGGCCACTGGACAGCTCAGTATCTGGTGGCAGCTCTGGGGTTCCTACAGACCCCCAGGAGCCAGCCTACAAGTATTACCAGCTTACAGGCAAACCCCATGTGGACATCCCTTTGTGCACAATGGGTGGCTGTATTACAAAGGGGGCTATGTGGGTGCCCGACGAGGAGTCCCAGACACTCTCCTCCCCAAAGGCCCGTCCCTCCTCCAGCCTCCTTACTTTTAAACATCTCCGAATCAAAGCCAGCATCCTTCCCCAGGTAAGCTGAAAAACACAGAGCAAATGGAGTTTGAAAAGGTTCAGCCCCTACATTCCTATTAAATTTGGGAGGCATGACCTTTGGATGTGGGTTTGAGTCCTGGTCTATTAGTGGCTCTCCCTTTGGCTTGGAGAAAGTTCCCTCACCTCTCTGTGCCTTGGTTTCTTCATGGGTAAAATGAGGACAGTGATTCCTACCTGATGGTGGTGGCAGGGTTTCAATAAGTAAGTTCACGTGAACAAAGTCCTCAGCTGGAGCCTGACAGTCAGTGCTCAATAAAGAGTGGTTTCCTTCCTTTACCCAAACCCATCGCCAGATCCCACAGTCCTAGAGGTCGAGCCTAGTTAGACTGGGATTTCTGGTGGGGTCGGGGAGAGCTGGCAGGGCCAGGGCAGTGCAAGAGGGCCTCCTGGAGGCTTCAGTGTGAGATCCAAGGTGGCGTGGACACAGACCACCAGGGAAGAAAGAGAATTGCTTTCGTTCACAAAGCGCACACCGTGTGCTGCTTATTAACACATTTAAACCTCACAGCAGCCCTGTCTGTTGCTGCCATTATTATCCTCTCATGAACAGATGAGGAAACTGAGGCCTGATCACCTAGCATGCACCCTAGTAGCCTGAAGCCATGACATGACACCGGTCCCTGGAAAGACCTTGATGGAAGGAGGCATGGGGACGTGGATGAAAGGATGGGAAGGACGATGGACAGAGGGAGGCAGGCCCCCATGCCTGACCTTGCTTCTGACTCTGGGCACCGCCTATAGGGACAGCTCAAATTCTGCAGAGAGCCTGGCCTGGCAGCAGGACAGCTGCCTCTCAAGAGCTATTTGGGGAAGAGGGCAGAGGGGTGGAGAGGCTGTGAAAGACATTTTAACAAGGTCTGATGAGAGGTGGGAAGAGGGTTGGACTCCAGCCTGTTAGCAGCCCAGTGTGTGCACACACGTGTGTGTGTGTGTGTGTGTGCATGAACCCTCACACACACAGCGTCTCTCTCAGGGCCCTGAGGGCAAGACCCTCATTCTCCAGGGCTCAGAAGTGAGGCCTCCTGGGCTGGGATCTGCCCTGGTCATGGGGTGGGGGAGGGAAAGTTATCCTTCCCCAAGAGCCTGCTCCAGCCAAGCTTTAGCTAAATCATCTCATTAAATCAGCAGGAGTGTCAGAGGGCAGGAGTGGGATTCCCGCTTTGCAGGTGGGAGGCTCTGGGAAGTGGGTGGCCCCCAAGCTCATACAGCCAGTGGGTAGCAGAGCCAGTGTGCAGACTTGGTCTGGCTGACTCCTGCACATCTTCTGTGCACTAGGCTGTGATTTCAGATGCCCCCGGGGAACCTCCAGGAGGCGCCTGAACCAGCTGGGAAACACTCACCAGAAGCCAAATGGGGCTGTGGGGTCAGGAGGGGAGTTGGTGGGACTCAGCCTTTGCCCCTGGGGACCCGTGGTGGCCAGGTTGCCCTCCCAGAGGCCCTGAGCTGGATTTGGACCCAAGCCCAACACGATGGGATGAGCATTCTCTTTGGGGATAGGGAGGTGGGGTCCCCTTGAACAGGAGTGTGGGTTGTACAGTCTGAGAGCGGAAGGTCCCAGGGAGGAGGGAGTCCCCAAGGCTGCCCTGGTCACTGGATCCCAGGCCAAATACCCCCGGTCTGGGAGCCCCTCCCCAAGTCTGATGGCAGACCCATGTCCTCATCTGCTCATCCTGGGTTTGCTGTGGGCAGCCTGGCCTGCTGGGGGCAGGGGGACTCACTGCGGACAAGGACTTTGGCGAAGGCGGAGGCCTGGCCGAAGGCGTTCTTGACCACCACGGTGTAGGTGGCTGCATCCTCAATGGTGCATCTGAAAAGGAGAGAGGGAGACGTTCCCCCAGAGACTGCTGGGCTCCAGGGAAACGCAAGTCTCTGTGTAGACACAGAGGAAAGCCTGGGGGAAGACTTTAGGTTCTAGGCCAGGGCCTGCCTCCACAAAGCTGGGTGCCTTTGGACTGCCACTGTCCCTCTCCATGCCTCCATGTCCTCCTCTGAAAAGCTCAGGATATAACGAGCCTAACCCACCTCAAGGGAAAGGCCTTTGCAAGTATTGTTGTTACTGCCCCTGCAGGATCAGAGAGCTTAGGTGACTTGACCAGAGTCACAGAGCAGCTGGAATTCTACCCAGCTTCAAGGTGACAAGCCCTCTCCCAGGCATGGCCTCCCACCCTGTCAGCACCTCCAGGGCAGAATCCTGAAGCAGGAGTTGCCCAAGGCACGCGGCCAGTCTGTGCCAGCGCTCGGCCAGATGCCCAGGTCATCTCAACCTCAGGCCCAGGTCTCACCACCAGCCTGGCCAACCCTGTCTTGTTCCCAGTAGAGGCCTGGGCCAGCTCCATCCAGGGACAGTGTGGTAGCAAAGAGGGTAGATGGTAGCACGTGGCACATTTGGTCCCATCAGCAAGCAGAGAGGCCCCTTGGTGCCCCCTCTCCTCCCCTGGATGCTGGGGCAGGAATCCCTCTTGTTTCAAAGGCCTACCGCACCTGCCCCTCCAGGCTGCCTTCCCTGACTGCACAGCCCCCATGCTTAAGACTCACCACCTCCTGAAAGGCCTTTCTCACTCTCTCTCTTCCAACGGCTTCTCCTGGCATGTGTGTTTGTGTGTTTGTGTGTGTGTGTACATGTGTGTGTGTAAGTGTGTTTTCTCTCCCCCAGCAAGGAGTTCTCCCAATATGCCTAGCTCAGCGTGCATTCAGTCTTGGCTTCTAGCCTCTGAGTCCCAGTTCCTCACTGTGTGTTCCAAGGCATTGGAACCACATGGGAGTGTCTGTTAAATAGCCGTTCCTGGGCCCCACTTCAGACCTATTTAATCAGCCTCTCTAGGGGTGAGAGGAGGGTCCAGTCCACGAATCAGTATTTTCACAAGCACCCTAGAGACTTCTGAAGATGAGCTGCCTGGGTTAACAGCTCTGAGGAAGGGTTTGGAATCCTGCTCTGGCCTCAGTCGTGCTGGGGCCTGGAGGCCGTGGGTCCCTCTGAGGCTCATGGTCTTACCTCCTAATCTCCAGCGTCAGCAGCCCGTAGTTGTTGGTGATTTTGTACTTCCCGGCGGGAAAGAGGCGGGGATCAATTCGCATGTCATTTTTGTACCTGAGGAGACAAGTAGTCTGTGGCAGGCAGTGTGGTTCCGAGTAGGAAGGATCTGGACCCTCACTTAGGTGACCCAGGGCGGCACTTTCACTGCTCTGAACCTCAGTTTTCCTCATCTGTGAAATGGGAGTAATAATTGCACTGTTCTCTAAGGGTTGCTGTGATAATCAAATGGGAGAAGGTATGTAAAGCCTGAATGCTGTAGATGCTCAAGGGTTCATTCCCTTCTGAGGAACAGAGCAGAGGGAGCCCGGAATTTGCAGTAGCTGCCCCTCCTCCAACCACCAGGTCCCAAATTTTTCCTCCTCTCTGAGGGCGATTGCCGAGGAGGATTCCCCATCCCTACCTCCTTTGTCAACCCCCGGGACAGAAGTTCTTTATCTTGGCTCCTGTTAAAATCACTAGTGGGGAAGCATTAAAAATCTCTATGTCCAGATTTTGAACATAAGCCTTTGGGAATTTGCATCGGAAACTGCTAATTGTTCTCTAATAACCATTCTCCCTCTGATGCTAAGGTAATAGAATTTGTCACTAAGCCACCTGACATAGAGCATGCTTCCTAGCCGCTCTCTCTGCGAGGTGTGGCCATGTGACTGATCTAAGTCTCGTCAGCAGAAAGTAAGTACAAGCATCATGTGGCTGCTTCTGATAACACCTTTTGCCCTTGTTTACATCCTCTTTCCCTCCATCCTATGGCAAGAATATGACCACAACGGCTGCCATCTGGAAGTGGGAAGAGGCCTGAGGAACCTGCGGGGTGGAGTTGCCTTAGCAGCTGTCTACATCAGACATTTACATGAAAGAAAAAAACCTTCTATTTTAGTTAAGCCATTAGACAAAATCTCCATGCCCAGGCTGCAGCCCAGATCAATGAAATCAGAGTTTCCGGGTGTGGGACCTGGGTATCAGTGTTGTTAAAACTTCCCAGGGATGGCCCATCAGTTTTCCCTGCCCCACTGCACCCTGGAGATTTCCTTCTGTTCTCTGTGAACCCTGGGTTCTTGATCTCTCTGCCACAGGCACTGGGCAGTGAGGTGGCCTTGCCCACTGAGGGATGTTCTGGAGGCTTAAGGAGTCAGGGCTGGCAACTGAATGTCTGTGAAAGCTAGGTCTGAGTTCTTGACACAGCCTGCTGTGTGACATTGAGCAAGTCAGTGCCCCTCTCTGAGCCTCCGTGTCCATGAGGCCTTTGCATGGACAGTCAGCCTCAGCGGTGGCTGAGATTGAAGAGGAGGCCTTAGCCAAGAAAGGGCACCCCAGCTTCAGTTCATCACCTTCCTTGGACCCACCCCTCATGCCCGGTTTGTCTCCATGGCAACCAAACAGTGCTGAGCCCTCTTCTGAAAGTCTCCTGTGGGGAGGGTGGTACCTAATCTGGGCGCCCAATCTTTCCACCTCTCCCAGGCCTGGGGGCCAAGGTCAAAACCCACCCCCACCTCCCAGCTGTCAGGAACATTCCAGACACCTCAGCCTGGCCGGCCTCTGCCTTTCCCAGAAAAAGCAGCAGCTGCAGCTCTGGGCACAACCTGGGCAGCCTCTCATCTTGTCCCCTCTGGGTTTCAGTCTCCTGCCTGTACCGGACCTTTGAAGGCATGGGCGGTGTGGATGCAGCTAAGAGGCAGCCAATCAGAAAGCAGCATTAAATGAGACAGCTGAGGCGAAATGCCCAGCCCAGAGCCTGGCTCAGAGACACCCATATTAAAGAGTGAGATTATTGTTATTTACCTAAATTAATTTTCCCCTTACATATTGTGGTGTTAGATTTTACTTTTTAAGGCTGCTTGGCCTGGGAGATTGATTCTGACATCGATGAATCATGGCCAGGGCCCACTCTGCAGTGTGAACTTAGCCAGACTGGGCCTTGCTGAACTTGCCCTGTTGTTGCCCCTGCATTCAGCAAGTGCTCAATAACTGCTGAATGAATCGACTCCTCAGCCAAGTGAGCCAGGATCTTCCTCCTGACCTGGGGGCTGGGTGTCTACCAGGGCCTGGGCAGAGCTCTGGAGGCCAATCCTAGGATGATATGTGGCCCTCCGTGTGGTGATTAATGATGGAAAACCCGATCCCCAGGGGCTACCTGAGTCCCTCCGGCTGGAGGCGGGCCTGGCCTTGGCTTCTGCCACTTACAAGGAATGCTCAGCTCCTTGTTGTGGAAACCTTGCTGGCAGGGGTGGAAACAAGCCTCCTTCCCCGGAGGCTTCCATGGAATGCCTGAGATGTGGGCCTCAGCGCCAGTGCAGGGCAGGGCTTGGCTACCAGGCCGGGACAGCTGAGGCGGTGACCCCCACTTCACCCAGGCTGGCTGGTGGGAGCGGCCCTCTTACCAGACCAGCAATTTGCAGGAAAGAACTGCCCTGGTCCCCATGGAATTTGAATGAATGCCATCTGGCAATGACCAGCCCCAAAGCCACCTCCCCCAGGACACTTTTCCTGAGTGCTCCTCACCTGAACTCTTTCTCTTTCTCTGCCTTTTTAGTCATTACATATGCTTTAAGGAAAAGAACAGCTAATGATTATCTTCCTACTCTCTCGGCCAGTAAAAGGAGCTCTGGGCTGGGAGGCAAGAAGCATGAGTTTGAATCCTGGCTCACGCTGGCTGTGTGACCTTAGACAAGTCACATCACCTCTCTGAGCCTTGATAGCCTCACCTGTGAAATGGGATATAGTCCCAACCTCATGAATGGCCCTGAGGCTCAAATAAGAGGAAAGTGCTGGGTCAGTGTAAAGGGGGTTCAAGTATAAGATGTTGCTTTTCTGTGTGGCCTCAGTTATTTGTGTGCTTATCTTCTCTCTGCTACCAGACCATGGTCTGTTCACTCTCAAGAGCAGGCGTACATGTCACCTCCTCCAAGAAGCCTTCCTGGATCCTCCAGGAAGAGGCAGGTACTGCTTCCTCTTCACTTTCACTCTTTAATCTCAAATACCGCCCAGTGAAGGTACTTCTCTGTATGTTAACGTTTCTCTTCTGGGCTGAGGGTTCCTTGAGGCCAGGTTGTGTCTGGGTCATTTCTATGCCTCAGTGCCTGAGTCGAGGCCTGGGACAGATTACACTCCTGGTAAATATTTGTT
Organism: Camelus dromedarius; assembly: GCF_036321535.1. Taxonomy (NCBI): domain Eukaryota; kingdom Metazoa; phylum Chordata; class Mammalia; order Artiodactyla; family Camelidae; genus Camelus; species Camelus dromedarius. Next base: position 54,519,530 of record NC_087449.1, on the reverse strand, counting down.
GAAATCTCTTCCTCATCTCCCCACGTGCCTGGCAATGGGCCTTAGACCTCAGGGAACTCAGTGAACAGTGGACTCAGCTGTGTGAATGACAGCCGTCCGTCTGTGGTAGAACTGAGACCCAGACTTGGCGGTGCCCACCCCTATTTCCTCCACACCAGCTCAGGAGACACCTGCCTCCCCGCCCCTCAGCCAGCAAGGCCTCAACTCCGTGGCTCTGTTATGGGCAAACTCCCAGGAAAAGCACCTCCTACTGTTCCAGCGCCTTTCAAGCTCTGAGGGCTTCTGTATTTTTGAGGTATTAAATCCTCAACGCATGCAAGTTGGACAGGAGATCTTCAACTCATTTTACAGAACAGGAAACTGAGGCAGGATCAGAGAGGTTAAGAGATGTAGTTGACACCATACACTGAGTTAGTAGAGAGCGTGCGAGCTAGGCCTGGGGTGCGGGGCTCCCACTGCAGGCCTGAGCTCCTTCGCGCTGTAGGGCCCCTGCCTCTCTGTCTCCTCTCCTGCACACCTGCCCTGACCTTTCTCCCACTACCATCCCGCAACCCCGGGGGTGCCCAGCTCAGAGCAGCTGCCTTCTCATGACATCAGAATCATATTTTCACAAGTGCTGGCTCCCCGGGGCCCAGTCCTCCAGCCCCAGGCTGGCTGGGAGGCAGCTGAGAATAGCCCCTCCTGAGCTTCCCAGCAGCTGCTGCTCTGTTTGGGGGTGGGCAGAGCTCAGGGTCTGTGGGTCTGCAGCTCTTCTAAGTCAGAGAAACTTCTAGGGGAGGGACTGGGCCCCCGGAAGGGAGCTGTTGGGCACTCACGGAATCCTGGAGGCCCTCCTCTCCTGCCGCAGTGGCTTACCAGGTGACCTGGGGTGGAGGCGAGGCCTTGACAGTGCAGGTCAGCAGGACCGTGGTATGTTCCCAGACAGCGTGGGAGCGCAGCGGGATCCAGAACCAGGGCCCCCGGCCGGCGCACAGCTCCCTCAGCTCCTTGGCCTCCCGGACCTTCTCCTCTGTCTGGAAGCGGGAGGGGGTCTATGACTCCCTTGGGCCAGGGCACCACATCTTCCCCATCTTTGCTGTAGCCTTTCCCCTGACACCCAGGCTCTGGAGTTGGACCCATGTGGGTTGGGGCCCCCTCACTGGTGGCTGAGAGGCAGTGTGACGTGGCCCAGAGGGCAGGGTGTGGGCTTTGGAACTGGCTGGCCTGGGGTCAAAGCCAAATTCTGTCACTTACGAGCTGTGAGACCAAAGGCGAGTCCTCCACTTCCTTCTCTGTAAAATGGGGATGGTAATAACATTTCCCCCTCCTGTGGGGTTGCAGTGAGGACTAAATGAGTTACATGTGAAAACGTGGGTGCTGATAAAGCCCAGGTAAATATTGTAGCTATTGCTGTCCTGCCCAGGGAGGGGTTATGGAAGTGGCTTAGATCCCTGACATTTGTCAGGAATAGCATTTCCTAAAGGGCATCTGTGTTCTAAGCACTGGGAAAGTGACTTGACAAGCCCAGTCTCATTTACTTCCCACCTCAATCATGAGAATCGATGCCACATCTACCCATTTTACGGATGAGAAGACTGAGGCTCAGAATCAGTTGCTTGCCCAAGGTCACACAACTAGAGGGTGGGGGCCCTGGGATGCCCAGCTCTTTTTGAGCCAAGGGTAGGGTGAGGTGGGCGGCATGTGAAGGGTCCCTGGCTCCAGGGCCCAGGGAGCCCCATTCCACCCCCCTCACCCGCCGTCTTAGCGCCTTCCGATCTCGTCTCTGGCGCAGCAGCCACTGGGTCCGTAGGAAGGCGATCTCTGTCCTCTCCCACTCGTTACCGAAGCCCACCCGCTTCTGCCCTCGCTCCTCCAGCTCCACGGTGTGGGTCTGGCGCCTCAGCTGGGCCTCCCTGCGGTAACAGAGGCCATCACAGGTGGAGAGCATGGGGGTGGTGTCATGGGGGACATCCCAGCCGTGCCTTCCCTGCACCCAGCAATGCCAGCTGCACCTTAAGCTTCTTGAGGACAAGAGCAACCTTAACCCTCTCTTGCGTCCAAAACACCCTGAATGGGTCTGGCTTTTAGAGGATGCGTAGTAAATATTATCGATATAGCTCATAAGGCTCTCTCACAAACCCTTGTTCCTCTTATTTTCACTATAACCAAGTGGACAGGCCTTAGTCTCCCCCATTTTACTGGGTAGGGACTTGAGGTTGCGTGACTGGCTCCAGGCCAGCCAGGACCAGAACCCCGGCTCCTAGCCCCCTACGCGGCTTCCGGATGCTCTCGAGCTCAGAGGCCTTCCCACCTCGGGACTCACGTCCAAAACTTGGGCTGGTTTACTTGTTCTTCCTTTCCCCACCCCCTGCCTCCTCCCAGACCATGTGAAGCCGGGTGGTGATGTGCAGACCCCCACCCTCTCCCTTGGGGCCAGGGCCTCACTGCTGCCTGTGGGCCCATCCAGAGGGTGGTGCAGTGAGTGGGCTTTGTGGTCAGACAGCCCCAGGCTTGAACCTCCAAGGAGCCCCTCACTCCAGGTGTGTAACTTTGGGCAGGTTCTTTCAGCTGAGTGTGGGAGCCCAACAGGGAGGCAGGGGACTGGACAGAATGACCCAGGGTTCTCTGGAAAGGTCAGCTGACTTACCACGATGTCTCTGAGGAGGCCGTCAGAGCCAGGGCTGCAGCCAGCGCGTAGTCTGCGTCGCTGAACTGATACTCTTCCTCACTGGCCCCAGAGAAAGAGAGAGAACGGCTCCTGCAGGTTTGGCTGGGGGATCTGGCTGGGGGCTCCCAGAGATCAGGGCTGCATCAACCCACCTTGGGGTACTAGCCCGCATGGCCGTGCCTCCCTCCTCACACTGGGGTCTCAGAAAGCAGGGCCAGGCCTCCCCCTTCAGTCTGGGGGCCCTGGGGGTAGGGCAGTGGCCGGGGTGGGGCCCTGACGCCCCACCTGCTGCGGAAGGTCCGTTTCCGCGTGGAGGAGCCCATGTGCAGGCTGTGCTGCCGCTCCTCCTTCTGCTCTTCCTCCTGGCGGCGCTCCAGCCTGTGCACCTCCATGGCCTGCGCCGGCTGGGGCTCCCCTACGCTTCCCGGGCTGCGAGGCAGAGTCATGGCTGCGAGAGCAACAACCTGCCAAGCCAAGGTGCACGGTCACTCCACCAGGCGTCTGCCTATCCCTTCCCTGTGTGGTCCTCCAGCATCTCTGGGAGGTTTGCCGGTCGGGGGTTCTCTCTCCAGTGGGCAGACAGGGTCACTCAGGCTCAAGGGAGAGAGGGACCTGCCCCAGGTGACGGGGCGGGCTTCACACTCTCAGCCTGGCTTGTCCACCACCCCACGCGCTGCCCCTGAGTGTGCAGATTTCTGCAGTGGGGAGCAGCCCCTGGCTGCGGGCTCACCCTACCCGTGTCCCTCCGCGTGACCCAGGTGAGGCCTTCCCTTTTATGTGCCTCAGCTTCCCAGACTGTGGGTGATTGAACATTGTGATGTCCAGGGATATTCTGTGGCTCCAGACGGGCCCGCGTCCTCACTCTGCCTGCACATGCCACACTCAGTCCTACCTCTGAGCCTGTGCCTGGGCTGCTTTCCTCATCTGGAGACCCCGTCTCCTCCTCCTGGCCTGCTTAATGCTCTTCATGCTTCAAAGCCCGAGCTGAGATGCCTAAGTTAGTGCCACGGTTGAGACTGGAGACTCTGGGTCCCATCCGTGGGGGTGAGCCCAACTTCTCATTCCAGTTTACAAGTGTATGATCTTGGGCAAGACTCTAGGCCTTGGTTTCCTCATCTATAAAATGGGCCTGCAGACCCCTAGGGTGGTCATAAAGAGTAGATGAGTGCCTGGCATTTAGTAAGTATTATATAAGCATTAGACATTAACGTTATTTTTCTAAGCTCTGCTGAGAAACTACAGGTCACCTAAAATTCTCCCTTTTTTTAATTCCTTCTATATTTTCTACCTGCACCCCACAATTTAGCTCTGATTCAGAAAATGCCTCCTTTTATTATTTAATTATGTCGTATCTGTGTATCTTGACTCTTGAATAAAAGCATGAGTGAATTAAAAGTCCCAACAGTGAGTGTTTGCTGTGGGCCAGGTCCCGTGTTAGGAGTTTTCAAATGCATTGACCCTGGTTCCTACAATGACCCATCTGACACAGTGTCATTATTATCCCATTTTACTCATGAGGAGGAGGAGTGCTGGCCCAAGGTCACCAAAGCTGGCTGGCGGTGGGGTTATGACTGGCACCCAGGTCTCTTGACCTCTGTTTCGCATCCACTCCTGGCCAGGCCATGGCTGAGGCCGGGGACACAGTGCACAACACTTTCTTCACAGCGATGGGACCCTCCCTCATATTCCTGAAGCTCAGGTCTGGGCCCCCCAGGTGGTGCCCAGTAAGGTTGGATCAAATGGGTCTGGAGCAGGAGCGAAACCGTGGACGTGGGGAGGGAGGTGAGGAGAGTAGGGGCCCTCAAGCCAGCCGGCTTTGTGTTCTTCACTAAGTCCTTTCCCAGATCTGGGGCTTGGTGTCACCACCAGGCCTCTGAGGCCCCCTGATGCTGAAGCTCTGGGATGCTGGGTGGAACCCCTGGAATGGCCCTGACCTGGGAGGGTCCTTGCCGGACTTGGCCCTGACGTAGACCCTGGGCATGAAGAAGGAGGCAGAAGAGGAGACCACCGCCTGAGCACTGTCCTGTCTGCTTCTGTGAGGTCCAGCTCTGCCCAGGCGCCTGCTGGCTGGGCAAAGTGTGTGTGTGTGTGGACTGTGTTCTGACCTGGGTGTGAACATGCACATGGGGGACCATTTCTCTAAGTCCATGACGTGGGAGGTAGGCCCGCTGGCCTCGTTGGAGATCCGTGGCCCAGAAGGGCCTGTTTTGGGGTGTTGGGGGCTCAGGATCTCAAGGGTCAATCTTAGTGGGAATTTGTTCCTTCAGGTTCCAAAAAGTTTGCCCTCTTTGAGTGTCCACAAAGGATACCCAAGGGTTACCGCAGAGTACTAGCCAGGACCCAGGGCTGCCCCTGAGGCTCCCTTGACTTCCTGAGAGATGACCTGGGCAGAATGTAACGGGACTGTCACTACTTGGGCTTCCCATCTGGTCCCTCCTGAGGAAGAGGGTCTGCCTGCACCCAGGGAATGACTGGCCGGCTCATTCTGCTCCTTCCTCCTCGCAGCCCGAGAAGAGAGCTGCTGGGTACCACCCTAGGTGGGGAGGCCCTCCAGCTGTCCCGGGACGCCATGGCCCTGGCCCCAGCAGCTGAGGGTTAACGTTCTCTGGCGTCAGCTGCTGGCTCCCTTCTGTGGATGCTCTGTTCCTGATTAGCACAGCGATGGGCCTGGCGCTCATCCCTGACCTCCTGGGCCTCCCGCAACCAGAACCCTGTCTTTAGTGGATGAGCCATCGATTCTTTTTAAAGCACTGACTGAAGCTTGGGATTAAGCAGTGAGGAGATCGCAGCTTCCCCTGTCCTCTTTCCAGAACGCCGTGTGTGTGGGTCCGAGTAGGCCAGGACAGGCTCTAAGTGCCCCACCAGATTCTGAGGCCGGAGTTCTGAACCCACCACTGAGGAGGTGAGGCAGCTCCTTCCCTCCTGGGCCTCGGTTTCGTGCCGGTGAGCTCAGCCTGGATAAGTGCCCTCCCTGTCCTGTGATGCGGACCCTGTAGGTTTGCTCTTGTCCCCTGCCTGCTGGGCCAGCCAAGCGGGGCTCTGCCAGCACTGCTCTAGGTTTGCTGGACCTGCCAGCCCCTCTGTTCCCTGCTGATTCCTGCTCGACTGCAGGAAAGCCTCTACTTCCTAGGACATCCCTAAATGGTTTGGGTTTTTTGTAGCTTTCATATCTCAGAAGGCTCAGCTCAGAAGACGCTGGGCCACAGAGAACAGTGAGATGGGGCAGGGATTTTTTCCTAGAACCCTCTCCCATTTCCACTTGGGGTGATGCCGAAGCACGTCTACTTCTTTCCAAATTTTTTAGGATCCTTTCCCAATATGTGGGCATGCGCACACCCACACACACACACACAGACACACAAACACACTATTTCCCAATGGAAAGCCGAGGGTCTCACTGTCCGGAGGTCTCCCTCCCCAACCCTGATCCCTGGAAGTGACTCACAGAAGCAGCCGTGCCCACTGAGGTGTCTCTGGGGAGAAGATTCCGGAGGATAAGAGGGTCCTAGTTTTCTTCTTGCCCTGGGCTCAGCAGAGACTGGGAGAAGAATGTGATCTTGGAGCCTGCACGGGCCTTAAATATAGCAGCGCTGAGACAGTGTGATGACAATGGATGAGAACTATGGGGAGGGGGGTGGAGGATAGGAGGGGCCGGTCCCTGGGTCCAGCATAGCTGAGGCGGCAGCAGCAGGTGGAGCTGTCCCCACCCCGACCCCACCTCCCCAGACAGCTCCTCCCCTCAGCCCTGTCCCTTCTGCCCAGCTCGAGCCCCTCGTTAAAGTGGAAAGAAGGTCACAGCTCAGGCCTGCTTGTATGGAAAACAGATTAGGGGTGGTTTTCTCAGCTGCTGGGAATTCTGATCTGAATTCTTCCCCCAACTGACAGGTGCCTTGGGGAAGACACTCAGTATCTCTGATCTGACTCTTCTGAAAATGAAAACAGTTAGGCTGGGCACCCAGACGTCATGAAGACATGGAAGGGGTGCGACTTAAAAATAAGAGTCTTTAGTGCTTAGAAGTTGTCACTGGCTAAAATGGAAGTAGGTTTCTTCTCATTTCTACAACCCCCCCCACCAGCAGTTGCCCACCAGCCCTCGCCCAGCCACGGTCACGTGTGTGGGGGCATGGCACAGGCAGGAGAGGAGGGGAAGCCAGACTTTCTTCACTGTCCTAGTTTCTCAGGCTTCCGGAGTGGCCACCCTGGGAACTTTCTTCTTGACCTTTGCTCCCGCCTCCCATCTCAATTCTTTCCCCCACATTCATTCAAACCTACCCTCTGCCAGGCCTGGTGGGCACTTGATGCAGAATGGAAAATGTAAGACCCTTGACCTTGGAGAAGTTCTGATTTAGACAGGGAGACTGGCAACAGGGGATGATCAGGAAGGTACAGGGGAGCCAGGTCTCAGAGGATGAGCAGGTTTGGGGAAGCCTGTGCCAGCTCCAGTCCAGAGATACAGCCCACCCTCCCCTCCAGGGGACAAGCAACACTGTGCCTGTCATTCTTCCTAGTGCCTCAGGGACTACTCATGAGGGAGAGAGAGAGGGAACACACAAGTGAGCTCTTCAGTTAAAATCTCAGTCTCCTAAAAAGGAACCCTCATACACTACTGACAAGAATGTAAATTGGTGCAGCTGCTATGGAAAAACATACAAAGGTTTCTCAAAAAACTAGGAATAGAAATACCATATGACCCTGCAATTCCACTCCTGGGTATATACCCTCAAAAAATAAAAACATTAATTCAAAAAAATGCATGCACCCCAATGTTTGTAGCAGAATTATTTACAATTGCCAAGATATGGGAGCAACCTAAATGTTCATCGACAGATGAGTGGATAAAGAAAATGTGAGATATATATATATATATATATAGATAGATAGATAGATAGATAGATAGATAGAGATATAGCCAATGGAATACTACTCAGCCATAAAAAAGATTGAAATAATACCATTTTCAACAACATGGACGGACTTGGAGGGTATTATACTAAGTGAAATATGTCAGACAGAGAAAGACAAATACTGTATGATATCACTTATATATGGACTCTAAAAAATAAAACAAACTAGTGATATAACAAAAAAGAATGGGTGTGGAGTTCCCAGGTATCCCTCCCCTGACCAAGCCCCAGGGATGCCCTAATTCTTCCTGATGTGCCTTAACATGAGGCTATGTTGAGTAGAGTTTAGACTTGGAGCTATATGAACTTTAGTTTAAATCCCAGCCTCTGGCACCTGTTCTCACTAACAGGGGGAACTTGGCCTCCTTTCTGGGCTCCATTTCTTTGTCTGTAAATTGTATGTAGGCTCTACGATGAGAGGGAACTTGTCCGCCTGTTTTGTTCACTGTCTCCTTAGCCCCAAGAGCAGTGCCTGGCATACAGCTGGGCCCTTGATCAATGCATGTTTAAAAGTGAATAAATGAATGCCTGTCTTGCAGAATGTTTGTGAGATTCGAATGTGGTTAAAATGGGTGACGTGCGTGATAAACTACCTCGCTCATGGCTAGTACTTTTCAAAATGTTTCCTTATTTCTCTCCTTTCCTTTTCCCTTTCATTTCTCTCTTTGGACTTATGAATATGAAGGACAGTCTCTTGAACCCTATTTCACCTGCCAACCACCTTGAACCTCCACACCACTTTTTCAGGCAGCAACCAAACTGTCTTTGACTACTGACTCCACCTGGTGGCCAAGTGGAGAACTGTCTGGTCCAGTGCTTTCCCCCTCCACCACTACCCTCCTTCTCTCTGCTTCAGTCTCCCCTCCCTTTGTCACTCTCATACTTCAGTTAATTCCAATTACTGTTCTTCTCGTACTAAGAGGTCAAAATGCACCTTCTTTATGCCCATTCCTCCTTAGAATGGGAAGAGGGAATTGGACTTGAGCAGCCAAGTTGGGGTATCAGAGCTATGTCCCACCAGCACCAGCGCCAGCAGGTGAGGCAGGGGCTGACTGTATCACTCTGGCCATTCCTGCCTCAGCTCATTGTTTCTGTCCTACTTTCTGTAAGCTGGGGCAGGGTTGGGGAGGTGGATAGCAATAGGGGACAAGCCCTGGTGGTGACACCTGGCCTCCTTGTCCAGGCTGAGACTCAGACTGGGGAGGAGCAGAGCGATTCGGCTCTCGGGGACGCTGGGGGACCCCTAGTCCTATTGGCCCTATTCTCTGGGTGAAAACTCAGGCAACCCCTGTGTGCTCCTGGGGTGGGGGCTTGGGAGGCCAGGGGTCTGCTGGCATCACAGGTTGAAATACCACCCCTACGTGCAGCTCGCCCACCCCCATCAGGGGGCAGATGGGCGTGGCTCTAGGGAAGTGATATGAGGCCAATGGATAGGAAAACTGCTGCAATAAGAGTATGGGTCTTGCCACTTGCCTGAGAGGATTCACCAAAGGAGTTTATTACAAACCCAGATTCCCCAGGAGCTGCGGATGCAGCAGGTCTGGGCTGGGGTTGAGGAAGCTGTATTTTTAGGGAGCTCTCCAGGGGATTCTCACGGTGAGGCAAGTTTAGGAAACCGACTTGGGCAAGAAACCCTTTGGCCGTATTTTCCTCCTTTGGAAAATACCAGTATTGCAGCCTGTCATGGAAGGTTAACAGAAGAAAGAGTGATGAAGTGCAGGAACTCTCCAGCAGCATGGCTGAGTTCCTCCTCTTACTGCTCCCAGTACTGCCACTGCTGCTCTGCTGGTCTTCCACCCCCAGGCTGGGCTCTGTATGCCCTGGAGGCAGGTGACGTCTCGCAAGACTCACCTGACTCTGGCTGGGTGGGGCTGGGCTGTGGAAAGTCCTGGAGTGGGGTCAAGGCCGAGGACACTCAGGAATGCCAAGGCCCTAGCCCAGCCCTGGGGCCTTGGACACCCTGCCTCCTAGCTGGTTCCAGCCGTATCCATAGCCTGGGCTGCCTGCCTGTCTGGGAGAGCTGAGGAGGGACGCAGCCTGGGGTCTGTCCTTTAGTGGGGACAGGGCCAGTCCAGCGAGGGTCACAGGACTCAGAGTCATGGACTGGTAGGAACGTCTATCACCTGAGGACCTTAGAGAGCTCTGTGGACTTGTGAGTTGGAAGAGATGTTTATGGCTTTTAATTAAAAAAAAATAAATAAAAAGCTTTGTGACAGCCCGTCTCGCTTACCTGGTGAGAACAGTCCAGCTGTTAAGTTGCTTTCCTTTACGAAACAAGATGAACCTTTGGCCAAGTTCACCCCAAGTGACAGGAAGCAGACTTGTTTGCAGTGTGCGGGAAGGGAGCAGCCATTAGGGCCAACTTAGCAGCTGCTGGGAGGAAAATGGGCCCCCAGGTGCTCAGGAGGGCGGCCCACCCTTCCGCTAAGGACGTGTTGGGTCTAAGTCAGTGACCCTGAAGCGATGTTAAATATTAATTACAAGCAGATAAGGACAGCACTACCTGGTGCTGTGTCGCAGGGAGGGGAGGGGTTAGGAAGAGAGGGGCAGACATACTGGGCACAGAGAAGGGGGACATTGCACACTGCGGAAAGGGGCACACTGAGGCCACTGGACTGTGACCCTGTTTCTCAGAAATGTTCAGACAGGGCTTTGGGGCAGGAGGGTGATGGGGGTGCCTGGCCCCCAGGGACCCCACTGGGGTCCTCCCCTCCTTATGCCGCCAAGAATCTCATCTTTTGAGAACCCAAACTGGTATGGAAATTTCCTTCCCTTGGTGAGGAGAAAAAGTGCTAGGTTTGAGCTCCACCTGTGTCAGAGCCTTGGTGGAGGCCCATGGGGCAGTCCCTTCTCTTCTCTGGGCCTCGGTTCCCTCATCCCTGAGGTCACATGCGAGGCAAACGTTGCAAAGAATGTGACAGCACACGCTGAACGCACAGACAAGGGCCCTGCCTTAATGTCAGAGCAGACACAGGGCAGGAGGGCAGGGGAGCCCGGTGCTGCCTCTGGTGGGCTGTTGGGGAGGCGGGCCTGGGGGGCTTCGTGCAAAGCAAGTCCTCCGACAGTGCCACCACCTGCCCCAAACAGCTTCCACCTATAAGCTCAGGGAGAAGATTCCATTTGTTTCTGGTCCCTATTTCCAGAAGGCCCTTCCCTCGCCCCCTCCTAGACAGTCCCATCCCTCCGGCTTGGTCTGGAGCAATCCTGAGGAAATCAGGATAATCTGAGCCCATGGGAAAATGATCCAAAACCAACCTGAGTTGAGGGAGTGGGTCATTCCTGTACCATCCGATTAAAAAAAAAAAAAATCACAACAGGAAATAGCTACTGTTTATTGGGCTCTGCCCAGGTGCCAGCACTATTAAATACTTTATAGACATGATTTAATTTCATCCTCACCATCCGTGAGGTAGGTGTTACCTCCATTACACAGATGAGGAAACTGAGGTTTTGAGCAGGGATTCATCTGCTTGAAGTCACACAGCTGGTAAGTAGTAAGGCTGGAATTTCAACCCATATGGGCTGAACCCAGGGCTGAGCTTCCAAAGCTGTGAAGTAAGTACAGTTTATAATTGTGTCTCCTTCAGGCTCCACATGGCCCCGTATTTCTTTCAAACCCTGCTCCCAGGATAGAGCCTGAAACTCCTGCCAACAGTAAAGGGTCATGTGTTCTCCCTTGCTGGTGGACCTGCGCTTTATGTGGGGTAAAGCCTCAGCCAGGGAATGAAGCTGACATGGTGCCATGTTAGGCAGTAGCCTGGGTTGGGATGAGCCACAGGCTGCACCCCACCCTGCAGTCTTGCCATTCTGCTGCCCCTGGTCTTGGCAGACATGCAGGTTGTTCTGGTTCTGCCCCATCTGCTATGAGGCATCCTTTCCCAGGCTCCTTTCTTCCTCTTCGGGGAATCACCGAGGAGGCAGAGACCTCATTCTGCTGAATTAGATGATGAAACTAGCCAGGAATGGAGTGCAGATAAGTGGGCCCCTGGAGAGCTCTGTGTCCAGCATAGTAGGAGCTGGGGCCCTGGATCCCTGGGAAGTCTCCCTGCATTAACTCCTGTCCTCTGACTGTCCCATCCTGCCCTGCAGGGCTTGGTGTGCACACGCTTATTTGCACAAACTCATGTGCACAAGATACACTTCAGTATCCCCTCTGGCTGGCGTTCTTCTCATGCCCTTTTGCTGCCATGGGAGCTTGGCCACAGCAGGGCCCCAGGGTCCTCCTTCTGCTGGTTCCTCAAGGGCACGTGCCTGGGGATGGGCAGCAGAGTGTGGGAGGGGTGGCTGAGGATGGAGGCGGGTGGCGGCAAGAGGAAGCCCCAGGCCTGCCCAGTTCTCCGTTCAGGACTCCCACTGCACAGTCAGGGCCAGGCCTCTGAAAAGAGAGTCCAGCTCCGTGGGCGGCTCCAGGTCTGGGGCCTGAGGGCCTGGGCTCTTGACCTCAGTCTCCGACACTGGACCCTCATCACTGGGACACACAAGGGACTCCAGCAGGCCCCAGGGCCTTGGACTCTCATTAGTAGGGGAACATGGTGGGGAAGGAGTGTGCAATGGGAGGGACACGGGGTGGCCCTCGATCTGGACAGAGGAGAGGAGGGGTAGCTGGCCCTTTAGGTACCTGGGTGTCCCTGGCTCCCCTCTGTGTATGACGTTAGAGTCAGGTACTCTGTCCATGTGAACCCCCAGATGCTGGTGGAAGGGTTTTGCTTCTTCAGGGTCCTCCAGAGCCAAGGAGGTTACCTGCTGCAGAGAAAGGCCACCGGAGATGCAGCTTCCAGCTAGTGCCTCTTTCTGGGGCTGACCTTTGGTTCTGAGCTGTTTGGGACTGGAGAATGTCACAGGTGGGGAGTCGCTACCAGAGCCTTGCAGGCATATCCCGTAGGAAGTGGGCCAACTGTCTGGAGCATCCTGAGGGGTGTAGGAAGGAGGCTGGACCTCAGAAATGGCCTGTGGAGTGTAGAGCGGGGGCTGAACTTCAGAGGATACCTGAGGTGCATAGCATGGGGGCTTGCCCTCAGAGGCTGCCTGTGGGGCATAGGACAGTGGGGGGACAGTCTGATGAGCTTGCCCTCTGGCGGGCTGGAGGCTGGAGAGGTCCGGCTGCCCGAGGTAGGTGATCTCAGATAGGCTGGGCTGTGGTGGGGCTCCTGGGGACTCCCTGGGCCCAGAGACCTTGACTTGGGAGTACCGGACAGGCTGGGCCAGACTGCTGGGGCCGCCGAGGTCAAAGACAGGGATCAGGACGTGCTCCTGGATGAACCGCAGAGGCTGGAAGGTGAGTACACGCTGGACATCCTGTGTAGGGGGAACAGCCCACCCATTAGAGCACATTCTAAGCTCCCGGCAGTGCCGCAGTCCTCCACGGCGGGGAGGGGAGCAGAGGGGAAGCGGTAGACCATCTGGGGGTTTTTCCAAGATGTATAAGCCCTACATCCCCATTGCTTCCCAAAGATTTTGCTAAGTGCTGGGGACTCCGTGAAGGGTCGGAGCTCCCAGCCTGTTAGCCGAGAGCCACTTCTAAAGTCTGGGTTATCTGGGGAGAGAGATTTGGGCTGTGGACTCTCTAGGCGGTGGATACTCAGAAACTAGTTGACTCAGATTTGGGGTTGCATTGGAGGGGGGTGCCTTCAAGGTGGTGGTTCAAGTGCTTTTCAGCTCCTGGGTCCCTAAGGGCCTAATGTAGGGGGCATGGTGGGGATGAATGGGGGACAGGGGGAGGCCCAGAGAGTTTTACAGGAAATGGCTCTTTGGGCTTTGACAGTGAGCACAATGCTCTTGGAGGGGCAAGGGGCATGAGCCGGCTCCTGGAGCCCCGGGCCTCTGGGCTCTGCAGCTGTGGCCAAGATGCAGCGCTGGTGGCTGAACTCAGGCTGTGGGGACTTGTATAGTTTGCTAGGGCCTAATTTTTACAAATTAGTTGCCAAGATTTGGAAAGTGGGAGATTTCAAATTACAATCTGAAATCCTGACTTTGCTTGTGAAGATGCGGCAAAACTGGGCCTGCGTTTCCAGGTGGCAGTACCCGGGCTGCCCGTTTGGACGGGGTGTGTGCCCCTAGGCTCTCCGCGGTACCCACCTCTCCTTGGTCCCTGGCAGTGGCCGGCTCTCTCGGGTCCTGGTCACCTGCCTGGCCTGGATGCTTTCAAGCCACATGGGATTTCTATTCCATGCCTACTCCTCCTGGTCACCTGTCTCCAGTACACCCTGACCTGCTGGCCAGGTCTTTAGTTTGGAGGGGAGAAAGAAGAGCCGGGGTCCTCCCCTGGGCCTGTGTCCTCCCCTTGACCTCTCCTCCTGCCCCAGGGCGCCTGCTCACCAGAGAGCTGGGAGGCGGTGGCGGCTTGGTGACGTATCTGTAGCTCAGGTAGCAGAGCCCTGCGACCAGGAAGCCCATGGAGAACAGGAAGGCGCCGGAGAAGGAGTAGGTCCACGTCCGATCTGGGTGAGCAGGAGGCCAGAACAGAAGGGGTGAGGCTGCTGCGAACTCCGGCCTCTCCCTCCCCTGCCTCTCGGGCCAGGCTCCGGAAGGCCTCTCCCACCCCCAACACTGTGCTGGCAGGGATGAGGACACAGATGGAGGGCCACACACCATGTCTCTAAATATGCAGAATTTCTAAACCATGCTTTCACATTGTTAGGCAAATGCTCCCACCTTGACAAACATACCTTTCATAACAGCCTGAGAGGCCAGGTTTGAATTTTGACTCTTGGACTCCTTGGGGTACTGTGCTGAGATGTGGAGGTGCAGGGAGAGCCCGCCACAGCCCCTCACTCAGCCTGGCTCCAGCCCACAATGCCAAGGCCTCATGCACATCCAGTGTCTTCCCTTGGGAAAGACCCAAGGAAGGGGTCTGCCTAGGCTGGACGTGGGCTCTGGCCATTTGTACAGGGAAATTCAGGGTCACAGGTTCTCAGGGGGATCTGCCCACTTGGACCTAAGGACTATTCATCTTGTGGGGAGGGCCATGGCCAGAGCAGGGCCAGATGGGGCCTTCTAAAATGCGGGGCTCAGACAAGGACCACCCTTGCCTGGGTCTAAGGACAGTTCTGCCTTCCTGCTGGGGGCAGGGGAAAGAGGCAAATGGGAGGCAGATGGGACAGTGGGAGGGGCCCGTCCTCACTACCTCTCTACCCAGGTGTGAGCTGGGTATCCGGAAGACCTCACTCAGGAGGGAGCCTGGGGAGGGGCTACACTTTCTAAAAGGGAAGGAGAGGATGGCTCAGGGCTTCAGTGCCGAGCCTCCTCCCTATGGTCCTGCATCTCTGGGGTGAGTAGATGCAGCCAGTTCTTGGCATGACACGCTTCCTGTTGCCGACCCAAGTGGGACTGGCCAGGGGCTTGGGAAGGAAGAGGTAGCTGGAGTTTTTGTTGAAACTGGCGATTTGTTTTACCCAAGGGTCTTAACTCTCAAAGTCACCCTCCTTCTATTCCTGGCCCCTGTGTGGCTTCAGCTTGGGGAGTTGATCACCAGTTGCCAATGACCTTGGCAATGGCCATAAACCCTGGGAATCGCTGGCGCCTTTGCTCCTAGCTCACTCCTTGCTCCTCCCCCAGCCCTTGTGGCTCAGGCCTCCCTGGGTGGGCTTCCCACTTTAGGGATACCCTGTCCCCTGTCACATGATACTCCCATCGCTGTTCCAGGGAGAAGACACGACCCAAATGTCTCTACATGACATGCCTAATGTCACTGGAAAAACCACTGCTCCCTGTTCCAGGACAGGACAAGAACTTGGAATATTTTCCTGCCATTTCACTCATGGTAAAGCAGGAAGAAATAATAGAAACAAACTGGAATGTGGGGTATTAGAGGTCTGGCTCAGCCACTGATATGCTGAGCCTTCTCTCTTCTGCGTGACTCTCTTTGGTCTACCATTTATTCAATCATCAGGAATGACTGAACTCTTACTATATGCCCCGCACTGCATGGGGTACTCTACCAATGTCATCCCATTCCACCAAACAGAGGGCCAGGGCCCTTCTTACAGATAATGAAGCTGAGTCTCAGAGAGGTTAATTGAATTGAACAAGGTCACACAGCTACTCAGTGGAGAAGCCAGAATTAACATATACAATGCCAAAGCTCATCCTCACAGCCACTACACAATGATGCCTCATCAGTAAAATTAGGATATGGGGTGAGGTGACCCCTAGAGCCCTTTCCAGTGTCAAGATGCTAGGAAGATGCTCCACCACGAGGCAGATAAAGGAGGGATTCTGGGCTCTGGGGATAAGACAGACCCCAGGATACAGGGTCAAGGGCAGGACATTTCATTCTGAGGTGGAAGTGAGAGGAATAAGGGATGGGCTGTAAACACAATTGCAAAGTGGTGGTTAGAGCCCAGGCTTCAGGTTCACTGACTAGCTGTGTGGTCACCGGCAAGTTGCTTAACCTCTCTGAGCCAGAGTTCCTCCTCTATAAAATGGGAATTATGTTACCCAACTTGCATCTTATTGTTATAAAGATTCAATGGGATAATATATGTAAAGCCTTTAACATAGTGTTTGACAATAGAACAGGTACTTAAAAATGAAAGGAATTGTCATTAATATACTTGATTATAAAGGATATGGCGTTTTCTATGTGTCACCAAGAAATAGCCACCAAGAAATATGATTCATATAAAAATAGCTAATCTTAGAAAAAAATGGTATCATATCTTGGGCTAGATCAGGTAAGGACAAGCCAACAGCATGATACGAGTGGAGTGGTCTGCACATTGTCAATAAGCAATAAGTTTGGGGGGGGGCAGGAATGGATGAGCTCTGTCTAGCATGGTCAGGGGAGAGGGTCACAGATCACATATGCACTCCCAGCCCAGTGCCTGTAGAGCTGGTTTCCTTTTTCTAGCTCTACTCTTGCCAAGTTCTATTCTGGTCTTTGCATGTGGCCATTTCCCCGGGAAGGGCATGCCCCATACAAGTGGCCAGTGCTGGCCGCTCCACCAGGCAGAGCTTCCCATGGAAACACATGCGCTGGGACTCGGGTGGAGAAATCAGTCTCTTGTGGGCTCTTGAGGAAACTGGCGAGTTGAGTTTCCAAACAAAGCTGAGGACTGAAACCTACCCAATGAGGATTCTACCAAGCTGCAGTTATATCCTCGGGCCCAGCCTCCAGCAACCGCCTCGCCTCTATTCCTCAGAAGAGAAATCACCTACTGACATCACCAACCTAAACATGATGACTAAGTTGGAGACTGTTTCCCCAAATCCATCCAATCCAATGCTATCATTTTCATCCTCTAAATTTGCAGCTTTGAGCATTAGAACATTTCTATCTCTGTGAAAATAAACACTAGTAAAAATATCATGATGCTTATGATGAGAGTCGAGTTTCAAAGTGCTGGAGGAAGGGAGCATGGGACACCGTCTCACTGAGCCAATGACTAACAACTGTTTCTATAGTAGCGCAGTGATGAGAACATGTTCTCCGGAACTCGGCCTAGTTCTCTCTCTCCTCACCTGCGCTATCTTGGGAAAGTTACTTAATCACTCTGAACCTCAGTTTCTACAGTGGAATGGAGATGCTTCATTGATTGCTCATGAAGACTGTGTTTCCTATTGCCTTGGTCCCCGGTTGGCACCGGAGAAATGCTATTATAATCACTGTAATTTTTATTTGACTCTGGAAGGTATTGAGGGATCTTTTTATCTTCTCCGTTCTCCCATCTGCAGATTATTTCCCAGGATATCTCACTTGAGTTAATATTAAGGTGAATTTGCTTTGCCAAGGTACACACACAACTTGCTGGAGAGAGGAAATTCAGACATACGCTGGAGGGTGGAGTCAAACATTTGTTATAATAACCCACCAGCTAACTCGTTTATGGATAAACAAAGATTGACTCTAATAATACACTAATAACCCTTCTGTAGTTGTTTAGGACACTGCCAAGCCTCACCATGGTTACAGGGAGGAAAGCACAGTGAGGTTTGAATTCAGGAGTCCCAACCACCCTCTGGATTCAGCTGAACTTACCTGGCAGCGTCTTCACTCGGCACATGTAGGGGGCACTCTCCTTGGACCAGGTTGGAACCAAAATCATAATGGTCCCAAGGTACTCTGTGTCAGGGGTCAGGCCAAAGAACTCAAATTCTCTCTGCTTCCCTCCGAGGTGCTGAATTTGACAGAGAACCCAGAGTAACGTCTCTTATACACCAACCTCCATATGGAGCCCAAGTGAGCCCGCTTACACCTCTGGCTAGGTTACTGCACTTAATAAAACAATCCCACCAGCTGCCCAAACCATAAACCGGTAGATCAGTCTGCAGTGCTCCATTCCCATTCCTCTACCTTCTGCTTTCTCCCCAAATCCAGTTAGTTGCAAGCTTCATGTACTTTCCCTTGGAACAGTGTCTGGTACATAGTAAGCACTCTATAAATACTAGCTGCACCAGCATCAGCACCACCACCACCACCATCACCACCACCATCACCACCATCACTACCACCACCATCAATACCACCATCACCACCACCATCACTACCACCACCACCATCACCACCACCATCATGATATCACCATCACCACCACCATTACTACCACCATCACCGCCACCACCACCATCACCACCACCATCACCACCACCATCACTACCACCACCATCATCATCATCACCATCACTACCGCCATCACGATATCACCATCACCACCATCACCACCACCACCACCATCACTACCACCATCACGATATCACCACCACCACCACTACCACCATCATGATATCACCATCACCACCACTATTCTTCCTTCTTCTAGTTAACTTCTGCCTCCTTCTTCTTTATCAAATATCAAAAACCCTTTGAATATCTATCCTTGTCTTGAGTCCTCATTGTGTCTACCCTAACTGGGCCTCAATATCTTCAATCTGGACTCTTGCAGTGGCCTCCTTACTATTCACCTGTCTCTGGTTTTGTTCCTGTCCACTTCCATATTTGTCCTAGTGCCACAGTGATCTTTCTAAAAGATTAATACACTTACAATGCTCCTGTACTCAATATCCTTTGATGGCCCGGCTCATACTAAAGGATAAAAGCCTGGTCCATGATCCCTTGTTCACTCATTTCTCCCTACAGCCCACTTGGCAACGTGGAATGACTGTCGCTCCTGCAAACACTTTGCTTCTGAAATAAGCCCTTGCTCCTTTGCTTCTGCTGATCTGTCTGCTGGAGCTGCTTGTCAGGTCTTGCCCTCCTGTATGTCACTAAACTCTTTGACCTTGAACTCCCCTCTTGGCTGCCTCATTCCATCATTCTGGTTCTCCTCCTACCTCTCTGATTGCTGTAATTGGTTTCAGGCCCTTAGTGTTGTTGTTCTGCAAGATTCGCTCTTTATCCACTTTTTTTTCCTTCTCTCTCCACTATTTTCTCACTTAGTGATCTTTTCTGGACCCCTGACCCCTGTGATCACCAATGTGATAACTCCCAAACTGATCTCAGTAAGAGCTATGGGGTTTCTGATGCACACTGCCAGATCCCTGCTAGACAGCAGTCTGTGGGCATCTCTAACTCAACATGTCCAACCATTCTGATCTCCAACCTCTGGGTCCTGCCCATGCCTAACCCCAAACTCGCACCTGCATTTGATCCCCTAATTCTGTTAAAAATATCTTTCTTGTTTTAATATCCAAGGCCCAAAACTTAAAGCCATTTTTGACAAACCCTGTTTCATACCCCATGTATCTAATTGTCCTGAAAGAATCCATAAACTTTTCTTTAAAGATCCAGGAGCTGTATTCTTGGGAGTTCAAAAGCTAAGAATTTTCTTCTTTGGTTCTTTGTGTTTCAGCAATGCCTTCTCTTTTCTAGGCACACAGAGGCTAAGGTTTAGGATTATTTGGTAGTTTTTCTTTTGAAGGGAGTGAAGATGTGCATAAATGGATTTAACAACTTATTGTTTTGTGACACTCATGTGGTTGAAATTACACCCAATAAATATCAGGTGATACAACTCCAGTAGGGTTGTCAAGGCCCCAAGACCCTCCTTTCCTCAATTTTTTACTGCCTCCATCCTGGTTCAGGCCCTTATCATTTCCAGCCTATACCATTGCAACTGCCCTCTGACTTCTCACCTTGATTGCTTTCATTTCCACAGTGATCTCCCTGCACTCTGCTCCCAGAAATTTATAGCTTCTGTTGGACCAAACTTCCTTAAAATAACAACTATCAACTCTGGTCAAAATAAAAATCACCTACAAGCATCGGAAAGTAAGTAAAAAGCAGGCAGATACTGGAGAAGGGAGGAAAGGAATGGCACTGAATGAATTTCTCCCTCTTTTTAAAAGTCTTTTAGCCTGAAGGCAGGCCCCTATTTATACCACGTGGGGTGGCTAAGAACTAGATAAAAACCCTGTAATCTTACTGGTTTGAGTAATCCGAAGACAGACACAGGGCAATTATAAAAGTTGGAAAGTAGGGTAGAAACCACAGGTAAGAGAGGTTTATAGAGAGGGAGGCTTGAATTCTGCATAAATTCCTGGCTGGTGCCTAAAGGCTGCATGAATGGGGTAGACTCCCAGCAGCCCAGGAAAAGTTTCAACTGAACTTTACTGAACTGAGATTTTGAACTCTGAAGCTCAGTCAAGTTAACCGCCTACTAAGACAAACAAACACACACACATACACAAAATCAATACCCTTTGGAGGAATAGAACAGAGTCCAGAGTCCTTTCAACATATCGTTCACAGTGTCCAGGATACATTCCAAAATTTTTAGACATATAAAGAGAAAATGTAACCCATATTCAGGAGAAAAGACAGTCAATGGTAACCTACCCCAAGATGACTAAAATTTTTGAATTAAAAGATAATGATTTTAAAGTGGTTAGGATAACTCTGCTCAAGGAAGTGAAGGAAAATGTGCTTAGAATGAATGAATGACTAGGAATTCTTAGTAGCATATAGAAAGTATAAAAATTAGAGACTTTAGAACAGAAAAATACAATATCTAAAATAAAAAATGTCACTGAATGTCTTACCAACAGGTTGGAGATGTTGGAAAGAGTCAGAGAACTTGAAATGAGATCAATAGAAAGACAGAATTAGTGGTGATGGTTGGACAATTTTTGACTATACTGAAAACCACTGAATTCTACACTTTAAAGGGGTGAATTTTGTGGTATGTGAATTATATCTCCATTTTTTAAAAAGGGAAAGATTGTCAGAATGCTGTCTGCAAGATATACTTCAAATATAAAGGCATAGATAGGTTGAAAAATAAATGGGTGTAAAAAGATACACCATGAAAATTCTAAGTATAAGAAGGCTGGGGTCACTATATTAACATCAGATAAGGTAGAGTTCAATAAAAAGAGTATTACTAGAGATAAAAAGGGACATTTCATAACCATAAAAGGGTCAATTCACCAGGAGGCTGTAACAGCCATAAAGGTGTATGTGTATTTGTCTGATAATAGAGTTTCAAATATGCACAGAATTAAAAGGGAAAACAAAGCCATAGTCAAAGCTGGAGATTGTAACACTCTGATCAATTAAAAGAACAATCGACCTCCCTCGAATCAGGAAAGACATAGAAGATCTGAGTAGCACTATTAGCCACCTTTATCTAATTGATATTTATAGAGCACTCCACCAAACACCTGCAAAATACATATTCTTTTCAAGTGCACATGGAACATTCACCAGGAGAGGCCATATGCTGGGCCATAAACAGGTCTCCATAAATTTAAAAGGACTGAAATCATACAGAGTATGTTCTCTGACCATCAATTGAATTAAATTGTAAACCAATAACAATAAAATATTCAGTAAAGCCCCAAATATTTACCAAAAATTAGCTGTGATTAGGTCTCTCCCGGCTCAGTAATCTCTAATTGCTCCCCCCACCCCACCGTGACCACTGAAATAAATAAAGATTCCTCCAGCCACCATCCAAACCTCTAGAGCATGGCCCCAGCCTGTCTTCTAGGGTTCATCTCCCATTGCTCCTCTCCACCAGTATTTCTCAAACTTCAGGGTGGGTAAGAAGCACTGGGCTGCTCACTAAAATTCAGATCCTAAAGATGCAACTCTAGAATTTGATGAAGCAGATTATAAGGGGGGCCCCAGAACCTGCATTTTAAACAAATGCTGCAAGAGATTTTGCTGCTGTTGGTTTGGGACTGTATTTTGAGAAACTGTTCTGTATGTCCCTGTGCTCCAGCCCAAATAGGCAGTTTTGTGCTTTCCAACAATATTCTCTCTCTGATCACAGTGGGGCAGTGTAGGCCAGTGTGGGGACATGGGGTGGGGGTGGGGAATCTGGGCTTGGAGCAGAGCTGGATTTGAATCTTGATTATGCCATTACTTGCTGAACAATCTTGAGCAAGTGACTTAAACTCTCTGAGCCTCTGTTTTCTCATTCAGAAAATGGAGATAATAACACCTACCTCATAGGGTTGTGGTGAAGATTAAATGACATATGAGTATATATCCCCTGACACACCCAGGAATTGGTATTGGCACCAGGAAGTTCTGTTCTTAGAGGTCTTTCCAGAAACCTCTGAACTGACATCTCTCTCCCCTCCTGGCTCTGCTCTGTCCCACACAATACCCTTATTTTCCTCTGCCTATAGCTGTTTGAATTCTTGTTTTAATTCTCTCCCCATCCATTAGATTATAAGCCCCTTGAATGCAGGAATTCAATGGAACAATGGATCAGTGGCACATGCTGGGGGGCGGGGCGGGGAACACTCTATTTTCTGAATACAAAAAAGAAACAACTTGTAGATCATTTGACAATTTACGTCCTTGCCTTCCACCTTTCATTACTGATCTTAAGACACTACCGGTATCCAGTTCCTACAAAAAGTGAAGAACCAGCAAAAAGAGTTACAACAGTAGAAATTGGTTCCAGCATTTTCCAAAGTGGACACCTGAGGATGTTAACAGAAAATTTTCCCCAGGATGTTAGAAGGCAACAGCCAAGGGAGGGGAAAAAAAAAAAAAAAAAAAAATATATATATATATATATATATATATATATATATATATATATATATATATATATAATGCAAAATAAAAGGAATTGTCTGATCAAGTAAATGTGAGAGAAGTTGTATTAAACATATTGAAACTGAGTCTTGGCTTTGCAGGACTTGACAGAGCTTTAGCATGTTATTGTATATGTGACTCTACAAGAGGGAGGCTGATTTATATAGCACATCTCCTTCTACTTAATGCAATGCAGAGAGGAAAGTGGGTTTCTGAGTCAGGGAAGGACCATGGTGGCAGATATATTTACCATTTATTTACCATTTGGTAGGTGTCGTTGATGTGCAGCTCTAAGCGGTAGAAGAGGTCCTGGAAGATGTCCTCCAGGGTTAGCCGGTGGCCATTCTTTGCATGGATGGGCGTGTAGGTGGGATGGACAATCATCTGGATGGATCTCACCTTGGGGATACAGGTCACATCGGGTGGTTTGATGATAGCTGGGAGAAGGAAGAGAAAAAAGAAATGAAAAAGTTGGAATCAGCCAGAAGTGGCTGAGAGGCTGCCTTGGCCCAAGGGAAATGACTGCTTTCCCTCCCTTCCTACCCCAAACCCAGCTTATGCTTCTAAAGGCACCAGCCAGACAAACAGGTGAGAAGAGAAAAATTCTGCACGCAACTGGTGTAGGGTGTAAGGCTGGCAAAGGAGTTACCAAGGATGAGTGGGAAGGGCCCAGGGAGAGGGGCCCTGGCCCCCCAGGTTGATCACACCCTTGCCCCAGCCTCCACGCATCCCCACCTAGAGTCTTCCGGGAGCACCCTAACCCCTAGTCTACCGGCAATGACAGCTTTGGGGACTGATGGCTCAACTACATATCCTGAATAATGTTTGCAGTGCCCAATATTATTGATTCAGCCTCAAAGGCCAGGCCTCAGACTTCGGTCTCTCTCAAGATGGAATTTTCTAAATAACCACATGACCTTTACTGGTTTCTAGACCCCTTTGGGAATTTGATGAATGCTCTGGCTCTTTCCCCCCAAAATGTACATATACAAAAATCTCGCACTCAATTTCAGGGATTCAGGAGCCTCATTCTCCCTGAAGCTAATTTATAAAAAGCCCTCAAGGGTCAATTGACCTCCAAGATTAAAAGCATCTGACTAGAAGAATGTTTGCTTCAGTGCTGTTTATAAAATTGGAAAACTGAGTTAAATGTCCTCAAGAAGGGAATTAGGGAGGTTAGAGTCCTCCATAGAATGGATTATTTTTGCAGCCGTGAAACATCATGTTGTGGAAAAATATTTAATGACATTAGCAAATGTTCATGATCCTATTACATGAAAAGCAAGCAACCAACCAGATTACAGAAGAGTAGATACTTTTTTGTAAAAGCTCTAGTAACTGTGGTTATGTTTAAGTGTTCAAGTTATTGGGGCCTATTTTATTTTTCTTTGTGTATTTCTATGTTTTCCAAATTTTGTACAATAAACATCCATTAACTGAACAAGCCAAGGAAAAATATAAAATAATTTGCTTAATTTTATTTTTTATTTTCTTAAAAAACCATGTGGCGGTTAAGTCAGTCAGTGCACATCATCACCTGCTTTAACTTGTGTGGGGAGTTTGGTAACTCATGCATGCATGCATGCATGCATCCATACATTCATTTTTTTCCTTCATCATACATATTGACCATCTCCCATGTGCCTGGCGCTATGCTAAGGGGCTGGGAATACAGTGGATTCCAAGCTCTCACACATCTTCACGGAGCTTATGTTTCAGTGGGGCAGGCAGATGATACATATGCAAGCAAACACAGTAATTGCAGATTGGCATCTGAGCTCTGAAGACAGTGAATGGTTTATTGTGATGGAGAACAAGAGGCAGTGACCTCGTGAAAAGGGGTTGTTGGGGCTGGGAGTAGGGATGCTTGCTCAGGAAATGATGTTGAAGCGGAGACCAAGACTGAGGATTGAGGAAGAGTCGAGGGAAGAGTAGGGGGACCAAGTTAGGAGGCCATGGTTGTAGTCAAGAGGCGAGATGAAGGTGGTCTGAATAGGGAGGTCGGGGTGGAGACGGAGAAAGATGAACAACTGCGCTGGAGATGCTGTCTAGTCGGGGTACCTTCCCTAAAAGCCACCTCCCTAACTGCCCCTGGGAGGCTGAGCCCTTCTGGACCCTCCACTCACTCTGGAGGGGAAGAGGCCATCCTTCTCCTGCCCCTTGTCCCGGGCACCAGGGGGCTCCCACTCACTGTGCTGCAGTGAGTTGAACCGGTCGGTCATCTTGGTGGCTGACTGGCCTTCCCCGTCGATGGCCGTGACCTGGGCGTAGTAGAACTCCGTGAGGTTGCCTGTCTCCATGGTCAGGTTGCAGGATTTCCTGGTGATCTGTTGGCAGCCCTCCTTCACCAGCCACTCTCCCTCTCCGTAGCTGCAGACAAGGCAGGGGCCGGAGCACACCTTTAATGAACAGGCTTGGCACCAGGCCTGTGGTTTATTAACAGTGATAACGTTATCTAATATTTACTTAGCACGTGTCCCTGGCCCTTTACGCGGGTGATCTGTTAGTCCTTACAACAATGCCGTGAGGTTCATGCGTTACTCTCTCTCCTTTTCAAGTAAGGGAGCTGAGGCTTAAAGAAGTAAAATTTGCCCAGGTGTTTGAAGCACACAAGTGGGGAGCCAGGATTTGAACCCAGTCTGAGTCTGCGTTCTGGGCACTGTTAGCCGCATTTACACATGAGGGAACTGGGGCTTGGAGAGGGCAAGTGGCTTGCCACAGGATGAAGGGGCAGGACCAGGAACAGAACCCAGGTTTGCAGACACCTGAGCACCTGCCACCCTCCTCCCCTGCTTGGGAAGGGAGAGCAGGAACGGAGTAGGGGGTGGGCTCGGCTTTTTGTTGGCCTAGTCTCACCAGAATAATAAAACAACCATTGGGAGCCGACTCTTTGCCAGGCACAACTGCCAATGATTATTGTCTTGAACCCACCTAACAACCCTATGAAGAAGGTACTGTGGCTGCCTTTACGTCATGGATGGGGACACTGAGGCTTGGTGAGGTTACCCAACTGCCCAGGGTTATAAAGTGAGAGCCTGAACGCAAGCCTGCGCAGTCTGACCCCAGAGTCCACACTTGTAACCACTACTTTAACCTCCCTCTGCAAAAGAAACATAAAGGAGCTCAGCTTTATCTGGGGGAGGGCTGCCGTGTAACACCCGCCTGGATAGAGGAGGGGTGTGGGGAAATAGGGAAGAAGAGGGATCGTTTTTGGTTTCAGAGCAGAGTCAAAAGAGGTCATGTTGCCAGGAAGCCTACGTCTTATACTGGACGCTGTAGACGGTGTCTGCGGAACTCTCCAGCCTGCTGTCCCACGTCAGGATGTTCTCAAAGTTGCTGGACTGGAATTTCACGTGCTGAAGGAGATTAGAGGTGTCCTCAGTGTTGTGAGCTGTAGGATGTGGGGGCAGGGTGAGCAGATGGACACAGAGACCCCCTGCCCTCTGCCCCAGGCCTCTAACGAGCTGTCCACTGAGGGCGCGAGAGGCAGCACCCACGCACCGAGACTGCGCTAAATGACCAGCGCCACTCCCCTTCATTTCTGTTTCCCCTTTTTATTGAGCTATGATTCACAGTGCATAACATTCACCACTTTAAAGCAAACAATTCAGTGGTTTCCCAGTATATTCACCAAGTTGTGCAACTATTACCACTATCTAGTTCCAGAATGTTTTCATCACCCCCCCAAAAATCCTTGTATCCATTAGCAGTCGCTCCTCATCCCTATCCATCCCCTCCTCCCAGCCCCAGGCCACCAATACTCTGCTTTCTGAGTCTATGGATTTGCCTATTTGGACATTTCCTATACATGTAGTCATGCAATATATGGCCTTTTGTGTCCGGCTTCTTTCACTTAGGGTAATGTTCTCAAAGCTCATCCATATTGTAGCATGAATTAGTGCTTATTTCCTTCTTATGGCTGAATAATATTCCGTTGTGTGGATAGGCCACATTTTGTTCATCCTATCCTCAGCTGATGGACATTTAGGTTGTTTCCACTTTTTGGCTATTTTTTTTATTGAGGTATAGTCAACTTACAATGTTGTATTAATTTCTGGTGTACAGTATAGTGATTCAGTTTTATATATATATATATATATATATATTCCTTTTCATATTCTTTTTCATTATAGGCTATTACAAGGTAATGAACATATTTCCCTGTGCTATACAGTAGGACCTTTTTGTTGATCTATTTTATATATAGTAGTGTGTATCTGCAAATCCTGAACTACCAGTTTATCCCTGTCCCCTTGTATAACACTGCTGTGAACATTTGTGTACAAGTTTTTAAGTGGACGTGTGTTTTCAGTTCTCTGGGGTATACAGCAGTGGGATTGCTGGGTCCTATGGTGATTCGATGTTCAACTTTTTGAGAGCTGCCTAACTGTGTGCCACATTGTTTTCCAAAGAGGCTGCACCATCTCGCATTCCCTCCAACAACACTCGAGTGGTGCGATTATTCCACATCCTTGCCAACACTTGCTGTTGTTTTCTCATTTATTTCTCAAACCCACCTGAAGTGAGTGTCCTCACCATCGAAATACTTTAGATAGTCAACTAAACATTGAATGTCTAAGAAGTAACTTGCCCAGAGTCAGTAATTTCAGACAAGGGTGGAGAAGATGATTGTGAATTCCTGCCTCTCTGCTGATCAAACCGACCCCTGCTCACCCACCACACGCCTTCGGAGGAGGGCAAAGGCAACTTCTGCAGCCACATGGCTTTTATACAGAGAGGATGCTGACTGAGACCACATATGGGCAGCCTGACCATATCTGGGGAGGCTGTTTAAACAACTAGAACTTCAATTTCTTCATCTCTAAAATGAGAATAATTGGACTGACCTAAAGATAAGCAGTAATGACAACAGCAGCAGCTGATACTGCGACATGCACAGCAAGTGCCAGGCATTGGGCTCAGTCTCGTCATTCAATTCTCCTGACAACCTGATGACGCAGCTACTATCGTTACCCCCATTTTATGGATGAGAAAAACCGAGGCTCAGAGAGGCAGCCTGCAATAGTCATCACAGTGCTAGACTGCTCAGGGGGTGGATACAATGGAGCAAGGAAGGGGCAGCAAAGGCCAGAGCCCCAGGAAGAGGACCCAGGAGGGGCCACTGCCCCTGAAGCAATTTTCACTGTAAATCTCTTTTCTCAGGCCTCCAAGCTTGGTCTGTGGGAAGGAAGAGAGTGCAGGCGGCCAGAGCTGGCAGCTGGCCCTGAACGTGCTCAGAGGGCCTGGCTGGCTAGGGTGGGAAATCAACAGGTGCAGACCCAGTCAAGACCTTGAGGCCTTGTGTGTACAGGCATCTTTGATGTGATGTGTGTGTTGCCTCCACCCCACCCCAGTGTGACCGTGACCACCAGCAGGTCCAGAGTGTGAGGGAGTGGACAGCTATTGAGTCTTCCACTCCGAGTCCACATATAGTATTTCTGCAAGAAGGGTCCATGGGCTTCGGAGGCATCTGTGGGGCTGGGGAAGTATCCCCATCAGTATTAGGACAGCCTGGCCCCGCTGTGCATCCACTGGCTAAATCTAAGGCCATGTTCCTCTTTGAATCTGGGTTGGTCAGGCCCTGTAGCTGCAGAAATCTTTGTGCTCCAGGCTTCCTGGAGCCTCCAGAATGGGGCCAAGGGGACTAGGGGGTTCTCACTGCCCAGCCCCAAAGTGTGGCTGATATCTTGTTTGGATCTGAGTCTGGGCAGAACTGGGGTCTGTTCTGGAGGGAGGGGGCCTGGATTCAGGGCTGGCCTTAAGTTGAGGGAAGAAATCTCCTTGAGGTCAGAACTGAATGGTGGCTTTGGGTGAGGTGGTGAGGTTCAGGTAAGGCCAGAGAGAGGGTGGGATCTGAGATGGGCCAGGGTGATCTGGGGGTGGACTTGGTTAGGGTCTGCAGTGGGAAGGTTGCTGGGGGGGGTCAGTGTCCTGGGTGTCCTACATGGGTTTGGAGGAGCCTGGTGGCTGAGGCTGGCACATGCTTGGGAGATAAAAGGCCCAGGTTGGGCAGAGTTTGGCACCACTTTTCAGGAGGGAACTGAAGTTGGCTTCTTGATGTGGAGTAGGTGGACCTTGGCTGGCCCCCCTCTTTTAGAGGGTGTCGAGGGCTAACGAGATCTTCCCTCTCCTCTTGCCTGCTCCTGCCTCTTCCTCCTCAAATTCATCACCAATTCTTCAGACTGCGTGGTTTCTGCACTTCCTGGGTGAAAGTCTACATTGTGAAATCCTGGGGAGACGTGTATTATCTACAGACTGACAGACTGGTAGGCCTGATCAAAGGAAGTTTTCGCATTTGCTTGGAAAAACAATTTTATATCACCCAGTTGGGAAGCTAAGGACAAACAAAAACAATTCAACATGCTCTGGAATCAGCCTAAGAATGCTAGGAGTGAAGGGACCTGCGTCTCCTCCTACCCACTCTTAACAATCTCCTAAGGGCTGGTTACCCCGGGGCCCCTTTGTAAGGGGCTGACAGCCTCTAAGACTTCCAACTAGAGTGGGTGGAGGGTCCAAAGGGCCATATCTTGGGATCTCCTGGGGGAATGCATCAAGTCTCCCTGGCTCATCATGAGTCCAGGGTGCTGGGGCTGCCCTATTTGAGGCCAGGGGGAGGACAGACCGAGGGCCCGGGCGGCAGCTGGAAGTGCTGAGGATGCAGGCAGCATCACAGGGCACAGCCACAGATGGGGCTGGGAAGCTCTGGCCCTTTATGGCCTTCATCCTGCACTTGAGCTAGAAGGGGCCTTGCAGCCCTCCTCCTTCTGTCGTCAGGACTCTGCTTTCACTTCCTAAGAAAGTCCCCTGATTTTTATTAAACATCTCAGGGAGCAGAGAGACAATCTAGGACTTCAAACATCAGTCTGAAAGTTCTCCATAATGACACATCAAAAAAGCCCACTTTATTCAATTTGAAAAGGACATATTCAATTCAATATGTCCTTTAGTCCCATTTTCAAAAGAGCGCTGGTGTTTTAAGACCTACTGATGCAACAGACCTGGCCATTCTGGGAAAGTGCTCTTTCAAATCTAGCACAAAGGACTGGAAAGTCTCTTCCAGGCAATGGCTAGAACCAAGCTTTGCCATCTTGACACTCCCTCGCCTCCCTACGTCAGGACAGTGCCAGCCAGAAGCAGAGGGACAGAGGTACTACTTCTACCAGAATGATCTGAATGGTCAAAGGATGTCCATCTCCCTTAGGCTAATTCTCCATCCACTGGGGTGGGGGTTCCCAGCACTCTCAGACAGGTGGCTGCATCCCCCAGTCTTCAGGTTCAGTTTAGTCTCTGGAAGAACCCAGGGTCTGAGGGACCCCCTTGTGCTCCCCAGCAACCTGAGCTGGCATCTACTTCACCAGGGAAACCCGGCACCCAGTTTGGACCAGCAGAGAAGAAACTGAAACTGGTAGTGCTGGGGCTGGATGGGGTTCCTGGGGAGGTGATTCTGATCATAGGCTCCTGGGGTCAGGGGGCGTTCTGACCACCAGGCGACAGGGACTTACCGACCAGGGATCCCGCAGCCAGGATGGTCAGTAGGGTCCTCATCGGGGCTGGGCACAGAGCCCTCTTTTGGCCTCCAGTCTGGGCTGAGCACAGAGGGAGGACTGGGAAGCTTTGGCGCCTTGGCAGCTGGCTCCACCCAGGCACGGGGCGGGGAAAGGAGGGGAAGGTGGGACCCGAGCAGTGGGGAGCTGGGTACAAAGGTGCCTGGCCGGTGTGCTTCGGAATTCCAGGTCCTGGGCAGGATCCAAGGGAGTTCCCTTCTTAGTTGCAGAAAGCAGCAGTGGTGACAGGCCGGCTTGTTTATCTGGTCTGGTGGCTGACTCACCCCAAGGCTCTTCAATGCTTTATTAGGGAGCCGAGAGGCAGAAAAGGCAAAAATAATCCATGATGTACAGCCTTATCAGAGAGCAATCTGGCTCTATGTATCAGAAGCCTGCAACCCACAATACCTTTTGCTCCAAGTATTCCGTTTTTAGAGATTCACCCAAGGGAAACAACTGGAGCAGGTGAAGAAGCAGAAAATATATTCCAGAATGTTCCTTGTGGCAGAGGAGAAGCTAGACTGCTTGGCTTTGTTCTGGCCGGAGCAGACAGAGGGTGTCTGCTGCCCCTCCTTGTGCCCCACACTGAAGTAGGTTGGCCATGCTGGGTGGTGGGCTTGGGGATCGCTTTCCTCCTACAGAGGCCGCTGGGTGAGACACTCCCACATCGAACCTTTGGGGTCTAGGACCTGCAAAACATTAGGAAAAAAAATGGATCTGAAATTTCAGTGACTCTTTCTACTGTGCTAGAGATGGGGGGAAAATCATGAATGGGCCTTTGGTTTGGGACAGTGAGGATCTGACCTGCTCACCCAAGCGGTCCTGCCTTGTAGAACTGTATCTACAGGAATAATAGGAAATCCACGGGGATGAGCATTTAGGAAATGATTTTCCCCTTCTCGCCCGGCCTCAGAGAAAGTTGAGTTGAAGGGGCCTCGACTCTGGTGAGGGTGGACATGATCAGAGATCTCTGCCCCTGGGGAGGGTCTGGCTGGCCCCAGTCACAGCACAGCAGGCTGAGGCCTCTAGCAGGAGAGCAGGCTCCTAAGGGACCTGGCTTTAGGATGTAATAGGCTGTGATATCCAGGGACCTGTATTTCAGCTTTTCTTTTCTGTGTTGTAATTGTTTTCTGTCAGCTCTGAGTCTCTGGTAAAGTCAAATTTGAGCTGTGCTTTGGGGAAATTAAGGTATGGCTGGTGCCAGTCCTTTCCTGTTACTTGCAGGAAACTACATTTCCCAGGCTCCTTCGTCAACTGCTTCCTGATAGGTTCAGCCAGTGGGAGGCACTGGAGGAAGACTGCTGAGCAGGAGGAGAGACGCCAGGGTATTTCTCCCCGTCTTTCTCTGCCTTGAGTGGACCCTGCACAATGGCTGTGTCTCCTCTGGAGCTCCAGCTCCCTCCCGCCAGGCAGCCGCCACCATCTTTCTGTCAGGTGCCCTGAGTTCTGATAACAACATCTCCTCCCATTTTTCCCTTTAGCTCAAAGGATGGAGCCACTTCCTGGTGAATCTCGAGGCTGCTCCCCAGGCCCTGACTGGCTTCTCAGCTCTTCCATCACCTGAGTAACCAACTCCCTTGTATAAAAGTCCCTGGATTTGAAAAACTTCAGGGGTTTCTGTGCTCCCGAATGGACCATGATGGATACAGGGCCTTTAATGACTTTAGGGACAACGGGGTGTGGGGAGATCATGGCCAGAGAAACAGTTACAAAATACCAAGAAGGGACCACAGGGAGAGGAGCAGTCGCTGGAGCAATCTGGGCTGGCTGGGTGGGAGGACAAGCTGCAGCTCCACAGATCCGTGGAACGTGGGGTCTTCCTGGGGCACTCTCAGAAGCACCTGGAGGAAGGTACCTGGTAAAAGAACAAGACTCCCTCTGGTTATGAGGGACTATGATTATGGGACTATTAATGAGAAGGAAGACACCTGGATTGTTAAAGAACTTGGGAACATCCAGACATCATTTCTAACAGTTAAAAAAAAAGAGAGAGAAAGAGAGAGAACAGCATCCTTGTCTGACAATAGGGGTTTGGTTAAATGCATAATGTCCACTCAGTGCAAGATGAATGCAACCTTCAAAATAATGCTAGAGAAAACTGTTTTGTGGCCTGATAAAGATTCATCATATTCTGTCAAATGCAAAGAAGCCTGACGCAAACTACGTACAGTACAAGTGTCATTAAAACACATACACACGTAGAGAAAAAAAAGTCCTGAGGGATATATGTGAAAATACTCATGGCGTTATCTCTGGGTGGTAGTAGAATTACAGGTATGTTTACTTTCCTTCCTTTGCTTATCTGCATTTCCTGAAGTTCTTATAGCAAATGGATTATTTTCAATTAGGGAAAAGTAAGATCACTGAATAAAACAAGCTGATGCTGAAGACGTGCCTTTGTCTGGGCTGTACCATCTCTGGGAATACTATTTCTTCTCCCTCCGCCAAAGTCCCTCTTCTTCCAAGCCGGCTGGGATGGTTTCTCCTCCTGTAAGAAGTTCAGGACGACTGCAGCCCACCACAGATTTGCTCTAACAAGTCCTCCTGGAGCTCTGGTCTGCAGTGCCTTTGGCATCACCCAGTATTATTCCTCAGCTGTGCTCACGTTTACCACGGGAAAGGAGAGACCTGGGTTGGGGGCAAGATGAGGTATCGGCACCATCTTCCAAATATTGGAGGGGCTGTTGGAGGGAGAAGGGTTGAGCCCCCTTTTATGCCATTACCTCTAAACAAAAAAACCATGGGGGTTGGGGGAGCATATTAAGGAGGCAGATTTCTTTTGATTTAAGGAAACAGCTCTCTCTACAAAAACGTGGCTGACTTCAGGATGGGCTGCTCTTGGTTACTGGGGGTATTCAGTGAGAAGCTGTGACCATAAGTAGATGTCCCCTAGATAACCTCATGCTCTGCTCCCCAAAATTCAATTGTTTTGTCTCCCCAGTGAGGAGGACATGTTCTGCGTGCAAAGAGCACCCCTTGCTTTTCTCTGCACCTCCATGTGGTTGAACACAGAGCAGCTGTCCAACCCTGACCATGGAACTGATCTTTATGGCAGAAGATTGACCTTGCTCATTCTCCAGTGCAGACTGCCAGGAAAATGTACTTGTTTTCGCTCTGATAAATTTTTTCCAACACACCTTGCACTGTCTTGCCTCTGAGCCTTTGTACAAGCTGTACCCGCTGCCCAGAACACCATTTCCACCCCCTTCCCCCCTAATTCCTATTCCTTCTTCAGATCACTTCTCTAACTCACTTCCTCCAGGAAGCCTTCCCTGGGTGAGCGCACCCGGGTGGGTGAAGAGCCCCAGCTCTGTGCTCCCGTGGCCTGCTGTCTCTCCCCCATCCCAGTATGTATCTCACCACATTCTTCATTTCCCACTTTGGGGGACAAAGCATGTAACTTGCTCTCTTTGAGATCTCAGCATCCAGCACAAACTGACACAGAGCGGGTACCCAGTAATATTTTCTGAATGAATGAGTGTGCTGGAGGGAGCTGGCCAGGGCATCAGTCCTGGCTGTGGAACATCCCTAGGCTGTATTTGTCCTAAAATGACAAATACTCAGGAGTGTGACCTGCTCCTGTCCCTTCTCTCAGCACCCAGGGATGCCAGAACCTGTTCTACAGAAGCAAGAACATCTGAAGGCAGTGGGGTGTGCTTTGGGGGAGGGCAGAGGGCTGTTTCCTGGCCGATGACTCAGCAGTGAGAGAGCCTGAGGGGGGTCCCTGGCCTTTTGAGGATAGGAGGAGCAAGGAATGAGGCTCTGACAACTCGGGCCAGAGCCTTTTCTTAAAGAAAAACCTGAGAGTCAGATTTATTCTGGAGTCCATCTGACTCCAAGCCTGGCTGTGTCAGTCAGGGACATTGACTTGGATGGTCCAGGCTGGGAGCCTGGGTCTGGCCCGAACCCTGTGTCTGACTCCAGGTGAACTTTGCAGGGTCTTGGTCCTTCTCAGAGCCTCAGTTTATCTGTCTGTAGAGGAAGCTGGGTCTGGAAGTCCTCTAAGGGCCCTTGGAGCTCAAATGGCCTCTGCTTCTATGTCGTTTTGGGGTTGGAAACCTCTCCTGACATCCTGGAAATCCCTGCATGGCTGTTGTCAGTGACACCAGCACAAATTCAGCTCAACATTCATTGACTCTGCTTCAAATTTCAGGTCTCTCTCAGGGTAAGGAGGCCCAGAAGCTTATTGCATGCTTATACGATCATGCTTCCTTATAAAAACATTAAGAAGACCCTACGTCTCTTGCCAGGATTGGGGAAACAGTTTTATGTATACCCTGGGAGCCAGGAAATGCACAGATTACTGGCTTTGGGCGTGAAGACCTGGGTTCGAATCCTAGCAGAGCCACTTGCCTGCAGTGTGCAGGTGGCTTAATCTCTCACCCTCAGTTTTCTCATCTATAAAAGTGAAGTAACAATCTCTACTCCTCAGTGTTGCTGGCGGGATTAAACAAGCTGATGTCTCTGGACAGTTTCCGAGGAGAAGACCTCATACAGTGAGTCTCCTCTGTTACAAAATGAGAAACCAAGGACTAAGTAAGGTCCCTTCAAAACCTTTGCAAAAACCCAGCCTCCTGGGTGTGTAGGTATGGAGGTGGCAGGAGGTGGCAAGGAGGACAGTGATAAGTGTGCCCTTAGAAGTTTGAGTTGGTGGTAGTTTTCTGAGACCAGATTCCAGGGATGGGAGAACTAAGGGCATTGCATTGTGCAGTTTAGCCTTTGAGGCTGGTTGAGAGCTATTTGGAGGAGGGGCGTTCCCTGAAAGGGCCTGGAACTCAGAGATGGGAGTTAGAGTGGGGGATTCTGAGCCCCTGTTGGAATCTGGCTTCCAGGACATCCATTTAGTGCCCAGAGAAGCCAAGGCTTGGAGCGGGGTCGCATATGTCGTGCAAGAATGGATGAGACTCACCCTGGAGGCATAGACTCCTGGAAGAGGGCCTCCTACCACCTGCTGATAGTTTTTTTCACCAGGATGGGCTACTCTGAGGCATTCTTACCTTGGGATCCCCACCTCCTCCTTACCCACTTAGGCCGTAAGGGGGGAAAAGACCCTTGATAGTTTATAAAAGGCAGTCACACTTCTGCATCTATATCATCGCATGCCAAGGGGTGGGGCTCCCTGGGCTGGACTAGGTCCTGGCGCCAACCAGTATTTCTTGAGTAATTGACTCATGGAACTGACTCACTCATTTAGATATAGCTATAACTTCTGGTCTGTTTTTTTTTTTAAACCCCGACACGGTCATCACTTTAGCCCAATTTTGTGTACACAGGAACGAGCTCAAGGAAGCTGTAAGCAAGCAGTCATTGACCAAGTGCTAAGTCATACAGAAAACAACGTGTTACAGTTAGAGGATGAAGGGTCAGTTTGTCTCCCACTTCGGACCCCTCCCTCGCCATTTCACTTACTGAGCAGCACTGATTCCCCGCCCCCAAGCAGATGCTGGGTTGAGAGAGGGCAGCCAACCACATGCAACAGGATTTGGGATCTGGGATGGTATCTAATGCAAGATCTCTGGCTACTTTATGTGTAAGTCAGCCCCAGCCAGCCCCTTACTGACTCCAGTTCATACATCAATTCACTCATCCATCCATCTATCCATTCATTCCTTCATTCATTTATTCAATACCAAGTTTCCATCCTGTGCCAGATGCTGGTACCAGGAGGGAAACAGTCCCTTCCCTAAAGGAGTTCTCCATTACCTCAGTGCTGCCCACCGTCAGACATACCCTGAGCACTGTTCTAAGAACCTATGCCATCTGGCAGCCCTACCATCCCACCACTGTCCAGAAGGTGGCAGAAAACAGGCCAAGAGGAGCTCAAAAGGTGACCTGGCATCAAAGGGCAGGGTGGGAGACAGTTGGGGATCACCTGGAAAGGAAGTTCTGCCCACCTCTCTGAAAAGGACCTACTGAACATCCATTCGAGAGGGCAGATGCCCCAACCTGACCATAAGCTGCAATATGCACTCAATGTGAGCTGGCAAGGATACTGGGTTACAAGTAATAGAATGCCCTGGGAGTTGGCTTAAAACTAGGATGCAGGGAAGCCAAGGACAGGGCTGCAGGGGGGCCTCGAATGGACTGGGTCAGGAGTTTATCATTTCTCATCCTGGCAGCTCACATGGAGGCCCCATTCTTGTCTTGTCTGTATCCTGGACTTTCCTGGTCCTTGGGGTGGGAAATAGTGTTATAGCAGGTGGGATTCCAGAGAAAGGGACTTGTTAGATCAGCTCATCTTGGGTATGGAGCTTGCCCTGGCACCAACCAGTAAATGATGACAGTCTGCAAGCACAGTGCTGGGCAGTGTGAAAATTAATAAACAGAAACCTCATTTAAGCTGGAGTTGGGAGGAGAGAAGGGGAGCTCTCATGCCCTCTAGCTGTCAATTGCAGACTCAACAGTTAGAGACATACCTTTGCATCTCCAACAGGAATAGGGTTACTACCTTATTATCCAGCAGGAGGAAAAAATTTCTCCTTGCCTGGCAACAGCCTAGCCAATGAGACACTGTCATAACCCAGCCAATGAAAAGCCACTACACTTCGAACTCCCGGTTTCCTCCAATGGACTCTTGGTTTATAATAGCCACTCCCAAACCTCATTTCCCCTCTGAAAGAACTCATTTCCTCTTCTCTGGACTTGCCTGTGGTTCACCATAGAGTGAATGTTCCGAATTGTAGTTTTTGCTGTTCCCGAGTAAACTGATTTTGCTGGTAAAATACCTGGCTGTTTTATTTTATTTTAGATCACCAGCAGTTACCCCATGGGAGAATCAGTGGGAACTGGGAGACCCTTGGGGGTAGAGAGCTACTAGAATGAGTTTGGGTTTGCAAGGCCTCTGCATAGAATGTTCTGTATCCTTCCATAGACCTCTGTTGCAAAAGGGTGAGCTGCCAGGGGTGAGGTTCAGCTCTGGCCTCACTGCAGCACCTTTCTCCTGCACTCAGCTTGATGGATTCCAACTGCTGGTACCTGCGACTCTGTGGGAGGGAGTGGCCTTCTACACAGGCCTGATGGGATAAATTCCCAGCTCCCGCCCCTGGCGCGGGAACAAATCTGGAGGGTCCAACGCTGAACTCCCAAAGCTCCCCAGGAGGACTGAGTCCCAGTGGCCCAGAGCGATGACCTGTTTGATTATGCCCCCGGACTGGCTGCCTCCCCTCCCTCTCGTCCCACTTTCCTAGCAATACTTTCTGGAATCGCTGTGCTGCTTTGTACCCCGCAATTGTTTCTGGGTCCGCTTTTGGGGACCCAACCCAAGAGCCTTCTAGTCTTAACAGTGAGATGAGTGGTGAGAAGCCTTTGAGAAACGAGAGCACACACTTTTCCATTCAATTCTGCCTTTTTTTTTTTTCTCTAAAAATAGAGCTCTTTATTAAAAATGGTTTAAGGTAGGTTCCAACAAGCATTAGAAAATTATTTAAATATGGTATAAACATAAAATAAAATTAGAAATAAATATAAATATCCAAGAACAATATGCAGGCTTCTCAGTACCCTGAGGAACTGTAATGTGGCTTTCATCTAGGGTGTCACCCGCTCTCCCCTGATGCCCTTCAAGCGTGGCCCTGGAGCTGGCGCTAGTTCCTGGCTGCTGGGGACGGGAAAGGGCTTTGTAAACAGTTAAGTGCTGAGCACACCTGACAAATGATTCTACTGATTGGCATGCTCTTTCCTAATGTTTCCCACAGTTTTTTATTTATAACTTAATGACTATAAAGAAGCTGGAATTTAGAATTAATAGAAAGCCCCGCCTATGTGAGAAATTAAACTTTGGAAAAATGCTTTAAAAAACCTCACAAGGTTTCCAAATAGAGATAAGGTGGTTCCTTCACACAAGCCGAAGACAATAGAGCTGATAGCTGTTAGTTATTTGGAATTACCTCCTTGAAGCAACTTGGCTGGTTCCAGAAAGGACATTAGGCTTGGTCTGGGTAAGGGCATTTTCCTGGAAACTGGCCCTGAGCCACAGCCTTCTCCAGCTCCATGGTTTCAGTTTGTTCTTCCTCTTCTGCCCTCAGTGATGTATGTGGAACAACCCTTGCAGAAACGCAAAGTGTATGCACGGGCGTGTGCTGTCATGTGCCTGAGTCCCAGCGGTGGTGAAGGCCCTTTGCCAGCCTAGTGCCCCTTGGAAATCCTTGCTGAGAACTCGGCACTGTGTTGACATGGCCGAGGGGACAGGGGCTGGCCCAGCTGGTGAGACCAAAGATCTCACCTTTAGGGACATACGCAGTAAGTCAGCATTTCAGCTCCTTCATTTGAAACAAAAGGCAGGTGTTCAGTTTCAAAAGGGGTTTGCTCACTTTTTCTTTAGCAGTGGGAACTCCTAAGCACAACGTCACGGGGGAGGCCGCTGGGGAGTCAGGCCACAGCGAGGCTGCTCTGGGTGAACCGGGGGCATCCGACAGCCCATGGCTCCCCCCTAAATTGAGACTCCTCCCGTGAAGCCTGGGGCCTTTTTGAGAGCACTGCTTGGGAACCGCTAGACCAAATGCCCTGGAGAAGCTTTTCCAGATCTTTCCCTTTATGCTGTATCCTCATGTTGGCTTCAAAACAACACAGCCCTGTGGCTAAAATGGCTATGAAGATGCTTTTTACACAAATGGAAAAGCGTTAAGTCCTGGCAGGTTAAGCGGCAGACCCCAGGTCATGGAGCCAAGGACTGACTGTTCCGATCCCTGGTCACAAAGCTCACAGAAAGCTTGGTCTAGTGGGTGAAAATTCAGCTATGCTCATCCACATACTGTTGGGTGTAGGTTAACAAAGCAGTTGTTTGAGAACATCGATCACGACCCCCAGGGAAGGACAGTCACTTGTTTCCAGGAGACACTGGTTTCTCACTCCTGGAAGGGGAAATGGGACTCCTTGACAAACACAATGTTCAACCGAAGGGTCTACAGTGCTAAGATGGGGATCACAGGCCCAGCCTCACGAGT
Source organism: Camelus dromedarius (assembly GCF_036321535.1). Taxonomy (NCBI): domain Eukaryota; kingdom Metazoa; phylum Chordata; class Mammalia; order Artiodactyla; family Camelidae; genus Camelus; species Camelus dromedarius. Next base: position 54,480,504 of record NC_087449.1, on the reverse strand, counting down.
TAATCAGACGCCCTGGAAGGTGGACCGTTAGTTCTTGCTTTGCTGGGAAAAGGGAGAGGGACCAGGGTCCCCCTTGGCTGGGCTCTGGCTCTGAGAGTTCAGTGTCCTGACCAGGAGGCGGGGGCAGCGAGGGCAGGAGGCAGACCAGAAGTGAGAAGCTGACAGGTGGACGCTTCCAGTCGCTCTGAGTTTAGGGTCACAGGTGGTCCCCTCAGAGCCTGGGTGGATGGAGAGACCTACCAGCCACCAGGTGACATGTGCCAGTGGTGTGGCAGGCATGGCGCTACACACATCTCTGTGGAAACCCTCCCCTTGCCCCAGGTGGTACCTGCAAACATGGAAACTCAGGTAGAGAAGGAAGGTGTCTCCCCCAAGGCCACACAACCAGTAAAGGGCAGCGCTGGGATTTGGACCCAGGTCTGTCTGATATCAAAAACTGTGCAACATGTGACTCAGGACTGGGATTTGAATGATGACGCCCTCCCACATCCTCTCCAACACCCTCAGCCAACTGGGTTTTTCTTCACCGAGGCCCACCGTAGGGGGCTCATAAATCAGGATGCTGAGACTCAGGGAGGAGGGAGCCCAGTGGGTGCTGGAGAAGGGTGTAAGACTCTGCTATACCAGGTGTGCCTCCAGATTTCCTCCCCTCCTCCAAATCCAGATGGGCCCTTATGGTATCAGCCTTCAGCGTCCACTGTGGCCTGACCTCACCTGCTTCATGTTGTCCAGGGATGATTTTTCCAACTGGCTTGTCACCCCCGGGACAGTGGGGGTGATCTGACACCCAACCAACCTCTGACTTCAGCCCATCCTCAGCTCTACACTTCTTGGCAATCAGCCCAAAGCTGGCAGGTCACAGGACAAGGGGGCTTCTGGCTGCTTAACCTAGCAGACAGCCTCCAGCTGGGTTCCCCAAAGGGCTGCAAGAACTCCCTGCTGCCCCAGCGATGATGCTCTCAGGCTTTCAAGTCTAGGGGGCTTCTTGAGTCCCCAGGAAGCTTGGCAGCACCAAGAAGCCAGGGGCAGCTCACCTGGCCAAGTAATGCCCCAGTGTCTGACCTCTGGTCTTGGCCCTCCGGAGGCTCTCAGCTGCCCAGGTGCTGGCTCGGCTGTCCTCGCTTTCTGATTCCCTTCCATCTTCTTCCTCCTCATCTTCCTCCTCCTCCTCTTCCTCAGGGCTGCTGTCCCAGCAGAAGGTCAGTGTCCGAAGAGAAACTAGGGGCTCTCTGGGGACCAGATTCAGCCCTGATGATAAGCCCCAGCTCGCCCAGGAGGAGAGGTCGTCTTTCAGGGGCTCTTCCAGGGAGCTCGAATCCTCAGGGAACTCAGATGATGGGAGAGGCCCTTGGCCTGGCCCCTTCTTGGTCAAATAGCCAGAGGACCCAGCCTCGTCCCAAGGGGAGGAGCCTGCAGTACTGGCCCAGCTTCTGTCTGAGGAATCACAAGCAGAGGAGACTTCGACCTGGACCAGAGGAGGTCCAGTGTGTCCTGGAATCTGGTGCTCCCCACCCAAGAAGAGGGGCGTTTCGATGTAGGGCTGGAAGCTGACATCGTCGTCTGTGTCCTCCTTGTCCGTGTCCTCCTTGTGGTCCTGCTCCTCCTTGGCACTGTCCTTCTCTGATCTTGCCTGGACGGTGGCAGGGGCCCTGACTCTAGGGGTCAGCCTGACTCTTCCAGTCAGGTCCTTCTGGGGACAGAGGATCAAGTCATGCAGGCACTCTGGGCCACTGGGTTGAAATGTTGCCTCGGGGTGTCTGTGTCCAGAGAAATCCTAATTTGGGGAAGGGAGAGAAGAAAATTCAGCCTTTCCTGAAGCATGGCTGTTCTGATTTGGGCTCCCCTGGAAATAGCCCCCGAGACAAATGTAAGTAGTTTCTTTGGGAAGCAATCCCAGGAAGTGGCAGCAAGGGAGAGCAGCCGATAGTGGGTGTAATCAGGCAAGTGACCCCCTAGGGCAGCTGGAGCTTAGCCCTGCTGGGGACTCGGAGCCACTGCAGCATGTGCGCCTCAGAGCACTGTTGGGTGAGGAGTGGAAGCACTATGGCGGCGTGAATTCCCCGGCACTTGCAGCCTGTCGTGTGCAGGGGCAGAGTGGACCCCAGAGGCCAGAGAAAGCCCCAGGTTGCAGGTGCCCACTGCAGAGGTCGAGCTGGTGACTTTTCACATAATGGGAAGGTGGAGGGATAGGGCAAGATGCAGACGCATCTAACACAGAGGTGGTCCTGCAGTGAGTGGGAGTTCCCTGCAGGTCCCGGAGCCGGGAATGTTGCAAACACTCTCGTGTGGCAGGGACACTCAGAGTCCATCCTTAAAGCTTCCACTTGACCTGAGGGCCCACTGAGCCTCCTATGGCCCAGCCTCCCTTTCCTGGCCTTCATGTGAACAAGTCTGACACCTCCGACCTCCCCAGGCATCCCCTGTCCCAGCTGGCTCCCAGGTTCTAAGTGAGTGAGCTAGCAGACTGGCGAGGAAGTTCCAGGGTCTGCCGAGGCAAGACTCACCCTCGGTTAGATTATGAAATAAGTGCTGGGACCCTTTTAAGATGTCCCCTTTTGGTGCCATCCTCCTCGCCTCCCCTCTGGGTATCTCTCCTGAGTCCCAAGGCTGGGGGCTCTGCTCTCAGCACCTAACAAATCCTTAGCAGAGATGAAGTTATTTTAAAAAGGGACTTAAGGCATGTGTCCCTCCCAGGCATATTTACTATTTTAATTTGGTGCCAAAGGAATGAATTACTAATGGTGAAAATTTAGACAGGAAGATAGATGTTTTACAGTCAGGACCATCTCAATATTCTATCTGAACTACCTCTAAGTCTAGCTTCACTTCCTTACTCTTCAACAACCCTCCTTCTCTGTTGCACACCCCCAGATTTGCCATACCAGGGCCTGTGGCATCTTTGCACGCTGAAACCAGGGGTTCCCCTTGAAGCTCTTCCAGATCACACACCCTGTGGCAACCACCACCAGCAGTGGCAGCAGAAGTGGTAGGAGCACCAGGAATGCCCAGTTGGAGCCTAGGAAGAAAAAAATAATAACAACTGGAGAAACAGGGGGTCCTATCTATCAACTGCATATGTGCTGAGGGCTTCACATACATTATCCTATTTAATACTCATAAGAAAGAACCCATCCTATATACTGTGGAAGCCAAGGTTCAGAGAGGTTATGTAAGCTGCTCAAAGACACACAGCAAGTGGGGCGAGCTGGGATTTTAATTGAGGTGAGTCTGTTTCTAGACTTGTGGTCTTCACTACCATATTATGAGGATCCTAAGGGCCTGTGGAGAAGTCCCCACTTCTGTACCACTCTGCACTCACCTGGGGCCTCCAGGAAGAAGCAAGTAGGCTCGGAGAACTCGCTGTATTTAGGGTCACCAAAGGTGTAGATGGTTCTGGCGCTGAGGCAGTGGTGTCCGCTGGTGGCTGGCTGGAGGGGAATCTGGACTGGCTGGCCATGGGGAGTGACTGGAAATCGGGTCTGTTCGGAGAGAGAAGCAGAGGTGGGTAGACCTGCTGTGGGGACTGCCCTGTACAACCAGGACAGGGTGGGGTTGGCAGGCGGGACACAGCTGTGATTCCCACATCTTCTTTTCTTGCATTCAGGTTTAAACATTAAGGGAGAACTTCCCAACTCTCTTCCACTGAGTCTTGACGTAGAGATGGTCTGGGGTCAAAAGTAGCCGTGCTACTCAGGGTCAGTCCCATGCACACCCCACCAGGGCCCTCTGGTCCTCACTTTCAGGGGCAGATTCCTCAGGCTTCCTACCCTCAGGTCCTCCCCATCAATTGCAGGGGAGGTGGGAGTGGTCATTCAGCCACTACCGACACAGAGAACTCTAGGGCTGCCTGTCCAGCAGAGTAGCCACTGTCCACATGTGGTTACTGAGCACTTGAAGGGCGGCTGGGACAAATCGAGATGTGCTCTAAGTGTAAAATATGCACTGGCTTTCAAAGACTAAGTGAAAAATGAATGTAAAACAGATCAATAATTTTTACAGGGAATTATATGTTGAGATGATAATGTTCTATTGGATGAAATAAAATCCATTTTGAAAATTAAATTCCCCTGCTTCCTTTTACTTCCTTTAATGTGTAACATTTAAAATTACACATTGTGGCTTGCATTATATTTCTACTGGAGTGTTTGAAAGTATCTGTGAGGTTCTTAAAGGCAGGGACCACATCAGATGAAGATCTACATCCCTGGGAGCCAGAGTGTGCAGGAAGTCAGGTGTGTGAGCCTTGGTTCAGTAAAAGAAGGAATGAATAAGAACAGGGGTCAGTAGACTACAGCCCCACCTGTTTTTGAAAAGAGAGTTTTACTGGAACACAGCTACGCCTGTTCACCTACTTACTTACTTAGGGCTCCTTTCATGTTACAGATGGAGTTGAATACATGTGACAGACTGTATGGCCCGCAAAGCCAGAAATATTTACTATCTGGCCAATTACAGAAAAAGTTTGCCAACCCCTGCCACAAATAAATATATACAGACATGTGCACATGCATACACAGAACAAGTCTGAAATTGGAAATACCCCAGTTATTTGCGATCATCTCTGGGTACTTCCGGTTGTCTTCCCAGAACTTATTAGCGTATTCTAGTGTTTTTCTGATGAATCTGGTGGCTTGGCAAGTAGGTCTTCTGGAGCCCATCATACTTCAATCAGATTTTATTTTTTAAAAAAGAAGTTTTCATAAGTAAAAGAAAAAGATAGAAAACCACTGTGCTATTACTACCTGTTATGTGCAGGGGCAAGATGCCCTGAACTTGGCCTCTCAGGTGGAGAGGGGCAGAGGTGGGGTGGAGAGGGGCAGAGGTGGGGCACAGGCCAGTCACACTGTGCAAAGTCAGCGGGTGACTGTCAGGAGTGAGAGGTATGTGGGGAAGGCTTCCTGGAGGAGGCATTCAGGGAATAGGCTGGGAGGGTGAGGAGCACTGGGGTTTGCTGGGAAGTAAGGAAGGGAACCCAGCCTGGGGGTGTGAAAGGGGCTTCTCACCTTGTTCCTGGTCCCCTCCTTCCAGAAATCCACCTCATAGTTCAGATCCGGTGGGGGCACACAGTGGGGTAGCTGGTATGTGGCATTGACACTCAGGATCTCCTCTGTCTGGGTGAGTACCAGGACAGGCGGGGCCGGCTCCACTGACAGAAACAGAAAGGACCTGTCAGTACCATCTGGGGCCACAGAGCATCCATCCGCCTGCCCCCAGGCAGGCCTGCTTCTCACCCAGCCCAGAGACAGTGACTCCTGCCGTCCCTTCCACCTGGCGGCCCTTCACACATCATTGATCTGGCAGAATCCTGCTCATTTGTGTAAGTTTTCTATTGCTGCCATAACACGTGGGTTAAAACAACACAGATTTATTATCTCACAGTTCTGTAGATCAGAGTCTGGGTCGGCTCGATGGGGTCCTCAACTCTTAGTCTCACAGGTTGGAAATCAAGGTGTCAGCTGGCCTGGACTCTTACTGGAACGTCTGGGGAAGAATTCACTTCCAGGCTCATTCAGGTTGTTCACAGAATTCAGTTCCTTGTGGTTGTCAGGCAGAGGTCTGTTTCCATGCTGGTTGTTGGCTGGGAGCCTCTCTCAGCTCCTGAAAGCATCTACATTTCCAATCACATTGCCCCTCATCTTCCAGTGAGGAACACCATGGCTGAATCCTTCTCACTTCAAATCTCTCTGACTTTCCCTTCTTCAACATCTCTTCTGCTTCCAGCTGGAGTGAGTTCTCTGCTTTTAAGGGTTCATGGGATTAGACTGGGCCCATTTAGATAATCCAAGATAATCTCGCTATTTTAAGGTCCATAAACTTAATTAAAATCCTTTTGCCATGTAATAGAAACACCTAACATATTCAGAGGTTCCAGGGATTAGGGCATGAACATCTTTAGGGGAGTCATTCTGCCTATCATGGTCCGGACTCCCCCAGATTCATGTCCCTCCCAACTGCAACATCCATTCACCCCATCCCAAGGTCCCCCAAGGTCTCATCCCATTACAGCATCAACTCAAATTCCAAAATCCCATCACCTGAAGTATCTACACCAGGTTCAGGTGAGACTCTGGGTACAATCCATTCAGTGTGACTCCTGGGGCACAACTGCCATCCACTTGTGGGCCAGTGAAAAGAAAGTACACGTTATCTGCTCCCAACATGAGATGGTGGCAAAGGCACAGGATAATCGTTTTAGACATTCTGGTTCAAACAGGGAGAAATAGAAGGTAAAAAGGAATCACTGGGCGAAAGCAGTTTTGAAATGTTGCCAGGTGAACTCCATTAGGTGTTAAGGTCTGGGAAGTACTTCTTGGCTCTCAGCACTGCTCTCTGGGCTCTTGGTCCCACCCTCTGAATCATCCTTCCTTTTCATGGAAGGTAGCAGCTACTTGCAAGCTAGGTCGTTTTACCAGTCTGCTTCTTTCCAGTGAAAACTGGGACGGGGGGATGGGTAACAGCCTTCTTTCATTTCATATTCTCTCTGTCCCTTTTCGTCCAAGCTGGCAGTGTTTCTGCTGATATAAAATTCTCAAGAATTTCATGGGTCTCCTGTGGATGTCATGGGGACCCACTCCATTAGACAGACGCTAGTTCCACAAATTGTTCTGAAATAAGCCCCTCTCGATTTTTGGCTTTTGCCGAGCTGGTTGAGGGGTGCCACGTTAGCTTTCAAGAGGCCCCTCGATTTGACTGAGGGAAACTGAGTCACACCCTTAAATCCGCTTCAAAGAGCCATTTTTTGACTGAACATTTTTGATCTTTCTGGGGTCTTAGTAAATGGCTGTACAACCACCCACTTGGCTACTTCTCTCCTTCACACTCTTGGAAGCAATTTTTTCATTTTAATCTCTCTGGCCATCCGGATAGGTTGAGAATTTCCCAAATTTTAAAGTCCTGGTTCCTTTTTGTTTAGGCTCTGTTTTCAATTTCTCTCTCTCTTTCTCCTTGTGTTTTGCTATAATTACCAAGAATAGACCAGTATTTTACTTGGAAATCACCTTGATTAAATATCCAAATTCACCATTTACAAGTTCTGCTTTCCATAAACCTGCAGGACAATTCTGCTAATCTTTTTGCCAGTATGTAAGAGGCATTCTCGTTCCTCAAATTTTCTTTCTTTTTTTTTTTTTCAATTAAGTTATAGTCAGTTTACAGTGTTGTGTCAACTTCTTCCTTCCTCAAATTTTCAACAACACATTCCTCACTTCCTTCTTTGAGGCAGTGCCTTTAACATCCATAATTCTACTAACAGTCTGTTCAGGGTGATTTAAGTATTCTTGAAGGAGATTTAGGTTTTCTCTAGGATGCTACTCACTTCCTTGTGAGCCCTCACTGGCAGTCTTTAATGTCCATATTTCTACTGACAGTCTGTTCAAGGTCATCTAGGTGTGACTGATGGTTTGAAGATGCAGGAGGCAAGGAATAAAGCAATAAGAGAAAATTAATACACCACTGTTCAAGGTCCAGCTGAAATGCCACTTTTTCCATACAGCCCTCCCTGATTACCAGCCTGCATGAGCTCTGACCACACTGGTCATCCCTACCCTGCATTTCTGCTCAGGGAAAACATGTGGCTTCCCCTAGATACCACTACTTATGTGTTCAGGAAATATCTACTGGACACTGATATGTATTCAGCCCTGGGCAGGGAGCTGAAAGGAATGGGAGATGAGGCCTCCACAAGCCTTGACCTCCAGGAGTTGGAAGAAATTAGGGGAAAATGAAATATGCAAACTACTGAAATTCAGGAAAGAAAGTGACCAGGGCCACATTTGAGGGCAGCAGAAGAAAGGTCACTGGGACTTGAAGTGTGCTGTAGGGGAATCAGAAGAGCTTCAAGGAGGAGAAGGTAAAAAGAATTAATAAAAAAAAAGTAACCTGGTCTCTGCATCTTTCCCTACTGTTCTAGTTCTTATTCCTATCCATGCAACCACTGCAGTGGTTCATCCATCATCCTTCCAGCCAGACAGTCTTTCTGCCTGCCTTCCCTTCTTTCTTTTCCTTTACATCCATCTATCCATCCTTTCCCTTCCCATTCACTCATATTTCTCAATGGTCCTTCCTTCTTCTTAATCATCCTGCCTTCCTTTCTTTCCAACCGACATCCCTTCCTTCCTATCCACCCTTTCTTCCTATTCATTTATACTTTCTTCCTTCCTTTTATCTAGCCAATCAGCCTATGTTTTTGTTTCTACTCCTCCATGCTTCCCATCCATACATTCTTTTCTTTCCAGACCTCTTTCCATCTTGTTTTTCCTTTATCCTTTGCCTCTCCTCCCCTCTCACCCTTCCTTTCCTTCCCAGGCAGCCAGCCTTCCTTCTATGCTCTCTACTCACTGATCCATCATCTGCTTTCATTCCTATCCTCCACCTCTCCATCCATACTTGCTTCTTACCTTGTAAGCATTTATCCCTCCATCTAGTCTCCTTCCTTCCCACTCATCTCATCATCACTCCCCTTCCATCCTCTCCATACTTCCTTTCTGCTTCCCCATCCATCCTTTTCCTCTTTCTATCCATCTACCCAGTCAGCTTCCTCCCATCCAAATCATCCCTTCTTTCTTCTCTGCCATTCTTTCCTGCCCCATCCTTATTTCAATTCCTTCTTCCCCTTCCTTCAAGCCCTATTTTGTCCTCAGCAGCCTGGACAACAAGTTACAGATCTCAGCTCCATGAGGCTATTGTCTGAGTATTTTTTTTTTTTTTTTTTTTTTTAGTGGAGGTACTGGGGACTGAACCCAGGATCTCGTGCCTGCTGAGCATGTGCTGTACTACGGGGCTATACCCTCTGCCCAGCGATTGTCTGAGTATTTATCCTTCCCTTCTTACCACCCCATCTCACTCTTGACCTGATCCAGTGCCTTGTCTATGATCAGAAAGAGCCATTTCACGCCCATCTCCACCACTTACTAGCTGGCAAGTTCCTTAACCTCGATGAGTTTTGTTTTGCTTATTTTTAAAAAAACGGGTTGATGAAAACAAACCTCACAGGCTTCTTGTGAAGATTAGAAATAAAATATATCGTGGGAAAAAAAGTGCTCTCCTGGCTCAGTGTGAACACTGGTGACTTCTGATGCCATAAGCATAGTGAATGTATCTTTTCTATTTCGTCTTCTTTTCCCCACAAATTTCTACAATGTACAGAAATTACATTTTTTTTTTATTTCTCAAAGAGAGAGACTGAACATAAAAAAGTAGGTATGAGCACATAAAGCGCCTTGTGTAGTTCACGACCAAGGTTGTGCTCAATAAAAGGTAACGGACCACATTAGCAGGAGGCACACACTGAATTGCTGGTGCTGGTCACCTCCTCTCACTCCCTGCCATGAAGTCGGGCTGCCAGGGCCCATGGCGGGCTGCCCACTGCTTTGGGGAGGTGGGAGACAGGTGACTAGGACAGCAGCCGCACTGAGCCCAGCTCCTGGACAGAGAGCCTCCCACAGGTCCCTCACCTACCTTCAAAAAGGTAATCTATGGAATTCGACTCCACCCAGGGGGACCGGGTGCTGGGAGAAACCGCTTGCACGCGCCCCTTGAACTTGTTGCACAGGTCCTGTTTTTCCAGGCACATCAGAGAACACACCAGCTCTTTGATCCCTGCACACTTATCCACTCTTCGCCACCGTTTGGGGGTTGCAGAGCTGAGGGAGGAGACAGGAGAGAGCAGGACATGGAGTCACCCTCTTGGTGTGAGGAAACTTGGAGAACATGTGATCACTCGTCCCTCTGTCCCACCTGACCCTCCATCCACTCATCTGTTCAGCTAGCCAATCACTGGCTGAAACAGAATGAGAACAATCCAGTTAGGAGCTCAGGGCCTGTGGTGACAGATGAGGGTGGGAATCCTGGCTCTGCCCCTCATGAGCTCTGGAACCTTACAAAGTCACCACCCTAAGCGTCCGTCTCCTCATCTGTCACGCCTCCCCACAGGGCCATTGTGGTGGCTGCTGTTGTTAAGACTAGTAACCATTTTCCACATGTGTATTTGTTCAGGCACTTATGGACCACCTGCTGTATGTCGGGCACCATGCTGGGTGCTGTGCAGATGTCAGAGGGGAACACACGGGTTCATGACTCCAACCTCCTGAGAACACTGAGATCCAGAGATGGGACCTGCTTGCCGGGCATGTTCTTGGGGAATTAGTGATACATGACAGATAAAGTCCTGCCCTTAGGAATTTCCATGCTGGTGGGAGGGGATGTGAGACAATCATCATGTCAACAAGATAGATCCAGGGGCTGGTAAGTGCAGTGATAACAGGGTAACGTGGGGTGACTGCTTTCCAAAGGCAGCTCAGGAAAGGCCAGGAAGGGAGTGTTGAAGCTGAGGCTGCGATGACGAGAAGGAGCCAGGAAAAGGCCTGGGGGAAGGACAGCAAAAGTAAAAGCCCTGCGATGGGAAGAGGCTTGATCCGTCCAGAAAAAAGCAAGGCCAGGGTGGCCAGTGGACAAGGAGGCAGAAGATGGACAGACTGGAGCTGAGGGTGGAGGGGGTGGGCAGAGCAGGCAGGGTCTCGCCATCTTGGTAAGGAGTTGGGATTTTATTCCAAGTGTGATAGGAAGCCGCCAGAAGGTTCTGAATAGAGGGACTGAGGTTATCCAGTTTATGTTTTTAAAGTATCACTCTGATAAGCCAGCTAGGAGGCGCAGCAGTACTCCAAGAGAGAATGGTGGTAGAGATGGCAAGATGAGGTTGGATGGAGGGTATATTTTGGAGGCAAAGCTGATAAGACTTGCTGATGGATTGGATGTGGAATGTGAGGCAAAGGAGAACTGGGGACTCTTCCTGGGCTTTGAGACTGAGCAATGGGCGAAAGGAAAAGGCTGAGATGTGCGTAGGCAAAGAGAACAGATTTGAGGGAAGAATTCCCCCGTTTTGTTTCTTGCTGGTGTTAGAGCATGTGAACTTTAACAAAAAAAGGAACTGGTAATATGAGACAAAATAGAGACTTCAAAATTCAAAGCATTACTAAAGATGAAAAGAATCAGTACACAACAGTAAATGGTTCCACTTACCAGGAAGATATAAAAATTCTAACTTATACCTGCCTGCTAAGTAGCTTCAAACTCTATTCAGCCAAAAAACACAAAACTACAGGAAGGATTAGAAAATCCACAATTACAATGAGAAATTTTTAATACACCTCACTCAGTAATTGACAGTTAAACAAACAAAAAAAATTAGTCAATATGTTAAAAAATGAACTACATAATTATCAGAGTTGATCTAATGGACATAAACAGAAAAAACAAAAAATGGGTTTAGCCACACAGATACTATAGACAAAATATTAACAGATATTAACAAATATAAAGCAATTCTCAAGAAATTTCAAAGAATCAGTATCTCTCAAACTACTCCCTCTGACTGCAAATAATCCAGTTAAAAATCATTAACAAAAAAAGAGAACTAAAGAAAGTTTGAACATTTTTAAGTGTTTTAAAATGACTCATGGATCAAAGAAAGAATTAGGGAAGTCTCTAAAACTGAATGATGATGAAAATAATGCAAATAAAGATTTGAGGTGCAGTTCAGTAATACTTAGAGGGACACGTATAGCTATAAATATTTATAACAGAAAATAAGGAAGAATAGAAATTAATAAGCTAAGCAATTGACTGAATGAAGCAGTCAGAAAACGCATGCTAAAAACACATCCACAAACAGATCAAATCTGTGAACTGCTACTTCCAACTGGGCTAAAGGACATTTTAAAATGATACAAGACATGAAAGAACAACACAAACCAGAATCAGAGAAACCCAGAAAGAAGGTAACAGAACAAGGGAAAGAATCAGATTAAAAAAAGAAAACAACCACATTTCAGAAATGAGGAATCAATTAGAAGAAACGTAGAGCAAATCAAAACAACAGATAATGCCTTAAAAGAAACAGAAAATGAAAAGAGAGAAAGTTTTCACAATAAAAGAGAACTGAAACATACATGCTGAAATTAGACAACTTCCAGAAGAAAGCACAGAAGGGGATCTTTGTGACCTCGAGTCAGGCAAGTAGTTCTTAGGACAACAAGAGCCTTTACTACAAAAGAAAAGAAACCTGTTGTGTTAGTCTGCCAGGGCTGCCGTGACAAAATGCCAGACTAGGGGGCTGAAGCAATGGAAAATGTATTTCTCACCATTCTGGAGGCTGGAAGTCCAAGATCGTGGAGTTAGCAGGTTTGCTGTCTCCTGAGGCCTCTCTCAGGAGATGGTCACCTCCTTACTGTGTTCTTACATGGCCTTTTTTCCTGTGCAAGAGCATCCCTGGTGTTCCTTCCCCTCTCATAGAGACCAGTCCTACTGCATCAGGGCTCCACCCTTAGCACCACATTTAATCTTAATACCACTTTAAAGGCCCTATCTCCTAATTCAGTCACATGAGTGCTAGGGCTTCAGCACGTGAGTGACTATAGAGGGGACACAATTCAGTCCACAACAGGGCTATTATGAATTAAGCTGCTATGAAAGTTCATGTACAAGTCTTTGTACGGACATATGTTTTCATATCTCTTGACTAAAGATCTAGGGGTTGAATCTGGGAAACTTGGTAACTAAATGTGTAACTTTTTCTTTTTAGGTTATTAAAAGATATTGAATACAGTTCCCTGTGTTATACAGTAGGTCCTTGTTGTTTATCTATTTTATATATAGTACTGTGTCTATGTTAATCCCAAACTCCTAATTTATCCTTCCCCCATGAATATGTAACTTTACAAGAAACTGTTAAGCTGTTCTCCAAACTGACTGTACCACTGTAGTTCCCACCAACCATGTATAGTCAGTATCCATGGGGGACTGGCTCTAGGACCCCCTTTTTGGTATTGAAATCTGTGGATGTTAAATTCTCGTATATAAAATGGTCTAGTATTTGCATATAACCTATTCACATTCTCCTATATACTTTAAATCATCTCTAGATTACTTATAATACTAAAATGTTATATAAATAGTTGTAAATACAATGTAAATGCTACATAAATAGTTGTCTTTGTGTGGCAAACTCACATTTGGCATTTTGGAACTTTCTGGATTAAAACAAATATTTTTTTTTGACCCATGGTTGGTTGAGTCCATGGATGCAGAACCCCTGAATATGAAGGGCCAATTGCATGAGAGTTACTCCACACATTTGTCTACACTTAGTATTGTCAGACCTTTTAATTTTAACCATTCTAGTGAGCGTGTAGCAGTATTTCATTGTAGCTTTACTCTGCATTTCCCTAGTGACTGATAATGGTGAACATATTTTCATATGCTTATTGTCCATTTGTATATCTTCTTTTGTGAAATGACTATTCAAATCTTTTTGGGTGATTTATCTTCTAATTTTTTTAAACTTTTTTTTAATTGAGTTACAGTCATTTTACAATGCTGTGTCAAATTCCAGTGTAGAGCACAATTTTTCAGTTATACATGAACATACATAATATATTCATTGTCACATTTTTTTCTCTGTGAGCTACCACAAGATCTTGTATATATTTCCCTGTGCTATACAGTATAATCTTGTTTGCCTGTTCTGCATATGCCTGTCAGTATCTATAGATTTTGAAATCCAAGTCTGTCCCTTCCCACCCCCTGCCCTGTCTTCTTATTATTAAGATGTAGGGGTTCTTAATCTATTTTGGATACAAGTCTTATATACAAGTGTAAATACTGTGAATATATTTTTTTCTCAGTGGCTGGCTTTTTCATTTTCTTCAGGCTCTTTTTTTGAGAATAAAAGTTTTAAATTTGGCGAAATCCAGTTTATCAGTATTACTAAGTTGTGCACCCCTTTAATTCGTATGCTGAGCCCCTAACCCCTCAATGTGACTGTATTTGGAGATAGGGCCTTCAAAGAAGTAATTAAGATTAAATGCGGTCACAACAGTGGGGAGCCCTCAGCCAATAGCACTGGTGTTATAAGAAGAGGAAAGGGCACCAGGGATGCTCTCACACAAACAAAAGACCGGGAGAGAACACAGAGGGAAGACGACCATCTCCTATGAGAGGCCTCAGGAGACAGCAAACCTGCTGACACCTTGATCTTGGACTTCCAGCCTCTGGAATGGTGAGAAATACATTTCTGTTGTTTAAGACCCCAATGTGTGGTATTTCGTTACGGCAGCCCTAGCAAACGAATACAGATTTTAGTACCATAGTGGGGTGCTACTGTAACAAATATCTAAAAATAAGTTAGTGGCTTTGCAGCTGGCTAATGGGTAGAGGCTGAAAGACTTTTGAGGTTTATGTTATAAAAAGCTAGAATTACCTTGAAATGACTGTTGGTAGGAATATACATGTTAAAGGTGATTCCAGGGCGATCTCATATGGAAAGGAGGAGCATCTTACTGGAAACTGGAAGAATGATCCTTGTTATAAAGTACAAAGAACTTCGCTGATTATACTTTAGAGTGTCATGGAAAATTAGAAGTGAAAAGCGATGAACTTGGATACTTAGCTGAGGAGATTTCTGAGTAGTGTGTTAAAGATGTGACCTGGTTTCTCTCTACTGCTTACAATAAAACGAGAGAGGAGAGACAAATAGAAGGAATTCTTAAATAAAAAGGAAAAAGAACTTGAAGATCTGGAAAATTCTCAGCCTATACCTATTACAAAACATGAGAGAGCATGTTTTGGAGAGAATACCAAGGTTGTGGCTGGAAAATGATTTTATAAAGAGATCATGGGTGAAGCTCCCAGATTTAATCAGTCATCTCGGTAGAAGCCAAGAACAGAGATGGGATTATTATATACATCACCCCAACTCTGTTCCCTGAAAAGATGTAAAAGCAATGGCTAAGTAGTGATCAGCACAGGTAGCACACAGACTATGTTCTTTAAAACCACTTCCCACCAAATGGAAGAACGGCTGGTTTCGGGTTTTAGGTCAGGAATCATGCAAATGAATCTGGAACATGTCTTCATAACAGATAGCAATAAAGATAGCAAGACTTACTAGGGTCAAGTTAAAAGGACCCAGGAGCCAACATGAAGAGACTTTCACTGACCAAAGATGAGACAATTCAAGGTTCAATGAGTAGAATACATTGCAGTGAATTGAAACCATCGGGTATAAGTACTTGAGATCATAATGATAATAAAACGACAAGTCAGGGGCTGGGTGTAGCTCCGTGATAGGGAGCATGCTTAGTATGCACGAGGTCCTGGGTTAAATCCTCAGTACGTCCATTAAAAAAAAAAAAAGAGAGAAATACAAGAGAAAAAAAGAAGTCAATCAATTTTGGGACACAAGAGGGAACCAACTCACTTTTTTGAAAACTGGTATATTAAAGGAAAAAAAAAAAACCAAGTGTTTATTCTATCTTGCTTATTTGAATAGTACCGTTGAATATCAAATACTACATGAGAGGAAGCATCTCTTTATAAAATAATTCCAACCGATAAATGGAAAAATAATACAATTAGAATATCACTGCTTTGGAATCCTCACTGGTGTTGAAAAAGTATAAAGGGGAAGGAAACTATCATAAAGATCCAGAGGTTGGGCTTTCGACTCTTTAGTCAGTTTATCCCATCTCCACTATTCTCAGCTGTGAATGAGCAAAACACACTCTTGGTGCTTCAATCCCCTCAACTGCAGAGTGGGGTTACCGAACCCTTTCTCACGGGGCGGTGTGAGATTAAATACGTTTCATGTTATGGACACAGTGCAAACAGCAAACACACTGGACATGTTAGATGTTTTCTGCCTCCTGATACAGTTCTATACTGTACTTTCTTTTGACAGCTCTCTCACAGTCTGTCCGCTGCCCAGTCAGGCCCCCAACACTCACATCTGGATGCTACATTTGGAGAGTCCGTATATTAACAGGAAGAGCACAAGCTTTGGGGTCAGAACAGACTTAGGTTTTTCTTCTGATTCCATCACTGGCTTCCTTGGGCAAGTCATGGCACCTCTGAGCTCAGTTTCCTCACCTCTAAAGTGGGGGAAATGCAGTGCCTGCCTGGTGATACTGGGAGGAAGAGGGGAAATATTCATGCAAGGCTCGCAGTACTGAGGCTGGCACAGGGTTGGTCTCGAGTACCAGGCAGTCCCTTTTCCCTCCTGCTTCCTCCTTCTTACCAAGTCTAGATTAATCCTCCTATTTGCTTTTCTCAGCTTACTCTCTTACGAAAGCTCTTTAGATGACTTCCCACTGTGGGCAAAGATGGCCAATCTGCTTTCATTTTCAGATTCTTCTGGATCAGCAATGGCTGCCTGGGCTGCCAAGCTGAGAAGGACCCAGGGCTCTGTGCAGGCTCCGTAGGAAAAAGGGTGATCAGCGAGCGACGCCTACCACAGCTCTGCAAGAGATACACTTGCCTCCCATATCCCCTGGAATGCTGAGCACCCCATCCGGGCCTTAGAGAATTCCACCATTGGGCCCTCGCAGCTCCATCCAAGTCCTGCTCTGACTTTTCTCAAAGATCCACCCCATCCTTGGCAGGCCCATCACCTGTGCATTCACTATTTTCCATTCAACATCATCCCCATCTCCAGACCTTTATCAAACTCCCTCTCCCACTACGTGTCCTGTGCTGGCTCCCGTAGGACACAGGGAACCAGTGAGAGCTGCTCACACTGGATGCAGCTATTCCAGAGAAGTCCCTCCAGCCCCTGCCCACCTCCTCAGTCTCCCCACCCACCAACCCAGAGGCACCTCTCCACCTTTGATAGGCCACAAAATAGGTCACGTCCTGGGGGTTGCCAGGCCCAGGGAGCCACGTCAGGTAGACACTGAAGTTCCGGGAGAGCAGCGTCACGTTCTGCGGAGGGGCCAGAACAGGCTTCCCTGCGGGGGAGAAAGAGGTCACGAAGCCTGCAGCTCCTGACTGGTCTTGACATGGGCCATTCCAAGCTGAGGAGCCGCATGGCAGACAGTCAGGTGCTTGCTGAGTTTAAGGACCAGGAGTTTCCTGGTGTGGCTGAAGCATAGGGGACATGATGTAGGCTGGAAACCAGAGGGTCAGGATTCCAGTCACGGCTGTGCCACTGACCGGCTGTACTGCAGCCCCTTCCCCTTCCTCAGTGGCCCATCTGAGTCATGAGAGGACCGGCCCACTCTGGTCCCTGAGTGTTCCGGCAGAATGCCGCAGAACAGGAACCATCTAATAGATCCCTGGACTCCAGGAGGGAACATCCCTGAGGGTCTCAAGGAGCAGAGGCTCTGTCTTGTTTTCAGCTGTGTCCCCAGAGCCTGCCTGCAATGGTCCCTAGCACGTAGTAGGTGCACAGCAAAAATCCGTTGAGTGAATGCATGGATATTGTGATAACCTGGACTATTTCAAAGGCCTCCTAACTGGTCTCCCTGATTCCAACCTTGTCCCCACAATCCATTCTCCACATAGCAGCAAGGGTTAAAATGAAAGTCAGATAATGTCACTCTTCTGCTTTAAACTTCTAATGGTTCTATTTCACTCAACATAAAATCCAAAGGCTTTCCAATCACCCACAAGACCCTACCCAATCCCACCCACGACTCCCCTTGCTCCGTCTGCTCCAGCCACGCTGGCCGGTTCCTGTTCCCAGAGCTTGCTGGGCTCGCTCCCATTTCTGGACTGTTTCCTCTGCCTAGACTGCTCTCTCCCTGGATATCCATCTAGCTCACTCCTTCACATCTCTGCTTAGATGTCACTGTCTCAGTGACTCTTTCCCTCACCACCTCTAACTGGCCCCTATTTCCTTCTTTGGCACCTCCTCCTTCTCACCGCTAACCCTCATCTTTGGAAATATGCATCTGATTACACAACTGCCCAGTTTCTGCCTTCCCCGTGTCCTCAGAATAAAGTCCATGTTCCTTGTCAAGGTACGTAAGGCCCTGCCCAGCTTGGCCTGGCTGGGCCACCTTGTCAACCTCTTCCTGACACCTCCCCCACTGACTCACCAGGCTGCAGCCAATCTTGCTTGTTGCCCTTCTCAAACCACTGCATTCTTTTGTGTGCCTTTGAACCCAGGTGTCTTTGCCTGCCTGGTATTCACTATCTCATCTTGTACAGACTTGATTCAAACGTCACTTCCTCCAGGGAATGTTCCCTGACATCTTTCAGACGTAGTGGTGATGCTGATGCTGATAATAACAGCTGCTAATGTGCACTGTGTCCAAGCTACGTGCCAGGCACTCTGCGAAGCACGTTACCTGCATTTTCTCTCTCAATTCTCCCCACCTCCCTAGGAGGCAGGTACTATCTATGAACATCACATTACAGATGAGGAAACTGAGGTCCTCTCAGCTAATAAGGCGTAGATCAGAACTGAAATCACACTTCCTCCCCCAGGTTCTCATGGGGCCTGTTCAGCCCGATTCTTCCAACATCTATGGATCACTATTGGTCAAGGACATCTATTGGTCACTGTCTTGCCAGAGGTCACAAAGTGGACTACAACTCCATTCCTGTCCTTTAGAAACTCATGGGCCTACAGAGAATTCAGTGTCTCGAAGTGTCACATGGGCTATGATGGAAATCCATACAGGTGACAGACAGTATCAGGGAGGGAGGGGCTGGTTTGCTGATGGCTCTCAGTTTGGCTCCCCACCCCTGACCTTTAAGACTCAATTATGGTGCCTGCTTCCTCCCCACCCAGCTGTGTGCTCCAGCTGGAAATGGATCACCAGGATGTTAATGCTGACAGTGCTCCCAGCTTCTAGACTGTCTAGCAGGTGGCAGGCAGGAGGCCAAAATCTGTCTACAAGTGGCTTATAAACCATCCTTTGGGAAGGACAGGCCTCAAATCTGAGCTTGGCCACCGTGGAGAAACAGCAACTAGAGTAGTTACTGTCTCTTGAGCCTTCGAACGGTGCCAAGCACCAGGGTGACACTTTACACACAAAATCTCATTCAATCCCCAGGACAAACCATCGTATGGGATAAGCATCATTCCCCTTCCATGGAGGGCACCAGGCTCAGAGACAGACGGTAAATAATTTGCTGAGGCTTCACAACCAGTGTGTGTGGGAGCCAGGATGTAAAACTGAACCCAGCTGTGCTTCACCCTAAACCTTCACCCCACAGTTTGTGTCGAGTACATTAAATATCCCTCTGTTGTAAGTACAGCTAGGTCCAGACAGGAAAACCATTGAGGTTGGCAGCGAGAAAGGGGGACAGAGAACCCCTGCCTCCCCTCCCCCCGCACAGGTACACTGTCCCTCATCAGCTGCAGTAACACTTGCTGCTGTGAAGGCACCAGGGGCTGGGCATCCCTGAGCTGGCCTGGGTGAACGGGCCGCCCTGAGTCAGCTGCCCGCTCCACAGCCAAAGCTGGCCATGCTGGCTTCAGCCTGGCTTCTGTGTTCTGCGTGTCTCACCAATGCCTTCTCTCCTGGGAAATTCCCTTAACTACTCTGAGCCTCAGTTTCCCCAACTGAACAGGGAGAATATAATATCTACCTCATAGGAAGGCTGGGTTGTGATACATAACTAGAATAATGGGGTGCCCAGGGCAAAGACGCTCAAAGAAAAGTTGGCTTTTAACATTAGTATTAGATTATTTCCCAGGGGCCTTCTAGCTCTTAAATTACTAGTCTAAGACTAGGGAGAGATCCTGGAGCATTCTGGGGCCGACTTTCCCCCTGGATTGGTTGGGGCTTGGAGGTTGGGTCCTTTCCCAAGGTATTCTGTACCCTGTCAACTTATTTACCAGTGAGGCTCAGCAGAAATGAGGCTTGTTAGAACAGCAGGGCACAGGCTGAGCTGGAGCGCCTAATCCTCGGGACCCAGGGAACTTCTGAAACCCCCAGCCGAGGGAAGGGGAGGAAGGGCACTTCTGCCTGACTTCTCCTAACTGGGGAGGGTCAAGTATGGTATTAACGCAGGGGACAGCGCTTTTAGGAAACTTTAAGAAGCACTTTATATAAATGCAGCTGACTTTTGAACTGCCACCGTCTCTTTTCCTGTTCACCTGAAGCTGAACTGGCATTAGGAAACTGAATCAGTTTATTCCCGGAAAGGAATTTCAAAGACCCAGGTCTGTTCAGTTCTTGGAAGAAGAAACCTGGTGGTGGATGGGCACCGGCCGATTCGCAGCACCCAACACCAGTCACTGCGCACAGACTGCGGCCCCGCGGCCCTCCCTCCCCGGAGTTCTGGGTCCGAAGGTGGGTGCATCCTGGCTGGAGCGCCCCGCGGCCCCGCGCCCACCCCGCGGCCCGCGCCGCGCCCTTACCTGAAGTGGACTGCAGCAGGCCCAGGAGCAGCGGGGCCCACCGCCAGGCCCCCTTCATGCCGGCCCTCCCGCGGCCCTCAGGCGGGGCCAGGTCCCGCCACCTGCCTCCAGCCTCCTGCCTCCTGGCGCCCCCAGGACAGGTGACTCGGCCGACAGCCAATCGGAGGCCGAGCCGCGGACCAGCCGCTCCCTGGCCAGGACTCCTCCGGGGCTTCCCCTGGGGCAGCCGGCGCCCGGCGCCCTGCACCGGCTTTGCCTCCGCTCAAACGCCCACCGTAGCTCCTCAGTGCCTCTACTTCGTTTCGTTCTTCCCAGTCCTGGAGGAAATCTCAGTAAATCCGTGTGTGGAGGGAGAGGAGGGGAGGAAAACTTTATTATTAATAACCACAGTTAGAAATGCCGACACAGGGACTTTTAACAGGTCTAAGAGTCAAGTTCAGGGCCAGTTTCAACATAGCCTCAGACACCAGTGGCTGGATTCCAGCCGAGTTCTAAGCCAAGCACTTTCTGCTCATCATCTACTTTAATCCCCGCGAGAATCCGGTGGGTCTGTGCTGTTTTTCTCTGCATCCTTCACGCGGAGAGTGGCAGCCTCCAGAGCTTCATGGGCTTGTTCCAGGGAAAACCGGTCCCCCGACCCCAAAACCTGTGATGTGTTACCGGTCACCTGAACAGTAATAGTTCCCAAATATCAGATCCAATCTCACCACAGACTAGTCTACGGTCATTAAAAAAGATGTTGCCGAAGCATATGTAATGACTTCAGGGATGTTTCCAATACACTCAGTAAGCAGAAAATCAAGTACCAAAAGATGGGCCCATTAAAACCATGTGCCTGAAGGGAGGGATATACACCAGTATATTAGTGGTTGTCCCTGGGTGGTGAGGGTTTTTTTTTTTTTTTTTAGGTTTTGTTCTTTCTGTTCATGTTTAATTTCTAAATTTAAGTAATTAAATTCATCGTAAATTCAGTTGAGTTAATGCCAAATTAATATGTATTGCTTTTCCAACAAGAAGTCACTTTTATTCTAAATATAATCATAGCTCTCCTTTATTAAATATGTTATTTTCTGTCCTTCCACAACTCTCAAAGGAGGTATTGCTTCCTCTTTTCAGATGAAGAAACTGCCATTCTGAGACTCCAGAGAGCTTATGCAAGTGCTAGATTCTGGATTCACTCCCAGACCTGTCTGACTCCATGGTCACATCGCCTCTGGGTAACTGCTTTGTTCACTCTCTGGCCTCAGGGATGGGTTGGGTGATCGTTATTCCCTTGTGATGGAGCCTGTGAACTAGGACCAGGCCCGTCGCAGAGAGAGTCCTGGGGCTCACTTCCATGGTAGATACTGGCTTCCAGCTTGGATCCCAGCAGTTCTTGGGAGAAAGAATGCATTTTCATAAGGACTTGGTTGCCCTGTGTTTGGCCCTGGGCACAGATGTTCAGAAATTTCAGGATGTTTCTAGGATATGCATCATGCTTTTAGCTCAGTCACTACTTCTTAACAGGGGCTCACAGAGGCCATCTGCAAACCTCAAAGGCAAGGAAGATGAAAGAGGTCTCACGTGGGAGGCACACTAAGTATCTCTGAAATCTCTGAAACTGTGACTTTATCTGATGAACTGCAGCTCTTTCAGACCCAGAAGCCCACTGAACTGGGAGCAGTTTGGCTGGGGGAGGAGGGTGGCGGGGAGGGAGGACATGGACAAAAGTGTATTCATTTGCCTCCTGTTCCACACGTTTGGCTCGTCTGAATCTGGCACCTGTTTTTTTTTTTTTAATTGTTATTTTTATTGAAGTGTAGTTGATTTACAATGTTAGTTTCGTGTGTACAGCAGAGTGATTCAGTTATCCATACGTTACACATTTAGATACACATATATATTCAGATTCTTTTCCATTTTGGCTCATTACATAGTTTTCTGTGCTATACAGTAGGTCCTTGTTGTTTATCTTTTATATATAGTGATGTGTATCTGTTAATCCCAAACTCCTAATCTATCCCTCCTCCACTTTCCCCCCTGGTAACCACAGTTTGTTTTCTATGTCCACTGGCACATGTTCTTTCTGACAAAATCTGCCACATGCTTGCTTTCTCTTGTTCCCTTTCCCTCCACCCCATAATTTCAAGTTAGGAAACTGTGTGTCTCAACACCTTGTTGCATCAATACAAAAGGATATTTTGTCACCACAAAAGTCAAGCAAGTTGCATCCCTTAAAACCTTAAAAGATGTCATCATGGATGTAGGTCAGAAAAATCTCAGCCAGTTACCATGACCTAGCCTCTATGTGGCTCCTCAGTGTGCTGCTTCAGTTTATTTCCGGTGTGTCAAATACTGATAAGTCCTTCTGGAATAAAATGGGTTTATCTCTATTGAGACCTCTTTATCTAAAACAGCATTCAGTACTGTTAATATTTATTTGAGTCTTTGTTATGCAACAGGCATTACAGTTTATATATTATAGTATCTGAGACATACAACAACCCATTGAATTGAGTATTATCTCTTAAGAGATGAAACTCTGAGAGGTAGCATTGCTTGCCGAAGGTCACACAGGTAATTAGTGACAGGTTTGGGACTTGGACCTCAGTCTGGCTGTCCTCCACGCCTGTGGGTTCAAAACTTCTGCTATTCAGCCTCCAGATGGTTAAAGGCAGACAAAAGCAAAATACCCAAGTCTAGATCACTTCCTGGTTTGCAAAGATCATAGCACTAAATTCTCACCAGTGCTGGAATGTCAGCCTCCTCTTTGGATCAGATTATTAAGTGGAAGCAGTGGTGCTGGTAAATGTTTAACAACAGGGTCTCTTAGGTCAGGGGAAGGCCCTGCTTGGTAGCATTTGCCAATTTCTGTGGTATAAATACTTCCACCATAGTCAGTTTCAAGTTGAGGTCACTGAACACAAGAGTTGGGAAGAAATGCACACAGTCAGCTCTCCTGAACTTGCATGAGCCTGCTTCAGACAACACAGGGTAGAAGAACCAAAATTGAGCTTTTCCATATTTAGGACAAACCACATCCCAAGCTCTCAATGGTAGGTGAGGCTTGTGTTGAAATCTCTGGTCCACAGCATGAGGCTCATGATCTCTCAAAGGCTTTGACAACAGGCCTCCACCTACCTTATGAAGCTCCCTCCAGTTCCCGATGCTCCAGGCACACAGGGAGTCCTCCTGGTCTCTCTCTCTTTCTCTCTCATATCTTTTCACACAGTGTGCCCAGGAATCCCTTCCCAGGCTTCTTTCCCCCCTAGTCTTTTAGTCTTCCAGCCAACCCCTACTCTTGCTTCCCATCTCAGCTCATGAGTCACTTTCTCAGGGAAACCTCCTTAACCTCTGACCTTGATTTGTTCTGGTAAAGGAAATTTTCACAGATTGAGTTCTAGGGAAGTCATTCTGGCTTACACATGAGTTAACTTGAATTTTATGCTAACTAATATAGCCTGTTTGTGGCTATATTAAAGAAAAGGGCACATTGATCAGAAGTAAACAATGCTCACATTAAAAATAAAGATTAAATGACTCTCTTCCTGGAACACCAGTACTGGTACTGCTTTGATGGTAAGATTCCCATCCCAGGTGCCAAGGCTGGACTCTACCAGTTGTACGTGTATGTGCTGGTCTTTTTTTTTTTTTAATCTTGTATCCCTGACCTGTTTAATGTTCTTTGTTCTGACAAGATAAAAAACTGTGCTGGAAAACATGCTTCTCCAGAGCAGTTCCTCAGCGTAACCTGGGAAATGGGCTTCCGGGCTAGTCTTCCATTTCACTCAAATAAAACGTTTTTCTTTCTTTCTTTCTTTTTTTTTTTTTTTTTTTTTTTAACATTTTTAGTTTTTATTACCTAAAATGCTGCTATGACATTCTTGAACATATAAATAAAACTCTTTTCTATTCTCATTATTGTTTGTTGATTTTCATTGACAGCTCCCAGTCCCCACAAATGTCTCCTTCAGCAGTTCTTAATCACCATTTCATAGAAATCATTTTTGTGCCTTTAATATTTTTCCTCCTGGATATATCCTCAGGGAGTGGCACACAGGAAGAAATCAATGAAGAGTGAGTAACAGAATCTTGATGTCTGGGGCTCAACCAACCCAATTCCAGATGCCCGAGACAACTCAGCCCCACTCCTGACTCTTAGCTGGCACACGGTAGCCACTCACTAAATTTTACTGAGCTGAACTTGGCCTATGACTCATACTTTAAAGACCTCAGTATCTCTTCTGAAAGTATGACTTCATAGTCATGCCTCCCTCCAGAGACGAGATTTTACAATCATGCCTCCTCCATCAACCCTGAGAATAATGTGTATAAAACCACATCACTGTATGAGGAGTCACAGCCTCCCCATCTCTCTCTTGTGTCTACAAAGGGCCCACAAGTTTGGATGGATAACACTGGAAAAAGCAGGTGAGGAAGAAACAGCTAAGAGCCAGCTGGAGCTTGGAGAGAAGAAAGAAGCAAGTTTAGGAGCCAGTGTTGTGACTGTAAGCTGAAGAGAGAGGTGGAGAAAATGGATTTTAAAACTTTTCGTTCTGTAGAATCTCTTTTGGCAATTTTTTTTTCAAGAGGCTAAAGATATTAAATGGTTTGAAACTATTGTTGTTTTGATTGTTGTTTTTCTTGCTGTTGTTTTAATGCCATGCTTGGGGGGAGACAGGCCCAGTACAAGAATAGGAAAGCCCCTTTTTATATGGTAATATTACTCAAATTTTTATTAATGATAGGGACAGAAACCCCAAACTGGCTTAAGTCAAAAAGTAATTCTGCAGGCTCACTAGAGACTGGGAAATTCAAGAATGGGTGTGACTTTGGGAGGGCCCTGGCAGAAAAAGATTCTGATTGTCTTGGCTTGGGTCACATGCCATTCCCTGCACCAATGGATGTGGTCAGGGAGGATGGGATAGTCTTAATTGGCTAGTCTGGGTAGTATGCCCTCCCCTGGGGTGGGAGGGGTGAATGGAGCACCCTAATTGACAGCCCCTCCAACCATGTGGAGTGGAGGAAGGGCAGCTCCCCTAAGAATAAATGCCCAGGAGACAAACACCACATATCCACTACAAAGGGTTACATATGAGGAGACCTCAGAGAACATCCGTGCCAACTTCCTACCCTGCAAAGATAGGCATCCATATGCTGCTTGGACTCATCCAGTGATGAACTCTCACTGCCCTTTGGGGTGGCCAGTTCTGTTTCTGAACTGTTCCAGTTAGGGACTCTCCCTTAAATTGATCTACCTCCTTGTAACTTTCCCCAATCATCTAGCATTTCTTTTGGGAGCTTCAAAGAATAAAACAAAGCCCTCCTCTCCATGTGCACCTTTCAAATGTTAAGGTCCCTGGGTCCTTCCTGTCGGATGGTGTAATGTTGACAGCCAGTTTCCTGGGGGCAACAGCACCAGCCTGGAAATCAGGCGGCCTGAGCTCCAGCCCTTGTTCTGCCTTTAACGAACCTGGTAGCAGGTGCACACTGTTCCCATTTTATAGACGAGTATACTCAAAACTCATATGTGGAAATCCTAACCCCTAAAGTGATGGCCTTTTGAGATGGGCTCTTTGGGAGGAAATATGTTCCTGAGGGTTGAGCCTTCATGAATGGGATTAGTACCCTTAAAAGAAGAGACACAAGAGTGTTCATTTTTCCCTCGGCCATGTGAGGATACAAGGAGATGCCTGCCGTTTTCAAGCTAGGAAGAGAGCTCTCAGCAGGAACAGAATTGGCTGATCTTGGACTTTCCAGCCTCCAGAACTCTGAGAAATGAATGTGTTTTAAACCATCCAGTCCATGGTATTCTGTTATAGCAGCCTGAATTGACTAAGACAGATACTGAAGTAAAGGTAGGCTAAGGGACATGCCCAAGGTCACACAGTTGGAAACAGGGAAGCTGGAATTGCATCCAGAACCACGTTATTCCAAAGCTTCCAGTCTTCATCATTCTATGGCCATAAGCAAGTTACATCCTTTCTCTGGGTCTGTTTTCTCATCCACAATTTGGGAATCTTCCGGTGCATTAGAATCACCTGGAGGATTTGTTAAACCACAGACTTCTGGAGGGTGGGGCCTGAGGATTTGTATTTTAATAAGTTCCCAAGTGCTGCCAGTTTGGGTTCCACACTTTGTGAACCACCGTAGTAATTGATTCCAGCTCTAACGTACATGTTGCAGGGTGGGAGCAATTTTACCTTTCCATTTAGCTTGGGCTTAGTCCTTTATTAAATAAGGGGTGTGTGTGTGTGGGTGTGTGTGGGTGTGGGTGGGTGTGTGTGTGTGGGTGTGGGGGTGTGTGTGTGTGTGTGTGTGGGTGGGTGTGTGTGTGTGACACAGAGAGACAGAGAGAGAACAGGCAGCGGGAATTTTGCTCCACAGTAAAGTTAATTTAAGGGAAATTCAAGAAGTAGGTAAACAAATGGAGGTAACTTGGCATAGAAGCCCAGTCAGCTTGAAGGGAACCAGAAGGAACAGGCTCAGAATCTTACAGGTTTTCTAATGATAATGATTCCACTTGTTGAGCACCTACTATGTGCTAACTACTTTCTCTACTTTTTCTCATCTAATTTTTACAGCCAATCTATAAGGTAAGTATCAATACTGATGCTTTGCCGATGGGAAACTGAGGTTCAGAGAGGTTAAGGAACTGAGCTAATGGGGATGTAAGAAGGTACAGCTGCTATAGAAAACATTCTGGAGGATTTCTGGAAGATGGCGGAGTAGAAGGATGCTCGCAGGTCACCCTCTCCCACAGATACACCAAGACCCACAACTACAGACCCACTCAGCCAACCAGAGCACCTGTGGAACTCCGACAGAACATCGCCCTCTTCAAAAGATAAAGACGCCAAAAATCTGGTAGGAGAAAAGGAAAAAAGAAAGAACAAAAGGCAAAGCAGCGAGGGACGGGTCCCGCGGGGAGGGAGCGGCAAAGGAGGACTGGCGCTCGCTCGCTCGCTGGGTCTCCCCTCTCCAACTGAGAGGCCAGCGGGACGGAGGGGGAGCCTCCGAGGCTCGGATCTGTACAGAGCAGCCCTTGACTAACAGAACTAAGTTAAACGGACACAGAGCGTCCCCCCGACACCCAGCCTGAGACGCGGGCCGGCAGCGGCGGGCACGGCCAGGCTGCACAAGCCGGGCGGAGGACGTAAGTGGCTGCACGGAGGCAGCCCCGGGAGAACGCAAGGGGCTGCGCGCCGTGGCTGTGGGTGCACAGGGCAGAACAACCTGGGCCCTCCATAAAACAGCAAGGTTGATGTGCTCTCGGGGGAAGGGTGCACACCCCCATCCCTGAAAACCCGCGGAAAGTTTTCGGAGGAAGAGAGGCGGGGCTCAGGCACAGCCGCCATATCCTCCGCGCTTAGCACTCAGGCGGGGGCGGGGGCAAAACCTGCATCCGCACCGAAGGGCTTAGCAGCCTCAAAGGCCAGACGGAGACTGGCCTGCAGCCCGGGGCAGATAGGATCCTTCCATCCTGGTCCCTCAGAGAACTTGCTCCACAAAGACAAACAAGGAGCTGGGTTTTGGCTCGGAGCAGGGACAGGGCTGTTCCTCGGTCTTCCCCGAGCCCACCTGCAGAGCGCCGACCAGGGCGGAGTGCGCAGCCGCACAGAGAGCGGAACTACCGGCGGCGGCGCAGGTAGAGCGAGAGCGGCCCCCGCCTTTCGGGCAGGAACACAGCCCCTGACCGAGGTGCTGGGTGGGGGCACGACCCGCCCTCCTACCCGGCCAGTCTGCAACATCTGACTGCGGCATCCGGAGGGGCAGCGACCCGCCCGCCCACAGCAGAGAGCTGCACCTGACCCAGTGTTAGGAGGAGGCGCGATCTGCTTGCCGACAGGTGCTGGGAGCAGCACAGAAGAGGGCGCCAACGGAGGGCCTCTGAAAACAGCAAGCTGAGCTTCCAAAACAGGACGAAGACAGAAAGACTTCACATTAAAAGCACACAGACTCCAGGAGAACACCGACACCCCCCCCCCCTTTTTTTTAAAATCTGTTTTTACCTGTTCTATTTTCTATTACTCTCTTAATCTTTACTTCTTAATTCATTTCTATTTCTCTTGGGTTTTGATGTCCTGCTATTGATTAGACACAGGTTTCAAATACATCTGTTCATCTCCCCCCCCCCTCTTTTTTGTAAAGGTTTCAAAAGGACGTCTCAACCCGATTAATACTCTGCTTCAACTCACTCTTCTATTATTCATTATACACTGTTTTCAAACCCTCTTTCTCCCTTCTTTTAAAATTCTTTCTCTCTCTCTCTTATTTTTTTTTCTTTTTTTCCTAAGTTCTATTCCTAAATAGACATCAGATAGATAAAATCCTTAAGGACCAAAATAAACAACTGATACTCCATAAACCACAGTGCCAAAGAGGTATGAGCAAGATGAAGAAGCAGAAAAACCTTTCCCAATTAAAAGAACAAGAGAAATCCCCTGAAAGAAAGATCAACGAAATAGACATCGATAGCCTACTAGATCAAGATTTCAAAAAAGGAGTGATCGAATTGCTGAAAGAATTAAAAGAGATAGTGTTTAGAGATATAAAATATGTCAAAAATGAAATTGAAACTATAAAGAAGAGCCAAGTAGAATGGGTAAACTCATTGACAGAGATGAGGAATGATCTAATAGCTGTGCAAAGCTGACTAGATAATGCAGAGGAACGAATTAGTGATCTAGAAGACAGGGCAATAGAAAGCACCCATTCAGAAGAACTACAAGAGAAGCAAATAAAAAATAATGAAAATAGCATAAGGGACCTATGGGATAATATAAAGCGTCCCAATCTTCGCATAATAGGGGTCCCAGAAGGAGAAGAAAGATCAAAGGGGATTGAAAAGGTTTTTGAAGAAATCATGACTGAAAACTTCCCAAACTTAAAGAAGGAATCAGATATCCAAGTACAGGAAGCTCAGAGGGTCCCAAACAGGAAGAACCCAAATAGACCCACACCAAGACATATCATAATCAAGATGGCCAGAGTCAAGGATAAAGAAATGATTCTAAAGGCAGCAAGAGAAAAGCAAAGAGTAAGTTACAAGGGAACCCCCATAAGGCTCTCAGCTGATTTCTCTACACAAACACTACAGGCCAGAAGGGAGTGGCAAGATATATTCAAAGCCCTGAATGAAAAAAAGATGCAGCCTAGGATCCTTTATCCAGCAAGGCTATCCTTGAGGATAGAAGGAGAAATAAAGAGTTTCACAGACAAAAAAAAAAAAAAAAAAAAAAAAAAAAAAAAAGCTGCAGGAGTTTAGCAACACTAAACCCATGCTAAAAGAAATATTGAAAGGGCTATTCTAAATAGAAAAGCAGCAGGATGCTACAGAAATGAGAAACACACAACTGGAAAGGTGATAACTCATGAATTACAAATAAAGTAAACATGAAATTATAAAAGAAGACATACAAATCACTGAGAGTGGGAGAGGGAGGCAGGGAAATATAGAATATTTTTTTCTTTCTTTTTTAAATTTTTTTCAACAGTAGGATGGGTTTGAGATCATGTTACTATCAGTTTAATAAAAACAGTTATAGTAATGGGTTGATAGATTTACAAAAAAGGGTAACCACAAGCCAAAAATTTACAAAGGAGTCACAAAAATTAAATAAAATCCATGATAATACAAAGGAAAATTACCAAACCACAAAAGGAAGAAGAAAGGAACAAAGAGGATATACCAATTCAGCTGCAAAGATAAGTTCAAAATGGCAATAAACACACATCTATCATTAATTACTGTAAATGTTAATGGACTAAATGCTCCACTCAAAAGACACAGAGTGGCAGACTGGATAATAAAGCAAGAACCTTCAATATGCTGCATACAAGAGACCCACTTTAGGGAGAAGGACACATATAGATTGAGAGTGAAAGGATGGAAAATGATATTCCATGCAAATGGAAAAGCCAAAAAAGCAG
This sequence comes from Camelus dromedarius, assembly GCF_036321535.1. NCBI lineage: Eukaryota > Metazoa > Chordata > Mammalia > Artiodactyla > Camelidae > Camelus > Camelus dromedarius. The sequence continues at coordinate 54,450,446 of NC_087449.1, read as the reverse complement.
GTGTTGCAGTACTGATTTCAGACAAAATAGACTTTAAAATAAAGGCCATAAAGAAAGATAAAGGAGGACATTTTATAATGATTAAAGGAGTGATACAAGATGAGGATATTACACTCGTTAATATATATGCACCCAATATAGGAGCACCTAAGTACATACAAGAATTACTAACAGAGATAAAGGGGGATATTGATGGGAATACAATCATAGTTGGAGATTTTAACACTGCATTAACATCACTAGACAGATCTTCCAGACAGAAAATAAATAAGGCAACAGAGAAATTAAATACTACAATAGAAAAACTAGATTTGGTGGATATTTTCAGAGCATTACACCCCCCAAAAATAGGATATACATTCTTTTCAAGTGCACATGGAACATTTTCCAGGATCGATCATGTACTTGGGCACAAAAGAAACCTCAACAATTTTAAGAAGATAGAAATTATCTCAAGCATCTTTACTGGCCACAATGCCATGAAACTGGAAATCAACAACAGAGAAACAAAGGAGAAAAAAAGGAAAGCATGGAGATTAAACAATATGTTATTGAAAAAACAATGGATCAATGAGGAAATCAAAGCTGAAATTAAAAAATACCTTGAGACAAATGATAATGAAAGCACAACCACTCAAAACTTATGGGACACAGCAAAGGCAGTGCTAAGAGGGAAGTTTATAGCGATACAGGCCTTCCTCAAAAAAGAAGAACAATCTCAAATAAACAATTTAACCCACCACCTGAATGAATTAGAAAAAGAAGAACAAAAAGCCCCAAAAAGCAGCAGAAGGAAGGAAATAATAAAGATCAGAGAGGAATTAAATACAATAGAGATTAACAAGACCATAGAAAAAATCAACCAAACCAAAAGCTGGTTTTTTGAAAAAGTAAATAAAATCGACAAACCTCTGGCTAAACTCACAAAGAATAAAAAAGAGAGAGCACAAATTAGCAAAATAAGAAAGGAAAATGGAGAAATTACAATAAACAAAATAGAAATACAGAATATCATACGAGAATATTATGAAAAACTATATGGAACCAAACTGGATAACCTAGAGGAGACGGACAAGTTTCTGGAAACATACTGTCCACCAAAACTGAACCAAGAAGAATCTGAACACTTGAACAATCCGATCACTAGAAAGGAAATAGAAATAGCAATTAAAAACCTCCCTACAAATAAAAGTCCAGGACCGGACGGCTTCACTGGGGAATTCTACCAAACATACAAAGAAGAACTCATACCAGTCCTTCTCAAACTCTTCCAGACGATTGAAAAGGAGGGAATACTCCCAAACTCATTCTATGAAGCCACCATCACCCTGATACCAAAACCAGGCAAAGACACTACAAAAAAAGAGAATTATAGGCCAATATCACTGATGAACATAAACGCCAAAATCCTCACCAAAATTTTAGCAAATAGAATCCAACAACACATAAAAAAGATTATACATCATGACCAAGTGGGGTTCATCCCAGGGACACAAGGCTGGTTCAACATACGCAAATCAATCAGTGTAATACATCACATCAACAAGAGAAAGGACAAAAACCACATGATCTTCTCCATCGGTGCAGAAAAAGCATTTGATAAAATTCAACACCCATTTATGATAAAAACTCTCGCCAAAGTGGGTATAGAGGGAACATATCTCAACATAATAAAAGCTATATATGACAAACCTACAACCAGCATAGTACTCAACGGTGAAAAACTCAAAAGCGTCCCACTAAAACCTGGGACAAGACAAGGATGCCCACTATCACCACTCCTATTCAACATAGTCCTGGAAGTCCTAGCCACAGCAGTCAGGCAAGAGAAAGAAATAAAAGGGATCCAAATTGGAAAAGAAGAGGTAAAAGTGTCATTATATGCTGATGACATGTTACTATATATAGAAAACCCTAAAAGATCCACACAAAAGCTACTAGAGCTGATTGAAGAATTCAGCAAGGTAGCAGGTTACAAAATTAACGTTCAAAAATCAGTTGCATTTCTTTACACTAACGATAAATCAACAGAAGAAGAAAGTAAAGAAACAATCCCCTTTAAAATAGCACCCAAAGTAATAAAATATCTGGGAATAAATCTAACCAAGGAGGTGAAAGAATTATACACAGAAAACTATAAACCATTGATGAAGGAAATTAAAGAAGACTTTAAAAAATGGAAAGATATTCCATGCTCTTGGATTGGAAGAATCAATATTGTTAAAATGATCACACTGCCCAAGGCAATCTACAGATTTAATGCAATCCCTATCCAATTACCCAGGACATATTTCACAGAACTAGAAAAAATCATAGTAAAATTCATATGGAACCATCAAAGACCTAGAATTGCCAAAGCATTACTGAAGAGAAAGAAAGAGGCTGGACGAATAACTCTCCCAGACTTCAGACAATACTATAGAGCTACAGTCATCAAGACAGCATGGTATTGGTACCAAAACAGACATATAGACCAATGGAACAGAATAGAGAGCCCAGAAATGAACCCACAAACTTTTGGTCAACTCATCTTTGACAAAGGAGGCAAGAATATACATTGGAATAAAGACAGTCTCTTCAGCAAATGGTGTTGGGAAAACTGGACAGCAGCATGTAAAACAATGAAGCTAGAACACTCCCTTACACCATATACAAAAATCAACTCAAAATGGATTAAAGACTTAAACATAAGACAAGATACAATAAACCTCCTAGAGGAAAACATAGGCAAAACATTATCTGACATACATTTAAAAAATTTTCTCCTAGAAGAAATAAAAGCAAGAATAAACAAATGGGACCTAATGAAACTTATAAGCTTCTGCACAGCAAAGGAAACCACAAATAAAACAAGAAGAAAACCTATGGAATGGGAGAAAATTTTTGCAAGCGAAACCGACAAAGGCTTGATCTCCAGAATATATAAGCAGCTCATACGACTCAATAAGAAAAAAATAAACAACCCAATCCAAAAATGGGCAGAAGACCTAAGCAAGCAATTCTCCAAGGAAGACATACAAATGATCAAAAAAGCACATGAAAAAATGCTCAATAGCACTAATTATCAGAGAAATGCAAATCAAAACTACAATGAGGTATCACCTCACACCAGTCAGAATGGCCGTCATTCAAAAATCCACAAATGACAAATGCTGGAGAGGCTGTGGAGAAAGGGGAACCCTCTTACACTGCTGGTGGGAATGCAGTTTGGTGCAGCCACTATGGAAAACAGTGTGGAGATTCCTCAAAAGACTAGGAATAGACTTACCATATGACCCAGGAATCCCACTCCTGGGCTTGTATCCAGAAGGAAATCTACTTCAGGATGACACCTGCACCCCAATGTTCATAGCAGCACTATTTACAATAGCCAAAACATGGAAACAGCCTAAATGTCCATCAACAGGTGACTGGATAAAGAAGAGGTGGTATATTTATACAATGGAATACTACTCAGCCATAAAACCCGACAACATAATGCCATTTGCAGCAACATGGATGCTCCTGGAGAATGTCATTCTAAGTGAAGTAAGCCAGAAAGAGAAAGAAAAATACCATATGAGATCGCTCATATGTGGAATCTAAAAAACAAAAACAAAAACAAACAAACAAACAAAAACAAAGCGTAAATAAAGGACAGAAATATACTCACAGACAGAGAAGACAGACTTGTGGTTACCAGGGGGGTGGAGGGTGGGAAGGGATAGACTGGGATTTCAAAATTGTAGAATAGACTACACTGTATAGCACAGGGAAATATACACAAAATGTTATGAAAACTCACAGAGAAAAAAATGTGACAATGAGTGTGTATATGTCCATGAATACCTGAAAAATTGTGCTGAACACTGGAATTTGACACAACATTGTAAAATGATTATAAATCAATAAAAAATGTTAAAAAAAAAAAAAAGAAAACATTCTGGTGGTTTTTCAAAAAGTTAAATATCGAGATATCATATGACTCAGAAATTCCACTTCTAGGTATACACCCAAGAGAACCAAAAACATTTCCACTCAACAACTGTGCATGAACGTTCATAACAGCCAAAAAGTGTAAACAGCCCAACTTCCCATCAACTGATGAACAGATTTAAAAAAATGTGGTGTAGCCATACAATGGAATACTATTCAGTAATAAAAGGAATTACGTACTGATACATCCTACCACAGGGGTGGACTATGAACACATTATGCTAAGCTGAAGAAGCTAGACACAAAGAGCCACATGTTGTATTCACATGTTTAGTCCGTTTATATATATGAAACGTCCACACTCGGCAAATCTATAGAGATGTTAAGTATATTAGTGGTGGCCAGGAGCTAGGGGCAGGCAGGAGAATGGGGGAGACTGCTAGTGGGTACGGGGTTTCTTTTTCAGGTGATGAAAATTTTCTGGAATTAGTCGTGATGGTTGCAATGACTTTGTGACTATATTAAATATTGTACACTTTAAAAGGGTGAATTTTATGGTAGATGAATTTTATCTCAAATAAAGAGGTGGGTAGGATTCTTAAGGGTACACAGAGGTGGAGCTGGGATTTGAACGCAGCAGCATGTGGCAGCCTGGGAAAGAGCCCATGGTTACCCATCTGGGCTCAACACTTAATCCTGGGCAAGCCCCCTCCTTCTTCCCTGCTGGCCGCCACCTCCCCTGCTGTAGGGTGAGGGGTGGGACCCTTCCGGCCCTGAGGTGAGAGGACCCCAAGTGTGGCACTGTCCTACTGGATGGGCCCGGGAACGAGGCGGAGGGGGTGGGTGCAGAGGGGGTGGGGGAAGAGAGGCAGGGCCGCTCTCCTCCGAGAACCCCCTCTCCCTTTCCTGTAAGAACAGCCAGGCTCCTTCCAAACCTGCCTTTATCTTCTCCTTCGAAGAGACTGCAGCTCCCAGATGTGCTGGCCGCCGGGCATGCGGGGACCTAGGCTGCGTGCGCTGAGACCCGACGGCGGCTTGCCTGCTCCTTCTGGGAAAGAGGCGGCGGCCAGGAGGGCACCTGCAACCGGGGATCCGCGCATCTCCGCGTGGGAGCCTCTGCTCCCACCCGGGTTCTTCCAACTCAGTGGGGCCTCCTTTCCTGTCCGCCTGTCCTTCGGGCCTACTGTGTGCTACAACCTCCCAGGGCTCTCCCCCGCCACTTCGTTAATTCCTCCCTCCCTCCTGTCTTTTTATTATTTCTCGTATCTCTTTCTTTACAATAATGAATTTTTAATTATACATGCGATAGATGAATATATTTTCCTTTTAACACGGAATCCTCTGTCCTTTCTCCTCCCCATCCCCCCACACCCCCAAAGTAACTGCTATTATCAGTCTGGGGGTGATTTTTCATGAACCCATAGTGTATGATATTGTGTGTCTCTGTGTGTGATTTGTATATAAATTGTTTTATATAATTTGTCATGCTCTAGCATTTTGTAAATAGCTTCTGGCATTTTTCACTCAACAAAACTTCGTGGAGAACTTTCTGCATCAGTATATAGAGACAATTTTTTTCACTGGTCAAAGTATTCCGCGGTTCGGATGTGCCCTATTTTATTTGACCATTCTCCAGTTGATGGGTATTTAGAATGTTTTTAATTTTTCATGTTGATAAAACGCCTGGATGATTACCTTCGTACACCATGCACACTTAGGCAGGCGTTCTCTGGGGTGCATAACAGAGCTGTAGATCTGCTGGGTCACAGGGTGTGTGCATTTTAAAATTTAACAAATATTGCAAATTGCTTTCCAAAGTGGCTGAACCAATCTAATTTCTACCGGTTGTACACATGAGATAATCCTTTCCCCAACATCCTTGTCAGCCTTTGATCTCATCAAATTAAAAAAAATTTTTTTGCCAATAGTGCTTTCTTACCATTGTGCTAATTTGCATTTCCACGGGAGTTTTCTTAAAGTTCCAGGTTGCTAGTGTGGGGGAAGAACTCAGGAATGGGGGTTAGACCCACTCTGTCACCATCTGCTGTGTGACCCTGGGCATCTAGTCCAGGGCATGTTCATGTACACGATCTCTCTGCAACCTGTATTTCTCTTGATACCTGAGAATCTTGGTCACGAGCTTTCTTTTGGGTTCCCCATTTCTTTGTCTCTGGGATCTAAGGTTTCTTGGTCCTCAGGAGCCCCTTCTCCCCCCATCCCCTCCCTGACAGGACTCTGAAATGCATGGGTAAGGTACGGTGTCCAGAAGCTCCCACTAGAATGCACACATGTTCGTTTCAGTGGACAAATCTTTAACTCGCCATTGCTCACTGAACCCCGACCACCTCGCAGCAGGCAACAGGGATGGGACACCAGATGGAAAGTGCTTTATTATTATTTTTTCCTTTACAAAACTTTAGAAAAGTAAAATAAGCTCAGTGTAGAAAATTATAAAGAAAAATTGAAAAACATAACCCCACTCCCCAAAGAGATTCACTGATGTCATTTGTGTCTATCATTGATTGATATGTACATACATAGTATTTTTATAAATATTTTGGTACTAATTTTTCACTTAGTATTATAGGATGAGCCTGTCATTTAAAACCTTTTTTGGAATCTTGCTTTTTTTTTTTTTAATGACTGCTTTTAGATAAGTTGTACCAATCTGGGTTCCCACAAGAAGGTGTGGATGGGCAAGCTTTGAAAGGAGCAGCATGGCCCTCACGCACCTGGACACCCACTGGTCTCTAATGAAGACCCCTTCTGGGAGGGAGCTCCTTCCTCTGAGAAGGTGGTCAGAGAAGCCCCAGGGAGACCGCCTTGAAGTGCGCTACCTCCCTCAGAAGCTTTCTTAGAAAAATCAACTACATTTCATAGCAGTGAGCACCAGGGGGCACCACACACCTAAGGAAAGTGACTGACTATGAGCTGTTGTACTAGACTAAGATTTCTGAGGACACTCCGAGGCAGAGAGAAGGCTTCCTGACTTCCTTGACAACCTCCTTACTGGACCTCCTGCAGCCTCTGGGGAGTGTTACCCTCAGAGGTACCCATAGGAAGCTCTGGGAGTTGGAGGGGCATGTCTGGGAGCGCCAAGGCAGTGTACAAGATCCTGGTAAGAGCCCTGGTCTGCAGCTTTCCCGTTCTGTGTTCAGGCCAGTTCCATCACTGTTCTGAGCCCCAGTTTTCCCCATCTGTCAAATGGGAGTGACAATCCCCTGTCCTCCCCCCTTTTATACTCTGTGTATGTGTGTGTAACTTATGTAAAAGTACTTTGAAAACCAAGAAGGCCTATGGACCCTGTCTGCAGTGTGGACTAGAGTGTAGAGGGTTAGGGTGCATGTAGCAAGACGGGGTAGGGTGGCTGCCATGCTAGTCCAGGGAAGATGATGATGGTGGGAGCGTGGAGATGATGAACAGTAGTTGGATTCTGGATGTATTTCAAAGGTAGAACCAGTGAGATTTGTTGAAATATTGCTTATAGGGTGTGAGAAGGAAAGAGGGTCAAGGGTGATATCAAAGCTTTTGGCTTGAACAGAGACCAGTGGTGCCTGGTACTGAGGTGGGAGGCTGGCTTTGGAGGTGCACAACAAGGGTTCAGATTTGGACATGATAAGTTTGAGATGCCTTTGGGGTCACTGAGTGAACGAGTGAAGATAGAGGTCAGAAGATGGAGCCCTGACCCCTTTCTTGGGGATGCTGTAAACACCCCACTGCATAGCAGGTTAGACTAGATCAGAGATGAAAACACCTGACATTCATCCTGCCATATCCCTTCCAGCACCCCTGGCAGATGTCATTCATTCATCATGGCATTCAGAATCCTTCTCAACCCAGAGTTTTCCCAACCAAGTGGAGATGATACAAAGGCAAAAGCTCTCCATTGTCCTCGGACTTGATGGGAGGCCCAACAATGTAGTTAAAACCATGGGGTTTTGAGTCAGAAAGACCTGGGCTGGAAAGATAACCTTGCTACAAACTAACTTGAGACCTCAGAAAAAAGAATTTATCCTTTCTGCCTGTTTCCTCATTTGAAAAATAAGGTTGATACTAGCTCCTATCTTATTAGGTTTGTTGTGAAGATTAAAACAGATAATACAAGAGGAGTATTTAGCACAGCTCCTGGGACACAGTTCTTAATCTATAAAGGCGGCAGAATCAGTAATAGTTGTTGAACTGTATTATTCCAGCTCGAACATTCTAGAACAAATCCCCCTTACTTGCTGTTTCTGACAGAGATGGTGTAATGCTAAGGCTTTCCAGCAGGGGGCACTGTTTACATTTACATCTTTATTGCCCACAGAGATGCAGGAAGTGGGGAGAAATTTCCTCTGGGGGAGTGTCCTGTAATGACTGTCCTGGCAGCCACATAGACCCTTTTTTTCCTGGTGCAATAAACCAAGCTCTTGGTTCCTCCCAAACCACAGTGTCTCAGCTTTCTTCACTGGGTCTGGTCCTATTTTCTCAGACACAGTTTCTGGCCTCCTCCTACTTACAGACTCAAGCCAAGCCACTGATCATGGCATCCCAGACCCTAGGCAACCTCTCTGCACTATCCAGACTTCCAGCTGCGGCTGATGTCCCCAGAGTGACCAGATACATGCCGGCAGCCTTCCCTTTGCATGTTGTAGCCATTTGGAATGTGTGTCCCGTATCCTCTCTCTTCTCAGCTCTATAGGAACACTTTCCCCAATTCCTCCTCTTCTGAGCAGGGAAGAGATGCAGTTGGTTTGTCCACTGTGCAGACGGAACAGAAGCCAGGCATGTGTTCCATGACACACCCAGACTCGGGTCACCAGTGAGCTAAAGGGGAAACCAGAACCTGGGTCTCACCAGCCTCAGGCATGAGTGAGTGAGTCACTTGCCACCCAGACCGTATTCATCTTCAGACTCAGGCTTACATTCGGCCTGTGTTGAACACTTGTGATTTACCAGGCCCTGTGCCCAGTGCTGGGCCAGACAGAGATGGAGGAAGTCCCTGTGCAGGGCCTCGAGGGGCACAACCCGGGGTAGGGGGGCAAGAGAGCACTCCAATGGATGAAGACAGTGCAGAGCAAGTGCGCTATGATGGAAGGGTAGGCGCCAGGGTGCTGGTCAGGGGGCAGTTTCTGGCTGCCTATGGTTACCCTCCAAACCAGAGCCTCAATGAAGCACATACCTATTTTAAGTTTTAAATTTTTTAAATGGAGATACTGGGGATCAAACCCAGGACCTCGTGGGTGTTGGAATACACTCTACCATTGAACTATACTCACCCCACCTATGTATGCCTATTTTAAAGGGTCCATCTTGGGTCCATCTTTCCCCACACTCAATGGTTAACGTGGACTCCTCCTCAGCCTCCATACCCCTTTCTTGACTGAATATTACCTCTTCCCTGCTGCCTCCAGCACCCCCAACACACACACACACACACACACACACACACACACAAACACACACACTGCTGCTGCTGCTTAGAGGAAGACAGCCTCACGGGAAGGCCCTGGAAGAGGGCCCATCATCTGGGAAGCAGCCTTCAAACCTCCTTCTTTCTTTGCCCGCCTCTTCTGCTTCACTGCCCACCACCCCTTCTGTGGGTCCCCTCCATGCTTTGGCCTCCAAGGCCTGCAGAGTCTCTGTCCCCACCATTATCACTCTCCACCGGAAACCCGGGTTTGTACACAGGAGATGCCAGGACTCACGGCCTGATGAACCACAGCACACCTTTGCCTCCTGCTCTCCCTCCCTGCCTCCCTCCCATATGTGAATCTGCAGCCTGACATGTGCTTATTACACAGAATGCCACCAGTAGGTCATGATGAACAAACGACAAAATTTAAAGCGGGCTGCTTCTCGAGGCCCTGGTGCCCCAAACCACAATGATACACCTAGTGGATTTTGGCAGAAAGTGGCGTGGGGTGAGCCCACACACTGGCCAGGGAGATCACATGAGGCAGTTGCGGTGGATAGTAATTATTACACAGGTTAATTTAAAATAGTCACAGAAAAGATAGCCATCAGCTGTTAGAAAAATTAGGAATTAGACATTTTAGATACAACAAAAAGTGAAGGTGTGGTGTTTACCCCACCACCTAGAATGTTCAATCCCTGGGAACTACACACAGACCACACACATTTCTTGAGCCATTGAGTGTGGGGAAAGATGGACCCGAGATGGACCCTTTCTTTTACAGGATGAACTCTTACTGTATGTATTGTTTAAGAACCTGCCTTAAAAGAAAAAATTGGGGCAATATGTCGTGAGATGAATAGCTAACACTTACCGAGACTGACTCTGTCAGGCACAGTGGAAGTGCTCTGCGTGCAGAGTCTTATCGAGTCGACCATGTGAAGCAGATTATTTACTGTCTCCATTTGACGGTTGAGAAAAAGTCAGGGTGCTTTCGACCCTAAGAGGCAGTGAAGAGACAGGCAGAGGCCTGGCCTGGCAGGCGGCAGGCCAGGCTCCAGCTCATCTCCTGGTTCAGGGCCTCAGTCTTTTCATATGACAAATCAGGGAGCAGGGCCGGAATGACCTTCTCCACTGGGGAGGGGGCTGCAGACCCCTTCCCCACTTACAGAGGCCACCTCTTCCTAGACCTTCTTTCATCCTTGTTCTGAGGCTGAGGGTAATAGCTAATGTTCAGTGAGCCACGTGCCAGGCCATTCTAAGCACTTTGTAATTCTTCGTTTAATCCTCCCCAAAGTCCTAACAAAGCCCGGGTTGTTTCTGTTCCCACTTTAAAGGTGAGGAAATTGAGGCATGGAGACCTTGAGTAACTTGCCCCGTGTCATTCCGTTAGTAAAGGGCAGAGTAAAGATTCAGTCCCAGAGCCTGCGTTCTTCATTGTTCTCGGTAGCTCTCCGATGCTCCTTCACCCACCGTGAGACAGACGTTTTACATCGCGACTCAGTAAACACACGTGTACCAGTACTTAACTGGAATACAAACGTCACGAGCTAAAAGCCTCCCTGGACTACACAAGATGCTCTCAATGTTGTTTCTGCTAGTTCATTAAGTTAAAATCCTGGTTGCCGCCCCTGCATTGCTTTCAAGGCCCATGATGGGTCATGATCTGTAGTTTGAAAATCATTGCTTATGCTGGTCCTTCTCTGTCCCAGGGGAGGCCTTTTTAATGGGTTTAAAGTCTTTCACATTTGATCATAGGAAGTAGCCAGCACAGGCACTGAGACTCCATTTTAGAGTGGAGGGAACTGAGGACCAGAGACGGGTAGGGTAGGGCCTGCCGGGGGCGCCTAGAGACCACTGGGATTCCCATCCAGAGACAGGTCGAGGGCAGCCGACCCAGCGCCTTTATTGGGCACCTGCTCTTTACTGGGTGTCACACACTTTACAGTGCCAGGTTTACACCAGTTAATCTTCTCAACAATCCAGGCAGCTGGGTAGTGGGTTGGAGGGGGAGGTTAGGAGCCCCTTGTTACAGATGAGGCAGCTGAGGCTCAGAGAGGTTGAGTGACTCAGCCAAGGCCACACAGCCTGTAAAAAGCCAAGCCTGGTTTAGGTCCTCTCTGTGTTCCTGGAACCAAGCTTAGGGCCTGGAACCTAACAGGCACTCAGAGAGCATGTCCTTCTGGCTGACCCCAGAGCCCTCTCCCTCTGCCAGTGCTCTGTGATGTGCACATTAGCCCCCTTTCTGGGAAGCATGGCCCTGGGCAGGCCAGGCTCCAGGGTAGTTTGGGGCTTGTGGGGTTCCACCTGGGCGAGGGTCCCCAGGGTGACTACTCTCGGCTGAGTTTCGGTTCCAGGTCCCTGCACGCTCGCTCCCTGGCCCTGCCCTGTCAGCTGAGAGGGAGGGAGGGAGGGATCCAGACCGCTCCCCGGGCTTGGGGTGGAGGAGCCCCGCTGGCGCCTGTGCTCACCGGCCTCTCCCAGCCCTGCCGCTCCCGGCTCACCTCTCACTCCCAGGCCCAGCTCTGGGGCCTCCCGTGGGGCCCAAGAACTCTGGTCCTACCTCTGACCTGAGTCAGGTCCCCACTCCCGTGGCTCCCTCCCTCTGCTCCCCCACCTTTCCTTTGGGGAAGTGGTTGGGGTGAGAGGGTTAAGCCTCAGGTTTAACCCCAGGCTGAAGTCACATTTTCTTCAGAGGAGAGAAACAGAGAGCCTTGCACTCTCTGTTCTTTTCAGGCTGTGCAATGTCCCTGCCCCGGAGGAAGGGAGGAGAGGAACCTGGAGTCCTAAAATGAGCCCTCCCTTCCCAGAGCAGGAAGGGGTCTGACCCCACCCCCCTAGCAGGAAGCCCAGAGCTGACTCAGGAGGTTGTTCTAAATCTGGGAGGGAAGGAGGGGAAGGAAGGAGAGCAGAGTGCCAGCAGCTGGGCTTTTGACAGGGCACTGCATGGTGTGCAAGGTGCCAAGTGTTCGAGGGGAGTGGCGTTTTCACCTCCACCCTCCTCCCTGCCCATCTGGGCCCCACCCCTCCTAAAGAGCTGGCTGAACACTCCCTTCCTCCAGGAAGCCTTCCTGGGTTGACCCCACCTCACTCTGCCTGGCATCACTTTGCATCCTCTGTGAGGGAAAGGGGTGAGATTAAGTCCAATCATAATATAAACTCAGTCCAGTCAGGGGCTTACACATCTCAGGAGGCTTGGCCCAACTTCCATCTCATGCACAAATGTTGGGTTCCTCTTTGAAAATGGTCCTCAGAACCAGTTTGCAGACAAAACACACACACACACACACACACACATCTGTCTTCTATCATTACTTGATTATCCTATCTTGTTTTTGGCCAGGAACAGTAGATGTTTCCAAAGTAAATTCTGGAGAATGCCCATCGATGTTAACCCACCCATCTGACTCTCCCACCAAAACAAGGGACTCCTGTGGTCAGATAGATTTGAAACCCTGAGATTTAGGGATTAAACAATGCTCATCCAATTTCTGTACTGCAGGCCTTCTCAGATTCTTTGTTAGTGCACTTTGGGAATCTCCAAGCATCTTCAGTTGCCCAAATCTACTTGACCTCAGAATTTTTTGTTTTATGGGGGAGCATCTCATGGGTCTAGAGTGCTACTGAGCACCTTTTGGGAATGCTGGGTGATAGAATATTCTAGAAATGAAATGCTGGGATATAGAATATTCTAGAAAGGGCAGATCCAACTAAGCAATAACTTATATCAACAACACAACATACTCTCATGGACTGAGGGCTCACTCAGTGTCAGGCTCTGTGCTAAGCCTTTACCTGATAGAGCTCAACAAATTCTCAAACCAATTGGTGAAATGAGTATTATTCTGGAAGGAAGGAAGGCTATCTCGGTCATTCGGTGGGCTTAATTTCTGCTGATCTTCCAAGCCATGGATCCTGCATTACCCGAAATGATATTCAAAATATTTATTAACATGGTACTGACCAATATATTGGAGGTCAAGACTTATTGAGATCCCTGGGTGGACTGAACATTAGCCATTTACTCATTGGATTGTGGGGAGACCTGGAAGATTCAAGGGTAGAAACTATGCTCTCTGAGGGTGTAGAGGAGAGTGTGAGGGGACTTGGGACAGCAGCTGTTGACCAAGCATATTGGAAGTGTTTCAGTATTTGGACAACTTTGTGGATTCACTCATGCTGAGTGTGACCACAACAAACATCCTGCCTACCCACTGGGAGAAAGGAGAACACTGATCACTGCCCAGGATCACATTTTGGCTTCATTTGCAAACTGAGATACAGCCTAGGGTAAAGATCAGAACATGGACTTTGAATCAGGCAGATCTGAGTATAAATCTCAACTCTGACTCTTACTCGCCATATGTCTTTGGGTAAACCTCTCACCCACTCTGAATCGCAGTTCCCTCATCTGTAAAATGAGGATGACCACATTGCTCACTCATAGGGTTCTTATGAGGATTAAATGAGATAGTGTGTGTCAAGCACAGCCCCTGGCCTACAGTAAGTGCCCCACAAATGGGAGCCCTTATCAATAAGGGCAGTGGTATTATCAACAAAATTGTGGGCTATTTTCAGCCTTTCTTTGAGAAGGACAATACAGGTTTCGGACTTTGTGTCTGCAAAATCCATTGTTTTAGACATTGTCAGACATGAGCAGCTTCAAGTTGCTGTCAGATTGGTTTCTGCAATATGCCACCCTGTGCAAGTGTCTCATCAACTCAAAGTGGGGTATCTTTGGTCAGAAGTACATTCAGCCAATCAGAATTTAGCAATGGATTGTCCCTGTCCAGGACATCCAATTAAAATCAGCCATGTCCTGATGATCTCTGCTTAACCAATCAGAACTCAACAATTACCTAATCTTTAGCTATTGCCCAGTCCGAACTTGTCAGTATTCAGATCTCCAGCTGTTTATCCTATTAGAACCCAGCAATGTCCTGATTCTCTGCAGGCTGCCCAATAAGAACTTGGATATTTCAAGCTGGTCAGTCATACATATAGAGCTGTTGGTTTGATCTCTGTGACAGCTGAGTTGTTATTGAATTAAGAGAGCTCTTTAAAGATTCATAGACCATCTGAAAGAGTAAATAATAATCAAATTAAAAATAAATTAAAATGAATAATAAAATTACCTGTGCTGTTTACAACAAACACTTGTTTTATTATTTCACTAACAAAAGCTATTTTTTAAATGGCTATGCCCATTGTGAGAAGGTCTCTGGGAAGGATATACACAGAATAGAAAATTGGAAACACTTTATTTCAAATGACAAAAGCAGGCAACACTCTTCACGAAGGACTTTTGCAAAGAGCCACACCAACCAGGAACCGCCTTTGCTCCCAGGTGGCCTTGAGTACCTTCTTGATGGGAATGGCCTTGGCCACCGGTGGTTGAGCTGGCTGCCCACTGCCCACCTGTCAGCCCAGGGGAGGCCTGGGTCCCCTGTCTAGAGCCTCAAGACCAGCTGCCTGGAGATGGGGGCTGGGCTGTCTAGACTTGCCACCCACTTCCTGGAGCAAACAGTTGGAGGTGATCCCCAGAGGAATGGTGTGCACAGTGTGCTCCCGGCTAATGGAGCCAGCTTGCTTATCAGTGCCCAGCTGAGGCTTGGTTAATTTCCGACCAGAGAACAGAGATGACTGAATCCATAAACTCCTGCCTCTAGACACTCTGGGGTTCTTTGCAGCCTGGAGGCCAGTTTCTTTGCCCACTCTGCAAAGAGGTGCATTTGCCATTAACTACAGCTAGAGAGAGTTGGCTCAATTCTCTGGGTGTGCAGACCTTCAGATGGGATCCTTCAGGAGACAAGGGTTTTTCCTACATGGTTGAGAAAAGAAGCAGCACCCACCCGCCTCAATTGGCTTAAGGTGTGATCCAGCTTCAGAGGCAGAGGTGTGGATGGCCTGTGTGCTCAGGGAAGTGCACGATGGCAGCGAGTGTGGCTGAGCCACGGCTGGGCCTGCAAGGCTCTTGGATAAGCCACTTTCCCTGTCTGGCCTCAGCGTTCCCATCTGTCCCATGAGGATGCTGGAGATGTGATTGCCGGGGTCCCTCAGCTTGATTTTTGGCCCTGCCCCCATTGCCAGGTACTGCCGAGCTCCTCCCTCTGCCCCTCCACCAATACCCTCTCTCTTAACCAGATTCTGGCCTGCTTCTACCCGGACCTTGGTCCCTTCTCCTCTCCATAAAGTCCTCTCCACTTTCCTTCTCCCAGACAAATGTACCAGAGCTACAAGATCGGACTAAACTCCTTTCTCCTCCATGAAGTCTAAAGTCCCTCTGGCTGCACCAGCCCTAACGCGGCGTCTCGCTCTCTCCAGTGGTTCCCACAGATGGAGGCACAGCCTCTGAACTTCTTCCAGGTTTCTGGAAGATTAAGGACAGCAATTCTGTATAGCACTGCCTATGTGCCAGGCACTGGGGTAGACTTTGTTCAGTGTTAACTCATTGAATCCTCACAACTCCTTTGCTCTTCTTCCTAATCTACAGATGGAGAAAGTGAGTTCAGAGTGGTTAAGTAACCTGCCCACAGACACCCAGCCAGTATGTGTTGAAGCTGGGTTACAAACCCAGGCAGTGAGGCTGTTGGGCTGTGCTGTCTGATTGGGGAGCCTCCAGCCACATGTGGCTACTGAGCCCTGGAAATACGTTTAGTCTTAACTGAGATGTCTTATAAATATATAATGCACTGCAGGTTTTGAGGACTTGGTATGACAAAAAGGATGTGAAGTATCACACACACAAAATTTTTTGTATTGATTACATGGTGAAATGATATTTTAGACATATTGAGTTAAATAAAATATATTATTAAAATTAATTTCACTTTTTAAAAAAATTTCACTTTTTCTCTTTACTTCTTGATGTGACTACTAGAAAAGTTAAAATTATTTTTATGGCTCGTATTATATTTCACCTGGACAGTGCTGTTCTCGAATCTGTGCTCATAAGCACTCTGTTGAACTGCCTGCTTCTTGGGTGAAGGAGGGAGGACAGTGACGGGAGTGGTGGTGGTGGTGATGGTGGCGGTGGTGGTAATGTTGATGGTAGTGGAGGAGGTAATGACAGTGGGATGGAGGTGACAGTGGGATGGAGGTGACAGTGGGATGGTGATGGATGAAGCCGTCTCATTTATACCATCTAACATTTTAAATGAAACATCATTTTTTCTGAAAAATACATATCTGTTGTAAAAAATAATTCAAACAAAACAGAGAAAATGAAAATTTCCTTCTGTTCTTTTATTCCAGAGATTGCCAATGGTTTGATGGGGTGTAATCTTCCAGCCTTTCTGTGAACAGAAACACGAGGAGGATATAAACTTTAAAAATAGATGGTTTGGTCATGCATATGCTGTTCTGTAACCTTTTCTTTTTTCTCACCTAGCAATGTATTATGTGCATTTTTTCTCCATCAGTAAAGATGGATTTAACTTAATCTTTTGCCAGTTACATACACTGCACAGTTCTGTCCAAGTTACTTAACACGCCCACTGTTAGTGTCCACTGGAGCTGTTTCTAAGTTTTATTATTTTAAGCAGTGATGCAATGAATATCTTGTACACTCAGTCTGTCTTTGAACATATGTGCTGACGTTGCTGTAGGATTGATTTGTTAAAACAGAGTTCCTTGATTGAAGTAAACACGTTTACTGTTTTGCCTCAGATTGCCAACTGGCCCCTCAGAAATTACCTCCTAGAACACAGTATATGCAAGTGCCCACCCCCATCTCAGTGTCATCAGCTCTTGCTGGGATGTGTGCACCAGCTTCTCCCCTGTCTTCCCACAGTTGCCCCCCAGTTTTACCCCTCACAATAGCTAGAGCTGCCTTTTCAAAATACAAATCTGATCCTGTCAATACCTGCCACCTCCTCCCCACCTCAAGCCCCTTTGAAATCACACTGCCCTTAAATTAAAGACAGAATCCTTCCCATGCCCTACAAGGCCCTGCAGGATCTGGCCCTGCCCCTGCCCACCCCACCAGCTCCTTCTGATGCACATTCCCCTCAGTCTCTGCAGCCACCCCAGTTCTCTTTGAGTGCGCTGCATTCTCTGTGTTCTTTCCTACCCCAGGGACTTTGCACGAGCTGTATCCTCTGCCAGGAACACCCTTTCCAGCCCTCATTCCACCCCTACACCTATTTAACTCCCGCTTGTCCTTCATCTCCCAGTCCAATGGCACTTCTTCAGGGAAGCCTTCCCTGATGCATCCCCAGACTAGGGTCTCAGAGGACACCCCACCACCGCTTTGGTGCATTCCTCCCTACTGGTGAGCACATATTTGTCTGTGTGATTATCATCTTCCTTGAAGGCCAGGGCAGCTCCCCACGGCACTCCAAGGCCCCAGCACAATATCTGGCTCCCAGATATGCGGTAAAGATTTGTTGGATTTTTTTTTTTATCATATACTTGTTCATAAAGCCCTAACCCATGTGATGTGTTCTTGTGTGATCCTCCTGGTGACCTTGCAAAGTAAGCAGGGTTTGGAGTATTGTAGCCAGTTTACGAAGGAGGAAACTGAGGCTTTGAAGCGCAAACTGCTTTGTCTAAGATCTCTCTGATAGATAAAGGGCCGGGGCCTGGGATTTGAGAACCCAGCTCTACCACCAACACGTCTCACACCTTCACTCTCCCGGGACTCCCAATCTTTCCTTTACTATCTGCAGAAAATTACATCTTTATCATCTTTTCTTTTGTATTTATTGCTAAATCTTCCATTTGGCTTCTCAGGGTTCTGAACAATAAGAGAGTCAAATACAATGTGAGAGGTAAAGTGGTCTTGCAGGTGAGGCTCATGGGCCTCATTTTACTCTCAACAGAATCTGGGTGCAGAAGGTGCCTGCGACAGGTTTGCAGTGACCCCTGCAAAGCCTATTCGTTCCCCTGGTGAACAAACATAAGACTGAGCACCTGCTGTGCCTCAGTGCTAAGGACACAGCAGGGAACAGGAGAGCCTCAGTTCTTGACCTCAAGTTGCTGATATTCTACAGAGGAAAGACAATAAATAAACCTGATCATCTCAGAATATGATATGTTTCATAAAAATTTTTTTAAAGAAAAAAGGGACAGGGAGCAATTGTTCATGGTGGTCGTAGGGGGTCTCTCTGAGGAGATATTTGAACCAAGATATGAATGATGGGAAGGAGGGAGCCATGGGAAGTTCTAGGGGGATAGCATTCCAGGGAGAGGAGACAGTGTAGAAGGTGCAGACAGCAGGCCCACATGCTAGTGCACAGTGAGCAAGGGTGACAGCAGGGGAGCTGATGCGGAAGGAGAGGTGGGCAGGGACCCAATCAGACAGGATCTTGAGCTCATGGTGAAAAAGAGTGGCTTTTATTCCTAGTGTGATGGCAAATCAGTGGGAAGCTCTGAGCAGCAGAGTCATACAACCTGATTTATAGTCTTAAAGTACCGCTCTGGCTACCATATGCAGAGAGACCGTGGGAGGGCAAGGGTGGACAGGACAGATTAGAAATGATCGGTGATACAGACACGGCTCGTGGGGGTGGCAAGGAGTGGTCAGACACAGGGTATATTTTGGCAGCAGACCCACAGGAGATGCTGATGCAGGGCATCAGGGAAAGCAGAGGATAACTCCTGGATTCTGCCCTGAGCATCTTCTATTGGGCTGCACAGCCTGGGGAAAGAGCAGGGATGGGGTGATGATCAGAGTTTGGTTTGGGGACATGTGAAGTTGGAGAGTTAACGAGACATCCAAGTGGCCCAGTAGAGTGGGCTGGTGGATGTATGAATGCAGCCTGGGGCAGGGGGTCTGGGGAGGAATACATTTGAGAATCATCAGCTTCGAAATGGGAACAGGGAGATCACCTGACTCCTGCCTCCCAGCCCAGTACTTTCCACTGTCTCTCTCTGTCTCTCTCTGTCCAGCCCTTTCTTGCTTTCTTGGCTCTCTGGCAGATCCTCCCAGGAGCAGGCAGTTGAGGGCCTCTGGGGCGACGCAGAGCCCTGCCCTCCGTCTTCCCCGCCCGCCCTGGCCCTGGTCCCTTGGCAAACAGCCCTGGGCCTCCTAGGCTGCTACATTTCAGAAAAGCGTTCCAGTTTGGCAAAGCAAATACTGCTGAGGAGAAAGGCAACACCTTGCAAAATAGAACCAGGCCCCCCAAAGGAGAGTTTTCTTGGTCTTTTCTTTAACTTTCTCAACTGGCCTCAAGCCAAGAATGTGTCCTGTATTTTCTTCCTTGGTCCCTCCCCACCGCCCACCCCATCCCTGGTGTCTGCAATTCCCAGAGTGTTAATCTCCCTTCGGAAGAGTGGGAAATCTCAGAAATGGCCCGGAGGTACACAGCTGGCCTGGGCCCTCCTCTTCCCTCCCACAAAGCCCTGAGATTGCAGTGGAGTGGTGGGAAAGATTGTGGATTCTGGAGCGGGACTGCCTGGATCTAAGTCCTGGCATGGCAGCTGTGTGACCTTCAGCAAGTTATTGCCCTCTCTGTGCCTCAGTCTCCTAGTCTGTAAAATGGGGATGATGATAGTACTACCTGACAGGTTTGTCATGAGGAGTGATGAGTTAATATATGTAAAGCTCGGCATGTGATGATTATGATTTCCCTGGGCTAGGTCAAGATGAAGAATACAGGCCCCAGAGGAGCACTGTCTGACTTCAAGTCCCAGCTCCACAACTTACCACTTCACCCCTGAGTGCCTCAGGTTTTGTCTGGAGCAGAAATGCTCTCACAGGCATGGGGGGTTGTGCAGGTGATGCAGGTGGAGCACTTACCAGTGCCTGACACAGAGGCCTGAGTGCTCGGTGGATGTTGACTGATGGAAAATCAGTGTACTTCCTTCTTACCAGGGTTTCCTAAATCCGGCCCAGGTCTCTGACCTCCTCAACCTAGGCTGAGAATCACCCACTGGCAGGCTTTTCTTTCCAGATCCAGCCTGATGAGGCCTGGAATTCCACCATTATTGCCTCACTCCTTTAGTTTAACACTTGCCATCATTAAAACACAGAAAGCCCAGGAAAGGGTCATCAGTTCAGTCTTCCATCATTTATCCCTTAGTGTGAGGACATTTATCAGCTGCTTTCCTGAGAGGGATGTGGGAAGCAAAAACTTGCTCTCCCATCACACCCCTCCCCTGGGCTTGACCCTCAGCCCCCTGAGGGGAGTCCAGGTTCCTCGACCTGGCCTGTGAGCCCCGTCAGGATCTGGTCCCAACCCCTCTCTCACTGAGCATGTCCCACATGACCCCTTGGCCAACCTGGACTTCTTCCTAACCCCAGCTTGCACCTTCTGGTCCCAGTGCCTTTGATCGTTCGAGTCCCCACCAAAATCACATCCTCGTCTTTCCATCCCCGCTCACACTGTTCTTTGCCTCTCCTGGACGGTCTGTGTCAGGGTTTCTGAGCCTCGGCAGTCCTGACATTTGGGACAGGATCATTCTTTGTTGTGGAGACTGTCCTACAATGTGCTTCTACCCACTAGAAGGCTCTTGGACGTCTCCAGTTGTGATGGCCCAAAATGCCTCCAGACATCGCCCAGTGTCCCCTGGGGTGGGGCAAGGTTGACAACCCCTAGTGTACAATGTAGCAAGGGGTTTGGGGTTGGCTAGACCTCAGGTTCACACCCTGCTCTCCTCCTGCTAACTGGGGGTCTGGGCAGGAACCACCCTGGCCTCAGTTTGCTTGGCTCCAAAGGCCTGTCTCACAGACATTTTAAAACTCTTACAAGGTGACCATGAGAGAAAAAATGAAGCTAAAATTCAAATGACAGCAATGCCATCTGCTCAGACTAAGTTCCTTCTTCCAGTTTCCTCATTTTAGGAAACGCACCCCTTCCTTTCACTCAAAATCTGGAGTCTTCTTTGATTTCAACACCCCTTATCTGTCCATCTGCAAATGCTTTTGGCACCTCCCAAAACAGCCCCAATCAAGCCCTTCTCCCTACTTCCACTCCTCTCACCCCAAGTCTCCCCTGTGGGCATCACAACAGCCTCCTCACTGGCCTCCCGATCCCATGCCATCTAAGCCAGAGGGCTTATTCCTACAGCAAACTCAAGTCAAACCCTAGGCAACCTTAGACTCCATGCGAGGGCATATACAGCCTCGCTGCCCCGGCCCTGCATCCCTCCCCTTGCCCATCCTCATGGGCCTTTTCCCGTCCCTCAGATAGAGCTGTGATCACCACTGTCCCACCACGGCCTGGACACCGGTGGACACCCTGCCTGGCGCATGGGCCTCGGTGCTCACCTGGCTGGTACCTTCACCCATCACATCCCCGCTCCCACCCCCAGTTACACTTGGTCCCTTTATCCCACTTTATTCTCTTCACAGCCTTTATCATGATCCGAAACTATGCTCTTTATTTATTTACAATCTTGCCTACGAATAGTCTTCCCGAACCAGAATGATTACCTCCATGGGAGAGGGGCCCTGTCCTGTCCACTGCTGCATCCTCAGGGCCAAAGACAGTACCCGGCACACAGCAGGCATCCAATAAATGCTCAGTGA
This sequence comes from Camelus dromedarius, assembly GCF_036321535.1. Taxonomy (NCBI): domain Eukaryota; kingdom Metazoa; phylum Chordata; class Mammalia; order Artiodactyla; family Camelidae; genus Camelus; species Camelus dromedarius. Next base: position 54,428,664 of record NC_087449.1, on the reverse strand, counting down.
ATGTGTGAATCCATCTGGAAGGTGTTGCCATCTTTACAATGCAGCTCAGATGCCACCTACCCTCATCCTGTCCCCAAATGGAAGTCATATTTTCCTCCTCCGAGCCTCGGAAGGATCCGTATCCCTCTGCCTTGGCTGAGTCACTCGGCCGTTACTTCTTTATGGAACAGGTGCATTTTCCCAGGCCCACAGAGAGCTGCTGGAGGGCAGGGACCAGGACGGGCTTATTTCTGTATCCCCTGCAGAACCTGGCACAAAGAAGATTCTGAATGCAGATGTGGACAGTGGGGGCCTGGGGGTGGTAAGAAGGGTCCTATCATTTGCTGATTATTTCAGGAGCTTGGCAGACAAGAAGCTTCATCTGCCCTCCTGCAGCAGGTTAAAGTCGGCTGCAAATTCTTTAACAGTCCTCCCACGGAGAGGTGGGATCTAGGTCCCCTTTCCTCAAACCTGGGTGGGCCTGTGGCAGCTTTGACCAACAGAATACAGCAGAAGCCATGCCCTTCTTCCCTGGCGCAGGCCTTGTGAGACTGCAGCTTCTCCTTGCTGTCACGTGAAGTTCGGAGCGTCCATGTGGACCTGCAGAGGCCCCAAGACCGTGTAGCGAGGGAGAGCAGCCAGCCTTACTGCAGTCCCCACCAAGCTGCCGGGAACGTGGGTGGGCCTGAGGGACCCTTCAGATGAGCGCAGCTGGCTGCTGAATCAAGCAGCCTCAGTAATGCCACGTGGAGCCAAATTATTGCCCTGCTGGCCCCTGCCTGAATTCCTAACCCATCAAATCATGAGATATAATAAGGTGCTTGTTTTAAAGCGCTAACTTTGTAATAGGTTATGAGGACACATGTCAACTCTGCTGGAGGCAGCCGCCTAGGACACTGCCATGAGCGGGAGTCTGGAGCTGTGACTGGGCTGGGTGGGGAAGGGGTCTGTGATCTATTAGTGATGTCTGCCACGGGCACAGGAAGGAAGATTGGGAGTTACCTGTACTGCACTTTTCATCTTCCTGCCAAATTGCATGTTGAATCCAGTAGGACGTGACTTCATTTAATCCACACAGGTAGGGCTTATCATCCCCATTTTATAAATAAGGAAACTGAGGGACGGAGAGATTATACAGCTTGCCTGTTAGGTTACTCAGCTAATAGAGGCCAAGTATATTCTGGGGCTCCAAAGTTCACACTTTTTACACTAAATGAGGCAAGAACACATGAGTTTCCCCAGAGTCAGAGCTCTCTTCCAGCACAGGTGTTCAAACTTCCTCTCCTGACTGATGGCTGACCCTTCACCCTACCCGCTGTTCGCTAGCCCTCTGTCATCCCAGGCCTGGCTTTACTCTGGGGCTGGGACAGCTGGCAGGAGGCCAGCATCACCGGGGCCCCAGAACTGCTGGGTTTCCCCCTCTGTCATGGGAGGCTGGCGCTTAGGTATCTCTCAAGGGTGGAACCATCTAAGTTTGAAAAGAGCTTAAGGAAATACCCGTTTCACAGCTCCCGGAGCCGGGCAAAGCCCAGTGCTCCATTCAAGGTTCTTAGAGAGCAGTTGCACAAAGCTTCCTTAGGGGAGTTGGGCGCCCTGGATGGGCTGTGAGCTCAGCCCAGCTCCACCCCTTCCTGGAGGCGTGATTTTGAACAAGTGACTCCCCCTTTCTGACTCTCAGTTTTTTCATCTGTCAAGTGGGGATTATTGGACCTATAATCTGCACAGTAATTTTGAAGATAAAAGGATTTAATGTAAGTCAATTCCTAGAGCAATGCTTGGCACACATGGGTGCTTATTAAATATTTCTTGATGGATGAGTGAATGGTTGGATAACACTTTGCTGGGCCGAGGTGTGTACTCAGTTCTGGATCCCATGCTGGCTGGCTGGCTCCCTGTACCTCCCTTGTGCCTGGCACAGCGCAGACACCTAATCTATATTTGCCAAAATAATTCCCCTAAGTCCAACCTTAGGAAGTTGTTTCCGGGCACAGCAATTAAGAAAAAAAAAACCATTCGATACAGTACATTCCAAAGCAGACAGAATTTATTCAGGTGACGGTAATACCTACACTCTTCAGACTCCCTATCAGGCGGCCTCATCTGTGAACCAGGAAACAAGCCAAAAAAAAAGATCTCTGAGCACACGAAATAGACAGCATAAAGTTCACGCACCGATACCGATGACTTTTCTCCTAGAAGTACCCTCTGGTCCTCATTTTTAACCTAGTTACTCTTGGTTTACAAATATACCCAACAGCCTCCGTCATATGGTGGTTAAGAAGTCCACCTCAGAACTACACAGGCAGAAATGATTCCGGAGGGAAATTGGGCTTCATAACCATAAAATAGAGGTGATACCAAAATTCAATACAAACCCTATGATAACTCAAATTCTGGAAAACTGCAACTGGCAGTTGGTCCTGGTCCCCTAGAGGTTACTACCAGCTAGCTCGGCGCACTGCTCTGACTTTGCAGTACAGAGTCTTGCCTTTTACAGGACTGAAGTCCTTGGGCCCCACTTCTGATGTCATGGGGGTTTTACAGTGGCAGTAGCTCTCACTCACTGAGGACTTCCTGTTGCAGGTGTTTTGGGTGCACTTCCTCATTCAGTCCCCACAACCAGCCCATGGGATGTGTATTAGTGTCCCCTTATTATACAGCAGGGTTTCTGAACCCTGGCACTGTTGATTTGGGGGGATGGATGATTCCCTGTTGGGGGCTGACCTGTGCATTGTGGAATGTTTAGCAGCGTCCCTGGCCCCTTCCCACTCGGTGCTAAGAACACCTCCCCGCCCCTGCGTTGTGACAACTGAAAGTGTCTCCAGACATTGCCAAACGTCCCTGGGGCAGAATCACCCCCTGGAGAACCTCTGTCAGGGATTTAGGAACTAGGCTCAGAGAGAGAGGGTTGTCCAAGGTCACACAAGTCCATAGGGCACCCTAAGCTCTGAGCCCCTGACAATGTTGCCAACTTATCCAACAGAGATTCGTGAGACTCAAATGGGGTCACACGCTGGATTAAAGGTCACACATAGCTGTTTTGTTTTTTTTTTTAGGGAATTACAAATGTTAGCTGTTATATATAAAAATAGGTTTTTTAAAAGTTTCTTTTGTAAAGCACAGGGAACTATGTTCAATATCTTGTAATAACACCTAGCTGTTCTTAAGCCCTCAGTGACTGACCTGGCTCCTTGTGGATGACCTTGGTACCTGGGGACGGATTCCCCTGAGCTGCATCCTCCGTGGCCTCCCTGGCCCTTTCCTCTTCTGCCTTTCCTTGATGGCATCTGCATCCCTCTGGGCCTCGCTCTGTGTGATCTGGACCTGGAGGAGTCCAGGTGGAGGGTTCTCTTGGGGGGGCGGAGTGGGGGCCTCTTGCACATGGAAGTTGACAGGGAGCTGGGCATTTGCTGAGGTCACTGGACCCAGAGCTGAGGGTTCACGGCAAGTGACACAGAGAACTTAGCCGGGTGACACCGTTTGTGCTGATTTCCTTCTTATCCCTGGGGCTTAGTAGCATCTTGTTTAAAGGGCGCCAGCTGTGCTGTGGGGAATGAAGGCGTGAACTCTAAGGCCACGCTTTAAGCAGACCATCAAAGGGAGCATTATGCTTCCCTCCCCAAGACAGCAGGGAGCCCTGGGAGTGTGAATGGAGAACCGCAGGTCCCGGAGCTGCCCTGCTCTGTGGCCAGCCTCGGATGCTGTGCGCTTTGGCCGGCAGACTCCTTACAAATCACCGCCTTCTTCCAGATTAGGGGCTGGTTCAGCTCTTGAGCTGCAGGGACTCGGGAAGCATCTGAAACAACTCACCGCATAGCCCTATGCACACATCACAGCACTGGTGAACGCTTCCAACAGTTCACTGGGTATGGTGGCCACAGATTTTCAGGGCAGCTGCTTTTAAATAGTCAGATGTTTTATTCCAAACTGTCAAATGATAAAGGTTTTAAAACAGTGGTAAGCAGGAACCTTTTCTTGATGTGGATTAATTCATTCAATTAATGTTTATTGAGCACATCAGTGTGGCTGGTACAGTATCAGCACAGTGGTGAACAGGACAGACAAAATCCCTGCCCTCCTGTAGGTGACGTGACACTCTCGTGGGGAGAGAGACAGTACTAAGCAATAAAGGAGAATGGAGGACATGATACACAGGAATATTGTTAAGGGGAAAAAATGAGGTGGAGAAGAGTAGATGAGGGGAAAAGTAATATTTCAAATGAGGGAGCTGACAATGAGAAGGCTATTGTTGAGTAAAATCCTGAAGGACACGAGGGTACCAGCCAAGGGATACGAGGGAAAGAGCATCCCAGGCAGAGGAGACAGCAAGTGCAAAGGCCCTGAGGTGGGCGTGTGCCTGCCTCATCCAAGGACCATTTGGGCACCTGAGCAGAGTGAGGGGGAGAGTGGGAGGTGGGGGTGCAGAGGTGACAGGCCCAGGCTGGGTTGGGTCCACAGGGCATGGTAAGGAATTTGAATTTCCTTCTCAGTGCAGAGGCCATGACACACAATGTTACTAGTGGTACCCACCCCAAACCAGGGAGCAGAATTTTGAGTAATTTGTCTTTACTTTGTGTGTTTGCCTGTTAATACAATGAATACATATTGCTTTTAAAATAAGAAAAGAAGCCAAATAGTTTTGTTTTTTGTTAAAAAAAATTTTTTTTGCTGAGTTTTGCATCTTCTCCCTGTATTTTAAAGCAATTCTTCAACACATCCCAAAATTCGACTTGCATTTTGATAGATTTTTCATGTAAGTAAAAACCACCTGAAGTCTTTTATAGAATGAAGTGGGGATAAAAATAATGGTATTAAAATACAAAGTAGAATACATTTATAAGGTGCGACATACATTTTCCTCCAATCTAATTATTGAGGGTGTTTCCAGAGTGTAAGAAATGCCAAACAGGGTTGCAGGGTGCAGGAGAGAGCCTGGTGCAGTGGCTAAGGACACTGCTGGGAAGCTGACTGCCAGGTTCTAGTGCCCATCCCCACTCTGTCACCATGGTAGATTTCTTAACCACCTGAGGCTCAGTTTTCTCACCTATAAAAAGAGAATAATAATTACACCAGTGTTAGTGCAGGGGCAGAAGCCATTCAAGGTATATTAAACAAGAGGGATTTAACACAGTGAACTAGGGGCTTTCAGACTTGCTGGAAGAGCTGAAGGAGAAAACTCTAGGCTGGGCCTCTGGGAACCGTGTCCAGAATTGACCCACCAGGGGAGCTATAGCCTCTGAGGCTGTGTTCAAGACACATACCCCTAACTGCCAATCATGGGACAGGAAGGCAGATTTTGAAGCCACCTCTTGGCATCTGTGCTGAAGGGGCACAGGAATCTTGCAGAAAAGTCTCATATTTTCTTAAACTTTGCTGACCAGCAGAAACAGCTTAAAGAAGAGGAAAAGGGGGCCCTACCTCTCTTCCACCTACAAATATCTCACTAGAGCAACTGATTGGCTGAATCTCATCCACAGTGAGAACCCTAGGTGCAAGGGAGTCTGGGAAATGTAGTTTTAGCTTTCTAACCTTTTTATGAAAGGTGAAATAGTCCAGGTCCTCTGAGAAGCAGAGACCAAGGCAGAATTAAACATGCAAGGGGGTTATTAGGGGAAATGCCTGAGTAAATAGGTAAAGAGCCAGGTGAGGATGGGAGAGTTGTCAGATCGCAAAGCAAGTTGACTCCAAGGGGAGATGGAGAAAAGGTGGGCAGAAGCATCTAAGGAAGTTTCAGCAAAGCAGTCTGAGAATCCCTGACCCAAAGTTGGTCACAAAGTAGTCCATGTCTCCAAGGAAGGAGTCTATCTTAGTATCCCCATTACAGTCAGTCAAGTCATGAGTGGAACCAAGTGAGGATGGCTTTCAAAACATCACTGCTGGGGCCTTTAAGCAGTTATAGTCCCTGTAGTAGGAAGTGTCCTAGGCATGTTCTCATGGCTGCCCCGGAAGGTGGAATGGAAGTTTAGGAGGGCAACCCACAGAGCCCACCCTGATAACAATACCTTTCCTGGGGTGACTTGAGGGTTAAATGAGAAAACAGAAGTAAAGCATTTAGAACAGTATGTTCCACAGAGTCAGTGCTCAGCAAATGCAAGGAGCAGGCTGGAGACTGCAAAACAAGGAGGCCTCTTCTGGCCCTCAAGGCCCTCTCCACCCTCTGTGGGAGACCTTGTTTGGTGTCCCGGAAAGAAATAATTATAGGATGATGTGCTGCAGGCATAGAGGGTGTACATGGCTGCACGTCTTCATCCACAGAGAAGCCCATCACACTACAGGTTCTGGGCCCCACCCTGGAAGTTCTGATTCAGCCAGTAGGAGGTGGGGCCTGAACATACATAGATTTAACATGAGGCCTGGGGTTCTGAGAGCAGCCAGGTTTGGGATCATAGTTGCAGGTGTCAGAGGAAGGAGTGCTTAGCCAGGTAAAGGGTGAGGAAGAGAAGGTAAGAATGACTTTGAAGAAGAGATGGAGCCTTAATCAGGTCTTGAAGGATGAATAGGAGTTGAAAGTGAAAGAGCAGAGGGCATTCCAAGTGGAGGGAACAGTGCATACGAAGGCAGAGTGGCTTTAAGGCACTCAGGGTGTTTGGGAACCCGCAAGGTTTGGTGTGATCAGGTCAAGGATTTTTTTTCTTTTCTTTTATTGAACATTTACTAGTGGCCAGGCTCAGTGCTAAGGGTTTAACATGCTTTACATCACTGAGTCCTCACAACAGTTCTATAAGATCAGTATTATTATCCCTCCCATTTTGCAGATGAAGCAACTGAGGCTCAGAGAAGTTGAGTAACTTCCCCTAAGTCATGCAGCTATTTCAAGATGAAGTCAAGTTTGGAATCCATGGTTTTAGATTTTTGTAGATGTCCTCATCATCTGGCTTAAAAGGGGACGGCTGGATTCTTGCAGCCACTACTGCATTCAGTCTGTTGCAATGTCCTATGTCATGTAGCTTCTGGAAAACTCCAGAGAATGAGTGTTGTCAGAGAGTGAAAGTGAATAAAACAAATAACGTCTCAAAACTATCATGAAATTAGTTTTGACCTTGTAGACCTCCTCAGAGGGTCTCTGGGATCCCAAGGAGTCCACGGACCACCTTCTGAGAATTGTCATAGGAAGACTCTCCCAGACTATTTCCAGAAACAACAAGTGGGATTTGGGTGTGCCCACATCTGGCCCGCTGTCCCAGTGGGAGGGCAGCGGGGGAGGAGATCGGTGAAAAGCTCAAGGTGTGTCGGTTCCCGAGCTCAGCCCCCTTCTCCCCTCCCATCACCGCTGTCAGCTGCTAGACAGTCGCGGTAATTTCTAATGACAGATCTCACGTTTCACCTCGGGTGAGAAAACAACAGGCCAGACAAGTGGGAATAAAAGCAAAGAGGAGAGAGGGTGGGGGAGGTGGGCTTCCCTGGCAATTCTGCGAGGCAGGAAGGGGTGCTCTCGGTGGCTCTGGGGTCCCCTCTGGGCGTGGATGTGTGTGGAGGGCGCCCGCCTTGGTCTTGCCCGGGAGCCCGGCCCTGGGAGCAGCTGTCAAGGTGGCTCGCCTTGCCTCTGAGTCACCCACCTGAGTTTCACAGGATGCGATAGGCTAATTTTTGGCAAGGAGAGAGGGAGCCCCAGCCTCTGAGGCCCAGGAGGGCCCAGATGGGCTGAGGCGAGTCTCACTCCTTGTCTCAGGAGGAGCCAGGAATCCGGGTCAGGAAGCCTGCCCCTGGGTCCCCCTCTGGGCCGCAGCCTTTGTTGTCCTCGTGCCCCTGAGAGGGTGGAGGGTTCTAGTTGCCAGTCTATGCATAAGGGCGTTTATGGAGTGCCTGCTGTATGCACTGGGCTAGGAGCTAATTCCTTCCAGTGCCTGTTGCATTGAACCCTGTACTATGGGAATTGTTATCTTTCCTCTTTTATCTGTAAGGACAACCAGGACCAGGGAGGAAATAACTTGTCCATATTCCAAGCCAGGGACTGGAGCCAGGGTTGGATTGAGTTTCTCCAGATCCACAGCCCAGAATACCAGTCTCTGGTAACCTCTCCTCTATAAATCGTTGTGGTAAGAGTCAGGTATTTACTAACAGACCCAATTACTGAGGGCCTGCTCTGAGCCCTGTGCGAGGTGTCTGAGACAGAGAAGAATCAAACATGCCCCCTGTCCTCCTCCCAGCTCGGGGTCTACTTGGTGAGGAGGTGTGGGTGAGCGTAGGACTCAAGCAAACAGGTGATGGTAATTGGTTGTGCCAAGTGCTGCGATGGGGCGAGCAGGGTGTGAGGGAGCTGGAGGAGGTCTTGACTCAGAATGGGGAGGCGGTGGGCAAGGACGGCTTCCTGGAGGAGGAGGCATGTAAACTAAAGACAAGTTGGGGACCCCCAGGTGAGGAGTAGGAGGAGTATCCCATGGAGGAATAGCATCTTAGGGGCACACAGCTGGGTGACCCTGCCCCACTACCCTCCACGTTCCACTCATTACTGGGACCCTGCTTTCCTAGCCCAGGAGGAGTTTCAGGATTTCTACTGCAAGCTCTCCCCCGTTCACATTCTATTTCTGGGGTGAGAATCCAATGGGTGAATAACAACAGCCCCTTCGTCTTTATGGAAGCTGGGGCCAGCAGTAACAGACGGGGTCTCAGGATGGCTTCTGGGCCCCAGGGGGTGGGAGGCCAAGCTGTTCTAAGAAATAGATTTTTGCACATCAAACCTCTTTTCAAGCTAGGTGTTGACCTAGGCGTTGGACATAAAGTCTCTATTGGAATTTTACAACCCTGTGTGATTCAGGATGAATTTGTTTTATGTGAGAATCTTTTCACTGAAGACCTTACATAATTCCAAACTCACGTGGTACAAGATCAGTCCTGACAAAGGCCTCTCGTGTTTTTTTTTTTACCAATCAAAGCGCACAACCATGTGGCTGTGGTGTGACGAGGTCACAATTTGCCTGCTCAGCCTGCTGTGAAATTATGTGGGTGTTGATACGCTTTTCATCTGGGAAGGGAGTGTATACTTTTATATTTTGTGTGATGTTTCTTTTAATGTCCTTCAACGGCGTAACCTCCTTCTCTGTTCAATCACTAACACCATTTTGCCCATGAGGAAACAGGCTTTGAGAGGACAAGGAACTCGCCTGGGGTAAATAGCGGAGCTGAAATTAGAGCTCAGGCAGCCTGATACCCAACCTCTCCATCTTTACCCTGCTTCTCTTGTGCCAGAAACATCCCTGAATCTGGCAATGGCCCCCTCCTTCAGCCAGCCTGAGCCCCGCGTGGCTTAACTCTTGGATCAATTTTCAGATCTTGCTTTCCTCCAAGAGAGCAACAGTGGCAGAAGGAGCAAAGTGTCCAGAGTGTGTGTCTGAAATTTTCCCAAGTGACTCAGGGGCTGGGCCCCAAAAGGAAGTCAGCCCAGCATGCCAGGACAAGTTCCCCTGTCTCGGTCCCCAACTTTCTCCAAATGAGGCTTTGAATATGGGGCCACACAGGTGAGAGGGGCTGTAAGGGGGCTGTTGGGGTAGAAAAAGAAGATCTTAAAACAGATCAATAGCAGTGAAGTAATTTCTTATTGCTTCAAAATAACTTCTCCCTTTTCCAAAAGTAATAAAGAAATCTTAGAAACTCTTGATGAGCCCAAAGAAGTAAAGTGTAAAAATCCACAGTCCCATCACTCGTGCATAAACACTGTCAGCCTCTTGGCTGTGGTTTCTTCCAGTCTTTTGTCTGTGCACCTATCTATATACATATTTATAGTTGTAATAAAAATGTATCCATAATAACATCTTATTATTGCCAAAATAATACATGTTCACTGGAGAATATTTAGACTGTAGAAATGAAAAAAAGAAGAAAGTAAAAAATGATCATATCAGCTAGTGTGACTTTCTGGGTTTTTCTCATTTTTCTAGTGATTGTGTTATGATGAATATATTAATAAAAATCATCATCCTACTTTCGCCCGTGAAGGTTTTTCAGCCGGAAGGCAGGCTGATTGAAATCATTTCTCCAAACAAACAATTTAAAGATAAAACAAAGTTATGGATTTTAACCTCTTTTAGGTCACAGAGCCTCTTGAGAATCTGATAAGTCCTATGGACACACAAAATGGCATGAAGAAAGTCTTCCTAAAATGCCAGGGGGTCCGCAGACTCTCTGGAGACCCTGCCTGGGCACGTGGTCCCCAGTCCTTGACAGGTTATCAAGCGGAGAGGGGCTTTGACTCCTTCAGGCTGAGAGGAAAGTCACACCCAACACCTCCGCTGCCCTTACCCTCCTCTTTTTCACTCGAATATTTTCATGGGGGGTGTTTCAGTTTAGTTGACAGTTTAGGACAGGATTTCCACTGGTTTAATATTTTATTTCTTGAAAAAAAAATCCTCTCTTGTTCTTATTTTGTTTTTAAATACTTAAGTTTTAAATTTTGATGTAATTTCAGACTTACAGACAAGTAGCACAAATAGTATCAGGAATTTTTATACACTCTTGTTAATTGCAAAATAACAACAACAACAACAACAATATATGCCAGAAGTTAACGTGTCAAATGAGGCCAAAGTGTGTGAAGAAAAAGTTAAAAAGCTTCCATTTCTCCTTCCAACACATAGAATGTAAACTTTCTCACAGCCCCTGTGAACATACATACATGCACAAGTATTTACATGAATGTCTCCCTTTTGCCTTAAAAAAAAAGGCTCTTAGTTTATATATACAGAGTAGTCTCTATGTCTGAGATTTATGTTTTTGTTCACTGAAGGCCCAGATACAGTTATCTAGGCCTGATATAATGACTTCCCACCGTCAGCAGGGAAGATGTTCATGGAAACATGAGGGAAAATGAAAATTTAAGCAAAGAATCAAGGGAATTACTGGGCAACTTCCAGGGGGTGTGGGTGGAGACATGGTGGCTCAGAGATCAGTGGTCCACAATTTGTTTCTTACATTGAACATTCTTTCTGATCTCTCTCTAGGTCAACTCATGTTGACTTCAAACGTGTTAGTAACTTTATACCTTTTAGTTGTCTTCCTGGGCAGGACTTTCTTCACCCCTTCCCCTGTAGATAGATATTCAGGTTGTTTCAGATTTGTGACAGTGGAAGTTTCAGTGTTGCAATAATCAATCTGATATGTCTTTCACTGAGCTGTGCTTAGACCACAGAATACCTTTGTGCAAATTAGCAAAAGCTCCTTCAGGTAGACATGGGCCTATAACAAGACACTAAGCTTAGCAAGTGAAGTGTAAGCTGATGCCCAGCCCCACATGCCCCTCAGCCTAGTGTCTTTGTGCAGTGAAAAACCTGCACATCTGTGTATGGTACTCTCACCTTACACACTCTATTTTTGTGGGTTGGTGGTGGTGGGGGTCGTGCTGCTGGGCACACAAATTCTGTTCCAGGGCCACAGAGGACACAACTCTGGCCAGTGCCTCAGAAACGTGGGCATAAAGGATGAATCTCAGTCCATCTGCAGGGCAAATGACCCTGAGAAAGAAGCATTTAAGTCAGGGGAGTGAGCCAGGTCAACCTGTGAACTCCAAGAGGCCATAAAGTTCTGGAAATGGCTTCTTCCGGTCTGTGCCTGGAGCCAGACCTGTCCCTGGGGCGACCTGCAGCCCTGCCTCAGCTGATTGGGTGAAGGGAGCATGGAGAGGCGGGTCGATGCAAGGCTCTGCCCAATAAGAGAGCTCAGTGTTGGACAGTGGCGAGTGGACCCAATCGGAGCCACCTGCCATGAGTAGGACCATGTAGTGCATCCTGGGACCAGAAATTCACATTCAGGGGACCCAAAAGGCAGTTCTTCCGGACCCCCATCTTGTCTTTGGAGGAAAGGGAAGTCTTCCTCCTTGTGCTTCCATGTGGGGCCCCTACAAGGTTGTTCTGAATCTAGTGGCATCCGCCAGACTCTGTTCTTTAGTCTGCCCGGAGATCAGGGGTGTGCCCCTTGTCATGAAGGCTTGCTCTTCCTCTTGCCTGACATGGTCTTCTTTCCTGTGCTTTTACACAAGCCCTACCTGCTGGGGAATCTTCCTATCACCAATTTCTCTCATTATAAGAAAGAGTCCTCTGAGAAGCTGAGTGATCTGCACAGAGGCACACAGCTAGGATGGCACAGTTAGCCTTCAGTCCTTGGTATGTCACCATAGCCTCCCTTAACCAGGTGCCTGTAGTGTCTCCCCAAAGTGGTCCTGAAACCCATCCAGTTTTGCACAACTAGCAACAGTATAAGCTATGCTACCGAGTAGATTCCTCTTAATTCCAATTCACAGGCTCAGCGGGATGAAGTGATTTGCTCAAAAGTACAACACACATGGAGTATCAGGACTTTTGAAGCGGGTCTGTATGAGTCCAAGATCATAATATTTAGACTTCAAAGTAAACGTAGCTTTTGATTAGAGCCTCGTGTTGCTGGATGTCGTAGATGTTTGCCTTGGCTCCTAACAAATCTGGAAGCAAAGAAGAGCTTGATATCTACATGCTGAGCGTTTAGCATGGTGAAAGCATGTTCTCTTGACTCTGCTTCACAACAGAGTGTCCTGGTTAAGTCATCCAGGAGACACCTCGACCTGTGTACAACTCCATCAATTCAAAACAGGTGATTGAGGGAGGAAAAATGAATGATTGGTCAGCCTATTGCTTCACTGGCAGAGCTGTGGTGAATTGCCAACCCTTCAAGGCTGGCAGAGTGGCCCAGCACATGGGAGAGAGCACAGGCAACTAAAGCAAAGATAACACGTGTGACTACATCAAACTAAAATGCTTCTGCCCATCAGATAAAACAATCAACAAAATGAAAAGGCAAAGGGTTGGGAGAAAATATTTGCAAACTGTATCTCTGATAAGGGGCTACTATGAAAAAATATGTAAGGAATTCATACAATTCAATAGCAAAAAGAAAAAAATACAACAAATAAACTAATTTAAAAATGAACAAAGGATCTGAATAGACATTTACACAAAGAACATACAAATGGCCAACAGGTATATGAAGAGGTGCTCAACCTCACTAATCATCAAGGAAATGCAAGTTAAAAGCACAGTGAGTATCATCTCACACCTGTTGTCTTTTGTCAAAAAGACAAAAGACAACAGCTTTCGGTGAGGATGTGGAGAAAAGGAGACCCTTATATACTGTTGATGGGAACGTAAGTTGGTGTAGCCATATGGAAGATAGTATGGTGGTTCCTAAAAAATTAAAAATAAAACTACCATGTGATGCAGCAATCCCTCTTCTCATTATATACTCAAAGGAAATAAAATCATTACCTTGAAGGTGTTATTTGCACTCCCATGTTCATTGTAGCATTATTTACAATAGCCAAGATACAGAAACAACCTAGGTGTGGGTAGACAGAAGAATGAATAAAGAAATTGAGTGTGTGTGTGTGTGAATATAAACCAGCCTTAAAAAAAAAAAAGGAATTCCTGCCATTCATGACAACATGGATGAAACTGGAGAACATTATGCTAAGTGAAGTAAGCTAGACACATAAAGAAAAATACTGCATGAGCTCACTTATATATAGAATTTTAAAAAGTCAAATATATAGAAATGGAGAGTTGAACAGTGATTACCAAGGTTGAGGAGATGGGGTAAAATGAGGAGATGTTGGTCAAAGGTACAAAATTGCAATTAGATGAGTCAAATAAATTCTAGAAATCTAATGTACTGCATGGTGACTATATAACATTGGATTGTGTACTGGGAATTTGCTGAGAGTAGATCTCAGGTGCTCTCACTATACACACACACACACACGCAAATAGCAACTATGTGAGAAGATCGATATGTAATTAGCTTGACTGTAGTAGTCATTTCACTACTGTATGTATATACAAACACATACGCATGTGTGCCTTATATATATACAATTCTTATTTTAAGAATAAAATAAGACCAAAATGTCAAACTCAGTTTCAAATCTTGGCTCTGTGATTTACTATCTATAGGACCATGTCAGGGATCAATTTCTTCTACTGTATGTAATAATCAACATGACAAGTGCATAAGGTATCAACACATTAGTTTCAGAATGCTGTTTGTTTGTTTGTTAATACATAATTGATCCAAAAGAGAGACTCAGTCCTAGGTCTCCTGACTCTGGATCCAATCCTTTTTCTCCAAATAGATCAATTTCTCCATTTCTCATATCTCCCCCACCCACCTCTCTCTTTTAGTAATCCAGACCTGGGCTCAAATCCTGGCTCTGCAACATTTTTGTTGCCTGACCTTGGGCAAAGGTTAATGAAATAACTTTATGTTAAGTGCAGTTATCATTACAGTGTAGATCTGTGCTTTTCTGCTTCTGCTACTAAATGTATGATCCTCAAAGGCAAAACTTTTTGTTTTTCATCCTGTTTACCACCTCCCCCAACTCCCCGCCATAGCACTGACCACACACAGGTACATTTGGTGAGCACCAGCTATGGTGCCAGGCAGTGTGCTGAAGCCGCCAAATACATCACACCTCCACTTCTCACAGAAATCCTGTGAGTGGGTCACATTAGCCCCATTTTACAGATGTGGCAACTGAGAATCAGAAAGTTGAAGTGATTCAATTAAAGTGACCTGACGAGGAAGAAGCAGCAACAGGTTCCAAGCCAGGTCTGTCTGATTCTGGAGCCCACGTGTTTGACCACTGTGCCGCCCAGTCTCTCTGAGAAGTTCCTCAGTAACCGTGATGAGTGCATGATGACTTGTGCAGTTGAATCAGTCAGCAGCCAGTGTGGCATATGGTTTGTCACGTGTGCTTTCTCATCTCCAATGGCTTCTAAAACAGGCCTTTCTCTGGTCAGACTCTTTCTCAAGGACCCTGGAGTCAGGCTGCTTTTGTGAGGTCAAGATCCACCTCCCCTAGCCTGACCTGGCTCCCCAGTGGGAGCAGAGGGCCTGGCACAGTGCTGAGCACAAGGCACTTCAGTCACCTTGTCAGCTGATGGATAGAGCGATTGGGTGACACAGAGAGCCCACAGGACACAGCCCTTGTTGTGAAACGGCTCGTGGTTCCAGAGCAGGGAAAATTCCTTCCTGCCCACCTTGGGAGGGATGGGCTGCCTGAGGGTTGAGGAGGCTGTAGGGACAAATGTAGGTGTGGTAGGTGGTCACAGAATTTTCCAGTCCCTTCCCTTCTAGCCCTGTGACCGTCTCCACAGCCAGCTACCAGTCACACTATACACTAGAGTTCACAGCACGCTCTCACATAACGTGAGCCTGTTCTCAAACCTCACAGCGATACTTTGCAGGGAGGTGTGGATGGGAGGCAGCTTCAGATCCCAGCTCCGCCACTTATTAACCTTATGACTTTGGGAAATTTACTAAACCTCCCTGGATCTGGGCTTCCTTAATCTGTAAAATGGGGATAAGAATGGTCCCTCCATCATAGTGTGGTGGGAATTGGATGATGGTTTTTACCTTTGGAAGAACTAAAAATGAAAAAAAAGAATATTAAAAAATTAGGAATGCCTTACATAAAGATTATCTAGTCTGTTGCCCATTGGGTATATGACTTACCCAAAGTCACTCAGCTCATAGGTGGCAGAGCTGGGGCTCACACTCGGTTCTCCTGGTCCTGGTTCAGGGAGAGTACCAGGAGGTGCTTATTATATATTCCACTTGGTCTGAATAGAATTGGAGAAGGGAATCAGGCTGTCCTGCACTTTTATCATGCTTCTCAGGGACAGAAGAGGGCTTCAAGCTGGGGAGTGGTCCAGCACACAGAGCAGCAGTGTGGGATCTGGGCGGGTGGAAGGTAGCAGGGACCCCCTCTGATGTACTTGCATCCTTTCCAGCCCCCATGCCTGCCTAAGGTCTCCTCCCTGCCAGTCTTCTGCCGCTTCCTGTAACTTTCCAGGCTCTGAGTGATTTCCCAAGATGAATGCACCACACCTCAAATAAGCTGTTTGCCTAAATGATAGGATGCTCTTGGTTCATCCAATGAATGAATATTTATGAAGTCTCTACAGGGCAGACAACCCTATAATCAGGGCTGGAGGCTGGTGGTGCTGGACAAAAAAAGATCTGGGCCCGCAAGTATCTTCCAATATAGCAGTGGGCCCAGGAGGCAGTACTGGGTGGATGTATTTCTGTCCCCTCCTCCGACTTCCTGGTTCACACACACTATGGTTCTTTTAAAATCACTGTCAGTCCCTCCACTTAACTCTGCACACAGTTTGGCTTCTTTCAGTCCCCAGGGGCTATCTGGCTGGGTGGGTTTAGAGACAGTCAAGAACAGACAGCTATTTAACATTCCCTGGGAGAGAGAGGAATGATCATGGGTTGTCCCGGGCAGTGAGTGCCAACTGGCTCTGTGTCATATTAATACCTGGGAGTGGTAGACTCAGAGAAGAGAACAGGGCCACCTCCACGCCCCTGGCTCTCAGGCCCGACCCAGAAAGCAGCTGGAGTTCTGGGAGGGCAAGACATCAGGCAGAAGGCTAGGATGCTTTTGGCTTCATACTGGACTCTTCTTGAGCCTTTGGTCTTCTTTGTTCTAAGTCATCACCTCCATAGGATGTGACAGATTTGAGAATGTGCTACTTTCAAGGCCTCTTGGGCCTGTATTGTTTTTCTTCTCTCCCTTAAAAAGAAATGAGTCATTTTATTATTAAACAAGTAATACACTTCTAAACAATTTGAAAAAGGGGACATGTAAAAAGAATTTTTAAAAACCATATTTAGACCCACCACCCAAAGTCAACCACAATACTGGTATATTTTACTTGAGTCCTTTTTACGGTATCATTTCAAAATACTTTTGCAGATACTCACTAAATATATATAAAACAGATAAACAACAAGTTTTTTCTGTATAGCACAGGGAACTATATTCAGTATTTTTGGTAACCTATAATGCAAAAGAATATGAAAAGGAATATACGTATGCATATGTGTGACTGAAACATTATGCTGTATACCAGAAATTGACACAACATTGTAAACTGACTATGCTACAATAAAAAAAATACTTTGACGTTATGCTAAGTGAAATGAGCCAATTACAAAGTAACAAATACTGCACGATTCCACCTATATGTGGTATCTAAAGTAATCAAACTCAGAAGGACGTAGAAAGAAGACCAGTGGGTGCCAGGGACTGGAGAAAAGGGGAATGGGGAGTTGTTGTTCAGTGCATTATGGAGTTTCAGTTGTGCAACATGGAACGTTCTAGAAATCTATTATACAGCAAGGTGACTATAGCTAACAATATTGTACTATACCCTTAAAAATTGTTGAGAGTACATTTATGTTATATATATTTTTCACAATAAAAAAATACTTTGTTCTTACATGATGGTTCTATACATGCTGTTTTTTATCCTGCCTTATTCACTTAATGTAAAATATTCAAGTAAATCCAAATTCTTTATGACCAATTTTTTTAATGGCCACATAATATTTACTAGGTAGCAATTCTGTAATTTACTTAATAGTCTCCTTTTGGATATTTAGGTTGTTTCTTTAGTGAATAAACACAGATGCACTGAGCATCTATCTCATCTATAAAGGTTTTTCTCTCTTAAGATTCCTTGGGATAGTCTCCCTAAAGAGAAGACAGAATCAAAGGATGTGAACATACCCATGGCCCTTGATAGGCATTGCCACATTGTTTTCCAAAAGAGTTGTACTAATTTCCACTCTGACTAGCCATGAATGAGAATGGCATTTCACCACACCTTCGGCAACACCGGGGGTTATCCTTTTCTCAAATCTGGGCTGATTTGGTAGGCAAATATTTGCACCTTGTCTTAATTTTCATTCCTTTGATAATTAATGAGAAGGACCATCTTTCCAGGTGTTGGTGGATTGTTCATTCCTGTCTCCTAACCATTTCTTTCTTTCATACCTTTAGTTTTTGGAGTCTTCAGGGTTTTTCTTATGGAGTTGCATAAGATAGTCCTCCCAGGACTGAGTTTTTGATACATTCCACAGCCCTGCTTCCAGCCTGGGATAGTACATGCGCCATCTTTCCTCCAGTCTTTGGTGCCTCAGTGTGCCTCTCCCAACTCCTGCACCCTCTTCTTACTGGAGCTCAGCTAAGGCTCCACTTTCTCTCATAAGCCCACCCTGCTGGCTCCAATCTCTGTTTTTCTTTTCCTTTCCACTTCATTTATCACCATCAGGTTTTCACAATGTGGTCATGTTGTCAAAATCATTTGCATAGGTCTCTAGTGTTTCTCGGTGTCTTCCCTCCCCAGGGAGTGTGAGTCTCCCCTGCACTAGCCAATGCTTGGCACATTGAAGATGTGCAAATAAATGCACGTTGGATGGGCTTGGCAGAGACCTGCCAGCTCTAAAGCTCTCAAATTTCCTGCATCCTCTGCCCATGACACAGCAGGCCCATGCTTCCACTTCAGGAAAAGCACAGTGGTTTGGTGACAAGTGGGCTTGGGTTCGAATTCCAGCTCCTCCACTGGCTTAATGTAACTAAATTACTTGTACTTGGTGGGTTCCTGTTCCCTCCACTGGCAAATGGGATGATGGTTTCTACCTTACTTGGTGATATAAGGATTAAATAACAATAATTTGAAACAGGGTTTTGAACACCGCTTGGTATAAAATAAACACACACACACAAAGGAATTACTATTATTTCTTCACCACTAATGCATGTCTCTCTCCTCCTTCGGGAAACTTGGTCTCTCTGAGATGCCATCCTTACTAGTTTCCTACTGCTGCTGTGACAAGTTACCACACACTCAGTGTCTTAAAACACAAGTGTATTCTCTTGCAGTTCTGGAAGTCAGAAGTCCAAAATCAGTTTCACTGGCCTTAAGCAAGATGTCAGCAGGGCCACGCCCCCAGGGCCTCTAGGGGAGTATATGTTCCTTTCCGCATTCTGGCTTCTGGAGGCTGTCTGTGCGCCCCGTCTCAGGGCCTCTTCTCCACCTCAGAGGGTACCACTGCAACCTCTCCCTCTGTCCTCCTATCTCGTCTCTCATGTCTTTGACTATCTTGCCTCTCTTATAAGAATGCATGTGATTACACTGGGCCCACCCAGATAATCCTTCCATCTCAAGGTCCTTAATCACATCTATAAAGTCTCTCTTACCTTGTAGGGTAGCATATTCACAAATTCTGGGGATTAAAACTGGACATTTGGGGAGGGGACCATTATTCAGCTCACTATACCGCCCTCACAGCACAAACCTGCTTGATTTGTCCTCCCACACCTTGTGTACTTGGCTGTTTTGCTTCCGGCCAAGAAAAGACTAGAAGGAAAAATGAATGATCACTGAATGAGCCCTGTGGTAGCTGCTCTGATTCACCTGGGCATAGAGATTCTCATACTTACACAAGGAAATCAAGGCTCAGAGAGGCTCAGTGTTTGCCCAGGATCACACAGCAAACACCAGATAGTGCCAGAGTTAGAGCCCACCAGGGCTGCCTGGCTCTGGGGCACCACCTGGCTCCCTTCACCTCCCGACAAGTTTCCTCTTGTTTGAGGTTGTTCTATATTCATTTAAACTCAGTTCAACAAGCCAGTCTTGAGCGCCCGTCTTGGGCAAGACAGCATACAATAGACAAGAAGGTTTCCTGTAATTTGTGTAAAATTTGTCATCTGACCTTGACCTTACTTGACTTTTCCAACTTTCATTTCCTCCCGAGGAGGAGGCCATAGACAAAATGAAAGCCATGAGCAAGCACTTCGAAGAGGAGGAAACCCAAGTGGCTAAGAAAGGTCATGGAAAGAGGCTTCACCTCAATTACTAATCAAGGACATGCAAATTAGACCAACAATGAGAACCTCCACAGATCTCTTTGCTTCACCAAGTAGAGTCTGACCTTTGGGATGACATGGCTTCGGGCTTTTATCTCTTGATCAGCCCTACCTATCCTGAACCAGATGTGTGTTCCACAAACTGTTGTCAACCTCAAATCCATCATCCCCAGATGATCTCAGAAAATGCCTGAGAGTTGCTATTGCATATTCATGGAAACCAGTACCTTCAAAAAGTATGGAGTATGTAGAGGCATGAAGTGTGTGGTAGGAAATGAAGTCATCTCTAGCCAATCCTGCCCATTTCCAAGGGAAACCTTTTTCTGCAGACAGGGACCCCGTCTGACAGAATTGTCTTCTTTATTTATCTGTTTACTCATTTATCATTTATTCACTTATCATCTCTATAAAGACCAGGGCCTCCTCTGTCTTGTTCCCATGTTCACTGTATTGCCTGGTACCTAGTATATGGTCAAGAAAAGTTTGTCAAATGGAATGAATGGATTGCTTCACTCTGGGTTTGGTTTTCTTATCTGGAAAGTGATGGGGCTGAACTTAGTGACTGACCCATTCATTCATTCAAAAAATATAGATTCAGCCCTTCTATGCTAGGTCCTTGCTGGATGCCAGGTATATGGTATTGGACAAAACAGATGACAGTCCCTGCCACCCTGGAGCTTACATGCCACCATGCAGGCAGACATCCACTAATTTTACACAATTAATATTAAAGAAACAGTTGTGGTAAATGCTCTGAAGGAAAAAAAACCAGAGTCTTCTAAATTTAAAGTATCCTATCCCCTTATTAGAACTGTCAATCCTCAAATTTGCCTATTGGATGGTCAAGCAAATAGAGGTCTTTATGGCCAAGAGCTGCAGATCAGTTGAAGCAACTCAAATCCCAGGAGGCCAGTGGTCTCCCAGACCCCACCAAGGATTCCTTTCTCTTGGGGCTGCGGCCCCTCCAGCTCCACTATCAAAAGGCCAAGTCTCACCCCTGTCCAAACACCTTCAACAGTTCTCTGCTTCTTACAAGACAGCATCCAAACTCCTTAAACCAAAGGTCTTCTGTGATCTGACCCCAGTTCTTCTGGTCAGCCTCATCTGTCCCACATCCGTATTCCAACGATGCTGGGCTGACCCCAGCACTGCCACTCTCTACCGTGTGGCTCAGGCCTCTGCTCTGTCATCTGTGAGATGATTGGTTTGGACTAAGATGATCTTTAAGTTTTATAATATAAAATAGTATAATTCTGAGATTATTTTCCAAACACATTCTTCTCTTTCCTACCTCATACTTTTGCCCAAGCTGTGCTGTCTGGAGTGTCCTCAGTTACCACCTGTGTGTTTATTTGATGATATTCTAGACTTGTTTCCTTTAAGAAGGGGCTCAAATACCACTCTCTCTAAGAAATCCAAAGAAATTCATTTCCTTTCTTTTTTTCCTGGACTTCAGGTTTTTGAATATTTATTTACTTTTTATTGAACTATAGTTGATTTACAATATTGTGTTTCAGGTGTACAGCAAACTGATTCAGAAATATATATATATGTTCTTTTTCAGATTCTTTTCCATTATAGGTTATTCCAAGATACTGGATATAATTACCTGTGCTATACAGTAAATCCTTATTGTTTATCTATTTTATATATAGTAGTGTGTATCTGTTAACCCCAAACTCCTAATTTACCCCTTCCCCCCTTTTCCCCTTTGGTAACTTGTAAGCTTGTTTTCCGTGTCTGCGAGTCTGTTTCTGTTTTGTAAATAAGTTCATTTGTCTTATTTTTTAGATTCCACATATAAGTGATATCATATAATATTTATATTTCTCTGTCCAACTTACTTCACTTAGTATGATAATCTCTAGGTCCATCCATGTTACTGCAAATGGCAATATTTCATTCTTTTTATGGCTGAGTAATATTACATTGTGTGTGTGTGTATATATATATATGCCACTTCTTCTTTATCCTTTCATCTGTCGATGAACACTTAGTTTTCTTCCATGTCTTGGCTATTGTAAATATGCTGCTATGAATATTGGGGTGCATGTATCTTTTCAAACTAGAGTTTTCATATTTTCTGGATATATGCCCAGAAATGGGATTGCTGGATCATATGGTAAGTCTATTTTGAGTTTTTTGAGGAACCTCCATACTGTTTTCCATAGTGGCTGCACCAATTTACATTCCCGCCAACAGTGTAAGAGGGTTTCCTTTTCTCCACATCCTCTCCAGTGTGTATTATTTGTAGACTTTTGATGATGGCTATTCTGACTGGTGTGAAGAAATTCATTTTCTATGTTTTTAGAATAATGTGCTTGGACCTTTATAAGGGTACTTATTACATTCCACCATGTGTAGCTGTGTGTTGACACTACAGCCTAGTGTTGGAGTGTGGGCTCTGAAATAAGATAAACCAAGGATCATAATCCCAGCTTTGCCACCTACTAGCTGTGAAAACTTGGAAAGTCTCTTAACTCCCTGAGCCTCAGTTTCCTCATCTGTGAAATGGGGTCATAACCTCCTACCAACAGTGTTGAACAAACTAAATGTGAAAATAAACAGAAAGCATTTCCCAGTGGCTAGCAAACTGAAAAGGCTACACACATGGACATTTTCCCCTGTTTCCCTCTAAGTCCCTTTATGACAGGAACAACATCTTATCCATCCCTGTATCTCCCAGAGAACTCAGAGAAAATAAGGAAGTGAAATAACCAGTGATTGCACACTTACTACATGCCAGCATTGTGCTGTATTCACATTGTTCCTTTAATCCTCACAACAACTGCATAAAGTGGGTATTATAATTATCTCCATCTTACAAATGAGGGAAGTGAGGCTCAGAGAAGTAAAGTGACTTACCAAGGCCATGCAGATAATATTTGGCAGAGCTGGGGTCTGAGCCCAGACTGTGTGCCTTCACAGGCCAAAGTGACTAAGTAATTCAACCACAGTTGTTCAGCACAGCTTAGCAGGTCCCTTAGAAACTACTCTCAAAGTGTATGGCAGTTGTCAGTTTAATTATGTTTCCCTCATGTTTCCTTGAGCACAGGGTCTGTGTCTTACTTCTCTTCATATCCCTGATACACCCAAGTATCTACAGGTGTGCCTTGGGCATGGACATGGATGGATGAAAGAATAAATGGATGGATGGATGAGTAGCTAGGTGTATGGATGGATGGACGGATCGATGGATGGATGGGTGGGTGGATGGGTGGTTGAGTCAATGGATGGGTGGGTGGGTGGATGGATGGATGGACAGGGAGATAAAACAATGAGTGGAAGGTCACAAGAGCCCCCAGATGAAATGCTCACATGCCAAGCATTCCTTTTTAATAGCTCTCTGCTCCCTTTCCCAGAGACAGCCTTAAGGCCAGGCTCAGAGTGGAAAAAACTATGGGAGACAAATGGAGAAGAAAACACACCCCATGTGACCACCAAGCTTCTCTCAAAAAGTGTCGTCAAGATGGATGCAACAGTGGTTAGAGTCCAGCCACAACAGTCATGCCAGCCTCTTGGGTGCCACCATGGTGAAGCAGACTTCCCAGGTGCCCATCAAGCACGAGGCCAGAGTTTAATTCATACTTTAGCTCTTTCCTCCTCCTTTCCCTCCACCAGCACCCACTGCCCTACCCCAATTCTTGAGTATAAGGAAAGAGGCCATGGGCTGGATTTTGCCATCAGAGCCACCAAACCCCCAGAGAGGGTGAGGCTCTGAAACTGGCTTTGGCCCAAGAAGTGGGTCAAAAGCCACTGCCTCATTACCGAAACAGTAGCAAAGTCCTGAGATGCTTAATCACCACGCTGAGCTGATAGCATCTCTGCCTCCCCATGATAGATACCCCGGGAGGAAGGGAGGAAACTGAGGGCGATGTGAACATCTCTCTCCAGCCCACACTCACTTGGAGGAATCAAGGAGATGGTTCATTCAAATACTTAGCTCAGAACCTGACCCATAGTAAGTGCTCAACAGATGGGGGCTGCAATTATCTGTGCTATCAATTGTCTCTAAAGATGATTAACTGCTCCTGAGGTGGCACTTCACTCTGGTTACATCTAGAAAGGATTTGAAGTCCATGGTTTTGAATCCGAGTCCATGTCACACCCTAGAGAGGTGAAAATAAAGATAAAAAGGAAAGACTGGGTCTTGTGCCAGGCAGTCTATGGATTTCTGAGCAGCTACTGAAGCCATGCAAGTTGCTGTATTTATTGCTATTATCTTGACTGCCACGCTTGAGTTTTCAGATGTGAAGTCAAGAGAACCTGCAAGCTTCTGTGAGTCTCTTATACTTCCAGAGCCTCAGTTTCCATCTCTGTCAAAGTCCTCCCTGTTGACTTGTTGAATGATTCGGTGAGTGCTGGCGTCCCCAAGCCTGGCATTGACTGAGAATCTCAGGAATAATGATACAAATATAAATCCCTGTATTTCCAGCAAGCCCTCAGGCAAATCTAATGCAGTGGATGGCAGCCCTGCTTTGGGGAACCGTGGAGTTGAGGTTTGTAAATGAGTTCAGCCCAGCTCTTGGCATGAGTGAGTGCTCAGTATGTAAGAACTATTGCTGTTACCAACAGCCTCTGTTATTCCTATTATCTGTTGACTGACTTTATAATTAAGTCTAAATCCATCCAGTGCTCTCCATGTCTACTATATGCCGCCTGGACTCCTGCACTTGGTTTCCTCACTTCCACACTTAGTCCCCCCCAAAGTCTAGTCCCCACCAAGCAGCCACAGCAGTCTTGTTTTTCAAATGGCTACAGTCGGATCTGGACCCTTAAAACAAAATCCAAACCCCTCCCCATGACTTGCAAGATCTTTACCTGTCTTTCCACCTCTAACTTGATCTCTCACTCAGTTCCAGCCACACCAGCCTTCTTGCTGTTTCTCAAACAGACCAAACTTGTTCTCACCTCAGGACCTTTACACTTGCTGTTTCCTCTGCTAGATCTAGTCTAAGCCTGGCCCATTCTCATTACTCAAGCCTCAGTTCAAATGTCACCTCCTCAAAGAAGGCTTTAATGACCACCCTTTCAAACATTGCCCCCAACATATTGCATTGTTTTCTTCATAGCACTGTCTGAAATGAACATTTTCATTTACTTTAATTTTCATCAGTTTATAGCCTGATCATTCCAGTGAGGAAGAGACTTTGTCTATTTTGTTCATTTCTATATTCTCAGTGCCTAGAGAAAATGCCTGGAAAATATTTATATATATCATAAATATCTTGCTGAATGAATGAAGTTATAATTAGTGTTGTTATTGTTAATATATTAAAATGTCTGTGGTAGACTAAGAGTAAAAGCCTAGTTTCAAACAGTAAGCCGAGATTCTCCTTTTTCTACAATTTCATTTCTAAAAGCATACACACCCAAGCACAATTATCCATACCCAAATGTATATGTAAAAGTCTACAAGGGGATACACCAAAAAGTTGAATTTTCCTGTTTACAGTCAAGATGCACTTACTTTAAAATCAGAAATAATCTATAAAAAATTTCTATTTCCGAAAAACATGTTAAAAAACTTTTTTAACAAAGAGAGCCATCAACAGGAAAAGAAAGCTTACTGTACCTAGGACCTGGGCTTATCCTCTATAAATATCACATTTCATTTCATTTCCAAATTTCTCCCCGCCAAGGGGATGTTGAGCTGCCCCAAGGCAGCGTCTGTCCTGGCATTCAGCTCGAAGAGGAATAAAGCATAGAAATCTCACGATAAGGGGCGTTATGCAAGTTGGTGAATAGCATCCTCAGCTTCACCAGGGACACCGGCACATTCTTTAGTGGCTGTTCATCACACCCACCCTCTATAAAAACCGAGGTAGAACATTATATCACAGCTTAGCAAAGATATGTGTGCAAATAGCAAAGCTAAAGTAACTTGGGTACGTTGCTTAACACATGGCGCTCTCAGGCACTCCTGTAATGCTCACAGCAGCAGCGGGTTACGCTGCGTTCTAAACACTTTATACACATTAACTGCTTTAATCCTCATAGTAACCCCATGAGAGAGATCCTGTTATATGGTTATCCTCATCCTCATTTTGCTGGAAAGTTCAGCAACGTGCCTAAGCTTGCACAGATAGCAGATAGTAAAGATGGGGTCCAAACCCAGGTGGGCTGGCTCTGGCATCCTGCTATCTCTACCGCTAAGCAATAGCACCCCAAAAAGTAGGGGCTTCTGGAGCAGTTACACTCCCAGTGGTTCCTCCTCTCCCTGTCCACCCAGATATTTTGATGCTCAACCACTTTAATCATTCTAGATGGCTAAGTCCCGTATGGTACTGTTCTTTATTGAAGCATGGCTGAAGACACCTGGTACAGCAGGGTAGGGTGGCAATGTGGGTTTGGGGGACAGGCTGCCTAGGGTTTGAACCCCAGTTCTAGCACCTTTCACGGTGTAACAGTTGACTTAACTGCTCTGCGCCTCAGTTCTCCCACCTAGAAAATGGGAGAACTCATACCTACCTCTAATTGAGGTTGTGGAGATTAAACGAAGTCATCACATGAATGTGCCTGTTCTAATACTGAGGAGGCATGGGATAAAGACGAGTTCTTCTCTGGGAGCAAGTCCAGCAGCCATCCATTCATTCGGCTTCGTCCTCCATGGGGAATAATCAGAATGCCTACATCATAGGGTGGTTCTAGAGATTTAATACAATAATGTACATACAGAGCTTAGCACAGTACCTGGTACATCCTCAGTACTTAACAAACGTTAGGTACCATCACCGTCATCATTGTGGTGCTGGCGTAACAAGGTGGGTAAGAATAGGGGCTCTCCAGAGTCACCCCACCTGGATGCTGGGGCGAATTACTTCACCTTCTAAGCCTCGGTTTCCTCATCTGAAAAATGGGATGGTAATAGAACTAAACGTGACAATATGTGTCATGCTTTGGCACACTGCCCTGCCTGCGATCAAGCCCTTAAATACTACACTCTCTAATGTATGCATACCCAGTCCCTGCTTGGTCCTACGCACCCGTTCTTTTGGGGCAGGAGTTGGACTGAGTCTCCACGTGAGGGTCCTTGGCTTGTAGACCACCTGGCCCATGGCTGCCACACACTCCACAATAGAATGACGGGCTGTCCCCAGGAAAGCTAGCCTAGGCTCTGGCTGAGAGGGAGGGGGAGGAGAATCTGGCTTGAAGCTTGGGAATGAGCACATCCTGATGATTCTGTGCTTGGCAGACAGTGTTGGAAAGCTGAGGCCCACCTTCAGGGCAGGGCCCTGGCCCAAGGCCCAGAGGAAGCCCTTGGTCTTGCCGGCGCCCCGAGCATGCACCGGCTTTTTGCCGGGACAGAGTTCCCTTTGTAAGAAGACGGCAGCAGATGGCTACTCCTGGGTGGCGAGTTACTCACTGAAGGGCAGCCATTGACTTAGTAAATGGAGTATCTCCAGGCCGAGCCAGCTGGGCTGCAGGGCTGGTCTCCAGGCACAGGCACCTCAGGGAGTGTTACTGCACCAAGTGGGGGACCCCAGGGCCTCACAGCTCGGACCCCTCTGCCTCAAGATGCCTGGCCCTCACACAGAGCCTGAGGAGGGATAAGCCAGAAGCAGTATGGGGTCAGATCACAGCCATTATCCCTACAGTGGGGTTTGGAAACTTGGAGGAAGGGAGGGTCCTCAGAAATCCCCTCAGGTCCTCAAGTGAGCAAGTCGCAAGTGTATCTA
The DNA here is from genome assembly GCF_036321535.1 of Camelus dromedarius. Classification (NCBI taxonomy): domain Eukaryota; kingdom Metazoa; phylum Chordata; class Mammalia; order Artiodactyla; family Camelidae; genus Camelus; species Camelus dromedarius. The sequence continues at coordinate 54,401,328 of NC_087449.1, read as the reverse complement.
GTCCTCACCATAATTCTCCAGGCAGGAATCATTATCTTCCCCTAGACGATGAGGAGCTGAGCTCAGAGAGGTGGAGGCTGAGTGGTCCAAGGGTACCCACCGACCCCGAAGCCCTTCTTGCTACCCAGCTGGGAGCTCCTGCTGGTGTTGACAGAAGGGAAAGAGTAAGAGTGATGAAGCCACTGTTTCATCCCACTGAACATTTCGTGAGCATTTACTCCATGACACGTGCTGGGCCGAGCTTCGTATGCACATTGTCTCATTCAATTCCAGCATGCCCCTCTCGAGGTGGGTATACTGTGCCTCTAACAGATGAGAACACTGAGCCCCGTGGAGGGTTCTCATCCTGGGGCACACAGTTACTAAATCAGAATCAGAATTTGGACCCAAATTCCTCTGACCCCAATGCCGGGATCCTTTCTATCCGTTTTAAACTCTTCCACGTGCCATAGAACCTGGGAGAATGTACTTCACAGTCGGGGTGGTGGGTGCACTGGTTGAGGATGGGGTGGGGTCGGGGTGCCCGGGGAGGGTGATAAGGAATAAGGGCCAGAGGAAGCAGGCTAAATGATGAATTATGACCGTATGTTGATTGAAGCAGGTTGATACCATCGCAAGTCTTTTTAAAACCCATTTTATTAAAGTATAATATATTTACAAACAGAAAAGAGTACATTACAGAAACATGTACCAATCATGAATTTTCACAGACTAAACACTCCCATTAGCATCTCGAAGAAGAATCAGAATATTTCTGGTGACCCAGACCCCTCGTGCTCCTGTCCTGATCACATCTAACCTCATCAACTAATCATGTCTGTTTTGTTCTTTACCTAAATGGAATCATATGTCAGGTATTCTTTGCTATCTGGCTTCTTTTCATACAATTTTATGTTTCTGTACAGCAAGTGTGTCCTTCAACATTTTATTTTAAACATTTTCAAACATCCAGCAAAGTTGAAAGAATTTTACAGTGACTCCCACAAATCTACCATCTGTCCTCTGCTATCAACACTTCACTGCCTTTGCTTTTCCTTCCTAAAAAGGTATCCCTCTAGCCATTCATTAATATGGCTATTTTATTATGCATGTCAAACAAAATTGCAGAATTCAGTACACTTTCCCTAAATACTTCTGCATGCATGTCATTAAGGAGTTTAATATTGGTTCACAGTGTTTATTCTTTTGATGTAAAATGTATATACAAGGAAATGCACAAATCTTGAGTGCATAGTTATTGAGATCTGATAAATGCAAACCCATGTGGAACCCCAAACCCTGTGAAGACATAGAACATTCCCATTACCCCAGAAAGTTCCCTCCTGCCCCATCCAAGTTGATACTCATGTTCACTACCTCTCACCCCCAACAACCCCATGCCCCTCGGCAAACACTGTTCTGATATTTTTCTTTTTCTTGGTGGGGAGAGGTAATTACGTTTATTTATATACTTTTAAAAATGTAGGAACCCAGGACTTTGTGCATGCTGAGCACGCACTCTACCACTGAGCTATACCTTCCTCTCCCGTGAGAGATTAGTTTTGCCTATTTCAGTTTATCTAAATGGAATCACACAGTATGCACTCTTTTATGTAAGGCTGCTTTCACTCAGAGCAGTGTTTTTGAGATTCATCCACGCTGTCATACATACCAGTAACTTGTTCCTTTTCTTTGGGTCTTATTCTATCGGTAGGATTGCACTACACTTTGTTTACCTAACAGGGTGTCCTGTTGATGGACCCCTAGGCTGCTCCCAGCTTGGAACTATTGTGAAAAAAATGCTATGAATACTCTCAGACAAGCTTGTTTGGAAACCTATGCTTTTATTTCTCTTGAGTAAATACTTGGGAGTGTAAGTCTTAAGAAATGGGTCACAGGGTAGGTGTGTGTTTTGTTTTTATAAAAAAAATTGACATCCTTTTCCAAAGTGGTGGTATCACTTTATACTGCAATCAACAAGGAATGAGTGTTCCAATTGCTCCACAGTCTTGTCAACATTTGGTGTTGTCAGTGTCTTTAATGTTTCCGATAGGTGTATGTTAGCATCTCGTGGTGGTTTTAATTTGTATTTCCATGAAAAGGCGGATACAGCTGCTTGCCAAGGCTCACAGCTTAGCAAGCAGAGAACCTGCTCTCTTGGACAGATTACATCCTGCCCAACGGTACATGGCATCCCTGCTTCAGGTTTTCCTATCTTACGGGCAAAGTGAAAAAGAGCCAGCCATTGAAGTACTGTCTTTATTTTAAAGACAAATAACATTTATAGTAGTAGAGAATGGCCTCTTCAGTCAGATTGCCCGGAATGGGCTCGCATGTCAGCCTCACCACGTACCAGCTGGGGCGTGATGGGCAAATCCCTTAACATTTCTAATTCATTCCCTCAAATCTACTCATAGTTTGGTTGTGAAGATTAGTGAGGTAATACACGCAATATGCCCAGCACAGTGCCTGACACCCAGTAAACACTAGTAAATCTTAGTTGCTTTGTTATCGTTGTGTCTGACTGGAAAACTTAGATATGATTATTGCAGAAAATCTAGAAAATAAATAAAAGTAGAAATTAAAGTCACCCTAAACCCACCACTCAAAGATAACTGGTATTAGCACTTGGTGCATTTCTTTTAGATTTTTTTTTTTTTTGAGTTTGAATATACTAAAATTTATTGAGACAAATCTTTGCCAGGCACTAGGCTAAGTATCTGAGTACTTCAATACATAATTTAAATTAAACCCTACAACCACCATTTTTTTTTTTTAGTATTTCTTATATAAAATTTTAAAAAAATACAACCAGCAACATAATGTAGATGCAGTTTCACATTTTCTTTACTATAGTTAACTCTGCATCATTAATGTCTTCCCACGCCATTGCATGTTCTTTAAATGCTCTACTCTTAAAGACTGTGTAATGTTCCAGCAACAGACGTACCACATTTGGAATGTGTCCTTCATGTATAAGGTGATAAAGCAGTAGGTTTGGGATCAGTGACTCTAGATACAGCCTTGACCACATGGAATGTTTGCTTAGGAAGTTTTTGAAACCATTGATAAACATTGCCAAATCGGAGCACCATGTTAAAAACCTATCTTTTCACTTTTCCCTGAACATACAAGCATAAGGTAATAAAAAATGGAAAAAAAAAAAGTTGTGAAAAGAGACAATATATGAACGTGAAAAAATAAAAAATCAAAGCTCCTCCTCCCTCCCCTTATAATCCTACTAGTAAAGGGCAATCACTTTGATGTGCATGCTTCCAGACCTTTTCCCCAGGATGTATACAACCATAGACATTAGTGTTCTGGCCCAAGGGTGGGGGGCTTTGGAGCCTGCCCAAGCCCCGTTCCAGTCCTGGCTCTGCCATGTGTCACTGTGTGACCTTGGGCAAGTTAACTAGCCTCTCTGGACCCTGTTTTAAAAAGTCCCAGGCATTTGTTTCTGCAGGGATTTTCAAACCTCTCCAGGGCCCTCAACCTCCTCAACCCGGGATAGAATAAGGAGCGTGGAGGAAAGCCCACTCCTGACATTTGAGAGTTGCCTGAGCCCCTTGGACCAGACTTCCCTGCTGAACTGCTTCCTCCAAATCCCTGCACCACGGGCAAGGTTGGAGCCCCTGAGGATCGCAGCAGGTAAATTCACCTGGGCAAACGGGGGAACTGTACAAATCGCTTAGGTACATGGGTGGCTCATGCCGAGTTACCCAATCCTCACCCAGGTGGGTGTGGTTACCTGGGGACAGGTGGGTGTCTGGGCCTCACGTACCACTTGGAGACCCCAATCATAGTCACCCCGGGAAATGCCACTTAGTGCTTCCCTCAAAACAGCATCACCTTCTGCAGCCCAGGGGGTCAAGCTGTAGTTTTCACGATGGGAGGGGGTGACAGCTCACTGGACTTTTAAATAAATGTGGAATAAGTCACAGTGAGTGACCCTCACCTCACTTAGGTCTTCACCAAGAATTGCCAAATACCACCTTCAACTTACTCCTCCGGGAGCCCAGTCTCATCGGTGTTTTTATTACCTCTCAGAGTGGACCTTATCCAGAAACACAGGGAAAATCAATGGTGTGATTATTTAAACTAAAATCACAGGACATGCTCTGTTTTGTCTGGAGATTCTACAAAGCTGCCTCCTCCAGGAGGAGGGACCTGGGCCACTTGTTTGGTTTATTTACTTACCTACACACATCTGGCCCACTACGTCGCACTGTGATTCATTTCGGGAGTGAGAGATCAGATGGGACAGCATCCAAGGAGGAACGAGGCCGGGAACGGATGTAAGAATCCTGGAATCACCTTCCCGGTAACCTCGGAAGCAGGCTTCTCCTGTTTCCCATTCATACACCCTCTCCTTTATGATGAGTTTCCTCCCCAGAAACCTCATTAACCCTGAGACTTTCTGAACATTTTCCAAAGGCAAATAGGACTGGTCTTTTGGAGGGATGGGTGACAGGTCAAGTCTCCAGGAAAACCCCACAGGCTTAGGATGTAGCTTGGAACCCAGCGCAAGTGATATAACCTCCTCAAGCCTCAGTATCCTCACCTGCAAAATAAGTTTCCCCTTGGAGTGTTGCAGAGGTTCAGTGAAATGACTCTGTGCATTGGGCTTCCCTCCAGGCCTTTGCACATGCTGCTCCCTCTCCCTGAGACACAGTTCCCCTCTACCCACCGCAGCCCCTACCCCTCCACTTGATTGACACCAACAGTCCTTCCACCTGAGTTAAATGTTATTTCTTCGGAGAACACCCACAGCCTAGTCAGGTGCCCAGTGAAGAGCACCCACAATTCCTCCTACTTTTCCTCTGCAGCCTCATCACAGCTGTGATTTCAGTAACTCTGCTGTTTAAGTGACGCCCACCTCCTTGGCCCAGACTGGGAGCCCCGCAGAGGAGGGCTGGGACTGCGTGGCTCATGCCTCTGTCCCCAGTCCCTGCACAGGTCTGAGCCTCTGTTGGCTCTGAGGAGACACCAGCGTCCCTTTTGGAACCACGGCCTGTGGATCTGAAACCTCTAACACCAACCTGGAAGCCCTTAGGCTTAGCATCTTGTGGGATCAAGTTTGGGCTGAGGCCAAGAAGACTGTGGCAGAGGCCTTGGGGTTCAGGCTGGGGTGCCTCGTGGCTCTGGGACCCAGGCTGAGCTCCCCTAGAACTTGGGGTTCAGTTGGTTCCCTGATTCTGTGGCCAGATTAGGGGTGGGCAGGCCCAGACAAGCCAGTTCTGAAGCATAGGCCGCTGGGGCGGGCCAACCCTGGGCCTCACCCACGCCGCCCTGTCCCCAGCGCACACACAGGCTGCTACATGCCTGGCGAAACTCAGAAGGCTGCCTCCCCCCAGCAGTTACACCTCATGTCCATTTTGAGAGAAAGGGAAGCATTTGGCAGAGAGAGTAGTTCCATCAGCCTCCTGCACCGAAGGGCAAACACACAGACACACAGGCTAATAATAAGCACGTACACTCACACACACTCCACTCAGAAGAAACTCTGGAGCAAGGTCTAGCCCTCTGGTGTGGTTTTTCACCAGCCCAAATATTTCTCCTTCTTGGGTTATGAGCTGAGGCGGGTGGGTGTCCTGATAAGCATGCCCAAGTGCCACAGGGACCTGGTGGTCTGTGTGCCCTGGGGAGTGACACTGAGAATAAGAAAAATGCCTAAAGCAGCAGGCTCCTCCAAAGCTGCCTTTCATCAAAGCCTCACTCTGTGCCAGGCACTATGTATGTCTCCGGGGATACAGCAATGAACCAAGGAGGTAAGAAGCTCTGCCCTTATGCAGCTCGTGGTTGGAGAAGACAGCTGATAAAAGCAATAGAGAGGTAATATCTAGAGCAGGTTAGAAGGTGACAAGTGCTGTGAAGGAAAATAAAACAGGAAAAAACGCGGAGCTGGGCAGGGGACTCTGAGATTCTAAACAGTGTGATCAGGAAACGCCTCCCCGAGAAGGTGACCCTGCATCATCTCATGCAACCTTCTTAACAAGCTCTTGAAGTTATTACTATTATCGTCCCCATTTTAGGGGTGAAGGAACTGAGGCTTAGTGGAGAAATGGACTTGCTCAGGGACTGTCTGCCTGTGAGGGCAGAACCGGGATTTGAACCCAGGCCTCCCTGATGTCAGAGCCCTAACCTGCCCTGAGATCCTGCCTCCCCAGTCCCAGCCTGCACTGCCCCTCGGAGTGCAAGCCTGCAGGACCCGGAGCTGTGTTCAAAACTCCATCTGCTGGGTTACCTGAAGAGGGCCTGGCATTCCTGCCCGGCATGTGCCTCCAAGTCAGACCTGTTTGGGCTGGACAGCCGGCCCCTGAAAAAGGTCTTTTGTGCTTTCTCAAAGGGCCTCACAAGAGGGTTAAACGCCCTCACATTAGTGCTAATTTGGGGCTGACTTTCCTATTCAGCCAGTGACAAAGCCGGGTGTTTGCACAAGGGCCTGAGGAATGGGACCACACGCACTGCCAGGGAGCAGGCTCCCTGCCCGCCACCGCCCTGCCCTCCCAGGCACCTGTTTCTCTCGGCTGAGATTCCCAGTCTTCTGCACCCCCATCCGAATAAGCCTCTGCCCCGGCGGCTTTCCCGTGGAAGCCCTCTGGGGAGGAACAGAAACTCTATTTACAAAAGAGCCCATTGGACCCTGACTCAGTTATGAACCACTGTCGTGAACCCAAAATCCAAAAACGTAATAATGAAAAATGGAAAAAACCTAAATGCCCTTCAAAAGGCAAAACGGTTAAATAAATGAGAGGACACAGACACTGCACAGATAGTAACAAGAGTGGAGCAGTGCTGCGGGTACAGAAACACAGAAAGTGCCCTCCTCCCTGCTGCACCAGGAAGAGAGAAAACTGCAAAATAATATATATAGAGTAAGGTCTTATATAGGTTAATTAAAAAACAGCCCCAAGGCTCTGTGGCTCAATGGATAGCACATTGGACTTCTAAAACACAGCCCCAAGCAGGTGCCTCTGACCTTTGATGTGATTGCAAACACCTCTGAGTCTGATTAAGAAGATTTTAAAATCATTCCACTTTGGTCAGAAAAAATAATAAAAATATGTTATAAATACTTAAACATGGAGCCTGAAACGAACATCAAACAGGTTAACGGGGAAAGAGCAATTGGCTGGGGGTGGGGATGGAGACATGAAGGGTGGCTTTCAATGTTTCGTTGTGTTTTCTTCTGAATTATTTTGGAAATTTTTAAAATAGTGGGAATATATGTGTATAGACATGTATTTATGTATGAATGTAACATGTGTGTGTGAGAGAGAAATACTTTTAATGAAGAATTCCCATTTTGGAATACACAACCAATCCTCATTAATCATGATTAGTTATGTCCTATCAAATTGCCAGAATGAGCCAATTCTGAACTGCTGCTCCTACAGGAAATACAGGGGAAAGTTCCCACGAGCTTCTGATCACATTTTCATCCGCTGATCAACATATGATCTTATTTTGATGTGTTTCTGTTTAAATGCATCTTATTTAATACAAATTGTGGACTCCCTAACCTTGACTCCCCAGCTCTGAGCCTGTAACTGGTGGCTGAGAGCACATGTGTTCTCTGTAAGCTGGGTCACCACCTTTCTGCTTTGGGAAACTGGACAGCACTTCAGCCCTATGCTTGGGGGCCAATTCAAACAGTGAAATCAGCAAGAAAAAGCACACCAAAAAAATGTGAAAAGCTTTTCACTAAATCGAGCACAAAAAGAACCCGGTGCCTGACAGGTAGCAAGTGCTCCCAAAATGGCCCCTGTTACTATCACCATCACTGCCCATGATCTTGCCTCTGGGCACTGGGGGTTCCACTGAGGTTTGGAGAAGGGCTGTTTGCACCAGAGCTCCAGGCTGGCATCTTTTTCACATACTCTTTGTCCCATCCTTCTCTTCTCAGGCTGCGCCTACAAAAGCAGACAACAATCCGCATACTGGAAAATTGAAGCCAGTAAAATTGCTTCATGACACCAGGCCGAAGGGGAGCTTTTCCCCCTTTGAAATGAAGGCCGTCTCCTCTCTCATCACTTCAGGTACGGCCCTGGGGCTCCGTGTTCTCAGCTCTCTCCTTGGGATTCCCATGAGACTGCTCAGCAACGATCCCTCTGGCTTATAGTTAACAGTCAAAAAAAGCCTCAGGCTCGGGACCAGGATGGCAACTCACCAGGGCTGGGCTGCCACTTACTCATCAACATTCCCTGTGCTCAGCACAGGGCCTGGCACAGATCTGTGCCCTGTGAAAGGTGATCAGCTGGAAAAATAGGGACCAAGAGTGAACTGAACTTCCCACCCTAAATCTCCTCCAATGCCATGTAGAAGGCAATGAACGTGGAAGAGTAGATACAGGAGTACAGTGTTACAGTTATGAGCTCAGTAAGTATCTCATGTTACTAACACTGTCATCTTAGTCTAGTGGAGCTAAACTTCCTAAATGGCCCTAAACAAATGTTTTCACTGTAATAAAACCACGAATAGCCTGGGAAAATAATGGGAACTTGAATTTTTAATTTTAAGAGACTTTTAATACTGGAGAGAATAAATCAAATCAAAAAAGAAAGAAACCATGAGCAGAGTTAGCACTTAAAATTTATTTGTGCAGGGGCAGGGAAAGGGAGGAACACCGGACAACGGGACGACCAAACACACTATCAGGTGAACCGACACATGAGTGAAATGGAACCACGGCGGCTCCCGCATCTCTGACCACCGCTGGAAAGGGAGCAAAATGAAACGAGCTGGCTTCGCAGAGCAGGTGTACCTGCTATGTGGCTGGCTCTGTGCTGTGCCTTTTGAGTGTGTTAACTAACCGAATCCTCACAGCAATCCTAGGAGATGAGCAGTACTGCCCCCATCTTACGATGAGCAAACTGAGGCCCCAGAGAAGCAGAGCAACTTTCCCAACATCACAGGGCTCGTTAGCAGGGCAGCTGGACTTGACCCCACACAGCTGGCTCTGGAAGCTGCCCTCCAGCCACTGTGAGACACTGTCCCTCTGGGCTGTGATTGCTCTTGTCCCTCAGAGGCACTCCCAGGAGGCGACACCCTGCAGGGTGGTGTGAGGGTGGGGCTGTGCCCTGCTCAGGATGGTGCCCAGATCCCGCTGCCCAAATCACTGGATCTGGACTCCTTTGCTGCCACTTTCCAATTTCTCCACAGTCTGGTTCCAGCAGACCTTTCCAGTCTTATCTCCTTCCACCTCCTTTCCTGCACCGAATGCTGCACCCCTGCCCAGCTGCTCCCTGGTCACACCTGTGCGCTGTGCGTTCCTGACTCTACGTCTTTCCCACTGCTGTTCCTGCCGTGGCTCAGAATTTCTCCTGCCCCTGTCTATCGTGATCCGCCCCATGTCTCCAAGCTAAGCTTCAATGCCACCTTGCCTTCCCTGGTTGTCCCTGCTGGAATGCATCACACCCTGCCTGCCTCTGGGCATCAATAGCTATCTCTAGATCCTCCCCAACCCCTGCCCTCTCCCCCTCCCCCCGACATTCCCACCCTAAGAAATTCTCCTTAACCAGCAGACTGGGTTGCATCTTCACACCCCTCCCTACCCTCCCCATCCCAGACCTTAGGAGGCTGGAGAGCAGGGAGCTTTGTCCGGCTTATGCCCTTGTCCCCACAGCCTGGCACAGCACCTAGCATAGTAGACAAACGTTCTTCTGGCCCCTTGGATACTGAGTATATTGACAGTAAAAGTCAGTGACAGTTTAAAAGTCAACTGTTTCATAAGTCCATATTCAGCCACTAGCAGATAATAGCCTGCTGATGTCCCAAAGTCTTTAAATTTCAGGACTCCTTAAAGTTCCCTCAATATGCACCACTTTTCATCACACATCTGTGCCTTTGCCATGCTGTTCTACTATTTGGAGCGCTCTTTCCCATCTCAGTTGCTCCAAGAATCCAATCTCTGCAAATTTGGTTCAATGTCCCCTTCTCACAGAATCCTTCCCTGACCACTCAGCGCCCTCCTTCGCCCCGGAGCTAGCCACTTCTTCTCTCGAGTTGTCTCTGCGCTTCACACCTCTCTGGGTGGTTACTAAGCTTACTGCTGTACTGCAGTGGATTTGTCTGTGTGTCTGTCCCCTGACAGCTCTTTGAGGCCACGGACATGTCATATCATCTCTACAGCCCCAGGATCAAACATGATTATTTTCAAGCATATTTAGGGAAAGACATCTTTCTCCAAAAAGAAAAGCTATGTGTGTTTCAGTGTAAAACAGATACAAGAGAAATAGTTCCTGCCAGAGTCCAGGGAGGGGGCCGGGCCCTGCCCATGTAGTCATCTCAGACCCTGCCTGAAGCCCTCCCTGGAGCACCTGGGCTTCTACAGAAGCTTGAAAACTACTGACTCAGCACAATGCCAGGAGCAAGGTTGCTGGCTCAACAAATACTTTTTTTTTTTTTTTGGTGGGGGGAGGTAATTAGGTTTATTTATTTAGTTAGTTATTTTTTAATGGCAGTACTGGGGATTGAACCCAGGACCTTGTGCATGCTAAGCACACACTCTACCACTGAGCCATTCTCTCCCCTTGCCAACAGATACTTTTTAAATGATTTGAAGATCAAATACCTTAAGGATCCCCAAAAGAACAAATTCCTTAGAGTGGAATTTCAGATACCTTGACTGGAATGGGGGACATAGTGGGGCTTCAGGTCAGGAATCAGGGGTTCAAGACAGCCCTGTCACTCTCTGGCTGGGCAGGGACCCCACCTCTCTGGACCTCATTTTTCTCATCCATAAAATGAGGAGAATACTACCTCGCCAGGACAGGGCTATAATATTCCTGGTGGTGGTGGGGGGGGGGGGGACCGTATGCCCCTCTCTTCCCTATGATCACATCATTTGTGTCCACCTATAGTTTTACAGTTGACATTGATTGGCTGTGGACTGTCTCTGAGACTCAGTTTGCTCATCTGCCAAATAGGGATAAACAGTAGTTCATAGGGTAGAGAAGCCTTATAATGTAGGGGGCAAATATGTGGTTAGGCCCAGACTATCCTGCTTTGAGGCCTGGCTCCCTCACATTCCAGCCCTGTGCCTTTAAGCAGGTTAGGTTACTTAATATCTTTGAGCCTGTTTCTCATTTGTAAAAAGGGGGTAATAATAGAACTCACCTCATAGGATTGGATACATTCATTCACATGAGGTGCCTGAAAATAGTAACTGCTACAGACATACAAGCAACTATACCAGCCCGTGGGGCTGTAATGAGGATTATATCAGATCACACTGAAAATGTGCCCAGCCCAGAGCCTGGTATATGGTACGAGGTCAATTGACAGAGGCTTTTATTTAATATGAATTTAGCTCAGATTCAGCATATTACATGAGCGCTTGGGGAAAAAAACCAAATCTGGGCAGAAACTCCATGGCTTTCGATCTCACTCTGCAATCTCCTGTGAAAGGGGCCTGGATGGCTGCCCCACCATGTGGTTCTGGGTGTGTCCTGCTGCCTGACTCAGAGAAAGGCGCCCCCTCCCACCTGTTCCCCACCCGTCTCCCCCGGCACCCTGTTTCTGCCCGTCCATGCGGTGATCAGACTTGACCCTGGAGAGCAGCAAAGATCCTATCACTGCCCCAGGGCGGGGGGTGGCAGGAGGAGTTATAATTATGGGTTTCATTGAAATTGTGGATATGATGGGTACTGCTTTCTGCGGCTCCTCTAAGGGCTCTGTCGGGCCCCTCCCCCGCTCCTCCCGCCCAAGTGGCCCCAGAAGCCGGCACTCCCAGGCCAGCAACTGCCTACTTACTATGTGTGCTAAGTGCTTTGTGTGAAGTATCTCATTTAATACTCACAAAGGGCATTATTTTCCCCATTTTACAGATGAGGAAACCGAGGCTCAGGGAGACAAAGAGACTTGCCCTAAAGAAGGTGGCCAAGACAGGCTCCAAGGTCTTTCTGGCTCTAGGGCCCACGATCTTAACCCCTACCTCAGTTTGCATCCCAAATGGTACGAAAGTCTAGTTGTAACTGGAAAGTTAGGAAACTGGGCTCTGGAGCCCAAGAGCCCTGGGTTTGATTCTTGGCTCTGACCTGTGTGATTCTGGACAGTCACATCACCTGTCTGAGCCTGGTTTCCTCCCAGGTTCGCTGTTAGGACTAGCTGAGAAAGTGTATGTAAGTGTGTGTAAGTGCCTGAAATAGGTAAGTGTTCCGTAAGGAGTGGATACCATTCATTCCCTACAGCTGTTGTTGTCAGGCTGCGTGGATGAAGCTGTTGACAGATACAGACATCAGGGCTTTTAGGAAGCCTCTTGGTATTGGACATGCTGCATGTGACATTTCCAATTTCATCCAGATCCTGAGTCATGAAAAAGTGGACTGAGTCATGGGGTTCCCATTTTGCTTATATTAAGCCATCAAGCTGTGGGAAGTATAGGAAGCAACAGGATGCTGAATGGAAAGCAAATGCAAGGGATCTCCTGATTTGCTGTGTCAGTGGCATCCAGTGAACCTCTCTGTTCCTGAGTTTCTATTTAGATGGCTGCGTTGATCTTTTGCCAGGAGGTAGTGACCACAGGGTAGAGCCTAGAGCTCTCAGAGGGAGAGCGGTTTTAGAAGTCCTGGGTGGTTTTTCCTCGTTTCCCTTTTCCTGTCTCTTGTTTCCATGACAGATGCCCGGGAGGGGAAGATACGCAACTGGAGGACAGAAGGGAGGGGAATGCTATTTACTGATCTGGGAGCACCTCTCCAAGACTAAGCTCGGAGTCTAATCCTCACCTGTGACCCACTTCCCTCTGTGGCCCAGAGCAAGTATCACTCTTGCTGGTGGTGACTGTGCTATGATCACCTCCCTCCAAGTTACTCACCTCGCCCAGTGAGGCAGTAAGGAAACACCGCGCCCGGCATTGGGCACTCCCATGGCCCAGGCAGGGCTCCATTAATCCGAGAACTGAACCCTGGTTCCCATCTGCCAGGGCCCAGCCCAGCTCTGCTGGGGCTTCTTCGGTAATTTATGAGCTTCTCCACTTTGCCTGTTATTATGTTCCTCTTATTAATAAGCGGGCTTAGGACATTCAGGACTTCCTTAATTAATGCTTCCTCCTTCCTGAGCATTCTATCTTAGGATTTTTATAGGTCATTTACAGCCTTGCGAAGTTTGATATTGTACCAGGCGACTCAGTTTTTCCCCTGAAAAGGACAAGGTGCGGGTGGAGGAGCAGAAATGTCCAGCTCCTTCCAGCGGACAGACAGGGAGCTACTTCAGCTCAGGCCCTGGTGGACTCTTACTTCTGAGGACCACCAGCCCACCACCTCCTGTCCCCAGAGGGCAAGCACCACACACAACTAGGATGAAACTGGGGAGATTGTGTACATATGTTTCTTTTAAAACTCAGAGGCCTCAAACTTGATCTCCAAAGAGAAAAGGGTCCTATCTGGTTCACTGCTCTTTGGAGCTTCCTGGTTTCTGAGTGAGGTCTGCAGGGCAGCTTTTCACTTTTGAGCCACTTTTCCCTCAATTTCTGTCTGGTTGTGGTGGGCGGGGGAGGGTTGGAGGTGAGGAGACCCAGTCCCAGTGAACAAACACGCCTTTCTCTTCATTCCGTGGTGTTTGACACACTGGCACGCTTAATAAAACAGGTGGCAGGCACGGCGAACCCAGGTGCTGACTCAGCCGGGCCACATCCCTTTCATCTTGGGCCTCGACTGTTTAACAGCCACGCTCAACAAGAGGAGATGGAAGAGTTTATCTCCTTAATATGCCACCCTGAAGCTGCTTGTGCTTAACCGTATTCATCTCCCAGGATGCTGGTGGGATCACTTCTGGTTATATTAATAACTCACCTGGTGTGCCTGAGAACTATTAATATGGTCATTTAAAGAAAACAACAACGAAGACAAAGCACTGATACTTTTTCTTTTGATGTGGCAGGGAAGAAAGTTTATAAACCACAGAATCTGGTGTGCAATTCCATTTTTTTTGTAGGAAAAAAAAATTCACTTATGGACAGAAAAGTTGTTTGGAAGGTTTAAAAGATTAGGCAATTGAATGATGGTGTAATGTGGTATTTAAACTTTTTAGTTATTTGTTACCTTTGGTAATTTTGAAAAATTTCCCCAACAAACATATATTACATTTGAAATAAAAAAAAAAATGTAAACCCACAAACCCCAGGATATCTACGGTTAATCAGACCCAGGCTTAGCTTAAACTATCTCTGGGATTCAGACAAAAAAATCTAGATGTCAGCAGCTAATTTCCACTTTTATATTTCCTTCTTCAGTTCAGGTCCCTGCCCCTCAAGCCCAGGGGGTTGAAGCTAATGAGAAATTATTCTTCATCATTTGTGTTTGACTCTGTAGCACATTTTTTCCCTAGACCTGACTTTTTCCCATAATGAGAGCTGTCACAGAAGTACGCAGGGGTGGGAACGGCTGTCTTTCCACAGCCCTAAAATGTTTGGTTTCCCCTAGCCTCTGCTTTATCCTGAAAGGCAGGGGATTAGAACTACTGTACCGTTCTCAGAGGGGTTATAAAAATGTTCTGTTTAAACCTGGGTTGAGGCAACCGGAACCTTGAGTGTGGGGCCAGCCTTCCCTCTCCCCGCCTTTCTGGGGCTGTGTTCTCTGCAGGAGACTGGAGCTAGCAAGGCCTCGGAGAGGGGCTTCTGTTACTAGATCTCTTCAGCCTTCTCGAAAATGGCCTGCCTCTCTCCTCACCAGGGGTTAAGCCTGGAAAGTCTCGGCATCATCCCACTTAAAGGAAGGAGAGGAGTTTATTAAAAAAAAAAAAAAAAAGAGCTAGAAGTTCAGGAGATGACAACAGGCCATTTGGGAGTAAAACATTTGTGGTTGATGAAACCTGAAAGCTGACTTTGAAACCCCAGATGGTGGTTCCCATGGGATGGGGAGAGATACCCCGGGCCCCCAGGCCCCCAGGTCCCCAGGTCCCCAGGCAGGGGTCAGCTCTGCAGGGCATTGCTCCTCGGAGGTTCTCCTGTGCCTCCCTTTCACCCACCGGCACCAAGAACCACCGACTGCGAGGAGGGCCTTCCAAGTGGCCCGGTGCTCCCATGGGCCTGCTGCCCTGTTTCAGATAAGAGGCTCCCACAGCTTCAGAGGGAGGCAGCCTCCCAGGAAATTATATTCACCCCAAGGAAGGCTTGTGTGAGGAGGAGGGCTGGGTGAGAGTATTCGAATGAATAGCAGGTCCACAGTGGGCACTCAGAAAAATGAGTGAGTCTTATTAATTGAAGTAAGTCAGAGAAAGACAAATATCATATGATATCATTTATATGTGGAATCTAAAAAAAATACACATTTTATTTACAAACCAGAAATAGATTCACAGACATAGAAAATAAACTATGGTTAGCAAAGGGGAAAGGTAGGGGGAGGGATAATAAGTAATATAAAAATAGTAATAAAATGTTACTACATATAAAATAGATAAACAACAAGGACCTACTGTAGAGCACAGGGAACTATATTCAATTTCTCATTATAAGCTATAATGGAAAAGAAAATAAAAAATACGTGTATATATATATATATATATATACACGTATTTTTTATTTTAAATATATATATATATATATATAACTGAATTGCTTTGCTATACACCAGAAACGAACACTGTAAATAAAAAATAAAATCAATAAAAATAAATACCAGATACCTTCAATAAAAAATAAAATCTAATAAAAACGAGTGAATCTTGGAAAACTGTAGTTAAGAACGTGAACTTTGGAGCTGGTGGATCTGGGTCACATCCTAGTGCTGCCACTAACAGCTGAGTGGCATTGAGCCCAGGAGATCCAAGTGCCCACCACGTCGGGCTGTTGAGGGGATTAAGTGGAAAGCTCTTGCACGCTGTAGAAATGGAAGCTTAAAACAATAACTGCACAGCATGAGGGAACTGGGGGAGTGTTAGAACTGCTCTGTGTCTTGACTGTGATGGAGGACACATGACATTTTGCATTCATCAAAACCCCTACAGAATGGACACCACAAAGAGTGAAGTGTACTTTATGTAAATTTTTAAAAAAAATTTTTTAAATTTTATCTCGAAGATTCCTCCTGGTTTTGACATTCTATGCATCTCCTCACCTGTAGGGTGGACCTATTGTTGGAAAGGAATGATAAAATTGATAGGATTTTGCATCATCATTGGGAAAAAAAGGATGTGTGTGCTCTCATAGCTTCATTCAGTCACCTCAGTGTCTTAGTACCAATCTGCCTCTGGTTCCTTCAGAATTTACCAGGGCAAGGATGACCAAGGATGGCTACTCAGAGCCTCATGTGGTCAGAGCTGCACTGTCCAGTATGGTAGCCCTGTCACGTGCAACTGTGGGGACTTGAAATGTGGCTACTGTAATGGTGGAACTGAATTTTAAGCTTTATTTTTCATTAATTTACATTTAAACGTGGAAACTGAATCAGTGTGAAGTATTTTCTTGTTAAAGACAATTTTATTGTTTCGGTAGGACTTCATTTTATTTTTAATGTATTGTATCATTAATTTTAAAAACTGAGATATAATTCCTATACCATTAGAGTCACCATTTTAAAGTATACAATTCAGTGACTGTTTGTATATTCACAAGTTTATGCAGCTATCACCACTGATTCTAGAACATTTCATCACCACAAAAAGAAATCCCATACTTACGAGCAGTCATTCCGCCATCCCCCAACTCCCAGCTCCTGACAACCACAATCTACCTTCTGTATCTATGTATTTGCCTATTCTGGACATTTCATACAAATGGAATCATACAAAATATGATTTTTCGTGTCTGATTTCTTTCCCTTAGCATATGTTTTCATACGGTTTCCTTGTGTTGTATTTCATTCCTCTTTATGGCTGAATAATAGTCCACTGTATAAATGTACCAACTTTTGTTTATCTGTTCACCAGTTGATGGACATTTAGGTTGTTTCCACTTTTTGGCTACTAGCTCTTGAAAATGTAGCATCCAATTTGAGATGTGTTGTAAGTGTAAAACATATGCCAGATTTCAAAGACTTGTACAAAAAAAAGAAATAAGATCACTTACGAATACTTTATTTATACTGACAACACATTGAAATAACATTTTTTATATATTGGGTTAAGTAATATATATCATTTTTTAAAAAAGAGAGCCTCAGAACAAGGCAGGGGAGGTATGAACTGTTGAGGGGGAGGCAGGGGCCTGTCCCCCAGGATCTGGCCCTTCAGAGCCCCCTGCCCAGTGATGGGTCTGAAATGAGGAATGGGGTTCAGCCCCACACCAGGAGCTGCCCTCTTGGAGTCACTCTGCCTTGGCACCGAGGGGAGCTGCAGAGAGGACAAGTCCAGGCAGGAGCTGGTGGATGATCGTCCCCTGGGAGGGGATCTAGCATGGGAATTATGGGACAAAAGGGTTAATTGCAGAGGCCAGTGACAACAATGGCTTCTCTTGGCCAGGTTGCAGAGTGGCTCAAGTCCCCACAGGAACCTGGGTTCCTGTTCTCGCCTGGGAACAAGGGCAGCGATGGCCAAGGCTTCTTTCCTCTGGGCACCAGCAGGCTGGCTCCTGTGCAGCAGCCACTGGGAGGCTGGAGCCCAGGCCCTGCTCTGTCACTACCTTTTTGTGTGTCCTTGAGCAAGTCCCTTCCACTCTCTGGGCCTTGTCAGATGAGGGAACTGGGTTAGATGATCTAGAAGGTGTTTTCCAGCTTTAGCATTTTAGGGTTCTGAAATGAGTCCTGAGTTAGACAGACATGTGCTTAATCCTGGCTTTATCCTTACCGGCTGTGTAACTTCTCTGCTTTCCTCACCTCCCCATCTTTAAAGGTTTAAATCAGACAGTCACTGCAGACACTTAATGCTCACTATGTATCAAACAATGTCTTAAGTGCTTTGCACAGAGGAGTTTACTTAATCTTCCCACCAAACTCTCTAAGGCAGGCCTTATTAGTTCCACTGCCCAAATTCAGAGCAAGGGTTTTGAACCCAGAGTGCCCAGCTCAAAAGTCTTGTTTCCTTATATACGCACCAGCATGGATAAGGAGGCATAATAAATCCTCAATAAAGGTTGGAAGGGAGAGGGAGGCAGAATTCCAAGACTATTAAAAATACCTCTGGTGGAAACACTAGAAAGCTCCCCACTAAACAGCTGCGGAGATAGGGACACCAAGCCCAGAAGGATGAGGTGATGCTTCCTGGGCCACCACCGAAATGGTGACAGCGTGAAACCCGAGTATCCTGGCTCAGAGCTCCCCTAGGTATTTGAAACTGGAGTAGATCTCAAGTTACGCATACAAATCTGCTGGCAGGTAAGTAGCCCCAGCCCAGGCTGATCTCAGAACTTATCACCGGGCTGATTAATATAGGGATATCAGGGCAGTGCTTCCGGAAGTCCTTTGCCTTCCTCTGTGCCTAGTCTCTGAATTTCATCCGGGTACAATTCTTAGTTGTTAGGTTTTGCATTTAATAATAATTGGCTGTTCGGGGTACTTGAAGTCATTCTGTCTTCTGAGACTCAGTTCAGACACTTCCTGCTTGTTTATTGTGAGCAGAACATGTACTAGGCATGGGAGCTACACGGAGAAGAAGGAACTACCTCCCTGCTCTCCCCTCCGGGAGTTCCCGGTTGAATCAGACAGACAGGAGAAATCCTCTTGCTCAAGAATAATGGCTTATACATGGACAAAAATGATAAAATCCAGTGTTGGTGATGGTACAGGAAAACAGCCACTCTCATTCCTTGCTGGTAGGAAAGGAACTCGGTACAACTTTCTGGAGGGCTGTTTGGTAACCGGAATCAAAAAATCATAAAATTGTGCCTACCCTAAAAGCCCCTGCATTTCCACTTCTTGAAATTGGCCACAAGGAAATAATTATGGCTGGGCACAAAGATTTAGTCATAGTTACACTCATACAGCACTGTTTATAATAATGAAATGCTGGATATAACCTGACTGTCCGTCAATGGGGGACTGATAAATAAGGCCGGGTCTTCCATACAAAGGTCATCATGGGATATGTGAGGTTGGAAAGAGAGTCCCATTGTTGGCTAATGGAAAGAAAAAAGAAGGTTACAAACAGCATCTATGGTGTGATGGCATTTTGGGGTAAGAGCACACATTATAAGAGCTAACATTTGTTGAGTCACTTTTAGGCATTATTTCAACCCTAATGACATAGATGTTCTCTTTGAAAAAATTATTAAAATAATTGTTTTAGTATCATAGGTGCTCTTTTTTATTATCATTTTACAATTGAGGAAATGAGGCCCAGAGAGTTAAAGAGACTGGCCCACATATATATAGCTAGGATTGGAGTCCAGTTGGAGAGGCTGCACATTTAATCACAGGGCAATGGCCTTCCTCTAAGCAGAGTACAGGGTAGGGAAGAACAACAGTGATTCTCTTTGTGTGGAAAATTATCAGTATTTAATTATTTTCTTCACTATATTTATCTGTATTTTCATTATTCCCCCCTCTCAATGACCATGGGTTGCTTTTGAGAAAAGAAAAATCATTATTTTATTTCAAATAACACTGGCCTGTTGAATTCTACAGATCGAAAGGACCAAAAGCTTGACCTGGAGAGAGGGTGTTTCCCTGGCAAGTCCTCCACCTGCCAAAGGGCTATTTCAAGCTAAGGGCAGAAAACCCTAAGGTCTGATCATTAGAACTCCCATGGGGGGACCTTATCCACAGCCAGTCCCCTCAGGCAGGATCCCAAAGCACAAGGTTCCAGCTGGCGGGTTTTAGTCTTCCTATCAGCCCCTGAATTCCAAGGCCTGGACTTCACCTGCAATTCAAAGGTGGGCACACAGGTCACAGTGGCCCCACTCATCAGGCCCCAATCCATTTCAGAAAGAGTTAGGCAAGAAGACCAAAGCAGGTGGCAAAGTTTCTTAAAAAACAAAGGAGAGATTCTTTTTTGTCTCAAATCAGCTAGGGATTCCCTAGGGTTACCACCCTCAGGGGAGTTAGCTGACTCTTTTTTCACTCCTTGGGCTGACTGGCTGCTGTGATAAGTGTTCTTAATGAAATTATCTGTCACAACTGCTCGCAGAGGACTATATCCTGCGTTTCCACCTTCCAAAAAAAGAGAGGGGTGGGGAGCAGGCCAACAAACTGATAGGGGGTGGGCGGGAGGAGGAGGAGGAGGCGGCAGGGATTTATAATCATAGTAAAAACAGCAAAATGATGAAAATAATAAAAACAACAAACATTTACTGAGAACTTACACATGCTGCATTATCGCATTGCATGAATCCTCTTTTAAAAGCCAAGAGGTAGGCACTAGTATTACACTAATCTTGAAGGTGGGAGAACCCATGCTGGGTGATATTAAATAACTTGCCCAAGGTCATGCCAAGTAGCTGACAAATGGTGAAGTCGGTGAATGGTGAAAACCCAAGTCTTCCTCTTGCTAAGGGCCCCCTTCCTGGAGCTGTGGGAGCCCCTCAAAGCCTTTACATTTCCCAGGAAACACACACACACACACACACACACACACACACACACACTTCACATACACTTATCAATTTCAGGGAATCTGATGTTTTCAAGTCTCTTGGCCAGAAAGATCTCACATTTCTCCTGGATTCATGGATGCCACTTTGGGGGCAGTCCAGCCTAATGGCATCGAGATCGGGCAGTCCTGGGTTTGCATTCTGTTTCCAGCACTCCAGGTTTCTGTGACTTTAGGCTTCAGTATTCTCAGTGTAAAATGGAGACTGATAATACTAAGACATACACACAGGCACACAATCACACAGTGACCACGAAGTTTGGAAACAAAGACACTATTAATTTGCACTATTAATTTGTATTATAATATAATATAGTTGTAAGATAACTAAACCAGTTACATTTGTTTCTCATGTTTTTCTGTTTTCAGACTTAATAGCTACTCTGTATTTATCTCATGGGGTTATGTGTGTGTGTGTGCATACATATACATGTGTAAGCACATGCATATATATAATTAAATATGTGTAAGGAATTTAGCATACACAGTAGGTGCTTAATACACAATAACTGTTGTTGCTCTTTATTTTTATGAATCTGGACTCAACTCAATCTCTCGAACGTTTGCTGAGTACTTGCTGTGGGAAGCAAACAGACACGTACGTGACTAATTCTCACGGAAGGCTGTCTGTGCTAAGCGGTGTGTGCCAGGACAGACAAAGTGCTTTGAGAGAATAATGGACAAAGGAGTGGATTCTGGCCAGGGAGATCTAAGTGCACTTGTAAGAATTTTGTTTTT
The DNA here is from genome assembly GCF_036321535.1 of Camelus dromedarius. Lineage (NCBI taxonomy): Eukaryota > Metazoa > Chordata > Mammalia > Artiodactyla > Camelidae > Camelus > Camelus dromedarius. The sequence continues at coordinate 54,380,151 of NC_087449.1, read as the reverse complement.
AGATTAAATTTACAATACAAGGAAATGCACAGATCTTAAATGCATAATTCAATTAATTTTGACAAATGTATACACTCATATAACCACCGCTGGAATCAAGATATAGAATATTTTCACACCCCAAAGAGCCCGTTTGTGTCCCTTCCAATCAGTCCCTACTCTCCAAAGGCAACCATCACTCTGACTGTTTTTTCATAACAGATTAGTTTTGTCTATTTTTGATCTTCGTATAAATGGAATCGTTCATAATGTCCTCTTTTTGTGTCTGGCTTCTTTCATTTAATATAGGTGGTAGGTTCCGAACTGAGCCTCAAAGCATTGATGGGAGTGAATAGGTAACAGTGGGGGCAGGAGAAGAAAGCTGACGCAAAAAAGAATAGCTTTGAAAAGGCAGGAAGGGAGACACACATCAAGTGTATTTGGGGAGGTGGTGTGACTAGAATAAGGGGTACTCAATGGCGAATCATGAGTAAGAAGGATGAAAAGGTAGGTTGAAGTTTTGTTTTCCAGGGTTTTAAATGCCAGGTCAAGGCACATGGACTTTATCCTGAAGGAAGCAGGGAGTCACCTAGGATTCCTGGACAGAAAGGTGGACTAATGAGGTCTGAATTTTGAGATCATATATATACAGCAGGTAGCATAAAATGAAGTAGGAAGAGTCTGGTGGCCAGGAGACCAGTGATTTGATCACTCACTCATTCATGCAAGCATTCATTCATTCACAGTCTCCCAACTTTTTAACCAAACAGCCTGTTCATTCATTCATTCATTCACCCAAAAAGTATTTATCTGGTATTGGGCTTTGGACTTTGATTATTCCCCATTACATTCTATCCCTGGCTTTGGTCCCTGGGATAGGAAGTAAATAAAAGTTTGGTAAACCCTATTTGTTGGTTGTTTCAAATTCTACTCCTCCTCATCCCCAATTCTGGAAAATCCTTGACTTTTTCTTGGAAGTACCATCCTCATCAAATCCTGTTAAGAAAATCTTCATCCCCATTGATTATGTTATTTCCTGAAGCCCCTACTGAGCAGAGAGTGCCTTATTGTGAATGTGAAATTAGCCCAGAGAAATAGGAAGGTCAGTTTTATACTTTGGTGGAGGGCTGGAGGGTAGCATTTCTCTGTGTTGCACAGTGGATCACTGGTTCTACAGGTTGTGATGGGTATATGGTAGAGATGAGGGGAGATGGTTTTTGGTCATCTCAGTTTGGGAAACCCTGGGTTGAAAAAACAAAATAGGGGGTTGAGGCTGAAGGAAATCTCTCTGTAGGGAGAGCTTTTGAGGCTCAGGGTAACCGCTAACGAATCCTCTGACATGACTTGAGAGAATTCAGAAGCAGGTTGTGTCCAGGAGAGTTATGGACTGCACAAGAAGGTAGAGCCAGAGCAGGGTAAAGCCTGCAGCTGTGAAGAAGAGGGAGCTACTTCCTCAGGAAGGTACAGGGAAAGGAGGGAAGGAAGTGGACTTGAGCTGGGCTTAGCAGTTACACAGAAATAGGAAAAGGAAAGAAACTTCCCAGCTAGAAAAGGAACTGGCTCAGGGCTATTTTGGAGCCTGGAAAGGATATTCACATTGCAGAATTCTTACGGAAACTTTATCTTCAAAACTGGCTGCGGGGGACGATATAGCTCAGTGGTACAGTGCATGCTTAGCATGCAAGAGGTCCTGGGTTCTGTCCCCAGCACCTCCATTGGAAAAAAAAAAAAACTGGCTGCGTCTGGACCTTGCATTTGCTGGACAGGAGGAAAAAGTCCATGATTACTGGCCACTGGACATGCCAGTGATTGGGAAACACTGCCCATCACAACATCTATCCCTAGAACCAGCCTCTTTCCCACAGACAGAGGAGAGAGGAGCCCCGAGCTCTGCCTCCTTCATGTTTGGCTCAGACAAGTCACCTCCCCTCAGTGGGCTCCAGCTCTTCTAGCCATAAAAGATGACCAGGTGGGTTTTCCAGAAAACAGAGTCTGAGTGTTCATGAAAGGTGGGCAGAGCTTCACCAACAAGGCTTCACTAAAATTTGCACATGAAATCACGGCGGCAGCTTTGTTCCAAAGTAACACTGGCCCTGGGGTCATGTCCCAGCCCCACCACTTACTCTGAGCGAATCACTTTACTTCTCTGGGCCTCCATTTTCCCACCTGAAAATTTAAAATCATATTTTCCCCCACAGTGAATGCAATGCTTTTTTAAAAGTAAGATAATGTGTATAAGATGTTTGGCACAATGTTGGGCAAAAAACACTTCATAAAAGGTATCTCTGTTTGTTAGTTACCACCGATAAATTCCTCTAAAGCCCAATGAAGCCCAATGTCTCTGTAAAGGGAAATTTGTTACGTTAAAATGGTTAAGTGATGTTTTACTGTAGAGGGTAAAAACTGGTAGAACTAGTTGAAGTCAATTGCTTTTCATTTTCTGCAAATCCCACCCATCTCATCTCCCTCGGGGTTCAAACAGGGCCGGGCATAAGAATAACTCAGTGGGACTCACTGGGGAAGAACTCTTGTTCTTAGGGATGCTGAACACCTCCTCTATTTCTAGCATTTGTCTCCTGCTGGGGTGACTCAGACTGGTGGGCCAGGAAGGGGGGCAGTGTCAGAGGTCACCAGACCAAAAAAAAAAAAAAAAAAAAAAAGGAAAGAAAGACAGAAACCCTTCTATCTCCCTGGTGGGGCCTATTTTACAACAGATCAGAACATTCCCAGGCTCCAAAGGAAACATCCCTCCCTTGCCATAAACTAATCCATTCTGGTGGAGTGAAGGGTGACTCTTGCCCAAGGCACCAAAGGGTAAAATCCTGGGGTAGGATATCGGGGGGCTGGCTGGTTCCTTGCGATGCAGTTCATTGTGATATGGGCTTTGTTTTCTTCCCAGAGGCCTGGCTGTGGCTCCAGAAACATCTTGGGGTCTTTCAAACAGTTCCTTGGGTTGAGAAGGTTCAGCCTAGAGGCTGCTGGATGGGGTGGTTTTTGAAGGCGGTGTCAAGGTCCTGGGATTTGTGAAATGTCATCCTGGCAGATAAAAGCAGCTGGTACCAATTCTTCTTTCCTTCTGGGATACCTTCAAAGTCACAGTTCTTAAATAGCTAGAAGGAACCTAAGTGAACTTCAAACCCAAACCTTTCATTTCACAGTTGAAGAAACTGTAGCTCAGAGAAGGGAGTTAACTTGCTTAAGGTTGATACAGCCAATAAGTAGCAGACCTGGAACTCAGATCCCTGGATCTCTTGACTCTGGGTCTAGTATGCTCTCCCACTGCATGACAACAGCACTGGTAAAAACTGTGCCGGGCACTACAGTAAGTGCTTCAAATGCAGCTTCTCCTCATAACCACCACCCTATGAAGTAAATGCTATTATTCCCATTTTACAGATGAGGAAAGAGACTCAGGGAACAAGTTATGAAGCTCAGGGTAATAGCCAGCAAAAAGCTGAGCCAGGTTTCAAACCTGGGTCTAGGGGGTCTAGAGACCTGAAGCTTGTCATCATTAACACTAAACTGTCTAAGGTAATATAAGTTTTTTAAGTTGAGAGCCTTAACTTTCAATACCCCCAAACCACCTCACGGGCTTCGGGGAACCCCCAGGGACTGGTGAGTGGGAGAGAGTGAAACATAAGCTCCCAAGCTTGTCCTATCCAGATGGGGCTGTCTGAGTTGTCCCTTAGTCCAAGGGCAGCCAAGTGAAATAATTGTGGCCCTATTCTGGGTCATCAGTCAATTCAGAGGCACCAGGAGTGTTGAAATAAGGCCAAAAAGCCAAAGCCACTGGCTAGAGAGTCAAGTCACTGTCATCTGCCTATCAAGACTCTTAATCTCCTTGGGGGTTTCCCCAGAAACCATCAATGGGTAATACTGTGGTTATCTGCACATGACCTAGGAGGGTACAAATGACTGAGTTTATTGTGAAAGGGGAAGGGGTTGAGGCTGAAGGAAGTATCTCTGTAGGGAGAGCTGTCGAGGCGTGACTCAGATTTCAAAGGGGCCTGGGCAGAGAGGAACACTCACGCTTATGTTCCCTGTGAGGCTGAGGAACCCAGTGACTAACTTCCATTACCAAGCACTGGGCTGGGTGTCCTGGGTGGCAGAAGCAAAGGAACTGACAAGACAGGAATTCACTGTTTCCCTGGGAAGGCAAGATAGGCCTATCCCTAATGATAACAACAACTGCTCCCATTATCAAGGCTTAGGGTACAAGAGTAGTGTTAAGTGCTTTGCATGTGTTAACTCACTTAAAACCCTACAAGGTAGGAGTTAAAGATGAAGAAACTGAGGCTTACAGAGATCAAAGGACTTCCCAAGGTCACACAAGTAGTAAATGGCAGAGTCAAGATTCGAACTCAAGTAGTTCATCTCCAGCATGTAAGCTCTCAGCTAGATGTGCTTGACGATGTGCGCCTGTGCGCACGCGCGTGTGTGCGCGTGTATGTGTGCATGCGTGTGTGTGCGTGTGCTGAGGCAAGTGCTCTGCAGTACAGAGTCCTGCATCATCTGGCAACAGAAAGCTCAGGGGTTGAGCTTTTGAACCAAACACCCTGGGTCTGTGTGACCTGATGAAGGTCCTTCCCCTCTCTAAGCCTGTTTCCACGTCTACAAAATAGAGGTGACGACTGTACCTAAACTTTTGGGCAGTTTTAAGGACAGGGCAGGTAAAGTGCTTAGTACAGTCTGGCATATGGTTAAGTGCTCAGAAAATGAGAGCTACAATTGTAATTTTTAATGATTAAGTAAATCTCCATATTCATTGATGAATAAACGAATAATGCATGAACACAGATAGCTAGGTTGTGAAGAGGAAGAGACTCCAGAGCAATTGGAGATTGGATGGTGGGGGTGATAGAGCCAAATAAATGAGCCTAGTCTGGGAAGGAAAGCCGGCCACAGAATAGCACATGCCCAGGCAGCACAGGCAGCCTGTCCAGAGCGCAGACTGAAAGGTGAGCAGGGGCCAGTGAGGAGGGCTGAACTGATGGTGACCTCTGAGTGGCTACCTTCCTGAGGGAAGAACCGGAGAAGCCTGATCTTGGTGCAAGACGTGGTTCTTAGACCCCTTCAGGCCACAGTTTCTAAATCATTCCCTTTTCCCTTCCCCAAGGATTGACCACCTAACCCCAAATAGAGGGCCTTAAAAGTCTTCTGGGCAGGACAGCCATGGATTCAGAAAAACACTCACCTGAAGGTCCAAGGTCCAAGGTCAAGCACCTTACCTCTGACCACAAGGCCTCTGCCCTCCCAGAAGGTACGGAGCCCAGAAAGCCCTAGCAAATCCGTTCCCCTTCACCACACCCCTCCCTCCAGCGAGATCAGATCTAAACAAACACCAGAGGCAGCCTTAGAAGGAAAACCCTTAAGGAATAGGAAAGAATCTTATAGGTTAATTGTGCCTTCTTGAACCTCTGTGAGCCTGGAGCAGACCCCACCCGTCCCATCGGCCTCACCCTACCCCACCTCACTCTAACCTGGGAGGGCAGCCCTGAGCCCAGACACTCCTGTTCAGCACTGGGGTACCAGAACTCTCTCTGTCCAAGCCAGGCCTGGGACATTTTTCCTCTGAAGTTCCTCAAGGAAACCCTCACCTGAGCCCCCAAGTCCCCTGTTTAAACCCTGCAGGTAGACGAAGGAGAGGGGAAGTGTATTTCCAGTCTGTTCACCACAGTAGTGGTAGGGATTAGCAAGTGTTTCTCGGTGAGGCTCTCTTTTATCTGGAAGTGGGCAGTATCTCGTTTAATGGCCCCTTTACAATGCAGGCTGGTGATGGCCCACAATAGCAGGTGGGCCGCTAGGGCCTCAGGTCCCTGGAAAGAGTGGGCCTCTGCGGCTGAGCCAGCTGAGTTCTGTTCTTTCCAGTGGGTCCTCTCCTTCCAGGATGGAGGCTACATTCTTCCTGGCACTCCTCTCTCCAGTCACCTCCTGTTCTGGCTGGTTCCTGGTAACAGAGAAAGAATCTCCAGACAGCACTCTGGACGCTTCTTCCTTCTCAGCCCAGGGTAAGTCTTCTCTGAACTGTTACTGTTTAATAACTATAAATAGTTTCTTTTTCCCCCCTATTAACAGAAGAAATAATGTCGACAAGAGAAGCAAAAAGAATAAACTACAAATCACCCCTGATCCCACTACCCATGACACTCTCTGGGGTTATCTTTCCTGTTCCTTCTCTATTTGTACAAGTGAGTTTTAAAAATAGGAATAGACTAATTTACTAAAGGTAGAGTAAGTGAAAGATTTAAAAGTAGAGAATCAGACCTAGGTTCAAGACCAGCTCAGAGACCCCCTGGAAACAACCTTGGGTAAATCATTTCACTTCTAGGCCTCACTTTCCTCATTTGTAAAGTAAGGATAATAGTACTTACTTCACAGGGTCATTGTGAGGATTAAATGAGATTAAACACTGAGCCCAGTGAGTCCCACATACAGTAAGGACTCATTAAACACTAATAATTGCACTGTAAGCGTAGGAAGTAACTTCCATGATGCCAAGGGGCCTTCGGTAGCATCCTTTTGAACTGTGATTCAGTATCTAACTATATCCAGATATCTTAATTTACTTCACTGTGCCTCTGCTGAAGGGTATTTATATTATTTCTAATTTTTCAAGATTATAAACAATGCTCTGATGCATATCCTTGCAGGTAACTCTTTGCACACAGATTTTTTGCTTAGGCTAAATTCCTATGAGTGAAATTGCTAGATCAAAGGATGAGCTAAAATCTACAGCCAAAGTTTTGACTGATTCACACTCCCTCCAGCAAGGAGAGAGCCCGTTTCCCCTCACCCTTGCCAACACCAGGGTTTAGCATTTTCTTTTATCTTTATCAACTTGATAAATGAAAAGAAAAAACTGCATGTTTGTTTCCAGGGTTTTCAGAGACTTTCTCTTGGTTTTTTTAAGGGGAGCTTTCAGGATGACTTTAGACCCCATGACTCCTCGTGTTCAAGGAACCTCTAAGAAGGAATGTAGGTGGTGTTATTGGCAGAACTGTGATAAAAATCTAAAGTACAGAGTGTAAAAGGGCCTGGAGCCTGCCCACTCCTTAACCTGCCTCTTCACGAGCACAACTTCCAGGTCCTTTCATGCCTTCAAATCAGGACCATATTCTCTACGTAGGGTGTGTGGCCTTTCCTGCACGTTAAGTCCAGTGATGGGGCAGAGAAGAATATTCTGATGAAATACTTAGCACTTTAGGTGCATACCCAGAATAGTAATTATGGGACCCACAGGACCCATAATGGGTACCTACAGTGATGCTTTATCCCAAATCCGAGGTTCCAATCCAAACTCCTTTGCTTAAGGAGGGGTGCTTTCTCTAAATTTCAGTTTATTTATCACATGGGGCCAATAATACATTCTGCCCCCACCTCTCTGTGGCTTTAAACAGAAGAGATAAAGTATAGGAGGACACTTTGTAAACTGAAAAGTCCTTTACGCATAGAAGGGGCCGTTTTTAAGCAAGGCTGAGTGCTGTGACAAGCTGTGTATTGAGGCTGGAAACAGGTGCTGGGGGACCCTCTTCTAGGCTGGTGCTCACTGATACTACTACCTCTTCCTTGCCACTGGCTTTACACTGAGATCTTCTTTAATACTCTGGCTAACCCCACTGAGGGATGAAAGGAAACTGAAATTTACAGAACAAAGTCACTGGCCCAAAAGAATATGCTAATAAGGAGGGCAGGGATTCAAACTTTGGAGGTCTTCCCTAGGGCATGGGGGAAGAAGGCAACAGCTGATTTGCCCAGAATGTCTTGTGTAAATTATGTGTATTAATTCATTTTTCATTTATTCAACACATATTTACCTGGGACAGGTACCATGTGTGAAATTTATTTTTCCTTGTATAGTTTCTGCAGTCCAGAAGCTAATAAATCATTCCTACCTTGTAAGTGTTATCAATCAACCTATCTACTTTTCTTCCTTCCTGCCCTCTCACCTTCTACCTACCTACCCATCCATCCATCCATCCATCCATCCATCCATCCATTCCAGGCTTTGTTCCCAAAAGGTGCTCAGGAGGCTGAAAGGACTGTTTCCATGGCTTAGGGTCAGGCAGACCTTGATTTGATCCTATCTCTGTCACTAAGTAGATAGCCAAGTGACCTTAGATGGGTTACCTCACCTTTCTGAGCCTGCTCCTTTTCTGTAAAATGGGGATAATTATAATAACTACTTTACAGGACTCAAGAGAATTACATGATATGCATATAAAGCACCTAGAACTGTGCCTGGCATGTACTAAGGACACTGTGTTATCTCCTTTAATCCTCATAGTGATCATTTCACTGAGGAGGAAACTTAGGCAATGAGGGAGTGAAGTTGCTTGTCCAAAGTCTTAGGCAGTTGACTCCAGAGTTACTTCTTTAGTAACCTGGCCAACACTCCAGGAGTCAAGGCTGTCTGGGATGGATTATGTGATCCCATTTTACAGGGAGGAATGTGATAAAGCATCTAAAGAAAGTATCATAGAGTAAGTGCTCAATAAATGATAACAATTCTAATTAAGATCAGATCTGATGCCTAAGCTCACTGCCTAGAGCCTGAAACTTAGACAGCCCCCATTCTCCATTCATGCACCTCATTGGGAAGCTCTGAGCAAAGATTCTGAATTTTTACTATCTTTATCTCCACCTTGACTCCAGAAAGGATGGGGACACAATGATCATTTAGACAATGGGCATTTATTTTGGTTTAGTGACATTTAAACTGGGGTTGTGTATAGAACTTCTAATTACAAAAGCACAATCAATGCAGAAAATTTGGTTGGGGAGGAGAGGGGAGGGAAACAATTAAAATCCTGTCATTTCACCTGAGGCTTATGGGCACCAGATCCTCGGTGTGGGACTGGAGTGTTTCCCTCCTTCATAGCTTGGGGGGAGGGTAAGAGTTTGCTTGGTAAATGTTTTGGACACCTTAAAAAAATATCCTGTCATTTAGGCACCCACAGAGAAGCACTGTTGACATTTGGGTACTTGTCCTTTCAATATTTTTATATAGATCGACAGATTTTCATTAAGTTCGGGGTAACCATGAAGTCTTAATGTGCCGGGAAAAGGAAGAGCTGTTAGCAGGGCCATCATGTCCAACAGTGCCAGTCCCTACTGTAAGCAGCACTGTGATTGTGCAGGGCGTAACCTTCACAGACATACAAAGCAGCCCTGGCTCCCAGTGCTTCCTTAACTCAGTGGTCCCAACCTTTACTCCTCCCCAACATACCAAGAATGCAACACTCTTTTGGACAGTGACTCATGGGCAGCTGTGACCCTGAAAAGCAGAGGGAGGAATGAAAAATTGTGCCATCCTCCAGGGGCGCAGATCATAATGTCTGGAGGAAGCATGTTTCTTTTCCAGAAGTAATTTAGAAAAATCTAGCAAATCACCTAAGTGACTTAATATGCAACTCCACCCTTACAGTGACTCACTAATCTTGTCTCATAGAGAGGGAAACTGAGGCTCTGGGAATAGATTTACCCAGTCACACAGCTAGCAACTGGCCAGTGGTCAGGCAGAACTTGAACCTAAGACAAGCCCTAATTTAGTCTAGTTCTACAAGAATAGCTGCAGAAAGATAAGGGTTCAAATCTCAACTCTTTCACTTACTAGCTTTTGGTTGACAAATCACTTAACCCCCTGAGTCTCACTTTCTTCATCTGTAAAATGAGGTAACAGCTTCCTCACTGGGTTTAAATAAAAAATAAATGAGGGGGGATAAAAATAATTTCCTAACAATTATTGAGTGTTATGTGCCAGGCACAGTACAATGCACTTCACATACATCATCTCATTTAATCCTCACAATAACCCTATGAGGAGGATACTATTTTTATAGCCATTTATAGGTGAGGAAACTGAGGCTCAAAGACCTTAAGGCATTTGCCCAACATCACATGGCCAGTAAGTGGCTGGGCTGGGATTTGAACCCACGTCTGTCAGTCTCAGAGCAATGCTATCAGATAACATAGGTAATTCTTAGCACTGTGTCTGCAACATATAGACATGAAACAAATAGCAGCCATCATTATTTACTGTTATTACTGTGAATATAATTAGTATGTCACATATGATTGGCTGGTCTGTTTTCAATATCCTTTGCCAAGAAACCAAGAACTGGGCCAATCCAAGAAGGGGACGAGAACAGCCCGGCCCAGCCCGAGGGCTTGCCCACACTACACAGGAGTAGGAAAGGGGCAGGAGCAAATGTGCCTCCAGCTTGGGAGGCTTAGCTCCTGCTGGCGGGGTCTGGTGACCTTGTAAACTTATATCCTGCCTACCTATCCAGGACACTAGTCCCTCCATCCCATAGGGCACCTTCTGGAGCCTTCCGTGTGTGAAGACATAGAAATCCTCTGCCCCATGATTTGGGCCTCTGCTGATCTCTGCAGATGGGTGCGGGCAATTAAAGATGCAAGATCCAGAGGGAGAGGACCCATTTTAAAAAGCCCAGCGAGCACAGACACGCTGCCTGGAATCCCAGCCTCCACCTGAGCCCAGCCAGCATGAATCACCCCCACAGCCCTTTACCTGTGGGTTGCAACACAGCTGACAGAAACTCCGCAGCCTTCCAGGAGGTGGGCACACAGCTACACAGACAAGTGTGCCATCCTTTGGGCTGTAGTGAGCTTTGCAGTTACAACTGGCACCAAATGGCCCTCCTGCCACCAGTCCCCTCTGTGACGTGGCTGGGTACCCAGGCTCCGCTCTCAGGTCAGATCCCAGCTCCAGCTCTACCACTTCCAGGACCTGCATCTTGAGTGCCTTATTTAATCACTTCGTACCTCAGTTTCCTCATCTCTAAAACAAGGATGATAAAAGTGCCTGTCTCGCCGGGCTGCTGTCAGGATTAGATGAGATGATGTATGCAGAGACTTAGCACAATGCCAGACACTTGCGGTGCACTGAGCGCCCAGCACGTGCCAGACACTGTGGTAGGCACTGGAGACTCCACAGGGAACAAGACACACACAAGGTCTCTGCTCTTGTGGAGTTCACATTCTAGAAGGAGGGGAGACAGACAGTAAACAATTAGAAAGATACCCAAAAGGCGTAAGGGCTTTGCAGAGAATTGAAATTCAGTGGTGTGATACAGTGATTGTCTACTTCAACAAGGTTGGCTCGAGAGGCCTGTTCTGAGAGGGTGGCTTTATTAGTAATTAGTATTATTATTTGTCAGGACTCCTCAGCTGTCCCCAACACAGCCTCCAGTGAGAAATCAATTTCTGACAGTTCTCAAACCCTGTACCCCCTCTCCATAGTTCTGAACAAACCCCAAGAGGGCTCCTTTGGATTCCAACTTTACCTTAAAAACCTCATCAAATTGGCAGGAGTAGCTGACACCCCGCCTTCCCCTGAGAGAGAAAGGAGTGGGCCAAGGTGAGGCTCCCAGGAAGACAGAACAAAGAGATAATTTGCCAAAAGGGAAGGGAAGGGGGTGCAGGGAGAATAGAGAGAGAGAGAGGAAAAACAAAAGATACCAAGATCTTTGGCTTAGATTTAATTTCAGATTAATCCCAGTGGAAGTTCTAAAAAAAGCTCTAGCATCCTCCTGTTTGTGTTTGTGGATTTTCTGGGTTTACCAACCTTGCTCTTTATGGAAGACAGCTCATGGCAATTATTCTACAATTACTTAGTCTAACAGGCATTTGATTTCTCCTGTGTTTCCAATGCAGAGTGTAGTACTTACTAGACTCTGTGAAATGACTACTGGCTACCTAAGGCTTTAGAGGTGACTGATTTCAACCTTCCCGTCCCTTCAATGCTAGCCAGAGGTATGTGGTTTGCTCACATCTCATTCAGATCTGTATCACACAAATATAAAGGGTGCCTCCCACCCTACTTCCCCACCAACACACACACACACACACACCAGACTGTAAACTCCTCCGAGAGTAGTGACCCTGTCTTTTTGGCCTCTGTCTCTCTAGAACCCAGAGTAGGGCCTGGCACACAATAGGTGCTCAATAAATGTCTGTTGAAATGAGGTCACTGATTTTAGCACAAAGGGACAGCCAAATTTGGAGTGAGATGACTGAAGATTCCAATCTCGGCTCTGACACTCACTAGCTTATGCCCTTGGGCAAGTCACATTACCTCTCCGGCTTCCATTTCCTCACCTGTAAAGTGTGTGTGTTGGGGAGGAAGGGAGTGTGGTGATAGTAAGATCTATCACAGTGGGTTACTGTGACAGTCAAAAGAAATCACTTGAATAACTGTAAAAGACTATTCAGAAATAAGATACCACTATCTTAAAGGGAAAGCTCTGGAAAAAAGAAAGGGAACTTATACAGAGAACCACAGGGGAAGATCTGCTCTCTCCTTTGAGAATTCCCCCGTGGCTGTGAAGTATTTGATGCTGGGCAGAGGAGGGGCCAGAGGAATTTGTGTGTAGGGGGGTGTTCCTGGGTATCCAGGATACTAACAAGAAACAGGGATCAAGATTTCCTTCAGCCAAGTATCTGTTTGTCCCTGTACTTTTCCTCTAGCTATCTTCTTTCCAACATTTTTCTCTCCTCCCTCCTCCCTCATCTCCACCCCCCACCCCCTCACCAAGGAAGGAATTGGCCAGCTCCACCCAGCCGCCCCCCCCATAGCTCCACCCCCAAGTTGGCAGGCCAAGAGTTAACAGCTGCACCTGTTGAGGTATACCTGCTGTCGCGGGCACCTGTACCTGTAGCCAATCAGCACCAGCGCTGCCAGGAACCTACCTGTCAGCAGAATCCCGACGCTGAAATCTCAACATAAATCAAACACTTCCCTGGGCAGGGAATGTCTGTGTCAGGCGAGAATTAGAGAAGAGCGGTCAGCAGAGCCTCGGTGCCCCGTGCCGATTGTTCAAGCCTGGGAGCCTGGGAGCCTGGGAGCAGGAAGATGTCGAATGAACTTGAGTGAGTAAACATCAGTGGATGCCTGGCGCTCTCCGAGCATGGAAGCTGGATGGGGTTTCTAGAAGGGGAAAGAGCAGGGAGGCCGGCGCCAAGATTCACAGAGCAATTTGTAAGGGTAAATGAATGGGCTGACGATCTCACTTTGACGTGTCGAGGCAAGCCCCATCTCAAGCTAAGAGCTGAGTGTTTCCCTGGGAAAATAGGTCCCCCCCCTCCCCTTTCTCTCTCTGCTGAGCAGTTTCGAGCCAGGCAAGGAAACACAGGACTGAAACTGTGAAGGCTTTCGGTACCACTCTCTGATACTATGAAGGGGCCTTGGAAATCAGACAGCCCCAATCCCACCCAGGCTTTCTATCTTCTTGCCAAAAGGAACTTCTCTGAGGTGGTTCTAAGAACTGTCTTAGGCAGAGAGTTGGGTTTCTCTAAAGGGACTTGTTTGTTGGGCTGGAACAGTCCCAAGTGGGAAGGTTACAGTGTGCTGCTTCAACATAGGCACTTTTTAGTCAGCTGGACCTACATTCAAATCCAGGCTCTGCTCCTCAGGGGTTGTATGATCTTGATTTGGACAAATCATTCAAGTGATCTGAGCTTCACTATTCTCATCTAGAAAATGGGTACAAGACTGTTCTATAGGATTCTTGAGAGAGTTAAGTGTGATGGAGGTTGTAAAATGCTGAGCACAGAGCTGAGGTCTAAAGATGCACTCAGTAAAACGTGGTTGATTTTACTCAGAGGCAGTTCTAAGGCTGAGGAAGCTGAGATGTGGTTTTCAGTGAGGTCATCTCTATTGCCTGATGATTGCAGGTGTCTTCCTGCCCACATCTGGGATTTGGACTCCCGGCTGGCTGATGCTTCCTTTCATCATGGGTCCCCAACTTGGCTTTCAGACCTCAGAGAAGGTGGGATGAGGCTGGGATTCTGGGCTGCTATAGCCTGGGTTCGGGGAGCTGGCAGAAGCCAGGCTTCTAAAACATAGACTATCTTCTTCCCGCACTCTCAGAGGTGAGTGAGCAGAGACGGATTGAACAATCTTTTTCTCTAGCTGCTCCTTAATAGATTGTTTTAAAGACTTGAAGGCTTGATGGCAGAGCAGTTGGTGGATCTCAATTCCATGGTACTCTTGGATGCTCTTGGGTTAGCCAACTATGTTCATGGTACAGTCACTGGGCATAAGATTTCTCTTGAATGAGTTCCCAGGGGTTGACAATGTGTTAACAGCTGGAATAAGAATAAGGCCAGTGGAGCCAACACTTGGGTTCAAGTTCCCAGCTCTGTCACTAATTAGCTGTGTGACATTGGCCAAGTCACTTTATCTATCTGTGTCAGTTTCCTCACCTGTAAATTATGGCCATATTGATACTCACCTAATGGAGTTGTTGGGGTATCCAGTAACTTCAGAAAAACAATTCATTTAAAGCCTCGAAAGGAACAATCTAAAATTCCCTGGTTATTTCATACAGAAATAATCAATCAGTGAGTATTTCTGAACTTTTTGCTTTCTATTTTTCCATACTTAGAAAACAAAACCTCTTGTGATGTATTTCCATCCCACTTCCATCTGCTGGTTAAAACAGCAGAGGCTGCGGACATAACTGTATTCACTGGTGACCCTTAGGGGGTCAGTGTCCTGAAGCTGGGTTACTTGAACAGAAAGGTTTCCTCCTTTTCTCCTTCTTGATGGTTTGAGTTTGAAGTCAGATCCCCTGACAGTTTAGACTTCTCCGCTTGGGGTGGGGTGAGGGGAATCAGTGCCTGCTGAGTAATTGCAGGCAGACTCTGAAGTCACCACTAGAGATTACAATGACAGAGTCTCAGTGCCTGGGGGCTCAACTGCCTTTACTGATAAGGCGGGTGGGTGGTGGACTCAAACGCTTGGCTTGCAAGTTTTGAGCTGCTGCTGCTGCTGCAGTGACCACAGTATCCCCAAAAGTGTTGAGTTAAGAGGACTGGTCTTAGAGTCCATCTCGAGCCCTGACAGAATGAACAACTCTTGCTAGGCCTTGGCGTAGCAGGAAAAGCCTGGCTTGCGTATGACTAAATTGTGCCACTTAGCAACTTTAGGACCCTGTAAATTTGCTTCTCCTCTCTGACCCTCAGCTTCCTCCTCTGTCCGTTAATGGCTATAAACACCTACCTGGCCGGGGAAACAGTGAGCTCCTGTATGTGGGCCACCTGGCCCGGAGGAAGAGCTCCACAAACGTGAGCCCTATTACTAGGAGGCCGGCTCTTGAGGAGCACGGAGGCCAAGGCAGTGGAGTTAAAAGCCAGCTCGAGGCAGCTGGCGGGTGGAGCGCACTGGGACTTTCATGTGGTAGGGCTGCCAGCGTCCGCCAGCCTCCGGGGCCTTCGTGAGCCGCTGGGCGCCTTCACCACCGGCTCCGACACCCCGAGGGCTAGAGCCAGTCGCAAGGGATCCTGGGGTGGCGGAGGGCACCGGAAGTCACTGCCCGACGACGCCCTCTTCTCGCGGGAAAAGAGCTCCCGAGGGGGCGGCGGGTCAAAGGCAGGTCGCCATCTTCGCAGTCGTTAAGTGTAGCGGTGCGCGAGGGCCTACTGGGTGTCCGTCCGGCCTGTGCTGTCTCATCCCGCCCGTCGAGGAAATGAGGGGCGAGAGATAAAGTGGTCAGCTCGCAGGAAGTCTGTCGAATGGAGCAGAGAGAGGAAAGTGATCGGGAATCGCCAGGATTCCCCTCTGCAGCCTCCCTGGGCTGCAGTCTGGAATCTTCTCCAAAGCCTTGGAGAGCTGCTACTGAGGGTGGGAGGGGACCTCCATCCGAGCTCCCGGAGCTCTGGGCTCCAGACTGCCTGCAGTGCTGAAAGAGTTAACCAGGAACGCCTCCTGCTGTGGTTTTGTGGTCGAAACCATGATTGCCAGGAGCAAATTTTTGTCGTGCACGGTGTGTTATTAAAAGTCGGAGCTACGCTGCTGGTGAATGAAAAGTTAAAAACCCTCATTAAGGCTAGGCTGTAAAACAGGCCGAGAGGCCAAGACGACCCTAACACCCTAACGGCGCAGCCCCTGCTGCTCGGCCAGCTGCCCTCGCCCTGGGATGGCCCTGTGGGTTCCTGGAGCCAGGAGGGTCTTCAGGGGTCCACACGGAGGAAGAGGGGAAGGAAGGGCCGCAGGGCTGAAACACAAATAGCATACTCGAAGTTGTCTTCGGTGAAAGCAAAAACAACAGCCAAGTCTTTATTGAGCGTTGACTTCACAGCGGACACAGTGTTCACCGCTTGATAAATACATCACCCCTTTACGCCTCCCGGCAATCCAATGAGGGATGGGAGTATAAACAGAATTTTGCGTAAGAGGAGACTTCAGCTTGCCCCAGGCTTCCCAAGATCTCATCTTAACTGAGGGGGCGGAAGGATGCCCCACACCAATGTGCCACCCTGCTTTCTACCAGCACAGATGTTGAAAAAAGGGAAGATATGCCAGACTGTTTTCGGTGCTTATGTCTGAGCAGAGGAATGCAGGTGAATTCTAGTCTCTGCTTTCAGTTTTTCTGTATGTTCCACATTTTATATATTATTTCACAAGTCTATATTGCTTTTGAAATGAGGGAGAGGAGTGTCATTTTTAAAAGAGAGGTATTGGTTCATGGGGGAAAAAACAAAAAAAACAAAAAACTGTTCTCTAAGTGTGGTTGGTCCCTGGACCAGCTTCATCAGCATCATCACCTGGGAACTCCTTAGAAATGCAAATTTTCAGCCCCACCCTAGACCTACTGAATCGGAAACTCTGGGGGTGGGGTTCAGCAATGTGTTTTAACAGGCCCTCCAGGTGAAAATGATGCACGTTTGAGTTTAAGAACCATTGGCCTAGAAGACCTGGCAGAGGATTGAAAGGCAGGAGGTTCCCACATCCATTGCTGGCCTGCAGTAGAGTTACAGAGTCAGCAGGCTGAGAGCTTTGCTCTGGGGTCACATCTATGTTTGAGCCCAGCTCTGCCACCTATGGACTGGGTGACTTTTGGATGAGCTCCTTAACCTCTGTAAGGGTCGGTTTCTGCATGTGTAAAATGGTGATAACAGCCATCTCACAGGGCATGTGTGAGAATGAAAAGGCACCTATTAAGTTAGATCCTTTTGCTTCCCTTGTGTTCCCTCCCATCTCTGGAACTCACCTTTTCCATTTGTAAAATGGACCAGATAATCCTGGCTGGATGGCCCCCTCCTTCTATTTCTTTTACTTCTTTCAAAAGGTCAGAGGAACTGATGTAGTGAAGGTCCTGAAGGGAAGTTCTCTCACCAGTATTCAGTGTTATTTCACTGGACCTTCCTAGAAGGTCAGTAAGAACTGGGAACTTTTGAGGGCAGGGACAACATGTTATTTACCTTTCTGTCCCAGTACCCAGCATAGGACCTATTATAAGGTAACCCTCAGTGAACGTTTGTTGAAAGAATCAGTGAATTAATGAATGGAAGGATGTGGCACCCTGGGCCTAGAGGTGGATTGCAATTTCTTTCACCTGTCAATCGAACAGTACAGAAAAAAAAAATTTAGGACAGTTGGGCAGGAAACCAAGAGGAGAATATAGCATGAAAGGAAAATTCCCATTGAGGGGAGAATTTTCAAAGAGAGAAAATAAGTTTCTGGTATAATTAGAAAATGGCACATAATTAATTTACCTGGAACTAGAAGTGTTGGCTGGAGCCTGACCGCCCTCAGCTTGCCCACCTGGAGCCAGATGATGATACTGGCAGTGCTTGCCCCTCTTTATCTGGGAATCTCCAAGCATCAGGTATTCTCTGCCACTAGGAGAAGGAGAAAGCTAGGCTGTGAGTTGTCAGGCAGTTTTCCGGTGTCTACCCCACAAAGTGGGTATTAGTAATAATAGTTCGTGGTGTTACATGCTGGCACTGTGCTCATCACTTTGCCTCCGTTATCTCATTGCATTTTCCAACAGTAATGCGTCACCACGTTGTAAAGATTAAACAAAACAATGACTAGAAATTGTTGGACCAGCACCTGGCACCTGGGAGGCCCACAGTGAACAGTATCTATCATAATAATTCTGTAAGGTGAGTGCGCTCATCTTCCCTCATTTTTTACAGGTAAGAAAAGTGAGGCACAGAGAGGTCAAGTTGCATAAAGTCACACAGCTAGTAACTAGCAGAGCTGAAACCGGAACCCAGGTCTGCATAGCTCTGGGGCCTACCCAGTTCACACTGCCTCATTCAAACGAGTCATTATAGAGCCATGCCCTAGGCTCTGTCATTTCCCCCATTGAGGCCCCCAAATGAGCCCCCAGCATGTGACAAGGCACATTTCACAACCTGTGCGCCCAGAAACCAGATGGGCCACTTGCAAGCACGACAGCCCTGGAGCACTCCTGTCATGCCCAGGGAACACCTTGCATGGAGCTGACTGAAAGATGATTCCTCTGTGAGCAGTTGTGGCAGGGCCTCCCTGTGGGTAATTAGTGAGTGTGATTGATCACTGCTGATGAAGCTGGGTGGCTCACAACAGGGTTTGACATGTCACTGGGTGTATCTGAGTGTCAACACCCAGCTCAGGCAGCCCCTGGAACTCTTCCTCCTCAGGCTGGAGGGAAATGGGGCCCAGATCACTGGATCTGTCCTGTGCCAGACACCTCCTCTGGGGGAGCTTGAGGCTACCCCCTTGGTGGTAAGTTTTCTTCCCCCTCCAGTAAAATTGAATCAGAGGCCTTTTCCATCTCTAAATTATTGAAATGCCTTTGAGATAGGCAGTGATTGAGCTGAGTACTGGACAGGAAGCTGAGAGACTTGAATCCCAATCCTGATATGTGCTGTGTGTCCCTAGGCAAGTCACACCTGCTCTCAGAGACTAGACTTATAAGTCTCTTTGTACCCTAACTGGAACCCAGAAAGCCCTAACTAGTGGCTGAGACACATTTACTTAGTCTCATTGGAAGTTTTAAGTGGCTCAGCCAGAAAGCACTAGGCATTTGAGGCTGAAATGATTTGGGATGAAACCCTATGTCACCATTTCAGTCTTCCTCCATCCTGGTGGCCCGAATGACGGTTGTTGGGGTTAGGAGGCTGAGTCTGACTGAGCATGGAGCAGCTGCTACCATACCCCTCCATGCTGTGGACCCAGAGTGAACTTCTGGGGAAAGGCCCCACCCACACTCGAACCCCCAGCTGGGTGATTTGCAAATCCCCACAGGCTAGGAAGGAGGCTTCTGGAAGTGAGGCCTATCAGGCAAATGCCAGAGCTCCTGTCTCCTGATCTTGTATCCAACTCTCTCCCAAATGGAGGAGAAGCCAGACCAAGGAGGCTCTGAGGAAGCAGCTCTGTGAAGGTTCTTGATGCTGGAAACCAGAGACCTCTGTTCTAGGCCTGGTGCCAAGAGATACCAGCTGTGTGGCCTTAGGCAAGCCAGTGGCCTCTGTGGCTCATTTTTTTCCTGCTATCAAATGGGGATAGTCATACCTTCTCTCCCTACCTTACAGGGGCGTTGCAGGCTCGGAGGTGATGACAAATGTGTGAGAAGCATGTTGAAAAATACAACACACTATGCAAATGTGAGAGATTATCAAATCTCAGCCTTGAGTTTCCTCCTCAGTGGGCTGGCCTTCCTTGAAACAAGGCAATATATGCAAAAAGCCTGGCTCACACAGTAGGCGGACAAGCTCTAGGAGCTATCCCAAGTTTATGCCTTTGATCTTGCCTTCCTAGAAGGTCCAAGATCCTCCCTACCCATCTTCATGCTCCCTCTTCTCTTCCACCCCTCTTCTCAACCAGCATCTAGTCACTCCCCAAAGTTTAGGCAGGTAAGAAGTCCTCCTGCTTGTTTTCCTTCATAGCTTTCTTTAGCTGATAGAAGCTGTTCATTTGTTTTTGTGGTCATGTCTGTCTTGCCTGCCACTAAAATGCAACCTCTGTGATCATAGAGATGATCTTGTCTTGGCCTAGGGCAAGGCCTGGCACCTAGTTTAATAAATGTTGATAAATATCTATTAAAATGAGGGATAGATGGTTAGCTGGATGGATGCCGCCCAGATTTATTGTTTTTCCCCCCTGTCTTCTACATCCCCTCTTGGAAACTAGTGGCTGACAGAAAAGTGACTTGTCACAGAGTTAAATCCCAGGAGCCTGGCTTTGTAACTCACTCGGCCAGTCCGCTGGAACAGGTCACCTAACATCTCTGTTGTCTTTTTCCTGGTCTGTAAAGTAGAGATAATAACACATCATGTATATTGGGAAGCTCCACGAGATAATGAATGTGAAAGTCAAGGCAAGGGGTTATTACACTGTCTCTTTTGTTTTTGACATGGAACCTGGTTCACAGACAGGAGGCTTGGGTAGGATGTTAATTTAAGAACCTCAGGCAGAGTCTCCTCTTTACTCTCATTTGGGGATTCTGAGATGATGATGGTCAGGGTGATGATGGCAATGATGGCTATTATTTACTGAGTGATTATTCTCTGGCAAGCTCTAGGCTAAGCACATTTCTTATGTTAATGCACTTAATTCTCCTAACAACCCATGAGATTATACCCACTCAAAGTAGCCAGCCTTGGTGACTCCATCACATGAGTGTGTTCTAATTTTCTTCACAGCACTTATCACTAACTAAAATTAACTCATTTACCTACCTGTTTATGGTCTGTCTTCCCCAATTAAACTGTAAGTTCCATGGGAGCAGAGCCTTATCCATCTTATTCTTGGCTGACAGATGCCTAGAAGAGTCCCTGACTGGCACACAGAAGACATTCAACAGACCAATTTAACAGATGAGGAAAAAGGCTCAGAGGGGCTACATGCCTTACCCAAGGACACACAGTTACTCGGGTCTGCCAGGCTATGACAGATGCTGGTCATACTGATGCTACTTCCTCCCATGGTGCTACAGATTCTTCTGTGCTGTGCCCTGGTGGAGATTTGATGACAAGAAGGCTGCCCAGGGCCAAGTCCTCTCCCCATGCCCTCTTCCTCCATTCCCCTTTCACCTTTGATAGCTGACTAGTTCTGCTTTGGACAGGGACACCAACAGAGAGTTTGTGGAGACCCCTGGGAAGGTGACTGCATAGATTCAAGTCACCTGGTCTCCCTTCTTTGTTCTGGCTCTGTCTCCCATTAATAGCTTACTCCTTCTTGGAACCCTTTTCACATCCCTCACCCATTTGGCCTTCAGTCCTCAATTCTAATCTTTAAGACAACAGGGAGCCAAAAGTTTTTGGATTTCAGGATTTGGCACAAAGGTCAATGCTAACTAAACTTATCCATAGCCAAGACTTTCTGGAAGCCAAATGCTTAGTCTTAGAACATGATGTTGATTGGCAGCATGAACAGGCATGGAAACCAGGACACTAGAGCTCCCAGCTCCTGGCCAGAAACTCTTCCAGCCATCTCACTTCCTCGCTTAGTGCCCCCTACCTTGTATGGTTGGGATAAATACTTTTTCTGTCTTGCAGTGGAGGATTGGTTCATTGTATTCCAGAGGAAGGGAATTTCCAGAATTAAAAAGGCATTTGAAAGGAGACTAGCATGAGGTAAAGACCTGTATCTTGTAGTCCAACAAGTCCAGGTTCAAGTTGAGCCTCTGCCACTTACTAGCTGAGTGAGCCTGAGCAGGTAGGCTCAGCTTCCCCAGTGCCTATCCATCAGGGCTTTTGTGTGGAGTAGATGAGATGATGCAGAAAAACAGCTGAAATGGTGTCTGCCTGTGGTAAATGCTTGAGGTGTGGTAGCTGCTGTGTTTCAAGGAATCAGACTTTGGGATCCCAGTAGGATGGATTGGAGACCCTTGTAGGCTGAAAAAGTCTCCCAAGTGAGCAAAAAGCACTGTCTGTTGTTTCACTTCTAACACGACTTTATCATTGTCTTCTAAATTTTAATGTTTGAGTAGAGTAAGATAACCGATTCCACCTGAGTCAGCATATTGGGGCTGGGGCCCAGATCTGCCAGTGACTTGCAGGATGACCATGTCTTACACCATTTTGCAACCCCTGAATGTCTAGCTCCAAGCTGGGCTGAGAGCACTTTTTTTTTTTTTTTTTGCATATTACTCTTTTATTAGAAATTATAAATGAGAAATTATTTCAATACCTGAAGACCAAACTATAACATAAGATTCCATAGGCTCGAGATTTTGGACATTTGGGAAATAGTAAAGTATATCCTTTCTGTGGCATGGCAACATCATTCTTCTTTTATTGTATTAAGCAAGTGCTTGTTATGTGCCAGAGCCAGCTCTAAGTGTTTTTCATGTGACGATATACTCAATCCTCATAATCCTGTGTGGTGGCTGCTTTTATTGGACTTCTTTTACAAACAAGCATCAGTGCTAAGCACTGGGGTTTCCAATTGACTCAGAGGGTGGGGTCCACCAGGCCTTTCCTTGTTTCTCTCATGACCCCTTAGTTTGGGAGTTCCATTTAGGCCAGGACTGGGGGTAAGAGGTGGGGCAGCCACCTAAGCTTGCTTTTAAAGTTCCTCTAACCCCAGGCCCAAGAGGCAGCTGGGAGGGGCCTCTTCTCACCTCTCCATCTTAAGGCCCTTGATTTATAGCGGCAGAAACTTGGGGTGTGCCTCCCTCTCCGTATTTCTAGAGCAGGAAGGTTTCTGTCATTTCTCTTTCCTGTGTGACAGATCCCTCTCCCTCCCTCTCAGAGCCCAATACCCCACACCCTGGGGCTCAGTGGGATGGGAGACACTGCCCTGGAGGAAGCCCCTGCTAGAGTGCCGCCCTCGGCCTGCGGGTGCAGCCTGGCTGCTGTTCCCACTCTGTGTCTGAGAATGTAGGCTTGAGCTGCAGGGCAGCAGAAGGGCATTTCTTGTGGCGTGATTTGTGAAGGTCCTTGTGCACCCACCTGCTGCCACAGTGCCTGCAATTCCATAACTAAAGCATTTTTCAGTTTAGGTAAGGATTGCCCTCTTGCATTATGGTTAAGCAGTATGGCTTAGTGGAAAGAATGTGGTTTTGGTATAGACAAGCCTGGGTTTAAATTCCTGGTTGTGTCATGGACTTGCTGGGTGATTTGGGGCATTTTCTTATCTTCTCCAAACTCAGGTTTCTCCATCTGTAAAATGAAGCAAATGATCCTTACCTCATAGCGTTCTTGTAAGGAGCAGAGCTGTTGCGTGGAGGGTGTTCATATATAGTGTAGTAAATGGCAGCTGGCATCGTTCCTGTGTCTCTAACGTGAACTTATGAGACTTAACCTAGAAAAGGGACATTGGGACCCCAGGAGACCAATCAGTGCCACATCATCTCTGGGGCACGCTTTCCCCAAGCCTGGCTGTCCCCCCTCCCCCCATCTTCTCACCACCACTATCCTTCACACATTTTTTGTTCTAAAATGAACATAACAAGAACTTTCCCACCTCTATACCCCTGCTCACAGTTAAGAGCATGTTCTACACCAGTGATTCCCAAAGTGTGGTCCCCAGACTACCAGCATCAGCGTTACTGGGGAACTTAGAAATGCAAATTCTCAGCCATCCCAGAGCTACTGAATCAGAAACTCTAGGGGTATGACCCAGAAATCTGTGTTTTAATAGGCCTTCCATGTCATTCTGATACAGCAAAGTTTGAGAACACTATTCTGTATTACTAAACCATCCTGCTCTAACTTGAATCCCCTCTGGGCCACTCACTAATCCACTAACTGGGACCTTGGACAACTCCCTTACTTCTCTGAGCTTCAGCTTCCTTGTGTGTAAAATAGGAACAATAATAGTACCTGCCTCGCAGGGTTGCTGTAAGAATTAAATGAGATAATCCATTAAAAGTGCTTAGCTTAGTACCTAAACTGTGGTCAATAAAGATTAGATATTTTTATCATCTTGTCATTATTCTGTATTATGTCCCTATTCCTGGTCCCCTCCTCCTACATTCCTGAGTGATATAATCCCCCGTGCTGAGTGTCCCCAACTAAAATGTCTGCCTCCTCTGAAAAGTCTTTCCTGGTCTCTTTCCTTTGAGCCCATGTGGCTTGTATCTGTCCAAATTCTCAGTGCAGTGCCCAGGTTCTGCCTGCCTGTGTGTGCCCTGCAGCACTGTACTCCAGTTCCTGACATCTGAGGAGCTACTTGGGCACTCTACAATAAATGTGGGTCTGAAATGCCATTTCCCAAGACCAGTTTCCGCCTACGGGCTTCCTTCCTCTGGTTCTCGCTGTCCCTCGCCACACTCTGTCTAAACTGAAATGCTCTCCAGCCTTCTGTGTCTTTCATGGTCTTGAGGAGAATATGATCAGAAGAACTCATGCGGAGTTATCTGGAAATTTTATTTTTTGCAGCTTGTCATTGTTATTTCCCATCCTTGTTACATAATTCCCCTTGAATAAGTATCTACCATGGAAGCATTTTGTTGAATCTTCTCTGAAGCCTTGCAGGGTTGGGATTACAGTCTGCATGCTGTAGGTGAGGGAACTGAGGCCCCAGGTCTACAGCCTCTACGTGGTAACATTTGGTAGTGACCCAAAGCATCTAGCTCCAGAGTTCATTCTACTACCCAAGACTGCCCATTGGTGACAGAAGCAGTTTCAGGTTTTCAAAGCTGTAAACTCTGAATTCCTGGGCGTTGCCTGAGGCTACCATTCATGGCCCTTCCGCTGAAATAGCCTAAATTTGACCTTCCTTAATTTCAGTTTCAGATCTGTGCGGCTACTAAAGAACGACCCAGTTAACTTCCAGAAGTTCCCCTACACTAATGAGGATGAAGCCTGGAAGACCTACCTGGAAAACCCCTTGACAGCTGCCACGAAGGCCATGATGAGAGTCAACGGAGATGATGACAGCGTTGCGGCCCTGAGCTTCCTCTACGATTACTACATGGTATGTTTGCCATCTCTGGGCATGCCCTGCTCTGACTGAATGTGAGTCTTTGTTTTCAGGCCTCATGGCTCACCAGCCCACCATGACCACCCCTAGCCCCTCACTGTGTTCTTTCTCACCTCTGGGTCTTTGAACATGCAGTTCCCTCTGCCTGGCACACCCCCACCCTTGCTTTTCCCCTGGATAAACCCTACTCTCAGCTTTGGGTCTTAGCTTCAATGTCACTTCATTCATTCGCTGGAGGCGGAGGAGGCTTTCTGGGGTCTTCCATTCTGTGCCTCCTCTGGGCACCCTTAGCAGCCATCATTATCCTTGATGCTCTTTAGAAACTTGCTATTTGTGCATTTATTCCTCCATTTCCCCCATGAGCTCCTGGAGGACAGGAACCATGTCATGATCATCACTGAGTCCCTAGCACCCAGTACTGCCTGCCACACAGCACCCAATACGTATTGAATGGATCAGTGCCTTGGCCACACACACTCCCATCACAGCAATACCCCCAACCTACCATCTTCTTTCTGCCCCTGTCCCTTAGGTCATCCCAGATGCCCTGTCATCCCCACCTGCCTGTTCCAGCCCCACCACCTAGAATATACCTTCTGCTCTTGAATCCATTCCTTGCCTTCAGGGACCTTCCCAAGGCCCACCTGCTCTTGGAAGCCTTTCTGCCACATCATCTCTCCCTCTCCTGAGTGTCTCACTGTTATTCATACCCTTGCTGCCTTTATATGCAATGTAGCACCTGGGACAGACCATCTTTTATTGTTCTCTAATTGTTTCCAGGGCGCCGGCCTTGATTTTGGGAGACTGTAAGTTCCCGAGAACGGGAATTAGGCCCTCTCGTGTATGATAAGTGGGCTTAAACCAGTCAGCAACCACAAGTACATAACACAGATGACATCATCCCTCTTCCAGTGCCTGTGCCAGACACTGCTAATGGGTTACAACGTGTATTCTCACTGAGGGTTTATGAGGCCACAGAATCTTTTTCAACCTGGAACTACAGGCAGCCCCTACTCATCTGCCTGAATTGTCATATGACAGCAAACTTTCTTGCTACCACTGCACTAGGTGATTCCTCTAAGAGACTTTCCTAGATTTGAGGGTGGAGGACGTGAATAGCTAATTGTTTTGATAACTGAATCTGAACTTGAAGATTTAAAGCCATGTTGTAAATAAGCCCTCAAATTCACTGACTCAAGAAGTAGTTTATCTAATTACTGCAAGAAGGAAGGTAAACTCTGTAAATTCAGAGGCCAAGAGGGTAAGTGGTCTCAGATACAAGAAAGCCCCAAATTATCTCTCTGACTTTGGTTCTCATCTTGGAGTGGTATGGTTACCTACCTTACTTTTTCCCCAGCAGGTTGATAATGTCCTCACAGCATTTGGCCCAGGCTGATGGAAAAGAAATTTGAATTGGCTGCCTCAGTTTGGGAACATGATAGGAACCAGAATTCTAGGTTTAATTCTGGGCTTAAACTCCAGCCTGGGATTTACAGCTTGAAGTTGGACTATAAAATAGAATCCAGCACTATGGCAAGAGGCCATTCCCAGGGCCAGAATGGTGGGGACAGGCTCTGAAGGTGACACCTGTAATGGTTTATTGAAATGCAGTGTACCTCTGAGATAACACCTGCGCCACTCTCCCCATCCCAGAGCACTCTGGATTCAGAGCGGCCCCATGGAGAGTAAGGACATGGTCTAGTGGTATGGGAAGAGCACCAAGTTGGGAGTTTAAGACCTATTTGTACCACAAACTGGCAGTGGGCAATATAGTGGCTTTGGGCAATATAGTTCTAAAGGTGACCACTTCCCATTTCTTACTGAATGCTGGGCACTGTATCAGGCGCCTTTCCTCATGCTCTCTCAAGGGGTGTGATTAAGAACCCAGGCATTAGAGTTATAAGGCTGTGTCGGAGACCTTGTTCTGGCTTTATTAGCCTTAGGAAGAAGTGACCTGGATGCTCTAAAACAAAGCACTATTATAATTATAGTCTTGAAAGATAACTCTTATATGGTGCTCTCCATGTGCCAGGTGCTGGTCTAGGCACTCACAATAGTCCCCGGGGTTGGCATTACTATCATTATTCCTGTTTTACAGATGAGAACAGTGAGTTACAGAAAGGTTAAGGGGTTTGCCCAAGGTCACACAGCCAGTATGTGGCAGATCTAGGAACTGAAACCTGGATTCAGAGCCCATGCTCCTAATCACTAGGATGACAGAGCCTCTGTGGGCTTCATTTTCCTCATCCACATAATGGGGATAACAGTAGTAGACATCACAGAGTGGTTGTAGGGACTGAATTAGAGGACACGTAGAAGGCACCTAGCACAGGGCCTAGTGCCTAGGAATTACTCTATTAAAAAACAGTGAGCATTATTTTTATTAATAAATTTGCACAATCCCCTTGAAGTAGCTGTTGTAAGCCCCTGCTTGGCATATGCAGAAACTGAAATCTGAGAGAAGTGCAGTCATTTATCCTGAGTCCCACAGCACTTTTAAGTGGTAAAGCTAGAACTTAAGCCAGGCTTAACCTGACTCCAAATTCTATGATTCCTAACTGCTAATCTTGGGGTACTTCTTCCCAGTCTCTAACTTGGGACTCAGACTAAATGATGGCCTGCCAAATCAAAGGACTGGTGGGTTTTCTCCCAGTGACCAAGGTAACTCCTCTGCCTGGCTAAGCCCTCTGGAGTGGTTGAGGCTCCTAATAGCCAGATCTTACCTGAGAGCCATGCAGAAATCCTTCCTTCCTCTCCTCCCAGGGCCCCAAGGAGAAGCGGATACTATCCTCTAGCACTGGGGGCCGGAACGAGCAAGGAAAGAGGTAAGGCTCGCCCACACCACCATCTCTGCCCTTTGCCCTTCCCCACCCCCACCGCCACCTCGGGCCTCCTACCCACTGGGCCCACAGTACTCTTAGAGGCCCATTAAAGTATTTTAATCTATTTTAAAATGAGAAGAAAATAGTTAATATAATCCAGCCTGGGTTATATTTATATTTATATCAATGCAATTGTAAAAGGTTTTTAAAAATACTTTTTTATGGAGAAAGGGCCTATCAAGGCAAAATAGAACACACACACACACACACACACACACACACACACACACACACACACACACACACACACACACACACACACACAAACACACACACCTTAGATGCCTGCAGGCCATGTGGGCTGGAGTTTACTGAAAACAAACTTCAAAGCCATACTGGTGGAAAAGCCCTGAAGGAAGCTTTTCTATCCCAGCTTCACAAACCTCCTCCCTGCAGCCTTAAAGGGAGGGGACTTTTGGGTTCCTGTGCTGCTTTCCCCAACTCTTTTGGGTCTCTGCCTGGCATTAGTGCCTCAGGGCACTGATGTTCCTTTTCTTGTAGAAAGCAGCCCAGGCCATGCTCATGGCCAGATGGGCACTGGAAAAACCCTGCCCGCCTTTCTCCACTCCCCCCGCCCCCACCTCCCCGTGCAGGGCCTCTGCTGGGAAACCTTTTGTACTCCTCTCTGCCTTCCAGAAAATCCAAACTGCTAGGGCAGGCACTGTGGTTCTTCTGGCGGCTCGGTGCCCCTCCACTGCTAGAAACAGTGGGTTTTGGTGTATAGGACTTTTCTCAAAACTAACTTTAAAAAATGTTTTCAGTTTTTCCAATTATAAAGTAATACCTGTTTATAAAATACTCAAACTCTATCAAAATGTATAAAGTAAAGAGTTTCTTATAAACCTACTCCCCTGTTCCCCTTAATAGTTTGGGGTATATTCTTCCAGACCTTTTTCTCAACATCTATTAGCTTAACTCACGAATACCTACTCTTCCTCCCACCGTGGATGACTCAATACAGTTGTTTTAAAGTGGGTACATTTGACTCTGGATAAGAAATAAATAATTAAACTTTCAGTTTTTTAAATTACCAAGTACTGTAATGGTTAAAGGAGACATTTCACCCCAAACCCTGAGCCTTTACTTGGTTCCATTCTTGACACCCTCCTCCCTGCTCATCCTGTGACAAATTGGCCTGCTGCAGTATCTTGCTTCATGCATGTTAGGAAGACCTGACATTCCATTGGATTAAAAAAGGTCAGTGTGTCAGCATGATAGTCATTCCCCAGTCCAGCCAAGCTCCCTCTCCCGCCCCTCAGAGAGAAGAGATGCACCCACTGATTCTCTTCTCTCTCCCCAGGTACTACCATGGCATGGAATATGAGATGGACCTCGCCCCCCTTGAAAGTCCCACACACCTCATGAAATTCTTGACAGAGAACGTGTCTGGAACCCCAGAGTACCCAGATGTGCTCAGGAAGAATAACCTAATGAGCTTGGAGGGGGTTGTGCCCACCCCAGGCAAGGCAGCCCTCCTCCCGCCAGGCCCCAGCAAGCTGGAAGCTGGCTCTGTGGACAGCTACCTGCTGCCCACCAATGATGTGTATGATAACGGCTCCCTCAACTCCTTGTTTGAGAGCATTCATGCAGTGCCTCCCACACAGCGCTGGCAGCCTGACAGCACCTTCAAAGATGACCCACAGGAGGTGAGGGCCCACCCACGTACCCCTCACAGCATCCCTGGATATGTGCATATGTGAACAGAAAGAGAGAAGACAGTAAGGAGGTCAGAGCTTTGGAGAAAGAGTCCTTGAGCTGAGGCAGGGCTGCCATGTACTGTTGTCTAGGATGTATACTGTACAACCATCACCATTGTATGCAGTGGCCCTGGGCTGAGCCTCCAGCAGCCTGAGTTTGGTCATTTATTTTCTCTGGATTGTGTTTCTCTGCAGTCGCTGCTCTTCCCAGATATCCTGAAAACGTCCCCAGAACCCACGTGTCCAGAGGACTATCTGAGCCCCAAAAGGTAACTCAGCCACTCTGTACCCTTGGCCACCTGGGCAGTGGCCAAGACAGAGCCTCACACTGTCCCCAGAACAAGCATCATCAGTGAATGAAAAGAGGGGAGTGAAGGCACACAAAAGGAGGGAGAACAATTTTCACATCCATCCCTTTCCTGGGCTGTGACGGGGAGCTCAGAGTTCAGCACCCAGTTAGAAAACCAAGGTTCTGTTGTCCTTAGTCTTCCCTATAAGTTTGTCACCTCTTGGGGTCTCTGGTTTCCATTTTTCATTATTCAGCAGGATTGTGTCTCAACAAGGCCATTAAATAGAAACCCTAATGATGTGGAAACTGAGGCCCAGGGAAGTGGAGTGATTTACTGAGGTCACACAGCAAGTCCATTGCAGAGCCC
This sequence comes from Camelus dromedarius, assembly GCF_036321535.1. Taxonomy (NCBI): domain Eukaryota; kingdom Metazoa; phylum Chordata; class Mammalia; order Artiodactyla; family Camelidae; genus Camelus; species Camelus dromedarius. The sequence goes on along the minus strand of NC_087449.1, from coordinate 54,350,270 downwards.
AGGCTTCCTGCTGCACTGCTTTCTGGGATACTCCTGCCTGGGAGCCCAGCCTCACTATCCTGTCCCTTCACCCCACAGTGACTTTGAGTACACCCTGGGCTCCCCCAAAGCCATCCACATCAAATCGGGCGAGTCGCCCATGGCCTACCTCAACAAGGGCCAGTTCTACCCTGTCACCCTGCGGACCCCAGCAGGTGGCAAAGGCCTTGCCTTGTCCTCCAACAAAGTCAAGGTACGTTGGCCCTGGAACCACTTGGGAAGTAGGTGGGGTGGTCAGGTCAGCCCTGCTGGCTGGGGACCCGGGGAGAGAGTGCTGTTAGATAACTGTGCATTGCCGTGGAGTGGTGGAAACTAAGCAGAAGGCTGGGGCCACTTGACCCAGGCTCTGGCAAGGGATGGGGCTGCCTGGGCCTCTCCTGAGGCTGGGGGTCACAGTGACTGCTGTGTTTGCAGAGTGTGGTGATGGTTGTCTTCGACAATGAGAAGGTCCCAGTGGAGCAGCTGCGGTTCTGGAAGCACTGGCATTCCCGGCAACCCACTGCCAAGCAACGGGTGATCGACGTGGGTGAGAGCCTGCCCAAGCCCTCCATCCCAGTTTCTCTTTCTCTTTCTCTCTCCTTCTCTCTCTCTCACACACACACACATGCATACGCACACGCACACACAGACACACACACACACACCCCAGTCAGGCCTTTCTTGCTGTGCCCCTTTTCCCCAGCCTCCTCTGGCCTCTGTAGGACTTATTTTTGACTCCAGCCACCTGCCTGGTCCCTGTCTCCCTGTCTCCAGGTCATACCACTGTGGGGTTTGCAGGGATTTGCATCTGTTGGCTGGAAGCAGTGACCTCTTTTCTGTGTTGCTTTGGGATAAACAGGGCCCTGGGGACCCTAGCAGTGTCAGATAAATAGATCCCTGGGATGCTGGCGTGCTTGTTCCCATCAGGGGGCTTGGCCAATTGAGACACAAATGCATAAGATAACAGTGCAGGCAGCGGGTGATTTGGAAGGCTTGAAACAGTGCAGGGGCAGTTCTGCTTTGGGAGCTGGGACCTTTGGGCTTTGTCAGCAGGTAAGGGATGGGGTAAGGCCAGGTCCTTGTCCCAGGCCCTGAGATGGGTGGGAGGCACAGCCCATCTTCAGGTCTCCAGGTTCATCACTCTCTTCCTAGCCTTGTGACCTGTGTCAGCTCCCTTTCCCTAGCCTCAGTTTCTTCAAGTGTCAATTGGAAATCACCAGCTGCCCTGCCTGCCTACAGTGCTGTTTCTGCCTTGGAGACAGTGTCCTGGAGAACATGATACAGATAGAGACGACTCAGTGACTTATCTGACAGGCCAGGTAGCAAAGTGGTTGGAAGCCTGGGCTCAGGAGCCAGACAAAGCTGAGCTCTAGTCCTTGCTCTACGTTTTACTAGCTCTGTGACTCTGGGCAAGTGACCAAACTTCTTGGAGCTTTATTTTCCTCATGTGTAAACTGAATACTCACAGCGTTGTTGTGAGGATTAACTGCAGGCTTGCCATATTGTACGTGTTCAATAAACGACAGTAGCACTACCACTTACTTAATATTATGCAGCATTAGTAGTCCTGGTGCTGCTACTTTTACTGCGGCTATTGCTACCACTGTTACTATGATGATTACTTCTACTACTTCTTTATCTGGGAAATCTCTTAAATCACAATCCCAGTGAAAAATAAAAGCTCCATCCAAAAACGATGAAGGAATCCCTCTGGGGTTTGGGCAAATCTGCCTCTCAGGCTGGACCTCAGTTTTTCCATCTGTAGCCTGGGGCACAATAACCAGTTTCCTCCCTGGACTGAAGCAGGGTTCTTAAGGGAGAGGATATAAATCTCTGCCAAGAATGAGGCCCAGCCTCTAAATAATCCCTCCGCATGGTGCCCCCAAATCCCTTCCTTCCTGACTCCCTTCTGATCTCCTGTGGTTTCAGCTGACTGCAAAGAAAACTTCAACACTGTGCAACACATTGAAGAGGTGGCCTATAATGCATTGTCCTTTGTGTGGAATGTCAATGAGGAGGCCAAGGTCAGTGCTGGGGGCATGGCCGGGATGGGACTGGGCCACCTGGAAGTCCCCATCCTGGGAAAAGGGCTTGCCTGAACCTAGGATTGTGGTAGCTGCTCCAGTAAGGGCCTCAGTGGAGGAGGCAGGGTACAGAGAAGCACAGGATGTGAAGCCAGAGAGGCTGGGCCCGCACCCCAGCTCTGTGACCCTGGACCAGCGCCTTGGCTGGAAATGGGGTGTAACCATAGCACCACTGACAGGTTGGCATGAGGATCAGATGAGATAAATAAAAGGTAGAGCACAGCCTGGCACATAAGTGGTAGTTGTGTTTAACCCAGTCCACCCTTTTACCAGATAGGAAAACTAAGCCTTGTGCAAGGCCGCACAGCAAGCCAGATTCCCTGACTTGCAAGCCCATGCAGAGTGTTGCAGGAGAGGTGCTTTGGAGTCTGGTAGATGAGGGCTGAAATCCGTTACCTCTCTTCTTGAGCCCATAGGAAGGGATGAATAATCTGCCTCCTAGGGTTATGGTGAAAATTCCACGAGCTCACGCATGGCAGAGACGGGCACTGTGCCAGGCCCGTTGGAGAGGCCTGAGAAATGGAGCCTCTGGTGATTTTTTTCTTTTCTGTACCAGTGATTAAACCATTTAGTGCTTGAGACCAGTCTTGAACTCTCCTGTGCTTCAGGGTCCCTCTGTGTCTTGGTTTTCTGTTTGGACAAGTGGCTTCATGGAAAGGGCATGAGTCTGAGAGTTGGGAGCTGGGTGACCTTGGGCCTGTACCTTCACCTGCCTGGGCCAGGCTTACCCCATCAGACCAAGGTTGGGACTGCCTCTTGGCAAGGGCATTTCTGGCCTGGACAAGCTGGGGAGCTAATCCCTGTCCATGCCTTGCCTCATGGGGCCGTCCAGGCTGCCTGTAGAAATGGAGGTAAAGGCGCTCTGAAAACAACAGAGAGAGACACAAAGGCGAGGGATTATTATTATTCAAATGGACACCAGGAGTTGGAGGAGGAGCTGGGGCTTCCAGTTCAGGGAGGAGGGAAAAGAGTTTCGTGGGAAGGGAGAGGTGGGTTTCGGTGGGGATTTTCTCACAGCCTCTTAAGCCCCCAGGCCCGGGTCTTTCTCAGGTGTGAGCTGGGCGGGGGCTGCATTAGGGCTGAGCTGGCTGAGGGGGAGGTATGTCTGGCATGCACCTGGAAGCCTGGCCCCCAAAGCCAGGGAAGGAAGAGGGTCTGCTCAGGTACCACACCCCACCCCTACCTGTTCAGGTCAGGGTCATTTCCAAGGGAAATGTCCCAGCAAACAAGGGCTAGCCCAGAGTTGGGTCTGGCCCTGGTGCCCCATAGAGGAGTCAGCAGGTAGGCAGCCACTCAGTGAGCTGGCCAAAGGCTGCTGTCAGTCAGACATAGGCTTCAGATTGGGCTCCAGCTGTCCTGCTCAGCAACAGCTACAGAGTATCCAAAGCCACTCACTCTGTGCTCAGTTACCCTCACAGCCACAGGGGGTGGGTTTCATTGTCTCCATTTTGCAGAGAAGGAAACTGAGGCTCTGTGAGGTTAAAGGACTTGTCCAAAGCCACATGGCTTGACTAGCAGAGCCCAGCTTCCCGCCCCAGGTCTGGGTGGCCCCCCGTCCAGGCTCATTCTGCTCTGCCACCCTGCCCGACTCCCTGTGGACATTAGCAAGTCACATCCCTGCTGAGAGCTGCCGTTTCCTTGGCTGTAAAATGGGAGTGACTCGTTCAGCGACAGCTAGAGCTGGTGGTTGGGGAGCAAAGGTGCAATGTCTTACCCTCTGTGTCCTGGGGCCAGCAGGAAAATGATCTTCTGAAGCCGGGGGGAAGGGAATTTGGCCCTTCTCTACCTCCTTGCTCTGAGTTACAGAAAAACAAGCTCCTAAAGGACCCTTAAGCTCCCTCCTGGGGCCTTGATCATTTGGGCTGCCATTGGGAATCTAGTGGGAACTGCATTGTCCACTGGTCAAGACCTGGGCTCAAACTCTGGCTCTCTTACCCGCTCCCTGCATTGCCTTGGGACAGCTGCCATGCCTCTCTGAGCATCAGTTTCCCCATCTGTAAAAGAGAGGTGGTGGTGATGCTTGCCTTCCAGGGCGTTGGGAGGTAAAGAGTGCCCACCAGGCACACAGTTGCTGTTACACAGGGTGGTATGGAACACCAGGGCTGGTGACCTGGGGCGGCTGTTTATCTAGCTCCCCCATCTGTCCCCAGGTGTTCATCGGCATCAACTGCCTCAGTACAGATTTCTCCTCGCAGAAGGGGGTGAAGGGTGTCCCCCTGAACCTGCAGATTGACACCTATGACTGTGGCTCAGGCACTGAGCGCCTGGTACACCGCGCTGTCTGCCAGATCAAGATCTTTTGTGACAAGGTGCTTGGGTGTGGACCTCCTGCTGGGCTCTGGGAGGGAGGGGGGTCAGCCCCCACCCGTGCAACCTCCCCAGCATTCTGGGAGTGTCTGTCTCTCTGTTTCTTGCTCTCTGAATGTCTCTCTGTGTGTGCTTGTCATTTGTCTGTCGTGGTCTCTGTATATTTTCCTCTGCCTCTGCATTTCTGTCTTTCAGCTCTCTCTTTCTGAAGATCTCTTTCTTAATCTCCATAAATAGCTCTCTATGTTTTTCTCTCTGTGTCTGTCTTTTTCATGTTTTTCTTTCTTCTTATCTCTCTCTGACTCCATTTCTCTTTTCTGTTTCTCTCTCTCATGGCTACACTGACCTCAGACAGGGCTGGGCTGAGCTGCACTGAGTGCTGGCAACTCCCCATTTCCTGGTCTCACTCTGGGAAGAAAGCAGCATCGGAAGGCTGGCCCAAGACCCTTGGTGACCCCTTTCCCCTTCTGCCCTGCAGGGAGCAGAAAGGAAGATGCGGGATGACGAGCGGAAGCAGTTTCGCAGGAAGGTCAAGTGCCCCGACTCCAGCACCAGTGGTCAGTGGGGCTGGGTCAGGGACTGGGCTGGGCTGGGCTGGGGTGGAAGGGATAGGAGCCTAGAGGGCAGAGGTCGGGGGCATGAGTGGAGGGACCTCAAGGCACAGTGTCTTCTTTTCCCCATCAGGCGTCAAGGGCTCCCTGCTATCCGGCTTTAGGGGCAATGAGACCACCTACCTGCGGCCTGAGACAGACCTGGAGACCCCACCGGTGCTGTTCATCCCCAATGTGCACTTCTCCGGCCTGCAGCGCCCTGGAGGGGTGAGGATCTGGGGCAGAGAGGGGGTCTTGGCCCTTAGGAGGTGCTGTCTTAGCGCAGACCAGTGGGGAAGCAACCTGCCACTCAGCTGGTACAGGCCAATTTAGATGTTGATAGGTCCTGATATTTTTTATATCAAAATGAAAATTCTAAGAGACTAAAAACATGTATATGTGGTCATATAACTTTAGTGACCTTTTCTACTGAAGAGAAGAATGTTAATGAAGAAATGGACTTCATACCCCTTGAAATCTTCATGCTTAGAGCACACACAGAGGAGGTTCCTAATAACTGAGCCCCAGGATAGACTGTAGCCACATCAAAGCTGGGCTGATAATAGTGGTCACACCGCTCACTCTACACCAGGTGCTGCTCTGACTGCTTTCCGTGCATTACCTATGCATTATCTCCTTTAACTCACTGCGTCCTATGAAGTTGATCGTATAATTCTCCCTGGAGTTGTGAGGTGGAAATTGAAGCATCGAGACCAAAATTACACAGTACATGGCAAAACCAGGATTGGGACCCAGGCAACCTGGCTTCAGAAGCAGTGCCCGTTACCACCAGTTACACCACCTCTCAAGACGGGGAGCCAGCAAACACCTTGACCATGCCAGCTGTGCGGGCACAGCCCTTTGCTGCATTGCCCCATCTCCCCTAACCACCGTCCTTTGAAGTAGAGACTATGATCTCCATTTTCCAGACATCACACAACAAGTCAGTGGCAGAATCAAGATCCCAGAGCCTGTCTGCTAGTTTGCTTCCATGTTAAATAATTGACTATTTCCTCCCATTGAGCTCCCCACCATTTAGTGGGAATGTTTGCAGAAATGGCCCTTGGTGTACAGATGTGTTCAGTACATTGACTTCAACAGTAAGATAGATTATGGAGCTAAAAGAGCAGCCAGTACTGATTGTGGCCTTGGCACACAGTTAAAGCCCTCTGTGTCTGCCACACCCCCTTCACTGCCCTGGCGTAGTTCTGTGGTCCCCATAACACAGGAGGCTGCATTAACCCACTCTCTCTCCCCAGCCAGAGGCCTCAAGTAGGGAGATGACCACTTGGGATTAAGGCACCCCCTTGGCCAGGTTGACAGCTCTTCTGTGAGAGGAAGAAGTGGGGGACCAGTCTTTGTACCTGTGAGCCCGAGAGAGAGGACCAGGGGAGTGGAAAGAGCAGAAAGCCCAAGTCTGGATCCCAGTTCTGCCTTCTGTGGTGTGATGCCCCGGGAGGCTCTGCCCTCCTGGGGCCTGGGCATCTTACCTCGTAGGACTTACGATGGCTGTACCAGATAGCACAGTGCCCCACACACATGAGGGTTCAAAAAGAATGCCCCTTCCCCTCCTTTTGCCTCAGCTCCAATTACCTAGTTATCACCTGTAGGAGGGTCTGCAGTCCCAGCCCTTCTGGTTATCCTGGGGCTCAGATGGGACTCGTTGATTCTGCCACCATTTCCTTAGCACCTCATATGTTCACTGAGTCCCTGACTCATCCAACTTGGGCTTGGTGCTTCCTTTCAACTCAAAATCTCAGTGCACTTAAGAAGGCTTATCTGAGCAGAGTGAGCTGAAAAAGCATTAAAGCTGCATCCCCCACCTTCCCCCCACAAAGATTCTTCATCTCAGAAGGCCTCCAACAGCTGAGGGTTCCTTGCATCTTCCTGCGTGTGATGGAAAATGTCTATTCTCTTCATTGCAGGCGGTGCTCTCAGCAGGACACGGCAGCTCCAACAGGTACGGGGAGAAGCAGCCAAGGGCCTTACCTCCCTGCTGGTCCCCCTTTTACTGCTCATATGCTCCTAGCCTGCCCTTCCCTTTGCTGCCCCCCAAGCCAGAGGCCGGGCCAAGAGGAAGCAGCCAGGAGACTCTATCCCCAACCCCCAAGCCAGATTCATGTTCCTTTCCCACTGAAACTGCCTGAGTTTTTATGGGTTTGTTTAATGTAAGAAGTTGGCGAATCTCTGGCGAGACATCTGCTTGTAAACTAGGAAAGAAAAAGCCTCTGAGATGGTGGAGCAGATTCGAGAGTAAGGAGGGGACGCTGTGCCTGAGGACTTAGGGGAATCCACCCCCACATGCCCTCCCCCAAGCACACACCCACCAGACCCCAAGAGGCCAAGGGAGGGGCTGGGCCCCTGGGCCCTTCAGCTCAGGAAGGGCCTCCACACCCCTCACCTCTTTCAGCCTCAGCTAGAGATCTACCAGAGGAGGAAAATGGCCTCGTGAAGATGAGGCAGGTATGAGAGGTGGCGTGGAAATAGAATCTTTGTAAAGGGGAAAGCATTTATGAAGATCATTTGTTGTTGATATCAGGCTCTTCCTTATAAACAAGAAATACTTTTCATAAGGTGCTTTCACACTGCATTATGTCACTTATCACCTCACAACAGCCCCAGTGAGTTAGGCAAGCAGGAGTTACTGCTCTGCCTTGTAGAAGAGGAACATGATGCCCAGAGAAGTGAAGTGGCCTGCCCAAGGTCACACAGCTGTTGTGACGCAGAGGCAGGCCTGAACCTGTCTGCCTTGCTCCACAACTCACGGCCCTTCCTCTCCCACTCACGCCTAACTTGATTCTTTCAAAAAAGAATAATGTTGATGATGAACCAATAGGCTGTATTTATTGAAGCCCTACTGCGTGTCACACACTGTTCTAAAAGCAGCGTGCAGTGTCTCCTTCAGCCTCACAACTTTACAAAGTATCATTATTATTACCATTATGACCCCGCTGCACATGGGGACACTGAGAAGCTGTCACCCAGCTAGTGAGGAGCAGGGCTGAGAGTTGAACCCGTGTAGCCCAACTCCAGACCCTGCTACTTTAACCTCTGTCCCACTGCTTTGTTCCCACCCTCATGGGGTCTTCCTCACGTCTGGGGCCCCTGCAGACTCTGGAATCCCCACCCCTCACCCCGGGTTCCTCATCAGCCTCTCCCTGCCATCCCCACAGGCTGCCTCTGAAGCGCACCTGCTCGCCCTTCACGGAGGAGTTTGAGCCTCTGCCCTCCAAACAGGCCAAGGAAGACGATCTGCAGAGAGGTAGCCTCACTCTCGCCCCGTTTGTTCTCCGAGCCTTCCCCAGCCCCCAGCTCCCCGTGAGGCCTTCCGCAAAGCCTCAGACTGACCCTGGTCTGGGCAGCCCAGGCAAACCCACCCCAGCAGGGAGGGGCTGCTTTCCTCCCTGGAGCTGGGGCTGGGCCAGGGCTTGACGGTGGTGTAGGGGGGTCAGGAGGGCATCCAGGGTGCTTGGAGACACAGCCATGGAGTTGGTGGGCTTCTGCGTCCTCTCACCTTGTCGGACGTGGGTGTCCTGGGGCAGCTGGTAAGGCAGCAGCCTCGTGATGTTGGGCACGTCCTTCTCACTTTTGCTCATAGGGAATACCTGGCTTTCTGCCTTTGACACTGTAAATCTGTAACTTCCTGGGATAGGGGGACTGTAGGTGACCATCAAGAGGAAACCAACTAGCTACTGAGATCAAAAGCTTCTAGCAACCTTGAACTGAGCCTTGCACCCTACTTGGTGTTTCCAAAAGTCACGTCCATACTGCCCACAACAACCTTATGAAATAGGGGGTGGAACCGCCTCCATTTTCCATCTGGATAAAATGAGGCTCAGTGATGTTAAAAGAACTTCTTCAGGGTCACATAGCAGGCAGCTGGCAGAGCAGGGATTCAAACCCACCAAAATCAGCAGAGTCTGTGTAAGTGTGTGGGACCTGCAGAACCAGGTGAGAAGTTTCCCACCTGGGCACAGACCTCAGCAAGGATTTGCTCTTTTTATAAAAATCAGTCTTATGTTACAAATAATGTTTTTTAAGTTTCTTCTACCCTCGTAGAAGATATTCCCTTGTACCACTAAAAGCCACCCATTTGCTTCTCAGTTTTGTTGTATGTGCGGCGGGAGACTGAGGAGGTGTTTGACGCCCTCATGTTGAAGACCCCAGACCTGAAGGGGCTGAGGAATGCGGTAAGAGACCTCGTGGATTCCGCCCTGCCCTGACCGGACCCCACTCTGCACTCCCGTCTTTCCTGACTCTTCACCATGAAGTTCTGATTTCCCACGGGAAGACCCTGGGAAGGAATATGCTGGAACGTTGGCTTTCTGGTAGCCCACCTGTCCCACCCCATCTGAGGGCACCTGTGGGGCCCAGCTGCTGGGGGTGTGCCTCTGAGATGTTATCTCCCAGCCAGAACCCTGGCTCCACCCTGGGAGTCGCACACACCATAAATCCTCCTTAATCTGATAGCTGCTGTCTGACAGGCCAGAGCTTTTTGTTGGCTTTGCAAACCTGTTTCTGTTTTAATGGGAATGAAACCCAAAAAGGCCAGGCCCCAGAGATACTCTTTTTTCTTTCCCAGAAGGCCTCATTCCTCCAGCTTGTGGTTGGCTGGTGCGGGGGCTGCTGGCCCAGGCAGCTAAAGGTGGTGTCTGGGCCAGGAGACCTTCCCCAACCCCCGAAACTGCCAGAGAGCAGGTAAAACTGCCCTGAACAAAACCCACAACTGCTTTGTGGTTCAGCTAAAAACGAAACAAACACAGCCTCCACTAGGGCCACCACTCAGAAAAGCCAGGTGGTTCCAAGATGTCAGCTTGGGGAAGGGAAAATGAACCAAATAATAACAGCTCCCTTTTATTGAAGACTCACTATGTGCCAGGCACCTTGTCAGGCATGCTGCATTTGCTTCCTCACCGTGTTCTCTTAACAACCCTGAAAAGTGGATGCTATCATGATCTCCTCACTTCTATAAGGAAACAGCCTCCTGGGGGTCAGGTGACCTGCCAGGGTTACTAGAAGTGACAGAGCTGGGATTCTAGCCCAGGCTCTCTCCACTCTGCTATGTTATCCTGTTCTCTCCACATAGCATCAGCTCTGCTTGGCTCACAAAAGGCCATTAATGTCACTAGAATATAGACTCAGAATCTTTGAGCTGGACAGTACCTTAAAGGGTCAGCTCCCCATCTGCTGCTCAAGCTTGCTCCCCAGTAGCCCTTCCAAGTGGGTGCCCACTCTTGACTTGTATACTTCAAGGATGGCGAGCTCGTTGCCTTGTGGGGCAGCCATACAAGGTAGTTGTCTTTGTATGGCGTATAGTTAGAAAGTTCCTAAATTCTTGCTTAGACTGACTTGAGATCTTCCTGGTAGCTTCCAGCCACATCCCCATTAAGTTCAGTAGTCTAAGAACTTTTCTTGCCTAGAGAGATCTCTGTCAAGGCAGAGACCAGCTAAGGAGCTGAACTGGCTCCTCTTCCTGAAAGAAGTAGATAGGATGACCTCTACCTGCAGCCTGTGGCCTGAGGTTCGCTGTGGCTTCAAGGCAGCTAGTAACACTAACCAGCAGAGTTTGACCAAACCTGGATGGTGCTGCGCCAGGACTTTGATGTAATCGTCTTAATTCCTGTGCAGAACCACCTGTTTGTACATCCCATTATGACACCCATTTTACAAATGAGGAAACTGAGGCTCAGAGAAGTAAGGTGACTTGTTCAGAGTTCTGCAACCCCAGGTGGTAGAGCTGAGGCCAGACTGGTTCTGTCTGCACCAGAGAAAACCTCAGGAGGCCTGGGGAGAAATGGGATGACTGGCTGTGTGAGCTCAGATAGGTCGCTCACAGGCCTCTGAGCTGCAGTTTCCTCACCCGTAGACTAAGTTCCAACGTTCTGGGATGTGATGGGGGCAGAAAGCCTGGATTCTAGGCCAGGCCTTGGGTGCATTCTTTATCTTATTCAAGCTCAGCATCCTCGCCCATCAAATGGGGTTAGTAATTCCTGCTAGATTGGGTAAATGTTTGGGTTATCCTCCACTCACAAGAGGGCAAGAGCATTCCTGCTATTCCACTTCTAAAATAATAACAACGACCATTTATTGAGTATTGACATTTATTTAGTACATGCCAGGAACTGTCCTAAGTGTTTTATATGGACCAATTCATTTAATTCTTCCAGCAACCTATGAGCTAGGCACTATTTCCATCTCCCCGGGTGGTTTGCCCAGCTGGTCAGCCAGCTGGTGAGTGGGGAGCCTTCGGCACTGGAATAATCCAAATGTCTGACTATAGGCAAGGGTTGAGGAAAATGCCCTTTGGGATATTTTACAACCACTAAACATGCTGTTTGTCAAGAGTTCATTGTGATGTGGGGAGGCTTATAATATACAACAGTAGGTAAAACTATCTAGGGGGGATACGTAAATATCCATGTACCAAAAGATAGGAAGGAATACCCCTAAATATTATTAGTATTTATCCCTGAGAAGCAGAATTGTGGATGATTGTAATCTTCTTCATTGTATTTTTCTACAGTATGGATAAATACTACTTTTAGAATCAGGAAATTAAAAGTCATGGTATCAAAAGACTGGTATAAATCCAGTTTTAGCAGCAGACAATGAATCCACTGCCATTCTTTTCCAGATCTCTGAGAAGTATGGGTTCCCGGAAGAGAACATTTACAAAGTCTATAAGAAATGCAAGCGGGGGTAAGTGCCCAGTACAGCTCTCCCTCCCCACTCCCCACCCTGCCACTTTCCCTCTAAAATATTGGCTCAGGGAGCTCCCAGCAGTTTTTCCCTGCTGGGCAAAGCTGTGTTTGTACCCGGCTTTGTGGAGAGGTAGAGGCGATGTGAAATTGGGGTGGAGAGTGCCCAGTCAGGCCACAGTCACCTGCAGACAGTGATCACTGTTGGAAAGGAAAGGAGAGGGAGACAGATGGAAGGGTCTTCATATACCATCTACCCAGGTGGAGAGGGAAGCACAGGGCCACATGTCAGAAGACCCAGGTTCTAATCCCAAGGGCACTGGATAACCAAGTCATTTGATTGTAATGGTACTGATGATAGTGACAGTCATTTTCTTGACCACCTATTATGTGCCAGGTACTGGGCTAAGTTTATCTTGTTTAACCCTCACAGCCACACCATGAGGTAGATACATTATCCATTTTACAGACAGGGAAACTGAGGCTCAGAGGTGCTAAGCAATGTTCAGAGGGGAGGAGCAGTGGAATAAAGGCACAGAGGCAGAAGGGCACAACAAAGTTGCTACTGGCTGAATCAGTGGTTCCAAGAAGGAAATGGCTGGCGATGAGTCTGGAAGGGGAGTTGGAGCCCAGACAGGGATGCTCCACAGACCTCCACCTTTGGGTCTGGATGAGGCAGGAGGGAGTAAAGCTTTATCTTCCAGGGGGCCAGGCAGTGCCTGCCACCTGCCATGGGTGCCAGGGGATTAGTGCTAAGGACCGCGGTGCCTCTGCTGTCGGCCCAGGGTTGGGGCGGGTTGGGCAGAGGGCCACGTGCTGACCACCCTACCAGGCATCCACCCTTGGTCAGAGCCAGTGAACTGGACCTCTGCAGCCCTTGCTGTCTAGGTCACTTCACCAGCCCAGCGTGGGGGCCCCTGGGCAGTAAGGAATTGTCACTGCCATTCGCTGCCTAGAAGACCTAAGACCGGGGTCCTGGGAAACAGCCTCAGGCCCCCTGCCCACAGCTCGGGCCTGATCCTCCAGCTCCTCTTACGAGCTGTTCCTGGAAGGTGCTCTGACTTTGCCCTGTGGCTGTTGTCTGTGGGCTCTCCTTTCAGAAGACTGCAAAGTGAGGCATGTTTTGTACTGGGGCTGAGGCCCCCCCATCCAGGCCCAGGGTCCGCCTCCTTCCTCAAAGGCTAGCCTCCCTCCTCCTCTCCCTCCCCTTTGGCTCCCATAGAAGGGTGGGGGAAGGTGTGCAGCCCCGTAGCCCCTGGGAAAGGATACGTTTGGTTTTGGTTGTATGAGTGTCTTGAGTTCTTTGTGTGTTTTTTTTCTTCCAAGTTTCGGTTTCAAACTGGGGCTCACACGCTCTCTAGAGTGGAATCCACCTCATAGCAGAGAGCAGGCTCTGCTTTGCCCAGACAAGCCTAGCCCCACTTCCCCTTCAGTGCCAGTGCCCACACCTCCTGGCTGCCACCCCACCTGTCACCGCCGGCTTCTCTTACAGATCCCACCACAGGCTGTGTTGAGGGGTTGGGAAATGCCTTTGTGTACGATCTAGGGGTCCGGGGTGTGCATACAAGGATGCCCCACCCCTCAGCCCCACGGCCTGAGTGGCAAGTCTTTCCCTTAAGCTCCAGCCAGCTATTTCAACCATAATTATAATAACTTCCATTTGTGGAGCACTTTGTACATGCCAAGCACTGGGTTAAATAACTCCTGAGCATCATTTCACTGACCCTTTGAATTTGGTATGATTATCTCTATTTCTACAGATGAGGAAAACTGAGGTTCAAAGTAGTCCCAGGGTCGCAGAGTTAGTAACCTGCAAAAGGAACGCTGGCCTGTCTAAAGCCCATACACACACCCACTATTTTATCTTGCCTCCTGCTTGTTCCTCTAACCACTAAGCAGTGTACAAATAAAGACTGTGGCCAGGCTGGCCAATTTATTCGCCCAGCCCCATAGCCCAGGGCATCACCAGCGGCCTTTCAGAAGCACTCACACCCCTTACACCACCAACCATGAAAACCTCAGGCCTCGGATCGTCTGAGATGCCTAAGTGGGAAGAGTCCCCAAAGAGCCTCTTGGGACTGGAGAGGCCAGGCTCATTTGCTATCTCCCTCAGAGACAGTCTCTCTTCATCTGAGGAACAGGAAATTGTAATCGCTGGCCTAGTTTATTTTCACAGAACCCTCCAGAAAGTCCTCTGGACAAAGGTAGATACAATCAGCTTTACAAGCACTGCTGAGTGCTTGAAAGATTAACAAATACATTGTTTTTGCTGGCAGCTGGCCAGGGGTTCCATGCAAACCGGGATAGGAGACAGCCAGAAGCTGGCAAGTGACAAGAGGCCCGCATTCTGGGATATCAGTTCCTGACAAGCCCCTGCCTCTAGGGCCCAGCTGTCATTGACCTCTGAGAGGAAGGGGTCCGTGGGCCTGTCTGAGATCCCTTGTATGCGGGTGCGCACTCTGGGCCGGCTGAGAGGCCCTGCTTGGGAGTGGGAGGGAGGCGGCCTTCAAGTTCGTGCATGTAGGGCATTTACACAGTGCCCGGCACCTAGAAGCACTGTAAATGCCACAGTATGAGACAGACAAAAAACCCAATGGTCACAAAGCGCCCAGCCCTGGTCCCCTCTGGTCTGTTCCGAGCCTGCAGCCCCCAGACAAAGATCTCTCTGTGAAATGAACTGCTAACAGGACCCAGGAGAGTGGAATCTGGTCATTAAACGCTGGCAGTCAGCACCCCGGCCTTGGAGCCTGAGCCCAGACCTCCTTCCAGGAAGCAGCAGCTGCTTGATGATGCTGCAGGGACAGCTGGATGTAGGCCATAGGCTTCGGCTCACCGCTGTCTCTGTTGTCCCTCCTGATGTGAGGGATTCAGGGGCACAAGGCCACCACCCTCCCCCCAACCCCGGGGTCCCCAGAAAAGCAGCCTCCTGCTTCCTGCCAGTAGTAGTAGTCTGGGATTCTCACACCCCGACTCCTGCCCCACTTAAATAATCTTGCCTCATCTGAACTCTCCTTCAGCCCTGGATTTGCCGTGTGCTAATTCCTAACTTGTATTTATAGGGTTTTTGTTTTTGTTGTTGTTTTCTTTAAAAAATGATGCAGTGGAAAGAGATAAAAGTCTGGATTCCGATTCCAGCTCTGCTGACCCTTAACTGTGACCTGAGGCAAATGACTTTGCTTCTTCAAACCTCAGCTTCCCCATCTACAAACTGGGCAGTACAGTTATAAGGATTCACTCTCCCCGGACCTCCTAGATTCTGAACACCTGGAGGGCAGGACCTCCGATCTCTGTGTGGCCCTTGTTTGTGTTTGGAGCGAGGCCCTGCACGTGGAAAGGCCTCAGCAGATGCTGGTGAGGTGGAGGGAGGGAGACATCCACCACCATCCCAAAGGGAAAGCTGCTGTGCTCAAGTCGGGTCCCCCCCAGTGGGTCCTTCACGAGAGAGGCAGCTCCTATTGGGGTACCCTTGGCTACAGCATGGCTTTGACCCCCAGCAGAGGGCCACAGTCACAGAGGCTCTGTCCCTCTCAGGTTGGCCCAGGTCCTTGCCTGAAGGCGGTTGAGGGGTGGGCTGGGGTGGAGAGAAGGTCAGGCCCCTCAAGTCCATGGTGCCATCCTTGAGATTTCAGCTCCCTGGGGTGAAACTGAGGGGGGCTTGTGTGGCTCCTGCCTGTGGCTCAGGCAGTCACACCTGAGTGACATATCACAGCCTCTTGTTGAACCCAAACCTCACTGGTCCACCCACCATTCCTCCCACACTTGAACTCATGCTTTGTGTCTGAGTGCTCAGTCTGGCCTGGTGACCGGGGAGCACAGCATCTTCCCCATATCTACGTGTTTGTTCCTTAAAGGCATCCATGTGCGTACCTCCATCTGGGAGGTAGGTGGGTGTGGTCGCCAGCAGGCTTGGGTTTGGTTTGAGCTCAGCCACTGGGGAATTGTGTCCTCCCCTGTAAAGTGGGGCAGTGAATGCCCACCTTGCAGGTTGTTACGAGGGTCTGAGAGAAAATCTGAGCGGTGCCTCAAGAGCTAGGGGCGCCTAATTGGTAGTGAACATTACCGTCACCCTTTACTCAGGCCGTGTAAACAAAGGGCCTGTCACATTCTAACCATGTCTCTTCTCTTCCAGAATCTTGGTCAACATGGACAACAACATCATCCAGCATTACAGCAACCACGTCGCCTTCCTGCTGGACGTAGGGGAGCTGGACGGCAAGGTTCAGATCATCCTCCAGGAGCTGTAGAGCCTGAGCACTGACTCCCTCAGCCCTCTTGAAGTAGGCACCAGCCAGGAGCCAGCTGGGAAGGGGCCCCACGCCACACACAACCTCTCCTCATGCCTCAGTGCTGTTACTTGAATGCCTTCCCTGAAGGAAGAGGCCCTCGAGTCACAAACTCTGACATCAAGGCCAGGAAGGGGCCTGGGAGGTGTCCTGATCTGAACCCCCATTATGCTTGAATCTACTCTCTGAACTTCCTGCCAGAGCCTGCCCATCCAGAGACAGTGCCATCTTGGTTAACATGCCCAACAGACCATTTCCGCCTCAAGTGACCCTTCTCTGCAGCTGATCTCCTGCAGGCAGCCAGTCCAGGAGGGGGAAGTGGACCTGTGTCCCCAGGTGGACTTGACTCTTCATCCCATTCTTGATGCTTCCATCCACTTCAGACCAAGGATTTCTCACCCTTTGGTCAGTTAGTTAACTTGAAAACTCTTGATTTTCAGTGCAAATGACTTTTAAAAGACACTGTCATGGAGACACTCTCCTCACAGACTTCCCCAGTGCAGGATGGGAATCAGAGCGATCGACGGGAACAAAGTGGCCTCTGTGTGAAAAGACCACCACGCCTGCTCACTGTTATATACATTTCTTATTTACAATTTTCATTTATGTTATATATATATAAGTATATATTGTATATATATATGCAACATTTTATATTTTTCATGGATACATTTTTATCATTTCAAAAAATGTGTATTTCACATTTCTTGGACATTTTTTAGCTGTTATTCAGTTATACATTTTGTATACTCATATGGTATTTAGTAATAAATTCTACTTATGGATTGCTTCAAATGCTACACTTGTTCCTCTTGTGAAAGCCTTCCAGAAAGAGAAGGTGAAAGTAAGGCTTCTCTTCTCTGTCCTGTGAGCGGTTTGCCTAGGACTTGAAGGATGGTGGGCAGTGCTAGACCTGGTGAAGCAGAGGGGCCCCCCCCGGAAGGCAGCGAGTCCTGACGCCTGGCGTGGTCTTGGTGGCCTGTCCTGTGTGGCCCACAGGCTGAATGTCATGACCTCGGAATCAGCGATTGTGGAGATGAAGAAGTCCTCGGATGCCCTAACGAGGCCTCATGGTGGGGGCCAGTGCGCAGAGCCTGGGGCGGGGGTGGTATCACCTGAGCTCAAGTGCCAGTCCTGTCCCATTGCTCTCCACCGGCTCACTCCTCCTGGAGCTGGCTCCCAGCAGCTCATGGGAGCCATCGTGCCCAGTTCTCCCCAACTCTGCAACCAGTGATGTCATGTCGCTATGTCAGAGGGAGTGTTTACACCACAGGAATTGACAAATGCTACAAATCAGTGGTTATTTCCCCTAGAGGACAAGTGACAAGTCAGAGCATCCTTCTGTCTGTCCTCCTCCGGCTTACCGGCACGCCACCGTCTCTAGTCCTCCGCTGCTTTGGCTATAAAATGAGGGGTGTGGCCTACCTGAGTCATGGGGTAGCGCTCATCTTTAGAGCCCTGGGGTTCACTGGTGGGTCTCAAGGGCCCCCATGATGTGGGGGAAAGGCAGGCAGGTGAGCAGCCCTTGGACATCTTCCCCAGACTTCAGTTATGGCAGTTCTGCTTTCCTTCATTTTCGTACTAAGATTTCTCATAAACTTTTGTCTGAACTAAACTTTCAAAAATAGTTTGAAAACCATGGATGTCTCCAAGGGCCTTCCAGTGACAACCAGTCTAGAGTCCTAATTCCCAAGCCCTGGGGCCAGGACTTGGGTCAGGCAAGGGGAGCCCTAAGCCTCAGGTGCAAAAATTAGGAGGAGCCAAGAACCCAGTCACCCTAATGCAACTTTTGTTTGTTTGTTTTGTTTTTTAATTAAGGCCAAAAAACAAAACAAAAACCATGAAATACCAGACCTTTGAAGCCAGGATCAGTATTACTGGTGTTTGGCCTCAGGCTCCAACTTGGCGTGGCTGGCACGGCTGCAGGGACCCGTGGAGCCCCCGGAGTTGCCCTGCCCACTCCGGGCCTTGCCGCCGTGACATCATCCTGAACGTCAGAGCAGGTGGCTGCGTGTGAGGGTGAAATGGCGCTGGGTGTGCATAGCGGCAGCGCCGCGAGGCACGCCGGGCTGCCAGCAGCTGCTCGTTTCCTTCCAGAGCCCCTGGAAGCAGGAAGACGGTGTTGTTCAACTTCCACTGCCCTGGGATCACCTAGGCAGCTTTTATTCCTGCTGCCCAGACTGTAACCTAGAGCAATTAAATCAGAATTTCTGGAGTTGGGGCCCAGGCCACAGTACTTTTAAAGCCCCCCAGGTGACTGCAGTGCGCACTCAAGGCCAAGAACCACTGCTCCAAAGAGGCCGTCCTTACACAAGCCTTGATGTCTTTGTAACCCGCCAGTGTCTGCCTGGACAAACACGCACAGGGAGCTATCGGTGTCAGTGCAGAGCTCAGGATGGGGGCCAGCAGCCTCCAGCAAAGCCACTGGGCCCACTGCTCTCCCCTCCATGCAAAGAGAAGAGGTTGCCAGTGCCCAGGAAGCCCATCGGACATCAGACAGAGCCCTGCGAGGCTTGAGGAAATTCTGCCCTGCCCTCAGAGAAGGTCAGGGATAAAGGGCAGCTCCTGAGCCCAACAGTAGCCACTCCAGGATTGTCTTCCAAAGAGTGAAAAGGTGCAAGGAGTGAAAGTAAGTCCTTTCCAAACAGGGGTCACTTTAGACAGGCAGCTGGTGGCTGGTGGACACGCCATCCTCTGCCTGCAGTTGGCTTTGCATGGTAGACAGACAGTGAGTAGTGAGGGGAGAAAGCGATGGATGAGGAGCGTAGGAGTGAGGGAATGAACGAATAATGAGATAATGAGGAGAAGGACGGGAAGGAGGGAGGGCGGGAAGGAAGCATAAACAGGTGGACAGGCAGATGGATGAACGGGGAGGGCCAGATGAACAGTTCGACAATTCCGTGTATTTACTAGACCCATGCTGCGCTAAGTGTGGTCCGTGGACCAGCAGTGTTGGCACCTCGGAGCTTGTCAGAAATTCACCTAAAACTAATACAACGTTATGTCAATTCTATGTCAATTATATCTCAATTTAAAAAAAAAGCAAAAGATATGTAGACTCTCAGACCCCACCCAGACCTAGAGAATCTTTTAGTGAAGTCTCCAAGTGATTTGCATGCACAATAAAATTTGGAAAACACTTTATTAAACTATCAGTGTATCCTAACCCTGACTAGACACTTTGTAATCATACCAAGAACTTTAGTAAAGATACCAATGCCCAGACCCAACCTCAGTCAGAGCTGTGAGCATCAGGCCTGGGCAGTCTGTGTCTGTAACAGCTCCTGAAGTGACTCTACTTACAGTTGGGGCTTGAGAACCACTGGGCTGGACAGAGCTGTGAGCTGCCGATGACATCTTCAGAGAGGGTAGATACAATCAAGACAGACCCTCTGAGCAGAGGACCTCAGCTCCAGCTGTGTCTTCTATGGCACTTGGATTCCAACTGGCCGAGAGCAGCCCTGTCACTCTCTTTCCAGGGTCTCCTCTTCCCTGACCCCATTTGAGCAGCTTCTAGAAAGAAGCTCTCACCTCTGTGCTCAGCCCCGCCGCTGGAGGAGAGTCCTGTCTTGTTCTCCATGCGTTCCCACCAGCCCTGCCCACAGGGACTCCAGGCCTGGCTGCTTCCAGCCCAGTGGTCTGCTAAGAACCCCTAGGGTCAGAGGGACCTCAAAACCAAGAACTTGGGGTCTGGCCCCATTGTCAAGAGTCCAAAGTCAAAGAAAGGTACAGCTTCAAGTGTCAGCCTTGAAGGAGTCTTCTAGACCTTCCAGCACCCAAGTGGACAACTGATGGCCATCAGAAGAATTTCCTTTAGCCTGAACAAAAAAATTTCAGTTTAACTATGGTTGCCAAGATCTCCAGTCCAGAGGTTTCACATTTTGAGATTTCCCAGACGCTGCTGAAAACTTTGCAGATGTGGCAGCCGGGAGCTGGCCCTGTGCTAGACGCCCCTTTAGGTGGGCAGCGGCCTCAGTTCCCGGACCCCCTCCTGCCTCTCGTGTTTTGTCCCCTGCCTTGCCCTTCCAGCCCGGGAAGTGCTTGACCTTGAGCCTCCAAATTCTGATCCAACTCTTCACCTCAGGGAGAAGCTGAGGACCCAAGCTGAGTGGACGGCAGCACCAGGTGTCACCTGTAATCCAGACCTTGGACGCACTTGGCACCGGGCTCCAGGCCACCTCCCAGTCAGTCGTCCCAAAGCGGTGGGGCACTTGCGGGAATCTGAGGTTCACAAAAAGGCCAGCTTTTGTGAGAAGTGAGAACTCAGTTTAATTGGACACGTTATTCCATCCTTCTCTCTCCCTCTTCCCCCTCTGCCCCCACCAAAGGCCAATCAGTGACCAGCTCTGGACTAACCTTCCGGGAGGAAAGTCACAGGAGAGACCAAGGGGGAGTGAGGCCCGAGGACGCAGGACTGTCAACAGCTGGGAAAGAGGGATGTGTGGTTAACTCCAGTTCCTCTGGTTCTTTGAGAATCTTTACCTCTTGCTGAGGGGGAATGACTTGGCAGGACAGAAAAGATCCATTAACAATCATGTCAAACTTGAGCAGAAGGTGAGAGGGGACGGAGACCGGGCCAGGGAAGGGGACAGGCCGGGTGAAAGTACGAACCTGCAGGTGCTCTTGAGGACCGCTGTGTCCAGGGCTCTGGCTCCACCAGGGTCCTGCCTGCATCTGCCCCCGGAACACAGAGCCAATAAACAGATGTGGTGGCCTCTCCAGAAGTGGGGTAATATGCTCCTGTGACCATGGTGACTGGCTGCTGCTCTTCTTGAGATGAGAGACAAAAGCCGAGCTGGGGGCAGGGGCCAGGCCAACCCTTCGTGTCCCTGTCACAAGTGCCTCTGGGCCTTCCTGGCTCCTGGAACTCCAGGAGGAGTCTGGAAGTCAAGGCCAGAAGTATGGGAGTGTGCTGGGGCCACAGCCCTGTGCTGTCTGTCCTGCGGTGCTCTCTGGGCCCCTGAGCCCTGGCCC
Organism: Camelus dromedarius; assembly: GCF_036321535.1. NCBI lineage: Eukaryota > Metazoa > Chordata > Mammalia > Artiodactyla > Camelidae > Camelus > Camelus dromedarius. Next base: position 54,329,316 of record NC_087449.1, on the reverse strand, counting down.
AGCAGAAGGCTTCTAGACAGGGCATCTGCCATGGCTGCCTTCTCCTGGAGTCTGGGCTTTGGGAACCCCTGAGGTCTGGGGACAGGCACGCAGAAGCAGCCCCGACCGGTGCATGGAAGTAACAGAGGGGCTCGGCCCACTTTTCATTCTGCTCAGGAAACTACTGGAGTTGGTGGGGTGGGGTCCAATCTCCAGGGGGCAGTTCACGACAAGGACAAATGCAGCAGCCCAGTTGTAACACCAGGCTTGGTGGCAGAGCTTGCCCCAAGTCATCAGCCGACACACAGGAAATGTGTAGTCTCTGACTGAAACTTCTGGGGCACCCAGGTGGGCAGCTGGGGGCCAGGCTCCCCTTGAGCTCGCGTGAGGTGACTACAACACTGGGATCCATTTGTTGTCCTCATTGTAGAGAAAGGACAGCTTTCCAGGGAATTCCGGCTTGTACGTGGCTGTAGGGAGAGAGAGATGGCACTGAGAGGAAAAAGGCCAGTTCTCAAGGCCCTGGCGTTCTGTGTCAGAGCCAGCAGGCCTGTGGGGCCCTGTCTGCACCCACTGCGTCTTCCATGCGGGGAGACAGAGAGGAAGAGACTGGCCCAGGGGTCCTGGGGGCCCACCGCTCAAGCTCACCTGTACAAGGGGGTGGAGCTAGATGTCTTGAAAGAGCTGCTCTGGGGGAGCCCTGGTTTATTTCATGACGGACAAAGCATAAAGGGGAGAGAGCCCGGCCTCTCCCCTGCCACTCGCCCACTGCGGGTCTGTGTGCTCCTCGCTCTCTGGGCCTTCCCCCTCTGTAAGGTGACCTGGCCAGACTAGGGCCACGACCTAAACATTTTGAAGAATATGAACTTTTTTGACAAAAGCTATGGCTCCTTTCCCCGGAAAATAACGTCTGCGTGCTCCAAGCCTGCAGACAATTTCAGGGTCACAGACCCCCTGGAGCCCATCTCTGAGCCTCTTAAACAGTCACAGTCCTCGTTATAAGTCCCTGGCCTAGAGCATCTCTAAGAGCCCTTTCACCTTAAAAAAAAAATGCAACAAAACTTTCATATTCTGATAGTCTAAGCTGAGAAGTCTTCTAGATCTACTCTAACCCCCGTAAACTGTTTGGCAAACAGCCTATAAATCAGGGGCATCTGATGGTCCAGGAATGACAAACAATTCCAGATTTGGTTTTTACAATCATTTAAAACAATCCTCTGACCTGGGCCAGGCAGGCCTGGCTGGGACGGCGCCGCTGTCCACCGGCTGGTGTTGGACACAAAGGACGCACTCTTGACGAAATGCTTGGGGGGCCCCACATAGTCCACGATCTCATACTGACCAGGGCCCGGAAGAGGCGGCTTCGGGGGCAAAGGCAAAGGCTGGGCAGAGAAGTTCAGGACAGGGTTTCTCCTTCAGAAAAGACAAAATGGGAAGATATCAGTGTAGTGGGGAAACAGCAGTTTTTAGACATTGCCAAGACCTGCCCAGAACCCAGCCATCTGCAAGGACTGGACATGGCTCCAGAAGACCTGTTTCCTCTTCCAGCACCACTGCTAGTGAGCCGGGGGGCCCCTGGACCTCAGTCTCCTCCCCAGCACAATGGCAGTCATAATAGTACTACCTCGTAGGCTTGTTGTCAGGGTTAAATGAGATAATACACCTAAAACACAGAAGCCAGGACAGGGCCCAGCACAAAGAGGGAGCTTAGTACTCGCTGTTGTAGACAATGTCGGTGAGCTAATCAGGAATGCCAGGCGGCATTTATGCCATGTGCCAACTCTGATCAATTGGTAGTGCCTGGCTGGAGCTCCATGTAAAGAACTGAGGCCTCACTTGGGCTCTGCAGGGAGAGCATTGGTGATCTGCTTGGGATGTCTGCTGTGGCCAGGAAATGGGAAGAGGCATCCCAAATTCCAAGGATTTGCCATCCCAAAACTAGTAGATCTCTGGAGGCCGCTCAAGCATTGACGTTCCAGAAACTTATTAAATATCCTTCTGGCAAAGCAGGGTGCAGGAGTGGAAAAATACTGGATTGGATGGAAATCAACAGACCTCTGAATAATGGTCACCGCTTCGACAGCAACTGTTTTCAGGTCTGTCTCCCCCTCCTTCAGGGAAGGGAGTCTTTCATGCCTGGTATTAAGAGAATAAATGAAAGGGAAATGGAACCTGTACTGCAGCTGCGGCTCTGTCACTAGTTCACTCAGGGGCTCAGTCTCCCCATCTGTAAGATGAGGGGGTGGACATGATGATCTCTGAGATCCCTTCAGCTGAGACGTCCCATCAGGACTTGATTCAATCCACTGGGTTGCCAGGAGCCCTGGGGTTGTTGCGGGGATCACCTGCTCTCCTGCCATACTCTAGAAGGGCTGCCTGCTTCCGCTTCACACCTGAAGCTCCTTCCAAGGTCTCTCACCAAACAAGAAGATAAACCCCTCAGCGCACTGAACGGCCACAAGAGACTCACCCCAACTTGAAGCCGACCCATCTCAACAGAGGAGGGGACTAGGACTCGTGGCCGCTGGAACTCTGCTGCCCTTTGGCCAACACCTTCTGAAGTAGAGGTTCTTAAACCAGGAGAGCTAGAGGGGACCTAGAAATGTCTTATCTAATCTCCTTATTTTGCTAAAGAAGGTAGTGCCCCGAGAGAGAAAGTAAGTCCCCCAGTGCCGCAGAGTGGGTCAGTGGCAGTGCCGGCACCAGGACTCCAGCCTCGGTGCCCAGCTGCGTGGGGAGGGCATCACGGCAGAGGGGAAATGTGGAGTTTTAGAACCACACAGACCTGAGTCTGAATGCCACTCGGCCAAGTCCCTCGACCTCTCTGTTCCTGCAGCAAGGAGCAGTAACATTCACTCCTTGTGAGGGAGTTGATGACCCGGCTAAAGGTATGCAAGACGCCTAGCAGGGCCCCAGCAGCACACGGTAAGTGCTCAGTAAAAGTAGTCGTTGCTATTACTACGATCCTTGCAGCACTGCTACCTGCTGCCTGGTCTCAGAGGAGCAATGGTGCCTCAGTAAAGGGAGACTAGGGGGCGCCTCACCAGAGTTACCTTGAGGCAGGGTGGACACCCCCACTGCCAGGGGAGGGCACTATCGTGAATCTGCTTGAGGTTCACATCTTGGGATGGAGGAACGGCTGGCTTGGATGCTCATATTTGGAATAGAGGTGCCCACAGGAAAAGGAGGGGAAGCTGCCTCCTTTCTTCCCCTCCAGGCAGCATGAAGAACCCATTATAGTGTGAGATCCACCACTCTCCCCTTGTAAATAAAGCTGGCTTCTCCTTGGTCTGGCTTGTGTCACCCGTTCAAAGCATCCATCAACAGAAGTTTGATGAGTGTGTGACTGGCATCATTGAGAGACAGGCTTGACTCCTGGAAGTTAGAGCTGGAATAAGCCAACCGGTGTACGAGGTCGCCCCATGGGACTGGAGCTTTGGAGAGTGTCAGCCACATGCCGGGCACTCTGGGGAGTCCCGACTATTCTGTGCTGAGACAGAGCCTGGTGCTCCCGAGCCCTCGACAGTCGCCTGCTAGTGACAACTTTAAACAGCACAGGCCTCGCCCTCAGGCAGACCTGAGTTTGACTCTCCGCCTCCCCACTCACTCACTAGCGGTGTCTCCTCAGACAAGTCTCGCAGCCTCCCTAAGCCTTATTTTCTTCTTCTTTAAAACGGTGGATAATAATACCTGCTGCCCAGGGGCGTTATAATGACTAATGAGTGCTTTAAGCGTATCAAAAGTTTTTAAAAACGTGAAATGTTAGAATAGAAGTGAGAGAGACTAATTCTGACGGGGAGAATCCAGAAATCAACCCTAGAAGAGGTAACATTTGCCCTGAAAGGTAAGCAGGAATTCTTCAGGTAGAAAAGGTGGAGAAGGGGGCATTTCCCTGGAGGAAACAGCAGGGGCACAAGCTGGGGGGAGGGACAAGCTGCGGCTCCACATTGCAGGAATCGGGGCCCAGGAGCCAGAGGCTGAGCCTCCTGGGCTGCCTGCAACTCTCCGTCCACCCCCAATTTCTAGGTGGCTCTCTCGTGTTTCTGACCATCCCCCACCGTCACAGGCCCTGAGGAGGAGCTACAGAAAAGCTCCTACCATAGCCTCCCCATCCAGCCCAACCTCCGAGCCCCTGCTCCCAGAAACACCCAGCACGACACTGTCCAGCAACTCCATGCCTTTGTCATGCTGTTCCTCCCACCAGGAGCACCTACTTTCCCGGCAAACTCAGATTCACTCTCCACTTCCCCTTCCCTGCCTTCCCCTCTCTGCTCCATCGCCCTGGTGAGTCTACCGTCATCTGTAAACTCTGCGGTCCTGACCTGTGGGAGAGTTGCAAGAAGACACTAGACAATTTTTATGAGAGCTCTGAGCTCAGGGTAGCTGGCCCCTCGGTACTTTGTAGCCATTCTCCTTTGCACAAAACCCACTAGATTTTCTAGGCTGCTTCTTGCCTGGCTCTTTAAGGGAAAGGATAGTGTCTCCTCCATCTCTGAGGCCCTGGTCCCTATTCCTGAGACATTTGCCTAACTGCAGAGAAAAGCAGAGGGGTAGAAGCGAGTAAGGGAGCCCAGGCCTCTGAACTCCACCTGACAGTTTTCTCAGCATCTAGGGCTGGTCCTTCCATGTCACGGTGGGGCTGGGCCAGTCACAAAGGGCAGGCCGCATCAAACCCAGGGCAGCCACAGTGCATTGTGGCCGGGGCTTTTATGAGCCTCATCGTCCAGTTATAAAAGCCAACCTGGTCCTGCCCCGTGGAAAGAAAACATCTCTCAAAAGCTCTGAGTTGGCCACAACTGGATTAAGGGTGTTTGCTGCTTCCAATGTGAGCTGTTTGCAAATCGCCCGAGAATAATGAATGTCTCAAAGGACTCAGCAGGTCACCTGGGGAGGGCACCCAAGACCCTCGGGACACTCCCAGGCACAGATTCACTCTGCCTCGGGGATTCCCAGGGTTGGGAGGGGTAGAGGGGCAATTTTTTCTCGTCATTAAAGGGCAGCCGATTGCCTCTGGGGTGGAATGCAGTATCTGTTTAACAGGGTAGTGGGAGACAGATTACAGCCGCTTAGGAAGAAGCATCCCATATCTAATTGAAAATCCCAGGGGAACTTTAGGTGGGTCCAGCGTAATTACCCAAATTGGAGTGGGGCCAACAGGGCTTGCATCTTCAGCTCTGGCTGTGACAGGACAGCGTGCCTGTGCAAAACAGTGGCTTGAAAACTCCAGGAAGCAGATCAAGGGTTAGAAGGATGTCAGTGGGTGGTTCACCTCCTTGCTGGCGTGAGTTGGAAGGCAGCACCTAGGAGGAACTATTTTGATCTCTAAAAGCCCTTACCCTCATGCACCCTGATCCACTGAGTCATTGCTGTGACGGATACTGAAAGCCTAAAGTGAAACCTTGGCTGATACTTCTCCTCTGAAGACCCCCCTGCAAGCTGATAAATCCTCTTAGCTTTTGAGTCAGCAACGCGGCCATAGCAAAGAGCTACTCTGTGACATGTCCTGGAGCCCAGAGTTGGCCAGGCCTGTGCCCCTCCGACCCCCAGCACAGCATCTGTCCTGCAGGGCCACTCCAGAAACATCAGGTGAGTGTTGAGGACTCGTTCACACATGTCGATAAAAATAAAGTCACACACATCGAAAGCTTACCATTTGCCAGACCTGATGAGTGATGTGGGTTATTCTATCCTTGCAAGCCCATTATAAAGTGGTCTTGCCCCAGTCTTCAGAGGATGGATTTGAATTCCCGGGGAGTTAAGTGACCCCCACTTCTGCTCCCAGGCTCCCAGGCTGGTGACTGGGGGAGGCGGAATTTCGGGCAGCATTACTTCCTGCGTGAGCTTATACCCCTGCACCACCCGGCCTCTGCAGCCCAGCGCCGACCCCAGCTCAGGAGGCCAGCAGAGGTCAGTAACATGGGACCAGCAACTCCATTGGGAATTAATGTCTCCCCTGGTTCTTCCTGCAGCCTGAAGAAAACAGAGCCAAAATAGCATTCTTGCAAACCGCAACCCTACCCGAGAGTGGGGAGCTAAGCACTTTCAACCAAGCCTGTGAAACCCCGGCTGGCTGTGCTTCCGAAAAAGAAACCCAGGGATGATTCTCAGGTTCTCCACCACTGCTCCAAGCAGCCCCAGAGATCTGAATATGATTAGACTTGATGTGGACAAAGTCTCAACGTATAGAGGGGGAGGAAACCACACAGAACTTCCCTGGGGCCTGAGGACCCCAGGGAGGCCCCCAGGGACTCCTACCTCTCTCCAGGGTCACAGGAAAGGAAACAGAATTTGAATTTGAGAGACTGGGGTCTGGATGCTCCTACCATGTTCGGCTGTGTCTGATCCTTATATTACATCCCTTTCTTCATCATTCCACAGAAACAGAGGGACTAAAATATTTAGAATAACCAACAGCATGCTTCAGTTTAATCACCGTGTTTTTAAACGAAATTACAGAATTCCCAACTTCAGCCTTTCCATGTCAACTCAAAAATACAGATTTTGGGACTTCCTCTGTGGGTCCAGGCTGGCTCCATGTTCACTGCCCCTGTGTGCTCTCTCTGCCTGAGCAGAGCTGGGGTCACAGAGTGTCAGAAATGGAAAGACCTCCCCTCTTTCCACACATGGAGGAACAAAGGCCCAGAGAGGCGCTGAGAGCAGCCCCAGGCCACAGACCCAGTCAACACAAATGTCCTGCCGTGGAGCCTGGGGTCCCATCAACTCACCAGGGTGAACCCAAGTTTAAGAGACACTGGATTGGCCAGGTCTCTTTACTGCGGGCCTTCTCAGAGCCTTTAATAAGCTCGTGTACACTGCGATGCTCCCAGGGACAGAGGGCTTGTATGCAGTGCTTCCTAGGTTTATTAACCAAGGATCTGCCTTTCACGAAGCATCACAGAGAGCCAGGACACCCCAGACACTCCCAGAAGTGCCTGCACTGCTGCATGGCCCCTGCCAAAAAGATAGCCCTGGAGGATGTGTGTGGCCACACATCCTTGGGGCCCACACAATCCAGCATGTTTGATCCAGCACTCTGTTGCAAGTTGCTCTGACTTGCTCTGGAATCGTGCTTGGGTGAGCCTGGCTAACAGTGTGTCTGGTGTTCTGTTTGCCTGAGCACCCCTCAGCCCTCAGCACAGATCCAGCATCCAGGGCCTGACAACTGACAGGTGCAAATGCCAGAAGATGAGAATAGTTCAAACCACTCGTCCAAACGTGAACAAAGGCCGAGTGACACTACTCTGGGGAAGGCATTTAAACACCAAGTGCTCCCCACTCCCCTGGCACCATTTCCTGGAAGAAGCTTCCAGATTTAGGGTAGGGGCTTGAGCCACCAAACTACAGAACGGCTGTATTCTGTATCCTCATGTATCCTCTCTAGGGTATAGAATAAGAGCAGCTGAAATAACAAGAGTAATGGCTATTTTCAAGCACTTTCTCATTTAATCCTCACAGAACCCCTGTGAGCTAAGGTTCTTATCTCCACGTAGTAACATGGAAACGGAAGCTCAGGGAGGGGAAGGCTCTGCAAGACACAGAGCTGTGATTCACACTCGGGTCTGCTGACTCCTCTCACCCACTCCACTTGCGGGCACTGCAGGGGAAAGGTGGTGTGCGGTCGTGCCTGAAGCCAGCCTGGAGGCACGAAGCCCCTGAACGTTTGGAGAGAGCTTGTTCCTGGAGACTTTTCCGCACTAGTCCCCAGCCCTGCAGCCTGTGAAGGGTCAACCTGCAGGACCCAAGAACCAAAGGGCAGAAGGGACTTAGCTGGTGGAGTTCATCTGAGGCCTAAATCCTGTCTCCAGGTCCCAAGTTGAACTCAGCAGGCCCATGTCTTGCCCCTCTCCCTGGGCTGATGGTCAGAGTGGACCCAGTGATGCCAGCCTGCCTGGGCTGCCCAGCCTTCTGACCCACTGTGACTATGGGCCCAGCCACCTGCCTGACCTCTGGAGGGTCCTGGGTGGCTATACCCCTAGTCCCAGCCCTGCTGGCCGGCCCTCTCAACAGCCAACCCTGCCTGGAGAGGACAATACAGAGCTGAGGTCTTAGAAAGTGGCAGGACAACCGACCTTGATGGCACTTAGTTCTCGAAGTTCTAGACCCATTTGAGAAACATTAAGCCCATGAGTGTTTGAGCCCCTGAGGGGAAAGTAACATTAAACGTACAGGACCTAAAAAATGGTAATGCAGATCCCTGTCTTCACTGTTAAAATTTGTGTTGAGTCACCATTTGTACCTACTATGTCAAATATATATTTTCAAACTTGAAAGGAACTTTGAGATGTATTATCCCCACTTTACAATTACAGGGGGGTTAGTACAGCACTGATGGTCACATAGCACGAAAACAGCAGAGCTGAGGTGCACATCTGGCAGGTCTGACCAAGACAAAAGACTAGGATTTTAGCCTATCAGTACAAAACTATGAGAGCTTACTGCTTCCATATAGCCTGCCACCGCCATGGAGATTTTATATTATAAAAATAGAATAATGTCAGCCCCAGGAGGGTACAGCATCCTGGGGGATGTTCTGAGCCTGGTTCCCAGTGGTACCTCAAGTTAGCTGTGAGGACTTAAGCAAACCTCTCGGCCTCACCGAAGCCTGGCCTCCTCCTCCATGAAGTAAGAATAATCATTCCCCCGACAGAGTTGTCATGATCATTGAATAAGAGGTCAGGCTTCTGGCATATAGTAGTTGCTCAATAAATATTATGTCAACAAGCATTTATTGAGCACCTGCTGTGTGTCAGCAAGGGACCCAGGAGAGCAACTTGGCTCGTGTCTGCCAAGCTGAGATACCCTTCCTTTTCTCCCCAGGTTAGGGTCCCTCCGCAGAACCACCTTTCAGAAGAAAGATTAGAATGATCAGGACTCACGGGATGAGAGTCTTTTTTTGAACTTTGGTGTGATCGTTCGGGTTGTAATAACCGGGTCCTGGGCCTGTCGACGTCAGGTTTAATCCACGGCCAGTTTTCGATTTGAAACAAGACATCAATATCTTTGGTGACTGCTTCACAAGAGATTCGTTGACATTATAATGCCCTGAGGAGAAAGAAATGTTAATACAGAATAAAGAACGCTTCTCAAATAAGTGAAAAGCAGTGCCTGCGCCTGAGAATACATTCAATGACTACAAGGCAGTATCACTCTGGGGCCCACACTTTGCCTGCGCATTTTGACCCCGGCTTCCAAGTACTCAGAAATTAAGGAAATCATTCAACGCGGTGGAAAAGCTCTGAGCCTAAAGATGTGCACAACCCCAGCAGCTACAGTGTGAGAAAGGATGGATAGCCTAGAAGTCCAAGCACGAGGGCACAGGTATGGGAAAACAGCCCAATCTGGTGGAACGTCAGCCCGAGGGTGACAAGTACAAAGACCACAGAGCCACATGGCAGTGTTTTTGAGAATAAAGGTGAGTGAAAAAAGTAAATTAAAGCCTAAAAGTCTATACTGTATATACTATGACATTGATGTACAAATGGGTAAAAATAGGTGGGGACCCAGAACAGTGGTAAAAAACTATATTAGGGGTGGCTTTGTGAGTGGGGAAAATATTTCAAATTTTCTGAACATTGTAAAGTTGATTTTATGTTAAAGAAAATGGACTCTTCCATGACAAAAGAACTGAAAACAACAGCATGGGACATTTTAGCAAGATTTTATTGAAGTGGTGACAACCCGTGGTGGCAAAGATGAGGAAAACAGATGTCTCACAGAAGCAGGAGGATAAATGAACTCTGTGCTGAAGGGCAATTTGGTCACAAATATCAAAAACCTTAAATATTTTACATACCTTTTGACTTGGCCATTTCACATAAGGAAATAATCTTGATTGTACACAAGCTGTGAGCTACAAGGATGTTTGCTGCCACTCTATTTACATGAGTCATCAGTTTAAACAACCTAAATTTCCAACTAGAGGGCATTTGTTCCTTAACTCATGGTATCACTGGACAATGGTATACTATGCATCCATTAAAAAAGGTGTTCTAGGAGGATTTTTAATGTCATTAAAAAAGTGTTCCCAATTATATGCTTAAGTTAAAAAAAAAAAAGAAAATAGGCAGAGGGTACAGCACAGTGGTAGAGGGTGTGCTTAGCATCCTTGAAGTCCTGGGTTCACCCAGTACCTCAATTAAAATAAATAAACAAACCAAATTGCATCCCTGCTCCAAAAAAAAAAGCAACTAAAACAACAACAAAAAACAGCTAAAAATTACAAAAAAATGTTAAAAAAGGAAACAACAGATGGCCCTTTAGCAACATTTATAATATTGATATATAGCTCTCAAATTATCTTTGTTTCTTTTTCACATATATTTTTATTCCCTTTACCAAAAAAAATTTCTTTTAAAGCAATACTTGATTATAAAAAAGCTAAAAAGCAGAAGCAAGGGGGAAAAAGCATTCACGCTCCTGCGGCCCAGAGAGAGCCGGGGTGTGCTCTCCGCTGTGTCTGCTCCTCGTCTTTCCTGCACGCCCTGGACGCGCTCTCACAGTGAAAATTCACCTCTGTAACCCACGTTTTCAGCTGACGCTTTAACACAGGCATTTCCCCGTAACAACCTTTTTCTTTAAGGAGAAATAGAGAGGAGGACACTGGGGAGGATCGGGGACTTGTGCTTGGCACATCCAAACTTTAGAAAATCCAACCAGCCAGAGTGTAAAGGTGGGCATTTTGCTCAGAACTGAAGGCGGACCAGAGCCGGCCCTCAGCCCCTGAGGCCTGGCACCCGGATCAGAGGAGGCACAGCGAGGATGCCAATTATTGCTCAACATCTGTTTTTTTCCCCACAGGCAGACCTAGAGGTCAATGCAGATCGTTTCTCACAGAGGGGCAGATTCCCCAGGCTCTGGCTCCTGGCAAGTTTAAGGGACCTGGGGGAGTCCTGAAGGCACCAGGCATCGAGCTGGAGGCGGGGGTGGGGGCAGAGGAGCTATGGGACCCTGGGCTAGTGACCTGCTTTCTATATATGATTTTTGCCTGTAAAGTGGGGAAATAATAATGATAATAATAGCCCACACTCTCCGAGCACATCCGTGCCATGCAATGCTCCACGGGACTTTGAGAGTGTTCAGTGAGTGGACAGCCCTGGCCCACAGTAGGAGCTCAGCAGACTCTGGTGCCCACTTCTCCCCTTCCTGTTCTGTTACAAGGGGCTTGGGGCCCCTCAGGACCCAGGAGGGAGCAGCTGCCCATCCAGGGCTCACTGGCAGGACCTCTGGCCCAACCCCAGAGATGCAGGCTTTGTTCTGTATAAACAAACAAGGTGGGGTTTTGCCCATGGTGATGCAAGGCAGGGAGTTTTGGACAGGCTTAGCCTCCTAATCAGGGATGGTTTTCTTATTCAGCTTCAGACTGATCTTCTCAACTTTAATCTGGATTTGCTGAAATCTGACATGCGCTGCAATTTTATCCACACCCCCCCTCCAAGAAGTGTGACTGCAGAGGCAAAACTTCCCAGCTCCTCCTCTGGGGTCTGGGGTCCAAAGCTCCTCCGGGGTCTTCAGGACCCATCTGGGAAGGTCTCATCTGCCCAGTGCTCCTGGAGTGTGGGCTGCTGCATGACCAGATCTCTCTGGAAACTCGTCACTAAGGCTGGTGCGGACAGGAGGTGTGAGGGCACAGGACAGTACACCACCGCTCCCCAGCCCAGCAGGGAAAACATTTGCAGGCAAGCCCTTGGGTGTTCCCAAATCCTAGAGGCTTCGGAATTCACGCTGGGATTATGGGGGTAAGAGCTCCTCAGTCAGACACCTCTGACCTTAGGCCTGCCATTTATTAGCTGTGTGATGTTCAGCAAGTCATTTCAACTCTCTGAGTCTCCATTTCCCTACCTGAAACACAGAACTGAGAGTATGGCCCTATGAAGACAGATGTGTGAGGACTGCATGGAAAAACTTAGCTCCGAGTAGGCGCTCAGTAAACAGAGCTATTTCCCATCGTTTGATGACGTATGATGAAGTTGCCTTTAGGCATGGGAGGAGAGGAATATTGCACAAAGGAATATTACAAGGTGTGCAATAATCTTTGAAATATTGTCTAAGGATCAGGACAGATCGCCTCCCCCGCCTCCCCCGGAGTCTGTGATGGGGTATGCACTTGTGTGCACCTCTAGCGTGAGAAGCCACCTCCCCACCTGGCTGCCCAAAGCAGGTGTGCCCAGTCTGAAAGGGAGGTCAACATGTTAGGCATACAACTCCTGCCTGCATCTCCTCTTCCCCCAAAGCCTAACTCCTTTCAAAGAGACTCCCTGTGAAGGAATGGGGGCCCCGCAGATCAGATCTGGTACATGAACCCTTAGGTCAAGGCCAGTGCAGGGCGGCTGCTTACCTGGGGCAGGCCCTTTTTCAGTAATGGTGAAAAGTCCTCTCTGGGTTTTGGACATGAACCCGGCTCGGGCACAGACATTGTTTGTCTGCTTGCAGCAAGAGACAGAGGCCTGCGGGGAGAAAATAAGCACAGTGTGTGTGAAGCCTTCCCTTTCTTTGACCTTGTCGTTGTGCCTGGATGAGGGGCACCTGGGGGTAAAAATCAAATTTAAACCCATCCTCAGAAAATAAGCAGATATGAGCAGAACAGGTCACACCGGCTGTGCCTTCACCACCACCCCAGGAGTAGAGGGCAGTGAGTTTGTCACCACCACCAAGGGTCTGGGGACCCAGAGAGCACAGAGGATGCTGCCCTGACAGCTGGTAGACCCAGCTGGGGCTCTTACTCAAATGGTTTAATTTCTCTGAAATTGAGTTTTCTCATCTGTAAAATGGCTCGGATATGCCCTGCTGTAGTTGCTGTGGAGTGTTGTTGGGGTGGGGGTCGGGGGACAGGGGGTTGACACAAATCATCTGTGGGAAAGCGGTTTTTTTAAAATGTGTGTCATGCTACATATGAGAATTAGTTTTTCTTTTCTTTTTTTTTTTTTTTTTTTTTTTTACAATTTTTATTCTTTTCAGAACACTTAGTCCTCCATATTCCCACCCTAATTCCTCACTGCTCAAACAGTCCTACCCACGCAGGATCTGAGCTATACAAAGAAATTGTGTAATTTAAGATTATGATCGGGTCTGTAAGCACTATCTTGTCTCGACTTTTCTGGTTGACCCAGGCAATATACATTTGAGAGTGTCCAGTGTGTTCAGAGCTCTAAAAATAATTTTTTGGGGAAAAAAAAGAACTCTGAGATCATCCTTATGTTACACACAAATCATAAATATTTTAAATGCCAATTTGCAGTCAGTCTCCTGTATTCATTAGATAAAAGATGCAATAAAAATCGTGCCTGCAATGGCTGGGGATATTTACTGAATGAGTGAAACTATTTGCTGGGGCCAGGATGGTTTGATTTTCTGTGATACTCCTTTGTCAAAAAAAAAAGTTTCTCGAGAAATGCAGATGGCATTTTGATTTTGTGTTGACAAAGGCAGAGGAATTTAACTTTTCCCAGGGTCCTAATGGCCAGACTGCATGCAGAGAGGGCAAACAAAAAGATCAGATGGAACGGGCTAATTACTGGACACAGGGAGAGGAGCCAGGATGCCGGAGAGGAGGTAATAACACGGTAGCAAGGGAAGGGCCTCGAACAGAGCAGTGGGGGAATCACGGTAAGCAAAGGCACAGAGGCCCTGACAGCCCTCAAAGCAGTGTGGCTAACAGGATTACCGCATTTCTTCTCCTTGCCAGTTGACTCAACCTTTGTTCTCCAGGTCTGAAAAAAGCCTCCTGTAGACAAAACACTACTTCAGCTTTATTCCTCACCCAGACAGAAAAGCAACTGAAAAGGGGGACATTTTTGTATACACTGAGTGTGTGTCACTGGGTGATCTCACCATTAGACTAAGAAAATAGCTCCACTGGCAGATTGAAAAAGAATGGAAACACATTTATTGTATAGTCAGGAGAAAAAATAAATTCCCAGATACAATTAAGTAGCAAACACACCTGTACTGTGGACAGCATGACCCCAATACTGAGGGAAGGACCAAGGCGGGAAGAGAGTATGAACAAAACTGCCCCTGGTTTTTGATGGTGGTTTGCTTTGGGGAGCAGAATTATTAGTTTCTGGTTCATGAATTTCTACAATGCTTGTTTTTATTTTATGATGAGCATGTATTATTTTCAGAGCCACATTAGGACAATAATGAACAAAAAAAAACGCAAACTAAAATTGATCTGTTGGGGAACTTCATTCAACATCTTGTAACAACCTATAATGAAAAAGAGCATGAAGAAGAATATATACGTTTATAACTGAATTACTATGTTGTACACCAGAAACTAACACAGCATTGTAAACCAACTAAATGCCAATAAAATGAAAGAAAGAAAGAAAGAAAGAAAGAAAGAAAGAAAGAAAGAAAGAAAGAAAGAACGAAAGAAAGAAAGAAAGAAAGAAAGAAAGAAAGAAAGAAAGAAAAGAAAGAGGAAGGAAGGAAGGAAAGAAGGAAGGGAGGAAGGAAGGAAGAGAGGGAGGAAGGAAGGAAGAGAGGGAGGGAAAAAAAATTGATCTGTTGGCAGAAGGACAGAGTTCTGACTCGGGAAATGGTCATTGCTAGATTAACAAAGAAAGTTCTCCCTCCAAAGTCATAAACATTTACTGCATGCTTACTGCACACCAGCCTTGAGCCAGGCATTGGAGATATGGAGCTGGCTACCTCATTTATTATCTACATTAACACCATGGAGTAGATATATAGCCCCATCTTACAGATCAATAAACTGAGTCCTGAAAGGTTAAGAGACATGCCCAAAGCCACACACTTAGAAAGTGGCAGAGCTGAGATCTGAACCTGAGCCCATCCCTTAAGCATTAACCATACTGTTCTGCCTCAGTGACCACAAAGCGATGGGAACTGGCGAAGGGCTACACTTAAAAAAAAAATTCTCTGATATGATTTATCCTGTAAGAATCTAAAAAGTAAATGAATAGTGTCTGCAGATAAAGTACTAAATAATACACTCATTGTTACAGATAAGAACACTGTCCTGGAAAGGTTATGTGATAGGAGTGATTACAATAAGCACTGACCGGGGCAGTGGTCTTCCCACTGCTCCATGCTGACTTCCCGGTTGCACACATTTCCCTCTGGGTTCTGCAAATTCCCTAAGAGACTCCTGCACAGCCTCAGGTAGCCACTGGGTACTCAGCAAATGCTAACTGGTTCCCCCATTGCATTAAAATGCTATTTCCCAGAGCTCCCCACTTCTTTTCTATTTTAGTAAACCATCCATTTAATATATATCTAGCAAGTATATGCAGTGTTCTTACATTGTAATGGTTTGGTGCGGGAGTTTCAAATTTGAGAACTTTCTCGAAGCTTGGCAACTGGAACATGCTGGAACAGGAATTACTGAAGTCTTTCTTCGAAGCGAAACGTGAGGGGATAGTGTATGCATTAGCTGCAGGGTATTTAGAAACGATGGTGTCCATTCGGGCTCGCTGTGAGAAGAGAGTCAAAGGAATCGGCATTGTCACATAATCTGGTGGCTCCAAAGGACACATGTCAAAAAGACAGTGCCCAGCACCAGGTCTAAAAACATTTTATAAAAGGGGAAACTCTGGCAGCTAACAATGATAAAGTGACCTTGGGCTTTGAGGATTTGCTCTTAGAAAATGCAAGCTCAGACCTGTGTTGACTTCTGTAAACTAACTCAAATTATTCATCCTATGTTTGGGACTTGGCAAAAATAATTTTGCCATAAAAGCATTTCCACCCAATCCTGTTTCAGTCCACTTACACTTGACTCATCAGCTGTTGGGTGATTTATATGATGGGAAGCCGTAGACTTTCTTCTTCCAACCTTGATTTTCTTTTGAGTGAAACCTCACTTTTTGTTTCTAAGGTTAAATAATCTGAATTTCCTAAGTAACAAGTTTGCTTCTAACGTCTTAAAGGTAAAAGGCTCCTAGGCTTGCCACCCACCCACGCCTCCCATCCCCCACCTAATCACTGATTTCAGAAAACCCCACAATATTTTTGCTGTTTCAACGGAACCAATCCTACTCTTTCCGATAAGCCATGATAAACTATTTTCAGTTAAACCCACACACATACACACACACACAGAATCAATGTTTGCCAGATGAGAAAGGACAAAAGCCATAAACACTGGTGATAACATCACCTTACCCTGGGATAGTATGGCAAGTATTGAGGTCTGATAAAACAAATTTTTTTTTTCATTATTTTATGGTTGAGAACATTGCCTTGGGTTTCCTCCGCTGGGCAGGGGTCAGTAACAACATAAGCACCGGAGGTGGGGGAGGCTGGGGGAAGGCACTGGTGCCCACGCCTGGTTTACGGGCCACCAGGGGTACGTGGGTGGATGTGCCACCAGAAGCAGGTATATTCTTGTCCAGAATCTCAGCTGTTCAGATTCTCACCCAGGTTCGAGTCCCAGCTCTGCCTCTTCCTCCTAATTGTAAGGACTCATCGATGTTCCCAGAGGTGACATCACCTGAGCCTTGGACTCACTTTACCTATTCATTTGGGCCAACAGTTAACCAAGTACTCTCCACGGGTTGTTGCACTGAATCATCATGACAACTCGCGGGGAGTGGATACTGTGATCATCCCCCCTTTACAGATGAAGACACTGAATTTCTTCAGCTAGCTTCCAACATTCTCACCAGGCAGTCGGCGTCCCCGATATGCCTCGGGTCAGACATCCCATGAGAAAAAGGAATGGGCCCAGGGGAGTCACGGGCAGCTTGCTTTCATTTACAAGATGAGCTGCCGATAAACGGCTGGGGGAGGTTTTAGCTCAGGGAGAATCACTGCCCGAAAGCCCCGATGCCTGACGGTGTAGGCACAACTCTACTCCCTCCTTTTAACTTCCATGAAGCAGGGTGGCGAGGTCAGCCCTTCCTTGGTGCTGCTGTTTGGAGCGTGTCTATCCTGAGCCACCCGACAGAGTGGGTAAGCGTGTTTTTCCAAAGGGCTATTTCCTAAAGCATGTTCTTGGCATTCCAGTCCTATGAGATAGGGTGTGTTGGTGGTAGCGGCAGCAGGCAGAGTTCCAGGGCCAAATACATTTGAGACATCTCACACCATGTTCTCACTTGGAAGATTCACAATACACGTTAGTGTAGTAAATACTCTAAGAAGGTCTGAATTAAAGAAACCTGTCTATTTGTGTTTAAACAGACTTTCCCAACCTTCCTCCATCATAGAATCTTTTTTGGTTTAGAATTAACATACTCTTTGGGAAAAATGGTTCTAAAAAATTCCCATTTGAGGCAAAGATTCAAAAAGCATCATAATAGAATTGGTCTCAGCGTCTAGCTAAAGTGAGCCTCACCCACCAACCCTCCAGCCCCTTTCTTTTAATTACCAGGACTATGGTCCCCAGTCTGGCCACATGCTGGCATTTATGAACCTCTCTCCAGCACATCCTAACTCTTCTCGAACCACTCCTGCCACCGTGCAAATATAGAGATGCCATAAAAGTCTCCCCCGACCTGCCTCATTTAATTTCCAAGTCAGCCCTCTGAATAATTCTGGAGCAAAGCTTTGGAATACAGAAGCTCTTCAGTTTATTTGGACTTAGACAGATGACAAGTCCTCTCAAAAGCTTGGGTACATTTGTTCCAACAGTCTTCAGGAAGTTTCTAAAATATATCAACCCACAGAGTTTTCTGGTCAGCCTCACCCAGAGTCACAGTCCTCCTGGCCTCCAGTGTCAGTAAGCAGGGCTATTTTTAATTCCCTCGGAGTCCTGGGATCCAGAAACATGAAAGTCACCAAAAGAAGGGGTGGAGGAATTAAACTCCAATCTAGCTCAGAAAGGAACAAGGCAAGTGGGGCCAGGGGTCTCTGGACGGATCTCCACCAACCGCGGAGGGCCCTGCTCAAAGATACAGGAACTTAAGTGTTCATACAGGGAACAATGTTCAATATCTCAGGGAACTATGTTCAGTATCTTGTAATAACCTTTAATGAAAAAGAATATAAAAACGAATATATGTATGTAGATGCATGACTGGGAAATTGGGCTGTACACCAGAAATGGACACGTTATAACTGACTGTACTTCAACTTAAAAAATAATAAAATAAAATAAAATAAAAAATTAAGTGTTTATAAGCGTAAATACAAATCCCCGTATCTGTCACATCGGGGAGAGGAAGCCTGAACAACTCAGTGTCTGCCTTCTCTGGGGCTTGGTCTGAAGTTTACAAAGACCTAAAGGCTGATTAGATCTTGCCACATACACATCTTCCCTTGGGCTCCTTCCCCTCCAGACAGCTCGGCCTGATCCATTTGGAAAGTTACTGCACCTAAAACCTAGCAAGGAATTGATGGTGTGCTCTGATTCAGTGCCTCCTTTGGCACCAGGCAGGAATGGGCGGTGCCACTATTTGGCAAAGATGTTCTAGAAGAGAAAACCAAGGTGTTGCAGGAAGTATTGTTTGTGACTCAGGTGGTAACAATCATAACTTTTAACATGTTTATAATGCTCTGCAGTTTCAAAGAGTATTTCCCTCATTGCAACGTTAATTTGCCCAGCGCCTCCAGGGAGTCTCCACCATATGAGGCAACTAGGACACAGAGGGTGACGTGCTTGAGGTCACATCAAGAACCCACAGCTGAGTCAGGATCGGGTCTTAAGTCTTGGCTCCTGTGCCAGGCCGTGGTGAGACGGCACTTCTTTTGCCCCATGTTTCTGAGTCTCTGTACTTGTAGGGCTTGGAGCAGAAGCAGAGGTAGAGGCGTGGTGGTTCTGTGGACTCACAGGGGGCATGCGCGGCCCCAGCGTCTTCGCTAATGGGGAGTTAACTCCAAAGTCGGTTTGCTCCTCGAGTATTCAACTCTGCCAAGCTCAAATTCCAATAAGTGGCTGCCTTCAGTGTGTCTTAAATGGTCTCTTTGTGTGGTTTAAAAAAAAAATCAACTCCAGGGTCAGGCATCATAATACATTTTTACAAGAGATTATTATAACTTTTAAAGGGACAGGCAGCACGTGTTTTGCTGACGCCGGAGCTTGGGTTTGCTTTCCTTTTCACTCTCCCGTCTCAGCTAGTCTTACCCTACTTTGACCCTTTTCCCTTGTTGTATCTATTTTTCTCGCCCATTGATAAATGTTCAAATAGAGACTATCCTTGCCCGGGTCTGGTCAGGGACGTTGGCACTTGGTTTAGCTACTTGATGGTTAGAGCCTTCCACAGAGACAAAGCTCCATACTTTACAAAGGAGAGAAATGAGGAGGAGAGGGATATTACTAAATGTCCAGCCTGCTGCCTGCTTTCTTTTTGGTCCCATCAGATTTCTCCATGATGAATAATCCAGTTAGACTATGGAAGGAAAAAACTCATATTAGGGCAAGATGTATAATAATAACATTTTCCTATGCCTGAAACTCTGAGGAAAGCATGTGCTAGTTCATTCCATGAGGACAAAACTGGTTTTGGATGATCAGGTCCTGAATATTTTTCTCACTTCTCTTCCCACTCTGGCAATGCGTTGCAGTGGAAAACATTACTTAAAGAAATAGGCTCCAATTTACCTGCATGAAATCTGAGGAAGCAGTTACTCTCCTAGTTGGAACCACGGGCCTTTGGGGAGAAGGGACTGGATGTCCAACATATGATTATGCAACGAATGAAGGAAAGTACTGGGCAGTTAATGCCCTCATTGGGAGAAGGGGTTCTTACCATGGAGGGGAAAGTGCACGTCCCTTTCTTAGACAACGAGACACTGTCGAACACTGGGGATTGGTGAGTGACGTTGTAGGATCCAGGACCTGGGATGTCATCCTGAAAGGGAAGAGAAACATGATGTCATCGGGATACTTTCAATTCCGTGGTGCTTTTCTGCAAGCTTTACATCCATTAACGCTAAGCCTTACTGTCATCCTCTGAGACAGGCACCACTGCCACTTCCCGGCTGACAGCTGGCTCCACCATTTCCTGACCTGCCCAGACACCATTTCGGTTAACAAGTGCTGGGGCTGGGATTCCAACCCGAGTTTGGGACCCCCAAAGCCCTTGCTCTTTCCACCATGGTGTACTGCATTCTAGAAGAACGCTGCTTAAAGAAATGAGCACAAAATGGGGTCCTGAGCATGGCGGATGTGCGGGTCAGCGTGTGCTGACTGGGTACGCCAAACCCACGGCAAGGGAAGGGTGACCGACTTCACGCTAACCACACCCCACCTGACTCAGCTTCCTCTTCAGCCTTTCAGAAGAGAAACCAGGGAGTGTTTCTGTTTATAAAGCAAAATGAAACAAAAACAACCTTCATCCCAAACAAGACCATTTCTAACTCTCAGACAAAGAGAGGCAGGCTCATGGGGCTCAAGTGCTAAGTGATGCAGGTATGTTTGGGAGGAACAAACAAAAGCTTGGTTTCTAAGCTCATTTCTGCTGTTGCAGGTAATTGGGCTTGCATCTCACTTCCCATGCTAGTCACCAGGGGGAGGTAAATGTTGACAGAGGTTGGCCAAGCAAGTGGTGTGAAATGATAAGGATGCTCCACTGTCTCCAGAGTTTACTGGGTGCCTGGTTGGTGCCAGGAGCTTTTAAAAGGTTGTCTCATGCTATTCCCCCTGTAAGGAAGGGATGCCCCCATTTTACAGATGGAGACACTGAGGCACATGGAGATGAATTTTCCCAAGGCCCAGCTGCTGTAAGTGGCAGCACCTGAATTCAGTGGCACATGATGATGTACACAAGCCTTGCAGTAAGTGGGAGTATTACCAGGTCCACTTTAAGGGAAGTGGGTCCACAGCTAGTGGAGGAGAGCAGATTTGAACCCAGGCTGCCTGACTCATGAGCTTGTTAACTCCAACATCTGCCATCCGGGGTCCCATCTCCACCATCCCTACTACCACCCTCAAAGCAGAAAGAAAGCTTAAAGCACCATCAGGGCCTTCAAGGACTTTCCAGTCTGGCCCAAGCAGAACTTTCCTTTGTGGAGGGGAGAGCTGATTCACCCAGCAGATCACCACCTGCACTCGACACCCAACTCAGTTTTCTGAGCCACTGGAGGGAGATGTCCAGCTGTGGAGAATTCAAGCTTTCACCTGAAACTGCTAGAGGAGGTGGATGGCTCTCCAGGAAGGCAATAAACACCCAACCTTTCACCTTTGGGATAACAGTTCATGTGACTAATGTTTCCCGACGTTGATGAGTTCAGCCTCTCAGCCTATCCCAGGGAGCAAGAATCCAGGTCACAGCTGCTGTGAACTCAGCCAGCCCTCGGCTTCTTGGCCAAGACCACCGCAGAAGGCAAAAACCAAATAAACAAACCAAAAAACAAAAACAAAAACAAAAACAAGGTTGGGGGGTGCTGTGGGGAGGGAGAAGGGAAGAGAACTGTTTATTTGAGCTCTGCTGACTGCCTGCTGAGTATGCTCTGGGCTGGGGCTAACCCTGTTGTCCCCTGTGCCTGCCTCACAGAGTGAGGATCAAATAAATCAGTACTTGTCCCACCAGCCTCATCATGACTTGCCTTCGAGTTGTCACAACAGCCTCAATGGAGCCAGGACCCCCCCTTGGGGGTTAAAGTCCTTAAGAGTGGGATCGAGCAAGAGCTGATTGGCTGCTCTGTTCACATCCCCCACCCAACACACATCTGGGCAACATTTGGCTGAAATGCACTTTGAGAGCTCTTCTGAAGGATCAAAGTCCCAAACAGGCGGCCTCTGCATGTGCCAAGGATGGGTCACAGATCAACATTCACTTGACCCTGGGATAGGTTTAGAGAGGTAACGAAGAGGAGGGGAAGAGGCAGAGCAGGGCATTTACCTCCTCACCCCAGACATCTCCTTAGGTAATGGGAGGCCCTAACGTCCCACAGCCTGGAGCCAGTCACATCTGCACACAGCCTGGATTTGCTAGTCCTGATTCCATAGATTTTGTTCAATTAATACTTTCAGGTTTGTTAAACCATTTGCAGGTTGGAAAATGAATTCTCTGCTGGGTCATTGGCTAAAGCCCAAACTCAAGCTGCCTTTTGACTGCAGGGATATTCCGCCTTGCTTTGGTCTATTTTGGGGGTGGTTAGCTAGTGTTCTTTCGGAGTGCACAAGATGAACGAAAACTAGGAGTTTGCTGAAGGGCTAGAGGTATATGACAGAGGAGGACACGCCTGAGGCAGAAGCAGAGCCCTGCCCCGTGGTTAACTCACTGGCAAAACCACACAGGAATCTGGGGCTCCTGAGGGAACAATTTCCTTTTACAAGTGCCTCTGGTCTTAGGGCCTCAAGACAATGTGCCCGTCCACCCTGCTGACTTTATTGAAGGTTACAAAGCCTTTTCTCAGGCTGTTGGGGCCAAAGTGGTGAGAAGAGAATGGACCAGAAGCAGAAGAGTTGGCATCTGCCCCCAGGCCATGTCCCCTCACCTGTGAACCTGCAAAGAGGCAACTGGGGGCACCAAGCCCTGTGGTTTTCAATCGCACTCCAGGCCTCCACGAGGAACCCAGGGAAAGGGGGCCAGAGTTGGCAGCGGCTTCAGGAAGCAATTCCCCTTCACCTGCTCCACCAACAGGCCTCAGCATGAGATGCTGTCACAGAAGGGGCCCCTCTGCTGAGCCCAGGGACTTAGGGGTCACTGAAACCCTTCTGGTTCCAACTATCTACAACTCTGAGATGTGCCCCTTGTAAGACACCCTCCCTTTCTGTCCTCTCCCTTCCGTCCAACCTGCCCCTCCAACTCCATACACTTATGTCTGGCATCAGAGTTTCCATGTCTCTGATCACAGAGAAGGAGAGAGAGGTGCGGAGTGTACTTCAAGCAAGAAAATGAACATGTTTTTGTTCAGAATCAGGGAGGAGGTCAGAAACGAAAGGTCCCTTGGAGCCCTAAGGGAGCAACCAGGAAAACGAGGATCAATTCTCTTGAGGAGATTGTTTCTTAGTGGCCTGGGTGAAGAGTAGGTGTGGGGGAAGCAGGAGCAGCTAGCACACTGGCCACTTGAGCAGGTGGAAGTGGGGACCAGGTCTCAGCCCATCGCTGGCCTGGCTGGACTGGGAACACACTCAGACAAGAGAAGATAAACTCGCATCTTCAAAGCGTCTCTCGACAATGGTATCGTCTCTGAGAGCATCCATGCTCCTCTTGTGCAGAGCCCTGCTCTTCCTTAAATCTGGTATCAGCCCATTAGCAGCCCCTCGAAATCCTCGGAATGGCATGTGGGCAAAGACTCAATTCAATGAACATGTACTGAAGCCTGCTGTGCACCAGGGCTGGCACTAAGGCGCAAGGATACAGGCACAGCCCATTGGCAGCTATCACGGTCCAGGAGAGGGATGGAGGAAATGCAACACAACAGTGCAGGATGGATGGGACGTGTTCCCGTGACTCGATGAAAAAGGCAGAGACTTGAATTGGGGTCATTCATTCGATCCACTTTTGAGGGGCTCTGGAGTCTGGAAAGGACAATGACTGCTGCCCTAGCAGTTGCGGGCGGGTGGAGACCAGGCGTGCGCACCCGTCACCACCACGCCAAGCGGAAGGTGGTCGGGGCAGACAACGGGCTGTGGGCGTTCAGAGGGGGATGTGCTTGCTTCCGCCCCAGGCAGAGATGCCAGGAAACAGTCTGGGAGCAGCTGCCTGGGTCGTCCTCGCCCTGCCTGACCCTGGCTGTGAGAGCTGCTTAACCCCCTTTGTGTCTCAGGGTCATTATCTGGAAAGTGGGGATAATGACAGGACTGAGCTCACAGGGTCATTATGGGGATTAAAGGAGTTAGTAAACGCGATGTCTTCCGGGGGAGCCTGGCACGCTGTCAGTGTTTGGTATTTCCGCATGCGTGTCCTGCAGACCCCTGAGGAAGTGGTGCTGCTGACTGATATGGACGATGTGGAGAGTCCAGAGTTCCAGAGCAGGAAGGTCGGGGAGACCCCACTGTGGTTCAAACATGCAGCTGAGTGCACGTGTGGGGAAACCATCCCCTTGAACATGGTGGTCTCTGCAAACTGAACTTCCTTTCATTTAAAAGCCTCTGATGTATGAAATATCCCTGGTCCAGTACCTTATCAAGGTAATATGTGACCAGTACTAACTTTGTACAGTTTCATCACAAATTAAACACTGGCCTGCTCAGCACCAGGGAGGGTTGATTAACTGTCAGCCTGTGGCTGAAATTAACATGTATTTTTAAATTTCACAGCAAGAGGATGAGGTGTCTGTATCCAACCAGTATTCATTCATTTGCGCCTAGAAGGGCTCCATCAGAATTCATTTAGAATCATGGAACAGTCACCCCTAGCAAGGTCCTACCTATGATAACATCCTTATTTTTAAGATGAGGAGACAGAGATGAAAAGACTTTAAGTGGGTGTCCTCAGTGTTACACAGCTTGGGAGACAGTGACCACAATCCAGAGTGACATGGGGACAGAATCGGGTGGCCGGGCTATGCTCTGGCCCAGATTAGGCATGTCTCTTCATGTACGCAGAGTCGGCAGCACATCTGTAAATAATTGTAAAATGTTCAGGGAAGCAGACTTCAATTCTAGCAGCCAAAATTGCCAGTCCAGACACTGAGCTCAGTGAAGGATTCCTTGTACCCAGCGGTCGGAGTCTCGTGGGGAGTGTGAGGTGGACAGCAAGGCCCTGATGTTTCTCTACGCAGTCGGACCGATAAGGTAAGAACGCATTTCAGAGGGCACCGATTCACTGTGTTAAAGATGTGCTAAATGGGTCACAGGGCCAACGTGAGGACACAACCGAGTTATGAGACCAGGCACAGGGTGTGTACGATTAATGTTCTAAGGGTGGTGAGATACCAGAGGTTTAAAATCTGCTTTGAATTGTATTGCCTCACTAAATTATTGGGTGATGTTAGGCAGGATTCTTAACTTCTCAATGTTCATTTCCCTCAGGAAAAATGAGAATAATGAGCATGGAATAAGACCTTTTTTGTCCTGTTTTCATAGCTCGAAGAAACTAAAAAATCATAATCATCCAAATTGTACATTTCAGATGAGGAAACTGAAGCCCAGAAAAGTCAAGTGACTAAAGGCACACGGCTAGTAACAGAGCAGAACACAGGGGACCTAGTTTATGGACTCCATGCCCTTTCCACAGAGTTCCATACTTATCTACAAAACTCTTTCAAATACTTAGATGAAAGTGTTTATGTTGTGAAACCAATGTGACCACATTAGAATCTAATTTCTGAGCTCCTTCCCTCTGTATCTGATGCTGCCTATAGCTTTGGCTGGCTGACACCTTGGCTCCTTCAGCAGAAACATTTCTGAAAAGCTATAGTACTTTAAAATGTCAACTGTAAAATCCAAATTATTTGGTTTCTGGATGTGAGTCTTCAGGAGATCATGTAGAATCGGGCCTGCACAGCTGACCTGACGTCTTCTGAGGACTTTTCAGATACACGCTCTCTGACTTTCACAGATCAATTGCATGGCTCTGTAAACCACAAAGGGAGGTGTGGTGCGGTGTGTGGAAAGAGCATGAGGCTTTGGAGTGAGCTCGGCCTGGGTTTGAGGGCTAATTCTTTCAGCATTGATTCAGCAGATATTTACGCTGCGCCTCTTATGTGCCAAGCCCTGTGTGGTGCGACCTCGGGCGGGTCGTTTAACTTCCCTAAGCTTTGGTTTCCTCTTCTGTTAAATTAAGGTACTAAACCCTTCCTTTTAGCATTGTTCTGAGGATTAGAAATACGGTCTAAAAATGATTTCACACACAGTAGGGACTGGTAAATGGTGGCTGTTATTATTTCAGTTTGAGGCTGGGCCGCAAATATCCTAGAGATGGACAGTATATTACAGTTAAATTGACAAATAGAAAACCAGGCAAAAAAGAGACAGAGAGACAAATATACAGTTAAAACATAGACAGAGAATCCAAAGAAAAAAGAGAAAAACTGAGCAAATATCTTATTTATCACCTTTGGTGAAAACCTACAAATAACTAAAAATGTGTGTGTGTGTGTGTATACACACACACCATATTCTTTATTATTTGCTTTCTTGGCATCCTAACCTATCAGAAGTGGAAGGAACTTAAACATTCCCCAGCTCAGTGTTCCTGTTTACAAAGGAGGAAACAGGCCAAGGGGCACGGGGACTGGGGAGGCCACTCAGCTCCTTCCTGACTCACCTGCATTCAGGACCCAGATTCCCCCCCACCGCTCCCTCTCACCATCTTGGCAAGGTGGTAAGATGAAAAGCATTTTTAGAATGCAGCAAAAGGTAACCCAGATCATGACTCTGCCAAAAGAATGTTATTCAAAAGGTCTTACTTAGTTCAACAGATAAAAGAATGAAGATTTAAAAACCTCTGATGCCTGCGAGTGGCATCCCCTGCTGGTGACAGAAAAGTGCGTCCGAACTGGGCCTATAGCCAGTGAAATTCCAAAATAGGTGAGGACCCATCAGGATCCAAGCAGAACTTTCCAGATCAAAGAGGAAAAGAGACACAGATATTTGGGAAGAGGGAGAGGGTGGGGGAAATGCAGGAACAGTTATAAGCCATTGTTAAAGGAATAGGCGGGGCTATCGTCACAAAGGTAACTTTACATGTGTTAGACTCATTTATTTTTCCTCTTTATGTAATTGAAAGAGTCTTGTTATTTCCTCCCCTGTTTTGAGTGGGGGTGGGGGAGAGGAGGATTTTTACCTCTTACTTTTTACACCTGGGGTATTTTAATTTTTAATTTTTAAAATATATTTCTTCTTTTAAAAAAAAAGTTTGGTTTCAGGGTGGCCCCAGACATCTGGACATACTGTTTTTCCCTGGATTTAGTATCTTGGCAGCTCATTCTTACAATCCAGAGCACACAATTTGGAGAGGGTGCTGCAGCTCCTTGGAGGACACTGCCCTCTACTGGTCACAGGGACAGACGCACCAGCCAGACTCACCTGCCTGTGTCCCAGCCGGCTAACATCCAGACTGAGTAAAGACTCTCTAAGACAATGCCATTACCTCTTTATGATAAAATCTCCTGGCTTGACTATTAAATCCTTTTTTTTCTGATTCTGGAATTACCGAAGGCTGATATTTAACAGGAATGGAGGACTGTGTTGGATATGCAGCAGTAAAACCTAAACAAAAATAAGATAAAAATTAGCACAAAACAAAGAATTGACAAATGTATAAAACCCAGGGCTATATATTGTTTTATTTTAAGTGGAATAGAAGAGAAAGTTGCCTTTTGACAAGAGATAAACATGAAACTGGGTATTTTTTTTTTAAAAAGACCCCCTTGGTAATTTTTGGGTTTTCCCCGCTCCAGCTCTTAAACTGGTGAGGCTTGGTTCCATAGCTGAAGCATATTGTTCCAGGGAAGAGGATGGATCTGCTCTAGCCAAGGAGGGGGGACACAAAACCACCTGGAGCAGCCTTGGAAGAGGAGCCAGGTAGGAGGACACAGCAAGAGTCCTGACTCGCCCGGCCCAGAGGCACAGATCAGCAAAGCACCAGAAGGATTCAGAGAAGTCAGGAAATCCCAGGGCAGGGCCCTGGGAAAAACCTGGGTAAGTTTAGGTTTCTGCTTTGAGCAGACATTGGGTGAAAAAGCAGAATGGGATCATTTATAGAACACCAAGTGAAATTTATATACGTCGGGGTAGTGACATATAAATGATGTATAAACTCCCCCTCCACCAGCTCCCCACACGTGGAGGAACGTCCACGGTTGTTAAGACTCCGTGGGGAGCATCTGTCTGCATGGCAGGCTGACTACAAACTCTAACCTGTGAGTGTAATAGGATCTGATTCCACTTTTCCACATTTGGCTGCTGGCACTCTGCCTCTTCCCCCTTTTGCTCCACATCTGGGCAAAGTGATGAGAAGGCCTGAAATCTCCCTCTTTTAGTACCAGTAGGAAGTTCAGACCACGGCAAACCCCTGCCCTCACTCCAGCCTCATGTCCTAACCACAATAAAACCCCCGAGCCAGACTGCTTTCCCTGCTCTCTCTAGCCATGCTTGAACCAGATTAGGAAGTCTGCCCTGCTGTCCCCAGAAAGCCTCCTTGTGTGAGTAATAAACCTTCTCATATCTCCTCGATGTGTGTGTGGCACCAGCAGTCTTGACTTTAAGCCAAATTTGGGGGAGGGGGGGTCCATGCTGACTTGGCAAGACATCCACAACCGTTGGCCAAATGATCTCAGCATGAGAATCCTAACCCTCAGAGAAAATATGTGTGCAGAACTGGAAAAAAATAACCAAGACAAAGAACAAGGGGTGTTTCAGGGTGGGAGTGAGGCTGCTTGGAAATTGTCTTTAAGGCCATTTCTCAGTTTCTGAGTTTTTGGAAAAACAAAACTGCTTTTCAAAGAGGAAAGCCCCACACCATCAGGGACCTCAGGAGGTGTTTATATGAACCAGCTTGGAACCGATGTGGAAACTGAGGCTTAGAGGGATGAAGTTACTCATGGGAATCACAGAGCCATTCAGTAGAGTAGCTGGGGTTCTAATGAGCCCAGGCTCTTCAACTCTAAGCCGTCCTTCCTCTTCCAGGGTCTGGCCCACAGGAAGGACTCAATAAAAGAAGCAGTGAAAACATGGGGACAGCATGATCTAGCTTTCTTTGCCTGGGTTGAGGATGAAGCAAGTAAAAGAAGCAGGATATATGTTTGGTTAGAAAACATCTGGAGATATCAATAGATGGTATATTTATTCCTTTCCTCTCTTCTCCCTCCCTCCTACCCCCCCCCCTTTCCCAATTCAAGTGGGTGGCTGGCTCTGTATTTTTTCTCGAAGGAAGCTAGAGAGCCTACTAGAAAGCAGTAGATACAAGGCTTCCTAGCTCTGGATTCTAAAAGTCTAAGCCCACAGAACAACTGAGAGAGATTACAGAGGAGACAGAAAAGGAAGGGGGTTTATTTTAAAAAGGTAAAAGGAGGGACATTCCCCTGGGGGAAGGGAAGCTTCCTCTCTGACTGAAAAGGAGATCGAACACTTTGGCTTCTGCCCACAGCACAATGGCATGTATCACAGCTACCTTCTTGATGAGAACAACAGAAAAACAGGATTTTAAAAAACACTCCATGTAACTGAACTTCCATTTCCAAATAAAATGGAACCAGATTTGCCCTCCTAGCTGGAAAAAAAAGTTAAAAATGGACAAAATACATGAAACAATGGTTTTCAAGACATTAGACACCAGGCAACAAAGGATAGGGGTCCTTGGAGATGGGAAACAAATGAGGAAGCAAGAAGATTGCACCCAGATTACTGCCTTGAGAAAGTCTGCAGGCACAGCACGGAAAGGAGGAGCCCAGGTGGGGCCTGGGGGTCTTCTTGAGTTGAAGAGATAAACCTGGGAGTCCAGAAAGGCAAGACGGTGCAGAGAACTGGAGAAGAGAGGGCTGCGCAGAGAAGGAGTTCTGGAGACCTGCACTGGGTTCCCTTCAACCAGTTTCCTGGGTACTGATCAGCACATGAATGTGAGAAAACTACCCAAGCCTGGGGAAAGAATGCCCTGAAAGAATGAGAGTAAATGATGCCTGAACACTGGGAACAGGAAAAGGTCAGAGTGGAAAACCGTAATTCATGGAATACAAGGAGAATACGCAGAGGGGTTTTGCCTCAGAAACAGGGTAAAATTACCCCTGGACTAAACGCTGCTCTGGGTCCAGCTCACAAAGCTTAGAAGCAAGACTTGAAAAGATCAGACTGTTTCCAAGTAATTTAACTGCATCCCAGAATAAAGCACAAGAATTTATAGGACTACTGAAATATACAGCACCCAACAGGTAAAAATATCTCACATTCAATAAAAAACTAATGGACGTGTGAAGAAGGAAGAAAATACAATTCATAATGAGGAGAAAATAGACAACTGATTAAAACCAACTCAGAAATGATACAGACGATAGAATATAAGAACATTACATTACTATAATAATGATTGTATTTGATATGTTCAGGAAGCTGGAGAAAAGATAGAACATATTAATAGGGACATGGAAGATATAAAAAAGATCCAAATCTAACCTCTACAGGTGAAAACTAAAGTGTCTGAGATTAAAAATATACTAGATGAGATTAACAGCAGACTAAATAGCACAAGAGAAAAAGACTAGTGAACTTGAAGACACTGAAATAGAAACTATCCAAAGTAAAACACAGAGAAAAAGGACTAAAAAGTGCAGAGTATCAGTGAGCTTCGTGAAAACTTCAAGGAGCCTAATCCACGTGTGATCAGGCTCTCCAAGGAAGAGATGTGGGAGAGAGGAAATAGAAAAGAGATTTCAAGAAAAAAATGGCTGAAATTTTCCAAATTTGATAAAAAACCATAAACCCACAGATCCCAGAAAGTCAGTGAGCCTCAAGCACATGAAACAGAAATAAAACCAAACCAAGGCACATAATCACTGCGATAAAGAGAAAAATATTAAAATCAGGCAGAGAAAAAAGACACATTACATACAAAGAAACAAACATAAGGATGATAGCAGATGATTGTTAGAAACAGCATCTGTAAGGTACTGGAAGGAAAAGAATTGTCAGCCCAGAATCCTGTACCCGGTAAAAATATCTCTCACATTTGAAAGCAAAATAAAGACTTTTGAAGATATTAAAAGCTGAGAGAATTAATCACCAGCAAGCTGGAACTACAAGAAATGTTTAAAGGGAGTCCTTCAGGCAGAAGAAAAATGATCCTAGTTGGAAATCTGGGTCTACATGAAGGAACGAAGAGCTCCGGAAATGTAAATAATGTGAATATAAATTGATACATTTAGATATAAGTATAAAGTGTAAATCGTTTTAAAAGTAATTGACTATTTAAAGCAGAATAATAACCCTGTATTGTAGGACCTATATGTGGAGGTAAAATGTTTGACAATAGCAGAAAGGCAAGGAAGGGAAAAATAAAAATAAACTGTGGTAAGGTTCTTCTGCTCTATGTGAAGTGTAATAATATCACTTAATGGTAGGATGTGATAAAGCTGAAGGTATGTATTACACACTCTGTGGCGCAGATCAGCAGGCTTGTTCTATAAAGGGCCAGACAGTAAACAGCTAAGGCACCACAGGCCATACAGTCACTGTCGCAGCTGCTCAGCTCTGCCGTTACGGAGAGGAAGCAGCACCGACGACAGATGGCCAGAGAGAACCGTGTCCCAGCAACATTTCATTTACAGAAACAGGCAGCAGAGGGGAGTGTATAGCTCAAGTGGTAGAGCGCATGCTTAGCATGCATGAGGTCCTGGGTTCAATCTCCAGTACCTCCTCCAAGAATAAATAAATAAACCTAATTACCTCCCCTCACCAAGAAAGAAAGAAAGAGAGAGAGAAAGAAAAGAAAGAGACAGCAAGGGTCAGACCAAGCTCAAGGGCCAAAGCTTGTCAACCTTTGCTCTAAAGTAACCACTAGCAAAACACTGCAAAAAGTTATTCCTGAGAAGCCAACAAAGGAGAGAAAATGAAACAACAACAATAAATACTCAGTACAAAAGAAGCCAGTAAAAGTAAATAAAGAACATATGGGACAAATAGAAAGCAAATCTATAGGTGGCAAATCTATAGGTGGCAGGCTTAAACTCACATTCTAATAGTCATACTAAATTTAAATGGTCTAAATATCCCAATTAAAAGAGATGGTCAGATTGGATAAGAAACACCTAACTATATGCTGCCTACAAGAAATACACTTTAAATATAAACCCAGGAATAGGTTAAAAGTAAAAGTATTGGAAAAGATAGACTCTGCTGTCAAAAGAAAGCTAGATGTTAACAGCAGACAAAGCAGATTTCAGAGCAAAAAATATTACCTGCAATGAAGGAGGTAACTTCATAACGGCTAAGGTGTCAGTTCCTCAAGAGGATATAACAATTCTAAATGCTGATACGCTCAATAACAAGAAATTCAAAATAAAGGAAATACAAACTGATAGAATCACATGAAGAAATAGAACATTCCACAATTATTATCAGAGATTTCAAAGTCCCTCCCTCAATAATTTAAAGAAGTAGCTAGAAGATCAATAAAGATATACAAGATTTGAACAATACTATTACCCAACTTGACCTGACATTTACAGAACAATCCACCGATCAGCTCTATACAACGTATTCTAGAAAACTGAAGAGAAAAAGACATTTCCCAAATGATTCAATGAGGCCAGCATTACCCTGATTCTAAAACCAGACAGAGTCGTTACAGGAGGTGAGGGGAATCACTACAGATCATTAACCTTCATAAATGTACAGGCAGAAATTTTCATTAAAGTGTTAGCAAATTAAACCTGACAATATGTAAAAAAGATAAGACACCATGATCAAGTGAGGTTTATCCCAGTAATCCAAAGATAGGTTAACATTTGCAAAACAACGTAATTCACCATATTGACAAACTAAAAAGGAAAGATTGTATGATCATCTCAAGAGATGCAGAATGGACTCATATAATATGCACTCTCTTTTTCTCTGGCTTCTTTCACTGAGCACAATTATTTTGAGATTCATCCATGTTGAAGTATCAATCCTTAATTACTTTGTATGGCTGAGTAGTATTCCATGGTAGAGAAATGTGACAATTTTTTATCCATTTTGACAGAAATTTGAATTGTTGCTAGATTGGAAGTATTTCAAAGAAAGCTATTACCAACATTCAACAACAAGTCTTTGAATGGACCAAAGTTTTCATTTCTCTTGGGTAAATACCTAGGAGTGGAATGGCTAGATCTCATGTTTAACTTTTTAAGATACTGCCAAATTCTTTTCCAAAGTTGTTGTATCTTTGTATGTCTCCACCATTAGTGTATGAAAGTTACTGTTACTTCACATCCTCATCAACAATGGGCAGTCTTTTTAATTTCAGCCATCTCATTAGATGTGTAGTGGTATCGCATTGTGGCTTTAATTTGCATATCCCTAATGACTGATGTTGAGCATTTCTTCATATGCCATTTGCTGTTTATCTTTTTTTTGGGGGGGGGGTGAAGTGTCTATTTAGTAAGTGGAGAAAGCATTCTGTACAATTCAATAGTCTCTTATTATCAAAAAAATGCTAGCAAACTAGGAATAGAAGCCAATTTCCTTAATCTGATAAAAGGTATCTATGACAAAGCCTACAACAAACATAATACCAAAAGCTTTCTCTTGAGATAGAGAATGAAACTAGGTTGACTGCTATCATACTTCTATTCAACACTGTACTGAAGGCCTCTAACCAGCATAAAGGTCAAGAAAAATAAATAAAAATATATAGATCAGAAAGGAAGGAAATAAAGCTGTCATTATTCATAGATGCCAAGACTGTATATGGAGAAATTTCAAAACAGCCTATAGACAACCTATTAGAGGTTATGACTGAATTTAGCAAGGTCAATATAGAAAAATCAATTAATTTTGTTTCTATACCAGCAGCAAACAATCAGAATATGAAATTTAAATTGTACCATTTATAATAGCATAAAAATCAAATATCTAGAATAGATATAAAGAAAATATGCAAGGACTCTACGTAGCAAACTAAAAAAAAAAAAAAACATTATTGAGCAAAATTTAAGAAGACTTACATAAAAGAAAGGATACACACGGTAGGAGAACTCAATATTGTAAAAATGTAAATCAGCCCCTAAACTGATTTCTAGAATCAATGCAATCCAAATCAAAATGACACAAGGGATTTTTTTTTATAACATTAATGTGCTGATTCTAAAATTTATATAGAGATGAAATGGGGCCAAGATAAACATAGTACATAGTTAAAGGACTTACACTATTAGATTAAAAATTTGTTATAAAGTTACAGTAATTAAGACAGGGTGGTATTTGAAAAGAATAAGGACCTGCATATACACAGACACTTGATTTACAGCAGTGACAGCACTGCAGAGCAGCAGAAAAAGAATGCTCTTTCAATAAATGGTTCTGGGTCAACTGGATATACATACTGAAAACGAGGATGTGGACATCTACTTTACACCATACACACAAACAATTCCAAGTGAGTTGTAGGTCTCGATGTGAAAGGTAAAATAATACAGTTACTAGAAGAAATTATTTGGGGATAGGCAAAGATTTCTTAAATAGGACAGACAGACTTACACACTAACTATAAAGGAAAATATTGATTAAATGGACTATGTTAAAATTAAGAGCTTCTATTTATTAGCACACCATTAAGAGAGTGGAAAGGAAAGTCACAAACTGAAGGAAGAAATTTACTTTACTGACAGCCAACAAATAGACACATTTTTAGAATGTTATCAAGAACCCCTAAGAAAAGAAAAACCCAATAGAAAAAAATGGGCAAAAAACTTGAACAGTCACTTCTTCAAAGAGAATATCCTGAAAGTCAGCCTATATATGAAATGGTGCTCAATCTTATTCAAAGGACAATGCAAATTAAAACCATTAAAATGTCAGTGAGGATGTGGAGAAACTGGAATTCTTACACACTGCTTGAGGACATAAAACTGGCATAACCACTTTGGAAGACAGTTCAGCAATCAGCTAAGCTGATCCTAAACATACCCTATGACCCAGCAATTCTACTCCTAGGTATAGACCCAAGGAATATAAACATATTATGTCCCAAAAGAAATGAACAAGTATAGCTATAAAAGCTTTTAGTCATAGTAGTTCAAAACTAGAAATAATCCAAATGTCCTTCAGTAGCATAATGGCTAAAAAAAAATTGTGGTATATTCAAAGAAAAACTTCATAGCGATGAAAACAAACTAATGACTGATACATGAAATATGAAGTTAAGTCTCTAAAACATGAGAAAAAAAGCCTGAGAGAAAAGAGTTCATACTGTATGATTCCAATTAATACAAAGTTCAGAAACAGACTAGGGTAAGGAATGAGATTAGCGGTCAGGAGAGCTGTAGTGTTTACATTTGCAGAGAAGGGGGATAATGCCTGGGAAGGGACAAGACAAGCGCTTCCGGGAAGGGACAAGACAAGGACTTCCGGGATGCTGCTGGTAGTCCATCTCTGGGTCTGAGAAGTGATTCCATAGGTGGTGGTTTCTTTGTGACCAGTCATTAAGCTGTATAGTTATGATTTGTTTCTGAATATATATATAAAAAGCTCCTAGTTAAAAGTGTTAAAGAAAAAGAGAGAGCACTAAATCAAAAACGGGAGGAAGAAATAGAGGTCCGGCTGTTGGTCTGAGAGCAGCAGGGATGCTAGAAGCCCACCAGAGAGGCAGTAATACCCCCAAGAGAAAAAGCAGTGGACTGAGTGAGGCTTTGGGCTGAAGTTTCCAGCCTCAGCAATGATTCCTAAGCCCCGGGGGTAGTCTGGGATTAGCGCACACTAATAAAACCAAAGGGAGTACATGGGCTGAGACAGTGGCGCTCTCTCACCAGTCTGGGTGGGTGACCTATGATCTGGGTGCCTCTCTCCTCCCTCACCCAGCCCCCCATCATCACAACACCTCTTTCTACTGAGAAAGATCAAAACCTTGAAACAAGGAGGGCATAGGATTTGTGCCCAAAATGGCTGGAGTTATACGTCCCAACAACCCAGCAGAATGGGGGCTTGGGTTCAGTTTTAGGAAATAAAGAAAGATCGCTTTCTCCTTTTCCCTCTCCTCATCCTTGCTTCCCATAGTTTCTTCCTAATCATCACCCAAGAGGGAGTGGGGGAACGACCAAAGCAATCTATTTGATATCCTTAAGGCTGGTCTTGTGGGCATAACCCAGGATTTACTGTAGTCCCCTAAATTTTGCTCTTCTGTACCAAAAGGGACATATATCAGGAGCTCTCTCCTCCCCACCAAAGACCTCTGTTATAAAATTCACTAAACCTTTGTGTACTTTGTTAGCCTTTCGGGAATATTTTTTGCCAGGATGTTGGTCTTTTTGTGTGGAGTTGTCCATCTTAGCAAAGTTCTATGATATATTCCATTTGCTTGATGAAAAACTTGACTACATGTTCTTCTAAGCACCTGAAATAGCAAAATACAGCATTTGTAGAGATCATTTCACATGCCTATTAATTATGTTGATTGAGTTCTGCTGTATCTGCAGGATAAACCAAGAAATCTTGTGGGTAGAGGCTGATTTTTACCAAGTTCTATGACCCCAAATCCCAAACATTGCACTACCCTCAGTGGGAACTCTGTAAGTGTTCACGTTGATGTTGTTTACAGAGCTCCTTAAGGCTCGAATTTTTTAAATTTATCTTTATTGAGATAACTGACATAAAACATAGTTCATCAGTTCAAAGTATATAATTCTAAGTTTTGGCAAATGTTTACAATTGTGTTAGATAACACCACAATTAAGATATAAATATATCCATCCCCCCAGAAAACATTCCCTGTGTCCCCTTGCTGTCAATGCCCTCCCAACCCTGGCATCTCGTAACCACTGCTTTGCTTTCTGTTACAATAGCCGCCTTTTCTAGAATGTCACACGTGTAATTATACAGTATGTACCGTTTTGTGTCTTTTTCACTTAGCACAATGCTTTTGAGATTCTTCCATGCGGTAGCATGTATCAATAATTTGTTCCGGTTGCTACACGTCCTCACCAACACATTTGGTGAGTCTTACTAATTTTAGACATTCCAGTGGTTGTATGGTGGTGTCTCATTGTCATTTTAATTTGTATATTTTCATGTGCTTGTTTGCCTTTTGTCTACCTCCTTTGGCAGACCATTTTTTTTTTAAACAATTGGGTTATCTTATTTTTGAGTTGTAAAAGTTCTTAATATATTCTGGTTACAAGCCCTTTATCGTAGGTGTTTTGGAAATATATGCTCCCAGTCTGAGGCTTGCCTTTTCATTTTCTTAACAGTGTCTTTTGAAAAGCAAAAGTTTTAACTTTGATCAGGTAGAATTTATCAATTCTTTTCTTGCTGTTTTTCTCTCTGTGCTTCATTTGGATACTGTATATTATCTTCAAGCTCACTGATCTTCCGTAGTGTCTAATCTGCTGTTAATCCCATCTATTGTATTTTTTATTTCAAATATGCACTTCTCATCTCTAGAAGTTAC
The DNA here is from genome assembly GCF_036321535.1 of Camelus dromedarius. NCBI lineage: Eukaryota > Metazoa > Chordata > Mammalia > Artiodactyla > Camelidae > Camelus > Camelus dromedarius. The sequence goes on along the minus strand of NC_087449.1, from coordinate 54,292,465 downwards.
ACTGGGGTTCTTTTAAAATCATATTTTCTATTTCTATCTCCATCTTGTTCATATTTTCCTTTACATATTTGAGCATATTTGTAAGATTCATAATACCTGCTTTAAGGTCCTTTTCTACAAATTCTATGATCTCTGTTATTTCTGGGACTGTTCTTACTGACTGAATTTTTCTTATTGATTTTTCTCTTGCACATATGTTATATTTTCCTGTATCTTTTCAGGTCCAGTAATTTTATATTGGACACTGAACATTGGGAGTTTTACACAGTTGGGAACTGGATTTTGAAGTATTTCTGCAGAGTGTTGCTTTTTTTTTTTTTTTTTCCTGGCACAATTCTCGGCAACTTACAGACCCATTTCAGCTTTCAAGCTTTTTAAGCTTTGTTATAGTAAAGTCAGAACAGCTTTTATTCTGGGGATAATCTATCTCCACTACTAAGAAGTGATGTTTTCGTGGACTCTACCAAATCAACCCCCATCTAATACAGTGTCTCTCTACTCTGGTTTATGGGCAGGCAAAATATTCTCAGTTCTGTGTAAGTCCGTCCCAGAGATGGTTCAGCCTCCCGCTTTCTGGCAGTTCCTTCCCCAGTCTTAGTTTCTTCTCATGCATGGGCAGATCACTACTCAGCCAAAGGCTTGAGGAGAACTCTCTTCCTATTTCTGAAATTTTTCTGTGTAGGTCCCTCCTCTCTGATGTTCCACCCTGTAAGTTCCAGCCTCTTTGGGCTCCCTGAGCTCTGATTTCTATCTCCCCATCTCAGAAAGCTGGACTTCATGTGGGTTTCCCTCTCCCTGAACTGTGGCCCAGAAACTTCCCCCAGCACTAAACTGGAGTAATTATGGGGCCCACCTTGTGTTTTTCCTCTTTCAAAGATTTACAGTACTAGGCTCCCTGTTGTTCAATGTCTGGAAACAGTTGTTTCATATATTTGCATATTTTTTAGTTGTTAACAGCAGCAGCATTGATTTAATTTTTATAAGTTAATCTTTCATGAACAAACTTGAGTTTTATTTTGCTCACCTTTTTTTCGTAAGGAACTTATACCATTTATAAACAGTAATAAATGAAGGATTGAATAAATGATGTTAAGCTTCACCAACCTTTGCTCCTTCAGTATTTATCCTTCACTTTATTCTATTACCCTCACAGCATCAATTCTCAATCATTTTTGGTTCACAAGCCATACTAAAACTTTAATATTTAATATAATTATTGGCAATACACTCAAAGAAATTAAGAAATTAAAAACAACAGAAACTGGTCAATAATGATCACAGCACAATCACTAGTCTAGTTTACTAACATCCTTTAAGGTCTATAAAAGCAGCCACTGTTCACTTATCACCTTTCAGTGCTGTATTGTTGTAAGAATGATCAATTTCCCTAGCTGCAACAAAGCTGTTACTTTTTAAATGCATTAGTGTGCTAGAATTATGCATGATTAGAAAAAAATGTAAGCTTCCTATTATGATGGTAGTATGTGCATATTGTCACATTTTTGAAAAATATAAAAAAATCAAAAAGATTTTGTAAAAACAATCCATATTTCTACCACCTAAGGACAACACTGTTAATAATGCTTTCCAGCCTTGTTACTGCATACCTGTGAAGCCAGGATGAGAGGAAGTGCAGCCCAGGTGTGAATGGAGCACTGCCCAGATGTTCCTCACTGTTGCATGTGCTTGTGCAACTGTTCATGGCAGGATATCATGGGTCTGGAATCTAAGAAAGAGCAATGAAAACACATCACCTTCCTAATCAACAGCATATGTTTAAGCAATTCCCAGGTGAGGGCCATGCAGTGCTCAGTAGTATCCAGTCTTGTGTTCAAGGTTAATAGTCCTGGGTTCTGCCACTTAATAGTTCTGATTGTGGATGAGTCATTTGACCTTTTGAACCCATTTCCTCCTCCATAAACTGAGATTGATAACTGTACCTTCCTCCCAAGATACTTGTGAGGATTAAATACAATGATCCACAAGTAGTTAATGTTGCCTGGCCTACAGTAGGCTTTTACCAATATTAGGTAATAATATATATGCTGGGATAATAATATTAACAGCTTAAAATTATAGCTATCATTTCTTGAGCCCTTAACACTCCTAAAGCCTTGTGTAGACTACTTCACACAATCCTTACAATAATGCAGTGAGGTAAAATGGATTTTCATTTTGCAGATGAGAAAACTGAAGTTCAGAAGGGTTAAGTGACTTACTCAAGGTCACACAAGAAGAGGTGGAATCAGGCTTTGAACCCAGGAAGTCTGCCTTCTGCTTGCTCTTAACCACTATAATAACCTCTAAGGCAGCATACGCTATATGTTAACATGTTAAAATTTGACATTTACCACCCCTGAGTGTGTGTGGTTGGTATCTTAAAAGTTAGGATATTGCATAGACTTTTCAAGTGTAAAGCAAATATTTGAGGCTGTCTTGAATTTTCACAGAATTCTGGGGTTCCCCAGAACGCAGTTTGAAAATTCCTGAGGCAGTTCACTTTTGCATAGTTCTAATTGTTAGAAAATTCCTGCCTATATCAAAGCTGATCTCTCTCTCTCTCTTTTTTTTTTTAACCTTTCCTAATTTTAACCCTTTAAATCTGCTCAGAATGTCTTCTCTTCCACATTAGTGAGTTTCGAAATGCAGGTCATAGCTGGTAGTCTTTTGTGAAGTTTTTGTGTTATGTGCATGTGTGTGTGTGTGTGTGTGTGTGTGTGTGCTGGGTCACAATAAAAAATGCATTTCTTACCACGCGTCATATTTGAAAAGTTTGAAAGCTACTATGACTTTGTGAAGTATATGAAGGTAGCTGTCATATCCCACAACCTAGAGACTCATCCTCTTCTTCACAAGGGACCTCTTCAGCTTCCACAATACACTTGAAATATGGGATTCCTCCCCTCACTACACTGGGCAGCATTCTCTGGCCCTGTCACCAAATTCTTCTGGGTCTCTCCTCAAACCATCTTTGGGACAACTTTCTTGACCACTCTCTCTTCAGAAGCACCACCCATCTGCCACTAGCCCCTGACCCTGCCTTATTTTTCTCAAAGCACTTTTCACTACCCAACATCATATTTTATACATATTAATTTGCTTATGATGTTCCCCAATAAAATGTTCATCACTGAATGTCCAGTCAGTTTCCTGGCCCATAGGAGTTGCTCAATAAATATTTGTGGATTGAATGAATGGATGACTACTAGAAGTAGACCTATCTTATCAATAATGTGTATAGATGTACTCATAATACAACTCTTCCCATCAGGAGCTACATTCTGTAAAGATTTGACTCACATGATTATAACTATAGGCATGTTTTAATTCTACCATCTCTATGTTTTCTAAAACCCTTTATTATTTACCTTATAGTATTATCACATATTTCACACATTCATACATGTGTATTACTGTACAGAATATATCAATATATTCCTCACCATGTATACTGTTACCTTTATGTGAAATTTTATGGGATCTGCATGAGTAGTTTTGACTTTATGAGAACTTGATTGATTAAGTTATAAGGCTGGATTCAGTTATATGGTGCATCTTGGAAGTATTATACAGTTTTCAAATCATTCTCAGGTAAATAATCCACTTGGTATTTTTCTTAAGCTGAGAAAGCCTGTCAGAGGGCTGTAAGAAACTTTAGCAGCCAACTAGTGACTTCCAGATTCCAATCACACACTTTCCTTTTACAGATGGATAAACTGAGGCTCCGGGCAGGGAAGACGTTTGCAGAGGGACACTCAAGGAGACCGAGTGGACCTAGGATTAGAATTTAGCTCTCTATTAGCCATCCACTGCCCAGCACCAGAGCTCCCAAACGTTTGTGCACTCGCACCGCCTGGGGCAGGAGAGTCAGATGCACACGCCCCTCACCAGAGCTCTGTGGGTAAGGAACGTCCTGGTTATTATCACCATTCTTCAGGTGGGTACTCTGAGGGTACACCTCCAGGAGGAGCACCTCCAACGGCGGCTCTTCTGGCCCTCGGGGCATCACCGAACTCATGGCACCGAAATTCTGCACCCACCTGGCAAGCCGAGGTCTCATTGGGCGTCCCATGCGGTGCGCCAGGTCCTCCTCCTCACAACTCCGGGATCCGTCCCCAAACCGGGCCTGCTTCCTACCTCGTCGGGTCCCCTGGGTTGAATCTGGCCAGCTAGCCTCCTTATCGCTATGGCAACCACAGGCCTAACATTCTGGAGTCCCCTTTCTGCCCACCTCCTGATGAATCCTAGCCAATGGTGTCCTCTGTTTCTTTCGCGTGAAAAGTTACTGGCCAATGATCAGAAGCATTTCAATAACCGCAGGGAAGCTGCCAGAATTTTAGTGTTCAGTTTACCCACGTCAGGACCGGTGCGGAAACTTAATAGGGGTCTGTCCAGGCAACCCCTCAAAAACCTTGTGATAGTCCAAAAGCCTTAGAATTTTGCTCACTCAGAAATCCTACTTCAAGGAATAAACCTAAAAGAACTAACATTCATCCAAGCCCTGTTTTTAACCGCCAAAGAAAAAAAAGGCTGATAAGGGCAGCCATACAGTGTTCCTTGAGCCCCTCTTTATACACGTCAGAGTAATCACAGTGATCTTGTCACTCCCATGCTTAGAATCCTCTAAGGGCTCCCCTTTAAACTTAGGATGAAATCCAAACATCTACATATAAGCTGTCCCTGGCCCGTCCCTCCGATCGCAGTTCCTACCTCCCACTCCACAGAAAAATCTCGTACCAGCTGCGCTGTCCTTTGGGTAGTTCCTACAACATGACAACCTCGTTTTGCTCTCAGATGCTCCCTCTGAGCTCGCTTGGCGTCAGGGTCTGAACCACAACTAGCTTTTTCTCATCATCGAGGTCTCTGTCCAAATGTCATGTCTTCATCTGTAAAATGGGCGTAAGCCCAGTGTCTCACTGAGAGGATGGTTGAGAGGATCTGAAATAAAATGCACGTGAATGAAGAGGCAGAAGCCCCATGCACGTATTATTTTTTGATACAACCCATTTAAAATTTTTTAATTTAATTTTTAAATTGAAGTATAATTGCTGTACATTATATGTTACGTGGTACAGTATAGTGATTCACAATTTTTGAAGGTTATACTCCATTTATAGTTATTTATAGTTTTTATAGTTTATTTATAGTTATTATAAAATATTGACTATATTCCCATTATTGTACAGTAAGTATATCCTTGTAGCAATTATAATTATTACAGTTGCACATTATGGAAGCAGTCACCAAGTGCTAGGCTTATTGGAGGACCTTAAGTATCGCTGAACTGCGGGCGTACTGGGAGGGCTGGTATATAGTGCTGCTAACAAGTGTTACAGGAGGGCGGGCAAGGATTTGTATGTCCCCGCGGCTTTAGGGGGGAACTGGGCCTTGAAGGAAGAAGTGTAGGGTATCTGGTGAGAGAGCGTGGGGTGAGGGAACAGCAGGAGCAAAGCAAAGGCCCGGCGGTGGCTCTGAGGATAAGGAGGGAGGACACCTGGCAGGCTGCCCACTTGTAGGTCGGGTGGAATGAGCAGTCACCTGAGCTCTCCAGACCGAGTCGGGGAGCAGGGTTTTGTTCCGACGTCCTGCTTGTGGCCGCTAGAGGGGACACTCTACAGGTGCGCGCATAGCTCCTGCTGGGCGCCGCCTCCCCAAGGCTCTCCCAGTACGCTTCAAGCAAGCTTCGCCGCCCAGCCAACGCCTGAGGGAATGTCCCGCCCACCCATCTCCTCGCAGCCACTAGGCTGCGCAAACTGCCAGCCAGCTTTTGACTGGCATGCAATCTGGCAAGTCAACTCGAGGCCTTTGAAAGCTACACACTGCAGCAGTCCGGCAGCTCTGAGCTCGGGAAGGAATTAAGGAGGCTGTGCCTCCGGGTTGCACGAAGAGTCCAGGTCATTTCTCAGAAACCTCTGATAGGTGGGTCTTAGCGGAAACGCCGCCGGTGAGTAGTGATTGAGACTGATGGGCGCGGTTGAGGGGGACTGAGGGGTGGCTTGAATTCAGCCTTCGTTTCAGGAAAACCGAATGCATTTGTAATAATCTATCGTTCCCTAGTATAAATATCTTCCTTCTCGCTCTCAACAGGCTTGTCAGTTTGGGTCTCGTTGCCTCAGAATGCTTTTTCCATGTTCGCATCGCGGAGGGGGTCATGGGTTTCCCTTAATAATGGCGATGCTAGGTAGGCTTCACCAAATCAGGAAGTGAAATGGAGTAACTTCGCCAAGATTGTTCCTCTACACTTCGGCCCGGGCTTCTGGCGGCGATGGCAGATGGTGGAGTTAGCAGGTGGGATGACTGGAGGCATCCTTGATCTACGCTGGCCGCTGGAGGTTGTAGTTTCCAGCGCATTGGGTGGGGACAAAGAGTGTAACCCTTTAGTGAGACAAAGCCCAGGAAAGGGAAAGCGCTTGGTACATAGCTGGCGCTCACAAGCCAGAAACTGAATCGTCAGGTAGTGAGAATGGGCGTGTTTTACTTATTTTTTCAGATACAGCCAAATTCTAACACAGACCCGACTCTTCGCAGCCATGATGAGTCGGCTCTGTAGGTTGGTGAAGTAATTCATTGAGATGAGGGGTGGAGAGTGGAGTGGAAGCCATCACCTAGTGAATTATTTTTCGTTTTTGGTCAGTGACCCTGTGCTCACTAGTGGCTGTGAGGGTATCAAAATTAAAGGATGTCTTGCAACCTAAAGTTGGCTACTTGCCTGTAGGGCATATGTTAATCCTGGAAAAGTGTTCTGAAGTCAGGAAAAGAGTCGGTAGGCGAAGAATGTGTGCCTTATAAGGGAGGATAACTTGCAAAGAGTTTTTCCAAGGCTTTTAGTCCAAACTCCTACCCAGCTGAGGGAGAACTTTCTGTCTTTGCAGGTGATGATGCCTGAGAGGTCTGGGGGTTCCTGAGGCAGAGAGGGAAGCTTGCTTTTCAAAAGCCAATTAAATGAAAGCAAACACAACCACCACAAAGGAAAGCAAAAGCAGAAACCCACCTAGAGAAACCAACTGATCCAAAGGAGGTTAGGGGGCCTGGGTTCCCATCACCTTCTTGGCCAATCCCTGAGCTTTTTCTGATGTGCTGTGGGTAGGGCTGGCTATGTCGGTGGTATTTCTGGAGTTGGGGTTGATTTGACCTGAGTAAGCCATTCTATTCTTTTTTTAAATGAAGGTAATGGGGATTGAACCCAGGACCTCATGCATGCTAAGCACGCACTCTACCACTGAGCTCTAACCCTTCCCCACCCCACCCCTGCATTTTATTCTTGACTGTGGAGCAGCGCAGTGCACCGGGTGCTTCACAGGCCTGTCTTTTAGCTGGTCATTAGGTATGTATGGAGGTCACCATGCCAGGCTCTGGGCTAGATCTCAGGAGGGAGCAACTGAACAGGGAATTCAGCAAGCAGCTTCCCAGAGTTTGTGCTGTAGTGTCTCTTCACCTCTAGGTTGAAAGCCTCTAAGAGTCTCTGAGAGATAGAGAGAGCCCTGAGTCACTCTTTCTTTCTAAGGCTATTATATTAATAACATTGAAATAGGGATACCCAAATTTAATACAATAATGCTTTTCACACATGCATAAAAGTATAGTGAAGAATAATTATGCTTTTCAAAATATTACAAACAAATATTCATAGGGCTTTACAGTCAGGGAGGTCTGGTTATGGAATGTGAGTTATAATGTTGTCTGATGAGTGTACCTCATGTATATATACAGAATGTATAACCTCATCTGGAGGCAGCAGTAGTAATTTAATTTTGAGGTCCTTATGACAATGTGAGACCTGGGCTTAATGGTCTTCGTGCTGCCCCTGCACTAAACCCTGCTTCTGATGTCTCTTAGATGCTGGACATGGTATTAACCCTATAGCATATGACTGTGCTATTCACACCAGGACTCAGAATTCCTGGGCCTAGGGCTAGATAACACAAGGAACTGGAAGCTACAGGAAAGACAGAAGGCAGCTTTCTGAAGCCTGGCAGAAACTTTGGCACGTAATACGCCCTCAGATATTTGTTGCTTGAATGCATGAGAAAAAGAAAGGAATATTCATGGGTATATTAAAGAATTAAACTGATAAGAATAAAATTAATACTAATAATAACTGAAATTCATTGACCATTTGCTGTACGTGCATTTTCCATGCATTATTTCACCAAATTCTCAAACACATGGGAGCAGAATATCCATATTTTAGAGCAAACTGGCTGAAAAGTTTAACAACTTGGCCAAGGTCAAACAGGTAGCAGGTCAAAAGCAATTTTAAATATTTTTATATTCAAATGAACATAGGCTTTGCAGGAAAATCCACATTTATATGATTTAAAAAAAAAATAACAAGACCTCAAAGAAACCCTTAGCACTGCAGTAAGGTGTTGTGGCCATGCCTCCCAGAACAGTAAGGGCATACTTCCTCTTTCTTCTCTATTTGGTGGAAAAGCTTGAGATGCCCTGAAAATATCAGTCCAATGAAGTTAACAGGAATTACCATCATTGCTGATTTTACTTGAGGCCACATTATTATCTGTACTCTGCAGATGAGGCAGCTAAGACTCCCAGAGGCAAAATGATCTGGCCACTTAGGTCTTCCCCATCCCGGTCCAGTGTTACATCCCCTGTGCTGGGCTGACCTCAGGAGCAGGCTAATCCTTCCATCTTCCATGGACATAACTTTTCTTCTCTTTCTTTCCTAAGTTGGAAAGCAGATGGTTCTATTTTTACGGTAGCGGAATTTTTTTTTTTTGGTGGGGGGAGTCCTGGAGAAGTAGATGTAGGCAGTGTTATACTTCTTATGTAGGGGAGCCTATGGAAAGGTAAGATTTAAATTAGGATATGATGGGAGGAAGGAAGCAAAGGTGGAGAGGAAAGGGGATTTTTAGAAACTTTTTATTTATTTTTAACACCTTTATTTTGGTATGGTTCCTGTACAGTTCCTGTACAGTACACATATTTCAGATGTACACTTTGATGACTTTTGATAGATGTATATACCAATGAAACCACTACCACAATCAAGACAGCTAACATTTCCATCACTCTCCAAGAGGTGCAATTTTCAAATTTCCAGTTTATCCCTTCCCACCCCCTTTACCTGCTGGTGACTCTAAGTTTGTTCTCTATGTCTGTGAGTCTGTTTCTGTTTTGTAGATAAGTTTGTGTCCTTTTTTTTTTTAGATTCCACATATAAGTGATATCATATGGTATTTTTCTTTCTCTTTCTGGCTGACTTCACATAGAATGACAATCTCCAGGTCCATCCATGTTGCTGCAAATGGCATTTTATCAAAAGGGGATTTTTTAAGGGCCAGGGAAAAGGTTTTGAGGTAGATGAGCCTTATCTTTATGAAGTGGCCAAAGGCATGATACAGTTTTTCAAATGGGCTCACTTCCCATAGCAGCTTGTGTTTTGTCCTAACAGTATCCTCTTCTCGGGTGACAGAGCTGCGCTTAGTGTTTCACTGTTCATGCGTTTTTAATGTTCTTCCCCTCCCACTAGAGCACCGCATGAATCAGGAGACACATCCCCGGCTGTCTGCCTGGGAAGAGATGTAGAAATTGGCACGTCGCTGGGTGAAGATGAGGAAGAGGCTGTAAATCGACCAAAAGAGCCCTGAAGTGCTCTTTCGGCGTGAGAAGGCGATGGCTGGTGGAAGGGGGTGACCAGCACAAGGAAAGATGCCTTAGCAGCAGCTCCAGAGACCGAGCCAGGCCAGGTGGGATGCACCAAGACCACCATGGACGGAGCCCACAGCTCAGCGCTGCAGCTGCAGCAGCTCCCGCCCACTAGCAGTGCCAACTCCGCGAGCGAGGCTTCCTTCTCCTACAAGGCAAGACCTTTTATTTGGAGGTTTGGGAATTTTGCATTTTTCTAACAAGAAAGTAACATGGTGCAGCACTGGCTAACAGATATGTCCAGGGTCCACATGCCTATCAATGGCAGAAACCGGCAGACCCTCCACACAGAGGAGAAACTGTGTAATCAGAAGAAAAATTGTCATTAAAATATGTAAAAATAGGAAAGCAGAGAAATATTTTCAAAGAAATTCATTCCCACTTAGAAGATTTGATTTTTTTTTTTAAATTATCTGCCCCATTACTCAAAGACAGCCTTTGTTCATATTTCAGTACATTCCCTTCCTGTCTCTTCTGTTATTACAAATCTGGGATCAGATTAGACAGAAAGTTTTGTATCTTGGTTGTTTCACTTAACCTTGTTTGAGGAATATTACCCCATGCCACTGAGTAGTGTAGGAAAGCGTGCTTTCTGAATGATTGCCCAATAATCTGTTGAGCTTCTGTATCAAAATTTGCTGAACAGTTTAGGTTGTTTCCAATCTGGGGTGACTAAACAATGCTGCAGTGAACATCTCAGAGTGCATGCCCCTTTGCTATCTTTAAGAATTGGGCATCCCTGGGAGAGGCAGTCTCTCCCCAACCAGCAAGGTCACTAATGCCAGAGCATCGAGAATACAGAGAATAGGAAAATATAGTTAATAGAGTTGTCCCTGAGGTGAACGAATGCCAAATAAACAAAGACGGAATCTAGGAAAACTCAGAACACTCTCTCTGATGAGGTTTCTAATAAGTTTCCATTTTAATCACAAATTTAACTCAGTTACTTATTACAGAAATATCTTCGTGCCAGAACAAAGATAAATAAGTCACAGAGACTCTACCAAAGAGCCTAAGAATTGAGGTGGCAGACAGGCATGTGAACAGAGGCAGACGAGCTGACCTAAGTACCAGGCGGGATAAAGGGAAATCCCTACTCTGCTCCTCCCTAGCTAAGTGACCTTGGCCACATGGTTTAGCTAATCCTCGGAGCTTCTGTTACGGGTAGAACGGTGGTAGTAATACCTCCCTCCATCCTTCATGCATCCATGGCTGCATGGATCAGTGAAAAAGCACCTAGCCCCGTGCTAGGCGTGCGGGAGGGGCTTGACTCAGGCTTGACCTCTGAAGGGTCTCGTGGTTACAAGCAGGAGCAGATGAAGGTGCACAGAGCAGAGGAAAGAGGAGTTAATTTTACCTGGGGATAGGGGAAGGAGTTTCTAAAGGGAAGCTATCTCCTTCCTTCTTGATTTTGTTAAGGCTATTTTGGCTGCAAGGAATAAAAATCCATTTCAGAGAAACTGAAGCATAGAGAAAAACTATGAAAAGGCTACAGGGTAGCTCATAGAACCAGGGGCAGGAAAGGCAGTGGGGCGCCAAAGGTGCTAGAACTCTTACCCCACCTTCAAAAGGAGAAGGATCTGATTGGCCCAGCTTGGGTCAGGTGTCTACATTGATCCAATCATGGTGGCTGGGGGCAGAGTCCTCCAGCAAACCTGGTTCCTCCGCCGTCACGCTGTGGGCCTCTCTCAGAAAGGTGATCCCGTGGGCTGGGCAGGCTGCTGCAAAGTCATCTCTTACCTCTGGGGAGAACATTAAGAGGCCCCCAAGTCCAGCTTCATCAGGGAGGGTTGAAGTTAGAAAACAAGAAGTCTGTGGTGAGTTGCAGCGCTGCCCTCTGCCCTACCCGGGATGGAGTGGATCCTGGTTGTTGGGGGTGGGTGGTCTGTGAAAGACAGACAACAGCCTGAGCTGCCCAGGAGGCAGCATCCTCGCGGGTCCCTGACTGGAGGCTTTGCCTCAGCCTGCAAGAGTCAGGCGTCAGTTTCTTCTACTTGGCAATAAGCATTTCAGCTGAGCACCTGCTGTTCCATGCCTGTGCTGGGTGGGGCGGGAGCTATAAAGATAATTGAGATATCTCCTCCTTGAAGGAGTCTAGGAGGGAGGTGGGGAAGCCATGTCCACAAGTATCTGCCCCCCAAGACAGAATCTGGCACAAAAAGAGAGATAAGCAGGGTGTTAAGAGTACGGCCTTTGGAACTGGGGAGACTGGCTTCCAGCCCCAGCTCTGTCACTTCATAACATTATAACTTGGGGAAAGCCATGTAATTCCTTCACAGGTCAGTATTAAATCCATCCTACAGGGTGGTTACGAGGATGACCTGAATTTACATTGCAAATAAGGAAACGAGCTGCCTGCGCCAGCACCTGTTTTCTGCCTGTGGAAATCCTACCCACCCTTCCAGCTCCAGCTCAAATATCACCTTTTCCATGAAGCCTTTGTCAGCCTTCCTGGCAGGAAAATAGAGGTCCTTTATCCCCAGTTCCATAGCCAGTTCACAATTACTGTAGGAATCATCCTCATCACAGTGGCAGCTAACATTTGCTGTGTTTACTATGACAGGTACTGTGTTAATTCTCAGGAAAGTCTCATAAGGTAGGTACTATTGTATCCCCATTTCACATATGAGGAAACTGAAACAGAGAGGTTAGTTAACTTGCCCAAGGCCACACAGTCAGTAAGTAGTAAAGCTGGGATTTGAATCAAGTCTGCGCACTGCTAAAGCCCTCGGTCTTACCCACCACTTCCTCCTGCCTGTGCTGTGCCAGGCACTCTGTGAGGCCCCTTCTCTCCCTGACACCGGTTATTAAGTGTTGAAATGGCAATTGTGGAGAAGGTAAACGTCAGAGAGCTGGCCTGAAGCCAGGTTACAGGTGTAGCAGAGCCTGTTAGCCAGCCTGCTGTATCCCTTGTTTTTAAATGTGAGTAACCCTCAGCGCGAGCCAGAACGCAGCGTATACTTAACTGTTAGCAGTTTTAAGCCCAAGGGACTGTGGGAGGTCAGTTTCAGTAGCAAGTGATGACAGTCTTGTCACCGTAGTATTTCAGTAGAGGCTGTTGTCGGCAGATGTAAAGCAGACATTGGATCAGGAGACCTGCTGAGGTTTTACTTGGGTACCCATGTCCAAGCAAGGTTTCCTGCCTCTGTGACCTTTGGCTGCTTTTCTGGGAATAGTTTCTTTTCTTTCAGAGTTGTAACTGGTGAAAGATCAATTCTTGGATCAGAGAATATCAGAGCCAGGAAGGTCCTTATCAGGGTTGCTGATAATAATGATGATGATAAAAATGAAAATTATAAAAGTAATAGTAGCAGCTAGAATTATTTTAATATTTATTATATGTCAGGTGATGTTTCAACACGTCCCTTACTTCCTAAAACATGACAGTCCTGCGAGGGTTTACAGGTCAGCTTCATCTTTCAGAGAGGAAACTGAGGCTCAGAGAGTGAAAGTAATTCCCCTGAAGTCACACAGCAGTAAGTGGCAGTGGCAGGACCGGGTTAAGAAGGCTCCCAGTGGTGGCCCGCAGTGGAGGCACCTCGAACTGCCTTTCTCTTTCCTCCCTGCCAGCAGACCTGGACGCCATGATTTTACAGTTTCCAATGCTGAGGTCTGGAGGAGGAACTTAATGTCAGGGGCCCGGCTGGTTGTCAACTCAGCTCTGAATTGCCCTTGAGGGTGGTTACTAGGTGTGTGTTCACACCATGTAACCCCTGGGCCACTGACCACTTCTTTGCTTGACTTTAAATGCTCACAAAATTGAACCAGTCACAATTTCACAACTGTGTGGGGCATAATTAGCATTGACAAAGCCATTTGAAACCCTTGGATGAAAGGGCATTAAGTTATATTGCACTGTTACTAACCGTGTCTGTGTAGCCAGTTATTATGTGTGGAGATTAATGTGCTTGTGGAAATGGCTTTTTAAAAAAAACCGCGGCTGCCTGTGTCATTAGTGGGAATGTAGCATTTAGAAGGTGGGGGTCTTTTTTTCCTAATTTTATTTTGCTGCCTTTGAAGGACACCTCAGAGAGCTCAACAGGAGACAGTGTGGAGGAGTGATTCTCATCAGGAGACTGGAAGTCGGAACTCTAGCTCCAGATTCTCCAGTTCTCACCTCGGGCAGGTTATTTCACTTCTCTGAGCCTTCCTTTGTTCATCTCTAAACTACTTCCAGCTTCTGTGCTAAATAGGGCTCATAGTATTACCCACTTTATGGGGCTGTTTGTGGCCCAAAGGTGATGCACAGAAAGGGCTTTGTGCAAAGGGTTATATGCCTGACATATATATATATATAGTACAAATTATATAAATGCTCCGTAAACATCAGACTTTATTACTATAGTAACCTTTTAACCTTGTTTTTGATGCTCAGACTGGCTTATCCTTGTGCGTTGCACAATTTTCATTTCCAGGTTCCACCCCTCCACAGCCTCCTCCCTGAAACAGTATTGACTTGTCTGTAGTTACAGCTGTTTGTTTCTCCTCTTCATCTCTTTACCTCCTCTTGGTGAGCTATTAACAACACTGTCAACCTAAATAAACCTAGGAGGCAATAAACAAGCCAGAAGAGTTCATTTGGGATCAAAGAATTGCATGCAGTTCTGGGGCACATAGAGTCTCGGGTGTCAACCCAATCAGCATCCTGTTAGGGAGTAAAAGTCTGGGGCTCTTAAAGGTGAAGAAGGGAGGCTTGCGTTACAAGGAATTTTAATTGGCGTTGGAGGCAGAAGCTAGTCTTGGCTAAATGTGATTGAGTGCTAAGGCCATCACTGCGGGGGAGGGGGTGTCCTTTACTGTGACAAGCTGCCAGTGGTCTTGTAGAGTCCTTGGAATATTCATGGTTTTGCTCAATTCAGAAGTTCATGGTTCCTTCTGAGGAGGGTATATATAAGGTCGACGTCCTTAATGGCCTCCCAGCTCCATTTTAAAACCCCTTGACTTACGTGACTACATCTTAATGTCACATTTTGCAACGCATTCTCCAGCAGCCTCGTGGATTTAGTCCCATCCGAGGACAGCTTGATCTCTCTGGGTAAAGATAATATAGCAGCTACCAGTTATAGGTCGAACCATATGAAACCAGCACTTTTGTAGGTCAAAACTGGTTGGATGTTGGCAGTTTCCTATGGTTCACCCCATTTCTAAGTTATTGAGCTCAGTGTTTCTCCTGAATGATCTCAGGAAGTTCATGCACCAGGTCTGACAGATGGGAGCTGTCATCCCAACTAGCAGAGGAGAAAGGAACCGAGCCTTGGTGAAGCAGGTCTCAGCGGCCCACCCACCCTTGAACCTGCAGCTGTGTGACCCCCATGTGTCCTCTGAACAGCCTCTGCCCAGGTCTCAATTTCTGCACAACTTCTGGAGCCTCTTTCTAGCTCTCCTCTGTCTCCCACTAAGGTGATAAGGCAGTTTGAGGTGTTGTTGGAGCGGGAACCAGAATCCTTTTGTCTCCTGCCTGCCCAAGGCAGTTCCTGCAAAATCACTGCCAGTTAACTCTTTAACAGTTTACCCATTAGGATAGGTAACTGAATTATTAGCCAGAGCACCTTCCTGGGCCCGAGGTCTTTGCCTCCCATGAGGTTGAGGTCCTTGCTTTCAATCCTTAAGAGCTCCTTTGAAGGGCTTCCTTTGAGGTCCTCAAACTTGAACCTGTAAGGAAATTCTGTGTTTCCTCACACTTTCTTTTATTTGACATCTAAAACTTAAGACTTTTCATTACAAGTTTAAATATTCTCAAAGAATATAATTCCTGGCATGTTTAAAATACCGTTTTTGTTTTTTTTTAAACTTTCTCACACACTTAACTAAAGCCCCCGGAATATAAAGACCATGTCATATCTACCATCAGCCTTCTGAAAAGCCTCTTGAACAGTTGGGAATCTTACGTCATTCCTTTTCCTCCTTGAATTTGCATTCTCCTTCCATTCCCCCCACAGAATTTTATCCCCAAATTGTGTGTCAACTTAAACAAAAATGCACAAACTAAGAGTTGTAAGTTTAAGTTTTATTCCCAGAACTTACTGAAGATTATAGCCCAGGAGATAGCCGCTCAGTAGCTCTGAGAAGCTGTTCAGAAGAGGCAGGAGGAGAAGCCAGTTTATGTGGGATTTCTGACTAGGAAATATATGCAGTCAACTGTATATCTTGGTAGAAGGTTACTGCTAATCACAAGGAACAGATATCTCAAGTTACTGATTTTAGTGCTTTCCTATGTACGGGAAGATGCAAGAATCTGGGTTCATTGAAATCCTTCCTGAGATGCACACCTAACTATCTGAGGGGACTGCTTGTCCAAGCACAGAGCATCCTGTTACTGTTCTAATTTCTTCTCAGAGTGCACTGTCAGTCAGTGATGGCAGCAGGTTAAACTCAATCCTTGCAGAATTGGGTTGAGCAAAAACACTCTTTGTTCTTTGTTTACATGTGTCTGTCTTTTAACACAACATTTTTATGGACACCTATCATACTTCCTTACAAGAAAGAATGTGGAGAATGTAACCAATTGTCATTTAAAAAAATTTCCTTTAATACAAGGTTCAGAGGTATTGATGCAATACAGAAATTTTTTATATAACTGAATAAAAGCAATTATGCAATATAAGGCTTCATCACAATTATTAAGCAAAAAATAACATTGTATTAGAAATGAATATCTGAATGAGAAGAATGAGACTTTATTTTCATTATTCAAGATAAATATTACTAATTGGTAGAATGAGATAGAGTTTAGCATCAGTTCTGTTGCAAGCTTTGGTTTTTATGGTTCAGAAGTACTGAGCTTCTTCACAGAAGTACCCGGAATGGAAGGAGTGTTGTTATAGCAGTATAGCTGAATTCTTTCAACTCCTTCCAAGTTATGTGCTAAAAATCATGTAGTGATAAACTATTTTTATTGACCTATCAGCTGAAAATATGATTATGGCCTCTATTTTTTTTCAGAGCAATGAAATAGACACACTTTGTTTTTAGATTTGTTTTTGCTTTTACAATTTCTGTGAAGTTTACCAAAAAAGCATTATCAATTATCTTTGTAACTTTTTGCACTTAGAGGCACATTGGGTTACCTTGATATATCCAGAGGACTGGGAAAATTGAAATATTATTAATTTTACTACACCTTTGCCCTTAGTATTATAATATATATATTTGACATATATTTTAATTATAGAATATAATGCAAATATTTACTATTAATAATTATAAATGCTTTATCCCATGCTTGAATATATTTTTGTCGAAACTTAAAACTGTAGGTATAACCTACTTAACAAAGCTAGTCCTTATTGTCCAAACATCAGTTAAATCAGACCCTCTGCTTTCAGAATATCCTAAGAAGGGCCAGAGTGTCCCACTCTTATGTCATGCCTTAACAGGAAGATGTATGAGAGAGGGAGAGAAAATAATTCCTAGGATGGGCATTTATCACTAAAGAAATCTCCTACAGAATAAAATTTCAAAATTCCCCTTGGTTTCTTAGTGGTTTTACAACATGGGGCAACACACCAAGGTAAGATTCTACAGGATAAGCCTTTCTTTGATAAAGTGGGAGGAAGTTATTGAGAAAAATGAGAAAGGGGACTATAGGAAGCTGGCAAAGAGCCCAGAGGGAAATGAGGATATGGCGACTGAATCCCTTAAGCTGTCAGTATCAGCAAATCCTTCATAGAAGAACGTCTCTGGGGCCTCCCGTCTGAAGGGTATGGCCCTCTAGACCTTGCCACCCTGATTTCTCTTTTAGAAATGATTCTGATAATGTCACTCAGAGCCTCCCTGTTGTCTCCAAGCCCAAATCCAAATCTTTTGAGACAAAGAAGCCCCCTCGCAATCTGGCCAGCCCACCCCTTAAGCCTTATCCCGCTACACTCTGGTTTCCCTCCGTCTTCCCTGGACCCCTGCCCCAGCTACATAGAAGCCCTTGTTGTTCCTCAGGCTCTCAAACACACATCACCTTTTACCTCTCAGTGCCTTAGAGCCCATTTTCCCCAGGGTTTTATCCCTCCGCATCACCTTCTTCCCATTCTTCAAAGGCACCATGTTCGTTCCTACTTTGGGGGCTTCCCATGGGATGCAGAATGGCTTTCTCCACCCCACCCCACCTCTCTAGGTCTTCAGATCTCCCTCTGAAACCATTCCTCAGAGATGCATTTCTAACCTCTCTCAATCCTGGATCTCCCTACGCACTAGGTCAGGCCCCTGTGCTTCTCTTAAGTAGCTCAAAGTGCAGTGTGATTAAATAATCAGGTGTTTAGTATATACTCCATGAGGACAAGGACAGCTCAGTGTGCACGTTTACAGATTGTGCATGGCACACGCTAGGCACTGAATGAATGAATAAGTGTCTGTCATGCCATTCTCCCTTCCTCTGTATTTTCATTGCTCTTAGACGCATCACTAATATATTGTAATATTTTAAATGTCTGTATTCTGCACTAGCCTTGGAGCCTTTGAGACAAGAACCAGTTCCCCAACCCTTGATAACTGTTATTTATTGAATACCTTTCCTGTGTAAAGCATTGTTCCTAGAGCTTTATATATTACATAGATTGACATAATAGTTAAGAGCATGGGCTCTAATGTCAGACTAACTGGGTTCCAGTCCTGCTTCAGCCGCTTACCTCATATCTTCTTTACCTCAGTTTCCTCACTGTAAAATTGGGTAATAATACCTATCTTACAGGGTTGTTGTGAGGATTAAATGAATTAATATGTATGAAGTACTTAGAATAGCACTTGGCACATGGTGTTCAATAAATGTTGTTGTTTGTCATTTTTGTTGTCATCATCATTTCTTATGTTTACAGCAAGCCTGGTCTGTCAGTTTCCAAAGGCTGAGCTCTCTCTGGTAGGCATGACTACCTCCCTCTAGCACATGCCTGGCACATAGGAGGTTCTCATAATATACTATTGTTGGCTGATGGATGTTTCTAACTACGATAGCTAACATTAATTGAAGACTCTGAGAAGTCTCTCACAAATAAATCTGTTTCCCCAAACCCTCCAAGTTGTTCCAGGAACTGTGCTTCATTGTTTCCATGAGATTATCTCATTTCATTCTCATAACCACCCTAAGAGTAAGCACTCTTTTTGTGTGTGTGTGGAGAGTGGGGGGAGGTAATTAGGTATATTTATTTATTTTTAGAGGAGGTACTGGAGATTGAATCCAGGACCTTGTGCATGCTAAGCATAAGCTTTACCACTTAAGCTAAACCCTCCCCCTGCCATAAGCACTCTTAATATCTCTATTTTATAGTTGAAGAAACAGATGCTTAGAGATAAGCCCAAATCATGTGTTTATGAGTGATGGAGGCGAAATTTAAGCTGAGGTCTACCTGACTCCAGAGCCTGCCTGAACAACCCCCCCCACACACACTTGTTGTGTTGAGCAGTTCTTTAGGAGTATGGTGTCCTCCCAAAGTTTCCAAGAAATTCTGTAGTCCTCTACAGTCCACCCATGTTGGTTGAGGGTGTTGGTTATGCTCAGCCTCATGCTGAGTGTCATGTGGATGGTGGAAGAGCAGGCCAGGCATGTAAAAAGAACTCAGGCTGGAAGTCTGAGAGCCTGGATTTTAGTTATGACCCTACCACTGCCTTTGCCATATGACATTGAGCCACATAGTTCCTTGTGTCCAGGATGAATTCTTCTTTTGAAATTCCATCACTTTATCAGAACTTCTCTCTTACAACATGTATCCCATTCTTCCTTTTTTTTCCCCCCATTTATTTGTGCTCAGATTAAGCCATTTATTCAGGAAACATAACTTGAATACCTTCTATTGATCAGCAAAGATAAATGAGACATGGAGAACCCAAAAGAATATTTTTAAATGAAAGGAATGCAAAAAGTAATGAAGAAATTTGTAACAATAATGTCATAAGGGGAAGAGGGAGAGATGAAACTATATAGGAGCAAAATTTTGTATACTACTGAAATTAAGATGGTAATTGAAATCCTCAATATAATCACTGAGAAAATACCTTTAAAAGTACGGTAAAAGAAATGACAAGGGAATTTAAATGGTGCACTAAAATATATCTGTTTAATGCAAGAGAAGGCAGTAATGGAGGAATTGAGGAACAAAAAGAGGCATAATAAGATACATAAGGAAAAACAACAAAATGGCAGAAGTTCTTTTTTGGCAGTAATTGTATTAAATGTGAATGGGTTAAATATTTCCAATTAAAAGGCAGAGATTGGTAGAAAGGATTTTTTAAAAACATGATCTGGGTATATTCTACCTACAAGGGACTCACTTTAGATTCAAAGACACAAATGGGTTGACAGTGAAAAGATGGGAAAAGATATCCATGTACAGTAACCAAAAGAGAGCTGGAATACCTATACCAACATTTGACAAAATAGCCTTTAAGACAGAAATTGTTATGAGAGACAAAGTAGGACATTATATAATGATAAAGGGGTCAATTCATCAAGAAGATATTAATAATTGTAAAATATATGCAACCTAACAGAGCCCCAAAATATATGAAGCAAAAACTGACAGAACTAAAGGAAGAAATAGTTCAAAAGTAATAGTTGGACACTTTAATACCCCACTTTCAATAATGGATAGAAGATCAGCAAGGGAATAGAAGACTTGAACACCATAAACCAATTAGCCCTAACAGACATCTATAAGACACTCTACCCAACAATTATAAAATACACATTCTTCTCAAATGCACGTGAAACAGTCTCTGGGAAAGTGCAGATGTTAGGCTACAAAACAAACGTCAAATAAAAGATTGAAATCATACAAAGCATATCACGTGATTACAATAGAATGAAATGAGAAATCAATAACAGAAGGAAATTCACAGCAGCAAAGAGGGAAATTCACAGATATGTGAAAATTATTAACCTGTGGGTCAATGGAAAAATCAGAAATGAAATTAGAAAATACTTGAGACAAGCTGATCCTAAAATTCTATGGAAATGAAGGGACTCCAACTAGCCAAAATGATCTTGGGAAAAGAAGAACAATGTTGGAGGACTCTTCCCGTCTTGATTTCAAAAATTGTTACAAAGCCACAGTAATCAAAACAATGTGGTACTGGCACAGGGGTAGGCATACAAATCAGTGGAATATAATACAGAGACCAAAGATAAACCAGTACATCTGTGGTCAATTGATTGTTGACAAGGGTGCTAAGACCACTAAGGAAAGAATATCAAGTCTTTGCAACAGATGCTGCTGAGACAACTGGATCTCTACATGTAAAAGGATGAAGTTGTACTCCTTCCTCATTTCATGTAAAAAAATTAATTCAAAAAGGGCCAAATACCTGAATATAAGAGCTGAAACTATAAAACTCTTGGAAGGAAACATAAGTATAAATTTTTGTGACCTTGGATTAGACAAGTGTTTTTTTTTTCAATATGACACCAAAAACACAAGCAACAAAAGAAAATAATAGATAAATTAAACTTCATCAAAATTAAAAACCTTTGTTCATCAAAGCACTCTGTCAAGAAAGTAAAAATTTAATAATCCACAGAACAGGAGATAATATTTGCAAATCATATATCTGACAAGGGTTTAGTTTCCAAATATGTAAAGAAATCTTACAACTCAAAAAGACAAAAACATCAATTTTAAAATGTGCAAAGAGTTGCACAACATTGTAAATGTACTAAATGCCTCTGAATTGTATGCTTTATGATGGTTAATAGTCGGTTTTATATGTGAATTTTTTAATAGGCAGAGGATTTGAATAAACATTTCTCCAAAGAAGACATACAGATAACGAACAAATACATAAAAAGATGCTCTACATCGTTAGTCATTAGGGAAATGCCAAATTGAAACCACTGTTAGATACTACTTCACACTCATTAGAAAGGCTATCAAATTTTTTTAAAAGGAAAATAACAAGTATTGGCAATGATGTGGAGAAATTAGAACCCTTGATTGGTGGGAATGTAAATTGATGCAGCTTCTAAAGACAAGGCAGCTCCTCAAAAAGTTAAACATAGAGTTACTAAATGACAGAGCATTTCCACACTCCTAGTGGAATATACCTGAGAATTGAAGACATATTTTCATACAGCAACGTGTACGAGGATGTTCATAACAACATTACTTATGATAGACAAAATGTGGAAACGATTCAGATGTTACTGAGGAACAGATATATTTTATATCCATATAATGGAATATTATTTGACCATAAAAATGAATGAAGTACAGGTTTATGCTATAACATATGAACCTTAAAAACATTAGGCTAAATGAAAAAGCCAGTCACAAAGGACTGCATATTATAAGACTCCATTTATATGAAATGTCCAGAATAGGCAAATCCATAGATAAGAAATTAGGTTAGTGGTTGTCAGGAAATGAGGGGGAATGCTAATGGGTTTGGGGTTTCTTCGGGGGATGATGGAAATGTCCTGGATTTAGATAGTGGCATGGCACAGCTTGATGAAAACTGAACATTTTGAATATTATGTGGCAACTCTGGAAATCAGATCCACACCCCCCCCACCGCCTACTTGTTGCTGCTGCTTGTTGTGGTTTGTTATTGTTTGCTTATTTATTGATTTATTCTTAACTCTTTTGGTGAAGTCTGTGTTTTCTGTTGTATGTGGCCCACTGAAGTGTGTGTTTGTGTGTCTGTTAGCTTGGCATCAGCTTGGGTTTTAATAGTTTCCTGAAATGCCTAGAGCCAAAAAGAGACAGAGAGAGAGAGAGAGACAGAGAGAGACAGAGAGAGAGAGAGAAAGGGAAGGAAGGAAGGAAGGAAGGAAGGAAGGGAAGAAGGAAGGAAGGAAGGAAGGAAAGAGAAAGAAAGGAAGGAAGAAAGAAAGAAGGAAAGAAAGGAGGGAGGGAGGGGTGGGAGGAGGAATAGATATATTTTATATCCATATAATGGAATGAAAAACCTCTGACAGTCTTTGCAGACTGGGGCACTACTCCCACACTTACCAGTCTATATGCAGTTCTGCCTTGGCCTTTACTTCCTGCTTCTGCCCAGCCTGAAGGCTGCCAGAGGTGAAGGCTTAGCATCTTCTCAAGCATCTTTGGAGCATGCATCCAGCCCTGGGTATTTGCATGGCCTTCGTGATTCCCCAGGATCCATGGGAGCTTTCAAAAGCCCTCCCTCCACATGTCTTCTTTCCCAGTCTCTTCCTGCCCAGGCTTTTTCTGTCTATTGCTCTTCTTTAGCGTGCCCCTTGCCCGAGGCTGCTGCAGCCAATATTTGTGCCTTAAATGCTTTGGCAAAAGCATCCCAGAAGCTGTCCCCCCAGCCCTGGTGTTGCTCCAAGTCAGGCAAAACAAACGCAAGCCCTTGTGCCATTCCTTCAGGGAGCCACCAGACAGGCCAGAATCCACAACCACAATTTTAATAAGTTCCATATTGCTCCCTCTGTCATCATGACTGCCACAGGCCTGGACTGTAAAGGATGGTTGGCAGGCAATTTAAAATGCCACAGTGCTCTCTTAGCGTAAAAGCAACTTCTTCTTTCCTCACCAAGCTTCCCCTGGTTGTTATAAGTCTTTAACTAGACTCCAGGGTTCTATAAAAGTTGATTCAGTGTTTGCCAGTTCATTCGTTGTTTTCTGGAGGAATGGATCCCTGGAGCTCTCTATTCTACCATTTTAAATGGCATCACTTACAACATTGTGAATATACTAAAAACCACTGAATGGTACACTTTTAAAAGGTCAAAATGCTGACTTTTATGATTTGTGAATTTTGTCTCAATAAAAAAGGTAATGACGTTAAATAAAGATATTCTGGGTTCATAGAATGGCCTTAAAAAGCATTTAGAGCCAGGCATTAAAATGGGAAGACATTAAAATACGTTTACTGAGCAAAAAATGGAATGGAGGCCAACCAAGCAGTAGAGTGATGCATACTCAGATCAGATGGATAGTCAAAGCCACCACTGGTAAATATCTGGAATAAAGTCACATCTTGAAACTGCTGGATTGTTAAGCAACCTTGGTCCACTAAGGAAGCACATCGTTTAGCTATTGCTGTGTAACAGCAAACCACCTGGAAACCTAAGGAGCTAAAAACAACAACCATTTTAGTGCTTACACAGTTCAGGGGGTCAAGAATGTGAACAAGATCCAAAAGAATTGAAGTCAGGATCTCAAAGAGGTATTAGTTCTCTGTTGACTGCAGTCATCAGGATGTGGAAACAACCTAAATGTCCATTGATAAATGAAGAAAGAAAAATGTGGTACATGCGTACAATGGAATATTACCCAACCTTAAAAAAGAAGGAAATCCTGTAATGTGCCACCACGTGGGTGAACTCTGAGGACATTATGCTATGTGAAATAAGACTGAATGTGTCCCCCTCAAAATTCATATGTTGAAGCCATAATTCCCAGTGTGATGGCATTTGGAGATGCGGTGTTTGGGAGGCAATTAGGTCATGAGGGTGGAGTCATCATAAATGGGATTAGTGCCCTTACAAGAGACCCAGGACAGAGCTCTCTTTCTCTACCATGTGAAGACACAGCAAGAAGGTGTCCATCTGCAAACCGGGAGAAGGGTTCTTACGGTGAACAGAATTAGCCAGCACCTTAATCTTGGACTTCCCAGCCTCCAGAGCTGTGAGAAATAAATGTCTGTGGAGCCACCCAGTCTATCATATTTGTTAGAGGAGCCCAAATTGACAAAGACAATAAGCCAGTCACCAAAGGACAGATACTGCATGACGCCACTTATATGAGGTATCTTAAGCAGTCAAACTCTAGAATCAGAGAGTAGAATGGTAGTTGCCAGCGGCTGGGGGAGGCGGGGATAGTGGCAGTAGGGAGTTGCTAATCAGTGGGCATAAAGTCACATTTATGCCGGATGAATCAGTTCTACAGATCCGCTGTGTAACATTGTCCCTATATAGTTAGAATTGGATACTAAAAATTTGTTAAGAGGGAGTATCTTATGTTAAGTGTTTTTACCGCAATAAAATTTTTTTAAAAAGAAAGAATTTGGGCAGGGCTCGGCAGTGATGGCTTGCCTTTGTGTCTTTCCTCCACGTGGTATCATCTGTGGTGCCCGGCTGGGGCTGGGGAAGGGGCTGGGGCATCCAGGATGGCCTCCCTCACATCCGGAGCCTCAGCTGGGGTGGCTGAATCAGCTGGCACTTGGCCAGGGTGGCTGTGCCTCTGTCCTCTCTTGGTGTTGACTGGGCCCACTCATATATCTGTTTGGTCCTCCACATGGCCTCCCTCTCTTTTTATGGATAGGCTGGACTTAATTACATGTGGCTGGGTTCCCCTCTGAGCAAAAGCAGAATGTATAAGGCCTGAGCTCGGAAATCGCAGAACTTCACTCCTTGCTCATTCTGTTGATCAAAGCAAGTCACAGTCCAACCCAGATTCAAGTGGTGAGGGAAAGAGCCCCTATCTCTTGAGAAGGGGTTGTAGCACGTGTATGCAGGGATGGGAGGAATTTTTGCACCCATCATTGCAGTTTACTACAAATGGTAACCCCCACTTTGGGACAGTATAATTGTGAAAGGATAGTGGTAATTGTCCTGCCTCCTCTGATACCTACCACCCCAGCTGGCGGGTGGGGCTGGGGGTCAGGCTTCGTTACTGCCAAGGCAGAGGCTGGGTGGGGAGCAGAAGTCCAGGCTCTCGTGGTCTCTACTGACACTGTGGGGTGAGGAGGAGTGCCACTTCATCACTGGCCACTGGCTCCCTACTTGGCCTTCTCTGGTAGTCCCAGCAGGAGAGTGTGGGGCCTTTGTTACAGCTTCAAGAAGGTGGACGAGGTGGGCCATTTTTTTCCCTGCAGTGTTCAGAGTGCAGCAGTTATTGTCTGAAATTTTTCTGTCTGGCTTGGCTGCTCATCTCCTGGTTCTGCAAGTAGACAGCAGGCTTTTCTTGGGGCTGCTTTTGGTCACACCTGTTGGTGTTTCCAGGTTGCCAGTTTCTTCAGCTCCAAGTCTGAGGTATACGAGGCAAGAAGAAAACTCAAGGAACTCCCCACCATGTGGTTCCTCAGGTCCCAAGGTCCCTAGCCTGTCTGCCTTCTTCTCTCTACCTCTCGGTCTTCTTAATGTTTGTTTTATATATAATGTCCAGGGGTTTTAGTTGTGTATAACAGGAAGCTTAGGAAATAGAATGTCTATTCCATCTTTGTTGGAAGCAGAAGTCTTTTAAAATTGAAAGTTATAGGAGAATTTTATTGTATATGAAGAGCATTGAAATGTTAAGGAATATTTAAGATTCCTTATATTCATTAAGTGCAGTTTATTAGACTTATAAGAATGATTTAGTTCCTTGTTAAGGCTTTGTTTCCAAAAAACTAGATTTGAGATCTGTTATTTTAATAATACAATTTTTTTGAAAACCAAAGTAAATGCCATAGCCTTTTTTGTCTACAAAAGCTGCCCCTCTAAGAAAGGGAGGGAAAACATGTTTACTAGGAGTTGGACTAATAAAAATAAGCATATTCCCAAACTGTGTTCCATCAAGTCTTGACTCTTTTAGGCTCTTTGGCTGCAAGTAACAGAAACTAGCAAAAAAGATTTGGGGACTGCTCCCAGAATAGAAGGAAGAGCTGGGGAAGCCAGCTTCAGGAAGGACAGGAACCAGGAAGGCTCCAGGGGTCTGACTTGTCTAAGCCTCATCTTGGGCAGGGATGAACCAGCCTTTTTCAGCCTTTGTGTTTCTTAGTCCAGAATTTTGGTCCCAGGAAGAGAGTTTCTGACCTGCCTGGCTTGGATCAAGTGTGGTTCGGGTCACAGGCCCATCCTTGTTTAGGGGAAGAGAATGAAGCTCTTTAAATGACAGTCCCAATAAGACTGTCCAATGAGAACCCCCTGGGAAGATGAGGCTCCATTAATAAGACGGCAGATAGCATCCCTGCCTGTGTTTCTCGTATAAATTCTAATTTCTGAAGGTAGTCTGCGCAAACCATGGCAAGTCCATACATTAAGAGGACTGGTAGAGCAGATTTAGGCCTTAGCAGGTCATTGTGACCAGTGGATGAAGGATGGTGCCATCTGGTAGCATCCCATTCTGGGTGGTGTTCTGTAAACCAGCAAGGCAGCCAGGTCAAGCTTGCATAGTAAAATTCCAATAGAGGGTCTGGGGTGGGGGTGGGGTGTGGCTTTGTGATGGGTGTTGCTTTTCTGGTTTTTCTAGGAAACAGCAAACAGATGGGTTCAATATGTCCTGGGGCCCCTTGGCTTAGGCCCTGCTCATGTCTGCTCCTGTGAACTTTCCTTACAGGAAAACTTGATTGGTGCCCTCTTGGCGATTTTCGGGCACCTTGTGGTCAGCATTGCACTTAACCTCCAGGTAAGTTTCCACCACCAGCACTACCTGGGGCTGATAGCCAAGATGTCTGGTGCAGGCCTAGCTGCCTCTTCTCTGGGATGTTTCCCACTCCATCCCTGGGCTGGGACAATACCCTGTGGGTTGTTCCAGAATCTCTTTAGTTGTTACCCTTACCTCACCCCCCCCCCATTACTCCTCAACTATGAAGACAGTGCTCTTCATTACTTAAAAGTCTCTGGGGGTGCCCTGCCCCACAACCCCTCGGCCCAGCTGAGCTCATAGCACCATGGGAACTGGCTCCACTAGTGTACAGGTGCAGCTGGAGAGCCAGGAAGCCAGCTGTGTGTTCGGGGTGAAGGTTGTTAAAGCCCCTGGGGGTGGCCTTCCACTAGTGGGGCTGGAAGTCAATGGATCAATGCCCCAGGCTCCCCATCATTGGGTAGGATGATTCTGAGGGGAGTTCACAGGGTTTCTCTAAGGGTCCCCAGTGGAACTGAGCCCCAGTTGCCCGAGGCACTAACTCACCCATGAATGCTCTCTCCATTGGTCCTCTTCTCT
Source organism: Camelus dromedarius (assembly GCF_036321535.1). Lineage (NCBI taxonomy): Eukaryota > Metazoa > Chordata > Mammalia > Artiodactyla > Camelidae > Camelus > Camelus dromedarius. Next base: position 54,264,989 of record NC_087449.1, on the reverse strand, counting down.
TCCCTGTCTCACTTGCCCACTCCCTGACTTGTGCTTCCTGGAATCACCTCCCAAATCAGCTACTTACTCCCAAGCCCTTGTTTCAGGGACGACTTCTGGGAAACTCAGACTAAGACTTGACACCTACCAACAGGAAAAATCCCACAGCGCTACCCAGCTCCCGGCTTCAGGGAACCGCCCTCCCTCTCTGGAGAGGACACACGACCAGACCAGGACCTGGTACCTGTGTACCTGGTACCTCTCTGCTCCCATGCACACACGCGTGTGTGTTTCTGAGGCTATGTGGTCTCTTAGCAACTTGTCTGGTTCACTCTCCTCTCTCTGCAGACCAGCACTTCTGCTTACACATCTGCGCCTCTGCAGCCCCCATCGTGATCCTCCCCACGTGGCAGATGTGGCCCTATAAGTCAGTGTGACTTTCTAGGTTTCCTTAGTCACTGCCTCAGTGTCTGTGTCCCAAGTTCACATTTCCAGAATAAAGAACATTGTCCATGCTTGGGCAGGTATCCACCCGAGGGAGGGCAGGGTCCCCTAATAACCACAGGGAAGCTGCAAGCACTTTTACAGAAAGGTGTGTATCCGAGTGGGCACTCTGAACTAGGGGACTCCTGGGCATTGCTGTTAGAGGGAGACGGTCAACCTGAGGGCCGGGCCAACGTGGGGGTCCTTACATCATGGCTCCCACCCCAAGTTGCTCATTGCCTGTGATAAGCATCAGAAATGCACATTCCCGGGCCTCACCCACACCTCCCCTCTGAGGGAGGCCCAGACACGGATATTTTCAGAGCTTCCCAGCCGGTTAGAGAACTGCTGTCATAGAATAGCCATCTAAGCACTGCTCTGCTCTTCTCTGAGTAAGGACACCAGAAAAATCCCACAGAGCTCCCCAAACTATTTTTAAAAGCCAGGGGTGGATTTAGGATGCGTGCATCACAGCATCTTTCCCCCAGACATCTGGATGAATCACATTTTTTTCTCGGATTTCTAGAAGTACTGCCACATCCGCCTAGCAGGCTCCAAGGACCCTCGGGCCTATTTCAAGACCAAGACATGGTGGCTGGGCCTGTTCCTGATGCTGCTGGGCGAGCTCGGCGTGTTTGCCTCCTACGCTTTCGCTCCGCTCTCCCTGATCGTGCCCCTCAGCGCAGTCTCCGTCATAGGTAAGACCGGTCCCCCCCACCCCTCCCCTGGGACCCACCCACCTGTGTGGGCAGTGTCACTGCCAGGATCAAAGACACTCATTAAACAAATCAGTTTCCGCTTTGATGTTAATACCTAACACTTACAAAGGGCTTCATACACAGCGGGCCCTGCTCTGAGCTCTGTACAGATACTGGTCGTCTAGTCTCCTGGCAGCCCTTTGAGGGAGATTCTGTTATTATCCCCATTTTACAGATGAAGAAACCAAGGCACAGAGCGGTAAAGTTCCTTTCCCCAGATCACACAGCTAGTGAGGAGCAGGCCTGGGCTACGAACCAGGCTGTCTGCCTCTAGATTCTAAAATTTAGAAGGTTTATCAGAATTGCTTTTTATTTCTGCTACAGAAGGAAGATAAACCTTACCCATTCATCCTAGCACTAAGCTTTCACAGAGTTCAGATATCTTATGCCTCTAAGAAATGCACATTCAGCTTATTCTCTGATCTTTTTATATCAACTGATACCATCTTTAAAACATCATTAACTTTCTCATCTGCCATTTTTCTATGATTTCTGTAATCCTGAACCAGGGTTTCAGAACATTTGAACCAACTAAAAGACAAAGGAGTTTTAATGTCCACGAGGTCACAAATAAAATACAATTTGAAAAAAAAAAAATTCTTCTCTTCCTGAATAAAAGATGTTAGTAGATTAGTGGCCAATAATAGCTTTTTGTACATAGGAGCAGGGACAGTGAACGTGCTTTGAAATCTTTCCTTCCATCTCAATGGCAAGCATTACAATGCCTAGAAGCTCGTCCCTCCTCTTACAGGAGAAAGTCATGTTTTGAGTCTTAATCCTCCTGGAATTAAGAGGGCCTCTTCTACACCAGGGATGGCATATGTGTGGTAATTATGTGCCCCTCCTGTACCCAAGGCAGACATCACTAATCAATCATAGCATTCCTTCCTAGTGAGCCCGGACGGGCCGTCCGAGTTCTCAGAGCCTCAGGCAGTCGTTACCAGTTACCAGGAGTTAGCAAAGGAGGAAAAATCAATTTGCTTTCCCTGATCCTGTTTATTAAAAGCTCCTCTTTTTCTTGACCAGGGTTAGCAGCCCATGTAATGACCGAGGTCCTCAGGCATGCTGTGTTCTTCCCCACACAGTATTGTTTCAAAATATAATTTGAGTGCCTTCGGTTGAGACAAGTAGTCTGCCATAGTCTCCACTTTTGCCTCTTGTTTTTCATCTGACCCACTTTCCACATCTGTGTTGTTGCCCAGCCCCAATAGGTATTTAGATTTGTTCCCTACCCATTACTGATCTATGCAAAGGGCTTTCAGAATCTTTATGCACAATGAGGAGTAAGTAGCTGGTGACTAAGTGCTTTAAGTATTAGTCTTCGAATTTTAATAAGGATCAAATAACCAAATTCTTAAAAGTAGGCTTTTTGTAATGATTCTTCTGTGACTTCAGATTATGGCCACTGGAAATTAAGAGGCTCTGAGAGTTTCTTAAGTTTCTTAAAATAATATTAAAAGTATGTGAATATTAAAATAATAACCACCTCTAATCAGGCACCCATTACTTATTAGTCATTGTTCCAGGTACTTTAATAGTAATGATGACAATAGCTTAGTTACTGAGCAAACGTTTACTGTGTGACAAATGACTTGCATATATTATCTCATTTAATTGCGAAAGAGTCAAGGAGAGAAAAGAACCGGGGGGGGTGGTGGGGGTGGCGGGGGGCGGATATCACAGGTAGGCCTTGTAGTGGAAGGGGCAAGAGCTCTGGCCTCCGATAGTCCTGGGTTCGAGCTTAGCCCTTCCTGGCCAGCTGCATGATCTTTAGTAGATCCTTTATCTCTCCTAAGCTTCAAGATCCCCATTTTTCAAATGGAATCATGACAGCGCCCACCTCAAAGAGTGACTATGCCAGAAATAACTGGAGTAAGTTGCCTATCACACAGCGAACATTCAACACCCGGTGCTCCTGGCCTTGTAGGAAACCCTCAGGGAGGCTCAGAGAGGAGTTTCTGTTTCTAAGAGATGGAGTAACAAGAGCCCGAGCCCTTGGGGGCATGAGTGAGAGCTTAGGAAGTATCAAGCCCCAATGCAGATGAGCCAACCCGGAGGGTGTGGGCGAAGGGACTCCATCTGACTGATGGCAGCCTCAATTCTCTTCTCCCTCTGCTTTTTTTTTTTTTTTTTATAGCCAGTGCCATCATAGGAATCATATTCATCAAAGAAAAATGGAAACCTAAAGACTTTCTGAGTAAGTTCATGGATTTGAGCCTCTGTTCTTAATTTCATGCTTGTGCTTTTTTTTCATTATAAAACCAGCTCACCCCAGTTTAGGGATCATCTGTCTCCTGCTCCCCGATGTGTATCCGAAAATACACTGGTTTGGTGAATGAGTGGAGAGATGAAGAAAATGGGTAGATATGTGAGAAAGCAAGTATAATAAAATGTCCACTTAAGAGTCTAGGCAGTCGGACTTTGGGGGCTTGCTATACAACTCTTTCAACTTTTCTGTGTGTCTGAAAGTTTTTAAGTACAAAATGTCAGGGAGAAGAAGGTCCTGAGATGTTGCAGACACGCAGCCAGGTTTGGGAACCACTGTTCTGAATCATTGGTGTGGAATAAGAGCAAGATGGGACCAGGAGGCTGAAAAAGAAAAGCATCTTACACTGAAAAAGCAGAACTACTGCTCAGTAAATGATGCCACAAAGACTAAAAGACTCAGAGTGATTTGCAGTAATCCTCCTTGGGAGAAGAGAGGGGCTGGGCTGGTTCTGAGACTAGTGTAAAGGTTTATGTCCCTCCTGGAGTCACTCTAGGTAGTCCTGGAATTCAAGACATGCCAGTCCAGGCAGTGCCCTATGTGAACTGAAAAAAGATACCCCTCTGGGCATCTGTAGTTCTATGGGCACATGCCTTGGTGAGAAAAGCATGGTCTAGATTTTAGCCCCCCTCATCCCTTCAGCTAGGTGCCCTTGTTCAGTGAGCAACCTGCACAACTGTACGTAGCTGTCCTGCTTAAAGTTCCATTAAATTCAGCACACATTCATCCAGCGCTAGACCTGTGCTAGACAATGCAGGCATGTTGATGAGTAAGACTTGTCCCTCCCAGTCTGCGGAAAACTTAAGACAATAGACTTGCACAGAACTTACCATGTTGTGTTTAGCCATGGTTCGTTCATTCATTGAGCAATTGAACAACCGGTTTTTGAGCACTTTATAAGGCCTAGAATGAAAATAAAAGATATTTAATGTGGTATCACATTTCCTGGAGATAGTAGAATGAAACAGGTATAGTTGGTTCTATCACAGAAAAATCCAGAGGCCTATGGTCACCATATGTGCATCTGAGAAATCACAGCCCTTTTCAGCTTGCCCGGGACTGGACTCACCTCCAGAGGCTTTTCACCACTCCACGGGGTTCAACTGGAATGTGACAGGGTCCTGGGAAAGAGTCAGGAGACTCTTGTCTTTCACCCAGGAACAGGCCTCCTGGGCCACCAATGGTCTCTGACAGGCCCGTGGGTATTGATAGTATTTAAATAGTTCCCTTGGGAATAGGTTAGATGGCCAATTGGGAGAGGATGAGACAATTTTAAAAGGTGCGTGGTAGGCTCTGAAGGTTTACTTTTGAGGTTTTTGTTTTATTTTTGTTCATTTTGCTGGACAAGCTTTAGAATGTTCCTTGTAAAATGCATGTTCAAACCACAGTGTAATACCAAAATGACTGAAATGAAGATGAAAAAATGGTGCAGTTTTACTCTCATACTCTACTGGTGGGGGTGTAAACTGGTACAGCCTCTTTGGAAAACCAGTGGACTACTAAACTGAACAGCCACATACCTGTGACCCAGGAATCCCACTCCTAGTTCTGTACCCAACAGAATTACATATGTATTTTCCAAATGACATGCACAAGAATGTTTCTAGCAACATTATTTATTTTAATCCAAGACTGGAGGCTACTTAAATGCCCATCAACAGTATCATATGCACACATGGACCACCCTACAGCCTTGAGAATGAAGGAACTACCTCCACACACCACAATCCAGATGAACCTCACAAATATAGTCTTGTGTGACCACAGACATAAGAAGACATACTGTATGAATCCATTTGCGTAAAGTACAAACCCAGGCAAACTCAGTGCTGGCAGAAGTCAAAGTGTTACCCTGGGGGGTGTCTGGTGATTGGAAGGGGACACGAGTGGGGATTTGGGGGTCCTGCTAATGTTCCATTTCTCAGCCTGGGTGCTGGTTACATGGTGAGTTCACCGTGTGAGAATTCATCAAGCACTTTTTTGTATGCATGCTACACTACATTAAAATTTTTTTAAATATTAAATGTGATTTTTAAAACATTTTTTCAAGTAAAGAAAACCCCCCAAAATACAAACCATAGCAGGTTATCATGTGCTGCCCCGGAAGCACGCGCTGTCCTGGGGCCTGCGCCTGCAGTGAGCCCTGTGACAGCCTCCCCCTCCCTGTAGGGCGCTACGTCTTATCCTTTGTTGGCTGCGGTCTGGCCATCGTGGGCACCTACTTGCTGGTGACATTCGCACCCAACAGTCATGAGAAGATGACAGGCGAGAACATCACCAAGCACCTCGTGAGCTGGCCTTTTCTCCTGTACATGGTAAGACAAGCATCTGGTCCTTCCACCTGAGATGGCGGGAGTGGGGAGTGAGCCCCGAAAACCGGAAACCTGAATTCCCAGCAAGAGGGGGCTCACGGGAGTCGTGCTGCTGTGTTTCACAGCACTGAGCACCGTGCTTGTGGAGAGCGTGTAGTTCCTGGGGAAGTGCTTCTTTTCACTTGCGTCCTGAGTAATGTCTAAAGCTGCATGTGTAGTGTGATAGCTATTTTTTAGAGGTATTTGTAGGTTTGTACATTATCCCTAAAGGACTGAATAGAAAGACAGAAATTCCATCAGTGGTTGTCTCTGGGAGATGGAGTTATGATTGTTTTTATTTCATATTCGTCTTCACATAGCATCCATAATTCGTATAGTAAGCATTTAAAACTTTTATGGTAAGAAAAAAAAAAGTTAAAGATTTAACAGTTATAGGATGTTATTTTCTTCTTTTTGTCCAGTATCACACAGCTGACGGAAGCATGAGAGATACTGGAAACTTTGTCTCCCAAACCCCCAGCCAGAGCTCAGTCCTCTGTCCCAGTTACACCCCAGTTAGGTCTACAAATAGGCTAATGAAGGCAAACATCTAAGGTATTTGATGAACTACTGGTATATTCCTGCTCCATGCCCGGCACCACGCTGAACACTTTAATGTATTGCCTGTCAATGAAAATAATCAGTAATGGGAATAGAGAAGAATTTTATTTGAGCCACCCTAAGAACTATAGCCGGGGAGACAGCCTCTCAGATAGCTCTGAGGAACTGCTCCAGAGAAGCACGGTTTTCAGCACAGTTTTCTATCCTGTCAGAACAAAGAACATCAAGTAAGTCAGGAATACAGTCCTTCAAGGTTTAAAAAAAAAATCAGCACATACACAGCGAGTCAGTATGGCCTTGGTACCTGGGAAGGGAGTCTGATCATCAAAGGAGGACCAGCACTGGCATCCCGGAAAGGAAGGCATTTAATCTTTATTTTTAACATGGACATTCTTTACCTCTGGTCAGTATGCCCTATTCTTTAATAATTAAAGCACATATACCATATATGTTTGATAGGACTCAAACAGGCTGTTTGAGTTAGCATAAAATTGGAGTTAAATCATTGATAAGCCAGAATGACTTCCCTGTACCTTAATATGTGAAAGTTTATTTCATCACATTTCAGACTCTCTCAACAGTCCTATAATGTAGGCATTTTTCTCCCCATTTTATGGATGAGAAAACTGGATCTCGGGGTTGGTGAACTTGCTCAGAGTCCTGTGAGAGCAGAAATGGACTTGACACCTGCCTGCCTGGCCTCACGGGCCACCTTCCTTCCACGCCTGCTGACAAAGGGGTTCTCTGTTTTCCCTTGACTCAAGCAGCCTGGGGCTGCTTCAGGAACCCCAGAATGTCCTTTTTCCTCAGATTGCCCACAGGGTGGAGGATGGGTCTCCCCAAGTTTGGGGCCTGGTTATCTCCTTACCCCCAGCCAGCCCCAGCATTTACCTGGTGGCCATAGAGAGGTGTCTGCCGGGCAGACCCATCTCTTCAGGAAAAGTTTGACCTCAAAACACAGACTTTTCTTCCAGGGAGTCCAGGACTCGAGTCTGTTACGTACCATGTAGCTTTAGCCCAGTCACTTAGCCAGATGCTCTGCCTCCTTCTCTGTAAATTGGTGGGGGTCACTGGACCAGAGACAGGTGACAGGTGGGAGACAGGTGGGAACAACCCAGCACCTGGCCGATGCTCAGTGGCCAATTCAGTTTGTCTTCCTCCATTGTAACTGTGAGGTAGTGCTGCTAGCTAGAGAGATGTGGCCAAATCAAGTTCAATAAATATTTTCTGAGTGTCTGCTATGTGCCAGACACTGTGGATTTAAAAAATAAATGAAGGTGGAGGATATAGCTCAAGTGGTAGAGCACATGCTTAGCATGCACGAGGTTCTGGGTTCAATCCCTAGGACCTCCTCTAAAAAAAAAAAAAACCTAACTACCACCCCACCAAAATAAAATAATTAATACTATAATAAATAAATAAAATGTTAAAAAATAAATAAATAAATGAGACTGCTCACAGAGCTTGTGGTCTGTCAGGAGGCAACAACCATACCCAGCCATCCCGCCATAGGATGCCACGTGCGTTTCCTGCGTGCATTTAAGCGTCATGAAGAATGGCTGGAAAACTGGGCTCCCCTCTGCCCCGAACGCACACATGAAGGCTGGGAATGTTGATGGGTAACTAACTGTACATCTGCTTGATGGAGCATTCTGCAACCATTAAAGATAATTATGACAACTTCATAAAACATGAAAATTGTTTACAGCAACGAAAACCAGCCCAGTACAAAATTGTGCTTTGACTATGATGACAAGTAGGTAAAATATGTATTCACTGTGACAAAGACAGGAAGAAACAGGAAAATGAAAACAGCTGTGTTTTATGGTGTCTAATTATGAGGAATTAAAAAAATTTGTTTTTCTTCTCAAAATGCCCACGAATGTTTCTGCATTGGTTTTTAATGATAGATAAACTTTGGTAGGAGGTTGGGGTGGGCAGGCGGAGCTGAGCCATTGTCCAATGTTTCTGCTTAGGTTTTGCTGGGTGCTGGGAACGGGCTTCGCCTCTTGGGAAAGTGTGGCCAAATTTCTGGACCTTTAAGGAACAGAAAGGACAGACTGTGGATGCAAGGCCAGGGGACTTCCAGACTTCAGAGTTCACAAACTTATCATTGTCTCGCAGTTAAGATTCTTCTGACTGAGCACCTGCTAAACACCAGACACTGGGCCTCCAGCCTTTAGGCAGTGTAGCCTAGTGGGAAAGCCCACGGGCCCTGGAGCCAGACTGTCCAGGTTCAAATCCTGGGTCTGCCATTTAGTTGGGATTGCACTAGTACCTAGTTTGTAGAATTACTGTGCTGACTTCATGAGCTGGGTAAAGATAAAATGCTTAGAATAGAACCTGGCATATTTATGAGTTCATTAAAAGTATAAGCTGTGATTATGGCCCTGCAAGAACTATTATCCCTATTTCACAGAGGAGGTAACTGAGGTTTAGAGAAGTTAGATGACTTGCCCAAGGCCACACAACTAGTTCAGAAGGAGATCCAAGTTCAGAACTGGGCCTCCCTCATCCTACATGTCCCCTTCTTTCAACTCTAGCAAGCCGCACACATCGGAGGCTTGGTTAGGGGGCAGGTGGCATGCATACTTTTAAACAAAGAGCTCTTCTCCTCGACGAACAAGTGTCTCCCTCTTTGACCAACTCCCAGTCTTAATGGGGTTACCCATGGAACAGTGAAGTGGGAAGAAACCAACTCAGCCTGATGAATGTGGACCGTCCAGGACAGGGTGGACGTGAGGCCAGAACCTGGCCTGCAGAGCCCTCCCATGAGGTGAACTCCTGCTCAGTGTTGTCCAGGGATTAGAGAGAGTTCCTCAGCATTCCTTCCATTTCCCCAGGGTATCCATCAGCGGTTTGGGAAATGCCGGGGGTTTCAATTCCCTTTCAGCTCTGAGGGCCTGTGACTGTGAAATCAGCAGCCTGAACTCCAGCCCCACTCACTCGGGTCTCCCAGTCTTGCCTGGGCCCCCTGACCTCCCCCCTTGCTGCTGTCCATAGCTCGTGGAGATCATCCTGTTTTGCTTGCTGCTGTACTTCTACAAGGAGAGGAACGCCAACAACATCGTTGTGATTCTCCTCTTGGTGGCATTACTTGGTAAGTGAGGGTCTGGGTGATTGAGTTTTGTCGCCGCCAAGTAGCACCAAAAGGAAATGTGGGCTTTGTTTACCGAGCCGTGGCCTCTGGACCCAGGAGCTGCTGGAGGCCGGCTCAGGCTGGTCCGTCTGCATCAGCAGCTGCAGGGGCTGGGTCCCTGCTGAGTGGACGCAGCTCTTGGCGGTTCCCTGGTGCCGCTGGCTATGTTCAGTGTCCTCGCTCAATTCCTAGTCTCCTAAGTGCCGGGAAGTGGGCTGCAAACTGGCTAGAGCAGTGAACCAGACAGGGTGCCGCCCACTCTTAAGGGAGGAAATGACAGTAAATGAGTTGACAAATACATCGAAAGTGTAAGTTTGGGCAGTGACAATTTCAATGAAGAAGAAGAAAGCAGGGTAAGGGAGGCGGGGATAGGGTTATTTCAGAGACGTCAGAGGTGGAGCAAGTCCCAATAACTGAGTCTCTAAGGGTTCATGTAAAACCTATCAGAGGTTAGGAATTAATTCTAGATTCAAAGGCAAAAATTGATTTTAGGGGGAGCATGGGGGTGGTAATTATGTTTATGTATGTATTTATTTAAATGTAGGTACTGGGGATTGAAGCCAGGACCTCATACATGCTAAGTACACACTTTATCACTGAGCTCCACCGCCCCCAAGAATTGATTTTGATTTTACTCTTTCTCTCTCTTTTTTTTTTTCCTTTTAGAGGCATGGGTGATTTGGGGGAAGTGGCTCCTAAATCAGATTGGGGCAAGACTCTAACCCCACATAGGTGTGATTTACTAAACAGAGCTGTGAGAAGTACCTGTTCTGGGGAGGGAGGGGAGGAGGTGCAGCCCTGCTGCTGCCTCTTAGTGCCTCTCCCTGTTGAAGCCTTGCTGTCCTCTACAAATGGGCAGTGAGAACACCCAGATCTCAGCGGGGAGAGGAGATGCCCCGAGATGAGCACAGGTGCCCAGTGTGTGTCACTTCCCTGTGCCCCTCCCACAGCAGGCCCCCACTCCAGCTACAGGCCATAAACCACACAGATGCGCGGCATCATAGGACAGGGTTCCATTATTTATTTTTTTTAAATAGCTTCACTGAAATATAATTTATATACCGTAAAGTTCACTTGTTTAAAGTATACAATTCAGTGATTTTTTTAGTATATTCCCAGAGGATGCAACCATCATCACAATCAAATGTTAGGACATTTTTGTCACTGTGCCCCTTAGCAGTCACTCCCCGTTTTCCATCCTCCCAGGCCCTGGCCAACTACTAATCTACTTTCTGTCTCTGTGGATTTGCCTTTCTGGACACAGTATACACACAGAATCATACATTACGTGGCCATTTGCCACTGAGCATAACGTTTCAGAGGTTCACTCATGTCGTAGCATGAATCAGTAGTCCGTTCCTTGATGATTTCATTTTCACAGTGGGTCGGAAGATCACGGTCCCAGAACGTCCTCTCCCGGTGAGCAGCAAGGCCAGAAGGTTCTGAGGCACGTCGGCCGACCCCCTCCCGTCCCCTCCTCACTGACAAGGACAACTTGATGAAAGTGCCTGTCTTAACTGGCTGCCGATGTTTGAAAACTAGTCTAAGTGGTGGAGGGGCCCCGAGCCGCTGTGTATGATGGGCTGTTGGCAGGAGAAGGCAAAACAAGCAGAAGCTGAAAAGAACAGGAAGGCAGAGCAAGGGGCTTCATTTGTGCCGTACCTGGGAGTTTCTTGTAGCTCCTGCTTTGGCAGGGGGTCCAAGAGTCAGAAGTCGTGTCTGCCCCACTGGGTAGAGCAGTGGTCTCCATGGTGATGTGAGCAAGTTGGTCCACTGGATGTACAGGAAGAACAGATACTAGAACTGAGATTTATTTCTATCTCTACCTTTTAAATATATTTCCTGCACGTGTTTTGTAACATACATACCCCGTAAGCACAGTATTACGTGGCTGTAATCATAAAATAAGTAAACATGTATTTGAAGAGTATGCACATATGCACAGGGGTATGCCTTCTAAAACGTGGAGATCTCTGGTCTAAAGAAGTGTTTTTAAAAATACAAGTGAGTAAGCATTTTAAAAGACCCCCAAGAGCAAAAAACCCTCCTGAGCTCTTTCCACAGCACACGTTTTTCCTGTGATTGCTGTGAAAATGATACTCAAAAGAAGCTCACTGTTACGTTCAAAGATTGTTTTGCATCTTGCTGTTACTAGGGAAAAGGGGTGGAAAGGAATAAATTTGGGAGTTTGAGATTTACAGATGTTAGCCACTATATAGAAAAATAGATTTTAAAAAAGTTTCTGCTGTATAGCACAGGGAACTATGTTCAGTATCTTGTAGTAACCTTTAATGAAAAAAATATGAAAAGGAATATATGTATGTGTATGCATGACTGGGACATTGTGCTGTACACCAGAAATTGACACATTGTAACTGATGGTACTTCAGTTAAAAAAAAAATTCCCAAAAAGATTTGTTTTGACTTCCCGCACATTGTGTTCCAGGCACGGTGCTGCCACTCTGGGGTTCAGAGACCTGAACTCACTGCCCTTTCTTGGTAGAGCTTCGAAGGGACGTTTGGGAATACCTGTTGGGTTCTTGCCTTCCTCTCTCACGGGAGATGCACAAAGATCCACTGCAAAGGGAGGGCATCATCTCACTGAGTCAATTATTGGCTTGGCTCCACCAGCATTCCCTCCGTCTTTTTTACCGCATCCAGTCCTTGGGGTCAGACGCTGACTTTCAGGGTCTGACTCCCTCCGTGTCTCCAAGGCTCCCACACATTCCCGTTCAACCCTCTGCAGGCTCGATGACTGTGGTGACGGTAAAGGCCGTGGCTGGGATGCTCATCTTGTCCATACAGGGGAACCTGCAGCTTGACTACCCCATCTTCTACGTGATGTTCGTGTGCATGGTGGCGACCGCTGTCTATCAAGCCACGTGAGTTGCAAGTCCTTCTCCTGCTGGGCCTCTCCATGGGGGTCTCTTCCATCTTCTGGGCCTGGTTATATTTGTTTTTGAAGCCATAGGGAAGGCAGAATGTTCAAAGGCCAGGGTGTGGCACCCACTGTGGAGAGAGGGGCTGCTAATATGCTGAGTTATCACCTGGAGGGGCCCCTGTGGCTTGTAAAGTGGTGTATTTTTCACTCTGCCTCAAAGTGTGAGAACCATGAATGGAGCGACCTCACTTCTCATCTGCTCTACGGCAGGCGTCCATTTCAGGGACCTCAGGGAAGCTGTGCTGTCCCCAAGAGGCCCCTGTTCATCTGCCAGGTGGCAGACAGAAAGTTGTTGTTTCTTGTCCTCAAGAAACCTTTCCAAGTGGAAGAGCAAGGTGACCATTTCTCCCTCAGAAGCAGCAGTTCTGAGGGTGGGCCTGGACCTTGTTCACGCCTGAGCTCCGGCGCCTAGGAGAAGGCACATGAGTCCTGCGTGGGGCCAGGAGTGGGGACGGTGCAGGTTTCAGTGTGGTGGGTGGGGCTGGTCAACCCCGGGCAGCTCAGGCCCTGGACTCCAGCACCAAGGCTCACTGTCCACCAGCAGCACCTCCGGGGATCGTGGGGGTCACTGCCCGGTGCCCAGTGTAAGCACTGCTCTCACTGCCTTCACGTGAACTTGAATTCATTTGATTCCCGCAATTGTGATGTTATCCTCATTTTGCATATAAGGAACTACAGCAAAGTGAAGTTAAGGGGCCAGGAAGTGGCAGAGCTGAGACTGGAACCCAGGCATCTGGCTCCCTGCCCATCCCGCACCCCTCACCCCTCTGCCCTACGCCTCCTCCTCCTCTTCTCTAAGACACAGATTCCTCATCCAGAAATAAGAGGAGAATCACAGAGACTCTTAGTACGGCCCCCAGGATAACATCCAATAAACAGCAGCTCCTTTCGTGACAATCACTCCTGTCACTTTGTCAGTTGTCTCTATGCTTAGTCCTGCTGCAGCGATTTCGGTGCCAGGCTCTGTGCTGTGCCCTCCAGGGGTTCCAGAGGGGATCGGTGCCCTGCCCACCTCGGAAGTGTCTCACTCACGCAGTCAGCATGCATGTACCGAGGGCCTGCTGTGTGCCGGCCGTGATGGGCCTTCCGCACGCAGAGAGATGAACTGCAGTCACTTAACTATTTTTTTAAACACAGTAAAACCATTCAGTTTCATTAATTAACATATGTTAAGTTCACACATAGTCTAAATGAAGCCTATCGAACGACACTGTAGGATCCTTAATCAAAATACAGATTACCAGCATTCAGAAACATTCTTGTTCCTCTGATATAATCATCCGAGAATTGTGTTTATATGGTTCACAGAGCGGAGGAGCTCACAACCCTCGTCGGGGGACAGCCCAGGAAACAGGCAATTACAGTCGGGTGGGAAGTGTGTTGTGGAGTAAGCAGCTATGCGATAATAACCAAAATGCTGTGAAGAGAATGGACAAAGAATATATCCCCAAAAGATGGAGGGTTACCCTGGATGGAGATTGTAGTGAGAACGTGATTGTTGAATTAAGAAGAAAATTTATTTAAAAAAATTACAACATAAGGCAGAATGTGACCAGTACTGTAAGAGTTCCTTGGAGTGTTTAAGAGACCAAGAATGGCTTTTTGGTGGGTTGGGGACACAGGGGACACAGAGGTGAGGAAAAGGGCATTTCGAACGATAGGAACCACGGGGACAGGGGTGTGAGACGGGGAAGGCATGGCCTGCGCAGGGGATGGGGCTGGGCCTCGGGCTGAGTGTCCAGAGGAAAATGGCAGCAAAGCGTGGACCCCAGCCTGGGGGAGACCCAAGGCTGGCATCTTTGTAACCCAAGGAGTGTCCTTTGTGCGTCATCTTTGTATTTCAAACCAAGCCTGCTGTCATCGGCTTTCACCTCCGCCTTTCTGACATCCCCACCACCCACTGACCCGAGTGCTCCTGTGTTGAAGGTTTTTAGGTCAAGCCTCCCAGATGTACGACTCCTCTTTGATTGCCAGTGTGGGCTACATCCTGTCCACGACCGTCGCCATCACAGCAGGTAAGCCTGGCTGGTGGCTAGATTTCTGTCTTCTACCTTGACAGCAGGTATACTACCCTAGTGTGGAGGGAGGGGACGCTGCCTCTGTCTGAAGGCCAACTCCGCTGACTTGTTCTACCACCACAGTTGTAGATGGTTTCGTGGGAAAAGTGCAGAATTTAGAGGCAGGGAGTCCTGGGTTTGCACCCCTGCACTGACACAGAGCTGTGTGACTGTGGGAAAATCACTTCACCTCTCTGAGCCTCAGATCCACATTCATAAAATGGGAGTGCTAACATTTACCTCCTAGAATTGAAATATGTACAATCCAAATGTCGCCAACTTTGTACTGCCTGTGTGAGGTTTCGTTTACAATGTGTACCATCATCTGCTAGCTCCACAGCGTCCACTGGCCAAGTGACCACACATTTCTGCTATGTAATTTTTAGAGATGAATGTATACATAACAGGGGCTCAGTAAGCGATCATCATTATTACATTCCCCTTTTCTTCTACTTCACCCTTGGATTTTTTCTTTTTCTTAGGTGGCTTCACAGGCTGTAAGCATCAGTGTTTGTTTGTTTTTAGTTGGCAATGGTGGCTAAAGTTTTAGAGTAGAAAGACCAGTAAGAACCAGTGTGCCTCCCTTTGAGGAAGGCCTGGCCATAAAGCTGCATGCTTTGCCCCTCACTTTAGACAAGTGGTGCCCAAATCCTGCTCACGGAGGGAGGAATCGAGAGGGCACCGACCCTGCCAGGGCCAGCGCTGTGAGTGGTACCAGGGTTGGGGTGGAGCATTGCCCCAGAGCAGCCAGAAAGCTAACCTAATGCAGAGATGTAAGTTGTGGTCAACAACTTTGGTCCAGGCAGGGTTGAAAGGAATAGCAAACACCATGATTGAGCCAGAAGTTGGGTGGGGAATCCGGAGCTCCGGAATACTGCAGGAGGTGCATGGAGGCAGAATGAGTCCAGACGGATGCTGGCTGCCGGGTGAGGGTGCAGGCCCGTGCACTCCCGTGCTGCAGGGCTTGATGTCTGCTGGCCGTGTGAGGTTAAAGAGTTTCGATGGCTTAAGCACAAAGCCTTGGTTTTCCATCTTAAGAAGGATGGGGGAAAGGAGAGTGTAAAAACTGGTAAGTAAGGTCAGTAGATAAGATCATAGTGTCATTTTATTGGGAAATGCTGGGTGAAGAGTACATGGAAACTCCATGCTATTTTTGTGAGTCTAATATCTCAAAATAAAAAGTTAAGGGGGAAAAAAAGATGGCAGTAAGAGGGGCTTAGGAGGGGGAGAAAGAAAAAACAATGTTTCCCCAAATGGCTTTTACTCCATTCTTGTAATATCTTACTAGGTGCAGTCATAGTATTTTTTGATCACTTTGGTTTCCTGCAGGGAAGAGAGCTTGGCCAAATCCTAGACAGACTGGCGAGTGTAGTTGATCTGAAAACAGCTCACCCGTGTTTTCTATCGTTTGCTGCTGCAGGCGCGATCTTTTACTTGGATTTCATCGGGGAGGACGTGCTGCACGTCTGCATGTTTGCACTGGGGTGAGTCCCAGCCCACTCCCGGGCCCCAGGTCGCGGCGCGTAAATTCCAGGCGGGTTGCCCGTCTCCCCACTCCGGCTTCAGCCTCCCAGGCAATCCTTTAGAGCCAGAGGCGCAGTTGGCATTGGGAGCTCTGTCCCCAGAGGCGAGCGTGTTACTCCCCAAAGGGCCTTTTCTCCTTTTCCTTTCTTCTTTTGGGCTTTAACCGCCTTATCACTTTGAAAACATCATATTTTGACACATGAAGACTCACAATCTCACCTCAGATCAAAGAAACGCATATTGAAGCTACACTAAACGTCATCATTTTGCAAAAGCCAATAGGATGGGTGACGTCCCATGTTGGCAAAAGGGTGAGGAGACCGGCTGTCTGCCAGTGTGAGAAGTTCTCTAATGTGGGAGGACAATGTGGCAATACCAGTAAAATTTTTAAATGAGGATCCATTTCTAATCATTTATCTTGGAAAAGTAATGGAAATGGGACATAAAGATCCATATATGAGGGTGTTTATTAATTTTAAAATCAATTGTGTAAGCAAATAATTGGAAGCAACCTCAGTGCCCATCAGTAAAATATGGGTTAAATACATTATATTATGTCCATGTAATTACTGCCACTTTGAAAAATTGAGGCCAGTCTGTAGGTCCTGACATAGAACAATGTCTAAGATGCATTAAAGTTACATTTTTTTAATGTACAGTGTACCCTATGATCCAGCAAATCCACTTCTAGATATAGACCCAAAAGAAATGAGTACATATATTGACAAAGTGATTTGTACATGAATACTTACAGTAGCTTTATTCATAATATGCCCGAGTTAGATACAACCTAAATGTCCTCAATAGGAGAGTAGGAAACAAATTACAGTGTGTTCAGACAGTGGGTTCAACACAACAGTTAAAGATACTGAGGAGGAAGGGCATAGCTCAAGTGGCAGAGCGCATGCTTAGCACGCACAAGGTCCTGGGTTCAATCCCCAGTACCTCCATTAAAAGTAAATAAATAAGTAAACCTACTTACCTTCCTCCCTAACAATCAATCAATCAATCAATTAGTCGGACTCTCAGGTCTGTTCCAAGAAAAAAGAAAAATATTTTTTAAAAAAAAACGAACAACTAGTACACACAATGAAGTAGATGAATCTTGAAAACATTTATTGGGTGAAAGAAACCAGACATAAAAGAGTACACACTGTAAGACTGAACTTACAAGCAGTTCAAGAACAGGCAAATCCAATCTGTGGAAGTTGGAACACTGGTTTCCTCTGGGGAAGGGTTAGCATCAATTGGGAGGGGGCACAAGGAAACTTTCTGGGGTGGAGGGGATGGAAATGTCTTCCCTCTTGGCCTGGGTGGTGATCACACGAGTGTGTACACAAGTGAAATTCATTGAGCTCCATGTCTAGGGACTGCGCATTTTCTTGCATGTAAATTATACCCCAATGTTTAGAAAGTGCGCTTGTTTATCCAAGCTCTAGGGAAAAGAAAAAAACAAAACAGACTCTGGAAGAATACACATCTATTGGGGGTGGCGGAAGGGACTAGGGGAGTACAGGGGCTTTCCAATTTTTGCTTTCTCTGCTCCTGTATTGATTGAATTTAGGCCATAAAAAACTTTTTAAATTAAAAACATTTTTTTTTGAAAGGTAAGGTTGAGATACAGGGTAAGTGGGGAAGAAGAACAGTGAGGGTTTTGCCCAAGAGAGCCTAATTTGTCCTGACTGAGGCTCGTGTGGGCCGCATTGGCTGACATTCATCTGGTGTCTGCTCCCTGCTGATCTCAGGGCCGCCCAGCAGCAAGCCTCCTCTACAGCCTGCAACCCTCTTTTCCCTTTTTTCCCCATTACCCAGGTTTGAAAGTATCCCTCCCAACCTCACTCTGGCCTTCCCTCTCTTCCTCCCTTGCTTGTGCCCCTCAGGTGCCTCATCGCATTCTTGGGCGTCTTCTTAATCACACGTAACAGGAAGCGGGCCATTCCCTTCGAGCCCTATATCTCCATGGATGCCATGCCAGGTAACGTCAAACCCCACGTCTCCAACTGGCCAGCCCATCCCTATAGAATGACTGCTGCTTCCTGCTTCAGGAGGCAAGCAGCCTCTGGGTTTGGTACAGGGATGGCATGCTGTGCCGTTATGGTGTGACTCTCTCTCTCTCTCTAATTTTTTTTGGTTTTTTGTTTAATCTCAGTTTGGAGAAGAGGAGGCAATGGCTGAGGCACCTCAGTTGGTTTTGAGCACATCTTGCCAGTTCTCATGTCTGTTTGGGGATCTTTTAAAGACAGTCCGAAATCACACTGCATATAATTATGATCTGCAGCACCAGGCTTCCTGCCTGCAAAGGGAAAAAAACCCATTCATCTAAGCGGAATGGAATGATCAGAGAGGGGAAGGAAGGCAGGATGAGTGAAGTTCAAATACTGTAACCTCACCCCTTAGATTCCACAAGGGAGTGGATTGTTCTGGAAATAATTCCCCAGGGAGCTAAGGGTTCACCCTGAGAAGCACAGGTTCAAACGGCAGGAACATAAATGTGCCAATCAGCCGAGGACTGCACCAGAGGGAGTGGTGGGGCTTGTGGAGAACTGGAGGCTCCCTGCCCAGCCTCAAGGGATTCAGATTAGAAAAGTTAAGACCCTGGGCCAGCCCCATCTAGGGTTGCCGACCTAAATTCTATTATAGGGTGCTAGCGACCACTAGCTTTCATTCTTCAACTCAAAATTAATTTTTATTTTAGCTACACAAGATGGAACTCTCTCCAAAACATCATCTCCCAGCCTTCACTAAGACAGCAGTCACAGTGCTGGTGCAAAGTACTGCTTAATACTTAACACTGCTTAATAAAGTACTCTGGGAGGCAGGCGTGTTCTCAGGGCTGACTGAGGTGCCCCTGCTCTAAGTGGCCCCAGGGTTTGTGTGTCCACTTTTTATATTATTTCCTCATCTCTTGCTATTAAGCTGTTTGTTGTCTGTCATTCGTGCTGTGACCTGCGTATAGCGGCTCCGTGTCAATCTTCTCATTTGACCCAAGTTGTTCGAATCGTGTAGAAAATTAATATAAATAAGCTCCGAATTGGGGCCTTAAGGTTTCTCCCAGGAGTTAAGTGCATGAGCTTTATTTAGTGCATGGACTTTGTAAACATCTAATCTGGCTGCTCAGATGCCTTTTTTGCTTACTTCCTTGTTTCTCGGCTGTGTTCCGGATAGATGAGGGCGCTGGATAGCTGAATTCCAGATAGGTGAGGTGTCAACTCTGTGTGGGCAAGTATGTGTATGTACACGTGTGTTTGTGTGTTTATCAACTGTGTATGTGCATACGTCTATATGAATATTTGCATATGCATATATAGAGATGTATTTTCTGGTAGAAGGTAGAAGGTAACCTAAGGTAATCTTACACATCAGTGTTCCGTGGTCTGTTTGTGGATGTGGCTCTCGCTTCTTCTTTGTGCCTTGTGATTGGTGGGAAGTCGGACTTTGGAGAAAGGAGACCCTGCCCTCTTGCTGTGGCGTATCAGGATTTCTGAGTAGACATGGGTTCGTACTATGAAGAGGAGCATGGGCTTGGAGTTCAGATGACCTGGATTCAAATCCCGGCTCCACCACCTACCTGCTGAGCGACCTTGGGCACCTGGACCCCCCAAGGCCTCTGCCCTCACTTGTAAATTGGGGTTCCTTTTCCCAGGGTTGTGGGATGATAGGTTAAAGACCCCCTCGCACAGTGTCTGGGACCTGGTAGATGCCTGGTTGCATTTGGTTTCATTTGCCTTTTGCTTTAAAAAAAAAACTTTGACGATTTCAAGCACTTGTTTGACCTGATGGCAGGTAGAACATATGAAGAAAACTGCTTACACAGAGTTGCTTTTCAGCTGGTTTCCCTGTTTGGCATCAGGACCTTGCTCTTGGTCTACCTAGAATAGTATCTTCACAACTGACCAGTAGCCATGGTTCAAGAAGCAACAAATTCCAAAAATCCACTCTGTGTCACAATTGGGAGAAGCTTTAAATAAGCCTTTTAGCATCCAAAAGACTTCTAGAAAATGAGAAGGAGAAAAGCAGTCCCTGAAGGCTGGGAGCTGGCCTGGCTCCCACAGCTGGGCCTTGGTGTTCGTGGCTGACCACAGAGCACTTCACAAAACATCATCAGACAAAGTCACCGTGTGACTGTGATGGATCAAGACGCAAACAGGACCACTCCGTTATCATGTCCAAACACAGGCAGAACATGAACATTGTCCAAACCACAAAAAAAGAGCAGCCATCCCCCTAACATGAGTGACTGCTGCTTCCTGACCAATCGCAGCGTTAGTGTCCAGCTAGTCTTCTTTCCTTCTAGGTAAGAATCATTAGGATCCCGTTATAGGACTATCCCCACTTCCTGACAGCAGCCATCCAAAGCAAAGCCCTGCTTCCTTCAACCCTCCCTGAATCACCTAACACAAGCCAAATCTTGCAGTAAGTCCTTTCTGATACCCGCGTACTGAAACACTCCACAGTGCTTATGGTGAACATCTCCTTCATCGCAATGCGTCAAGAAACCCAAATTTGTTAGACTGTGGGTGTATTCCTGGTGAGTTTTGGCTAGAGACCACTGATAAAATTAAACTGTGCCTGGTAAGCCAACTCTCTTCCCTGAGATATAGGCAACCCCTCATCTTCTCCCAATCTGCCTCCCCCACAATCCAAACGACAAACTCTTAAACTGTACCCTTCAAATTCCCACCTGTGCAAAGTGGAAGCAAAGGGCCTTCCACAGACTGGGTCTCCCCAAGCCGCTTGCAGAGTGGAATGAGAGCACAGGCTTTGCTATCAAATCCCAGCTCTGTCTCTCATTAGCTGTGTGACAAGTTTACTTTACCTCTCTGAATCTCTGTGTTCTTATCCAGAAAAGGAGGATAGTAGCATACTTCTGTCATAGGATTTTTGAGGATTAAGTGCAGGTGTATAGAGAGTACACACAGCATTCTGGTTAAGAGTGTGGGCTTCAGAATTTAAACCACCTGAGTTTGAACCCTGGCACTGCCACTTAGCTTGGTGACCTCAAGCAAGTTCCTTAACCACCAGCTGCCTCATTTTCCTAATTAGTAGTTGTGAGAATCACATGAGATAAAACTTTATAACGATTTAGACTAGTGTCTGCCACCAACTAAACATTCAGTGCTCATCAGCCATCATCATTACTGCTACTGTTGTTACTATTACTGTTTAAAGCACTCAGCCCAGTGCCTAGGGCATATGAAGCAGTCAGATGTCAGCTGTTACTATCACCATAGTTTCATGGAAGATACTTTGCATTCAATTTCTTATGACTCAGCCAAGGGCTAAGAGAATTTGAAGGATCTTAATTCCCTACCAGGAAAAGAATTGGCCTCAGAGGAGACCACATCCCACCTGGTTAGGGGAATTGTAGAATACGTTTACAGAAATAACTGACTAAAGTCTTTGCCCTCAAATGTAGGTAGAAATCCAACATGAGTATGCACAGAATAAGCAAAACCGCACCCTACGCCGTATGTGGATCAGGGATGTTAGGGTTAAAGGTCAGAACTCTCCCTCTGAGCATTTTACAAATACACGGTGTCACCATCACATATTCGTGACACAATAGTTACTCTCTCTTCTCAACAGTATAATGAAGTTTTCTGGATCCTGATTTCATTCAGCAGAAAAGCACTGGCATCTACCACGTTCAGCCACAGTGCTGGTTCCGCTCCCCCTATGGCCCAGACATTCCCACCTTGTTCTGAGCCAACGGGTGTTTTCTCTTGACAGTGGCTGGTCTGTGTGCATATTTCCTGAAGGTTCATCCTTTGTTGCTTAGCAACCATTATATTTCTAATGTATATTTATGGGGCTCTTTTTTCAATCTAAAGCATTCAGGAAATTGACAATGACCATGATTAGCTCCTGAGCACGGTAATTAGTCTGTGGCGGGATAGAGGAAGCTACGGTCTCCTTTGGCCCCCTGACCACATCATGACTGAGGAGGGGAATGGATTTCATTTCAGGTATGCAAACCATGCATGACAAGGGGATGACAGTGCAGCCCGACCTCAAAGCTTCTTTCTCCTACGGGGCCCTGGAAAACAATGACAACATTTCTGAGATCTACGCTCCTGCCACACTGCCCGTCATGCAGGAAGAACACGGCTCCAGAAGCGCCTCCGGGGTTCCCTACCGAGTCCTGGAACACACCAAGAAGGAATGAGCCTGCCTCGAAGGAGACTCACCTGCCCTCCATTTATAGCTGCTCAAGCCGTGCTGACAGTGGTTCAACCCTTAATTCTGAAACTTGGCTTTCAAGCCTTTTTTTTTTTTTTTTTTTTAATCCAAGAACTCTATGGACAAGGATCTTGAAAAGCCTTTGACTCTGGCAAAGGGTAGATTATCCTGGTCCTGGAAATTTCAAATGATGAGGATGGGGGTGGGGGTTGAAAGCAGTATTCTAGGTGAGGGGTATGGAGTTCAGCCCAACCAGTTTTGCAAAGTCTTTGTCATCTTTGAGGATGGTGACTGAAGCTTCCCCCAGTCAGTGACCAAAGGTGGCCACATTCTTCAGAACTGAAACAAGGCCGAGATTCTGCTCTTACTTTCCAAATCCACTGAAAGGCTGGAGACCTCTAAGTCCAGTCTTCCCCCACCTCCTGTGCAGACCTGATCTCTACCCGGCTCACTGATTCTGTACCTGTGATAACACTTGTGTCACCTTCACATGGCATGGTGAGCCAGCCCTGGGTGTAACATTCTGTCACTCGCCTGTTAGACGTGCACATCCGCTTTCTGATTGTGCATTTCCAGCGAACATGTGCTTGATGTCTTTGTACTGGATCTACCCTGAAAACTAATTTGGTTTTGGTTCTGTGAACTACATGATTGCTTTCCTCCCCAATCCCCCAACCAAAGAAACTGAGACCTAAGAGAAGCGGAAGAAGAAGAAAGACAGGAGCAGGGGTGATGAGACTTCCGCCCATAAAGGAAGAAAAATCCCTTTTCATTTTGCAAAAGGTGATTGCATCACTTATAAAAGGACAGACAGGCAACCTGGCTGTTTCCTGTGTATTTTCCTGCACATCTGGTTCCCTCTGGGAGAACCAGGGGTGCTCATTTCAGAGACAGCCTCGCTCACTCTCCTCCGTCCTCTCCTTTCTACATCGACAAACCAAACCTGAGTCATTGATTAACTTCCTTGGTGTCGGTAGACTCTTTGGGTCCTCATTCCTGAGCACATATATCTGGGAGAAGTAAGCCTTCTCAGAAATGGGGCTGCTGTGTCTGGCCGGCTGCATACACAAACGTCTTCCCCTAGACTGACTGTGTACTATTGAGAATGGCAGATAAAGCTTTGCAAACTCTCATGAAAATAAAGCTCCCTTAGAGAGTTTATTTAAAATGCAGATTCCTACACCCCAACCACAGACACACTGATTAAGTGGGACTGGGACCAGGCCCAAGAGTCTGCATTCTTAACTGACAGCACATGTGATTCTGGGGCAGGTAATCCAAATATCACACACCTTGAAAGCCTGATAACTGAGAGGAATGGTTTGCTAAAAGCCCGACACACCCCTGCTGGGAAGTCGAAATTACCGTTCCTGGTTCCTCTTGGGGGTTCATTTGGCAGGCCGAATAATCCCCATAGGGTTTATGGCATTTCTCCATCCAGTGATTACTCACTAGAACTACACTTAACAGCTTTCTTAGGCAACCTGGAACCAAGAGGCAAGATAACAGTGTTAATAGACCAGTGTTGATAGATCATTAACCTTTATGGATTGTGCTTAATACTGATTTAGTACCTTGACTTCAAAACCGACGTCTGTTTCCTGTGATAACCACTTCTCTATTGCGTCTTAACCACTTCTGTATTGTGTCTTACATGCCTAAGAAGGTAACAGACAGTGACTTTTTTTCCTTTAGGATAGGTGTCAACTTAATTAAACAATATTCATGAGACACTTACTCTGTGTTAAACATTTGGATGGTAAGGGTTACAAGAAAAAGACATGGTTTCTGCCTCCAGGCCAGCAGTGGGAGACACAAACACCCCAGTGCAGCAGCAGACCACAGAAAGTGAGAGTTATGGAGGCCCTGCTAAAGGTCACAGGCCCCGAGCCCAGAACTGGGTATTCAAAATTGGAGATGATTTTGGCTCCACTCATTGGTGGGTGGCAACTAAAATCTAGCTAAGATTTGAGCAAAGCAGAGAAAGTAAAGTGATCACCCCTGGGCAGAAGGGCCAGCATTTGTAAAGGCACAGAGATGGGTTGGGAGGTATCAAAGAGTGAGCCAGGATAGGTGGCGGGAGAGGAGCCTGGAAAAATAAGCAGTGGAGGTGGAATCTTGGAGAGACCTGAATGCCTACAGGGCATGGGAGCCATTGATGGTTCATGAGGAAGAGAATGGCAGGATGAGCACTGATTGGAAAGTAGGCCTTGTGCAGTGTGGAGGAAAAGTCTAAAGGGGTGATAAAAGCCACTTTTCAAGATCAGGCTGTACGCTGCAAGAACAAAACACTTAAGGGGAATTAAAATCCAATTTTGCTGCTATTCAGATTTTCCAGGCAATGGTTCTAAAGTGGGCAAAGAGGGGGTGTGAAGGCCAAGTGGATAAAGGGAAGGTGAGCAGGGAGGCCGTTCACATGGGTCAAACCCAGGTGATCACTCGGCATACTACATCCTCCCAGCCTTCCTCTGCCCCCTTCCCATTGTTCCATTACAGGTCTCTTAACCTCCAGCCAGGCAAGAAAGATGAGTGGATAAAAGTGCATCATAATCTCAGGTCGGCTGACGATCGTGGGTTCAGTGCTGCCTGGGAGCTGCTGCGGGGGCCTGGGCAGCTTCCCTGCCTTCAGCTTTAGGGCACTAGCAGCATCCTCCGAGTACTGGAAGCTGAGTACCGGAAGCTGAGTACTGGAAGGCTGCGCAGTGTTGTGGTGGTTTCCCGAGTGGAAGCCAAGTTAGGTCATGTCGTCAGGCAAGAACAGCTGAAGTGGAGCCATGGTCTCCAGAATTCTGACTCTCTGTCTCCAGCGAGCATTTCCCCGTCTTTGTCCCGGAGTGTAAATGCACTGTTTGCTAGTGACAGATAAGCAGCACTTGCTGTTAGGACAGGATAGGGAGGACATCAACTTTCCATTCACTGCCCATTTCATTTTATTTTTTTTTATGGTTCTCACTGCCCCCCCCACCCCCTCAAGCCCTCTTGATTGCTACAAGCAACATGACACATCACGCTTCTATCTCCTTCCTCGCAGCCAGTATCTAAGGCCAGGTTACCAAACTTGGGTTTAAATGTTCCATTTGTTCTCTGGCTTCCTTTCCCTACTCAATTCTGTCCCTCTCTTCTAAAGGCTGGGATTCTGGGTTCCCTAATCAGACATTAGGACCAGTTCTTCACAGACTGATGCCTGAAGGTTTTAAAGAGAGCTTAGCCCGGCTCCACCCGCCTCCCCACCCTCCTAGGAAGCTGCAGGTCTGATGATGTCATCACATTAAGCTTAAGGTCATGGGAGGTTTTTGCAGGATGGAACTGAACATTGGGTAGGAAGGCAGGACTGACATCTCCCTTGCTTTTCTGGTGGAAACCAGGCAGCTTGATGGTACAGTGTGGGTCCAAGATGTCCATCAGGGTAGTGTTGGGGAACCTCCAACCTGCAGCCTGGTGAATTCCAAATCTGGTCCAAGGCTGGCTCATAAGCAAAACATCTTAATGTGTGTTTCTCTGAGAAGCTGTGTAAGTGAAGTCACCTTAGAATATATTCTATGTGGATGCTTACATTTTGTTAATTTAGTGACTAATATATGGCATGTCTTATTTTTCAAAAAAAATGTGTGTGCTAGGTGCAAATAACATTCTGAAGTGGTATTTAATTAAAAAAAATCCATGTGACACCTGTTGAGTTTGAGTCTTATGTTTGGTTAATACTTTCTAGAGTTATCTAGAACAGTGCTGTCCAATAGAACTTTCTGCAATGATGGAAATGTTCTATGTCTATGCTGCCCACACGGCAGCCACTATCCACGTGTGGCTATTGAGCACTTTAAATGTGGTAAATGTGACCTAGGAACTGGATTTTTAGTTTTATTTAAATTCAGTTATCTTAAACTTAAATATCCACATATATCTAGTGGCTGCTGTAGTAACAGTGCAGATCTCGAGATGCCCTTTGATTACAGTTAAGGCTGAATAAAGCACTTTTTTTCCCCCTGCAGTAGTGAAGAGCACAGACTCTATGGCCACTCCGCTTAGGTTTGACTCCTAGCTCCACTACTTAGTAGCTGTGTGGCATTGGACAAGTTGCTTAAACTCTCTGTGCCTCATCTATAAAACCAGAATAGTAACAGTATCTACCTAAGGGTTATTATGAGGGTCAGATGAGTTAATAAAATCTTAGAACTATGTCCAGCATCCCATAAGGACATTAAATTATATATAATGAATGTTTAATGATTTTTCTTAAGTAATTCTAAGCACACATGTCTCTCTTCATTATAAGTTCCAATCTACAAAGGCAAGTGTGGAATAGTGCCTAAATATTTATTTATACCTACACACAGGATAATGTCTATATACTCACATGTTTAATAAGCACTTATTATATGCCACACACTATACAAAGACCTCATGAACATCTCAAGTCTCCTTAATAACAATCCCATGAGGTAAGTTTTAATATTACCCCCATTTTACAGATGAAGAACCCAAGTCTCAGGTCCTATAGCTGGTAAGTAGCAAAACCAGGATTTAAGCTCAGAACTGCCTAACTCCAAAACCAAAGTGTGCAAGTGCTATAGACTGAACGTTCATGTGGCCCCCAAATTCCTGTGTTGTACTCCTAATCCCAATGTGATGGTATCTGGAGGTGGGGTCTTTGAGAGGTAATTAGATCACGAGGGTGGAGCCTTCATGAATGGGATTAGTGCCCTTATAAGAAGAGACCAGAGAGCTGGCTTGCTCTCTCTCCATCTCGTGAGGATACACAAGAAGACATCTGTTACACCAGGTGGAGGGCACTCCCCAGAACCTGATTATGATCTGGCACCCTGATCTCAGACTTCCAGCCTCTGGAACAAAAGAAATGTCTGTTGCTGATAAGATACCCAGTTTATGGTGTTTTGTTGTAGCAGCCCAAGCTGATTAAGACAGTATGTCAT
Organism: Camelus dromedarius; assembly: GCF_036321535.1. NCBI lineage: Eukaryota > Metazoa > Chordata > Mammalia > Artiodactyla > Camelidae > Camelus > Camelus dromedarius. Next base: position 54,237,819 of record NC_087449.1, on the reverse strand, counting down.
TAAACCCACACACTTAACGGTCAATTAATCTTCTATAAAGGAGGCAAGAATATACAGTAGAGAAGAGACAGCCTCTTCGGTAAGTGGTATTGGGAAAGCTGGACAAATGGTGTTGGGAAAGTTGGACAGCTGCATGTAAATCAATGGAGTTAGAACACTCCCTCATACCATACACAAAAATAAACTCAAAATGGCTTAAAGACTTAAACATAAGACAAGACACTATAAACCTCCTAGAAGAAAATATAAGGCAAAATATTCTCTGACAAATCTTAGCAATATTCTCCTAGGGCAGTCTACCCAGGCAATAGAAATAAAAGCAAAAATTTAAAAATTGGACATAATTAAACTTATAAGCTTTTGCACACCAAAGGAAACTAAAAACAAACAAAAACAACCTACAGAATAGGAGAAAATATTTGCAAATGATGTGACTGACAAGGGCTTAATATACAAACAGCTCATACAACTCAGTACCAAAAAAACAAAACAACCCAACCAAAAAAATGGGCAGAAGACCTAAACAAACATTTATCCAGTGAAGACATACAAATGGCCAATAGGCACATGAAAAAATTCTCAGTATCACTAATTGTCAGAGAAATGCAAATCAGAACTACAATGAAGTATCACCTCACACCAGTCAGAATGGCTATCATTAAAAAGTCCACAAACAATAAATGCTGGAGAGGGTGCGGAGAAAAGGGAACCCTCCTACACTGTTGGTGGGAATGTCATTTGGTGCAGCCATTATGGAAAACAATATGGAGATTCCTTAAAAAACTAAAAATAAACTTACCCTGTGATCCAGCAATTCCACTCCTGGGCATATATCCAGAGGAAACTGTAATTTGAAAAGACACATGCAGCCCAATGTTCATAACAGCACTATTTACAATAGCCAGGACGTGGAAACAACCTAAATGTCCATCAACAGATGATTGGATAAAGAAGATGTCGGGGGTGCGTGTGTGTGTGTGTGCGCTGTGCGTGCACGCAATGGAATACTACTCTGCCATAAAATAGAAAGAAAGAATGCCATTTGCAGCAACATGGATGGACCTGGAGATGGTCATACTAGGTGAAGTAAGCCAGAAAGAGAAAAAAATACCATATGATATCATTTACATGTAGAATCTTAAAAAAATGACACAAAGGAACTTATTTACAAAACAGAAACAGACTCACAGACATAGAAAACAAACCATGGTTACCAGGGGAGAAAGCGGGGTGGAGGAATAAATTGGGAGTTCAGGGTTTGAAGATATTAACTACTATATATAAAACAGATAAACAGCAAGGCCCTACTGTACAGCACAAGAAACTATATTCAATACCTTGTAGTAGCCAATAATGAAAAAGAATATGAAAAGGAATATATATATGTATGTATAACTGAATCACTATGCTGTACACCAGAAACCACACAATATTGTAAACAGACTATACTTCAGTTAATAAATAAATAAAAGCTTAAAAAAAAAGACAGCATGTCATTAAGCTCTTTTCTCTGAGCTCTAAGCCAGCCCTTCTAGGGGATGGCTTTGGGATGCTGGGACTGAAACCACCTTTCTGCTTTGCCAGCTGCTCCCTGTGAGGGCCCTATGTAGCTGCAGGGGGAAGATGGGGCTTGCACCTTCCTGTCTACTTCCGGATCCTGTGCACACCGCCCAGCAACACTGCTTCACTCTAAGACAGCATGAGTTGCATCAGGTTTTGTAGTTCTTTCCAACTCTTGCACAACCAGCCTCATGGCAACCCCTCAGCAACATCAGTACCCTCTTCTCAGAGGTGTGGGGCCCAGGTCTACCGTGCCCTCCTCCTACATATACTTTTTAAACAGCTTCATTGACATAATTCACATACCGCACAGGTTGCTCATCTAGATTGTGCGATTCAGTGGTTTTTAGTATATCCATGGATATTGCAACCATCACCACCACCAATTTTAGAATATTTTCACCACCTCAAAAAGAAACCCTGAAAAGAAAATAACAGGTGTTGGTGAGGATGTGGAGAGACTGGAACCCTGTGCATCACTATTGGGAATGTAAAATGATGCAGCCCCTATGGAAAACAAAACTTTAAAAATACAGTTAGCATATGATCCAGAAATGCCACTTCTGGGTATATACAAAAAAGAATTGAAAGCAAACAGATATTTGAATATCCATGTTCACAGCAGCATTATTCATAATAGCCAAAAGGTGGAATCAACTCAAGTGTCCATCAACAGATGGATAAACAAAATGTGGTGTGTACATACATACAACGGAATATCATTCAGTCCTAAAAAGAAGTAAATTCTGAGATATGCCACAACATGGGTGAAACTTGAGAACATTATGCCAAGTGAAATAAGGCAGACACAAGAGGACAAATACTGTATGATTCCCCTTATATAAGGTACTGAAAAGTGGTCACATTCATAGAAACAGAAAGAATGGTGGTAATGAGGAGTTATTGTTTACTGGGTACAGAGTTTCAATTTGGGGAGACTAAAAATGTTCTGGAGATGGATGCTGGTGATGGTTGTACATCTGAGTATATGTACTTAATGTTACTAAACTGTATACTTAAAAATTGTTAAAATGGTAAAGGGGGAGGGGTAAAGCTCAGGGGTAGAGTGTGTGCTTAGCATGCAGAAGGTCCTGGCTTCTATTCCCATATCGCCATTAAAAAGCACAACAAAACCTAATTATCTCCCTCCCCCCACACACACACAAAAAGATAAAAATGATAAATTTTATGTTATGTATATTTTATCACAATTTAAAAAGAAACCACCCTGTACCCTTAGGTATCACCTCCTCATCCTTCGTATACCCCCATCCCCACCCTCCGCCACTGGCAACCACTGATCTGTCTTCTGTCTCTGTAGATTTCCCTGTTCTGGACTTTCATACAAATAGAATTATACAATATGTAGACTAGTGCGACAGACTTTCACTTAGCATAATGTTTTCACAGTTCATTGAAGTCGTAGCATGTATCTGTACTTTGTTCCTTTTTATGGCTGAATATCCCCTTATCCTCTAAGTTTTAATAATTAAACCTCTTCCTTTGGTTCCTTTCATCTTCAGAATGGAAGCTGCTTCCTGCAGTCACTACCTCCATGATCCTTTAGCATTCTTTTTACCTGTTTAGTTACTAGTTAGTAACTTTGTATCTAGGTATCAACTCTTTATATTCAATTTTTTCTATTTAAATCACTGGTGTGATTTCTGTCTCCTGATCAAACCCTCACTGATAGTCAAAAAAAAATTCAAAAGAATTTGAATTCCTGGGCTATTTATGCAGCTGCCTATTTTTAATGTTCCACTTCCTCCTTGGCTGTCTGTGCCACACCCTACCCTTTCCTGATTATGCTTATCCAACTTTTACTATCCTCCATCCAACTGTAGCTCAAATTAATCAGGAAATAATATTTCCTCAGAACAAATTCAAGGACTGCAACATTTAAAGAGCTGCTCCTTCCAGCGTGCAGTAACACTGTTGTTCTCCAACCCACCTGCAGTTAATTCTGCAGCCTCAAATTCTGCAGGCAAATAGAACTGATTCTTTGTAATTCAGAGGAACATAGCGGGATGAAATCTCAAACAGCATCCAGGCTTCAGAAGCCACTGAAAAGACGTACTTCCATACTCAACCCTCAAAATTATGCAGGAGTGGGTTTTTAAAGACATATTTCTCTTTATAAACACGTAATAATTATTAATTGCACTATTAGGATTTTATAATTTGTCAGGAGACTTTAAAACAACAGTTCATTTGAAGAGGGGGAGGGTATGGCTCAGTGGTAGAGTGTATGCCTAGCACGAACAAGGTCCTAGGTTCAATCCCCAGTACCTCCATTAAAATAAATAAATAAATCTAATTACCTTCTCCCCCTCAAAAAAAAAAACCCCAAAACAGTGCATTTGATTATTCTGTATACCAGAAATTGACAAATTGTAACTGACTATACTTCAATTAAAAAAAAAAAAAAACAGTTCATTTGCGCCTCAATACCATCTTATGAGGGAGGTACCACTGATATTTCCATTTGGCTGAAGGGGAACCTGGCATAAAGCATGTGAGATTAGCTCAAGATTAAACAACTAGTCAGCAGCATAACCAGGTTGTGATCCTACATTTTTTAAAGACTTTTAAATAAAGTGCCTGCAGCCCTGAGACTAGCTCTCTCACACGCTGCTGAAGTTTGAAGGTTGTGAGAAAGGGGTGCAGGAAGGAGGCAGTATAAACTAGTAAATCTTTCCTGAAAAATATTTGGAAATATGTGTACCCATTCCCTTACAGATAGTAGAATTCATGTACCCTAACAGTTTCTATTAACAGCTAAATAACCCAGAAGTGTATATGTACTGCTTTTATATATACTAAATTGTATATATACAAAATAGTGGGTTAAATAGATTCTTTAATAATTAATAGTAGATTCATTGGAAGAAGAATTTAAGTTAGTCTTACTTCATATTTTTATACTAACATAAGTTTCAACTGAACTAAAGTGGTAAATGAAAAAACAGAAATCATCAAAAATGAAGGTTACTGTAAATTAAATGTCAGCGGGGGGAAAGCAAGTGAAGAAATGACAATGTAAAAGATTGATACTTTTACATACAAACAAAAATTTTAACACATTTGTGTACCAAAAAAAGAAAAAATCCAAAAAGGAAACTAGAAACTGAGAAAATTTTCACTATCTATAATATACAAGATATCATTACAGTCAATCAAACAATGTTAATAGCTCAACAGAAGAATGGACAAAGAACTTCGGCGGTTTTCAAATGAAGTGCACATAAAAAATGTTCATTCTCTTGTTTGGTTGGTTTTGGGTTTTTGTTTTTTGGTTTTGTCTGCTTATCAAATAGGAAGGACTTTTAAAATTAAGTACAATACTCAATATTATTTAGGATGTGACAAGGCATATATTGACAATATGAGAGTTGGTACAACCTTTCTGAAATGCATTTTGTAAATTTCCAAAGAGTTTTTAAAATGTTCATGCCTCTTTGCCTAGTAACCTCTTCTGGGAATCTAGTCTAAGGAAATAATCATAAATGCATCAATATATTTATATATAAAGATATTCATTGCACAGTTAACTATATAAGAAAAAATTCTAAACAAATATTGTTTCCAACAATGAATGATAAGATAAATAATGAAATACAATGCAATATTATGCAGCTGTTAGAAAATACATTTTAAAATAGATTTTAAACATACTGAAATGCTTGCAATACAATGTCAAGCAAAATAAATAGGACATCCATATTAAATGATTCCAGGGAGGCCCCTAACCACTTCTGCTTTGGAACTGCCAGATTCAAACATGTAAATGCTAAAAGAAACTCTTTTTTTTTTCCCCCAAAATGGAATAATTCCAATGATATACTTAATCTTACAAAAAAGACTGACAGGAAATACACCAAAATATAGAATAGTGGCTATCTCCAGAACATGAGGGTGTGAGTGATTTTAATTTTCTTATTTATCCTTTTGTTTTCAAACTATCCATAAAAACCAAGTCTAGTTTTTACAATGGGAAAATTTTAAATATCAAAAATCAGCATCGCTCATCTTCCAATCAATGTTGAATGTGGTGCTGGTAAGAAGCACAATATATTTAAAGTAATGAGAGAGGCATGAGTCAGTGGGTCAATGGTAGAGCGTGTGCTTAGCGTACATGAGGTCCTAGGTTCAGTCCCCAGTACCTCCATTAAAAAAAAAAGTGATGAAAGAAAAAAACTACAACCAAGAATACTCTACCCAGCAAGGCTCTTGCTCAGATTTGACTGAGAAATCAAAAGCTTTACATATCTTATAGTAACCTATAATGAAAAAGAGTATGAAAAGGAATATATGTATATATATGTATGACTGAAACATATGATGTACACCAGAAATTGACACAACGCTGTAAACTGACTATACTTCAATAAAAATATATAAATAAAAAAACAAAAGCTTTACAGACAAACAAAAGCTAAAAGAATTCAGCACCACCAAACCAGCTTTATCACAAATCCTAAAGGAAATTCTCTAAGTGGAAAAGAAAAGGCTACAACTAGTAACAAGAAAATTAAGAAATATAACTCACAGAGAAAAAAATGTGACAATGAGTGTGTATATGTCCATGAATGACTGAAAAATTGTGCTGAACACTGGAATTTGACACAACATTGTAAAATGATCATAAATCAATAAAAAATGTTAAAAAAAAAAAAAGAAAATTAAGAAATGGAAAAGCTCACTAGTAAAGGCAAACATACAGTAAGGGTAAGCAATCATCCACACACAAAGCTAGTAGAGAGGTTAAAAGACAAAAGGACTCAAATCTTCTGTATCCATCATTTAAGAAAACTGAAATAATATCAAGCATCCTTTCCGATCACAATGCTATGAATCTAAAATCAACTACAAGAAAAAAAAATTGCAAAAAACACACAACACCTGGAGGCTAAACAACCAACAGGTCACTGAAGATATCAAAGAAGAAATTAAAAATTATCTAGAGACAATTTTTTTAAAAGGCTACTTTTTTTCTATTTAAAATGCATTAATGCTATGTAGCCAAAGAAAAGAGCTGAGGTGGATTTGCATGAAAACAAAGACCTGGTCTGCTTTGTTCACTGTTACCTTCTCAATGCCTAGAACAGAGCCTGGCAAATAGCAGAAATCTAACAAAGTGAATGCTCCCTGAATGCTCTTCTGTGCCCCTTTCCAATTAATAATACACATCCTTCAGATGCAACCACTATTCTGATGCTGATCACCATAGATTAATTTGGCCTTTTCTTGAACTTTATATAAATGGAATCATACATCTATAACCTTTGGTGTCTGCCTTCTTTTGCTCAACGAGTTTGTTTTTTGTTTTTTTTTTTTTGAGATTTATTTATGTGATGTGTATCAGCAGTTCATCCTTTTTATGGCTGTGTAGTATTCCATTGTTTGAATATACTATAGTTTGTGTATCCATTCCTTTTTTGATGAACATTTAGAATATATCCAGTTTGGGGGTATTACAAATAAAGATGTTAAGAGCATTCTTGTACAACTACCCCCGCTTTTTGAACATGTGCTCACATTTCTCTGGAATATCTATCTAGGAGTGGAATTTCCGAATCACAGGGTAGGTGTATATTTACCTTGAAAAACTGGCAAATAGTTTCCCACAGTCAGCTGTCTCCTTTTACATTCCACCAGCAACACTTGAGTGTGACACGGAGCTCTTTTACCACTTCAATTAATTCCATGGCACAAACATAATAAGGACTTTTTAAAGTACTGACTTCTAAAAAACAAAAAAAATTTTTAAATTTATTTTTTAATGGAGGTATTGGGGTTGAACCCAGGACCTAATGTGTGCTAAGCATGCATTCTACCACTGAGCTATACACAGACCCCCAAAGTATTGACTTTTAAATCTATTCAAATAAGAAAAACAAAATCTGAAATGAAATAGCCTGCCTGGAAATTCTCCTGCAAGGCAAGAAATGAGCTACTCAGGATCTACAGCATAATCTGACAGGTTCTACATGAGTTTTTCAGGACAGCAAAATGCCTATCTACCTTGGCACAGGTTCCAATGGATTGAGTCACAAGGGATCAATTTCTCTCCTTTCTTCTCTGCCTGTAACTCGAACCTCACAATGATGAGGAGGAGAGGCAGGGAGTGTTAGAAACGTGAGACTACATAAAGTTCATTCATGCAAGCCCTTATTACACACTGTGGATACAATGGTAAGAGGGAAGACGTGGAAGATTTCATGCTTGTTCTTGAGTTGCTCACAACCTAGTTGATGGATACAAGATGGCAACTCTTCCTCTGCCCACCATGTAAAGACTGATGTTGCTCTGAATTCTGCCCTTTGCCCTTTTTGTGTTTTTTTTTTTTCCCCTACATGCTCCTCCTGGGTCATCTCACCTGAGCCAATGATTTCAACTACCCACCACACCTCTGTCCCAAATCCCCACGCTTGGTCTGAGCTTACTCCCAGGCTCCAAACCTATGTTTTCCAACTGCTTCCATCCCAAGTCCTTTCTAATGTTCATAACTTACATATAATTCATCAGTAAATTTTGTTAACGTTACCTTAAAATATCACCAGGAACATACTATTTTTCACCACCTCCCTCCCTATGACCCTTGTCCAAACTACTGTCATCTCTGGTCTGCATCATTGCAATAGCTCTACGAAACCAGAATCTCTATCTTATCACTGTTGCCTGCTCTTTATTCATTTCCCTTCCACTCTGTAATAGAAACTTAAATTACCTCTGGTGAATGTAACCATCAGGGTTCCAGCAGAAGGTTAGTTTGAGGTGAGTTTGGTAAGGGTTATATATAAATGTGTGGACAGAGTTGAGAGAAACAAGAGGGAATGATGGTATGATACCCTGAGGCTGCCAACAGAAGGGAGCTATTACCATCTCTAGGCCAAGAGAAGAGAGACTTTACTAGAACTAGGAGAGGGAACTGTATGAAGAGGGGCACCAGATAGAAGACTCAGTATATGTGTGTAGCCAAACTGCAGTGACCTAGAAGAGAAAGGGCCAATGCGATCATACCCTAACTTCATCCTCCTCCAATCCTCTGAACTCCTTCTGATGTCTTCTATTGGATAAATTCAACTGTAACCCAGAGGCTGCACGTATAGCTCAGGCTGGGGGTTGTGGGTGGGGGACCTCAGCTCTGCTGTCCCCTACCCTGGCACTAGCCTAGCTTCCCAGGCTGTTCTCAGGAAAGCAGGCTTCCTGCCTCCTTCCTCTAAGACAGCAAATCTGGGACAACCTGAGGGAAGTGAGGTCGCTCCCACTTCCAGTCCCTGGCAGAGACTGAGACTAAAGTATCACTTAATAAAGACCCCCCCAAAGCACCCCCCCAAAAAAAACTATAAGCCAAAGAATAAGAGACCCATTGAAGTAGTCCATACAGGTTAGCCTCCTGAGGCACAAATCGGGAAGGAAAAGGTTAGAGAGTAAATCTAAAGGGAGCAAAAGAAAAAAACCTCACCAAGGAAGGCATCTTTCTCCAATTCTCAGTCCATGAGATTTAAGAGCTGCTGACCACACCTTAGCTCCAGAAGTTAGCATGTGACCCAGGTCTGCGCTGTCAGAATATTCCATGCCCCTTCTGAAGAGAGTGGCTTAATGATACACAAATAACCCAAGTTAGACCAACAAGATGCAGTCCTGAGACTTTTGTTGGTAGCGTTGTGGAAAAGAAACTCTCTGCTGGTAAGGATATGATTTGAACTTGTAAGCAGTCATTCTGCCATCTCATGTGGAAAGGCAGCCTGAGAAGGAATTCGGCACAAAGAAAAATAGAGTTAAGGAATGGAGAACAAAGACTGAATCCTAATGTCATAATTTTAAGCCCCTAGATCCAGCCATGCCTGAAGCCCACAACTTTTCTGAGTTACATGAGTCAATGAATTCCATTTGTTGCTTAACCTGGTATGAATAGAGTATTACATGCAAAACAAAAAACAAAAATAAAAACAAAAATAAACTCTTGTTTAATAATACTTATTCCAGAGGCCAACACAAGAGCATACCTATAAATCTCTAAATATGCTTTTGTGTCTATAGAATGCCTTTTCCCATATTCTCCACCTAGAAGACTCCTACTCAAATATCCTATTAATGCAAAGCCTTCCCTCAGTTTTCCAGGTAGAATTCCTCTTCTTCCTCTGCTTTGTCAGCACTTTGCAAATGTCTCTACTAGTGCATAGATAAAATTGTATCACAATTAGTTTACTTGTCTGTCTCCACTATCTGTGAGCCCCTGAAGGGGTAGATTTGTGTAGCTCTTATCCTTGCAAGCCCAGCATCCAGCACAAAGCCTAATACTTCAGGGAAACTGCGAGTTAAACAAGGCTACAATCTTAACTTGAGGACCTCTCAGAGCCATTTCTGTGTTAAAGTGCATTAATGGATCCTCAAGCAGGGGTACAGAATGCAGCAGTTTCCAAACCTGTTTGACCCAAAAACTCAATTTTTGCTGAAGTTGCTGTGTTCAAGAAATTTAGAGAAGAAAAATTACTGTGGTTCTTAGGATGACCTTAATGCAAGAAGTGGCTCTCAATACATATTCATGAAGCAAATGAAGGGGAGAATTTGGTGGGAAGTAGGGGGCAGCAGGAGCAATGAACAGGAAGACAGAAGGATGAGCCATTGGACATATCTCTGTGATGGTGTGAGGTCAAGTATTAAAGAATGACTGGGACCATAATGCAACCCCATTTCCTTAGTTTAAATCTAACAAAGACTAGATGTATTCTACACACTTTAATCCTTCTTCCTGCCGCATGATCCAGGGGCTGGGTGCCTGACAGCATGACTGCCTTGATTTTGACCTTCATTTTGCTTCACTTTGCCTCTGAGGGGGCTATGTGTGAGAGATCAGAGCTGATTTTCTTCTAACTGCACACCGTTAAGACAGAGTCCTTTCCTGTTCTGTGCTTCTGTTTTCCTCTCTGTGAACTAAGGGAAGAGACACAGGCTCCCTTCCAAGTTTGGCTCAGATGCCTTGTAAAATCTTCTTCTTCACCATCATCATCATCATCATCATCATCATCTGCCAAAGGAAGCCCCAGTCCTACCACTATAACTGTGGACAACTCATTGAAAGGTTTATGCCCTTGCTTTTTCTATTTGTAAAATAGGCATAATTATGGCCCACTGTCTCTCTAGGGTTCTGAGAGAATCATGCAGGACTGTGCCGTGAAAAGTGTTTTGCAAACGTAAACTAAAGCATTAGAAATATAAATATTATTAATGTACGTGTGATGAAGAAGAGGAGGGAGAGAGTAAAGAGGAGGGAGGGGAAGCGGAGGATGGGGAGAGGAGGGAGGGAGAGAAGAAAGAGGAGGGGGGAGGAGGCAGAAGAATCCCACCGTGGTTCAGAGCCCAGGATACGGAGTAGCATCCGGATGCAACCTGTAGCTTAGCTACCTAACTAGGGGCCTCTACTCGGGCAATTAAGCACATGGAAGTCCTCCTCATCTATAAAAGGATAATAACGTTCGGTTCGTTGGTTACTGGGAGGTTAAATGAGGTAAATCTTGCAAAGCACGCGCGCGGTGCAGTGTACATAGTAACTGGCCCTCAGTAAATGTTCATAATATTCCTACAAACTATCCTTGCGACCGACATGATGGGGCCAGAAGGAAAAGGAGATAAGATATACCTGGTCACAGTGCAAGACGAGAAGATCGCCAAAGGTCCTGTCGTCCGGGATACCTAAAGGCCCCGCCCCAAGGCGACCGCCCAAGCCCCCCACCTGTGGGGTACCAGAAAACCCCAGCGTGCAGGCCAAGTGCGCGCGCGCGCGGCCCGGACCCACCCCGCCCCCGCCCCATGGCTGTACGCGAGGGGCGGGGCCGCTTCCTGCCGGCGTCGGGGCCCGGCGCGTCCCGGCCCGGCGGCCAACCTGGGGCGCCTGCGCCGCGCGCGCTCGCCGGAGTAGGGGGCCGCGCGGGGCCGGGCTCGCGCGCGCGACGCCGGCAGCCTCGTTCGCCCAGACGCCGCTGGCGCCGCAGCCGAGGCGGCCGCTCCCGCCGGCGTCGAGGGCGTGGCGGCGAGGCTGCGGGCGGCCGGCGCCTCACTGACTTTGCCCCGGCCGCCGCCCGCCGGCCGCCGCGTCTCCCCAGGCCTGGTCCCTCGCGGCGCCGGGTTTCCCACGTAGCCCGTGCTGCCGCCCCGGCCGCTCCCTGCCTGCCTGCGGCGGCTACGCGCGCAGGTGAGTCTCTCCGAAGGGTGGGCCGGAGCCCAGCTTCTCCGAACTGGCTCGGCACCCGGCACTGGGCAGGGTGGGGGGGCACAGGGTGCGGAAAGGTAAATTAAAAAATTTTTTTAAAGAAAGAAAAGAAAGGAAACAATCTGCAGGTGCACAAGACCCTGGAGATGCTGCGCCTTTGCCTCCCGGGTCCAGCCCCTCTCGAGTCCAGGGTCTTTTTTGGGAGCTCTCGGGTGGTGTCTTGCAAAACAAAACCAAGAAAATTGTCCTCTCCTCTCCCAACGATTGCTTGACTCCGAAAAGCTGACAGGCCCAACCGGCTCCTGAAGGCAGAAGGGTGCTGTGGGTAAAACAGGGACGACCACAAATTGGAAGTCCCTCCTTTTCATTTGTTCTCCCTCCTCCGTGATGCGCGGGTAACCATCTCATTATTTATTCCGTAACTTCTTGAAACTTGTCTATCTGCTTCCATCTGCTACCTGGACCGGTAGACCAATAGTGGTCTGTTTTCTGATTGCTTCGTTCTAGCTTCCGTGCAAAATCTGATCATCTCCTTCAGGGATTAGGAGTCCAGTGCAGAGAGCTTTTCAGATCCGTGTTGCAGATACAAACTAGGATTATTTAAAGTGACGTTTTAGTGTAGTGCTCAAAGCCAAAAGTATTGGCTCCCTCTTATTGAAAGTTACCTAGCACACCACATTTATCTGAACTTTTCATAGAAGTCTCTGCATTCATTAGAAGTCTTTGATGTACAGTTTAATAAGAGAAGCAATTGACTTATTTGTCGTTGTGATTACATATGATTTAAAAGGATTAGTTTTAAGACTTTCAGTAGCTCAGTTTCAAAATATTAAATTATAAAAACACAATATTGAGACTCAGAATGTAGATGTTCGTGTATCACACAAGTTCGTGGGTTTTGGTGGGGATTTATATTGGTTTTGTAGAAATGGATTTCTGATGCAGGAAGACAGTGAAAGGCCTGAAAACGGAGAGCCCTTCCTTTAGCCACGCTGTCAGCTTTATGTTTTACGGGGTTGGCAAACCTTTTCTTTTTTAGCGTGGGAAGAGATTTCAGTGCTTTTCGGGAAAACACGGTTTTTCCCACTGTTGAATTTTAACATTTGTAAAGCTTTTAAACATGTGCATGTTAAGGGTTACAAAGGAGTACAGATTTTGTATGGTGCTAGAGGGTATATTAGTTGAAAGACTTAAGCAAAAAATCATGAAAAATAGCGTGGTTTGGAAATCCAACAGTCTGAAGCCTGTGAAATAATGGAAGCTCTAAAAAAGTTCAGTATCATTTGTTATTTAGACCCAAAGGGCCGCAGAAAGTGGAGGTCAGACAGTGAATCTCCACTTTTCTCCTAGAATGTAGAGGATACAGGAGGGGAAATGAATTATATACAGTGAAACAAGTAGCCTCAGTCTTTGTATCCCTACTTCAGTTATTCTTTAAAATCTGTTATTTTCATATGTTCTGACAGTTGGATTTTGTTGTTGTTATTTCTCTCACGCTAACAAGTACTTCACTGAGCCTCAATAATTACAACAGGACCAATTCTAGATTACCTGGGAAAAGAAACTAGTCATTGAAACATACAAAATTCAAAAATCTAAATTTCACGTATTTTACTTGACTGTTGCCCCATTTTTTCTTTTACCACAGCTACTGAAATAGTAAGATTCTTCCTATAAGTGGTGAATGAGGAGGAAGTAGAAGATAGAGGCTTGCATGACAGCTTTTTGGAACCCCCATATTGACAATCCTGAGGGTTTTTTTTTTTTTAAGAAATTTAGTCCAAATTTATAATTTAGAAGTTTTAAAAAATAATTTAGTAGTTCAGCAGCATCCGTATTTTCCTCATTTTATATATGAGAGAACAAATGTACTACAAAAAGCCAAGTGGCTTTTCCAAGTTTACGCAGCAGGGCACTTGTAGAGCTGGAGATGGGGTACTTGTTTGCTTCCAGTATTGATCAGTAACATTCTGAGCACATCAGAAATAATAAAGTGTATCTAACTAAGGTATTTTAAATATTCACCAAGTTGAGAGGCATACTATTTGAAAAATTAGTTTTAAAAAAAATCCTCCAGGAGGAGAAATTTACCTTTTCTTGATGAGAATTTAAAATGCAAGGTTAAATCCATGTGCTTGACATTTTGCCTTGATTGGTTACTTTTGTCACAGGGCTTGTTGTAGCAGAGCAGATGGTCATGCTACTTGGAGTTTTCCACTCATTTGATGTTTCCATGAAGAAACAATTTGCCAGAAGCCAGCCACGGCTACAGTTGTGCTGGAGAGGATGCTAAACCCTGGTTAGCACAGACCGTTGCTTACAGAAGCTGGTGGATATTGGTTCAATCCTTTCTGTTGAACCAATCGATATTTCCCTGGGTTAGTAAGTAAACTGAGGGAGAGCTTCGTCTTGTAGGAGCTGGAGTGGGGCAGAGTTAGCAACAGCTCCAGTAATGCCAGCATAGAAGCACTGTACTTTGCCATTCTGTTCTTTGCATTAATAAAACCATACTACTTTTTAAGTACCAGCTGAGTTACCTTATAAGATGATTTCTTTACAGATGTGCTGGGATTGTCCTTTCCACTGGCGGATCTGATCATATTTCTCTATTCAAATCTAGCTGTATTTGTGATGTCAGAAAATTAGGAAACGGTCGACGATGTTGACTTAAGCTATACCTTGCCTCCCCCCTCCAAATTTCATGGCAAGCCTCTAGCAAGAGAACCATCATCCGAAAGATAACGTCTCTAATACTGTGTGTGCTGAATTACGACGTTAAAATTCTGTGAAGCCCTTAAAAAGTACACCATAGCGTTTTTTCAGCTAGCTTTGGTTTTAAATCTTTACATGGTTTTGTGCTGGAGCCCTGACTCTACTGCCAGGGGCTGCTTTGGAGCTGGTTTTATTGATAGGTCTGCAGTGGAACAATTTTCTTGAAATGATACAAAGTGTTAGTTTTATTTTTGGATCCTTTTTGTTGCTTGAGATTAGATCATTTGTGTATGTATTTTTCTCATTTTATTATTTAAATATCAGTTCCACTGAAGGTTCTGATATTATTGGGATCCTTTCAGCCCAACGATGCATTGTGCCTATAAAAAACAGTTACTGAGCACCAACTGTATGCAAAGCATTATCCTCAGCACTTAGCACGTATTCTGCTATTTAATACTTCTAACATCCTTCTTAGATAAGGATTATCATCACCGCCACTTTATAGTTCAGGAAATAGAAAGGAAGGTAGAGTAATTTACCTAGCATGGAGTAGTCAGGGGCAGGGGACAGAGTTTAAATCTAGAAAAGTCTGGCTATGGAGCCTGAATCTTCCTGAGATATACTTAAAGACTGTTCAAAGTTGTTTGCAGTTACTGTGATGTTTCATCAATCCATCCTTTTAAAACATATCAAATATACAGTAATGTATAAGTGAAGAAAATGTGACAATACTGTAAAGATTATTGAGATATCTTGGGACAAAAGGCAAATAATTTAACAATAATCTAAAAAAGTTGAAGGGAAAATACCTCTAAAGACATTATAGGGGATAACTGACAATTTGAAAGTAGGCTCTGATTTAGATAATAGTGTTATATCAATATTAAATTATTTAATTTTGATAATTGAACTGTGGGTTATATAAGAAAGTGATCTTGTTCTTATGCACTGAGTTATTTGAGAGTAAAGGGAGCATACCCTATCTTAGTCTCAATGGTTCCAAAAAATTTATATGTATAAAAGTGAGAGAATGATTTTTTTTAATGCACAAAAATGTAAGGAATTGATAACTCTAGGAAAAGTGTGTACAGAAATTCTTGTGCTGTTCTTACAACTTTTCTGTTTGATATTCTATCAAAAGACAGAGTTACCCAAAAATGAAGGTACAAAACAGGAAATGAAGGTGTAACATTCTAAGAATTTTTTTTAAAGTCAGCTGAAGGATTGTTTCCTGTGCTCTGAATTTTTCCCCCTTTTTAGGGGTTGGAGGAAGGAACTTGAAACAAACAGAAAATCTTACCAAAAATAGCTTGACTTTCTCAAATTTCAAAATCTAGCGGTTCAGCGGTCCCCAGCTCTCCAACCAAGCCCAGTATTTTCCTCACCTCTTTGTAATGGGGAAAGGGGAGGATAAAAACATTAGTGCCTCGAAGAAATAAGAGGTAAAGCCAGCCCACTTTTAGTGATACCGAAAGTTAAACTGGGATGGTTATATCATTTCCCTGCCTAAAACCTTCAATGCCATGCTGATATTGACTGATTGTTATGTTTGGAACCCTACTTGCAAGGCAACCTGGCCCATATGTACATTTCTCACCTTGACTCAGGCCTCCCCCACCAAACAGGGTGCACTCTGGCCACGCCAGATCTCATGCTCTTGTGCATGCTGATCTTTTGTCTCCCTGTCCTTGTCCAGAAACTGTAACACACCCCATTCTTCTGCTGAAATTCTGTTCATCCTTTAAGGCTAACCATGGCCGCCTTTGGGAAGCTGTCTCTAATCTCATGCAGAATTAGATTTTCTTTTGTCTGTGCTGCCATATCGATGGGTAAACACAATGCTATCTGCTTTCACTCAGCAGCCCTTATGAAGCACATACTGTAGCTGGAAACTGTGCCAGGGACCTGGGATTCAGAGGCACTCACGCTCTGGTAGCTAGGAGTGATTTGTAAACAAATAATCATAAGTATGTAACAGAGAAATGAACCAAGTGCTGTGAGAGCCAGGGTCTCTACCTGACCACTCAGTCTTGAAGAAAAGATTACATTGAAATTTACAGTGAGATACCATTTTTCCCTCACTGGGCACCTTTCCAGATTAGAGATTTCCAGCACAATAATCTACTTAAAGGAATATGTTGAAAACAGTTGTAGTACCTGTGAGCTTCCCAATATATTCAATGGAAAGCTAAAAATACAATTCTAGAACCGAGGAGAGAGTTGGAGTCTGGGTGCATTAATCATATAGATTAGTGATTTTCAGCATGCATGGGCAGGAAAGACCTGGGCGAGTTCGGAATCTCTTGGGATCACGTAGTTCTTTAAACCACCATCCCCTTCAGTGTCCAAGACTGCTCTTGCTTCCCCCTCAGCTCTGGTGGCATCCTTCCTGGCGTAAGAATAATTGTATGAAATGAGAGACAGTATTGATAGACACGTCTTGTGTGTGTGAACCACAGGGAGGCAGGAAACCAAGCTGAGAAACACTGGTGGTGAAGTAGTTAAAGGCTTGGGTGTGGATCAAACCACCCAGGAAGAGGAAGATGAGGAAGAGGCTGGGGTTGAAACCTCAAAGAGACCAAGTTGTAAAGGGTGAGTGGAGAAAGAGGAGCCAGTGAAAGAGACAGCGGGGAAGGATAGAGCCCGAGAGGGAGGGAGGCCCGACACAGAGAGGTCCCAGGGTGAACAATGGGTGGTGGGACCTGAGCTGCAGGGGTGGGCTGAGGCGCGGAGGCGGGTGCCACCCTGGAGAAGGTGCTGCTAAACCACGAGGCCAGTTTCCGCCAGAAGGTGGTGGCCCAAGTCCAGCTGCACTGAACTCAGGAGTGACTGGAGTTGAGGACGCGAACACAGCAAATACAGGTTCCTTTTTCCAGGAAGCTAGCAGGACAGGTGAGGCCAAGACAGGGAGGTAGATGAGGGGAAGACAGAATCCAAATGGAAGGTTTTCTTTTTTCAAGCTTGGGGGTGGGGTTGGGGCCGGGAATCTCAAATAGGTATGTTTGCTGAGGAAAAGAAACTTGTGGACAGATGCCAAGTACAGGAGCCAGTTACTGGAACAGGGTCCTTTTGGAGTGGTTAGTGCTGTTGAGAAGCAATTCTTGCTTCGTGGGAGCTCCTTGAGGATAGAAGCTGTGTCTTGTTGGTCTCCCAACTCCCCATACCTGGCACACAATAGACATTCGGGAAATGTTTATAAAAACAGGTAAAGATTTTACTTTTTATGATTAGTCTGTCCTGATCAATACAGTGAAATAACAGGGTGGGAGGGAGGATCACCGTTTTTATCCTGTAGTTACGACTCTGTACTGTACTCTGCATGAGCGATGTGTTTGTGGCTTTAAGTTCTTTGAAATAAAAGAGAAAATCACAAATTAGGTAATACTGAGGTAGTAGCAGTCATGCTCACCTGGTTTTTCTGTGCCTGATGGTATTACTGAAGTTCCATTTCAGTGTCTTGAAATGTGTTTTGTTCAAGGCACTCTGTTAGGAGGTGTGGAGTGCAGTTCATCCGAAGAGACAAAAGTGCACACAAATAGTCCTGTAGACAGACTCTGTTCCATTATTGAACACCATCAGCTCCATGCCTTGGGGTTAAAATGAGTGATTTTTTAAATGTTCAGAAAAAGGACGTCTTTTTCATTGTCTTCTGTCAGATTTTGCTTATTGTAAATATTTCTGATATTAGCAGGGACCAACTTTATGCAGAATTTTCGGTTCTGCATAACTTAGTTCTTTGAGAGTATATTCAAAAAGAACACATTGGTTTTAAAAAGATAAAGTCAGCTCATTGCAGACCATATTTCAGGATGCAGATGGTGAGTCAATCAGTGTGGGTTTTATTCTGCTGTGCCAGTTTCAGTGTTGTAGACCTAAAACCCAAACAAATATGTGAAGGCAGTGCTGGTTCACATTTTCCTTCCTGCTGCTTGTAAACTGGTGTACATATTGATAGTATCTCAGTTTGTGTTATACACCCCATTTCACTAGGAAACTTTTGGCCTTTTTTTCATAATATGTCTTTGCCAGTGAAATATATTATGTAAAATATGCTAAGCAAATCAAATTAGAATATATAGAATTCATTTATAAGGACTGTTAAGAGTTAAATTAAACGTTGATTTATTGTCCTGAATAAAATTGCTTCATTTGATGAATTGATTGGAACATTATTGGGCCTTCAAAGTCTAATCTCTGTTGTTTTCTTTTTTTAACAGTAGATGCCTGGTAGACACCTTAGAACTTTAAAAACGGAAAAGACCTGCTTTTAGGGGATAATGCTAAGGGACACTATGAAATCTTGGAATAATAGCCAGTCAGATCTCTGTAACAGTGACCAAGAAGAGGAAGAAGAGATGATTTTTGGTGAAAATGAAGATGATTTGGAAGAGATGATGGATTTAAGTGATCTGCCTACCTCACTATTTGCTTGCAGTGTCCATGAAGCAGTGTTTGAGGTGCAAGAGCAGAAGGTAGGCACGCATCCTAGCTTTCCCTGCCTTTGGTAGTGTGTTGAATGTGTGTGGATTTGGGGAAACAGCAGATGGCTGCCCATGTGTGAAGTGTGTTACTGGTCCCTGAGAAGTGAAGAAGTGTGCCTCACACTTTAGGCATTGCTGCATCATTTTTATTGTATTTTATGAGACTGCCAGTCTGGAACAGATAGGAAATAATTAAAATCCAGTCCTTCCCACAAATATTTTGCAAGGCACTGGTTTATAGTGACCTCTGGATCAAGTCTTATTAATTCATCCATTTATTCACTCAGTCATTCATTTTTGGAGCCTGTGGTTAAAGAAAAGCTAAGTGATTTTTAGCCCGGCTTCCTATTACTTGGAAGTAAATTCACAAAACAAGGAATTATTTTAAGCCTTTTTCTGGGGCTAATCACATAACTAGAACTATCTATGATTTCATTTTGACAGAATTGTTAGTATTTCTTGTTTTATTTTCTACAACCTGACTGGGGCAAAATGATTGAGTTTATTTTTTTAAAGATTACTCTTTAGTTCATTCATTATTTACCTGGAGAAAGAGAGTCCAGCGGGTTTCTTTTTTTAACTCCCATCGTGACCTCACAAAAGCCTATGGGTCTCAGTCCTACAAAAGTAAAATATTTCTGCCATCAGCATGAGTTTTCCATGTTCTAAGACTTTTCTCAAAATCCTATCACCATCCCTTTGAATTTGCTACCGGTGCCCTCAAAGTATTTTCCATCCATGAGTCTCTTGGGGCAGAATTCACTATAGTTTGACTCAGTACAGGTTTGAGCGCCTCTAGTGTGTAAGGCACTGTAGCAGTTTCTTCAGGGGATAAAGCAGAAATTTAAACAGCTTCTGCCTCCGAGAATATACAGTCCTGCAGTGGAGATGATACATAATTTGATGTAAGATGGAATACTAGTGCCATTAGAAACGTTCAAAAGTACCAAGGTAGCAGAGGAGAGAGGATCACAGCCAGCTAGGAAAAAAGACCTCACGGGGAGATGGCATTGCGGAAGAGCTGTGTGAGTTGGGTAGGAGTTTAGCAGGGAAGGGAAAGGAACTCCCGCCAGAGGGAACAGTATGAGCAAAAGAGCTGAATCAGGGAGTAGCAGGTGGTTCTATGTGGCTGGCACAGAGGTAAGGTGTAGCCACTCAAGAGAAGTCAGTCTGGATAGATGAGTACGGGGCATCCTGCGACCTCAAGGAGCTTGTCCTTCTGTGGCCAGTAGTCTCAGTGAAGGAGTGACAGTCAGAATTACATATTAGGAAGATCAGCCGACATCTGAGGGCAGAGGGGTGACAGGAGAGCCAGAAGGAGGGCCCGTTGGGGCTCTCGCAGGAAACCAGCCTAGAGTCACAGGAGACCTGGAAGGGGAGCACGGAGAGGGATGGTGGCTGCCAGTTTTGTACCTTTAGGGTTTGTTTTCATTTTCAAATGGCTATTTTCTTTCCCAAGTTCAGTCACAATGCAGAAATGTTGAAAGCTTTCTTCCTAGTTTTCTCATGTTTTATGAGCTCCGTATTTTCACATAATTTAATTACGTTAACTTTGTTGTTTGTTGTTGGGAGAAACCACATGTATCCCTAGGTTATCTTAAAATTCCTAAGAAACCTCACAATCTTAGCTACTCCAACTTTTTCTTTTTTAACTATAGCCTTGGGTTTTTTTTTTTTAACTTCCCAAAGTGGGGAATTCTTGTCGGTTTTCATTTTTAAAACTATTTGAGTTTATATCTAACTGGGATTTATATTGGAAGTCATTATCAGCAGAAATTCTGGTAGGAGCTCAGTGGACTTCACATCCCATACAGTTCTTAGTCATAGTAAATTACACCGTATGAAGGCCTTGGTAATATCTGAAGCTGCAGCGTATGAAATGTTTATGTAATAAGATTGTATGTGGATCATTAATTGGGTATAAAGTGTAAGGAGAATCAAATGTTTTCTTTACATTTTTCTTCTCACTATCCGTGTCTTATTTTGCTTTAATTTCTCCTGGAGTAACCTCTTAGTGCAGGTCATCTACATATATGCAAAAAACAAAGCAACACATAAACTTTTCTGATGGATTATGGACAAAATAATCCTGACTGCAGTTAAATGCTTTATTTTCAGAAGAATTTCAGTTTTTTTCCTGACTTGATAAGGTTTTTGCCTTCATAACTTTCTGATTGCTGGCATGAGCCTTTTCCCTCTCCTGAAAGGGAGATTGGATCACACAGGTGCCACTTTAAGGTAAAGGTGAATCTTCATTTCTGATTGCTGGATTTTGGCTCTACATTTCCATCAGTGTTTCCTGAAAATTGTGCGAGGTGGGGGAGGAAAATAAAGAATATGATAAACTGTAAGAAAAATAAACTGAAGAAAAGGCTTATCTTGTAGTTTCTGTTTCTGCAGCAGCGTGGCTGTTGGTTTTGTGCCTGTGCTCAGCTAATCAGAGGCTCCATCCAGAGCGCTGCAGGTGCACTGCCTGATTTTTCTGTAACAGATTGGGATTTGTCCCAGTGTGATTTTTATTGACCTGTCATTTTTAACCAAGTTTTCCCTTTCGTAAAATAAGGAAAAATTAGACAGGGCTTCTGATTTGAACAGGAGAGGTTTTCAAAATACAGTTTAGGTTTTTATGATGGGAGAAATTGGGCTGTTTTCTTCTTTGTGCTTTAGGTCTGTGTGCCTAAGGAGACTCAATGATTGAAAGCAGTGTTCCAGACAGGACTGACTTTATAAAGAATACGGCTTTGGGGTCATAGTCTCTTCACAAAGCACTACTACCCTTTGTATGTAAAGCTATTTCTGCTGACTTACTCACCATGTGACATTTGATTTGTTTTTCTAATGACAATGTTTGAGGTATATTAAGACATCTCTACTTGCTCTCCTGGTCCTGCTCTTTGATCAGTGACACTTGGCATCTGATACAGTTCCCAGAGCAGTATAACATCTGTTAAATGTTTGTTGAATGAATGGATTCTATAAAGTAGTTATAGAGAATTAGTGATACAGAGCTGTGGTGAAGAAACAAACTTAAGAACTGAGTGAGGTTAAGTAGTACATAGGAGATTTAATCTGAAATTACGATTTTAGATGCACTGGCCCAGATTCTTCAGTGGTCTGTAAAATTATATGCATGATGTACATCTTTCTATCAGGCATTTGGTTTCTATGCCCTCCATTTAAAGAACAGAAAATGTTGCTTAAGAAAAGTAAATGATAGTTGGAGGTTAACTGAAATAAACTGATTATCTGGTCTTCAGACTTAAATCAATTGTCAGGTGTTCTGATACAGTCTTCAGTCCAGAAATAAATCCTTTAAGGAAAGTAATTTTTTTTTAAATTTGGGAAGTGAAAGAGGAATTCAAAGGAAGAAATTTCTGTTATAGTGAACTGCATTTTTAATAATGCCTGGAACATAGTAAGGTTTCAGTAAATATTTGTTTGATTGACTCTGTAATGCCATTCTGGACAAGAATTAGTAAATATTTGGTTACCTTCAAGGCTAGATTAAATACTGGAGAATCACAGAAATTTAGAGCTAGAAAAATCCTAGTCAAGTCTCTTTTGTACAGTAGGCTCAGAGCAAGTGAGCTTGCTCTAGAACCCGTTTTTCACTTCTACGTTGAAAACTACAAAACATTGCTGAAAGAAACTACAGAAGGCACAAATAAATGGAAAGACATTCATATCCATGGACTGGAAGACTTAATGTTAAGATACCAATACTGCCAAAAGTGATCTACAGATTCAGTGCGGTCCCTATCACAATCCTGTGATGTTTCCTGCAGAAATAGAAAAGCCATCCTAAAATTCATGGAATCTCAGGAGACCCCAAATAGCCAAAATAGTCTTGAAAAAGAACAAAGTTAGAGGACTCATACTTTGATTTCAAAACTTAGTACAAAGCTATAGTAATCAAAGCAGTGTGGTACTTATATGTCTATTGTATCACAATTTAAAAAAACAGGGTGGTACTGGCATAAAGATAGACCTGTTTGCCAGTAGAACAGAGCAGAGTCCAGAAATGAATTCTTGCATATGTGTGGTCAAATGATATTCAACAAGAGTTCCAAGACCATTCAATGGGGAAAGGACAGTCTTTTCAACAAATAATGTTGGGAAAACTGGATATCCACATTAAAAAGCATGAATTTGGACCCTTACTTAATGCCATATACAAAAATTATTCAAAATGGAACAAAGTCCTAAATGTAAGAGCTTAATTTCTTGGATATGACACTAAAAGCACAGGCAACAATAGAAAAAAATAGATAAATTGGACTTCACAAGTTAGAAACGTATGTCATCGGAATGTATCCATAGAAGTGCAAAGGCAACCTACAGAATGGGGGAAAATATTTTCAAATCATATATCTGGTAAGGAATTAATATCCAGAATATATAATGAAGCCTTAAAACTCAACAACAACAACAAATAGCGAAAACAGGTAGTAATGCAGGTCTTTTTTTAAAAGAAAGTGGCATAAAGTACAAAGTGGCATAAAGCAAACTTTCAAAAAGTGGGAGATGCCTGTATTGGCATTTCTTCTGTTTCAACCTAATACTTTGTGTTTTTATATGTACTATTTCAGAATTTCTCTCTATTTGCAGTTAACATGATTGTCTATTTTAAAGAGGAATCTACATAAAAACTGTTAGAACTAACAAGTGAGTTAGGAAGGCTGTAGGGTATAGTGTCAGTATACAGTGTCAGCTGTATGTCTATACACTAGCAGTAAACATTTGGAAATTGAAATTTAAAAACAGAACCATTTACAGTAGCACCATGAAATGCTTATGAGCCTTGCTGTTCATTAAATATGTGATGAATAAAAAACTGGGAAGATTATTTGCAGGGTCAGGGTACCAATGCTACCCAACGTTTATGTTGAACCCTCATAAATTAATTTTAATAACCATGTCTTTCCTATTTCTTTTTTCCTAATCTGATTACATTTCAGTTCTTGTAAGTTTTATAGATCATATTATATTGGGATAGCACAACATAACATATGTGTGTGTGTGCGTATGTGTGTGTGTATAAATTTAAAAGTAAGTGAATAAATAAAATATATTGGCAATGCATATCGAAATACTTTTACTGGTTTGGGTGTACAAAGAACTTTTTTTCCTAAACCATTTGAAGAGTAAGTTGCCACGGAGTGGGTATAGCTCAGTGGTAGAGTGTGTGCTTAGCATGCAGGAGGTCCTGAGTTCAATCCCCAGTACCTCCATAAAAAAATAAAATAAAATAAAATATTTAAAGAGAAATAAAAAAATATTTTTTAAAAAGACTAAGTTGCCAGCAATGGTGGTTAACCCCCCTCCAATATTTTAATATATATTTTCTACAAACAGGGCATCTTCCAGGAGAAAAGGCAAAATTCAGGAAACTAACACTGACACATTACATCCTTCTAATCCTCCGGCCCCATTCAAGTTTGCCAGTGGTTCCAATAATGTCCTTTATAGCGGAAAAAAAAAAGAGAGAGAGAGGGAGAGAGAAAGTCCATCCCCTTATCACATGGTGCCTTCAGATGTCAGGTCTCTTTAGTCTCTTTCAGTCAGAAACAGTTCACAGTCCTCCCCGCCTTTCAGAGTGCTCACACTCTTGAGGACTGCAGGCTGGTTATTTTGAAGCATGTCTCTGGGTTTGGGTTTGTCTGGTGTTTCCTCAGGATCAGGTTCAGTTTGTGCATCTCTGGCAGGAACATCACAGATGTGATGCCGTTCTCTTCTCACATCCATTTTTAATTTGTCCCATTACTGAGGAAACTCACCTTGAGCTCTTAAGGTGGTGTCCCCCAGGTTTCTCCACTGTCAAGGTGTTTTCTCCTTATAATGAGTATGTGCTTTGTGGGAGGTACTTTGGAGCTCTAAATATCCTGTTTCCCCATCAAGTTTTAAACATTTACTCCTATCAGTAAGATATGTGGTTTCCTATGTTACCCAGTGGTTATAATCTATTGCGGTCATGATTCTGTGCTCACTTCTATCCCAGGTTTGGCCATTGGTTGCCCCTTCAAGGTGGCCTCTGTGTCTTTTTGACGGGTGCCCATCACACTTTGAGTATCTCTTTAAACTTTCTAGCACAGTAGAATATTCCAGAATTATCTTGTACTCTCCCTGCCCCAGCTCTGGAATCAGCCATTCCTCCAGGGAGCCCCGATGCCTTTCAGTGGGGAACAGTAATATTTAGGAACCGGGAGAGGAGTTTGCTGTCTGTGCCCAGTGCTCTTGGAGTCTCACGGTGCCCAGGCTTCTCGCATGGAGCCAGGAACTATGTAGATATGTACATATGTTTGCATACATACCTGTGTTTAGACTTACACTTCCAACTCCAGTCCAACACTAAAGAATTGTTTCTAGTTTTCTCCCTTGTCAAATTTGTAACTTCTCTCACAGTGAGAAAACTAGCTTCCATATGTACTTGTTCAATCCCTCCCTCTGTATCAACTTAAATTGAATCACGACGCACCCCCTTTCCCCTGTGGACACCCTCCTTACCCTCCTGTGTGCTCCAGCATCCTGTGTCCGGTCCCACCCTGCACTCAGATCCCCCCCCCCGACTAAAGTCCTCTTCACCCCACCTGGGTTCTGATACCCACACGGGCGCCTTTCTTACCTGCTTCAGGACCCAGTGTCCTGTGCTGGGCCGCCCTCCTACGGATGCATCCCTGGGGCTCTAGTACCCCAGGCTGGACTGCCTTCCTGCATAGATCCCCTCCTCAGCCTTCTCATACCATCAGCCTGCCCGTCTGCTGGGGTACCCCCATCCTGCCCTGCTCTGGGCAGTCTTCCCACACTGCCACCCTGCTTGCCCCACTGAGCTTCAGCACCCTGTGCTGGGCTGTCTCTGCGTGGGCACAGTGTCCTCATCCATGTCAGGCTCTTGCATCCCATGCCGGGCCAGCCTCCCTTCCTGGTGTCTGCCTCTTTTAACCCACCTGGGCTCTGACACCCTACTCCAGGCCACTGCAGCTCCCTGCCGCCCATCAGTGAGGACACACCTGCCTTACTTGGCCTCACCTAGAGGCTTCTGGACTGAATGTTCAGGAAGAGGAACGATGCCTTCTTCTTTTAAAGGAACAAATCATACACTTCCTTCCCAGACTTGTTTCAAGTTTACATGGCATTAACAAGATGGATCCCTAACTTGAAAAATCACCTTCATCCTCTAATCTCCGTGAAGAAAACACCACGGAAAGAAATGAACATTCACCCTGGAATAAATCACACAATGAGCATTTGTTCCTTGTTTTAGCCTCAGCATCTAAGATAGCACCTGGCCTTACTGAATGAGTGAGTGAGTAGGTGAACAGTGAGAAAGAATTTACCCCAACACGTTCACATTAAGATCTAGATGGAAACCAAAGAAATGAAACACAACTCCAACTGCTAGTCTCTGAGCACATGGACAAGCCGAGAACGACACATCTTTTTGGTCTTTGTGTGTAACTGACCATAGTGAAGAAGGATCATGTCTTGCTCCTCTGTTTTCACACGGGTTGTGATAACTTCACATCAGCTGTTACCATTTGTTTTAAGTGGCTTTTCATTCTTGCATGAATACGTGCATAGTAAGCAACTTCAGAGCCATCACCAAACAGTTGATTTTTAAGAAATGGAAAACAAAACGATAAAGTTAATAGGCAAGAATAAAAGCCACTGACATGAAAACAGTGTATTTTTTAAGTATGTACAATTCCACTATGGCTACAATTAAAAAAAAAAAAATGCCTGCTATCCTCTCCCTCAATTCAAGTCCAAGGTTGTAGCAGAGTAACACAATACTGTGTCATAACAGAGCAGTGTCTGTCCTCTGCTTCAAAGGCTCAGGGTCAAAGATCAAGTTCTGAAGAATCCTGGGAAGGTGGACACTGATTCTGTGAATTAGTGGTGCCCGGTATCACCCATTGCTCCTGCATCTCCTGGGAGGGCATGTCTCCTAGGTGACTCCTCCATGGGCTTGATGCATCTGAATTAAACTAAAGGACTGTTGGGAAAGGCAGGTTCTGATTTTCCCCTGGTGACCTCCATAGTCCCTGCTGTCTGCTTCACGCTGCATCATCACGGCACATTTACCTCCTTCCAGGGGAGTCCACATCATGCAGCAGAGCAGCTGCTTTTGTGACCACAGAATGGCAAGTGGACTGTTGCAAAAGCTCTACCTATTTCTGATAACAATAGTAATACTCCCAACATCTAGTCTTAAGAGCTTTAAGTGTTCCTTCTTTCTATCAGCAATAACCCAATAAGGTGAGTTCTATCATTATCCTCATTTGATGGATAAGGAAACTATAGGCACAATGGTAGTGAGTAACTTGCCCAAGGTCACACAGCTGTATAATAGATTGCCAGGAGTCAAACCCAGGCAGTCGAGCTCCAGAGTTCTGCACTTGATAAGTGGCTGGTAAAAACCATAAGACCTGGCTGAAGTTATCCATGCAGGTTGTGGATTCCTCCTCAGGCCTTCCTTTTGTGGTCCACGTTTGAAGAAGTGAGCCGTCTGTTACTGGAGGCAGAAAGGCGCATTTTATCCATCCTAAGGCCAATAAGCAGAGAGCTTCTGGTCCTCAGGAATGGATAGCGTGTACTTATGTCCCCCTCTCAGATACAGAGGTGGGTTTGGTACTTGGTCATCAAAGCCAGTGCTCGGTCACCGAAGTCCCAGGAGAGATACCACCATGTTGATGATGTTGAGTCTGGGCCATCGGAGCATCTGCAGGCTGACACATGCTGTTCTCCCCACTCCAACAGAAGCCTGAGGCTAGATGTGAAATTCAACCTGAACCTGGACTTCCCTGCTCTTTCCTGCTCTTTCATGGGCAGGGAGAACAAGAAAGAGGAAGTGAAGATTCAGGTGGATGTCCTGGAGAGAGGAGTCCTCACGCAGCTGGTGTAGGTATCTGACCCACTTTGACAACTGAAGCCTGAGTACTTGGAATAACAGTCTGGCAGCTGAACCTGTTTTCCTTGTTCCTGGAGAAATTCACATGGTTTTTTAGGGAAAGAATTGACTTGTGTTTTTCCTTACCAGTGATGTTTTAGATCAAAACTGTATGTTTGCGCCCAGGTGCTTGGATGGGTTTGAAGTGTTTCATGGGCTGTTTTGAGCCTTTGATGAGATAATTGCCCTGTAATCTGACTGCCTTTTCAAGATGCCCATCAACAAGAAAGTAGCTCAGTGGGGTGGCGAGAGGACACGCTGGGCAGGAGACGGAATTCTCTGCTTCACCATTTGTCCTGTCTCCCTGCTTCTGTTCCATCTGCTCTTTCCTCCAGGGGGCCTTGTAATCTGCTGCTCTGTCTTCTCTGCTTTTTTAGTAAACAACTAAACAACCTTTAGGCTAAAAAGAAAAAAGACACAAGCCATTGCTGCTGCAGAGGGATGGCCAACAGCTGGGACCTCATTAGAAGTTCTCATAGTTATGGTTTTGAAGATTGTGCCTCTTTAGTAGATGTCACCCAGAAAAGTCCCCTGAAAAGTGCTTTGTTCATTGATGGGCTGTGGGGCTTGAGTATCATTGATTGAGTGCAGTAAGTACCTTTGTCACTTGAAAATAGTGTATGTGAGTGTGGCGGGGAGGTGTGTGTAAAGACTTCCCGTAGAGACCCTGAGTCCTGCCTAATCAGCTTAACTGTTAATGTGATTGGTGGGAGCTGTGGTTATGGCGCTCATTCCCCTCCTGAAGGGCCAGGCTGTGTTTTCTAGGGCTTTTGAGGTGAGCAATTAGGCACTAAACTGCTTGAAAAATGATGTCTGCATTGTGTGCACAGCTTCTATGCGAACACAATCAGAGTCTTTTCCAGTGTAGCCATGGGGGAAAAGGGAGAACCAACGGCCTTGCCTCTGATATCGGTGAAATTGTAGCCACTGGACTCTGGAGAGATGGGATGTTCTATCTCAGATTTAAGAAACATAGAAGGTGAAGATCTCTTGCCTTAGGGCTCCAAAGATAATTTGACTGCTGAACGGACAGAAACATCACTTCTCTCATCAGTGAAATTGTTCCTTCTCCAGCTTAATGTACAGAAATGATGGGTGCCTCAGGACTCTGGGGTCCCAGGCAAAGGATGCAGCAAAATCATTTTCGTAGTTTGTTCCTGGGTGAAATTGGTAAACCTCCCCTTCTCTGCTTCGGGCTGCGGATCAGAGAGTGGAGCAGCCGTAGTTCTGGAAAGGTCAGGAAATATGCACTTGGTTGCCATCCTCATCCTGGAACCCTACCTTCCCATCAGACCTCCACTTTTATCCCTCAGTGATTTTCGTATGCCTGTTGCCCAGCTACAAATTACTCTTCTTGAGTTCTCAAGGCAGTTGTGAACTGTTATCCTTTCATACTCTAGGTGCCAGGCATTCGTAGTCATTTTTACTGCTAAGTTATTTGCATGGGTGATTTCAGCTTGCGAAGGCAGCTCAGGTCTACATCGTGTGGAACACTTACATAACAGGAAAAGCCTTGGCTTTTAGGCCAAATTAGTTATGTTATTCCTGTAGATATTATACTGCCAGAGGGGACTACCAGGTGACCACCGGAAAAGTAGAGTGGTCATTGATGACTTTGGTTTTATGAGGTCCACATGTGCAGCTGTCACCCTTTTAACAGGGTGATGTCACTTTTATATCATCAGAGAATTCAGAAACTTACCAACGTGAATTATTTGTAGAACAATTTAAGGAGAAAAAATGATGATTTGGTTTCTGAATGAGTTAATATTTGTCACAAGTCATTTGTCGCAAGTCATTTTCAGCCCATGTTCATGGATTAAGTCCTTTCCTCCTGTGTGCAGTCTTCTAAATCCCTTTTGTGCTAATGCAAGGTTGGCAGGAGCAGCCTCAGGAATCCATGTGTTGGTATCTGTGGATGTATGAAGGGCAGAGCTGCTAGCTAAGGCTTCTATCGTTTTCTTCAAATAGGAAACAGCTGTGATTTTGCCCCCACATTAATTTTTCATGTTTTCTACCTACCTCATGGCTCGAAGTCACATATTTCATAAACCATGTTTATGCCACATCAAGGGGAGACTGCATGGGAAGGAGCTAACAAAACTTAGAAAAAGTCTCATCAACTCTTGCATGGCTTCATTTCTTAAATAATTCTTAATCATTTCACAGATGTTGGGATTTAGAGAGAGAGACCCATATAACTCAAGGCGATCATCTGCGTGTTATATTCATTTACACTATTCTAGAGTGATTTAAAAAATGTTTTGAAACAAAATAGGAAGAAGGATGTGATTATCAAGTAGCTATGTAGTTTGCAAGATAGCTTGTGTTACTGTTACTATGAAAAATTCATTGTTGTGAGGAATTAGGAATAAATACACGGTCCTTTTACCTTGGACAGGAAACTGTTTAATGTACAGAATTACAAAATACTAATATTTCATAAACCATACTTAACTAGTTTTTCCTTAGTTTCCATTTCCATTGTATTCAGTGTTGATGTTTTTAACTAGCTCATGTGGGAATTTTAATATTTACTTAGTATACAAAATGTGTTTAAAGTAAGCGTCTACTAAGAATTAAATGAAATGTGATTTGACAGAATCTCAATTCTGACTTTTTAAAAAGTGACAAAGCTAGCCATTCTTTGAAATAGATGCTGAGAAAACTATGAAATGCTCCCAGGAGTATTAATAATTATTAGTATTTAATATACTTAGATGTTCATATTTCTTTTTAGGAACTGATGTGCTATTTAAAAATCTTTATATATGATATTTTATTTGTCCATATTTCTTTAATATGTGGAAATAATATAGAAAATAATAGGACTGAGCTTAAAGTTCACCTCTCTTTTTAACATTTGAAATCCAGCACTTAGGACGTGGTCTGGTATGCCGTTGATTGTTTAATATATTTTTTAAATGAATGAACAAAAATACTAATATAATTTTTAGGATTTACACCTCCTGAATAATAAGAGATATTTGAACACTAGGAGAATAAATATTAATGCACATGTCATTTTATATTTTATCAAATTGGAGAAATATTGCAAAGTGGTAGGTAATGTCAAGAGAAGATAATAAATGAAAGAATGTATGATTTTCACTTCACTTTCAACAGGTAATTGAAAGATCTTCACATAGACCAAAAAGCTGATGTATAGGTTCCTTTTACTGCATCACCATTGGCAAGCCTAGGGAGTATTTCTAAGGGTACTGAGAATTTTCTTAGGTATGTTTTGTTAGACTTCACTTATGAAACTACTGCATAAAGTGACTGGTAAAGAATATTTAATGTTGCTATTCTCCTGATAATTGAAGTTTTTTCACTATCCCAATTTATTAGCAAATGAGAAAAGAACCATTTTTTTTTCTCAGCCACTTAGAATCACTCAAATATTGTTCTGCCTCTTTCCTGCTCTATTCCATCTCAAATACTTAGGGAATGTGTATATCTAATTTTGCTTTTTGCCAAAAAATGCTATTTTTGTGGAATCACACACTTTCAAATAAACCTTGAGAAAAAGATGTTACTGTTTTGTCTTCATAAGAGAGAAACTGTGGCTGTAAGATACTATGCTTCTTGGAAGAAGGTGCTAAATGCATATTAGTGTCTTTTGTAGAAATTCCACTCAGAAAAAGAAAAAAAAAATCAATGAAAAGATGGCAAAAAAATGAGATAAAATGAACATAGAAAACCAGAGATAGTAGATAAATTACGATGTTAAATGTCCAAAAATATCAGTAATAATAACTGAACCAATTCCTCCACTTAAAAGACAATGATTGTCAAACTGGATTTATTTACATGCACATCCTTTAAGGAGGTATGTTTAAAACATAAGGACATAAAGGCTGAAGTAAATGATGAGAATTGAGTTCTGTGTAATAGGTAGTTGACCCTTGAACAACACAGGTTTGAACTGCACAGGTCCACTTAGGCATGGATCTTCTCCAGGACACACTTACTAAGGTGCTACCCGATCCCCGTGGTTGGTTGACTCTGCGTGTGGAACCGTGGATAGGAAGGGCCCCTGTAAGGTTATGTGTGGATTTTGGGCTGGTAAGGGTTGGTGCCCCCGTCTCCCATGTTGTTTAACTGTATAGCCAAAAGAAAGCTAGACCAGCTGTACTAATATCAGACAAAACACTTTAAGGCAAAAGACATCCCCAGAGAGATAAAGAGGGCTACTTGCTACCTAATGATTAAAAATTCAGTTCACAAGGAAGGGAAAATAATTCTAAACTTGTATGCAGACAATAGCATGACATAACCTTAAAACTGATGAAGCAAAAATGAGCAAATTAGAAGGAAAAATAAATCCACCTAATAGTGGGAAATTTTTACAGACCTCTCTTGGTAATCAGTAGTTCAAACAGACCCCCTACCAAAAAAATCAGTATATAGGATTTCTAAATAACACGAGTTAATATACTGGACATCTTTACAATACTGTACCCAACAGCTCCAGAA
Organism: Camelus dromedarius; assembly: GCF_036321535.1. Taxonomy (NCBI): domain Eukaryota; kingdom Metazoa; phylum Chordata; class Mammalia; order Artiodactyla; family Camelidae; genus Camelus; species Camelus dromedarius. Next base: position 54,205,421 of record NC_087449.1, on the reverse strand, counting down.
ATACATTTCTAGCACACATAGAAGATTTCTGAAAATTGATGACATATTAAATCAAAAGCGGGTCTCAGAAATATTGAAGGAATATTATCACAATGGATGACCTCCTCTGATCATACTGAAAATAAATTAGATGTTAAAAAGATAACAAAAACTCCCATCTATTTGGAATTTAGGAAACATCTAAACAATTCATGAGACAAGAAATCATAATGGAATTTAGACTAAAGTATCTAGAATCGAATGGCAATGAAAATAATGTCTATTAAAATTTGTGGAGATGGCTAAAATAATACTTAGAAATGTATATTCTTTATATGCTTATAATAAAAAGGAGAAAAGTTGAAAAATGAATAGACTAAGCATCCATCTTAAGGTGAAAGAAAAAGAAAAACTCAAGAAGAAAGAGCCGAAATTAATGAAATAGGGAGTAAATACAGAGAGAGCGAGCCAACGGTGTCAGAAAGGTGATTTCCTGAGGGTAAAGGGTTCTCTCCACTTATTTGGATCTTTAATTTCTTTCAACTATGTTTTATAGTTTTCAGCACACGGGGGAAAGGACAGTCATTTCAACAATGGGTGCTGGAACAAAGGGATAGCCATGTCGGGGGAAAATGAACTCCGACACTTGTCTCACATACAAAAGTTAACTTGAAGTGGATCATAGACCTCAGTTTAATAACTAAGCTATAAAACATCTACAAGAAACATAGGAGAAAATCTTAGTGACCTTGGTGATGGCAGAGATTTCCTAGATGTGATACAGAAAGAACAAAGTGTTTTTTTAAGTCAACAAATTGGATTTCATCATATTTTTTTAAACTTGCTTTTTAAAAGACACTTCCAAAATAAAAAAGCAAAGGCAACATTTGAAAGACACAGGTTTGGCAAAGGACATATCTAGAATACATAAAAGAACTCTTACACAACTTAAGAAGATAACCCAAGTTAAAAGTGGGAAAAGACTTGAATAGACACTCTACCCAAGAAGTTATAGACATAGCAAATAAACTTATGAAAAGATGCTCAGTATCAGTAGTCGCTAGGGAAATGTAAATTAAAACTTCAGTGAGATAATACTGTACACCCACTAGAATGGCTGAAGTTAAAAAGACTGGCCATACCAAGTGTTAGTGAGAGGGCAGAGGGGCAGAGCTCTGGAACTCTCGTACACTGTTGGCATAAATGTAAAATGGTACAACCACTTTGAAAAACAGCTTAGTAGTTGCTGAAAAGTTGATCATATACCTGTCATACAGTTCAGCCGTTCCACTCTTAGGTATTTCCCCAAAATCATGTATCCACCCAAAACCTGTACTTGAATGTTCCTGGCAGCCTTATTTGTAATGGTTCAAAACTAGAAACAACCCAGATGTCCGTCAACAGGTAAATGGGCAAACATCCTTACAGTAGAATTCTACTGGACCAAGAAAGAAAACAATGATATGGACCTCAAAGTGATTGTGCTCAGTGAAAGAGCCTGGACCCCTCCCCACCCCCCACCAAAAGTAAATTTATATAAAATGCTAAAAAAATACAGTCTAATCTAGAGTGATAGAAAAAAAGATAGCGGTTACTGACAAGGGTGTGGGGCACCTCATACACATCTGTTCTATGTTGAATAAAGACTTGGTGTTTTAAAAAAAAAAAACAAAAAAAAAAAAGGAAAGACTTGAACATGAAAAAACCCCATAAAACTTTGAGAAGGTAGTCTGGGAGAACATCGTGATCTCAGAGTGGAGAAGGATTTAAGACAGAAAACAAGAGGAAAAAGTGGATACATTTAGTAATGTTCAAATTTATAACTTAAATTTCTCCAAAAAAAAAAAAAAAACCCACCACTGTGAAAAGAACGGGGGAGATAAATACTTATGGCACAATAATTGACAAAGCATTAGTATCTCTGTAGAACTCCCATGACTGAAAAAAGGTAACCCAATAGATAAATGGGCAAAAGATCCGAGCAGGTGTATCATATCAAGAGGAGTCCCAAATGGCCAATAAACATGAAAAGAGGTTTAACCTCCTAATTGAGACAAATGTGAATTATAATCAATATTAGAGCCCACTTCACATTCCCTACTTCATACTGATAAAAATTTAAAGGTCTCTATCAAATGTTGGCATAGATATGAAGCAACCAGAACACATATTCACTCTTAGAAAGTAAATTGGTACAAACATTTGGGAATCTGTTTGTCGTCATCTACTAATGTTAAAGATGTGCCCGTGCTGAGTCCCAGGAATTCCACTTGTAGTTTGTACACCAGAGAAACTCATGCATGTGGGTACCAAGAATGTTCATAGCAGCACTGTAGTAGCAAAAACCTGGAGGCAGTCCAGATTCCAGCAGCAGTAGAGGAATTGTGGTATGGCTCTCCAAGGGAATGCTATACAGTCGTGCAAAAGATGACTCAAGTTACAGCAGCAAGGAAGACTCTTAAGGACAAAATGTAAGGGAAAATATTAGGAACAAAATGCAAGTTATAGAAGAATACATACAACATGGTTAACTCTTTAAGTATACATATAAAATGTTGTAAAACTATAAAGAAAAGCAGGGGAAAGATAATTCCAGAAAATGGTTACTTTGAAGCAGTGAAGAAGTAGGATGGAGATAAAAACTCTGGCTCACTGAGGACTTCAAAACCATAGTCTTGTTCTTGTTGTATAATTGGGCGTGTTTGTATCGTTTTTATATTTTATATTTATTGATTTTACAACTGGAGTCTATACAATAGTTACTAAAGTTAAAATAAGTGTAAATTGTAGAAGTTAGCATATGACTAATAGCATACCTGCTCTCATATACCTGCAAGAAAAGAGTGATTTTTGGGGAGGAGGTGGGAATCAAATCATAATGAGTTCTACCCCATCACTTAGGTTTGATGATTTAAATTTCCTCTTGGTTAAAGTTTTTCTCCACCCTCCCACCCCATTTTCTCTGCCCTGCTGCCCCTCAATTTATAGGAGAGATTTGAAGCACTTTTCACCATCTATGATGACCAAGTTACATTTCAGTTGTTTAAAAGCTTCAGAAGAGTCAGAATAAATTTCAGCAAACCTGAGGCAGCAGCACGTGCTCGAATAGAACTCCATGAAACAGACTTCAACGGGAGGAAGCTTAAGCTGTATTTTGCACAGGTACTTCATTGCAAAGGACAGTGTTCTCCAGACTTGTTTTTCTCCATCCAGAAATACTGTCAGTTCACCATTTTCTCTGTTATTATATCCGAGGTTTTTGAAATGAGCAATCCAAATCAGCAGGTCATGTAACAATATTTTTTTCTTTATTTTACAGATATATACTTTTATTTATTTGTTTATTAAGCATATTTACTCTCTTAACTTGTTTTGCTTAGACTAACAGTTGAAGGAATTCTCTTTTCTGGCAGCTTTTCTCAACTGGGGTTGAGAGGGTTAAGCCCTAACACTTTAGGGTCAGTGAGTTAACTTTTCTGCACATCTAGAATGACACTTGTGACATGACATCCTTGGGAGAAGTGAAAAAGTAGTCTCTGCAGTCATTTCCATGCTCTGTGACTCACACGAGGCACCCACTGAAAATGGCTCCCAGCCCAAGGGGTGAGCAGGGATTCGGCATAGCCCTGTGCATCTTAGACTTTGGAATTGCAGAGCATCCTGCAGGTTACCAAGAATTGGCCATACTTAACTGTTCTAATCCTACACTGATAGGACTCTGAGAAACCAATTTCTTCTTGGAAGAATTAGTGAAATAAATAGACCATGTGTTAAGTGCACTGTTTTATTTTCAACAAAGCACTTTTTCCCTTGGTCTTAGCTTTCAAAGTGGAAAAAAAAAAAAAAACAATTTTAAGGGGTTTGTTGTCTCACTCCAAATGAAAACCTATGTTTGGACATTTCTTGATGGAGATGATGGAGACAGTATAACCTAATCTCTTCCAAAATTGGGATTCAGTGCTTATTACCACTTTTGGTCATTCATCTAGTCATCAGGTTGTTTTTCTATTCAGCTAATATTTATTTAGCACCTAATGCTCTGTGCTGGCCACTGAGTGTTCAAAGATGAATCAGACAGAACCAGACCCAGTCACTGGGAGATACAGACTTTTTTTAAATTGAAATATAGTTGGTTTACAGTGTTGTGTGAGTTTCTGATATATAGCATAGTGATGAGGTATACATTTATATCTGTTCTTTTTCAGGGGAGATGTAGACTATTAAAGAGAAATTTTTAAATTTTTAATTTTCTCCAAAGAGATGTTATAGTTAATGTAAAGATAAAAATGAAAAAATAGCCCAGTCATAAATTTGAAGTGCCTCCTTCCCTGCAGGTACAGATGTCCAGTGAAACACGGGACAAGTCATATCTACTGCCACCCCAGCCTGTCAAACAGTTCCTCATCTCCCCCCCAGCATCTCCTCCCGTGGGATGGAAGCAGGGGGAAGACGCGATGCCTGTTATAAATTACGATTTACTCTGTGCTGTTTCCAAATTGGGACCAGGTAACAAACTTCTGTCCTTCCTGTTTTTTTTTCCAAGAAACTTTTGTAGTAAAGACCTCATTCAGCAGTTTGTGTTCTAGCCAACAGGTGATAACATGAGTGGCTTGGAGGACAAAGTCAGGCAAACCTGAGTTCAAATTCTAGCATTTGCTAACTTTGTGATCTTGAGCAAGTTACTTAGCTTCAGTTTTCTGAGCCTCTGTTTTCTCATCTGAAATAGGGACCATAATAGCTACTTTTCCACATGGTTATAAGGATGAAATGATATATGTAATAATCAGAGTGCAGTTTTTACTGCTACAAATTCTAGTACATAACAGATCATTAGTGAATATTAGTTGCCGTCAAAATTGTAGACAGACAACTTGTACGTTGAATAGTATTGCAAGGAATTGGTAGTGATACCACATCATCCCTTCCAGATTCTTCTCTTGTATTTATTTTTTATTTCTTCTGTTCCTTCCCTTTAATTTCTCTAACTCCCTCATCCCTTTAAACTAATACAAGAAATCAGTGCATTGTTCGTTCACACTAGTTGTCCACCTAAAATAATGTTATGTTTTTTATAGGGGGTACGAAAGGCATTTTGAAGGGAAGTGGCCAGTGGTTTTTTAGATATCAGAGCTGTATCTTGGATCTCTGAGGTCCTTGGAACTTTACAGGTGTCTCCCACGGGAAAACTGGAACCCATTATGAAGTTAAGCAGATACGCTTGTGTTGTTCATAGAACAGCAATTAGCATTTATACTTTAACTTCCAAGACCTCAACACTTCACTAGATAATTTCTTGAAATGCCAAAACTTTATAGGAACCTTAAAGCGTCAAATCTCTAATGCCAAAACAAGATAAAGTACCCTGACATAGGATTTAAGGATTGAAAAACCAATGATCAGCTATTAAAATGTGTGTAGAACCAGAAGTTTCAAGGGACAAAACTCTTCCTTCTCTGTTTATCTCCACAGGAGAGAAATACGAACTTCACGCAGGCACTGAGTCCACACCGAGCGTGGTGGTTCATGTCTGTGAAAGTGAAACTGAAGAGGAAGAAGAAACAAAAAACCCCAAACAGAAAATCACGCAGACACGGCGCCCCGAACCTCCAGCCACCACGCTGAGCGAGCCCCAGACCTTCGACTGTGCACTGTGAGGCCTTGATTGTGGGGCGAGGAGCTGCCAGTGCCAGCACGGGGTGGGCTTGGATGGGGGACCCCTGCCAACCGCTCACCATCTCGGCAAGGCGAGGAGGGAGCAGGATGTCCACACTGTGGACGGGGTAGTACAGAGAAGCAGCCGATTTTGCCTGTTCAAAATTATAACTGACTGTTCTGAACAGCACTTTAAATTAAGGGATTAGCCCCCAACACTGGCAACATGTTGATCATTTTTAAACAGTAGCAAATTAGGGAAATGGCTACCCGCAGTTCGTTTCCCTGACTCGGTATAGCATCGTACCCAAAATGAAAACCATATTCCTGGAGTGCAGTACCATTTTCATTTGAGTGATCTAGCGTGGGTGTTTTTGTTATAGTATATTGGCTTCCACTTAACCTACTGGCCAAAGGTTAATTGCTGTTCAGTACACATGGAGGGTTTTGCACGAAAAGAAACCTGAAGTGTAGAATAATTTACAGAAGATCATTTTTCTCAAGTGGTTTTTTTTCTTTAGCTTTGGGAAAGAAATGCCAGATTCACTTTGACTGTCAGAACCGAGTGGCCCCAACGTGTGCACACTCCTCTCGTCCCTGTACTGTCACTGGCAGAGGAAAGGGATGCGCCGTCCCTCCTCGAGCTGCAGCTTTGGAAGCTTGACTGACTATGACCTCTGGCGGCCACCACGCCCTGCCATTTGTGACCATGTCCTGGCCGGTAGCGTTCGACTGTCTCCAACCACCAGTTGAGGTTTTTTCTGTTATACCTATTTGTGTGTTGTCATTCACAGACTATACATTAGACAAGGTAATAGTAAGATTTTCTGAAGACCATTTTTAAATTGTCCACTTAAATCTTTTTCAGTTGGCTTTGAAAGAAAAGCCACACACCTTTTTTTTCTATGAATTAGGGAGAGATGGGGCAGAAGAAGATGGTTTCGTTAGTCAGACTTTTCTTTCTGGTGTAACTTTTTTACCCTGGCCTCCCATTGTCATTTTCCGTTAAAACAGAATTGTTTCCTGCTGGTGTTTGGTGTATCCTTGAACCTGCTGAAGTAGAAGCAGGCATCTTATTAACTCTTTGTGATCCATTCAGACTTCAAAGTCCCTTTCGTAGAAAAGTGTTGTAACTAAGAATGCTTTGCTTTGGGTTAGGTGGCTCTGTTGATTCTCTGCACACTCTGAGGTTTTCTTTGTGTGGCAAGAGTCTGGAGCTCCCTGGGGTATTCGTGAAGGGACATGTGAGTTTGGACTAACACACCAATGTGGCTGCCACTACAAAGGAAGGAAAATGCAGAAATTCAGGCCATGTGCTGTCTGTATGTTTTTGGTAACATGTTTCTGTGATTTAGATGTTCTTATTGTGGTAGAATTTATTTCTGATGTCTTAACTTTATTGCAAAAAAAAAAATCTATATTTTCCTTCCCCTCAAGTACTCTGAGATGATCAACTCTTCTATTTGTAGATACCCACCACTGCTAAGCCTCAATGTAAATTCAGTTGAAATTTGTGATTCCAAAAGCAGTTTATTAAATTCATCATTTGACAGTTTAACTGGCAGTCACTTACTAAATTTACTTTGCAGTTCTAAATTCAGCCTTTTGCCAATTTTTAATCTTATCTGGGTGCACTACCTTATCACTGCAGAATGGACCCTGTAAGTCAGGAAATGTGTGTATTTTCAACATTTGGAAGGGTTTGAATCGCCTTTTAGGTCATATTTTACCTTTGAAGTAATTTATTCATTGTCATTTTCTAAGTGATCAAAAGTCATGATATTTTATTATTTGGCTTGGCTTTCATGCTCTACCTTCCAGTTAAAGAATACTCTATCCCTAACTAAAACTTTCTTCTAAAGTCAAGTAATGCCAATTACCTGAATTTTTCTTTTTTTTTTTTTTGAGTGTTGAGTAAATTGAAGAAAGATTTAAACCAAAATTAAATATATATTAAATAATATATATTTTATGTAATATGTAATTATTTAATATATATTAAACTTTTCTGAGTGGAGAACATTAATATTTTCATTTTTTCTAGTATAGTACTTCCATAAGGTAAACTCTGTAAAAAACAACTAAATGCCCATTAACTTTTTAACATTGTGAAATCAACCACATGTTATGGTCTCTGTCCTTTTTTGGTTATTTTGTATCCAGTTCACATATCCATCTTGTGAGAGGTGAGTCTCATCCATCTTTTTTTTCAAGTTCCTTTTAATAATTTTATCTGCATTTTTTTCTTCTTTGAAATCAAGTCATTGCTTAGATTTAACTGATACTACAGTAGCCATGTTTTCTATAGAAATCATAACATCCTCTCAGGAATCAATTTATTGAGACAGTTATGAGGAAAGAAGATGATGTTTTTGGTTAGGAAAAAACATTTGTGAAGGGTAAGAAAACCAAAGCACTTAATAAGGATAGTTGATGGAACCTGTGGCGCATTGGCTCTCATGTTCTTGCTTCTTTCAACTCACTCACCTGACGAAACCAGAAGTTAATCCATTTAGTACTTGTGGGAGCATCTGCTAGTTTAAGATGCTAAGAGGCAGAAACGGTAAGAGCAGTTCTCTTACCTGAGAGCGCTGAAAATCAGGTGGAAAGCAAACGAGTCGTTTCACATTCTGCTCCTTCAAAATGGTGTACACTAAAACCTGTCAGTAACGAAGAACCAAGTAAAAGCTCCTGGGAACTTTCAAGTTCAACGCAAAGGTTTAAATATGCTTTGTGGTTGATGGGGTGTTTGAATTAAAGAGCTGCAGGAGTTAGAGTCGGGCTCAGCACCTTCGTTCTTACAGTTGTTTGTGTTTCCCATTCACATTAAAATTCCATCTTTTAAGAATGTTGTGATCTAAAGTGGGAAGACTTGATTTCTCAGAATCTCAGCTACAAAGCTGCAGGTGACTTTGGAAACCGTATAGTTGTGTTACTCGGACTAGAAAACAGGAGATGAGACTTGCTGCAAAGTCCATGGAAAGGCAGCCCCGGTTCTAGAATTGGCATTCATTCCCAACTCGCAGGCTAGGGCTTTCTCTACTTTTTCTTGCATTAGCCTCTTAAAGACACTCAGAGACAGTGAACCCCAGCCACAAGAAGACAAAAACAAAAAAGGAGAAAGTTATTTTTCTCCTGTTGGGATACAATGAATAAGATAAATCTTATCTGATGAAGTCAGTGACTTAGCAGTTTTAATGAATGAATTTGATGTTCCATGTTTTGTGTTTTTGTTGTCACTGTACCATTGGGTTTGGAATCCTTTTAAATAATGTTATGTTGATAGGCAGCAGCTGCGCTGACATTTAATCCAATGTGAGTTTGGAGTGGAGTGACACTCTCACTCACTGCTTGTAAACTGGAGTCCTGTTAAATATTGAAGCCTGACCGTGCTTCATATTTTTGCATAGACTCTTTTACAGACCGTGGCTTTATTTTTTAAAGGGAAAATTTCAAGCATAATTAAGCAATGGAAAATGTCCAAAATTCTTTGGTGCGTCAGGTTCACTGTCTGCTGGCACCCTTTCTTTTCTACACAGTTGTGTACTTCATCCCTGTCCTGCAGGTGAGCGTGCTCAGTCTTTCCCTTCTTTGCACATTTGCAGTTATATATTCCAGTGTGAAAGGAAATAAATTACTTACAATAAGTGTGACAATAAAAAGAAACGAAAGACTTGGCAAAATTGTTGCCTCCTAGCTGAGGAGGTAAGTCCACATTGTAGAACCTCACCTTTTAAAAAGTTAAATAAATTTAAAGAATAAGATTTATGAACCTTGTCCAACAATTTGATAAATACATGTTTTTTAAACTTTTGTTGGAGTGGAGTCACACAGAACCTCTTCATTTAAATGCTGTTATTTTTTAAATCATGAATTGGGAGAATGGTAATAATTTGGAGAGTGTTGTTATTACCAAATATACAGTCAACAGAGCAACTGAAATTTGCAACAAATCCTAGGTTCACTAACTAAAAAAATTATGAAAATGGTCAAGTATAAAATAGTAGTTTCTGGCCATGGCTAAGAAGAACTAACTAACCTTAGGTTGAGTCAGTGTCTCTGTCCATTTAAATGAAAGTTTAAAGACTTTTCACTTGACTAGCCATGCGGTCTATCTTGTAAACCTACATTTCCTCTTGAAACAAAACCATGTTCTTCAGGCTCTTGGAACTCCCTTGGAGAGAGGCTGAAAGTCCATCCTTGTTGTGAGGGAAGACTTATATCTATGCAGCGAATGTGTGTTTTTCTGTATTGTTGTCTATTTAGTCCCCAATCCCTCTCCTTCACGTTGGGGACTGAGGAGGGAGGGGCAAAGGTGGCTGATCTCGTCGGTGTGCTGTTCGTCCCACTGCTTCTCCGCCCAGGGGGCCCCAGTGCTTTCGTGTCTGCTGCACTGTGCGTATTCTCCAAGTTTAAGGAAAGTTTCTCCATCATTTCACTTCTGTCTTATTGAACCCAGGGGTTGAACTTACTGTTTTATCTGAACATGTTTGTGATCTTATGCTGCATTCTGGGGGCACATTACTTTCCTGGTACTATAAACTGTAGTGGGTATTATTGTACTTCAGAAAGCTCGTCAGTGCTTCCCGTCTGTGAATTCCACGTTTCACTGTGCTTCAAGTGGTGATTCATAGTTTGTAGCCCTTGGTTATTTGTCAGCTTTGGCTCTTCCATATTTTGGGGACATTTAAACAATCCTTGTCCTATCGTGGTGACAAAAGCAGAATGTCATTTTGGGGGGAATCTGTGATTAATTGTAACAAGTTTTGTTTTTAAAGCTAATAAAGTTTAGTGTTTTGGTTTTTTTTTTAATCAGTCCTTTGAATTGAGTTCTTTGTGTGTAGTATTTTCAATAAGTATCACTTATGTGTAGGTAATAACACAAAAAAGGCAGACAAGTGAAATACTGTTTGTTCCCAGTTGAACATCAGTGCTGTTTGTACCAGAGTTAAAGGTGGTGACTCATTGCCAGCTGTGGAAATAACCACTCTGGTTTGTGTTCCTCACCAAGAAAACTGTTTGCCGCCGTTTGCTCCTCAGTTAAAAATGAATTATTCTTATTAAAGGTTTATTTTCTGTCTTGGTTTAAAAAAAAAACCCAATCAAAGTTTTGAAGCTAGAAATGACTGTGGAAGTTATCTAGTGCTGCACTGACTTTATATATATATATATATATATATATATATATATACATACACCCACTGAACTCTGCTCTTTGTTCAAATAAAATCATATGTAAAGCCCAGTGTAAAACAGATTACCCCCCCTCAAAAAAAAAGACAAACAGAGCTGCTCCTTTTGAAGGAGACAGAGGGTGGGGAGAGACCCAAAGGCCCCTCCGGCCCCTGTGAGAGCTCCCAAAACAGTCCAGAACACACAGATCTAGTTCAGTGGCCTCCACGCCCCGCCCTCACAGCCCCTACTCACATCCCTACAAGTAAACGGCCCAAGAGGCCTTGCCAGATTCCCACATCTGGCTGGTAGCCCACCTGGGACTAAAATCTTAAGTTTCTTGCCTCTGTTCCCAGGTCCTTTTTGCCACACCCTCCTACTCTGTTAAACTAAAATCATTGATTTTTCAGGAAAAAACATGTTAGGATTCAAAGATTCTTAAAATTGTGTTTTTGTTTATTTCTTTGTTTTAATAGAACTCAGAGTCGCTGTGGACATTGCAGTTTTCACAGATGTGCTTCAAGCTGTGTTCTGGGGGGCGGCCTCCAGGTGGAGCTGAGCCTCCAGTTGCCTTCACTCTGCTTCTATCTGTTGTGCACAACGGTCTTAGAATAGGATTTCACTGGTGCTAAGGAGTCCTTGGCTAAAACGGCAAGTTGAAAAACTGCTGCAAATAACCTAAAGATAAAGCATTGTTTTAATACAGAAGAGAAAGTACAATAATAAAGGTTTAAGTAATTTACCTCATAAAAATAGACTGACTTAAAAGTTAAATTCAACAATAAATGTATCATCACCAAGAAACATGCTAGAATAGATCTGAGGAGTGAGAAGTAACCCACTCTGCCTTCATTGAACGCATCAAAATATACTTCTAATCTAGAAGGAAAAAAGATTTAAATTCTTAAGCTTATAGGAAAGATCACAAATCTTGCCAAACTTCCCCTTGTCTTGAGGCACAGAAGGTATAAATATGAGTAATTTGTAGATTAGGCATTTAAATCGAGTGTCTCAAAATTTGTTATTTGGGAAATGTTTGTAGTCTGAAATATTTGGAAAAGTTAAACAGTTTCTATGTTGCAATGCTTCTAGGAACTTTTAAATTTGCACATTCTGAATCTCCAAGAGGATATGCTGTATTTATCAAGTTTAATAAACTATGGAACCCTTTTTACCCAGAAATGTTTCATTGCACTGGTACTCGAAGAATATTTAGAGAAACATTCTACTAAAATCCTGACTTTAGCCGTAATCAGTTAAAGGATAGGTTTGCAAATTAAAATGTCTTTATTAATTTTTCTAAGCAAGAGTATTTTTAGATTGGGGCATCAGAAAGAGCCTGCCTGGTTTAATGAATGGGAAAACCAAGTTAATGAAACTATTGGAATCTCTAAGAAGGTACAGCAAAGTTGCCAAATATAGTAATTACTTAGAAAAATAGGTAGTGTTTCCTTCCACTATCAATGGCCAAACTGTAAGCAATAAGGTACCATTCATAATTGCAACAAAACATCTGTGGAAGCAAACCTTCAAACTCTAATAAGAATATGGGTAATTATCATAAGTATATGCTCTTAAATGGGGTAACAATATTTTAAGAATGTCAGATTTTCTGCCCATTAATCTATAAATTTAATGAAATCTCTGTCAAAATGCCAGCCATATTTTTTATGATAAACTCATTAAACTTATTCTAAAACTTTTTTGGGAGAATAAAGAAACAAATAGTTAAGATGACCTTAAAAAGAAAAAAGTTGAAGACATGCCCTACCAAGTATGAAGACAACCTACAAAGTCAAATGACATCAGAGCAAGAAAAGGCAAATAAACTAAAGAAAAATAATAGAGACAACCCATGTCTATGTAAGAATTTAATATACAATAAAGTGCCCTCATAAATAAATGGAGAAAGGCTTAGATTGTCTAGTAGATAGTTGGGGAAGCTGGCTTAGCATGTGTAGGCAAATAAAGATTGGTTCCCCATCCAACACCACATACACAGGTGGACTCCAGAGGAATTTAAGACCTAACTATAGAATGTAAAACTATAAATGTAACAGAACAAATCGTAGGAGAATGTCATTGCGACCCAGAGACGGGGCAAGACTTCATGAAACTTTAAAAGCATAGCTGTCGTGTAAGTATAATTTGATCACATTGAAATGAATGATTTGGGTTCCATGAAGACTGCCATCGACAGTGTTGACCGTAGGGAACAGATTTGCAGTCCTAACATGGGATAACTATAATACGCAAGGAAATTTTGGAAATCAAAAAGAAAAGCAGCCCAATAGGAGAACGGGCTAAAGGATACAAGCAGCAATTGACAGAAAAGGAAAAAGTGAGCCTGTGAAGAGACACTCTAGTCCGGTAATCAGGTAAGCGTAGATTAAAACAAGATGCCACTTTACACTGTTGGAGTCTCAAAAATGTAACAAGCAAATAAAGCTAAGTCTAGCCAGAGGGTGGGGATGTAAGAAATCTGATAGAACACTGGTGGGAATGTAGACTGGTTGAGTTATTCTGAAGAACTATTTCCCAAGAGCATCCCAAAGACATTCTCATACAGGTCCATAAGGAGGCATCTTGAGAATGTTCATTGTGCCATTATTTGTGGAGGCAAGCTGGTGTCCCCAGCTGGGAAGTTGGCACTGTGGAGAACTATAGCGCAAGAGGGTAACCATATACACAACAGCAGGGATGGGTCTTAAAAACAGAGCTGAAAGACAAAAAGTGAGAATCAGTAAGGTGTATAGAATAGTTGCATGACGTGAATTAAAATGCAAAGATGGTGATCACTGCGCAAGAATATATACAAATAAAAGATACACATTAAACACATAGGTACATATGTAAGAGGCACCTTGAATGGGTTAATGATGATGATGTGCCGTGAACTGAGAAGTCTGATTTACTAGTAGACTTTACATAACCTTTATATAGACTTTAAGAAGCTACTAATACACACCTCAGTCTCTTTCCTCCCTTGATTCTACATTAAGTTTAGTTATGGTATTTTTCTTTATTATTGCTCTAGAAGAAAATAGTTTGCTGTGATTTTGTTTAGGTGAAATAGAGATTTTATTGGAGATACTTGTGCCTTGTAGGATAAATATTTCAAAAAAGTATCAGGTACTGCCTGTTCTCTCGTTGGATGTGTGTATATAAATGCTTCCCCCAAGTAAGTGACATAGATTCTTTACTAACCCATACTCTCATATGGATAGAAAAAATATACCCACCATTCATGGTTCTCTGAGCTACAAATAAGCAATGGCACGTGGTTTGACTCTAGACTTACCATTTCCTCTTGCTTCAAAGAAGTAATCAAATTATTTCTTGGCCTGGTGCTGTCTTTCTTCAGTGTGTTTTGAATAATTGAGATTTTGAATGGAGAATTATACAATCTTCTGTCCTGAGAGATCTTACCAGGCCTCTTGGCCCCAGGAGAGTTATTAGACCAAAACTGATTTCTCAGAGGTTGCCTGCATGAGTCCTGTGAATAAAAGGTCTTTTATGGGCCAAATTTACAAGTCTTCTATTACTTATTTCCTTTATAACTTTAATCATCTCTGAGACTATTTATTAGAAATTTCTAACAGCTGTTGGAAAGTCTAGAATAGAGAGTTATCTCTTTTGCAAATGAGAAGCAGCCCTTGGGCACTGATTTACCAGCGCCCCTGCAAATTCTAGATGAATTAGTGAGTTCCATTGTGAAAGACACAGCTGTCCTCCAACTCAGTTCCAGTCTCCAACTTCCCTTAACTATCCACACAGGAATGGAGTACCTTAAAAATGTGTTTCCCTGAAGAGAGGTTTACTAATTGTTCATGCTGGAGAAAATTAAACTGCAGGTTTAATAAAGCTCCATTACAGAGTATATTAGTTATCTATTACTGCATAATAAATCAGCATAAAATTTAACAGCTTAAAACAACAAAACATTTACTATCTCACAGTTTCTGAGAGTCAGGAGTCTGGGGGTATCTTAAGGTGACGGCTCAGGGTCTCTCAGAAGGTTACATCAAGGAGTCAGCATGGCTGCAGTCACCTGAAGGGACTAGGGGACCCGCCTCTGAGCTCACTCACATGGCTGTTGGCAGGAGGCTTCAGTTCCTCACCACAGGGTCTCCCCATAAGTCTGCTCACAGGGCTTAGGGCTGGCTTTTCCCAGAGTGAATGCTCAGAGAGAGAGCCCAAGGTGGAGACTTTTTATAACCTAATCTCAGAAGTGACATGCCATCACTTCTGCCATATGCTGCTGGTCACGCAGACCAACACTGGTAAGGTGTGGGAGGAGAGAGAGGTGCTCGTGCAGTCCTGAGAGGGGAACGTATAGCTCTGCACGCCAAGAGGAGGAGTCGAAAAGGTACAGGGTTAGAACTCTCCCTTCAGCTCTCAGCTCTCCGTACCTCTGCGTCTCTTTGGTCACTTCATCCCCTCTTACTGCAAAAAGGACTTTTCCCTCAGAATAGAGACCACAGCAGCCAACCACTCAAGCAGAAGACAAACTTTCTAGAATTCCAACCTAGGGGAGGATTCTGATCAGCCCATCCCTGTGGCCAAGTCCTTTACCCCAGAAAGGGAAACAGAAGAGGGGCAGACGAAAACACCATGGAAGCACTTCAATATACTGATGAATTTCATAAAGCCTAGAAAGTGAGAGCATTTTACTGAATGGTGAATCCGTCAGATTTTAGCAATTGAACAGATAAGCATTGTTTGTTTTTTATCTGGTCTTCATTTTTCACCATCCAACTTTGATTCCAGGTGAGATACGAGGAGTAAATTTTAAGTGAGTCTTATAAACATACCCAAAATAACGTGTGCTATGGAGGTTTCTGACACAGACCTTCCATGATAAGTTACCACAGAATCTCTTGGGATTTTGACGTCAAGTGACAGCACCAATGTCACAATCTTCCATGTTCCACTGAGACATGTACCGTACAATCAGAACCCATAAAGAACGTCATTTTATCCCTGCTCTAACCTTTTGAGAGAGTGAGTCACTTTATATTACGATTTCATGTATTGCCCCTATGGACATATTTAAAGATCCAGAGAAGGAAACATCACAGCTTGTTTTTATTTAGATTTTCTGACTGTGTAAAGTGTTACACTGTATCCTTCCAGTCTTTTTTTCTTACTGTAAATTTTTATTCACAAGTTTGCAAAACTATTACCAGTATCTATTTCCAGAACATTTTCATCACCTTTAAAGAAACCCTGCATCTGTATAGTCACTACCCGGAGTCACACCCATTCTTTCCTCCCCCGAGCCCTTGGCAACCTCTAATTTACTTTCTGTCTTACAGGTTTGCCTAGTCTGGACATTTCTTATAAATGGAATCTTACAATATGTGGCCTTTTGTATCTGGCTTGTTTCATTTAGCATATTTTTAAGGTTTATCCGTGTCACAGCATGAATTCTTCATTCTTGTTTGTAGCTGAAAATATTCCACTGAAAGTATAGAGCACATTTGGTGTATCCACTTGCCAACTGATGGATTTAAGATGTTCCCACTTTTGGGCTGTTATCTCTAACGCTCTCATGAACATCGCGTACAAGTTTCTGTGGGGACATATGTTCTTAGTTCTCTTGGGCATATATCTCGGAGGGGATTGCTGGGTCATGTGGTAACTCTGTTTACCACATGTGAGCAACTGCCAGACTGTTCTCCAAGGCAGTTGCACCACTCTACATTCATACCAGGAGTGTATGAGCGTTCCAGTTTCTCTGCATCCTCACCAATTTGCATTGTTAGCTTTTTGATTTTATCAGTGTTAGTGGTGTCTCATTGTGGTTTGTTTTTGTGTTTGGGGGAGGTAATTAGGTTTATTTACTTATTTAATTTAATGGAGGTGCTGGGGATTGAACCCAGGACCTCGTGCCTGCTAAGCAAGCACTCTACCACTGAGCTATACCTTTCCCCACCTCACTGTGGTTTTGATTGGCCTTTCCCTCATGAATAATGATGTCAAGCACCTTCTCCTGTACTTACCCTGAGCTAATTAGAGAAACGTCTATTCAGCTCTGTAATGGGTTGGTTGAATAGTTTCCCCCTAAAATTCATGTCTACCTGGAACTTGTGTATGTAACCTAATTTGAAAATAGGGTCTTTGCAGACATAATTAAGTTAAAGTAAGGTCATACTGGATTAGAGTGGCCCTGAGTCCAATCTGACTGGTGTTCTTACAAGAGGGAAATTTAGACTTGGACACACACAAAGAGAATGCCATGTGGAGACAGGAAAAGAGATTGGAATGATGTTCTGTAAGCCAAGCAATGCCAAGGATTGCCAGCAATCACCAGAAGCTAGGAGACACATTGATTTAAGACTTCTAAAGCCTCTAGAAATGTGAAAGAATGCAGTTCTGTTGTTTTAAGCCACCCAGTTCGTGGTAATTTGTTACAGCCACCCTAGGAAACTAATACAAGCTCCTTTGCCCATTTTTAAATTGGGTTGTTTGTCTTTTTATTCACAACTTCATCTTATAACCAGAACATGCTGCATAGGACTTAATTCTTTCCCTGCAGTTATATTTTTTAACAAGAGTCTGATTTATATCACTAGCTTTAAAAGCAAATTTTTGTATTTTGGTTTTAAAAGACTACATTTGTACGTATTTCTTTATGTTTATCTTTTTCCCACTTGTCCTTCTATCCTAACAATGACTTTACGCATGTGTTCTTTTATTTGTGGGGAAAAGTTACACAATTTGTAAGGAAACATGAGTGAGAAGAGAGAAAGTCTGAATGTGGCTGAGCTCCTTTGAGTAAATGCCTTCCTCTGTTCTTGGCTCCCATTCATTCATTCATCCATTCATTCATTTATACAACAAGAATCTATTTTATGTCTCCTCAATAGATGACAAAAGCATCGATTTTTGCCCTTGAGTGTGTATTCCAGTGGGGGAAACCAGACATATAAACAGATATTTCACCGTTATTCACAGAGTTAGTTACTGCTGTAGACTGAACACTTGTGTCCCTTCAAGATTCATATGTTAAAATTCTACCCACCAACTCTACAGTATTAGGAGGTGGGGCCTTTGGGAGGGAATTTGGTCATGAGGGTGGACCCCTCATGAATGGGATTAGTGCCCTTATAGAAGAGACCCCAGAGAGCTTCCCAATCTCTTCCACCATATGAGGGTACAGCAAAAAGATGGCTTGTCTATGAACTACAAAGCTGGTTTTCACCAAACACCAAAGATTTATGGAGTCTGCACAGGTTAAAAGTCTTGCCAATTTGAGTCTTGCTTCAGGGAAAGCAGGTTATTTAACCATTATATACATTTGGGTCATAAAACAAAACATGTAGTTGAGAAGTAAAAATAAAAACCAATCATACTAAAAGAATTTTCACTGGAGGGAACTCTTAAAATGTGGCTTTCATGTAACTGGTTTAGGAGAGGAAAACTGTCCTCACATATAGTGCAAATATCACAGTGGGTGATAAACATTCAGAAAACACATGTGACCTGGCAGAACAGGGAGAGTTTGGATAAAGAAGCATAAAAGAAAAGCATACTAATATTTTTAAAACATAGTATCAACAACTTTCATGTGACCTTGATCATGTGCCTTTGCCTGTCTCAGTTTCCTGATGTGTAAAATGGAGAGGCAGCATCTGCCCTGTTGTTAGACTCAAGTGAGGTGATGAGGTGCATGTGCAGAAATTTTATAAATTGCAAAGTGCTGCACATATATAGGGAATTATTATATTACATCCAGACACTAACTCCTCCAAGACATAGGACATAGCAATCTTGTGTCTCTCACAGTGCCTAATTCAGTTCCTTGTCCCTTGTGCAATCTCAGTATGTGCTTACGTAAACGAATTCACACATGGCTGAGTTAACGTGTGTCCCAGAAAAAGTGACTTCCACTCATAAAAAAAGTTTAGCAAAGGCAACTCTGTACATCAGGAGGAACTTTCTAGAAGCAGTACGCTAGTTTCCCAGATGACAGCTATCTACAGAAAATGTGTTTTTAAAATTTTATTTATTTTTTAATATATGGTTGATTTACAATGTTTCAGGTACAGCAAATTGATTCAATTATATATATATATTTGAAGTATATACTGAAATACACATATATAGAAATATATTCTTTTTCAGATTCTTTCCCATTATAGGTCATTACAAGACATTGAACATAGTTCCCTGCACTATACAATAGGTCCTTCTTGTTTATCTATTTCATATATAGTAGTGTGTATCTGTTAATCTCAGATCCCTAATTTATCCCTTCCCTCTCCTTTCCCCTTTGGTAATCATAATTTTTTTTTCTATGTCTGTGAGTCTATTTCTGTTTTGTTGTTTTGTAAATAAGTTCCTTTGTATCATTTTTTTTTTAGATTCCACATATAAGTGATACCACATGATATTTGTCCTCCTCTGACTTATTTCACTTAATATGATAATCTCTAGGTCCATCCATGTTGCTGCAAATGGCATTATTTTACTCTTTTTCATGCTGGTATGCTGAGTAGTATTACATTTGTGTGTGTGTATGTATGTATATATCACATCTTTATCCATTCATCTGCCAAGGGACATTTAGGTTACAATTGTCTTGGCTATTGTAAGTAGTGCTGCTCTGAACATTGGGGTGCATGCATGTTTTTGAATTGAGAGTTTTCATCTTTTCCAGGTATATGCCGAGGAGTGAGATTGCTGGATCATATGGTAACTCTACAGAAACTGGGTCTTATTTTTAGCACTGTAGTCATATATAACTGTAAAGACGTGTCTGTATTAATTAAACAAACAAACTTAAACTAGCTTTAATACTGAATATTTTCCCAGATCACATGAACCTGAAATTCATTCGGCTTAGTTTCTACTATATTTCTGAGAATTTACATAAGCACTTAATTTTCTTTAAGCCAATTAAATAAAGTTTTTTACAAATTAATTTTGGCAACAAAGGTTGAAAATATCACATCTACAAGACACACATCAACAGAGCAAACAGAGAACCCATAGCTCCTGTTCCAAAATTTCAGCCATGAATCAGGTACAATAATAGAAACCCCACAAGTTACAAAAGAGGTTGGATTCAAATTGGGTTTCTGGCAGACGGAACAAATCAAGGTCATTTGTTCAGACGGCTGAAACTTTTTCTACTAATATTTGTGGAGAAGACAGTTAAGATTAGCATTCGTCCCTGAGAAGTCAAGTTCCAAATGACTTTTACCCCCTTTTGATTTTTTTTCTTTTGATAAGTTACCTTCTTGAATTTTGCATTTTTAAAGAGATGGCCTAGAAAAGAGTTCCTGGGGAAGACCAGGTAGAATATTTACATCTCAAAGGCACCGGGAGAGAATTGCAAGGTCCTAGGCTTTGATCCATGGTGAGTTTATTTTTTAGATGGTGTGATGAATGAGGACATGGAAGTGCATGATCCATTGAGGGCTCCTGTTTGTCAGAGGTGTCAGGTTTAGGTGTTTAGGTTAAGGGTTTTTTGGTTTGTTGTTTGCAGGCTGGCTGGCTTGCTTGCTTGGGTGTTTTGCCTGTGGATGTCCAGTGGCCCTGATGCAGGAAAACGGATGTGGGGCGTGAGGAGGGCCATGTCCCAGGTCTCAGCTGAGCCCCTGGGACATGCCCCACCAGGAGTGGGTCCTTGGCTTCATGCAGGAAGGAATTCAGGTGCAAGCCACAATTGAGTAAAGGTAGATTTATTTAGAGAGATACATACTGCATAGAGTGTAAGGCAAGAGAAAGGCAACGAAAGAGGTGTGGGAAATGGGTGCTCAGGTAAAAGTAAAAGTAGGTACACACTCCATAGACAGAGTGTGGGCCATTTCCAAAGAGGAAGGAGTGAAAAAGGCCACAAGGCATGGTGGTGTCAGTTTTTATGGTCTCAGTAGCTTCACAGGCCTACAGGTGGGACCATTCCAACTGCCCTGGGGAAGGGGCTCAAATTACCAGGATCTGGGCCACTGCCCATTCTTTGGCCTTTTGCGGTTAGCCCTGGGACTGTCATGGTGCCTGAGGGCATGTTATTTATCACGATGTTACAATGAACATATAATGAAGCTCAAGGTCTACTAGAAGTCAAACCTCTTAATCCTCAAGGCCAACCAGCAGGTGAATCTTCCACCATTTTGGTGCTAAATTGCTGTCATTCCTTGAGTGTCTGTGCCCTGCCCCCTTCCATCCTGTCTCAGCCCTACTCCTGCTGGAAGAAGAGGCTTTTGCACATTTGCCAAATTTCAGCTGGGCTTTGGGCACATCTGTTTGGGTCTCCATTCTATTCCACGGGTGGAGTCTCTGCTTCCACCAACATCAATATCTCCTACAAGCCTCTTAAGATAAATGGGGAAGATTTGGGGAGTGGAAAAAAAAAATGATGGGCTTTGAATTGTTACTGGAGTCATACTTCTGGTCCGGAAAAGACTAGATTTGTAAAACAAAGAATTGGGTGGCAACCTAAATGATATCGAAGGACTGACACAACCATCCACCTATGTTTTTCTTTCCCTCTGGGTACATTTAGTTCCTAGCTTAAACATTGTAGACTCTGAGAAATTTTCTGGACCCATCCAGGCAGAGCTAGATGATATGCTGTCTGGTTCTCAAAGCCTCCCTTGACTCTCCCTGGAAGTCTAGGTTAGGTCTCCTCCCATTTAACGGTGCTGGAGGCCTCTCCCACCAGGCTGTGAGCTCCACTGGGACAGGAATCATGTTCCTCTCATTCATCACCACATTTCCATGGTGCTTGGTACTCCAGCATCACTTGAAATCAGCAAGTGCTGTTGAATTGGGTTTTACTTACCTGCTCAAAATTCTGTAGTCAGGACTATGTCTCTATACTCAGTGCCTATACTGTGCTTCATATCGGTCAGCTCTGAATGATGGATGGATGGATGTGCAACAGGAAAGAAGAGGGCAGGGCACAGCCCTTCAACAAATGACACAACAGTGAGCACCAAGATGGTGGAAGATTCAATTCCCAGTAGACTTTGAGGCCCAAGATGGCTGGAGATTTGACTTCCAGCAGACACTGAGCTTCATTATACGCTCATTGTAATATATTAATATGTAAGTGGCACTCCCATAGGCACCATGACAGTTCCAAGGCTGACCATAAAAGGTCAAAAAGTGGGCGGTGGCCCAATTTCTGAGATGTGAACTTAGCAAAAAATCCTCATGAGAGAGAAGGGATGAATTGGGCTGTGAGGAAAGATTAAGCCTCAGGTAAGTAGAGATAAAGAGGAAAGATTCTGTAGAAAAGAAGAAGACCTAAGCAAAGGAGCCGTAAAGAGCAGAGTCCCTGAATTGGTCTGGCCTGGACTTTGCACAATAAAGAAACAAGGCTGGGGTCAAAGTTGGATTTGTGGAGGATTTGAACTTTTCCCTGAGGGTTGATATGGTTTTCAGGAAGGGAGGAAGTAAAGGAAAATTGTGTAATGTGGGGCGGGAGGACAGTTGGTCTGGCAGCAGTGGGTGGGATACCTGTAGCCAGGAGCAGTCAAGCCCAGGAAGGAGACTTCTGACGGAGTCCAGGTAGTGAGGATCTCTGCAAGAGATGCCAGGACCCAGGTTTTGGAGTCAGACAGACCTTGGTTCAGATGCTGATTCACCACTGTGCAATTTAGGGCAAACTCCTAATCCCAAACTGTATAATCCTCAGTTTCTTCATCTATAAAATGGGAATAATAAAAATAATACAGTAAGGGTTAGTGATGACACTTGTAAATCACCTAGCAGTGTTCTGGTATCTAATATGCTATAAATAAATAAATAATAACATTATGAATATTTGGTGGCTGACCTGGTGGGAGAAGAAAATCAGACCAATTTCTTTTTTTATTCCCAAGTTCCCAATTTATCCCTCCCGTACTTTCCCCTTTCCATAAGTTTGTTTTCTATGTCTGTGAGTCTGTTTATTTGTTCTGTAAAAAAGTTCATTTTTATCATTTTTTTAGATGCCACATATAAGTGACATCATATGATATTTGTCTTTCTCTGTCTGACTTACTTCACTTACTGTGATAATCTCTAGGTTCATCCATATTACTGCAAATGGTATTATTTCATTCTTTTTTATAGCTGAGTAATATTCCATTGTGTATATATATGTATATACCACATCTTCTTTATCCATGCATCTATTGATGGACATTTAGGTTGTTTCCATGTCTTGGCTATTGTAAATAGTGCTGCTGTGAACATTGGTGTGCATGTATCTTTTCAAATTAGAGTTTTCTCCAGATATATACCCAGGAGTGGGATTGCTGGATCATATGGTAGCTCTGTTTTTAGTTTCTAAAGGAACCTCCAAAAAAACAAAAAAAAAAACAAAAACAAAAAACAAAAATATAAAGGAACCACCATTACTGTCCTCCACAGTGGCTGCACCAAATTACATTCCCACCAACAGTGCAGGAAGGTTCTCTTTTCTTCACACCCTCTCCAGCATTTATCATTTGTAGACTTTTTGATGATGGCCATTCTGACCAGTGTGAGGTGATACCTCATTGTAGTTTTGATTTGCATTTCTCTAACAATTAGCGATGTTGAGCATATTTTCATGTGCCTATTGGCCATCTGTGTGTCTTATTTGGAGAAATGTCTGTTTAAGTCTTCTGCCAATTTTTTGATTGGTTGTTTGCCTTTTTTTGATATTGAGCTGTATACATTGTTTGCATATTTTAGAAATTAAGCCCTGTTAGTCACATCGTTTGCAAATATTTTCTCCCATTCCATAATTTGTCTCAGACCAACTTCTTTACACACAGAGGATTACTCTCTCTACCTCTTAAGTCTGAAGAAAAAAACCTTTCCTTGAAGGTTTTATATTTCCTTACAGTACAAAAGCACTAAAGATAACCACTGGGAAAATATTGTCTTTGGTCAAAATCTAACCAAAGAGCCACCAAGTTTTACAGAAGAGAAGCAAAACTTTGAAGAACTATGTTCTTCCCAAGGGCACTTCTAACAGCAGTGACCTCAAAATGCCATTCCATGATCAGTTGTGTAAAAAGAGCTCAAAGGATGCTTTGTTTCCTGAACAATCTGCATCCTTGATTTACAGGCATCCCTCAATTGCTGTTATTCATTCCTGATAATATTGCCCCACAACAGCTCCCATGCTAGGCTATAGTATAATCACAACATTTTGTGTTCCAATCATTATGGGTTTAATTATTAATGATTATAATTAATTTGACATTTGTACCTGTGAGTTTTTAAAGCATTTTCACATTCATTATCTCCTTTGGGCTTCGCAGTAACCCGGAAGGTTAGCTAGGCATGTATGATTACTATTTAATAGACAAAAACACAGTTGTTGAGAGAAAAAGAAACTCAAGGTAAGTGCCTGAGGAAGGCAAGAAGGAAAAGCAGGAAATGATGTGGATCTTGAGAAGAGGTGAGCACACAGGATAAAGAGGAGGAGGGAATGGCTCCAGGCTTGGAGGAAATGGGACATAGGAAGACAAAGTCATGTGTGGGGCAACATCAACCCTTCTAATGGGCTCATCTCAGAGACAGCAGTCAGCTTTGAAACAGAGCCTGCCTAGGGCATTTGGAGAAAGTTCACAGAGGAGATGGTATATAAGCAGAAAGGGAAGATTTTAATACGTATCTTAAGAGATGTGGTATACAAAAAATAAGTACAGAAAATAATAATTTAAATAAAAATAAAGCATTTAAATTACATATTATATAACATATATTGCATTATATAAAATATACATTGTATAATCATAGAATATAGTATTATGATGCTTAATTATGTGATTTATTATCTATAATAGATTATGGGTGTATCTTTATATATAATTTTGTGCCCTCCAAAGCACATTCTTTTCATGCATGTATTGAACATCACTAAAAATTATCAAGTATGAGGCCACAAGGAAATTTTCAATAGATTACAAAAAGCAGAAAACTCATTATCTTCATTTGTTCAGGTTGCTGTAACAAAATAGATAGACTGGATGGCTTGTAAACAACAGAAATTTTTTTCTCACAGTTCTGGAGGCTGAGAAGTCCAAGATCAAGTCACCAGCAGATTCAGTGTATGGTGAGAGGCCACTTCATGATTCATAGACTTCTATCTTTTCACTGTGTCCTCATATGATGGGAGGGGCAGGGGATCTCTCTGGGCTCTTATTCATACAGGCACTAATTCCATTCATGAGGGCTCCACCCTCATGACTTAATCACCTCCCAAAGCCTCCACCTCCAAATGCTATCACTTTAGGGATTAGATTTCAACATATGAATTTGTGGGGGTGAGGGGGACACAAATATTCAGTCTGTAGCACCCATATGCCACATTAACCATAATGTAATAAAATTTGAAATTAGCCACAAGGACATAGAAAAACACATGTAACTACTTGGGAATATAAAACTACCCTTCTAATCCCAGTTCTTTTGTTAAAGAGGGAAACAAAACTGTTTTTGGAAATGAACAGTTTCCCTAGTAAGACCTGTGGGATGTGGCCATGTTAGTATTCAGAGGAAAATGCATAGTAGCTTTAAGTCCATTTACTAGAAAACAAAAAGATCTAAGTGTAACTAACACATTCAACCCAAGAAGCTGGGGGAAAAAAGAACAACAAAATGAACCAGAGCTTACCGGAGAAGCAGGATTTTGACAAAGTGGAGTTGGAAGGAATGGCTATCAAGACAGAGGAAACAAAAGCCTGAAGATGGAAAAGTGTTCAACATTTGAGGGAAGAAGAGTAGTTGTTTGAAGGGTTGGGTATTAATAGGTAAATAGCAGGAGACAATGCTGGAGAGAAGAGCTAAGGCCAAACTAAGGCAGGCCTGAATGCTGACCTAATGACTTTGTTCTTGATCCTGAAAGCAGTGGTGAACTGGATGTTGGAAGGTTGTTCCTTTAGCAGTGTGCTAAATGCTTTTGGAATTACTTTGATCTTGTGCCATGGCCTCTGAATTCGACTATCATAAGCTCTTCTGTGTTTTACATCTGACAGCAAAGGGCACTGTCTTAAAAACAAATTTTTGTACACTTCCTGTTTGACCAATGTTATATTTGGGGTGCTGCCACCGGTTTCTCAAAGCTGGCTGCTTCCCTGGGATCCCAGCAGCTGTCCTGTTGGATGATCATTCACTACCTGCCCCAATTTGTGAAATTATTTTTCTCTGGAACAGGCTCTAGTTTCACTGGTCATAGGTTTTTACACCTGAGACCTGTGTAGGAAAGAGGCAGTTGAAAGCCCAGGTTCTAATCTGGACTCCTCCTGGCTCCCCAGGTGACCATAAGCATGTCCCTTTCTCATCTGTGAAGTGGGGAGAGCTGGACTAGACGACACAGTCTAAGGAGACACCTAGAAGAATGACTGGCTCCCCTTAAACTCAGCCTGAGGGTATTTAATGGGAGTTCAGGTAAGGGATGGAGGAGAAGCATGCTGGAGGATTTGTGTGCTTAAAATTTTGAAAAACATTGGGATTCAGAGTTAAATTGCTGTGCTTCAAGTCTTGCCTTCATGACATCTTGGCCACATCGTTTTGTGGCCCCTCCTTCCACCTTCCTGCAGGCTGGACTATCTCCCTTATGTGAGGGCTAAGAACCTGTGTGATTTCTCAGTGATGGCCAGGCTGTTGATCGTTCCAAATTCAATTTCTGTTATGGACTGAATTGTGTATCTTCCCCCGTCCCTCAAATTTATATGTTGTAAGTCCTAACCTCTAGTAAATCAGAATATGATTGTATTTGGAGATAGGGCCTTTAAAGATGCCATGTCAGCCCTGGGAGGGAAAGAGGCACTGAGCCACACGTGGTGACACTGTGCCTGGGAGAGGAGAGATCTCAGGCCCAGGTACAGCCCCTGGGCAAGTCACCCCCGGGAGGGAAAGAGGCACTGAGCCACACGTGGTGACACTGTGCCTGGGAGAGGAGAGATCTCAGGCCCAGGTACAGCCCCTGGGCAAGTCACCCCCTCTCTATGGTCAGATGTGGCTTTCTACCCTGGTCACACATTAGCATCACCTGAGTGCTTATAAAAACACAATGTAAATATCTGGCCCCACCCCCAGAGACTCTGGTTCTAGGGACTCTCCAGTGTGACCTTGACTTCTGCAGTTTTTCAGAGCACCCGAGCGATTTCGGGGCACAGCCAGATCCCTGGGCTAGAGGATGTCCGAGCTCCCTTCCAGCCCCAGGCCATGATTCAAGCTGACTTGGGTTCTCCATCCCTGGATCACCACATTCACTGAGCCTTTAGGATCTCTGTAAATGCTTTCATTTAACAAAATGTTCATTTACAATATCATAGTTACTCTTTATGTTTTGACAGCCCATTACTGTTTGAGGAAGTAATTCTACGAGCATCAGCTCATTCAATCCTCATCATAACCCTTTGGGGTGGGCAGTGGGCAAATACCACTGTTCCACCTCCCTTTTATTTTTCTGCAGAGCACCTATCACTTTCTGACATGCCATGTCATGGGCATATTTATTTTTATTGATTCCCCCTCACGTCAGAAAGTAAGCATCATCAGGACAGGGGTTGTCTCTTTTGTCCATTGCTAGCACACAGCAAGCACTCAGTAAATATTGTTTGAATGAATGAATCATGGAAGAGTAAAGCCCAGAGAGGTTAGGAGATCTATCTGAGGTCATACAGCAAGTAAACAGAGGAGCTTCTGTGCATGTGTGTTCTTTCTGCTCTGCTCTGGGTTTCCTAGGGTGACTGTAACACTAGGGTGGACCCAGGAGGTATCAGGGCAGACAGAATCCAGTGGCGGAGTTAGCTGCAAATGCGCTGCCTGTTGCCAGCAAATGGTCCCAGAATTCTAGATAAAAGCACAATCTCCTTGCCAAGGTGAGGAAGGGCAGCTTCTGCTGGTGGCCAAAGGGCTTAACTTGATTTACAGCCTCTCAGTCGTTTTTCCCTTGTTATCCAGTGAAACTGAATCCTGGGGTTCCTCAAAATGTAGCATAAAAATGAGAAAGCTACCTGGTAATGACCTGGGCTGGCTTTTTAAAGGGTCAGTCATGAAAATCAAACTTACCACGGAGCTGGAAAAGGCCTCAGAAACCAAACAGTTCAATCTGCCATTTTACAGATGACAAAACAGAGGTCCAGAGAGACCAGGTGACTTGCTGGGGGTTACAAAAGCTGACTCAGCTTTGGTTGCTCTCTTCTTTCTTCACCTTCCATCACCCAGATGCCCAAAGCTGAAACGGGAATTAACCTGAATGCAGGACAGCAGCTCAGAGGAAGGGGTGCCTGCCTCCTCTGGATCACATCTGGGTACTTCGTTTATCTGGGGAACTCACACGAGAAATTGCACCGTGTGCTCTGCAGATAATTGAGAACCATGGCTTCTGGAATGAAATAATGCCATTTACAGCAACATGGATGGACCTAGAGATTATCATATTAAGTGAAATAAGTCAGACAAAAAAAGACAAATATATCACTTATATGTGGAATCTTAAAAAAAATGATACAAATTTTATTTACAAACCAAAAATAGACTCACGGACATAGAAAGCAAACTATGGTTGCCAAAGTGTAAAGGGCAGGGAAGGGATGAATTGTGTTTGGGATTCACAGATACACGTTGCTATATGTAAAACAGATAAACAGCAAGGCCCTACTCTATAGCACAGGGAACTATATTCCATTTCTTGTAATAACATATAATGAAAAAGAATCTGAAAAAATATGTATGTATGTACATGTATAACTGAATTGCTCTGCTATACACCTGAAACTAATATTGTAAATTAACTACACTTCAATTAAAAAAAAAAAAAAGAAGAACCATGGCTTCTATGTCTTTTGGCTTTTGCTGTTCCCTCCACCCCTTGGCTGAGAGGCAAGAAATTGATTTCAAAATCAATTGGCCTAGGTATGTTTGCTTCCTCGTTTTTGTGTGTGCTGGATGAATCAGTGCTGACTTGGATGTCTCTGGATTCATAATTTCCTGTGCTTCGTCTCCCCCTGAAATTGCATTCTAGTCCTACCTGACATTTGTCTGGTTTCCCCAGCAACCATCTCAAAAGCCATAAACAGCAGATTAAGGCTTCGAGGGCAGAAGTAAGAGACTGCAGAGTCTCAGGCAGAAGATAAAAATCCAGGGGCTCCAAGGCTGGTTCGCAGCAACACCCTCTGCTAACAAGAAAGGGAAAGCTAGCTCAGAGCATTTGGTTATTTTCCATGTGGAAAGAGCAGGTTTGGGGGCTATTTTTAAATCTCCAAGTGCCTACGGATCCATATGGTACATCTGAAACAGGGGTGGTTTGTTGGGTAATTTTATAAGCCATTTTCATTGACTTATAAAACTGTTTTACATAAATATTATCTCTACAGAAAATCACCACACTTTATTTACATTCCGCCAAATTTGCATCAAATCTTAATCAGTATACGGACACACATTTTATATAACTGTCAGAGTCTGCATGTGCCGTTTCATTTTATATTAATACACTCTTTTGCGACAACATACTCTTGTGTCTCCTCTACTCTCAATACCCTGCTTACTCCTGACACTTCTGGTCACCAAATGTGTGTGTTTGGGGGAAGAGGTTCTCACACCAAGTAATTCTGAGACACCAGCTGGGTGTCCTACAATTTGACTCAATTCTGACACTATCTACCTGGAGTTGGCATCAGATCCCGCAGGTTAAGGGCTCAGTCCTACAAGACTGGCCCTCACTCCAGAT
Source organism: Camelus dromedarius (assembly GCF_036321535.1). Lineage (NCBI taxonomy): Eukaryota > Metazoa > Chordata > Mammalia > Artiodactyla > Camelidae > Camelus > Camelus dromedarius. Next base: position 54,175,945 of record NC_087449.1, on the reverse strand, counting down.
GCCAATCAAAGGTCCAGGTGATCACCTGTGCTTCTAATGACCTGGTACAAATCAGAGGTTCCCATGACCCGCATCTGCTCAAGCCACTCACAGAACTTGGGAAAACAGTTTACTTACTAGATTACTGGCTTATTACAAAGGCTATTAAAGGAAATGAATCAACAGCCAGATGAAGAGATACATAGGATAAGGTCCAGAAGGGTCCTGACCACAAAAGCTTCTGCCTCTGTGGACTTTGGGATCTGCCACCCTCCCAGCTGCATGGACAAATTCTTATTAACCAACTGGGAAACTTTCTGAAGTCTGTCCTTTCGGTTTTTTTATGGAAGCTTCATTATATAGGCACAACAGATTAAATCTTGGTCATTGGTGATTAATTCAACCTCCAGCCCCGTCCCCTCCCTGGATGTGTGGCGGGGAAAGTAGAAATGAAAGTTCCAACCCTCTGATCACTTGGCTGTTCTGGCAACTGTCTCCCATTCTTAGGTTATCCAGAGGCTGTCCAAAAATCACCTCATTAATGTACATACAAGTGTAGTTGAAAGGACTTGTGAATCACAGCAGATACTCATTTCACCTTTATGACTCTGAAGCTATTTTAGGAACTGAGAATAAAAACCAAATATTATAAGGAAAGATGCCCCTATTGCTCTGATCACTTAGGAATTATAGGGTTTAGGGAGCTGTGAGCCAGAAAGCTTGGATGAAGACTAAAATATATATTTCTTACTATAAAGCACAATGTCATGTACACACGTCTCCTAGTTGGAAACGCCTAGGTCTGCTGCCTCTGTTATAAAGCACGATTGGCTTGGCCAACCTCTATCACTTGGAATTGTGATCATTTCTCATTTTTACATGCAGAACATCACTTGATAATCCTTTTGCCTGGAGTGGCACCTTAGATGACCTGTCCCTGGTTTGCCCAAGGAATAACTCAAGGCCAGTGGGTCAGGGAGGTTCTGGACTGGGAGCTAGGGGACCTCTGCCTTTACCTGGACACGTTTCCCCGCTTCCCTGGGCTCACTGCAGGTGTAAGATCCAGGGGAGACCTGAAGGTTTCTGAGTTGTATCCAGCTCAGTAGAAGGAGGGTCAGTGATTCTGGTCATGGAAGCTTCTGCTGTTCAGGACATGAATTGACTCATCAGTAACCAAACCACCACATGGCTTTCATTGAACTTTCCTCTCCATCAGTAATTCCTCTCTGCCTGTCCTCCAGAATATATGCCAAATCTGCCCACTTCCACAGCCACCCCCAGTTCCACACCACCTGTCAGCCGAGGGGGGCTGACATGGGGTTCCAGAAGGTGAGCAGCCCAAAAGAAAAAATGTACGAGGAGTTGCCATACTGCCAGACAGACTTCAGCAGGAGACATCATGAGGTTAACAACACTTTATTCTATTGCCACAGGGAGGAGCGTGCGCCTATGATGCGCCTGTCCTGCTTTTTATCTTTTCTCTGCCAGCACATGTGCAATGTGAATTTCTTTGTTCATTAGGCTTACAGAATATCTCTAGCACATGCGTACTTCTATTTTCTTTGTTCTAAATCTTATATAATTGACACATGTGTACGGCAATTATTTACTGCATACTACAAACATGCTCTGATTGTGGCCTTGGGTCCCACGGCCTTAACTCATTGCAAGGCCAGCTCACACCACCCTTCTACTTGGGCTCCCTTGATCCCTTCTTCTCAGCCAGCCAGATGGTCTACTGAAAACATAGGTCAGGCCACTTTCTTCCTTAAACTCTCCTGTGGCTTTCCAGAGTTCCTGGAATGAAATCTCCTCACTTTGACATGTAAGGTCTCATAGGATCTGACCTCTGCCTGCCTCTGACCTCATCCTGTCCGCTCTGCCATCCACCCCAACTCCAGTCAACCACACTGGCTTTATGGGCTTTCCCTCCATCTGGAATGCTCCCCAGCCCCAGTCCCTCCTGCACCTGCCTGTTTGTCCTTCAGATATCAGGTCACTTGCCTTCTCCCAGCAGACGGTCCTTACTCTCCCCTCCCTTTCTGAAGAAGCCCCAGTCCTCCCACTGATAATGATCAAAGACAGATGTTATTTCCTTCAGAAAACTTTTCACAGACTGTCTTTCTCTCTGTTAGCATTTTTTGTGCTTATGTATCAGCTGTCCCCATGGGCCCATGGGAAGGTGAGTTCTACAGGGTGGGGCAGGGCCCCCACTGACTCTGCCCTACCCTGCAGAGTGCCTGGCCTATGGTGAACGTTCAGGAGGACTTAATGAATAAATAAACTGACACATGAAGGTTACCTAGAGCCTTTTTATGCTTCTGCCTTGCTGGGCTTGGCTTGTGTGTCTGACCCTGGTCAACTCCTTTGGGGGAGGCTGGTGAGAGGAAGAATTGTTACCAAAATGAAGGCAGGCTTGCTTACCTGACACTAGCAAAGCCAATCTACTGACACCAGAAAGTACACTGTTTATTGCAGGGCATCAGGCAAGGAGAATGGCAGCTAGGACTCAAAAGGCCTGAACTTCCTTGGCCTTCGGGCAAGGAGTTACTTTTTAAAGTAACATTAGCAATAGGGTCGCAGGGTACTGATCAGCTCAGGGACATTCTTCTGATTGTCTGGTGGTGAGGTGACTGAGAGTTGTTTTTCAAATCTCAGTCATCAGCCTCCTTTTCCAACCAGTGTGGGCTCTACATGCTTGTGGTCGGCATGTAATCACCATGCTCCTCCAGGTTGGGGGGTGGTCTAGTTTCTGCAGAACAACTCAAGGACAAGTGTCTGCTTGTTATCTATATCCTTTCAGGAAGAACTAGGAGTCCTGTGACCCTATTTTCTAATCATTAACTACTTGAGTCTGTTCTTTAGAACTCAGGAGAGGCCCAACAAGAAGCGGGGGATGGTACATGGAGGGGCTTGTGCCTAGGAAGGCCCTGCAGGGTCCTGCTGGGTTTCAGAGTTTCATTCCCAAATCCATCATGGTAGGTGTATGCAAAGTCATTCTGACATGGCTAGAGTCCTGTGGCTTGGCTTGATTGGTCTGGGAGAAAGCAGAAGGTTGACAGAAGGCTGAAGACCGCTGAATCCCTCAGAGGGGGACCTACCCAGGGATGCCAAGGTCCCCTTTGTGTCAGCATGTCCACCACCATCCCCAGCCCCCATATATTTTAATATATATAAAGTATATATTTTAATATATTTCAATATTAAGCATATTTAATAAATACATAGTATTTATTATTATAAATAATAATTCTTCCACTTATCTAGCATTTTATAAGCATTATCTCATTTTTAATTCTCACCACAACTCTATTGAGATAAGTATATTATCTTCATCCAATCGAAAGAAACTGAGTCTCAGAGAAGTTAAAAAAAATGTCCCTATCTTGCAATCAGTAAGCAACGGAGTCAGGATTGGAACTCGAGACCATCTGACTGCAGAGCCCTTGACCCCACACACAACCCAGCAAGAGCTTCTGGAAGCGTCTCGAAGTGGTCTCGTAGATCTCAGGTCTCAGGACCAGAGCAATCTCTCCCCTGGCTCCCTCTGCCTGCTGCCTTCCTTCACAGCCCCTGTTTGGTGGACATATTTGCCTCTCCCACCAGAAGTCAAGGATTGTGTCTCAAGTTTTTGGTAAAGAAATAGAATTACAGAATTACACTTGTTTGTATTATTATTACTGTTGGAGTATAACTGATGTATAATATTATGTTACAGGTGTACAATATAGTGTTTCACAGAATTTCACTTCTTAAACAATTCTTGCCAATAAACACCACCTGAGTTTCCTTGGAAAACACTGCGGACTCATCCTCAGCCAACTTGGGAGGAAGTTATCAAGGCTTTGACAGCATCTCATAGGCACCCAGTTTGGGCAAAGCAACAGCCCCACACCAAACACTTTCTAGAAGTAATTTGAAACAGAATGAGGAAACCCGGTCTGTCACTCACCTGCTGTGTGACTTTGGGCAACTCATCTCTTCTTCTGGGGCCTCGGTTTCCCTGTTTGTGAACAGAGATGGGTTGGGATTCCCATAAGATCTCTTCCCTCTTTCTCTAACTATTGACTGAGGGCCCACTGTGTATCAGGGAGAGAGTGCTGGGCTGCAGGCATCTGGCCTTAAACCAGTCTGGTGCAAGAGATGGTCGGATTTTACTGGGCGGAGTTTCTGACACTTGCCAGCCCTCAAACCGCCTGGGTTAACGTTTCTGTGATTGTCTAGACCCCAACCTCCTCCCTCCAGTCACTCTTTAAAGACACACACACACACACCCGCTGCAGCTCACACCTAGCCTGGTGTATTTGTAAGGCCCCTTCTCCCCTTCTGCTCTGGGAGACGTGGCCTGGTGGACCGAGCACCCGGGGTCGGCGGCCAAAACTGGAATCCCAAGAAGGACCCAGGCCCGGGAGAGGCGCGAAGCCACCACAGTGAGGCGCCGCCACGCCAGTGTCCCGAGCCTGGCGCCCCCAAGGCGGCCCCAGAGCCCGGGGACCGAGGGGGCAACTCGGCCCCTCCCCGGGATCACCTGCGCGGGGCGGGGCGAGGTCGAGGGCGGGATCCCCGGCGGGTTGAGCCTGGGCGTCCGCGGTGGCGCCGGCGGGAGGCCGAGCAGGGGGCGGCCGGCGCGCGGGGCTTCTCAGAGCAGGTAGGAGGCTCGGGACACCGGGGATGCCGGGTCTGCGGGGACCACGGGAGGCCCGGCTCAGGCGCGGCGGCTCGCTGTCCACCTGCCGGCCGCGCTCGGAAGAGGCGAGCCCAGGGAGCGGGGGTAGGGGGTGCCAGTCACGTCCTCACCTCCGCTGGAGGAAGTGCCTGGGGTCTGAGCGCGAGGGCGGTGGGCAGCGGTCGAGGGTAGTGGGAGGGAGATCGACCATCTCCCGCGGACTCAGGAGATGGGGATGGGGGCATGCGTACTGGTGGCCGGAGGGCAAAGCAAGCTCGACCCAGTGCGCAGAAGCGCCCTGAGCGCCAGCCTGCATTTCGGGGTTGATATTACAGGCATCCAGCTGGCAGGTCGCTTCCTCCTCCCACCGTCATCAAGCCTTCGGCAGGGGGGCCAAGACTTCCCGAAAGCCAGCTAGGTGGTAGAAAGGATTGTGAATCGTTCAGAACTTCTGTTGTCTTCATCTGTGAAATGGGTGTCTTGTTGGGTCGGCTAGTTCGGAGGCCCCTTCTGGAGGAAGATCTGCCCTTTAAAGAGATGGAAACCCACAGCAGGAGGAGGAACCCAGGTTTCTAGCTCAGATCAGCAAACTCAGCTGCTCCCAGGTGACTCACTGGACTAGCTGCTCCAGAGGAAAGAAGCAGGGACTCTCCAGTTCTGTGGTCTGGGTACCCTGGCAGGGGAAGGACAAGGGTGTGTCAAATACTAGCGCTGCCTTAGAGGGACCAAGGAAGCCCTGTAGTTTGGGAGAAGGAGCCAGAATGTTCCTTAGAGGAGATGGGACTGAGTGGGGCTGGGAAAGAAAGCATAGTGCTTAAGAGCTGGTGCTTTGGAATTAACCTGGTCATTGGAATCCCTGCCTTGCTCCTTAGGCAGCTGATAACTTGATCTTGGGCAGGATCCTGCATTTCTCTACTGTTCCATTTGATGTGCTCCTTAAACGAAGCCATTTCTTTTGACAGTGTGTCAGATAGTCCATGTAAAGTGCTTAGTACAAGGTCTGTATATAATAGGCACTCGATAAATATAAGCTGGTAATTTCCACCAGACTGAAGCTTCTTGGAGACAGGGGCCATGTCTATATGGTTCACCACCATAGGATGCCTGGCAAATAGCAGGTCTCACTATGTATTTATTGAATGAATGAATGTTGAATGAGTATGTAGTATAACACTTGGCATGTGGTAAGTAGTCAACAAATAGTGAATTTAGAGATGGCCAGATGCTAACAGATGGATATGCACATAGAAGACAGTGGTCTGAGTGGCTGGAGCGGTATAAACATGAGCCCAGTGGGGAGGGTATAGCTCAACAGTACTTAGCTAATGCTTAGCGTGCATGAGGTCTTGGGTTCAATCCCTAGTACCTCCGCTAAAAGAAAAAAAAAAACCCATAAGCCCAGAGTAGCAGATTCAGGGTACCCCCTCTTATGGAGGGAGGGGAGTAATGTGATAAACTCAGGCAGAGCACAGAGGTGGGGGAGGGCACACAAAATTCTAGAGTCCATAGTCTCAGCAGCCACGTGGGAGTAGATGAAGGAGCTGGAACTCTAGGTAGGTCAAGTAGCTTTCCCAAGTGTCCACCCCAAGTTACAGGGGTGAGGGGAGGGGAGGGCTGGGGGGCCAAGAGACAGCAAAGGACTGTGGGTGCCTGATGGGAATGGAAGATGAAAAGGGAAAGGGGTTCCCATGGTCCCTTTGTCTGGGAAGGACATTCTTCACCTTGTCCTGCTGTCCCCTGGCTGCTGGTGAGGTAGCTGAAGGAGGCAGGGCAGTGCCAGGTGGACCAGCTCCTGGGAGTGTGGTGAGCCAGGCACATAGTGCATGTGCTGGGTCTCTGGGGGAATCTGCTGTCATCATTTCAAATCAACAGCTTACTTTCATGGTGGGTTCCCGCACCTCTTATAGCCCAGTGCACTGTGGCCCCTCCTGCCTCAGGTGGGGAGGGAGCTGCTCCTTGAGGTGGAGTCGCTCTTAGCAAAGTTAGGGGCCTCCAGCTTGTCTCACCTCCTGGCAGGCAGTTTCATGGGATTCCCATCTCCCTGAGGTGACAAGGACTATGTGAGAAGCAAAGAACAGAAGGGGAGGTGAGAGATTTAGAGGAACACATCAAGAGGAGATGGGAGGCACTGTACCCCTCAAAAGAGCCAAGTTCAAAGCTTCCCCTGGTAACACTTTCCATAATTGCTCATAATTATTTAATATCTGTGTTTTCCATGGACTGTAAACTTTATGAGAAAAGGGAGCAAGCCTGCCTCCTTCCTAGCTGTATCCCCACCCATGACAGTGTCTGGCATGTAGTGGGTGTTCAGTGAATGTCTGTGGAATGCACGAACCCAGGCTGAGGACTGGGGCTCTTGGCTTTGAGAGAGGAGAGCTTTGGTGCCCCTTGGAGAGCATCTCCTGACAGAACTGATGTAAGCACCATGGGTTCTTTTCCCCTGTCCTGTCCCCACCCCACAACTTGAAGGGTGTGACCCTTCTCCCCCATCACATGTATGTGCCTCTGCCCTCTCTCCCACCACCATCAATGTCTTTTCTTGGGAAAAAAAATCCACTTCTAGTAGACATTTGCTGTGCTGCCCTTGATAATCAGACCCCAGGGGATCCCTGGGGCTCCGAGAAGAAGAAAGCAATGTCCAAGCTGATCCCCATCCAGTTGCTCCTGGGATGCAGGGTCACAGAGTGTAGGAGCTACAGGGACCCTTAAAGGTAATAGAGGGCTCCCTCCATTTAAAGGTGAGGAGACTGGGGTCCAGAGAGGATGCAATACACTCAGTCAGTGGAGAGTTAGGGGGGACCTAAAGTCTCCTAATCCAAGTGCTTTGTCACTGCAGAGGGCTGTGAAATTCTCTGGGAATTGTAAATGCTGCAACACTTTCCTTTACTTCCAATCTTCTGATTAAATGGAATGGAAGGTTAAAAAAAAAGAAAGGGAAAGTGGATTTTAAGTTGCCCAATAAACCTTTTTAATTAAAAAAAAAAATCCTTCATGCGGGATGAAAATAAAGAACCGGTTGGGGAGGGGGAGTACAGCTCAGTGGTGGAGGGCATGCCTAGCATGCACGAGGTTCTGGGTTCAATTCCCAGTACTTCCGTTAAAACAAACAAACAAACAAACCTAATTACCCTCCAAGATTTTTTTTTAAAAAGAAAATAAAGATCCCAAATTATATAAGTATTCAATTTACTTTTTAAAAGATATATGTTTGATATTGGAGAAAAAAGAATCTGAAACTGGGATCTCTCTAACCTGGCCAGCAGTGCCTGTGCTAAGATGCACCCTGCGCACTGCTGGACGAGGGCTCAGAAAGCAGCTCAGAAGCAGCGGCGCATTCGTTTCTCCTGGACAGCTTCCAGGTGCCAAGCATGCTGCCCCTATCAGCTTCCCCATCTCCATCCGTCCTGCCTCCTGATGCAGTCGTTGGCATCTGGGCGGCTGGCATCCCACTCTTTGCTTTGGGATCTGGTGGGGTGGATCCCTCTTGGTCTTCTCTCAAACGAATTCCTTATCAGAACCATAGATCCTAGGTGGGCAGGAGGAGGCAGGAAGAGAGGAAGGGGTCTGAGCCAAGGCAAGAGCCTGCCAGCGAGTCTCTGCGGATTCCTGAGCTGGGCTGAGTGTAGGTAAAGCTGAGCGGGTAGGGCCAGAGTGTGGAGCGGGACTGGAACCTCTCATGTGGTTTGAAACTCCCAGGGGTGGTGGCTGCAGTTTGGCCTAAGGAAGGAAAGGAGGGTGTGCCAATCTCTAAGACAGAGGGGCCTGTTGAGAGGGGCCTCCTGCCCTGGCCGGCACTCCTGAGCTGTTGGGGCCCTCAGTGGGGCTGCCAGATCCTCTGGGATCTGCTGGGTGGCTTGAGGAGGTGGAGGGGGTGGTGTGGGAAGCACCTGGCATCTCAGGGTTCCGTGCAGACCCTGGACAGCCAGCACGCCTTGCTCAGCCCAGGGCAGCCTTGGGCAGGAGTGCCAGCAGTGAGCATGGGGCCAAGGGCGGGGACCCAGTCCTCTGCTTTTGAGCTGTGAGATCTAGTTCAAGCCACCTCACCTCTCTGAGCCTCAGTTTCCTCATTTATTTAAGAGGACACTATCCACAGCACTCACTTCATAAATATTAGTTTCCCTTCCTCGACGGAGAAACTTGTCTCTTGGGACCTGCTGAGCTAACTTTTGTGAAAAAGAAGCTTCAGGATTTTAAAATTCACTCATCATTCATTCATTCACTCACTCATTCCACACTTTCAAGGCTGACACCGGCCTGCAGTGGAGATTCAGAGACAGCTCTTTCTACTGCTGTTGGTGTGGTTTCTTGCAAACCCCCTGCACACGTGGCCTGGCTTGAAGCTTCCATCTGTTCCTCCACCTGGGGTTATCTCTTTCAGTCTGTTGTGCAATAAAAAGCAATTGTGTAACTTGTTCCCCCACTGCTGTCCCTAATCCCATAACCCTCCTCCAGGTCTGCTAAAGGTTTATTTAGCCTGCAGCTCTCAGAGGAAACCAAACGGTTAACTCCTGTTTGCTGAGAGCTTGCTAGTGCCCACACAGCGCTAAATGCTCCACATGCCTCAGTCCCTGAACACCCACGGCAGCCCAGGAAGTGAGTAGTGATGTTCCCTTGTTCCCTGCTAAGGTTCAGAGACCACTTCCTGGCTGTCACAGAGGTTCGGACTTCCTGGCCCTGGGCAATTTTGCCTTCCCAGGCCCCTTCCTCCACAAAAATGTTAATGGTTATGTTAATGATGACATTGGCATATTAGAACATGTTCCTCAACCTAAAAGTTCCTGTTTTCTTCTGATTTTGAAAGAAATGAGGACAGTTTTGTGAGCCCCTGGAAGTACTGTGGGCCATGAGCACCCTGTCTCCTGGGCCCGGAGGAGACAGAGGCCCTGCAGCTGAGGAGAAACAGGCTGAGATTCCAGCCCACATGGAAGTCCTAGCCTCCTTCCTGTGCTGCTGTTCAGTCATAAACAAACAAACAAACAAACAAAAAGCAAGCAAGAAACTGCAGGAAAGGGACTAGTTACCTGAAAACTTGACGCCTGTGGTGGTATTAATAGTTCTGTGTGGAAAATGTAACTTGGTTTGTTTATCCACCTCCCCGACAACTCCCACTCCGTGCCTTGCTACTTTTTGACCAGATTTTTTCTAAGAGCCAAGCCCACTCTATTCCCTTTTGTGAAAATTCTAGATGTCCCACCTTGGCCTTCTCTCCAGTCTCAGGTCTTAAGGGTAACTGGTTTGCCCTGAGAACTAAGGGGGATTCATTCATCTTCTAGAAGCAGCTCCAAGTCCCTATCTCATCCCCAGTGACAATGTCGTTGGTCATAGTAATAATAACAACAGTAATTAGTATTTCTGAGAGCTCTTAGTGTGCTGGGCATTTGCTAATCACTTGACATGCACTGTCTCCTGAAAGCCTCAGTAACCCTATGGATAGATACTTTTATCATCCCCATTTTGCAGATGGAGAAACTGAGGCTTAGAAAGACTGAGCTGCCTGAGAGGCGGTGCCAGGATAGGGACCTCAGTAGGGAACTAACCTGAGTCTGTTAGTGTGTTGTCAGAGCATGACCTCCGTGAGGCCAAGGACTGTTTCCCACTGACTCCCTGGTGCCCAGCACAAGGCCTTGGTACAGACACACTTTGGGTGTGGAATGAATGAATGCTGGACTGACTTCTTCACTGTCTGCTCTCTAGAGACACTAACTTGCTTTGGGTCCCTGCTCCTTGTCTGGGGAGTGTTACTGACTCCTGCTTCTGTAGTGCAGAAATTGGCAGCTGCCGCCCAGGGAGCCTGGGGCAGCTCAAAGCCCCTCGAGAGTGAGGAATCAATCAAAACTGGCATTCACTCGCCCATCAATGCCCCTCCAACCCCAGTCCCCCAACCTGGCCTGTGGCATCCCCCTGGAGGAGTCTACCTCCTGCCCAGGCTGCCCCTCCCCAGAACTCAAAGGGGAAGCATGACAGACACGCAGGCAGAGTGCCGGCCAGAAAGGGGTGGCCAAGGGAGTCTGTGTGGCTCTCAGCCCCAGGGCTCATCTTTTCCTCTCCTAATGCCTTGCGGCCTTTCCCAGGGCATTTTACGGGACTGAGAGTAAGTACTTCCAGGGGAACTTGAATTCACCCACCAAAATAATTAGACACCTGAGAAGCACAATTACTCTAAAAGAAAGACAATAAATCAAACTGCATACACCTTATTTACGATTGAAGCAGGTGGACCAAGATTCTAAAGTAAAGCATGATAATTATACTGAAAAAGATAAGGGAAGAAATTCATAAAATAATTCAAGAACAGGAAGTCATAGGAGAGAACCAAGTCAGAAGATTAGCTATGAAAGATAAAATATTTAAAATAAAGGAGGACACGTGGTAGATGGCATAAATATCAGGATGGATACAGTTGAATGAACAACTAAGCAGTGAAGAGGAAAATCAAACTGAGAACTGTCCCGAGAGGAAGCAGGAAAAGATAAAGAGATAACAAACGACAATGAAGGCTAAGAGAGATGGAGAGTCGAAGTCAGTGTGCCGAAAGGAGAGAAAAAGGAAAGAGAATTGGGAAACAGTGAAGAAGTAATGGAGATTAAATGTTCCAGGTTAAAGGAAAATGAATGAATTCAGATCGAAAGGACTCATGGAGTAGCCAACAGTAGAACTGAAGAAAAATCCATACACAGATATTGTGGTAAAATTGAGAATATGGAAGACAAAGAGGAAGAGCAGAGAGAAATAACGTCCCTTACAAAGGGGCAAGAATCAAACTGACATTATACATCTTGATAACAACCCCTCCTTTTTTCTGGTGGGGGGAGGTAATTAGGTTTGTTTATTTATTTATTTATTCTTAGAGGAGGTACTGGGGATTGAACCCAGGACCTCATGCATGCTAAGCATGCGCTCTACCACTTGAGCTATGCCCTCCCCACAACAATCCTTCATAAAGGAAGTCAAAGAGTAATGTTATTAAGAATTGAAAGGAAAGAATCCTTTCCATCCAGAATTTTAAAGCCAGCCAAACTGTCATTCAAATGTGAGGTCATACTGAAAATATTCTTGGGCAAATAAAGCCTCAGAAGATGGAATACACAAAGATCCACATTGAAAATACTTGTGGAGGAAATACTTAAATAATAAAAGAAACAAATGCAGGAGATGCTGCAAGAGCTATGGGAAGTCAGGGTGTTTAAGTCAGGGGTCAGTGCAAGAAACAGAAGCGGAACTCGGCATTTTAGGCAGGAAGGGATTTTATGCACCTAATTCCTTTAAAACATTGGAAAGGCTGGAGACTCATAAGACACTGCACAACTGGCCAGACTGGAGGGCTATGGCACCTGCCATAATCAGGAAAGGGAAGAAACCACAGAGCTGCCCAGAACTGTTGAATTTAAGGGCACATGACCATGGCCATGTGATCCAGGGATCCAGAAGCTAGTACGCTGTAACTACCCAGATTCTGGAACTCAGTCTGGCTACAAATCTGGCTACAACACTTGCTCATCTTTCTAACAGAAGACCAGCCTTGGGCCCAGACACTTTGGGAGGTAACGCTGTCTAGCTAGACTGTAATGACTTTGATCTGTTTTGTTGAATTCATTTTGTTACCTTCTATTGATGGCAAGTGACATTGGCTTCCTCTTTTCAGACATGATAGAACATTTCTGTTTAGAATACACTTTTAAATGTCTTAAAGGAAAATTAGGTCCTGCAAAGCCATTGTGATTGGTGCCAACAATTATGATAAGTAGTCCAAGGTGGTAGAGGTGACCTGGGGAAGAGGTGCAGTTGCATCTCATGACAGAGGAAGGTTTAGATTGGTGTAGAGTTGAGAAGAGAGCACTGGACCCAATCTGCTGATTATTGGTCCCTGTGTAACCAGTGGCTCCAAGGCTTAGTGGCTGCAACAATTTACTGTTTTCTCTTGTGGCTCTATAGTTTGACTGGACTCAGTGGGGAGGTCCTCACTTGGGGCCTCTCATGTGGTTTCTGTCGGATATTCACATCTGAAGGCTCCATTGGCCTGGGTGTCCACAGTGACTCCCTCATGTGGCTGCCTGGGGCTGTCAACCAGCACATCTAATTGTGGCCTCTGCACGTGCCTTGGGCTTCTCACTGTGTGTCAGCTGGGTTCCAAGAGGGAGGTTCCCAGGAGCAAGCATTCTGAGAGGCAAGAAGCAGAAGCTGCCACTTAAGGGCTATATCCAGACCTGCCAGTGTCACTTCCACCGTGTTCTAGTGGCCCCAGTAGTCACAGGGTCCGCCTCCATTCAAGCGACTAGAGAAACAGACTCTACCTCTTGAGAGGGGAGCATCCAGATCGCTTTGCAGAAGAGCTCGTGGAATGGGAGATATTGTGCGGGGTTTAGGAGACAGGAAGTCACTCATTCCCCGCCTAGGGTGAGGGAGAAAGGGAGGAGAGAAGTGCTGGTAGACAAAACTGGAAAAGGTTCATGGCAGACCTTGGTTGATGAGACAGAGAACAGAGCTTTCTTCTGTAGCCAGCCAGAAGCGATTGATGGTATTGGAATCATGGAGAGACACCGTGCAGAAAGGTCTCAGCAACTCTGTAATTCTAATTCCTGCTTCAACAAGAGGGTCCCCCAGGAAGAAGACTGGTAGCTTCTATTCCTTTTCAGTAGTATATCCCAGCACCATGATAGAGTGAGAAAACAAAACAAAACAGAAAAACACTGACCCAAATCCACAAGCATTTGTTAGACAATTATTGTATGGCTGGTGCATGGCCAGGCCAGGCACTGTGAAAGGAAGTCTACGATTTATAAGCCACTGGACTATCCTGGAAATTCCAGTATTTCTGCATTCATTCTATAGCGTCTAGATCTCCTCATGGATCCAAAATTCTTTGCTAGGACAAGTGTCCTGGTTTTTGACCAAAAAATTATGGTGCAGGTCCAAGTGCAAGCAACAGAAGAGCCCAGAGGAGGGGTGGCTTGCCCCTGGAGTCTGCGTGGAGCTGAGCAAGGGGCTCTGATGGCCATCAGCAGAGTTCAGGGAGCCAGAGCCCAGGGACTGAAGTGCATGTTCAAAGCCAGCCCATCCCAGGGCATCTGCTGAAGCCCATCTGTTCCATGCAGCCTGTATGTGAGCATGGGTTCATTCCCCAAGGAGCTCCGAGAATAGAAGGGAAGACAGAGCTGTCTACTAATTACAACACTCTCATGTGATGAGTGCTGTAACCAGAGTACCTAGGAAATGCTGTGAAGTCTCAGAAGAGACTGGCCTACTTGAGATGGGTGGGTGGGGGAGCTTTGGGCAGGTCTCGGAGAAGGAAACCAGCACTTATTAAATAGTGCCCAGTATGCATCAGGCACTCACTCCACTAGGGATCTGACCTGCATTGCCAAGTGACTTATGCATGCAAAACCCCTACAAGTGCCTGGTTTATACAGTAAGGCTAAGTAATTACCGCTTCTTATTAACAGTTAGTATCCCATTTGATTGTTGCAGCCAGGAAAGAGAGAGACAGGAATCCCAAAGCCCAGTTTACAGATGAGGAAACAGGCTCAGAGAGGTTAAGTCACAAGTCCAAGGACACTCAAGCCAGAATTCAAGTCCATGTCTAACTCTAAAACGCACACCCCTCTCTGCTCTACCACACTGCCATTCCATGGGAAGGCAGGGACATTCCAGGAGAGGGACAAACCCTGTCAAGAAAGGGGGTGGACTCAGTAGGCCCATAGAGCCAAGGTTCAGAGTGTGTGGATGCCAAGATGGGCTGGAGAGGAGGGAGGAGAGAGGTGTGAAGGGCTTTGAATGCCAGGCCAGGATACAGGGAGCACGCTTTGTTCTATCCGCTGGGAGAACTGACCCAGGGTTCCCCGATGCCCCAGCTCACACTGTAATCTCACCTCCCAGGTCACTGTGGTGAAAACTTGTCACTTGCTGTCCATATCCTTCAAGTCAGGGCTGGGCCTGAGACACGGGTCTCCTGACTCCCAGCCTGGAGCTCACTCCTCACCCAGCTTCCTCCTTTCGGGCGGTACTGTTGACTCAGAACCTGAGCCTGGGCAGAGAGCACAGGAATATTTATTTATGTCACTGCCAACCCTGACTGCTGAAGGCCCCCCAGGGATACCTCACCAAGAAGTTCAGTTATATAACCCCAAGCTGACAGGGCCAGAAGGAGAAATGTTTTGTTTTGTTTTGTTTTTGTTTGTATTGTTTGGGGGGGTAATTAGGTTTATTTTTAAATTTATTTTTAATGGAGGTACTGGGGATTGAACTAAGGACCTCATGCATGCTAAGCACACACTCTACCACTGAGCTATACCCTCCCCCTGATAATTATTCTTTTTTCCTCAGTCTTGGACACACTTTGAAACTGTGTAGCTTGACATTTGCCTCTCTTCTTCCTCATTTTATCGACCTGGGGTCTCCAGGGATCTTGGTGGTTATAGGTCAGTCGTTGATTTTAGCCTTGAGTCTGGTGAGGCTGAGGGTTTGGGGAGTTCTTCCTAGAGGCCAGGGAATGGGGAGAAAAGAATAATCTCAAAGAGCTGCTTTATGCCAAACACCCTCCCAGAGGCTTTATATTCACAACCTCATTTTACCCAAACAGCAACCCTATGAAGGAGGTCCCTTTTATTACCTCCATTCTACAAAGAGTGAAGGCACAGAGAGGTTAAGTAACTTCCCAAAGTGCACACAGCAGAGCCAGGTCAGGAGCTCTGACGCTCCTAGTTTTCAGACATCTCATGTGAAATTCATGACATAGGAATTCTGGAGAGAGCAAGGCGTGCTAGCATCTCCCTGGAGAAGAAGTTTCTCCATAGCTGAATCCCCAAACATCTCTCACATCTAATCTCCATTCTGGCCTTCCCTAGACACTCAGCTCCTCTGTGCTGGAACCCTCACTGTCCCATCCCTCTCACCAAATCTTACACTTCCTTTCCCGAATGTGTTCATCCTCACCCCCACCTCCCAGTCTTCACACCCACTGTTCTTCCCAGCTAGAATGTCACTCCTTTTTCACCTTACAAAACCCCAGCAAAATATTATTATTATTATTATTATTATTATTATTATTTTATAATAACAACAACAGAGCAGAAGCTGTGGAATAGAGTCATTAAAAGAATGAATTCTGGAGTGTTCTGCCTGGTTCCAACTAGGTTCATCACTTTTACTGGCTGTGTGACCTCAGGCTAGTTAGTTAACCTCTCTGGACTTCAGTTTCTTCACCTGTAAGCTGGAAATAATGATACCCAGCTTACCAGTAAGATAGAGATAAGCTTATGGGGTGAAATGAGTTATAAAAATAAAAGTCAAAATGATACAAATAAAAATTTATTTGTAAAGTTTTTAGGAACGTGCTTGGCACATAGTAATTGCTCATTAGGTGCTTATTCTTATCATCAAGTCTTCAAAATGTAGTGCAGACTCTGAAGTCGGAGTCCTTGGGTTCACATCCCACCTCAGTTTGTGACTTAGATAAGTTACTTAACCTCTGTGGGCCTCAGCTTCCTCTAGAAAAAATTTAAACAGTAATATGCTTAGGGTGAATGAGACCATCAAAAAGATGCAAAGTACTTAGAGGGCTTGGCACTAAGAAACAGGTAAATATGAGCTATTATTGTATTACTGGGATTCAGACCCAGATCACCCTGATCCCAAAGCCCAAGGGTTTAATGACCACAGGGTACCACTCAAATTTTGGCTTTCTGGGCAGCCTGCCCTCTCCCCCAGCCCCCTGCCCAGCACCCTCTCCCACTCTGAGCTCCAAAGCACTCACAACCTGTCTTGTGTCTTAGTGTCACAGCTGCACTACTGGCGGCCACATGTGGTGGGAAAACACACCCCCAGTGACCCATGCTTGGTCCCTGCTCGATGCTGTGGTTCACCCAGCAGGGCCCCACTGCTCATTCACTTAGTGGGTATTGAGTTCATTCAATTACTATGTGTTCATACCTGCAGTGTGCCAAGCAGTATTCAAGGCACTAGGGATTCAAATGGTGAATAAAAACCGACACATCCCCAGCACTGATAGAGCTCAGAGTCTAATATGGGACACAACCATTTATCAAGTGGAAGATACAAGCTGCATCCAGTGGTGAGAGAGGAACACAGTGCTGAGAGGGTTAAAGCATCAGAAGTGTCAGTAGGTGAGGAAAGTGCTCTGGCACATGCAAAGTCCCTGTGGCAACAATGGGACAGAATGACAGGGCTGAGCTCAGACAACAAGGAGACTACAGGGATCTACAGGATCCAGATCTTGTACCGGAGACTTGTTGGCCATAGTAAGTTCTAGTTTTTAAAGATCCTGTGGCTGTATCATGGAGAAGGGTTGCAGAGGTCCAGAGCAGAGTCAGTCGTGGCCTGTTGGGAAGCCATGGCAGCATCCAGGTGAGAGAAGACCTGCCTGGACCTGGGCAAGGATGGGGATGATGAAGGAGATAATGAGACAGTTTGTAAGAAATGAAGATAAATCTGAAAGGGCTTGATGATAGAGGTGACTTTAGGTTTCTGACTTCAGAGGATACATGGATGGTGGTGACATCTGTGATGGGGAAGCTGGTGAAGTACTGGGGCACAACAAAGCACCACCTGGGCCCTCAAGAGGCGGGTAGTCCAGCTGGGAAAGTGGACATGCAGTAACAATGACGATGGTAATAATAATAGCTGATTAAGCGCAGGATTTGAACCCAGTAGTAGTCCAGCGCCAGAGCCGCCGATGTAACACCTGCACCATACAGCCAATGTGCCATCAACTTCATTTTCTAAGTGCCTAATAGGTGCCAAGAACTGTGCTAGGCACTGGGATGTCAGCTTTGAGGGAGAAAGCCAAGTGTCCTGCTCTCACAGGGGAAAGAGATGGGTCACATACAAGACAGTTGCAGCTGGCGGTTGTTTTTTTGAAGAAGGTTAAAGAGAGTAAATGAGACAGTTCCTGGGATTGGGGGAAAGAGATAACCTTAGACAGAGACAGAGTGGTGACGTTTAAACTGACACAGTAATAGAATTGCATAATCACACAGTTAATAGTTCAGAGCCCCAGGAGGTAGTAGGGGGTGGGAGTGAACAAACTTTTTGAGGTGGCTTTTTTTTTTTTTTTAATCATTGAAACATTTGACATACATTCTAGAAGTGTTTGAAGGTTTGGGTTTTGAAGTATAAGTAGGAGTTCACCAGGCAGACAGAGTTAGGAAGTCATTATAGACAGAAGCATGAATATGAGCAAAGGCAAGCATGCTAGCGAATGTGTGTGTGTAGAACACAAGCTCTTTGATATCTCTAAAGTACAGTTCATAAGCTCCATGTTAGCTGAAATGCCAGGCCTATGCTGTTTCCTTTTTGTCTCCAGTGTTTAGCAGCACCATCTCTAGCACATAGCATATGATTAATGAATATTTACTGAATGAACAAATGCATGAACTAGTGTTGGTAGGAGAGGCAGTAAAGAGAGAAGGACAGAATAAACCAGTATTTTTCGATATAATATGAGCCACGTATGTACTTTTAAATGTTCTAGTAGCCACATTAAAAAAGTAAGAAGAAACATATTAAACTTTATATTTTATTTAATCTAATATTATCAAACATCTAATCAGTATTAAAAATATTACTGAGCTATTTTACACTATTTTATTTTGTGCTAAATCTTTGAGGCCCCGCAGGTATTTTACATGTATAACGCATCTCAATTCAGACCACATTTCAAGGATTCCACAGCCACATGTGGCCAGTGGCTACCATATTGGCAAGCACAGGCCTAAAAGCCACTGGGCAGTAAAAAGATGGATTTTATTTGTCTTAGCTGATGAGAGGCCACTGAAGGTCCAGGCTGAGGTGAGCAAGGTCAGATTTGTTGCTAGAAAGCTGTCTGTGGTGGCTGTGCAGTCAATGGGTTTTGAGAGTGGAAAGGCCCTTTCCATCCTCTGGGGTGGAGAAGTCACACTAAGGACATACCCGACTCTGTCTGGCTGTGGTGTGATTGGGGTGGAGAGAAGTGCCTCGTCCCCAGCTAGGAATCTCCCTCCTTTGGCGAATGTCAGAGCCTGAGGCCCCCAGCCTGCCATCAGCCACATCCTCCTCTGTGTCTCTGAGCTTCTCTTTCCCGGGGCAGTCAGTGCTCCCTGTATAGTGTGACATCTGCTCTGGTTTGTGGGTAAACAGGCATGGCTGTGGGCAGTTCCGTGAGCAAATGAAGTACCTATTAGCGAGCAAATGAAGTACCTATTAGTGTGTTTAGCAGCAGCCCCGCCTGGCCGAGCTCAAGACACATCAGCCTATGGCGGCAAATGCTGGCTCCCAGCCCCAGTGCAGCCCACCACCCCCAGGAGTACCCAGGGGCCCTGGTGCGCTCAGCCCCTGGCACACACCCCTCACACTGCCTTCCTGCTCACTTCTGTATTTCCTTGGACCCCAGCCTCACCCTTGCCTTGCGTGTTCTGCACACCCTAAAAGTCGCTTCCATATCCCCTCTGACTCTTCAAGGAGGCAGGGTGGTATGCTGGGAGGCCCTTGGTTTGGGAAGCAGACCACTGGGTCCCCACCCTGCTCTGGTAGCTCTGTGACTTTGGGGCATTACTCAGCCTCTCTGAGCCTCTGTTTCCTCAGGTGTAAAGCAGAATGAATGTGATGAGGGTTAAATGAGATAATGAATGTGAAGTCCCAAGCACAGTGTTAGGCACAGAGGAGGTCCCAACGGGAGCAGTGGTGACTGTGAGTGGTAAGTGCTCGCCTCCCCCACCCCAGCTCCTTGAGAGCCAGGCCCAGCTCACACCCCCTGGGTTCTCCCAGTCTCCACAACTGCCATGCTCCTGCGGCCCGTCAGCCTCTGGTGACAGGGTTCACATGGCATTGACACTAAAGGTTTGGCAAAAACGGGACCTGTGGGCTCAGCTCTGTGGTATGGGAAGCATCAATGATCCAGGGAGAGTCTTCATAGAGGACACTGGAAGCCCTTCCCTGGGCAGGTCAGCACTGAGGACCCTGAACCCATACCAGGCTGACTTCCCCACTAGGTACGGCAGACACAAGGCCCATAATACTTTAAGCCCCTCCCTCAATGTTTTAATTGCTTTTAAAATAAGGAGGGAAAAACCCAACTTTTAGGGTAGAAGAAAATATTTCCATTTTTTTTCTCACATCAGAAAAAATAAAATGTTTAGAGCCCATGCAAGTTTATTATGGTGGGAACGGCCCACAAAAGCCACGCTGCGGCCCTGACCAACTCTTCAATCGTCAGACGCGTTTATTGGGCAAGGTACTTCCCATGGGTTCTTATTCCTTCCTTATGATTCTGTGTGGCCGCTCACACATCTTTCTTTCCCTGAGATGAGGAAGCTGAAGCTAGTGGATGGTAAAGAAGTTGCCTACAACTTAACAGAAGTGACAGAAGTGGGATTTGAACCCTGGTCTACCTGAGTCCAAACGCTTTTTTTCTCCACATCATGAGTATTTGCAAGTTTACCGTTTGATTTGATTTGGTCCTCGCAGCTTCAGGGTGGAATAATCAGCCCCATTTTAGAGCTGAGGAAATTGAGGCTGGAGGGGAAGGGAGTACCTGCCTCGCAGTCAAAGAGAGTGGGGAAATGGCCCCTCCTCTGGAACCCCCCCTCCTGCCCCCTCCCCTGTCTAAAACCTTTCCTGTTGGCCCCACCGACACTGTCTCCACCCTCTGCCCTCCCTGTGGTCACTCTCGGTCTGGTCCGGCTACCCTGCACACGTGGCTCCCCTGCCTTTCTTCCTGCCCCCCTTCCTTTGTTGGGTGTCCTGGCCCATAGAGGGGCTGCTCAGGTCTGCACAGCGTCTACATCCCCCCTCCTAACCAAGCTGGGGGCTGGCGCTGCCATCTAGGAGGGAGGGAGAAAAGAGAGCAAAGGTGTCGATGAAACCGTGGGCCCCCAGACAAACGCCCCTCTGTATCTCAGGGCCTGTTGTGACTGGCTGCAGGCCAGCTCTCACCGCGGGCAGCGTGAATGGCTGGGATTGTTTCCCCACCTCCTGTCCTGTCTGCAGTCCAGCGCCTGCCAGGCCCGGGCTTGGGCAGGAAAGGGGAGGGGTGTTCCTCCTGGAATGGAAGGTGTGGGAGGCAGGCCAGCCTTGGGGAGGGTGAGGGGCCATGTCCTGAATCAAACTGGGAGGCAGGAGAGTCACAAGATGGAAGGAGCCTGAGAGGGAGGGAGGTCACCAGGTCCCAGCTGTGCACTTTGCAGGAGAGCAAACTGAAGTTCAGACAGATCTAGTGACTTGCCCAAGGTCACACAGCAAGTGAGTAACAGAGGTAAGACTTGAACCCTGGACTCCTAACTTCCAGCCCAGGGTTCTTGTCCCCACATCAGGCCTCACTGTTGGGGTTTTGGTGGTGACCCTGTTAAACAGGTGAGGTAATGAGCACCATAGCCCAGGACGCTGGGACTCAAAAAGAGAGCGTCGCATGATAAGGTTACGCAGCGCTAGGCTTCCCCGAAATCTATAGTAGAGCGCAGATACTCCAGCCGAGGTTACATCCTTAACTCGTCATTACAAACACTTTGAGGTTAGCCAAGCCCTTGGAAAAGGTGGAGGGAGAGGCAGAGAATCAAAAGCAAGACGACTGAAAGGTAGCATTAGGGGTAAACTCAGATTAGTGAGTTTTTAAAGAGGGCACTGGACTTAGTTCTTAAAAATAGTAATAATAAAGGGCTGGCTAGCCAGGAGCACTGGGGGGAAGGGCACCTGGCTCCAAGGAGACTTGGGTTTGGAATTTTCCCTGCACTCCCACCCCCAATTTTTTTTTCCTCCAGAAGTTCACAATGGCCTATGCATGGTTACACAACTCAGTTACATCTCTATGTTCTCGCTTTAATAGGTGGCAGTTAAAAGTAACTCAGAAACGTCAGTTGGTGTGTTTTAGAAACTTAGTGCAGTTACCACAGCAGGGAGTTAGGGGCAAAGCTGAGGGGGAAACGCAGGGCTGGGTGGGAGGTCATCACGCCCTCAGGGGTGGAAACCCCAGCCTGGGTTCCGTCAGGTTCGTTGTGGTTCTTGCTATTGTTGTTACTGGTCTTGTCTGGAATGAATCAGGAAGAAGTTCTGGAAAACACACCAAATGTATCCTCCTGTCTGAGAGTGCTGGGCGCCTCGCCAGCCCTCGGTTTCCCCTTTTGTAAGGAGAGGGCCATGGACTCGGCAGTGTTTAGACTGGCTTCCACCAAAGTCTATGATCCCAGGAGGCAACTCCTGGGACCATCACAGAGGGTGCGAGGAGCGGCAAAAGAGACATTATGTGGGGAGGAGTTTGGTTCCTTAAGGCTTTTGGGGGAGCTTAACTTTCCATCATCAGTTCATCCCCCAAACTCTTCAACAGAAGTGTAGATCTTTCAGTCTGGAAAAACACATCAGAAAACCTACCGGCTTCACTTTTCCTTGGCTGGTGGAATCCCCCTGCGCCTCCCTCCTCCCCACAGTCGGGCTGGCTCCCCAAGGCTGTCGTGGGGTTCCACCCTGGGCGCCCTCTGGCCCCTGGATCCTATGAGCTGCTCCTTCCCTCCTCCACTTTGGTGGCGTGTGCCCTCCGGGAGCATCCTGGCAAAAGGTGCACAGGGTGGGGTGGATTTTTTGTGAAGCTTAGTATGCCCCCAAATGTGGTTCTTCTGCCCTTACGCTCAATATTGAGTTTGGCTTGCGATCCATTTCTAGGCTGGAAATTATTTTCCCTCAGAATTTTGGAGAATTATCTCAGAGCTCCTAATGCCGCCGCTGTCAGATCCACTGCCTTTCTGGTTCCATCTGAGTGTTGATCCTTTATTGGTACTTGACCTTGTTTTTTGTTTTTATTCTATAGATATATGTTGTTTTAATCTATAGATGTGTGTGGGATATTCTTTATGTCCTGTATTCTGAAAGGTCATGATGGTGAACCCCATGTAGGTCTTTTTTATTCATTGTTCTGGGGACCCTGTGGGTCTTCTCATTCTGAGAATTCATGTCCTTCATTTCTGGGAAATTTCCAGGTATTCTTTGGTAATTTCCTCCTCTTGATGTTTTCTGCTAAATCATTTCTGGAATTTTTCTTATTAGAATGTTGGACCTCTTGGAGTAATTTGTTTTTCCCTATTTCTCTCTCAGTCTTTTTTGTTCCACTTTATGGGACATTTTCTCAACTATCTTCTGATGCTTCTATTGAATTTTAAAGTTTCTTTAATCATGTTTTTAATTTCCTAGAACTCTTTCTTGCACTCAGAATATTCTTTTCTTATAGCATCCTGTTCTTGTTTTATAGATGTAGTAGCTCATCTCTTGAGGATGTTGAAGTGTTCTTCTGCCCTTTGTATTGTCTCTGCTTTATTTTTTCCCATTTTTTTTCAAATTGAAGTATAGTCAGTTTACAATGTCATGTCAATTTCTGATGTACAGCATAATGCTTCAGTCATACATATACATACATATATTCCTTTTCATATTTTTTAAATTATACTACAAGGTTACTACAAGATATTGAATCTAGCTTCTGTTTGCTTTAAATGACTCCCTCTCTTCATTTGTTTGCTGTCTGTTCATCACATTTGACACTTTTACCCTCAGAGGTCTGTTGACCCTTGGCTCTGTTCCTTTTTAAGAATAAGGCATTAGAGCTTAGTCTAAGAACCTAGCACAATGCTTCTCACTAAATGAATATTTGATAGATATTTGTTAAATAAACAGGGAAAGGATAAACAACAAGGTCCTACTGTATAGCACAGGGGACTATATTCAGTATCTTGTAATAACCTATAATGAAAAGGAATATATTTGTGTATAACTGAATCACTATGCTGTACACCAGAAACTAACACAACATTGTAAACCAACTATATTTCAATAAAATAAATAAATAAATAAAAATGGAAAGAAAAAAAAGAATAAGGTATTAGAAAGCTCATTAAAAGGGGGGGTGGTTCATGGGAAGCTCAGAGTAAGGAGGCTAGATTGTTAACTAGTGGCCTCCCCATTGGCTGGTTGGCAGGAACTGGGTCATTTCTTTGGGGATCTGGAGGTTCCTATAACATCAGTCAGTAGCTGTCATTCTGTTCTCTCTAGCTGCTCAGTCTTCCCAGAGCGTCTAATTTTCTGCCTGGAGGTTGAGCCTGGTGCCTGAGGGGGTTAAAGGGACTAGATGCTGGTCCCAGGACCACACTTTGGGTGGTCAGGGTCTAGAGCAGTGCCGTCCGGTAGAGCTCCATGCAGTGGTGGACACGTTGCAGACCTGTACTGATCAACACAGGAGCCACAAGCCTCAATGTGAGATGTGGCTTGTGTGACTGAGGCACTGAACTTTTAATTTTACTTAATTCTCCTTAATTTCATTTAAATTTAGATGGCTACAGGTGGCTGTCATCGTGGACACTGCAGGTTTACCTTCTGATTCACCGCCTGTGGAGGGTGAATTTAGCATATTCTGCAGGCTGATGGGGGCCCACAGCAGGGAGGACAAAGGGAGGGGATGGAGTTGAGCTGCAAACTTCTCTTTCCAGCCCCTTGGCTTTTGGTGGCATCTGTGGAGTCTTCCTGGGGTTTCTTCGGTGCCATCAGCTTTTGTTGGTTTCCCCAGTCTGCTGGTTTGGGCCTCAGCCTTTTCCAGGCTGCTAAGTCACAGTCAGCCATCAGCTTTTCCAGCTTTCAAACTTGGACTGGCCTCTCTCCAGTGTGGTTGTTGTTTCTGGTTTCCCTTTGGCCCTGTGGATTTACACATCTTGATTCCTGTACTGTCATTCATGTCTGGGATGGGTGGATTTTAGGAGGAAGCAGAGATGAATTCTTGTGTTCCGTCTGCTCTGTTTGACCAGAAGTCCCTCCTGAGTTTTTTTTAAAAGATAAAGATAGATCCCAAACTTCATTTCTCTCAAGATGAAGCAAACCAGAGTTTGTCCTTCTTACTTGTTATTTTCCTGTGGGCCGAGAGAAACCATCTCTGAGTCACTGCAGAGCCTGAGAGCTGCTGGAAGGGGTCAAAGGCTCTGCCTGTCTTGGGGGAGGGAGAGCCCGGCTGGCCCACTTAGTGTGTTTTCTCCATTCTGTAAAGAGATTGGTGGGCTCATGGAGGGGCCAGGCAGCCGAAAGGCATCCTTGCAAACTAGAGCTGGGCAAGGAGTGGACTTACCAAACTAAAGACGTTCTAAGCCCTGGCAGGGAGGATATTTAGAAAGGAAAAATTGAGAATGGTGACCAGTTAACTGGGCACATCAGTCCCACCAATGGGAACAAATCCTGGCCGGCAGGGCTGGAGTAGGGTGGTCCTTCAGGAAAGGATGAAACCAATGCATTTGTAGTTAGGTTGCAAGTAGGTGCTGAGACGTGAAATCATTTTGTGGGGCAGGGATAGAATCAGGCCTGTCCAGTCGCCTTCTGAGCCCACTCCTCACTCCCCATTCCCCTACCCAGCTGGCCCCGTGTCTCCAGGACTCCTCCTCTGCCCCTCTCACAGCACTTCTCACATGCTCCTTCCGCAGCTGTGCTCAGGCCTGCTCCCTGAACATGTCTGATCAACCCCCACACCCCCACAGCACTGGCCTGTGGGGTACATGTGTTCAGTCAGTGCAGGGCTGGGAGGCAGGTGTACAAACCTTGGGATCCAACAGATAAGAGTCTGAGTCCTATGCCCTAGGCTGAATAATGTCCCCCTCAAAGATATCCACGTCCTAATCCCCCAACCCTGTTTCTATGTTACCTTACATGGCAAAGGGGACTTGGCGGGTGTGATTAAGTTAAGTGAGGCAGGGATCCTGGATTACCTGGGTGGGGCCAATGTGATCACAAAGTCCTTCTAGGAGGGAGGCTGGAGAGTCAGAGAGAGAAAGGCACGATGATGGATACAGAGATCAGAAAGAGTGAGATGGGAAGATGCTACACTGTCAGCTTGAAGGTGAAGGTAGGGGCTGCAGGCCAAGGAATGCAGGTGGCCCACAGAAGTTAGAAGAGGCAAGGAAATGGTCTCCTCTAGAGCCTCCATTGGAGCCATCTTGATTTTAGCCCAGTGAGACTGATTTTAGGCTTCTGACCTCTAAGTTACCAGAAAATAAATTTGGATTATTTTCAGCTGTAATTTGTTACAGCAGCCATAGGAAACTAATGCATTGTAGCTCTGCTTTACATTAACACTGAGACCCTAGGTGAGTTACTTAACCTCTCCGAGCCTCAGGGGTATTTTATCTGGAAAACAGAGATAATGTTAAACAACAAGGTCCTACTGTACAGCACAGGGAGCTATATTCAATACCTTGTAGTGGCCTATAAGGAAAAAGAATATGAAGAGGAGTATATATATATATATATATATATATATATATATATATGTATAATTGAACCACTGTGCTGTACACCAGAAACTAACACAACATTGTAAATTGACTGTACTTCAATTTAAAAAAAAGAAAACAGAGATCATGTATGTGAGAAATTAGATATGAAGTACTTGGTAACTGACACAGAGTAAGCACCTGATCCACAGTAGCGGCCCTGTCTGTGGTTCCCATCATCATCATTGTCGTTACTGGTCATCTACCCTGAGATGTAAGTAAAGACTGGATGTTTTCTTGTTTGTCTAGACCTTCCTGGATAGAAAGGATAGAAGAGACAGGCCTATAGCTCTACCCCAGGAGTTCTCAACCAGGGTCGACTTTGCCTCCCAGGAGACATTTGGAAATGACTGGAGACATTTTTGGTTGTCATGAGTGGGGGATGCTACTGGCATCTGGTTGGAAGAGGTCAGGGATGCTGCTGAACATCCGGCAAAGCACAAGATGCCTCCACAACAAAGAACTGTCCTGCCCAAATGTAAACAGGGCCAAGGCTGAGAAACCCTGCTGTGTGCTGAGGTTGCTGAGGTTTTATGATGCCTCCTGGGCTCAAAATATCAACAGGTAGTAAGAAGAGTGAGGAGACTCCTGTACCAGCATGGCTGCTGACCCTCGGAGTGCCCCCAGGAAAATTGCTTACCTCCTAGAAGGCTTGGCAGCCACCACAGTTTGCAGGTAGATCTGAATCTGAATTCAGCACCTCCACTCATTTGCTGTTAAGACTGTGGGCAAGTCCTTAACCTCTCTGAGCCTCCATTCCTTCCCAGCAAAGTGGAGAGAAAAGACTTGCCTTGTTGTATTGATTAAATGAGAAAACATGTGAAAGCACAGTGCTCGGCACTTCTTGGCATCCCTTTGGATGTCAGTTCCCTTTCCTTCCTGACCGGAATGTTGGGGTGGAATGGGTTTCCTCTGACATGTTCATTTAGGGCATAAACTCTTGAACCTTGTGCCTTGTCTCCCTTGGGGACAGCAGGATACCTGGAGATTCATGTAGGAGCTCAGGCCCAGTCTGAGGACACTTGAGGGCTGGGCCCTTGGCCTGGACCCAAAAACCGAGGGGCAAATGGAAGGCACAGGTCATATTTCAGCTCTTGGTCAGTCTCAACCAAGACGCCCACTGGCCTCTTCCTCCCTCCACCACCTGGCACGGCCTGTGCCACCTTTTGGCACTAAGGATAAATCTGCTTCCTCACCACTCTCATCTGAGACTTCTATTTATAACTCTTTGTACATGAAACTTATCAGACTTGCAGGTCTTGGGCTAGAAGCTCCTTGAGTCACCATTCTTTACAATGTGGGCCACAAAAATCAGAAGCAAAGGATATTCAAGCCAGAAATTGATAGGTGAGTAAAGAAGACTTAATAGACGCGGTGGGCCTGGAACCCCTACTCTCAGATCCGCAAGCCACTGCTTTTCCCATAAGGCTGAACTACGATACTTATCAGCCACCTCTCTGTGAGCAAGGCTGGGCTAGGCATGAGCCCCACTAGATATTTACTGAAGGAAAGATTTTTAAGGGAAATAATCCCATTTCTCATCCGCTTTGCCCGAGCTCTAGAGATGTGATCCCAGTGGCCCTTCTTTGAATCAGCTCAGTGCAGTGTACATGGTGGGCTGGTTGAATGAATGACAGGGAAAATGGACAGAAGAACGGGTAGGGCGATGAATGTGGGTGCAGTGGATAGGTGGGTGCATGAGCAGATAGGAGAATGAAACAAGAAATGGACTTCCTAGATTCTGGGAACCAACTACAAGGAACGTGTATTTGGTCTGTAATTGTGTATGGCCCCCACTTCAGGGAAGCATTATTCCAGTTCAGACCCCACCTCTGGGAGCTGTGACACACAATGGGACAGAGCCAAGCACAGGCAGGGCAGATGGAGTGGGAGAAGGTGATGTGGAACCCAGCAGGAATGGAGAATGTGGGAGGGGCAGACAGACTGGGGTGACTATGTGCTCAACAACACAGTTGGAGGTTCCTACGGGTCCCATATGAAATGCTGCTGCCATGTCAAAACCCCTCTGTGGAGTTCTCTTTGGTTTGTTCCAGTCTCAACTGCCTTCTAGGAAGGATTCCTGCCTTCCAGCCTGAATTGTACACATTGTCTTCCCACTCCCAATTCCCCCTGAGTCAGTATCTACAAAGAAAGATGAGCTTTTGGAAGACACTGGTTCTTGGGTTCAGCTATGAGTGGCTGTTCCATGGAATAGAACCACAAGTTGGAACGGCCCTTAGCGATCATCTCCACAGTAGGCCATTTTTACAGATGGGAAAACCAAGGTCTAGACAGGAGAGAAGACTTCCCAAAGTTATATGGCAAGTGAGCTGCAAAGGAGACCCAGGCCTCCTGATTCTCACCCCACCTTATGAATTCGTTATTGCTCTTCCCCTGCCCACTCAGTGGCCCCCAGGCCCTACCGGGCCTGTTAGGATCTTTGCCTCCCTGGGGGTGGTTTCACTATTTCTTCTGTTTCTGTCCTCATTGGAGATGGAGGAAAAGATTGAACCCTCTGGAAGTTCTGGCAGATCCCTTCTCAGATCCCCTCCTTGGGACACTGTGCTGCCTGGTCTGGCTCCCCAACCTCCCTGTCTGTACCTGAGCTTGACCACATGCAGCAAACACTTGATTCAAGTAGAGAATGGGCAGCGCGAGCTCCAAGAAGAGCAGGGAGAACATAGACTGGGGACAGAAGGGAAAGGAGCAGAGGGAATGGGACTGACAGATACCGATCACCCACCATCCACCAGGCACTGTGCTGGGCAGTTATGACATCTCATCTATTCTCACAACCCCACAAGATGGGGAGTGTTATTCCTGTTTCACAAATGAAAACACCAAGGCCTAGAGAAGTGGCTTGGCTTGTAGAGCTGGTGAGCAGGGAGCCCAAGGTTAAAACCCAGGTCTACTGGACCCCAAAGGCCTTGCTGGGTCCTGAGCCCCCAGACGATGTGCTCTGTCACAATGCTGTCAAGAGATCTCAGGAGCCACCCAGCAGGAGTGACAAGGTCAAGGGCTTAATGCAGAGTCCTGCACTTAAATTCAAAAAGACAGCGGCACAAGAGTGCAGTGGAGTTCTGGTTACTAGACAGCAGCTCATCATCTTATTGTCCCCGTTCACAATGCGGCTGTTACTGCCTCATATTTCCACAGCACTCAGAGTTTAGAAAGTCCTTTCACTTAATGATCTTAGGGCTTTGACTGACCATAAACAAATATAAAAGTCTGAAAAAGGTTTAGGGGGTATACCAACAGGGTGCGTGCAGAGCAGTGTGCTGGGGCTGCCTGTAAAGCTAATGAGATATTTATTTGCATTAATCCAGTTTAATATCAATAGGTTTTGTGCACAGCCACTGTGCTAGAGGTATCACATGTTTTATCCCATTTAACTCTCATACGACCCTATGGAGTTTGTAATTCCTATTTTACAGATCAGAAAACTAAGAACTGAAGAAAGTTGACTGAGGTCACACAGCTAGTAAATAACAGAATTCAGGCTCAGGTCTGATAATTATCTAAAAAGAAAAAAGTCATTCTGGACAGTTCAGGCCCCCTCTGGAATCACGTGTCCAGTTTGGGGGTTATATTTAAGGGAGACATTGACACAGAGAGAAAAGAAGAACCCACCCATGAGGGACACGGTCACTCTAAAGATGATTTGAAGGAGCTGAGAATATTTATCCCAGAGAAGAAAATCATCAGAGAACATACAACTGCTGTTTTCAAGGGCAGAAATCTCCTCTGCTTAGAAACATGTTAGGTTCCCACAACACGAACGGACCATTTGCTGGTTAAGTTCAAAGGGACATACTATAGCCACCTGCTATCGCCACCTGCTGGTGGGAGGTAATATTGTTGTGCTGATTGCAGCTCGCGTAACTGTTCCACCCATCCAAGTCTGAGTTTAACTTTTCATACACAGAAGAAGTGCTTTTAAACCTGATGGCTGTCATGTGTAAGAGGTAGCAGATTACCTTTAGGGGAAGAGAATTAGGATCAACGGCTAAAAATCAAAAGGGGAGAGATTTTGGTTCCAAAAAGAAGGTTAATTTTCTGATAATTGAAACATCCCAGTAACTCAAGGGACTGCCTGGGAGTAATGAGGTTCTTGTCTGTGGAAGAGATCAAGTCATGCTGAGCCTCCCATCTCTGAGATGAATGGGAGAAATTAATCCCAATGTTTTGGTGAGTCTCAGGCTTTCATGGCTTACCTATTCTGAGTTACAGTTGGTCATTTGGGTAGGGGTCTACCAGGGTTGAGAGTATCTTGTTTGTCTTATCCAGGGAGGAACTTAGATTAGGCTAGAAGGAGGGAGGGTACCTGGAGGCAGAGCAAAAGGGGGAGGTATTTTGGACAGGTGGAGTCTGGTAATATATATCCTTCAGATATGGCCCTGACACTTGCCCAAGGAACAGTCAGAGAGGAGTGGCTCAGTGAATAAATGGTCATGACCTTCCATCACTTCCTGAGCTGACCTCCCACACAGGGCCATTCATAAACAACCCAAGGGAACAACAGTTCCTTGTATATTCTGCAAATGTGATGAAGGCTCTGCTGGAGACAGAGGTTCAGAGTGTAGCCAAGGGCAGGGACCAGTCAGGTAGGACCAGTCTGGGGCAGGGCTAGATAGAGGACTCTGGCCTGAGAGTTTTCTCATCAAAGCCCTACGTGGATTTGGGATGCAACCGAGTGAGTTTATGGAACAGGGGCTGTGAAATCAGAGAAACTCAAGCTTGAATCCTAGTGCAGCTACATATTAGCCTTGTGACCTTAGATTGATTTCTTCTCTGAGTCTCAGTCTCCTCATCTGTAAAATGGGCACAGTGACTGCACCCTCGTAACCAGATAGGTATAGAATTAAATGAGACCTCCCACTGAGTGAAGTGCCTGGGGCACATAGTATATCATCATCATCATCATCATTATTATTATTATTATATTAACCTGTCGATGAGAATCAGCCTCACCTTCCTGTACATTCCCCATTTTCTGTGACCATGGACCCTGGTCATGGGCTCATTTAATACTGAAATCCCCCTGCTGGACTGCACTTGGTTAACAAGAATTGCTGGGGCCCCACACATGAAAACACCCACATCCTTGGCCGTCAATGTTCCACCACCCTCCCTCCCACCTTCTCTGATGTGGCAGGAACAGAGATGCAATTGAGAGACCTCAGTTCTTAGATGAGGCAAGATATGTTCCGGGATTACTCCGTGTTCTCTCAGGAAGAAGAGTAGCCGGGCCCATCTGAAAGGGAGTCACACCTGGAACTTGGCACCCAGGCGGTCACCCTGAAGGACCTGCAGAGGAGCCTGTGTCCTGCTGGCCTTAGGCGGCTCCATTACTGGCCAGTATGTGTCTGTGTGTGCATGTGTGAGGTTTCTGTAGTGGCTGGGCATGGACTCCCCCGGATGTGTACCAGGGAGCAGGTGGTGCAGAGGGAGGGAAGGTACAGGCTTTGAAGTTTGCAAAGCTGGGTTTGTACACCAAGCCTGCAGCTTCCAGGCCATATGAGCGTGGAAAGTCTCAGAGTCCTCATTTGAATCAAGGGGAGGAGAGAAACTAGTTTACATGGCATTTGCTAATTAAATCAGAGGGTGGATTAAAACATATCCGGCACAAGGTCTTGGCGTGTGGCAGGCACTCGGATGGTGGCTTCGGTCATTTTTGTGCATGTTGGCTTAACGGGGGATGTGTCCGTGGTCGGGTTTGGTTTATCTAGGGATTATGCCATGTCTCTCTCCTGAAATGACCTTTGATCACTGGCCACCTGTTTGCCTCTCTTTTCTGTTTTTAAAAGGAATTGCGAAAAGGCATTACTGGTGAGTCTTCTCAGCTTGATGTTGGTGAGGACAGAAGCAGTTTAGGCAAATACTTTAAAACTCTTTATGTGCTGAGATGGGGAATGTGGGGGGAGGGGAGGGTCAGGCCCCTCTCCTTGGGAGTGGGAGCAGGGTAGGGGGGTGGGGGTTAGGGAAGGCTTTTATTCCATATTCTCATATTAGTCCATATTTATTTTTATGGAAAGAATTTGTTTTCCTTTTTTGAGCTCCAGATCCACCTGTCTCTAATTAGTTCAGCAAATATTTACTAATACCCACAAAAATACTAAGAATTGCCATTTACTGAGCACTTAAAAGCGCTTTCCATACTTAACCTCTAACCCTCAGTTCCCTTGGGAAAAGCTACCTCATTTTACTAACAGCCAACCAAGCTGGGAGAAGTTCAGTTACTCACTCAAGTCCTGCCACCGGCAAAGGTGAGAGGAGCCAGACTTATTATCTAGGGGAGGCAGATGGATGTGAAAAAGAACCAGAAACAGTCACTACCTCAAGGACCTGACAATGAACATGGAAAGTTAACTTCCATACACAGCAACTGAGCAACAGGCTGGGGTGGTGCTTCTTTGCAGAATGCTGCCAGTGGCAAATGGAGGGCAGGATGGCTAATTCTGTCTGGCCGGAAGTCTTCCCGGAGGTGACTGGGCTGAGTCTTGAAGGCTGTGTTCATTTTGGAGGTGGGGGAAGGGTATATAGCTCAGTGGTAAAATGCATGCCTAGCATGCAAAAGGTCCATGAGGTCCTGAGGTCAGTCCCCAGTCCCTCCGTTAAAAATAAATAAATAAACTGAATTACCCCCACCCCTCCCTGAGAAAAACCAAACCAACCAAACAAACAAACAAAACCCATTTTGGAGCTGGAGAGCTGGCAGTGTAGCATGACCGGCCAAGTCAGGCCTGTTTAAGGTGGTCGGGTGACAGGAAGCCCAGCCAGGATGGGAGGTTGGTTGGTGTGGGGAGGTCCGGCAGAGCCACACCTGGAGGGGTCCTTGAGGGAGCCTGAGGATCTGGTCTTTGGGAGGAGGGGACAGACAAAGCTGGGGGTGGGGGGTTTAGGCAGAGTCCCAAGGCTTCAAGGAGGGCAGAGAAAGTAAAGGCAGAGCCATCCTGTGGTTGACAGGGCCTGTCCTGTCCATACCCGGTCATTCTGAGGCTCCTGTTGGGGACTTGGAAGGGTCGGGGGACAGGCCCACAACCACCAGAGCCCCTAGCCTGGTTGCAGATGACCTGACCCCAGTGGAGCAATGCTGACCCCTGTTTCCATAGTGAGCTGGCTGAGCCGAGAGGGCTGCAGCCCAGAGGCGAGGACTCTCAGCAGAGGCCCACTGTGAGGACCGGGGAGGCCAGAGCCTGGGGCAGCAGCCGAGACAGCAAAGACCAGGAATGGCGGGGGAGGATGGAGTGGTCCATTGTCCCAGCAGTTTGGCAGAGGAGCCAAGAGTCTGAAACAGAGGGTGGAAACAGCCAGGGAAGGGCTTTCACTGCCAGACATAGAAGGGTAGGTCCTGGGGAGACGATTGTTTTTTGAGCCCCAGAACGCTGTGATTAAGACCACAATCTCTGTCTCTCACCAGAATGTGAGCTTCTGGAGGCCAGGAATTTGTCTTTTATTTCACTAGTATCCCCAGCACCGAGCGCAGCATCAGTCACTGAGTAGATGCTAGACTGTATCTGTTTATTGAATACATTCACCCACAGTATACAATGTTTATGGCTACATACTTATGTAGAAAACATTTTAAAACTGAGGAAAAGAATACACAGTAATGGTCAAGGTAGTGGTTACTTTGGGGAAGGGAGGAAATGGCATTGAAATGCAATAGGAAAGGAAATTCAACTGTTTTTTTTTTTTTTAAAGCAAACTGAAGAAAATATGATTGCAAACCTTTGTTGAATCTGAGTGGTTCATACATGACCTATTACATTATTATTCATAATTTGAAAATATTTCTTACTTTTAAAAAGGAAACAAATTTATGCACAAATATTTTGTTAAATGTATGGAATATTTCTTCTACAGAAGATGGAATGACTGTGATGAGGCCTTGTGGCTTCTTAGGATTACAAATAGACCTGGATAATCCTTCCCTTGACGGAGATCCTTCGTGGGCTTCTAAATTGTCAGCCATTCTCGAGCAGAGAAGCAAAGCCTGATTTGTTTCCCTTCTTTTCTTGTTGCCTGTGGTTCAGGGTAATTGTTTGTAATATCATTACCTAGAATGTAATTCTTGGAGGAGGCTCTCAACACTCGTTTCTCGTCGTGTGACATCATACCTCCTGACTCACTCCTCAAGACAAGACGACAGGATTGTGAATTTTGATTCCTCTTGGTGTCAGGGGAAGAAGACACACTGCGCACTCAGACTATTTGGGTCCAAGCTCCACATCTTCTTTGCTGTGTGACTTTGGTCCATTCACTCAACCACTCTGAACCTCAGTTTCTCAGCCGCAAAATAATGTGATGATTGAGAGGATTAAATGAGGTGGTAGATGTCATGTGTGACGGCACCTATAACAGCCTGGTGTGGGGGAGATGCTCTCTTCCCATTGAGGGTTTTGTGCAACCGACCTGTGTTTTCTCTCCTCTTGCTGCACCCCCCACCCCGCCCCAAACCATGCTCATCCTTCAAGCCCTGTTCAAATTTATCTCCTTGAAATATTCTTCACAACCCAATGGCTCATGTCACTGACTGTTTAATAATCATATAATCATAGTTTTTTCACCTGATTTTTTCTCCCCTCCTTAGATTGTAACGCTTCTGAAAGCAGGAATACCATTTCAGGTGTCATTGTAGGGTGGCCAGAGTCCCACCAGCATGAGACGTAGACACCCGGGGTTCAATTCTAGTAGATAAACTTGGAGCTCCAAGTAGCACCGAGGACTTCAGTTTAACAGTAAAATGGCAACAATAACCTGCCTCATACAGTTTGTAGAAGATCAATTTAGACATTCTGTGCAAAACATAGTTAGGAAGAGTTTAATAAATATTGTTGAGTGAATTGAAACTGCTTTGAAAAATGCAGTTCTTTACAAACGTCAGACCTGATTTTTAATTCCCCATAATGTATAATAAAAAGAACTTGTGTTTACTTGCTGGTAAGAGAAACTGCATACTTAAATCTTTTCTCCAGTCATCCAGATGAAGACCAACAGAGCCACCATACAGGGATAATCAAACTTACTCTGGCTTTAAACAAAATTTCATCTTCCTTCTCACCAGGTCGAGATGACCACAGCCACCCCTTTGGGGGGTACCACCTTCTTCTCATTGAACATGACCACCAGAGGAGAAGACATTCTGTACAAGAGTAAGGTCAACTTGGCTGGGCAGCCAGGGGAGGGAGGGTGGGACAGGTATCCTGGTCAGCAACTGGTGTAGAGGGCAAGAGGTGGGCTCTGGAGACAAGCTGCCTGGGTCTCAGTCTCAGTGATACTGAGTGACCCTGAGCGCATGACTTCACTGCTCTGGGCCTGTTTCCTCATCTGTAAGTTGGGGGTATTAACGCAGCTACCACATAGGTAGGCGTGAGGGGTAGAGGGGATAATCCACGTAAAGAGCTTAGAAGAGCCTCCGTGCATGTGAAGCATACAAGTACCTAATGAGTATTATTATTACTACTACTTCACTATTATTTTCTTTAGAGAGTTTGGGGGTTTAGAGGGCAATGGGGATTTGAATTTCATGTAAAATGTTCCAACATAAGTCACCTTAAAATGCAGCTACGTTTTTTTAAACATCTTTATTGTGGTAGGAGTCCTATACAGTAAACTACATGTATTTCAGATGTACAATTTGATGAATTTTGATAGATGTATACACCAAAATGCAACTACTTTTATATTATTTTGGCAAAGCAAAAACATCCCATTAATTTACAAAGGAGTAAATGAATGTGTGGGAAGATTTAGTCCTGGGGAGACATTTGCCAGGAACAAGGGGTCCCCAGAAGGAAACATTTGAGGACCACTCTTCAGAAAACCAATTGATTGTATTGGGTGAAGTTTGGGTCCATTTCAGTCATCTCAGGTGACTTGGTACATACCTCTGTGAATGCAACAGGCCTCCCGACTCTGTGTTCACTGTGCTGAACAGTGAGAAACAGCTCCAGGCTGTAGTCCTGGCAGGAAGCTGGATTAATGGCAGGACATGTCTCTTCCACGGAGACCCAGGAATGGTCGCTCTTGAGACAGGGTCCCACATGTTAGGCCGCTCTTTGCTGGGTGAGGAGCCCTGCCAAAGTACGTCTCAAAACATTTTTGAAGGGAAATGCAGGGTAGAGAGAATCACTGTCAGCAAGAGGAGAATTAATACTGCTTTTATTTAACTAAAAGTAATGGTTCGCAACTAGACAATTTTGCCCCCTAAATAGGGTTGCCAGATTTAACAAATAAAAATACAGGACACCAGTTAAATTTGAATTTAAGGGAAGCAATGAATGGTTTTTTAGTATAAGAATGTACCATGCAATACTTGAGACATACTTAAAAATTATTCATTGTTTGTCAAAACTCAGAATTTAGATGGGTATCCTGTATTTTATCTGGCAACCCTACCACCAGGGGACATTTGGCCATGTCTAGAGACATTTTTGGTTGTCACACCTGGTGGGGAGTGGGAAGAAGTGCTGTTGGTATCTAGTGAGTAGGGGCCAGAGATGCTCTAAACACCCTGCAATGCACAGGACAGCCTCACAACACCGAGTCATCCAGCCAAGGCTGAAAAACCACTGGACTCCCCAGGAAGGAAAGATAAACAAATTACTCCATAATGGATTTCCCACCCCTTCCCTTTTTTCCTCCCAGTCTTTCTTTCTATGAATAATTGCACAGTTTTTTTAAGTAAACCTTTTATGAAAAAACATTACATATATTTGAAAAAGTACACAAATTATAAGTGTACAGCTGGATAATTTTCACAAAGTGCACACAGCTGTGTCACCAGCCCCCAGATTAAGATGCAGGCCACCCTCAGTGTCGCCGAAGTTCTGGTGCCCCTTGCAATCACTATCCCTGACCCCTCACTCCAGGGGACCCATCGTTCAGACTTCTACCACCATAGATTAGTTCTACCTGGTTTTGAACTTTGTATAAATGAAATCATACCATGCACACTCTTTTGTATCTGACTTCTTTTGCTTAATGTTATGTTTGTTTGCACATGTTTTAATGGTTGCAACATAATGTGTATGTGTGTATATAATATATTCTATTTTCCATATTTTATATCTAAAGTGTTCCATATACCATAGTCTTCAAGTCTTTATATCATTATTTAAATTATAGTATAATATTTCTATGGGATAAGTGTGCCATAGCTTACTTAACTATTCCCATATGAAGAATATTAATAATGTAATAAACATTTTCATTCATACAGTTTTTTCTGTATTTGGGATGATTCCTTGTGATCAATTGCCTAGAATCAAACAGATTGGTTTGAAGTATGAATCTTTTTTAAATGATTCTTGAGGTTTTCAGTATCAGTTCTGGCAAGGATACTGATCTTGAACCTAAACCTAAAATGAGAGTTTGACTTTGGGACTGGCAGCTGATATTGAAATTAGAATCTGAGATATTAAGCTACAAGGACATTCATCATAGCCTTGTTTTTAATAGTGTCAAATTAAACACAACATGAATGTCCTCAACAAACAATTGGTAAACAAATTATGGCACATCAAAATGATGGAGTACCATATAGCCTTCAAAAGTCATAAAGAAAAATACATAATTACATAACAAGATGATCAGGATGTTTTGTTATAAAACAGTACATGGAAATGATTCCATCTTTATCAAGTGCATATTTTTCCATATTTGTGAATACTTCCTTAAGATGGATTTTCAGACATAGGATTAATAAGTTATTCAGAAAGATGATAGATATTTAATATGCGTATGTGCAAAAACATGACCACATTTGTGAATGGAGACATGTAGACTATCAGTGGTCCTTGGGGCAATGAGGACTTCATCCTCCCCTTCTTTTTGGCCTGTATTTACGTTTTCAAAATTATCTACAAAAATCACGTATTACTTTAACATGATCAAAAAGAGGGAAGGGTGTTTTGCTGGCCTGTTTCACAAAAAAAGTTTGAAGCTATGTTGGGGCTGATAAGAACAGGACTTGGCCAAAGGCAGACTTATGGCAGGTAATGTGCTAAGGATGTGGCCCTCCAAGCCCCACGGGGGTAGAGGTGCACTGCAGCTATAGATGTGACTGTCCTGGGGACAGCAGCAAGTGTCCCAGGACATCGCATTTCCTCCTCCCCTTGACCCAGTGAGGATGTGAGGTGCCACAGTACGGGTACCCCTCAGTCTCCGAATCCTTCCCTGCAATTCAGTTGGCACATTTGCCGTCT
The DNA here is from genome assembly GCF_036321535.1 of Camelus dromedarius. Classification (NCBI taxonomy): domain Eukaryota; kingdom Metazoa; phylum Chordata; class Mammalia; order Artiodactyla; family Camelidae; genus Camelus; species Camelus dromedarius. The sequence goes on along the minus strand of NC_087449.1, from coordinate 54,137,816 downwards.
CTGCTCCTTTCTTCTTGGTAGGTTCTGGAGCCATTGTTGCTGCCATCGTGGTGGTTGTCATCATCATCTTCACCGTGGTTCTGATCTTGCTGAAGATGTACAACAGGTATGGGATGCCCTGGGATTTGGAGCTGTCTGGTCCCTTCAGTAATGTCAGAATGGATGAATGATGTCAGAATGAGTCCATCGTCAAATGCACTAATCCTCTGTGGGTCCTTTTTTGATGTCTGTTCTGCTAGAAAAACTTGACAGTGACCAAATACTTTTGTACTTGGAGAAATATTTTTGAAAATATCATAATGATAATGACCTTGAGCTCTGTGGTAAACTCTTGTATGTAATTTACAGATAATAGAGGAATGTTTTAATCCTCTTCTTTTGGGGAGCCCTCTGCTAGGTTGTACTGAGTGAACCACATGAGTATTTGAGGTGACAAACCCTGGAATGTACGTACTCACAACTTTACTTTCTGGGGCCAAATAAGAGGAAATAAAATAATAGAAATTGATCACAGAAAGAAGAAATGTTGTGATATCACCTTAAGTGTTATCACCTCTAGTCACAACTTTGCTAGAAGGTTATTCTTTTCGGGGAAGAAATGAAAATTAAAAAACTAAACACAATTGCACCACCGAAGACCTGGAAGCCATTGAAAAAAAAGATATCATAAAAAGGTATTTATTGATGCAGAAAGCTGTTGACAACGTATTGTCAAAATTTACAAAGCAGTATGTACATCGTGATCATACACGTGGGTTACACACATCACCACCCCAGGAAGGCGCAAATGACACACAGCAAGGTGTTAACAAGCAGTATGTCTGCATAATGGCATTGCTAGTAGGTTAGTTGGTTGGTTGGTTTTTGCAGGGTCAGAGGTGTGCATCTCCACTCATGCATTGTTTTTGTAATAATATGAATGTTATGTATAAAGGTAGCTAAGAGTTACTGTTCTCCTACTATGTGCTGAGCATGGTTCTAATCTCCTTACGTGTATTAACTCATTTAATCTTCATAATAACCCCACAAGATGGGTACTTCTCTATCCCCAGTTTTATAGATGTGCAAGAGGCACAGGAAGATCAAGTAAGATGCCCAAGTTTACTCAGCCCTAAGTGGCAGATTTGGGATTCAAACCCAGTCCATCTGGTTTCAAAGAAAATACTTCCACCAGTACACCAGTATATTATAATGATGATAATAATAATAATAATAATAATAATAATAATAATAATAATAATAATATCAGACATCATTTTTTAAATCTTTGGGGTATCACAATTTGGGTCTGTTCCGAACCAGGAAGTGGCGTCAGACCCCGATGTCTGCCCTCCATTCCTCTCCATTATTGCTGGAGCTCTGAGCCCCACTTCTAGTTTGTAATTTGAATAGAGACTCCTCCACTCACCCCTCCCTGTTTACAGTGACGCCTGGGCTGGGAACTGAGAGACTGGGGTTCCGTCTTTGGTTTGTCAAAAGCAAGCGAGTCATTTACCCGTTCTGTGCCTCAATTTTGTCATCTTTAAAATAGGAGGATCTCCACATGTGATCATCATGTCATGGTTACACTGAAGAATGCCCTTGTTCTCAGGAGTGAAGTGGCATGTCTGCAACGAACTCACAGATGGTTCACAATTTTTAAAAACTCTGTGTATGTGTGTGGGTGTGTAAATAGGGAAAGGGAAATAAATCAAGTGTGGCAAATTGTTAACAATTTGTCGACTTCAGAGTAGGGTATGCACGCATTAATTGTACAATTTGTGCAACTTTTCTGAGGATTTGAAATTTTGAGAAAAGACATGATAGGTCAACAAGATGAAATTTCACCTGGACACTAGACTTACTGATTGTTGTTAGCCCCTGAATTTTATGGCACATGAAATGAAACCTAGGATGTCCCTTGTAAGTATATTCTCTTCTCAGCTATGTGAAAAGTTCTTAAATATTTCCAGCAGCAAACTCAGCAAACATCATGAGGCTGCAAAATGTAACTTACAACTCTGAACAGAAAAAAACATAATATCTTCGTTTGGTCATTAATAGCCACCTATCTGACACTTTACTCATTCATTAATAGGAAAAAATAAAATTAAGTACCTAACCTAAGTTAAACAAAAAACTGAAGGGACAGACTAGCTGGTCTAAGATCTCTTCTAGCTGTAAAATGCTGTGGTTGGCAATTAAGCAACATGATTTAATGACCATCTACATTAATCTCCCCACTGAAGCTATAGTCACAGCCCGTTCCCCAGGACATATGGGGGATGACTTAACCGTGTGTGTGTTTCATTATAGGAAGATGAGGACAAGGCGGGAGCTGGAGCCTAAAGGCCCCAAGCCAGCGTCCCCTTCTGCCCTGGACCCAAACAGCAACAGCAGCCAACACCCTGCAACTGTGACCTTCAGCCCTGTTGAAATCCACGTGGAGACTCGGTGACACCCACCCTGGAGCTGTCTCGGCCACTATCCAAAGAGCCTTCAGTCAAGACCAAGAAGCACATTTCTCCGCCGGCAGCTTCATTCTAAGTTCCTTCCAGTCAGGTCAACAGGGGCATCTCTTATGCGATCCCTGATGCTTCAGGCAACCCCTAACCCCATCCTGCCCTGCCCCACCCCAACTCGGTCCATATCCCTCCTGCCACCCTTCCAAAAAACTGTGGAACATTCTTCATCATCTGAGGAGGTAGAGCTATGTTGGGAATCCACTGATGTGGGTTTGGTGGTCTCCCCCCAAACACAATAGCTAGACAGACAGACAGACAGGCAGACAGCCCGCCCAGGAGTAGGAGTCTTCTGGTCTGGAGTCAGGGGTCAGGGCATGTTCCTGAGAGAGTCTGCCCTGGGATTATATCAGAGTAAGGACCATATCCACAGCTTTGCAGAGCAAAATATTCAAGCCCATAGTCAGGCATTGGGGAACTAACTTGGACTAACTAGCCAGAAAACCAACTTGCTAATTTAGAACTTGTTTTAGTACTAGATGACCGCTAGCACCACATGACGACTGGTCAGCACATTTCCCTCTTTAGGAAAGGTTATGGGAAGAACTGGAGTCTTCTCCAAAGGCATCTACTTCTTTAGCGAATAGTCAGATAGAAGGCATAGGATGACCCTGAGAAAGGAAGAATGGCTTCTAGGTTGAAAGCTTGTTGCAGTGTCCGTGGGCCTGGAATGAGCCTGGCGGCTGGTCAGGGTCCTTCTTCCCCCTCCCCGCCCCGGGGCTGGATTAACCTTGACTCAGTCTCACTTCTCGCCTTCCTGATATTTGGACTTGAAGTAGTCCTCAGTCTTCAGTTATCGCCTTGCCTCCAAGGTCCAGTGTTTGGAGACTGATTAGATTACAGTTCTATTTGTGTTACCTCTGCCCTTCCTGGTCACCTTGCAAAGATTCAGGACATATTCAAAATACCACATTCACAAACCCTTTCTCTGGACAGAGATCATCTCTTTGACTCCTTAGCCTGGAGAGCAATCTATTAACAGGGGAAAACATTTTGGGATTAGGAAGACTTGCCTTCCAAGCCCCATGGTTGTGTGGCTCGGAAAAGTGCCTTGACCCCTCCGTATGCTGTTTCCTAACCATGAAATGGGAATAGCATCTGCCTCACTGGGTGCCAAGTCAAGGACTTAGTAAAGCAGCTCGGGTGGTGCCTGGCACCCAGCAGATGCTTTAAAAATGGGAGCCAGCATTATTATTACGGATTTCTTCCATTGTTAGACATACGTTTGTTCCCATTTTAATGAATCTGAAATTAGAATATGTCTTAAAATTGATGAGTCCATTCATGAGGTTGTCTTTTTTTTCTCTCTCAAAAAGCTGATTTTTAATCAATTATATGTTTTACAATTGAAGACATCTTGGATACAGGTAATAAATCTGTATTCTGTTAGAGAAAGTGACACCCTCTGACACTCTACTTTAAATTCTAGGAGTCTCTCTTTCTTGGGGTTAGAAGTCCTTTTTGAGGGAAAATTGAGGCTCCAGAAAGTAAGAAGCCTGACTGAAGGTCATACAGTTCATGTCATCCCACTGCAAAAGTGCTCCCTTGACTGTGGAGAAATACTGGCAAATTCTTTCTCCTCAGACATCTTTTCTCCTAACTGTGTTTAAATATCCACCAAGCACCAGATACTTTGCAAAGTGCTTTCCCATAAGTTATCTCATAGGATCTATTTTTCTCAGTAACCCTGGAAAGTATTATTTTTTCCATTTGCCAATAAGAATTTCAAACTCAGAGAGATACACTCTCCTAAAGTCACACAGCTAGCAAGTTGCAAAGACAAGACTCAAACCCAGGCCTCTTTGACTCCAAAGTCCATCTTTTGGTGATGTCACACTCTTCCCTAACATCCTGGCTCAAAGAACGTGGATTCTTTTGTGAGATGAACAAGAGGAGGACAGGCTTGTCCATGTGTCCGAGTGGAGGTCAGCGGGTCTAGCTTCCACACCCAAAGTGGAGCAAAACCACTTTGGTAGCCTCCTTTGAGCCTCCAGTTGTAGCCACCAGGGGCCCTTTCTGAACCCATTCAGGCTCTTAGGAGTCCTGCATCATTCCTCCTACTACTAAGGCCAACGAGCAAAGGATGAGATGGCCTCGAACCAGGACAAAGCCATTTAATGACTCAAACCCCAGATAGATATGTTTCCCAAATGTATTCTTCTTTAAAAAAAAAAATTGTTTGGAATGTTCTAGCCCTAAAACCAAACTCTTCTGCCCACAGTGGACTCTTCCTGGAATGACTAGAGGAAGTACCCTCTAGTATACGTTCTTTTGCTAAAGAAAGCTTGGAAATGAAAGAGGGGGAGGTAGAGAGGTTGTCGGGGAGGCAAAGAAAAGGGTGATAGTGTTTTGTTTTTGACTAATGAAGATAACTCAGTCATCATCCTTTAAGGGCTCCTGTGTACCAAGTGAGGTGCTACTAAACACAGTAAGTCGTGGCCCCTGCTCTCACAAAGCCTGCAGCTGGCCTCCTGAGGCAGGGGTTGTGCAACACTGTCATTATCATGTTTCTGACAGGTGCCTTTCCTAACCAAGCAGGTGCTGCCTTATTGGGTCACTGAATCAGTAAATGATATTAAATGCTTAAAGAAAAAATGTCTAAAAATAAAAAGGTTTAAATCAAACATTTGTTTAGTTGATTTCAATTAAGTTCAGAGCTGACAGGTACCTCTTCTAAAAACTTCCTTTCCCTGACAGTATAAATAGGGCGCTGCGGGAAAGCCGGAGCTGTCTCAAACGTTGCGTTCTCCCTTCTAAAGGATGGAGGAAAAGTGGGTTGCCATCAACAGACCTTTCCGTGAGGTAGAAACCTTGCTAACTTGATTAAAGTTTACCAAAGGAATCCTATCACAGCCTGCTGTGACCATCAGACATGCTGAGATGCCAAGATTTGGGGACTCCCAAGACTGTGGGAGGCATTAGAATGGAACCCAAATTACCAATAATGATGTTTCCCACTAACTAAGCTCCTACTGGGTGCCAGGTATATACTGAGCCCTTTCTACCCACCAGCTCCTTTAACCATTCCCATTAGCCATCCTTATTTCTATTTTTTGGATGAAGAAACAGGTGCAGGGAAGTAGCTTGTCCTTCGGTGATGGCAGTGAACATTTGTCCTTCTTTTGGACATGTTGAGTTCATTTGGCTAGTCTAAGAATTAAATGGACACAAGACAGATTAACAAGAAGGAGAAAATTAATTCATATGCACAGAGGTCTCATAGAAATGGGAAATGGGACCCGTGAAGTGACCAAAGCAGGCTGTTTATGCAAGTATCAGTTTCAGACAAAGGAACAATTATTTGTGAAGGTTTAACAAAGCAAAGGGGCTCATGCTTTGGGTCGCAGACTAATGAAGAAGTAACAATGTTTGTATATACAGCCGTCTTAGCCTTGAATTCCCTAACTCTGTTGATAAAGATGCTCTCTGTCCTCTTGGTACAGGGAAGATACTTTCACATGGGAGGTTTATTTCCCACTATCAGGGAGAACAAGAGGTGCGAGAGAGGTGTTTCTTTTTTTAATATCATTTGTTTCCCACCAGCTATCTCTCAAGTAACTTTAGTTCAAAATAACCAATAAGCCATTGTGGCATATATTGGGGCAGGCTACTCTGAGGTCCAGCAGTGACCGTTCCTGTGTTTGGGAAGTCCTCTACTTTAAGATGCAGGACCACCTCCTGCTATAAAAGCTGAAAAGGCCAGACACTCATTTTCTTGGAGTCCCTTGCAGCTAGGGTGAGGTCACATGACCTAGACTCTGCCAATCAGATGCTCCTGCCACGGACTTTGAATCCAGAAGTCGATAACATCAATGGATATAGGAACTGTGCAGAATCTGCTCTGGGGGCAGGGGTGTTGGTACCTCCATCTCAAGAGGTGGCCACATCAGGGCTTTGAGCAGCAGTGGCAGGGCATCCATGAGCCCAGACCCAGTGTCCATGGAGCTGGCTATGTGCCCGACAAGGACAGCCATGAGGTCCACACCAAACTAGTTCTGTAGTGTGATTTGAAGCATCCTCCCTGGCATCACGTGTCTGAGCCTGGTGCTGGCCTTCTAGAAATTCCAGTGACTACCTGATTCCCTTTTCTGCTTAAACCATCAAGGTCACATTCTGCCGCTTGTGGCTCAGCTCTGTGTGGCTGCAGGGTACTTACTCATGGCCACCCAACACTCTTGCTCTTTTTATGCAGTTGCTTCTAGGTGAGTGCTCAAAGGACCCCCCCACACACACACACACACACAAAGAGCTGTGAAATCACAGAGACTGTAGAGTTGCCACCAATTACACGTATGCCAGAGACTTTGTGACTTTGTGAATGATAATGAGGGAGTATCTCCAAAGAACCTGGAAGAATGGGTAGGATTTTTTTAAGTTGTTGCTGGTTTTTTTTTTTTTTTTAATTGGAGTATAACACACATACACACACACACACACACACACACACACACACACACACAAACTAGGCAAATTGTGTAACCTGCATGAAAACGAAGAAATAAAGAATTACCAGCACCCCGGCAGTCTCCCTTTTCCTCCTCCTCTTCTGCACACCTCCCACAAAGAGCACCCACTACCCTGACTTCTACCACCACAGAATAATAGAAGTAGAATTATAGTGTAAAGTCTTGATTCTGGCTTCTTTTGCACAACATGGTATTTGTAATATCTGTTCCTATGGTCACCTGTAGTTGAAGATCTTTCGTTCTCATTGTGGTAGCATTTCATTGTGTGACTGTAACTACATGTTATTTATCCATTCTACCGTTTGATGTACCTTAAGAGTTGTTTCCAGTTTGGGTCTGTAACATGCAGTACTGCCATAAACATTTCGGTGGTCATCTGTATATTTCTGTTGGGAATATTTCTAGTAGAGTAATTGCTGGGTAATAAGGTATGTGTATATTTAGCCTTTGTCAAGAGTACCAAATCGTTTTCCAAGGATTTGCACTAATTTATAGTAAGGTATGCGAGTTCCAGTTTCTCTACATGTTTCAATAACACTAAGATATTCTCAGGCTCTTTCATTTCACTTATTCTCATGTGTGTCCAGTGGTCTCTCATTATGGTTTAATTTTGTATTTCCCGATAATGAATGGAACTGATCACTTTTTCATATGTTTATTGGTCATTTCGATTTCATTAGGTTTCATCTTTTATGAAGGTACCTTTCCATTCATCTGTCCATTCTTTGTATTTGGTTGTTTCCTTTTTTGTTATGGACTTGTATTCTGGATATAACCCTCTGTCATTCTGTGGCTTGCCTTTAAAAAAAAATAACAGCTTTATTGAGATATAAATTACGTGTCATCAGATTCACTCCTTTAAAGTACGCAGTTCAGTGGATTTTAGTATATTCACAAAGTTGTGCAGGCATCTCTACTATCCAGTTCCAGAAAAATGTTCAGGTCACTTGTTCCTTCTCTCTCGCTCACATTCATAAGTGCACACCGGGCACTGCAGATACAATGATGAACAAGACAAATACGGTCCCTCAAACAATTAAACAAACAACTACAATAGAGAACAACTGTTCTTCTGATAGGAGGAAGTTCAGGGCGTAATGTGAGCTGCTTCTTGGGGCACCGAGCTCAACCCCAAGGCTGGTGCGTCGGGAAGCAGGCTCCTTGGAAGAAACAACATCTATAGTAAGAGAGAAAGATTGAGCAGGAGGGAGCAGGAGAGGAGTGGGAGGAGAGGAAGAGAGATAAAGAAGACAGCTCTGCGGGAGAGAGAAGCTTCAGCTGAGCAGATGTTGGAGGAAGCAGTGGGAGATGGGTGAGGAAAAGGGAAGAGAGGCTCCAGAATGAAAGATCTCTAGTGTCTCGCTATTTTAAAGGCAGTGCGGAGCCACAGAAGGTGCTGGAGCACGGGGGTGACAGGATCGGTTCTGTGCCTTAAGGAGATTAATACTGCTAGAAGTGCAGGATGGATTGGTTTGGGAGAGCCCGGAGGCTGGGAGAACAATTTAGAGTCTATTGCAAGAAGTAACAGGAGCATCTGTGAATCCGTTAATTTTAAAATACCTTTTCTAAATAGCCCTCTAATTGTGAAGTTTTGTTCTTTTTCTTTTTTAAGTAGCTCTTGGTGGGTGTGCAGTAACCCAACAAAAATGTCTCCAGGAATCGACTCGAGCCCACTGGATGGGAGCACACAGCGGGGCATTGTGTGGGTTCTGTAGCCCTTTGTCCCAGGACACCCATTCCCTGCACAGAAAATTTCCTGACAAAAAAAGCAAACTGCTGTGGTTCAGCAGATACTACTGTCCCAGACTGACAGTCGGCCCACATTTGGAAGAAGCAGGTAAAAACAAGAATGATCTTCAGGTCCCCATTGACAGGAAACCCTCTGTCTGATCCCAACACAGGTATTAGCAGAGAGGGACCCTTCCCGGCTCAAACTCAGTCTCTTGAATGAATTTTACCTGGGCCCCGATGCTCTTAAAGTATGCTGCAGTGCCTTCACTGATCTCAGAGAAACACAGCAAAATTTATTCATTTTATGAATGTATGCATATCCAATTTATTCATTCTTTCCAGCCTTCTAGTTCTTGCCTTAGGAGGCTTATGGAGTAAAAGAGATTTAAAAAACATTCATGTCTGAGTATTCATAACCTTGAATGGAAGAACCTGTGAATTGGGCAGTTTGCTCTGCATAATAAAGAACAAGGGTTTGGGGGGTATAGCTCAGTGGTAGAGCACACGCTTAGCATGCTCGAGGTCCTGGGTTCAATCCCCAGTACCTCCACTTAAAAAAATAAAAGATAAAGAACCGGAGGGGAGAAGAGGGTGATGTTGGTTTGGTTTTGTTCTGTGCTTTTGCTTCTCCCTGCCCGACCCCTAGCAAAGATAGTTCTCCCATTCTCTCCAATTCCTGGCGTGCTTTGCCCGTATAGACCCCTTCTTAGTTCATGTTTTCCACTTTACCCTGAATCCCCACTCCTACTTTTCTTCTCCCCTGTGGACACTCCTTTTAATGTATTTAATTTGTCTCATTAAAAACAAACAAGTGAGAACTTTTCATTGACCATACAGGCCCCTTCAGGGACTGGGTCACCTCTGCTTCCTTGCGAGCAAAATTCTTCAAAAGTGCTGTCTGGGGAACAGTCCTGGGAAGAGTCTTGGGACCAGTGTGGATGGGGACAGAATAGAATGGAGGAGGGACCACAGAAGTGGACAGAGGGCATGAGTGGAATACAGCAGACCCCACATAGGTATAGAGTTAAAGATGGGTGGAGTCACTGTCTCTGTCGCTCTGGTCAGCTCGATGTCCAGGGGCCTGGGGGCCCCCACTGGGTGGCTGTGGGGACTGCAGCACCACCTGAGGGCTGCTCGTGGCCAGACACCAGGGTCATGGAGACCTGCATGAAGACCTACATGAGGACTTCTATGGTCACAGTCACAAGAAGGCGCTCCAAGTGGACTTCCACCAAGGACAGTCATGCCTATGCCCATGGCCACACTCACAGGAGCATCTGGCATGGGCACATCCATGGTCATGACCATGGACATTCACATGAGGATTTGCATCAAGGCCATAGCCATGGCCACTGCCATGACAGCCCCTCCCACAGAGGATGAGGACATGACCATGAGCATAGCCTATGCTCTGGGACCACAGTGCCGATCTCTGCAGCTCCATTTTCCTTCTTCATCCTTAACCCCAAGGAGTCCAGTTCCCCAGCACCGCTCTCCACTTGAGATCTTACTCAGCTGTGCTTCAGGTGGGCTTCTGAGAGCTATCTTCACCCACCTCGTCCCTGCTGCCCAGGAACCTCATTCTTGCCACCCCCTGGAGCACCGTGGGAGGGTTCCATCCTGTCTGTGAAACTGCAAGTCCTCAGTGGAACTGTCACCTCTTTTTGTGAGACATGGCAGGAGGACAAGCAAACGCTCTTGATCACACATGGAAGTCACTGACATGGAAGACAGGAGCATCCTTCAAAGGAAAAGCAGAGCTCAGAAGAAGAGGAAAAGGAAGCCAGGCTGGGGGATGGGGAGTTTCTCAGAAGAGGAGAGAAAGGGGAAGTGCCCAAGGATGGGCCAGGGAGACCTCAGAATTCTGAAAAGGAAAAAAACATGTTCAGACCTGCATGTGTTGGGGGACTTGAATCTGGCTGCTGACTGGCCATGGTACTTCATTTCAAGCGGATAGGGGGCTGGGATCCTGACCACAGTGACTGTCCTGCTACAGGAAGTGCCCCATGAAGTTGGGGACTTTGCCTTGTAGGTCCAGTCTGGCAATAGGGGCACTGGTGGGTGCAGCCTGTGCCCTCCTAACTCACGGAGGGGCTGTGGGCAGTGAAGTGCAGGTGGGTGGGTCCTGGCTGGAACACTTGCTGCTTTCCCTATGGCTCAGTGATGTTCCATGTCCTTGTTGCCTGAGTTGTTGAGAGAGACTTCACCATTGCAGTCACTCTGGAGGGGCTGAGGCTGCTGGGGCCAGTTGTCATGATGGTACTGATCGTTCCCCTCAAGTGAGAGGTAGGATACATTTCCCCCACCCCCAACCCAAACTTCTAACCTCTAACTCCTCCAGGTCAGGGGTCTATGGAGGCTGGGGGCCCTGGCCAGGGACCGCTGCCCAAGGCAGGGGTTGTATCCTAGGGAAGTGGTTGCTTTGGATGAGACCATCAAGGTTTTGCAGTCTTACAGGGGCTGTCGAGGTGAAATTGAGAGGCCAGAGGGGTGGTGCTGTTGGGCACGGTCTGGCCATGTTGTTGGGTTTGGAGGGCTAAATGGGGCCATGAAGAGAGGTGATGCATCCCCCACCATGCCCCCAACCTGTTCTCGGAGGACCAAGCTGCCTTCCTTCTCCCATGTGATGGTAGAGGTTTCAGGGAAGACCAGAGCCTGGACAGAAGGAGAAGCAGGAGTAGAGGATAAACATCAATTAAACTTCAATCATGCGTCCTCATTTGGAAGTTATGGGGGAGGGTAGGTGTCAGCTGCTAATCTCATGGCCTGATTTGTGGGTGTGTTTCTACTCTTTTTATATCACTGTCTGACTGGAGAGCAGGGGTGGTGACCGGAAATAAAGTCCTTGGATCTTCTGCCACAAAATTTAAAAAAAAAAAAGTACTGTCTCTACTTGCTTTACCCACTTCTTTCCCTGGTCTCTCTAGAGCCGTCTCAAGTGAGGCTTCCAACCCACCACTGCACTAAATTCTCCTTGCTAAAACTGTTTGGTCCTCCCTCATTTAATCAGCTTATCAGTAGAATTGGACATAGCCTATTTCTCCTTCCTTTTGGAAATATTTTCTCCCTTGGTGTCCAGGACCCCACCTTCTCTCAGTTCTCTTCCAACCTCAGTGGCCATTCCTTTTCAGCCTCCTTTGCTGGCTCCCCACTACCTCCTCTCCTTGTAAATAACAGCGCCTCGGGGCTTGGTCTCAGGCTTTTTTTTTTTTTTTTTTTTTGCTATTGTGCTCATCCCTTGGTGACTTCATCTAATCCCACGATTTCAATACCTTCTATCTACTGCAACTCCCAAAAGTGTACCCTCAGACCTCTCCCCTGCATTCTGGACATAAATGGCCAGCAGACCCCTTGCGATCTCCACTTGAAGGTCTAACAGGCATCCCAGACTTAGCCCAAATCAAACTCACTTTTTCCACCTAAAGTATTCCTTCCGCCACAGTCTTTCCCTCCCCGTGAAATCAACTCCAGTCTTCAGTTTGCTCAGGCCAATGTCCCAGCAACATCCGTGGTTCCTCTAGTTCCCACACACCCACGCATTAGTAAATTGTCTGCTTTGTTTTAAAATTCTCTATCTTCTCCCAATTTGCAACTTGTCTTTTTACTCTTGGTGGGATCTTTTGATGAACAAATGTTTTTAATTTAATGTTGTCAAATTCATTTCTTTTTTGGTTAACACTTCCGAAAATACCTTGTTTAAAGTATTGCCTATCCTTAGTCCTTAAAGATAGTCTTTTGAAGCTTTTCTTTTTCTCTTTAAAGATTTGCCTTTCCCATCTCTCCTGCCACCCTATTCGAAACGACCATCACTCCTGTCCTGGATCAGTGCAATCCCTCCTAACTGCTCTCCCAGCTTCTAGTCTTGCCTCTGCACATAAAACCATGGAGATGCTGTAAAAACAAACCAGATCATTTCACTCCTCTGCCAAAAAGCCTCTAATGGATTGTCATTTTGTTCCAAGCAAAATCCTAAGTGCTTACCACAGCCTGCGAGCCCCTGTGTGACCTCGCCCACCACAATGTCTCTCATTTCCTGTAACACCCTCTCTCACTCTACTCCAGCCACACATTGGCCTCCTTAATGTTTCTAAAACATGCCAAGCACACTCCCACCTCAGGACCTTTGCACATACTGTTCTCTTTGCCTGGAGTTCTCTCCTCCCACATATCCAGTTTTATTTCTCCTCTTAAAGCAGGCCTCTGTTCCCAGGTCACCTTATCAAAGAGGACTTCCATGGCAGCCCTGCATAAAATAGCACATTTCCCCCCTCAACCATCATCTCCATCCTGTGTTCCTTACTTATTTTTCCTTATCATCTATCTTCTTCTAGCAGAATATAAGTTCCATAAAAATCAGAATTTTGCTTTGTTTGCTGCTATGTTTGCTCCCAAAGTCAAGAGTGGTGCCTGACACATAGTATTTAAAAAAATACTACTGAATACATGATTGAGTGAATGAATGTGTCTTGGAAAATATACAGTGCTCTTTTCAGAATAAATGTTTTGAATTTACATAAATTTACATAAATGTGATATGTATTCTGCTTCTTACTTTCTTACTGAACACATCTAAGATTTAACCATATTGCTGAATGTAAATGCAGTTCATTATTTCTGCCCACTGCATAGTGTTCCATCAAATGCCACATTTTTCTCATCCATCTCCTTAAAGAGGGATGCAGTTTGCCTCCAGCTCCAACTACAGACACAATGTGAAATGAATTTCCTGAAACATATACCCTATGGATCTGTGTGAGAGGTCTTTTTGGCATTTTGGGGATGGGGAGTGGAGGGAGTGGGGTGGTATATATACCCAGGAGGAGAATTGGTGAGACATAGGACAAACATAGATATATTTAATGTGAGTCAGTGCAGCCAAAAGCCCTGCTGGGGAGAAAGCACACATAATTTCTACCTTCCCCCATCAGCAATTTGTGGAAAATCCTGCTTCCTCCATATCCTTACTGGTCCTTTGAATTACCTTGAGTTTCTAATTTTTGGCATTAAGTTGGATATAAAGTATTATCTAATTGTTGTTTTCATTTGGATTTCTCTGACTATCAGGTAAGAGCACATAGAGTTTTAATTCTGCAGTTTGCAACTTTTTTGGGGGGGGAAGGGGAGAGAAGGGGAGAAATCACAATTTACTTAGATACTAATATAATGTATTAAGTCATTTACTCTCCTTTACTTCCCATATCTTACTGCTTTCTCCTGGATTCAGTTCTCTTCTTCCTTTATGCTTACTTTAGGAGGGATTTCAAAGATGATCTTTATGTGGCAAAATTTCTGAGGCTTTGAATAAATATTTATTTCACTCAAGTATTTAAAGGACAGTATAGCTAGAGATAAAATTCCAGTTTCAAAGTTCTTTTCCTTCAGCAGTTTGAAAGTATTATTCTATTGTCTTTTTGCATCCTAGCTATTAAGGAGTTCTTGATCTAATCAAAATGCCAGGAGTTTTTCTCCCCCATGTTGTGTTGTATTTGCAAAACATCAAATAAAATATGTAACATTTTTTAAAAAGTGGCTCTGAACACACCCCAACTCAACTCAGGGATTGGAGCATTACCAGTACTGTTTCCTCATCTACACTTGTGCCCTTTCCCCACCTTAGCCTCTCTTCTGCCCCCTAGAGGGAGCCACTTTCCTGAATGATCCTCACTTTAAAAATAATTTTCACGGCAGCACTACTTACTTGCACCCCAATGTTCATAGCAACACTATTTACAACAGCCAAGACATGGAAGCAACCTAAATGTCCATCGACAGATGACTGGATAAAGAAGTTGTGATATATTTATACAATGGAATACTATTCAGCCATAAGAAATAATAAAATAATGCCATTTGCAACAACATGGATGCACCTGGAGATTGTCATTCTAAGTGAAATAAGCCAGAAAGTGAAAGAAAAATACCATATGATATCACTTATATGTGGAATCTAAAAAAAAAACAGACTCACAGACATAGAAAACAAACTTACGGTTCCTGGTGGGGAAGGAGGTGGGAAGGAATAAATTGGGAGTTTGAGATTTGCAGATACTAACTAATACATATATAAAATAGATAAACAACAAATTCATACTGTAGAGCAGTATCTTTTAGTAGCTTATGGTGAAAAAGAATATGAAAACGAATATATGTGTGTTCATGTATGACTGAAGCATTATTCTGTACATCAGAAATTCACACATTGTAAACTGACTATAGTTCAATAAATAAACAAATAAATAAATAAATAAATTTCAGGTACACATACAGATAAAATAGATAAACAACAAGAACCTACTGTACAGCACAGGGAACTATATTCAATTTCTTGTAATGAGCCTTAATGGAAAAGAAACTGAAAAAAGTATGTATGTATATGTATAACTGAATTGCTTTACTGTACACCTGAAGTTAGCATTGTAAATTGACTATACTTCAATAAAAAAGAAGGATGAAGAATGAAGAATGAAGAAGGAGGAGAAGAAGAAGTAAGGCTACATGAACAAGGAAAAAAAATTAAGAATAAAATGCTTTGCTGAAACCCTTAAAAAACAATTTTGTCATAAATGTGTGATGTGGCTCCCTAAAATCATACATTGTGTAGTTCTGCTAGTTTTTTCCCAGCTTTTAATAAATGAGCTCATATTGTGCATAGTCTTCTGCAACTTGTTTCTTTCCCCTTAACTGTATATTTCTGTTTCATCTATTTTGTTGCATGTAGCTGTACTTAATTCTGTTTCCTTCTGCATGACGTTCCACTTCTGAAATATATTACAATCTATTTATCCATTATCCTGATGACATTTAGGTTTATGTCCAAGTTTTTGCCAGTAGAAAGAATATTGCTATGAATACTTTATCCATGTCTCTTGGTACATGCATGTATTTGTTTGGAGTGGAGAGGCTGGGTCATAAGGTTTGCATATCTTTAATTTTATTCAATAATGCCAGATTGTTGTCTGAAGTGTTTATGCGAATTTAGTCTTCCACCAGCAATATATGGGAATTCTGTTTAATCCACATCTTCAACAACACTTTATATTACCAGACTTCCTAATTTTGAATAGTCTAGTAGATGTAAATTGGTATCTTGTGATCTTAATTTGCATTTCCTAGATTCTTAGATTAAGCATCTTGTCGTACATTGATAAGTTCTTCTGTGAAATCTCCATTCAAGTCTTTGCCCATCTTTCCATTGGGTTGTGTGTCTTTTTTCTTATTTGTTTATTATAGTTTGTAATAGTATCTATTCGAGATATTAATCTTTTCCCAGTTACAATAATATTGTTGCAAGTATCTTTTCCCAGTTTACAACTTAGCTTTTTGACTCTCTTTTTGGTATCTTTCTTTTTTTTACTTTTTTCTCTTTATGGTATCTTTTGATGAACATTTTTTTATTTAATGTAATCAAAAATTTCCTTTTTTTTCTTTTATAGTTAGCACTTTTTTAATAGCTTGTTTAAGGAAATCTTTCCTATCCCTAGGCTTTAAAGATATTCGCTTGAAGCTTTATTTTTGGTTTTTCATATGAAACTCTTTAATCATTAGGAATTGACTTTTGTGTATAGTGTGAAGAATAGATTCAGTTTCATTTTTTTCTACACGCACAACCAGTTGTCTCAGTGCCACTCATCCTTTCCCAAGTATCTATTTTGTCTTACATCAAGTTTTCATATACACGTGGGGTTTTTTACTATGCTATTGTTTTTCTTTGGTGAATCTGTCAATCCCTGCATAGATATCGCACTTTCTTAATTAATACAGTAGATCAAGGTCTCGCACCTTAAATTTCTCTTCAGCGGTGGCTATTTTTGGATATTTGTCTTTATAAAAGTTATGGAATCAGCTTGTAAGTTCCTCAAAAATTCTGTTTGGATTTTTATTGGACAGTGAGTGATAAAAATAAATCAGTTTGGAGAAAATGGACATCTTTACAGTGGTGTGTTTCCACTTACACCCCTACTGTCCTTGTGCCATTGTTGGCACATATTTTACATCTACATATGTTAAAAAAAAATCCCAACTTACATTTTTATTAGTTTTGCTTTAAAGTCAATTGACATTTAATAAATTTAAGAACAAAAAGTTGTCTTTTTAAATATTCACCCACTTACTTCCATCCCCAATGTTTTTCCTTTCCATAGATCTAAATTTCCAACTGCTGTCAATTTCTTTCAGCCTATTTAATTTCCTTTAGAATTTCTTGTGGTGAGGGTCTGCTGGTGATAAATCATTCAGCTTTGATTTATCAGAAAAAAATCCTGATTTCACCTTCATTTTTGAAAGAAATTTTCACTGGATATAGAATTCTTGGCTGACTTTTAATTTTTTCCTTCATTTCTTAGAATATGTATTACCATCATCTGCTAGCCTCCAATCAGATAAGAAATCCATTGTCACTCTTATCATCGTTCCCCTGTTTGTAATGCATCTACTTTCTCTGGCTACTTTAAATATCTTTTTTTTTTTTTAATTGAAGTATAGTCAGTTACAGTGTGTTGATTTCTGGTCAGCCTAGGTATGGCTTTCTTTGTTTTATCCTCCGTAAGTTTGGTTGAGCTTCCTGGATCTTTGGGTGCTATTTTTTAAATCAAATTTTTGGCTAGTATTTCTTCAAAAACATTTCCCCCCTATTCTTTCTCTCTCTTTCTGAGATCCCAGTTCCTGAAATGTATCTGCCCTTACATGGGCAAAGTGACCTGCCAGTAATTTAATTGCCTGCTAGAATAAAACAACATTCTTCTGAGAAAGATAACAGGATCCAGTTTCTATGACCTATCATCCACAATATCCAGTATATAATAAAATTGTTAGACTTTCAACAAAACAGGAAGCTGATCTGTAATAAAGAGAAAAATGAGTCAATATAAAGACACCCACAAATGACCCACACTGGAATTAGCAGACAAAGAATATGAGATAACATTGATAAATTTGTTAAAAAGTCTATGGAAGAAGAGCTACATAGTGGGCAAAGAGAGACTGGAGGGAAGGGGGCAAGGGCAGAGCCATTCAAGGAATGACAACAATTTAACACCAAAATAGTGGAAGATTCAACTCCCAATTGGCCTTGAGGATTAAGCTGGCGGAGGTTTGAGTTTAGTAGACCTTGGGCTTCATTATATGCTCATTGTAACAGAATGATAAATAACATGCCTGCAGGCACCATGGCAGTCCCAAGGCCAACCACAAAAGGCCAAAGAATGGGCAGTGGCCCAATTCCTGGGAATCCCAGCCTCTTCCCCAGGGCAGCTGGAATGGTCCCACCTGTACACCTGTACGTGTGTGAAGCTACTAAGCCCATAAAAACTGGCAACACCATGCCTGGTGGCCCTTTTTCACTCCCTTCTTTTCAGAGACAGCCTGCACTCTGTCTATAGAGTGTGTACCTACTCTTAATTTAATCTGAGCACCCAACTCCCACACCTCTTTCCTTGCCTTTTCTTGCCTTACACTCTATGCAGTATGTATCTGTCTAAGTAAATCTACCTTTACTCAACGGTGGCTCGCACTTGAATTCTCTCCTGCGCAAAGCCAAGGACCCACACTTGGCAGGGCATGTCCCAGGGGCTCAACCGAGACATGGGACATGGCCCTTCTCACACTCCACATCCATTTTTCCTGCATCAATGGGAAATTTTAGGAGAGATTTGGAAACTCTCAAAGGAAAAACCAAATAAAAATCCCAAAACTGAAAATACAGTACCTACAATCGAAAGTGCTTTGGATATGATTAACACTAGGTTGGATACAACAACCAAGGAAATGATCAGTGAATTTAAAAACAGATCAATAGATAACATCTCAGCAGAGAGAATAAAAGACTGAAAATCAGAAGAAAAAAAAAGGGAGGGAAACCAATTAATGTCTGAAAGGCAATAAAAGGATCATCTCTGGGGTTATCTTCCCTATGGGTGAAATATTTTTATATTGATACTGGATAAAAATCATTTGCATTGCTCTCTGTTTTCTATTAGTTAATATCTAAACTTATAGAGTTTCAAAGTGTTTTAATAAACAGTACATGAAATAAAATACATCCGTCTAAAGAATTGGATAATCACTGATAGGGCCTGCCCCAAATTACTGAAGGGAAATGCAATAATTCCTTTTAGCTTATTTTCAAATTTTGAGTAATTTTGCTTAACAAGAGTTAACAAGAGTAAAGACTTAAAAAAGAGAGAAATGTGGATTCTAAGAACTTTCTCTTTTTTCCTTTCTCCTCTTTCTCTCTCAACATCTCCTCTCTCTCTGTCTCAAAGACTTCTATAGATTTGTATATACAAAGCACTATGCTAAATATTTTACAGTTAAAATGTATTTAATCCTGGTAAAAGGTAAATTGTCCTAAACTTGTTCTAGAGCAAAATGCTTTCGTGGGGTCTAATTCTCAGCTTCCCTCCAGGAAAAACAAAACCAGAAACAACTTGTCTGAGAAAATGCTTAGGCAATTTTCTGATGAATTTTAATGGGATTAGACCTATTCTGGAAACTAGCTACTCACCTACCCAACAGACTTTTATCTGAAGGTCTGAGAGTCTTCTATCAAAGGTCTAGAAATACTTTTTTCTTTCTTCATCTGATCTAACAATGATTATCTATCCATTTTTTTTCCATAGAAAAAAAATTTTATTTGGCTTACTGAAAGCCTTTTGGTTGTGGGACACACTGTGGCTGGTGTTGAGGGCAGTAAGAGAATTTGTCAAATGCAAAGGATGAGAATATAAAAGTTTATTAGGGTACGCTGCCATAGACACAGATGAGAGACGCCTGTGTGAGCACCGAGGGTTGATTGTTGGGGCCTTTTATAAGGTAGGGTCACAAGATTGGCTTGTGCACAAGTCTCTGATTGGTTGTGGGTGAGGTAAGAAGTTTAGGGTCCGTGAAGGGGCAGTGGGGTTTTTGACTCTGATAAGGTGGATTGAAATAAGCCAGCCTGAGCTATTGTGAGATTAGGCATTACCTAGGGCTATTAGTTTGTTAGGGCAAACATGCCCAGTAAAGAATGTACTTTTTTCCATTGAGGGATCGTAGGCAGACATCTGAGAGCCCAGGAATGGGGGTTGTTGGACTTTGAAGGATGTCAGCTGGCCCCACACTTTTCCCTTGCGGAAGATTATAATAAAGCTTTGGCATATGCTATTAACTAAATTATCTATAAAATCCAGTTTTCTTTAACAATCCTTATAACAACCCACAAGATCTAAATGATTCCACCCTCCTTTCACACTCAATTTTTCTGGATCAAAACTCTAAACACTTCTCTTTCCCATGAAGATGGTTTCACAGGTCAGAAGTTTATGGCAGACACGATACACATACTTGGATTCACAAGTGTCTGTCAAGGGAAAAAAAAGTGATCTGCCTTCAGTTCAGACCAGAGTGATCACAGAAGACCATCTACCCAGGTGTCAGTATATGCTTAGAGATTCAGATATACTGGAATCACGTTGATGTAAGAGGTATTTATAATCGAGGAGAAATCGCTTTGGACTTCAAGGCAGACTCAAATGCTTAACCTCCTCTCCACCACCAAAAAGGTACTTCTGTTGATGAAACCACTAAGGGCTGAGGCGTAAAGAGAGGCTGTCTTGGCTCTTTCCAGAAACAAGACTGTCAAACAGAGCTTGGACCTGAAATGCCAGGGCTTGGAGAGCTGGAACTGATGCTCAAACTTTTAGAACAGATTCTGATAAATGAGGTCCTGAAGAATGATCAGGTAATCCTCCTTATCTGGAAAACCCAGAGGCAGCTTGGGCTTGCGGTGGGGCAAATTGGGGACCACTTTATTCATTCTGTCCCTCATTTCTTGCATTTGCCATAGGTAGCAATGGTCCTTATTAGGGATCAACAGCAGATTTCCCAAAACTTTGAGGGGTTGTGGCTGTGCAAGCAGATAGGATGGGGGTCCCCGGAGAAAGAGAACCAGGCATGACTTTCTTGACATAAGAGAAGCCACTTATTGCCTAAGCCATTTTGTAATCTAAACAAGACCACAATCCTAGCCCTTGAACAGGTCTCAGTAATTAATAATCTTAAAGGAACAAAAGAATGCAGAAACATTTCCAATTATCAGGCAAGAGAAGAAACAATAGCAAAGGTAATATATCAGTTCTCTTTCGATGGTAAAAGTTAGCCTGAAGCCCTGAACGACCACATCAACTGGAATTTAAGAACTGTTGATATTGACCTTTTCTGATCCTCATGACTTCAGTCAACTGAAGCTTGGCTTCTGTGGGATTCTGTCTACACACAGCACAAGCCCCTTCATGAATATGCATATACCCTTACTTAAAACTTCCCCAGTTTCACTGTTCTGAGAGGCACTGCTTTGGGGAAGATCCCTGGTGGTCTCCTTACTCGCTGCAAGTAACAAATCCTTCCTTCTCCTGACCTTTGGCTTGGTTGTGTCTTTTGGCTCGACACCCACCAAGATGTGAACCCAGTTTTTGGCTACTAGCTGAAGAGGGGTCATTTAGAGGTAGTCTGTAACAGTTAGGGTCCCATTTTCTGGGGTCAGAGTTCCCCAGTTCTTCTCTGAGGTTTGAGAGAGGGGCCTTTGATGGCTCAGCTTGGCAGTCCCTCCAGAGCCACCCTGGAGAAATTGTGTTTACTCCACAAGAAGAGAAAGTTAGGGGTTGGACTATATGTAGAAGGAGCCTCTGGAGGACATAGTAAATATCGGCTTCCATTGTGGAGGTCTGCAGAGATTTACCAGGGGAAAGCTAGTTACGGGACATAAACTATCCTGAGAGTCTAAAGCAGAGGATTCTGGCTTTAGGAATCAGCTCTCAGGGTCTTCTTAGTAAAAAATCAAAAATGTTTCTCAAAGTGAGGTTCCTTATCAGAATTTCCTGGGGCTGTTTATTTAAAATACAGATTCCTGCCTTCCACACAGATCACAACTCTGGCAGTGAGATCCAAGAATCTACATTTTAAAAAATCACCAGCTTGAGGAGCTTGGGGTGATGCAAGAAAGACTATCCAGATGTGTCTCTTAAATGTTCAAGGCAAATGAAAATTCAGCCTCCAGGAAAGAACACCACCTTCTGGGTGTGAAAGCCATAGAGTGTCTAAGATGTGCGGTAAATTGTTTTGTATTCATTTAACTGGCTTTATATAAGAAATAGAAACAGACCAGAGGTAGCCTTTTAAAAATTTTGTATTTTTTATCGTAATTTTTCAATTTAAAATGTTTACTTATTCTAGATTAACATTTCTATTAATGCACATTACATTTACACATACTTCTTTGGAGTAGGGTTAAAAGCCACAGCATCTTACCCTCTGGATGGGTGCCTATGATAGCCCATGCAGGTAGGGAAACTCCTCACTCTTTTTCTAGGTGCTGCCTGGGCCCTAAAAGAATGGAGGGCTGATGACACTCCTACTGTGGAAGCAGGTGTCTAGATATAGATTAGGGCACATGCTGGCAGTACTACCCCCACATGTCTTGTAGGTTGACGTGTGAGTTAGACAACCCCAATTTGTTGATAAGACGTGGTGACCCTCCTTGGGATGTAAGCAATGGGTCAAGTCATAATTCACACACTCTATACCTGGCCTAAATGTCTTTATCCATTGCCAATGGGTCACTGGACCACAACCTTTCAGGAATTCGACAAGGTCCGAAGGGAAGTTGTGTCATCCAAATTCATATTTGCTCACTTGTATCCTTGTGTCTGGTCTCTAGCCAGCCTTATATGTATAAGACAATGTGATAAGGACCTGGTCCAGCTAGGGAATTTGGGTGTGGGAGACAAAGAGAAAAGAGAAAGACTGCTTAGAGTAACAGGAGTTGTTGCTGATTTTAAATGAAGTCAAGAATGATTTAAATCACAGACTGCTTATGGCCACCACTGTCAGAAAAGTCTGGAACTGAAGGTGAAGACAATTGACCCAGGCCTCTCTGGCTTTCCCTTCCTCTCATCTGGGTGACACTGACCAGATTAAGAAGGCTCGTTCCTTATTGACCAGTAGGATAAAGTCAGTCTACATTCCCTCCTCCAGCCATTTTGCATAACACCTACATGAATGTCAAGCCATTGTAATGTTGTGGTCTCAACCCTCAGCAGACAGACAAAATCCTAACTTGAGTTCTAACCCTAAACTTGGGTTCTGTTGTATGCTGGCCGTGTGATTTTAGGCAACTAACGTCTCCTTCCTGGATCTCATTTAACTCATCTCTAGAATGGGGATAATATCTATGTATTAGCTTGTGAGAGTTGCTCTAACAAAGTAACACAATCTGGGTGATTTATTTATTTATTTTGGTGGGTTAGGTTTATTTATTTTTAATGGAAGTACAGGGATTGAACCCAGGACCTCATGCATGCTAAGTATACACTCTACCGCTAAGATATACTCTACCCGCAACCTGGGTGATTTAAACAACAGAAATGTATTTTCTCGCAATTCTGGAGGCTAGAGGTCTGAGAACAAGGTGTTGGCAGGGTTGGGCTGGTTTCTTCTGAAACCTCTCTCCTTGGCTTGTAGATGGCTACCTTCTCCATCCATCTGCACCTGGTCTTCTGTCTGTATGCATGTTTGCGTCTTAATTTCCTCTTGTAAATACACCAAATCATATTGGATTAAGGCCCACCTAATGACTTAATTTTAACTTAATTACCTCTTTAAAGAGCCCTGATTCCAAACACAGTCACAAAGAGGTACCAGGGGTTAAGCCTTCAACATTGAATCTTGGGGGGGGGGTACACAATTCAGCCCATAGCAACCTACTACACATTATTGTGAGGACTGGATTATCTAAAGCTTTTAAAGCGTTAATGTGAAGTCTGACATAGTCTGCCTGCAAAATGGTCAATGCTACTGAGACAGGAGGGAAGAGGGCAGGGCACAGCCACTCAAGGAATGATAGCAGTTTAACACCAAAATGGTGGAAGATTCACCAAAATGGTGGAAGATTCAACTCCCAGTTGGCCTTAAGGATTAAGAGGTTTAACTTCTAGTAGACTTTGAGCTTCATTATATGCTCATTGTAACAGAGTGATAAATAACCTGCCCGCAGGCGCCATGACAGTCCCAGGGCTAACAGCAAAAGGCCAAAGAATGGGCGGTGGCCCAATTCCTGGGAATCTCAGCCCCTTCCCCAGGGCAGCTGGAATGGTCCCACCTGTACGTGTGTGAAGCTACAAAGCCCATAAAAACTGGCAAAACCACGCCTAGTGTCCTTTTTTCACTCTCTCCCCTTTGGAGACGGCCCGCACACTGTCTATGGAGTGTGTACCTACTCTTAATTTAACCTGAGCACCCGATTCCCATACCTCTTTCTTTGCCTTTTTCTTGCCTTACACTCTATGCAGTATGTATCTGTCTAAATAAATCTACCTTTACTCAATGGTGGCTCGCAATTGAATTCTTTCCTGAGCCAAGCCAAGGACCCACACTTGGCAGGGCACATCCCAGAGGCTCAACTGAGACCTGGGACACAGTCCTCCTCACGTCCCACATCCATAGTCCTGCATCACTATTACTAGAGGCCCTACATAAAAGAAAGATACTGTCATTTAAACAGAAGAGAACACAGATGGGAAAAGGGAATTCTCCCGACTGTGGCTCGTCATTCCCCATCGATGGACATTTCTGTTGTTCTTCAAGCCTTTTTATAAAAAAAAAATATGCTGACAGAATGCCTGAATACAACATCTGTGGGGGGCTTTCTATGGAACTGAAAGCAAAGCAGACAGTTACACTATTCCTTTATGCTTGTTGCTGTTACCTTTCTGGCTTTATTATAAGCTCGCTCAGGACTGTCTTAAACTTCCTTTGTACCTTTGACTACATCTAAGAACACCATGCTGAGCATACAGGAAAGGCTCAGTAAAAAGCAACCAATCAAACCACATGTCTTTGTGATAATTTATTTCTAGTAACAAGTCCTGGCCAATCAAGTAGGCATGCTATCCCAAGAGGGTAGAACGCCATCTAGTGCCTCATTATTAGACTAGGAAAGTGTTGCAGAAAATCCCAGACTGCTACTTCCATGTCCTATATATTGGATATTTATATATGCAAAAACAGCTAGAAATCTTTTTATAGTTTGACAGCCTGATCTATTAATGGTAAATTCAACTAAGCTTTTATTTCTCTTTATCTTTTGCCAAGAGATTTCTGACCTTCATCAATCTCAAACGAAACACTAGTTTCCAAACAAGCTAGAGACTAAAATAACCTCATCATTGAGATAAAAATGACTAATGGATAAAAGCAAATGCATTTTGCTCTGGAAAGCATCTTTGGGCACATCTGTGAATTATTTTTGGTAGGAGTCATTCTTAAGGATGGAGGCAATAGGTGAGATGCCTATAGCATCAACAGCAATCAACAAGCAATGAGGAAGAGTGGTTGATGAATTGGAGCCTGTGCCTAGAGAATCAGCACTGCAGTTGGATGCCTTTTAGCTTTTTGAGGTTCAGATTTTTATCTGGGGACTTTAAGACCTTGCCTAGCAAAGAGCCCCTGGGGATGGCTTCTTATGTTTAAGGCCCATTTTGATCTGCACTGCATCAGAGTTTACATGAGACAGTGTCCACAAATAACTTTGCTGCCAAGTGCTTCTCCACCGCACCTCTAGGGAGGAGACTCTCTGCCTCAGCAGATTTTCAATGTGGACTCTTCCTTATAGGATCAAGTTACCATTCCAAGACCAGACTCACTCATCGGTAGAAATGCCTTTGGTGACTGAGCCTTAGACTCTACTCATACGTTCCTTCAACAAAATTTGAGTTCCAAGTGTGCTAGATACTGTTCTAGACACTAAGGCTTTTTTGGTGAACAAGATGGGAGGATTCTTGCCCGTGTGGTGATTTTTTGTTTGTTTTAATGGGACAAAGACAGTAACTATGTAAACAAAATAGGTAACAATGTCAGGTACTAAGAAAAAAAATTAAGCAAAGTAGGACTTGGTTGGGTGAGGGTTCTGCTATTTTCAGAAGGCTGATTAGAGAAGGCTTGTCTCAGGAGGTGACATTTGAGTTTTGGCTTACCAACATACAGACAGAAAACTGACTTTCGAAACCTAACCTGTTCAGTGTCGGTAGTTCAGTGTGGCTGAGTTTAGAGGTGAGGGATGGGGAGTAGTTTAGCCCAGGAGATGAGTCTGGAGAAGGGAGCAGTAAACAAATCATAAAGGGCTTTGTAACTAGTTCGGGCTTTATCTGGAGGACAACGAGAAGCCACTGATGGGTTTTAAACCAGGGAGTGAAAAAGATCAAGACTATCATCTTAGAAAATCACTCTGGAAATGGGATAGAGACATTAACAATGAAGGCAGGGAAAATGGTTAACAGGTCAGTGCGATGATTCAGACAATAATCCAAATTGCCTGAATTAAAGAGGCAATGGGGCTGGAAGGAAATTGACCGAGGTGAAAAGGCAAGATTTGACTGCTGTAGAGTGTGAAGAGAGAAGAATGATAACAGGGAGAAAGGTGTGCTCATTCACTGAGAATGGGAAGACAGACGGTGAGACAAGTGGAGAACATGAATTCAGTTTGGGACATGTTGAGCTTGAGGTGCCTAAAGACATCCAAGGGAATGTCGCAGGAAGTTGAAAATATAGGTCTGGGGCAGACCTGTGCCAGAGATATTCAGGTTTGGAGACAAAAAGTTAACTGAAACCACGAGAGGACAGTTAGGTCATCTTTGCTAAGGGAAACAAGGAAAGAGTCAATGACAGAACCACAAGAAAAACCAGCATTTAAAGGATTGGCTGCAGAAGAGCAGAGACAGTGGAGGGAGGATCAAGCAGAATGACTGATCAGAATCAGACAATAGTAAGATGTGGGGCACTGTGATTTCATCATTCCATCTGGTTACCTGGCTTGTTCTGTGAAAGTCAGTCGCTTTCCCATCTTTGACCCTCTGATAAACCTTGTCTTCATTGAACAAATTTTATTGAGTCTAAAGTATGTGCCAGACACTGTTCTAGGTGCTAAGGCCACATCAATGAACAAAAAAGACAAATGCTCTGACTTCAAGGAGCTTATGTTCTAGTGTGGGGAATAGACAATAAACACACTGAAATATTAGGAGGTGATAAATGCTATGTGGAGCAACAGCGTAGATTAAGAGGCATCAGGGGTGTAGAGAGAGTATGTGAGTATTTCCAATGGGGCAGTCAGAGTAGTCTCACTGAGTAGGTGATACTTGAGTTAAACTTTGAAATTTGCAAGTAGATACCTGGGGGAAGAGCAGTCTAGGCAGAAGTTAACAACCAGTGCAAAGATCTTGACGTAGGAGCTAGCTTAAGAAGTTCAAGCCATGAGCAGTGTTAGGGTATAGGAGAGATCAAAGAAGATCATAGGTATGTATGAGATCAAAGAAGAAATAAGGGGGCATCAGGTCGGATTCCACTTTTATTCTGAGAAAAATGAGGGGCTATTGGAAGGTTTTGAGCTTAAGAGTGACATGCCTAAGGTTTTCTAATGGGATCACTCTGACTGTTGCGTTTAGATTAGATGCTGAGTGGCAAAGGTAAAAGCAGGGAGACCATTTGGGGGCCAGGACAGAAGTTCAAGCCAACGATGTTGGTGCTTTGAACCAGGATGATAGGAGAACGGTTTTCTTGATGGTTTGGAAGTGACATGTAAGAGGAAGAGTCGTCATGAACACCACCAAGCCCTGTGTCTTAAAGAAAAAAAAAGACATTGCCATCAACAAAGGCAGGAAGACTTTGGGAGGAGCAGGTGGGTTTGGGGCGGGGTGGAGGGTGTTAAGGAGAGAAGGGAGGGGACACCAAGAGCTCAGATCCCTTCATGTTAAGTGTGGGATGTCTACCCAAGTGGAAATGTTAATGTTGCCAAAACATGTTAGAATTTCGGGAGAGAAGTCTGAGCTGGAAATCTATGAAGTTGTTACCAGGGAGTTGATATTTAAAGCCACAAGAGTGAATACGTATTTTCAAGTGTGATAAGTGCAGTGAACAAAAAGCAGGAAAGGGAAATTAGTGTTTGTGTGCAGTGGGGGCGGGGGGGGGGTTCTTCACAAAAGATGGCCAGACAAGGGTCACATGCTTCCTCTCAGAAGAAGGAGCGATTAGTGGAAATCTTGCAGAAGGGATCCGATGCCGGAGGCCCTCGCAGAGCAGGCGCTGAGGAAGCAGAGCTGGGCCAGCGAGGCAGAGGCCTGGGGGCCGGCAGCTTCTCCATCATTCCCTGCCTGGGGGCCACGGCTGTCATCAGCTTCCTGCCGGTTAGCATGGGGACCCGGCAGCCAAAACCGAAACTCATCTAGTGGACGGTTCCACTTTCTCCCCAGAGCGAGGGAGTCGGGAGGACATAAGAGGGAAGCCGAGGAAGCGGGGCCAGAATGCAGATTTCATTCATACTACATAGCTTATATTTCAAACCCGATCTCAGTAACTGGTAAACTCGTAACACCAACACAATCACAACTTTTTTTTTTTAACGGCAGGGGAGGCCGCAGGCTTCTCCTTTTCGCACGGGCAGCATTAAGAGCGTCACTCTGAGGTAACAGCCTTTCTCTTCAATCGCTCCACGGAACCCCCCAGGGCGGGAGGCCTCCCCCCACTACAGGTTGAAGGATGGGTCAATTCACGGTGCGCGAATCACGCTGGTTCAGCGCCACAAAAGGATTCGCAGGGCGGGGTGACCCAACGATTCTCTGTCTCTCGCTACCATTGGCTGCGCTCGCGAGGCTCTCCTTCCGGGCTGGCTACTGGGGAGGCTCGGAGCACGGAAGCAGCCCGCCTTCCCCAATGCGCGTGCGCACTCGTGGTGCGCGCTAGCCACACCGCGCAGGCGCGGCCTCGGGTCGGCTGGAGGGGCGGGCTGAGTGGCGCGCGCTGCGTCCCGGCGCTCGGCTTTCCTTGTCGGTCCCGCCCACCGTCGCGGCGGCGCGGTGCACCTTGGGATAGGGAGCGATCTCCGAGCGAGGCAGCAAGATGGACGCGGGATTCTTCCGCGTAAGTAGAAGCGCGGGGATCTGGGGTGAGCCAAGGGTCTTATCGGTAAGGCCCGGCAGAAGGCCTATACTCGGGACGGGGTGGCTAGCGAGCGGAGTTTTCGAAGATCCTGGGGATACTTGGTGCTAGCGGGAGCTCCCCCCTGCCTTGCGGCGAAGACCGGTGCGCCCCTGCGCAGTCTCCTCCTCCAGGATCGTCCCCCTACGCGGCGGCGACGGTCGCCGGAAAATGGCGGCGGGAATGGGCCGGAGCGGTACCTCGCCGCCCGCCTACCTGGCGGGGCCTGCTGGCCGACTCGCGGGCCCCATCGGGGCCTGGGGCCTAGCGGACCCTCGAGGAGGAAGTCCCTAGGGGGAGGCCACAGGGAAACCTTGAGGTGACTGGCGGCGGGAGGGTCCCGGGGAGGACGGGTTTGGAGGTGCCGCCCCAGGAGAGCGTGTTACGGGAGGACCGGAAACAGCGTTGAGCGGATTCTCTTGAGAAAGCGAGCGCCGACACCCCCCCCCACTACCCCCTCCCCCCACCCGCTGGTTTAAGCCTTCGCGAAGGCTCCAGGTCAGAGTTCGCGGGAGCTCCCGCCCAATTTGATATCTCTTCAGGGAGGGGAACTTAGATAATTTGTAGTTGGAACGTTTGAGTCTGAGACTCAGGGCAGAGGGTGCAACAAAAAGTATGCGCGTGTATGGAAGTCGGGGCGTGGGGTGGATCATCTCTCCTTCCCGCTCACTGCTCCCGTACCCACCCCCATTTATTTTTACTCGTTTGAAAGTCCACCGGAGAAAGGGTGCCTCTTGTTTCTCCCATCACCCGCAGACGGGGACGTTACCTCGTCGTAGTTGGCCCTCAGGGGCCGTACTTTATCGGGCGCATGCTGGAGCCTGTTTGTCCCCTTTTTCACTCCTGCAGGAAATGAGCACCCAGTCGAGATCTAGAAGGGTGCGAAGTGACACTAATAGGACTAGAGTTTGAAAATCCTTTGAATGCAGAACGGACCGTATAGAGAGTAGTTGGTCTAAGTCAGAATCTGTATACTTATATGTAGGTTGGCTCTTTCCACTCCCTGGAGCATATAATATGCAGTTTGTATGTACGCTTTTAAAGGAAAAGTTAGAAGAGGGGAAGACCGAGACTTTAGTAAAGATACCTCTTGATACTCCAAAGCTAGCATTAAAATTCCTTTTCACTTAAATTTAAATTTGCCAACTAGTTTTTTATTAAAGGCCGAAGTTTTGTTCCAAGCATTTGACTTGACTCAGCCAATCATTTGTTCTTAGGTTATGCAAACAATACTATGATTATTTATGCAGTGACACTTTAAATTGAGAGTTAATTGAATTTTCACACTGAAATGAAGTCTCCATTTCATAATTTCCATCAAAGTATTTTGTAGTAAATACTCTATTTCCTGTAGTCTGAATGTAATACTTTGAAACAAAAACATATTCTTTTGATTTTTTTTGTTTGTTTTGGTTATTTTCTGTGGAAAGGAGTTCCAGTAGAAAAGGAGCAAGGTGGTTGATAAATTTAAAAACGAGATTTGCTTTTAGTGTTGGTGAAAATCTGGAAGGATGGAGTTGATTGGATTTACACTCTGAATTAAAGGATTTTAAGGCAGTTATTTTTTTAGTACACTACCAATCAGGTAATAAACTTAATTTTTCCGTTAAGGTAGAATTGATACCTTTCATTTGCTGAACTGCTGAATGCCAGTTGCTTTTCATATATCATTTCTAATATACACAACCCTGCAAGGTGGATTTTAGCAAATAAGGAAACAACCTCAGAGAGGTTAAGTAACTTGCTTTGAGGTCATATGGCTTACGTAGTGGCAGAGTTGGGATTCTAATCCAGATTCTTTACCGTCATGAAAGAATTTTCTTGATCACTTTCCAAGGGACAGTGGCCAACTCCAAACCAATCAGTAGATTTCATATCACACCCAGTTATTTCCTTATTTAATTGGGCCGGTAGGAATGAAACACAGACTAGTGATTACTTGATGGTCTAATGTAGTGTTTATAAGCTCTCATTTTTCCAACTTCTTTACAACAATTGAGTTTATTAAGGTAAACCTATATTTTTCATGCATTCCAAGTTCTTGAAATTGTGAAAATACAACATAGTCCCAGGGTCTTTTTTTCCTTTTTCCCGTTTACATCTATTTTCACAGTAATTTTACAAGTGTATTACTGGCTTTCAGAAGAGGATAAAACTTAATGGTCTTGTTTCAGAGTATATATTATAGTAAATATTTTAATGTGTTCTTATTTAAAAAACAAAAAACTCTAACTGTCTGTTATAGAAAGAAGTATAAAAAGATACACATCAAACTTAGTTGTGGGAGAGGTGTTAGATTTATGCTGTGTTCTGCTATATTGTGTAACGTTACAATGAGCATGTATTTTGTAATTTTTAAATACAGTTTTCAAAATGTTAGCTACGTTGGGAAGAGTATGCACTCTGCAGCTATGAGTATAAGTTATGGTGGTTCTGTTTACTTGATTATCCTATTTCGACTGTAAAGGTCATGGCCATCATTAGCTGATAAAAAAGCAGGAATTTAACTTTGAGCTCTTAATTGAAATATGTTTCTCTTCCTGCAGGGAACAAGTGCAGAACAGGATAATCGGTTCAGCAACAAACAGAAGAAGCTCCTGAAGCAGCTGAAATTCGCAGAATGCCTAGAAAAAAAGGTATACTTTTGGATAAACT